>NC_066582.1:244026789-245345822 GCF_024323335.1 Lathyrus oleraceus | reverse complement strand
CTTTCTCTATATTTTCTCATTCTCTTCCTTTTCCGTTCTTACCTCCACCAATGAGCTCTTGGTATATAACCAAAGATCGAAGTATTCCCGCAGGGTTCCACGAAGGTAGAAGGATTAGGTATTTGCAAACGCAAGTACCTGAACAAAAAGAATAGGAAAAAGATCTTCTGCCATAGGCAGAGAGACGTCAGACAACTCAACTGAGAAACGATCTCCTCGTGCCACAGGTAGTAACGACTCCTTAGCAAGAGGGACGAAAATTTCTAAAGACTTCTCAACGGAGAAACGACCTCTAGGTAGCAACGGCTCCTAATCGAGAGGGACAAAAATTTCCAAAGACTTCTCAACAGAGAAACGACCTTTAGGTAGCAACGACTCTTAATCAAGAGGGATGGGAATTTCCAAAAAAAAATCTCAATGGAGAAATGACCTCTAGGTAGCAATAACTCCTAATCAAATACTTCTCAATGGAGACACGACCTCTAGGTAGCAACGACTCCTAATCAAGAGGGGTAGAAATTTATAACGACTTCTCAATGGAGAAACGACCTCTAGGTAGCAACGACTCCTAATCAAGAGGGGTAGAAATTCAAAAGACTTCTTAACGGAGAAACGACCTCTAGGCAGCAACGACTCCTAATCAAGAGGGATGGAAATTTCCAAAAACAATCTCAACGGAGAAACAACCTCTAGGTAGCAATGGCTCCTAATCAAATACTTCTCAAAAGAGACACGACCTCTAGGTAGCAACGACTCCTAATCAAGAGGGGTAGAAATTTCCAACGACTTCTCAACGGAGAAACGACCTTTAGGTAGCAACGGCTCCTAATCAAGAGGGGTAGAAATTTCAAAAGACTTCTCAACAGAGAAACGACCTCTAGGTAGCAACGACTCCTAATCAAGAGGGATGGAAATTTCCAAAAAAAATCTCAACGGAGAAACGAACTCTATGTAGCAACGACTCCTAATCAAATACTTCTCAACGGAGACACGACCTCTAGGTAACAACGGCTCCTAATCAAGAGGGGTAGAAATTTCCAACGACTTCTCAACGGAGAAACGACCTCTAGGTAGCAACGACTCCTAATCAAGAGGGGTAGAAATTTCAAAAGACTTCTCAACGGAGAAACGACCTCTAGGTAGCAATGGCTCCTAATCCAGAGGGATATTAATTTTCCAAAGACTTCTCAACAGAGAGCTCTTAGACACACGGTCTACTGGGGATCTCACACAAAAGGTAGTGAGAAATCCTTAACGAAAGGTTAAGAAGAAAAAGGGGATTTATCATACAAAAGGTAGTGAGAAACTTCTCAATGAAAGGTTAAGAAGAACGGGATTTCTCATACAAAAGGTAGTGAGAACTCCTTAACGAAAGGTTAAGAAGAAAGGACGGTTTCTCATACAAAAGGTAGTGAGAAACTTCTCAACGAAAGGTTAAGAATAAAGGAATGGTTGGTTATCTCATACCAAAGGTAGCAACGGCTCCTTGTTAAGAGAAAATTTCCAATGCAAAAGGCAAAGGACACTTACAAAAGGTAAGCAAGATGGGGATCGTCTCCTATGCGAAAGGCATGGGAGTACTTACAAAAGGTAAGTAACCGTCGAAAAGGTCACGAACATCTGCACAAGGAAGAAAATAAACAAGACATGCTAGGTACAAACCTAGGCTCAGGGGATTTTCCAGACGAATATGGGCTTTAGCATACTCTGACAGGTGGGGAACTTCGCGAATAGGCATGAAAACCTCATGTCGTCCCTCAGGCACAACAGCGGGGATGACGTTTTCAAAAAATGGCTACCCAAACCCGGGACTCACCAAACCTATATCAGGCGTTTAAACAAATGGGAAGCAAAGATCTGACAAAGGTACCCTACTCGTGCGAAATACAATGAGGGGGAGACGTGATTTCGAGCATAAAGCAACGAAATAAACCCACGAAAGGTAAGTTATCTCAATCATTTTCTCCAAGCGAAAGGCAAGGAGGACTGGCACGAGGCCGAAAGAGACTTGCAAAAGGTAATTGATTAACGAAAGACTCACAAGGTTACTTGCAAAAGGCAACACAAAAGAGAATTATTTTGGGAGAACCTGCGGGGAATACTGCTCAAGAGTTTCATGATAGTGTTCTCACTAGGGAGAAAGAATGTCTCAACGGAGGATTCTTTTATACTTCGAGAAAGAATTTCATGCAGTTATCCATATGTATTTTGTCGGGTGTAATGCTCCATTTTGATGGAATATGCTATGCGCTTCACGATGCAATGAGATAAGAGATTATGCAAGATGTTGATGCATGGTCAGGATTTAGGATGTATCTGAGGGTACCAATAACCATTGGGTTTATCAATTAGGATCAAGATTCTCTATTGAAAGGTTAGGGGATGTGTTTAGCGTGACTCTCCGACAATCACCTTGAACTTAGAAGTCTCTTATGCGCAATGGATCTTGCTCTAAACAACCTCAAAAGTACATAAAGGATCTTCCTTCACTAGCCAGTCGTGCCCCAATCTGTTGGGAATTTGCATGAAATTCCCCAATCACAAGTTGTGAAGCAGCTCTATCAAAACTATCTCGACCCGACCTGCCGCAGTGTCTTGGAACTGTATTCTTCTGACCAACTATCTCGGAGAGATTGACTTCTTTGGCTCCTGGGGTAGCTTGCCTCAGTGTAAGTCTTGGAATAATCTGGCCTCTGGCTGGCCGATCTCTAAGGGAATGCCCCTGACTAACATGCCTTATAGAGATTCATCGAATCTCGATGTAACTTCCTTAGATCAACTGAATCTTAAGAGGTTTACCGACGTGATTGCTTCAGATTGACTGAAAATTGAAGTGTCTTATCTTTCTACTCGGCGAAGTTCTTAGACATTCTACTTCTTGATATGATCTAATGAAATGGCTTGCCCCTGCTCAGCAGAGGCTCAGACATTCTTCACTTGATAGGATCAATCAAAATAAGTTTCCCCTGCTCAACGGAGTCTCAGACGTTGGTCTTCTGTCGCGATCGACTGGAGTGGTTCACCCCATGAATATCTGATCTTTTGAGAGATTCGCCGAATCTCGACGTAACTTTCTCAGACTAACTGAATCTTGCTGAAATTTCTTGACGTAACGGTCTCAGGATGACTGAAATATGAAACATCTTATCCTTCTGCTCAACGGAGTTCTCGAACATTTTGTTCCTTGATATAATCACATGAAGTGGTTGGTCGCTGCTCAACAGAGTCTCAGGCGTTCAACACTTGGTATGATTAATCAAAATAAATTTCCCCTGCTCAATAGAGTCTCAGGCATTTGTCTCTCTGAGTACAATCAAATTAAGGTGACCCGTCTCTTCTCAACTGAGTTCTCAGGTATTTTGTCGTGTGATTCAATCAGTTGAAGTAATTGGCCTCTGCTTAACAAAGTCTTTAGGCATCCTCTTTTGTAGTGTAATAACTAAGCTTTCCAATTCACGCTCATTGTGGAAATCCTCTTGATGTCAAATGCTTACTCACGAGTAACACATGTTCATTTTAGAAATGATAATAGCAATGCCACGTTTAGGCAATTTTTAAATCCAAGCATGTTCACCGGAATTATGACATACAATGAATACATCCCTGATTAAGAATGTCATATCAACATCAACACAAATGATGAGCGAATCATTAAGGAGTCAATTTTAACACGATCGTACCGACTGTATGCTTTCAAAATAAACCCTACTTCAATTAGGTCTTTTGAGGGTTGTAACGTAGCCTGGTTCACGGTTTCAGAAAGAAAAGGATACAAGGCTCAAACCTATCCTAACTCACCCGTTCTTCGTGATGTTCTTTAGTCCTACGTTCAACTAATTCGACGCATACGCTCATCTTCCAAAAGGGGTTTTGAAGTAATGTTCAATGAACCAACGAGGTTTTTGGTTAGGCAGTCACCCTTCTTTTGTTTGGCTTGGTAGCCACACGAATTTGTTCTTGCTGAGGATTTTCTTTTGATCCCTCTCTCTGTTTATTTTTTCATTTCCCTATTTTTGCTGGATTGGTCCAGATTTACAATCCACAGGGATGCCGTAATTTTTGCCTAAGTCATTTCCCTATTTGTTTCAACAGTTGGCATGGAGTTACCTTCCTTCCTTATCATTGACTGCAGGATCTCCATGATCAAGCCCATCTGAGTCTTCAGTTGGTTGATCTCAACCTTCATCGCTTCTTGATTTCTTCGAAGTTCCTCCATGGTAACCTGCGACATGCTTTTAGTTCAAGACAGTTGTCGGGTAATGAGCTTTGCTGGAAATGGTTTATTTATGAAGGTTTAAGTGAGGATGAGTTCACTGGTTTTGAATTTATGAAATGCAATATGATGTATGAATGATGCACATATGCAAAAAATTATTTTTATTGTTATTCAATTTATTTTATTATTTCCAGGGAATCTTCGAATTTCATCTATTGTTACGAGTAATCATAGAGTATAAGAGTAGAGATAGAATAAGATAATGCCCAAATAAAGGGAAACAACACGTTTTTTATTCAAGATTGAGGAAACAATAGGTACAAAAGATCGCTCAAAGGACTTGAAGATGACGACCCTGCCTTTCCCACTGAGTGACCTCTTGATCGAGCAACTTGGTACTTTCAAAGTTCTTATGAGCTTAACTCTTCAGCTCACCGATCTCATCGAATCTCTTGTCCAAGTCAAACTGATGTCGAGACTAAGAAACTTCTAGCTTCTTAGCCCGATCTTTCTCCTCTTTCAGCTCCTTCTGGCAAGTCTCTAGCTGGCTTTGCAACCTCTTGAGTTGATCTTGGCAGTTGATCTCGGTTTTGCATACTTTGTACTGTGCTGCAACAAGTTGTTTCTTCTTCAAAGAAAGGCTTTCAATGGAACCCTTCAAAGCATCACCTACTTTCCTTCTTTTGTGTTGTTCTTCCTGGATCTCTTTGGCGGTCTTGGCTGCTCGGTCCCTTTTCTGGTTGAGCTTAAACTCCAGGTTCTCTTTCTCCAAGGTGAGCTTACCTAGGTTAGATCGGAGATCAACATTCTCCTTCTCTAACGCTTCGACAATCCCCTTGAGTTTGTCAACCTCTGAGTTAGGAGTAACAACAGGCTCAACCGGCTTGATGATCATGGAAGATTTAGGCGGAAATGGCAATAAAAACTCTTTGAATCTCTCCTTAACCCACTGAGTGTAGGCTTCTTTCGTAATACAGTTCTTCTTTCCCAATTCGGCCCTTCCATGACGATGAATATCTCCCCAGGCTCGGACAATCCTCTTTTGGAACTCTGAGTTGTCAACCCCTTCGTACAGAACAAACTTCTCTAGAAGCTCGAAATCTGGTTTATCTACCATCGGGTAGCCCAACTGGCGCAACGCTATCCTTGGGTTATAGTTAATTCCTCCCTTTGTACCTAGAAGGGGTGCATTGGGGGAAATTACCACAATCCATGATGATCTTAATACCGTCATACACTCTAGAATACCAAGAGATGTCTTCAGCTGTGAGGGACATGATCCTTTGATACCATTTCAGATTTCCCTCGTTATCAACAAAAGGACCCTTGCTGGGTAGATGTGAAATAAACCATCTATACAGCAGGGGGTACAACACACGATAGTCCCCTTCTTCTTCTCATTCCTCACGTGGATGGAATAGTATGTGTCGGCAAGGAGAGTGGGAACTAGATTCTTGGCCATGAAGAGGTAGATAGAAGCCAAGTCAACAAAGTCTTCCATATTCGGGAACAACACAATCCCATATATGATCAAAGCAAACGCAATAGCCTTGTCAACCAGAAATTTCAAGGCAAACCCATGGGTCCTACCCTTAGGTTTAGGATTGAGCTTCACCTCCTTCTTCCCTATGTGAAGGATTTCAGCTAGATGTTGAGGCTTGGGAAGTTCCTTTGTAGGGATAAAGGGAGCCTGATCCTTAATCTCAATTCCCAGAATGTATGAGTATTCCTTCAAAGTAGGAGCCAATTGGTAGTCCTGGAACGTGAAGCATCTCAAAGGAGGGTTGTAAAACTGCACCAGAGTGTGAAGAGTTGTAATGTTGACCTCAGTGTTAAGCATGCCTAGGAGATTCCCATAGGCATCTTTGAGCTTGTCTTTGTTATTGAGAAATAGGAGAGCTCCTAATCCTCTCAATGTCTTCAAAGAAGGTTCCACAAACCTGTAGCTATAAACACCTCTTTTAGTAGGATCCATTCTCTAATGATCACTCAAACAAAGACTCGTCTCTTGAATTCCCTGGAAATGTACATGCAAAAATTAATTTCAAAATGATGTAATGATATGCAAGCATCATAGATTCAACAGATCAGTATAATCTGGATATTCTGAATAATCTGGCCGTATCACATAATATAAGATCAAAGGTCTAGAATGACCTAGACAGTCTGGATAACCTCAACATAGGATCAATAATCTGATATGATATGAGAAATCTGAATAATAATCTGTCCATGTAACTCAATATAGGATCAAAGGTCTGATGTATATAAGAGATCACTGGTATGAAGGGTCTTGGTTTCCTGCATGAAAAACCCAATAGCCCTCTCACAGGTGTGTACTAGTCCTCAAAGGTGGTCCTTAAAAGGTCTCCCAGAGTCATAGAGTCAAATGAAGATACCCTGCTGTAGTGAATAATCACAGGACAAAAGTAATTTCAAGTGAGTCTAGTCTGGGTGTGGTTCTCGTGACAACCCAATGCGCAAAACGCAGGCCGACACGACTATCCACGAATTTATCCTACATGCATACTCAAGCTCGGGTGTAGAGCTTATCATACATAGTATCATCCCATCCCAACAGATAATATCCAGAATACAGCAACATATGAATATTTAAAGCAATAAAGTAATGTAATAAATAACATAAATAAATCGAGTAAAGCAATAAAGATAAACACCTACTCTCATAAGGAGAACAAACGAAACTGGGCTCGACTTGCTTAGGAAAGGATCCCTAGAAGAGTCTCCAACTGATGCTAGGGATGCTCAAGAATAGACCCCCAACTACAAGCAACCTCCTCAGCATGTCTCCCCAATAGAGTCGCCAGCTGAAGCTACGCGAATTATACTCGAGCGCATCGCACGCTCAAAGATACAACAGAGTTGCCATTGAACTTTATTTATCCCCTAAGGGAAGGGAAAACATCGATAAAACTCGGGGGAAAGAGAAATGGGTAAGGAATTCAGTTATGCAAGGGGAAAGTATTAGCACCCCAAACATCCATGGTACTCCATGGGAACCGTTTTGAATGTTCTTTGCAAGAATAGGTGTTATTATCTGAAGATTACTCACGGAAAGGTGAAATGGGGGTTAATAAATAATTGTGAGGAAAAGGAAAGGAATAGATAATTGTGCTCGCCAAGGATTTGGGCCCTCGTGCCTACGTATCCTCATTCGTGCAATGAGGAAATCAGAGCTTTGTAGTTCGTGGAGCTAGGGTTGATGGGTTAGTTATTTTTAGTGTTGTTTGATTAAGTTACGGTATGGTAATTATTCCACAAGCATATAGCTCTTTCCGCCACCTGAGAATGAGCGACACGACAAAACAAATAACACCATACATCGCTGGAACTCTGGAGGTTGTGTCTTTTTTCTTGGACAGAAACGTGCACAGGCAGAATATTAACGCAGGTACAATTGCAATAACGAGCATGTGATAGTAATTCCAAGAACAAGAAACAAATTTGAATGCCTTTCCTCGTTGGGAGAACTGAATGACGTAGCCGTGGAAGAATGATCTAATGGCACTTTCTCTGGCGAAGCAGTTAACATAGGTGATTGGGTCTCTACTATCCACTTCAGTCCAGGAAAAGTATGCATGTCTCTGACTTGGAGGAACTTTCAGAATCAAGCTTCTCTTATCAGACTGGTATGCCTTCCATGTTTTACGCACTGCTAAACATATCTTTACAGCTTGGGTTTCTCTTCCCTCAAATTCTTCCACACTACTGCATTTTACCACTCTAACAAAATTCTCAGATCTCCAGAAATGTTTCAGATGGAGGATCAAATGAGAGGGTTGGGTTTATTAAAGGGCCATACATATATGAGGGTTGGCTGGGGACAGTACTCTAATTGGTGCTACACCATGAGAAAGTACAAACTTAGGCCCGTGGGAGTTCCGGTGTTCAAAGATGGTCTAGCAGTAGATAGCAATGAAAGTTCCAATGTTTTACCATGTCTACCGAACTTGATCATGAATATCAGGTGAAATTCTGGTATCAGATATGAGATGTCGAAGGTAATGTCACGACACTAATATCTGAACAATACAAACAGGATAAAAGATAAAGAACAGTAATGCAAGAGACGCAAGCAATTGTTAACCCAGTTCGGTGCAAACTCACCTACGTCTGGGGGTTACCAAACCAGGAAGGAAATCCACTAAACATAATCAGTTCAAAGACTCTCAGTAAACAACTTCAAATTACAGTCTTTTCACCTAATCTCTACCTGTGTGACTTCTACCTAAGAACTCTTAGATATGAGATCCTACTCACTCCCCCTCAATCACAGCAGTGATATAAAACAAGAATTACAATGAAAAGAAGACACTCTTCAAAGACACATACTTGATCTTACTTAAAAGCTCCAATCAAGTAAACACACACTCATGCTTCAAAGCTTAGAGTGGACAAATTACAACTCAAAAATCAGACCAATTCAATCATTTATGGATGAATTGAATGGCTTACAATTCACACGACCACATAAGACTAAAACCCTTATTCTCTCTCAATATTTCGTTCGTTATTTCTTGTGTATAAAATCAGGTTTTCCATGTCCTTTATAGAAGCATTTGGCTGGGCTTGGACATCAGAAAACCCTAAAACTATTTTCCATTCATATCTTCTCATGATAGTTGATTATATCTCTTTGGAAAATAAGTCAATCTAGTTGTAATTACTGATTGATAGCGTGTTCAATCATCTCATCAATCATACACAGATTAGCATTAAAAACACAATCACATAATACATAACATTCAGACTGAATGTTCTGTATGCAGATGTCATGACATCGGGTCTGACATCTCAGTAAAATCTTGCATAATCACATTTTAAACATCCTGCAAGTACATGTTATCTTATGTCAAGACAACACATGTGACAACTTGTGAACACTCTAGGTTTTACCAAAAATTGCTGCCAACACAAGAACCAACAAACTCCCCTTTATGTCAAGACAACACATGTGACAACTTGTGAACACTCTAAGTCTGTTCAACACAGACATCTCCTTCAACAACACCTGTACAACACAGAACATCATTCTGTTCAACATCAACTGTCATTTGTTTATAGCCTAGCTACTTCAGCACATATTAACTGCAACTCTCCTCTACATGTTAACTGCAGCTCTCCACATATTAATTTCTCCCCCTTTTTAGTCAAAATACACCAAAGAGACCAATGAGACAAAATAAATGTCTATTAGTCCAACAGAGAATGTCACATAGAATGTTATAACATATAAAATGTTAAAACATAATGTCATTTGTTACAGAACCATAATTATACACAGCTATATCAGCTGAGATAAAAAGAAATCCAGAGAAATCACAAAGAACCCAAAAATTACATCACGGCGTCAAAATAAGACTGCAAAAAAAAATCAACCTTCAAATCATCAAGGCATCCAGAACAACATATCATCATAACAGGGGGACCATCTTCACCACAACTCAGACAGAGGAGCTAGCATCTTCATCAGCTTCAGATCCAGAACTGCCACTTGATTTATCTTGAGATTCAGACCTCTCACTTGAGGTGTGGGCATCTGTGTCCTTGGCTTGACTAACATTATCCATGTCTCCTTGCTCCAAGCTATTAATCAGAACCTCCAGAGCTTCTTTCCTAGCTTTAGCCATCCTAATCCCAGTCTCCAATTCTTTACAGGTCTCTTTCAGTTCAGCAATCAGGCCACCTTGAGAGGTTGGCTTCTTCATAGCAGATGTCATAACAATGTCATTGACATGACTACCTTCAAATAACTTGTAATGAACTGACAATGGAGGTTTTCTTCTACTAAGGATATCACTTGTGCTCAATATTCCAGGTTGCTGGCTTAGGATTATCCCACAAACTATTGAGGGAAAAGCAATGGGCAGCTTCACTACATTTGTGGAAGCATGTTTGACAATTTGTTCAAACATGAACCTTCCATAATCAAAATTAAGCTTGGTTCCAATAGCAAATATGATCCTTCCAAAAGCATTAGAGATTGTAGATATGTGATTTGTTGGTACCCAGTTTGCTGACCCTATCTTATGCAAGATAGCATATTTCATAGTTAATTTTCCAGCAGAGAGATGCTTTTTGCTTGGCCACTCCTTGACCTGTCCAACAGTTATTGTCCTACATACCTCATTGTCTGTGGCCTCTAATTCAACAACACCTTCTGTTCCTCTTCCTAGGAACTTATTGATCACAGTAGGAGAAAACTTCACACACTTTCCTCTAACAAACACCTTACAAAAATCTTTGTTGTTCTTGTCAGCAATGTCCTCAGGGATGTTCACCACAAACTCTTTAACAAGACCTTCAAAACATTGAGATAACCCACTAACTGTTTTCATTAAACCAACAAACTTGATCAGATCCATAACCTCCTTAACTTCCACAACATCCTTCCTCAGTTATTTTTCTACAACTACTCTCCTTTGGATTACAAATTTCCACTTGGCTGCACCATCTTCCAGGTGGAAGGAAATGTTATCCAAATGCACAGCAGCAACCTTAGCAGGGGATTTTCTAACAGTTTGCTTTTTGACAAAAGAGATGTCTGGGACATCGTCTTCAACATATTCCTCTGAATCAGAACTTTCTCTTACCTTTCTCTTCTTTACCTTCATTTTACTCCATGACTTTGAAGGGCCTACAGCAGTAGCCTTCTTATAAGTTTTGGATGTCATCATCTCAGCCACAGACCTCCATTTTCTGGTCTTCATTCTCTTTGCAACACTTGGCTTCAAGTGATGAAGCAAGCTGTCGTCTTCATCATCTGAGCTTTCTTCTTCCAAGTCAATCACCTTCTTACCAGAGTCATGCTTTTGAGAAGCATCTACAGATTACCTACTAGGCAAGGTTTTCCCTAAAGAACACAGTCCTTCTGCAGCAATATCTTTCTCTGACCTAGATGAATCATCATCTTTCTCATTGTGAGGTTCCACCTCAGGTGAGGGGTCTCTTCTAGATAGAGGAGTCGAAACTCCTTGACTGAGTGTCCTTCATTTAGGATCCTCGTGACCAAATTTCTAATGACACGATCAGTATGATACATGTCATCTTTAGAGGTAGGGTTATCAGAACTGTTACCTTGAGTATGTCCAGCAGTGGAGGATGGACCAGGTGCGTCGCCTGGGATGACTGATAGGGGAATCACTTCCAAAATGTCCTCATGAAGAAAATCCATGGATGGTGTTCTTGCTTTGTGCGCAGGTTTTGAACTAGAAGATGAAGGATGCTGTGACATCTTGTTGAGCTTGTGAAAGGATTTTCGTTTCCCTAGCAGAGATGGTCAATAAAGTTTGAGGAAGATGGAAGTGGTTGAGCTGAAGTTGCGTGTGAGAATGCTATAGATGGTAGTTCCAATACTAGGTAATGATTTACCATAAATGGGGCACTTTCTTTTAACTGGGAAGACAATATTTTTATTACCTTTTCCACTCCAAATTAATTGCTATAAATTCTCATGGATACAAATCCCTAATTTCCCTCTCAAACATTCAAATTGATTAGCATCCAAAGCCTTTGTAAATATGTCAGCTAATTGCATTTCAGTAGTAACATGCTTCAGGGCTATGATTTTCTCTTCCACCAGTTCTCTAATAAAGTGATGACGAATATCAATGTGCTTTGTCCTGCTGTGCTGAATAGGATTCTTAGAAATATTTATAGCACTCAGGTTGTCACAGTACAATGTCATGACATCTTGTGTGACATTATATTCAGTCAACATTTGTTTCATCCAAACCAGTTGAGAACAACTACTTCCAGCTGCTATGTATTCAGCTTCAGCAGTGGAAAGGGACACACAGTTTTGTTTCTTACTAAACCATGATATCAAGTTGTTTCCCAAGAAGAAACATCCTCCTGATGTGCTTTTCCTATCATCAACACTTCCAGCCCAATCAGCATCACAATATCCAGTCAGCATAGATCCAGAACCATGAGTATACAACATCCCATAGTCACTGGTGCCATTGACATATTTCAGTATCCTCTTCACTTGGTTTATGTGATTGACTTTTGGTTCAACTTGATATCTAGCACAAACACCTACAGCAAAAGCAATGTCAGGTCTACTTGTTGTGAGATATAGCAGACTTCCTATCATGCTTCTGTATAGACTTTGATCTACACTAACACCATTTTCATCTTTGGAGACTTTCAGATGTGTAGGAGTAGGTGTCCTATTATGACTTGCATTCTCCATGCCAAACTTCTTAACAATGTTTTTGGCATATTTTCTTTGAGATAGAAAGATAGAATCTTCCATTTACTTGACTTGTAGCCCAAGAAAATAGGTCAGCTCTCCAACAAGGCTCATTTCAAACTCAGACTGCATTTGTTTAACAAAATGTTCGACCATCTGATCTGACATCCCACCAAACACAATATCATCCACATATATTTGAGCCACCATGAGTTTTCCTCCTTCATTCTTAACAAATAGGGTCTTGTCAATACCTCCCTTCCTGTATCCATTGTTAGTGAGGAACATTGTGAGTCTATCATACCAAGCCCTGGGAGCTTGTTTCAAACCATAGAGGGCTTTCCTCAACTTGTACACATGCTTTGGAAGATTTGGATTTGTGAATCCTTTAGGTTGTTCAACATATACTTCCTCATTTAAGTAGCCATTCAAGAAGGCACTTTTTACATCCATTTGGAACAGTTTGAACTTCAAAATACATGCCACTCCAAGCAATAGTCTAATGGACTCAAGGCGAGCTACAGGGGAAAATGTTTCATCAAAATCCACTCCTTCAACTTGAGTGTATCCTTGTGCTACTAATCTTGCTTTATTTTTAGTAATCACCCCTTGTTCATCAGATTTATTCTTATACACCCACTTTGTTCCTAAGACATTTATTCCTTCAGGTCTTGGAACCAGTTCCCATTCTTCATTTCTCTTGAGTTTGCCTAACTCTTCCTGTATGGCATTGATCCATAACTCATCAGTCAAGGCTTCTTTGACATTCCTAGGCTCAATCTTGGACACAAAACACCCATGTGAGATCACTTCCCTTGATATAGTTGTGACCCCTTTATTTGGGTCTCCTATAATGAGATCTTTAGGATGATCCTTCTGAATTCTAATGGAGGGTACCTTGTTGATTTTGTCAGCTTCAGGTTCAGCTTGAGGATGTTCACTCTCATTATTTTTGTTTGGTAAATCAGCTGGGGCATCATTTAGAGATGTCTCAACATCGTCTGTGACATCTGTTTGTTGATCATCAACCACAACATTGATAGATTCCATCATTACTTTTGTCCTGGAATTAAAGACTCTATATGCTCTACTGTTTGTTGAGTAGCCCAGAAATATTCCTTCATCACTTTTGGGATCCATCTTCCTTCTTTGTTCACGATCAGTCAAGATATAACATTTACTACCAAACACATGGAAGTATTTGACTGTAGGTCTTCTGCCTTTCCAGACTTCATATAAGGTAGTAGGAGTCCATTTCTTCAAGGTTACTCTGTTGTGAACATAGAAGGTTGTGTTTATAGCTTTAGCCCATAAGTGGTAGGGCAATTTCTTGGCATGAATCATAGCTCTGACTGATTCTTGGAGAGTTCTATTTTTCCTTTCTACCACACCATTTTGCTGGGGAGTAATGGGAGATGAGAACTCATGACTAATTCCTTCTGATGCACAGAATTCAACAAATTTTCTGTTCTCAAATTCCTTCCCATGATCACTTCTGATTTTGATAACTTGACTTTCTTTTTCTCTTTGAAGTCTTAGACAAAGATCTTTGAAGATTTCAAATACATCAGATTTTTCTCTTATAAAATTGACCCAAGTGTATCTGGAGAAGTTATCTACCACTACATAAGCATACTTCTTCCCACCAAGACTTTCCACCTGCATGGGTCCCATCAAATCCATATGGAGGAGTTCCAGCACTCTGGAAGTGGTGTCATGTCTGAGCTTCTGGTGTGACATCTTTGTCTGTTTTCCAATCTGACATTCTTCATAAATTCTTCCTTCATCAATCTTTAAGTTGGGAATTCCTCTAACAGCTTCAACACATATAATCCTCTTCATACCTTTAAGATGCAGGTGGCCTAATCTTTGATGCTATATCTTCACTTCTTCTTCTTTAGCTAGAGTACACATTGAAGAATAACCAGTTTCTTGAGAACTCCACATGTAGCAGTTGTCCTTAGACCTGACTCCTTTCATGATCACTTCATTTTCTTTATTACTAATCAGACATTCAGTTTTAGTGAAGTTTACATTTAGACCTTGGTCACACAGTTGACTGATGCTTATTAGGTTTGCAGTCAGTCCCTTAACAAGTAGAACATTGTCAAGATTAGGAACTCCAGGGCAGTTAAGCTTACCAATTCCCTTGATTTCACCCTTTGCTCCATCACCAAAGGTTACATAGCTGGTGGCATGAGGATGAAGGCCAGTTAGCAGGGTTTTTGTTTCCAGTCATGTGTCTGGAGCACCCACTGTCAAAATACCAGTCTTTTGTGGCTGAAACTCTAAAGGAAGTGTGAGCTATCAGGTTTGTAACACCAGTCCTAGGAACCCATTATTTTTTGTTGACAGGTATGTGATGTTTGGGTCTAGGTTGATGATTAGAAGGACTAGGATAACCATATAACTTATAGCAGAATGGTTTTATGTGGCCAAATTTTCCACAGTAATGACATCTCCATCTTTGGTGTTTCCCTTTCTGTTATCTTCCTTTATGATGTTGTGACATATGATGTGACATCTCTGGTTTGCTACCAGTATGACTGCACTTAGGTTTGGATTTAAGTTTGCTACCAGTGTGACTCCACTCAGGTTTAGATTCATTGAACCCAATGCCAGACTTGTCTCCTGCCATTTGTCCAGTTTGGAGAATTTTGTCTAAGGTGTCAGTTCCATTGTTTAGCATTCTGACATACTTTGTCATCTCATCAAGTTTAGAATTCAAGAATACTGCTTCAGTTTTTAACTTAGAGATGGTTTCCAAATGTTTTGCCTTCTCATTCTCCAGCTGTGCTATCACTTTCTTCTGACTTTCAACTTGTTGACACACTTCTTCACTTCTGTGACACAACTTTCTGTAGGTAGTGGCTAACTCATCAAAGGTCACTTCATCATCACTTGAGTCTTCATCAGACCCCCATCTTCCATTCAAGGCAGTCACAAGATTTGCAGACTCTTCTGTTTCACTTTCATCAGACCAAGTAGCAGCAAGACTCTTCTTCTGTTTCTTGAGGTAGGTTCCACATTTAGTTCTAATGTGTCCATACCCATCACATTCATGGCACTAAACTCTTTTTCCTTCTTTGGGCTTTTCATCTGGTCTTGTTCTTCTTCCAATATTGTTGGATTTACTGATGTCAGATGAGATGTTCTTGACATTAGCCTTAGACCTTACATCCATCTTTTTCAGAAGTCTGTTGAATTGTCTTCCCAACAATGCTACATCATTTTCCAGATCTTCATCAATATCTTGACCACTTTCCTCCTCTTTCTCCTCAGTGTTTGACATGAAGGTTATGCTTTTGACTTTCTTTTCAGGTCCATCACACATTTCCATCTCAAATGTTTGGAGGGATCCAATTAGATTATCAACTCTCATATTGGAAATGTCTTGAGACTCTTCTATGGCTGTCACTTTCATGGCAAATCTCTTAGGAAGTGACCTGAGTGTTTTCCTTACTAGTTTTTCATCTGACATCTTCTCACCCAGGGCTCCTGAGGCATTAGCAATTTCAAGGATATTCATATGAAATTCATGAATATTTTCATCTTCTTTCATCCTTAAATTTTAAAACTTGGTAGTGAGCAGCTGCAGTCTAGACATCTTCACTCTAGAGGTGCCTTCATGAGTGGTTTTGAGAATGTTCCAAGCATCTTTAGCCACCTCACAGTTGTTTACCAATCTGAAGATATTCTTATCTACTCCATTGAATATAGAATTCAATGCTTTAGAGTTCCCAAGGGCTAGATCATCCTCCTCCTTGGTCCATTGTTCCTCAGCCTTCTTATCAGTTGTAACTTCTCCATCCTTAGTAATAACTGGATGTTCCCAGCCTATTAAAACAGCCTTCCAAGCCTTATTATCCATAGATTTTAGAAAGGCTACCATTCGAGGTTTCCAGTAGTCATAGTTGGATCCATCCAGAATAGGTGGTCTGTGAACAGATCCTCCATCTCTATCCATAGTACCAGAAAGTAACGTCCCTAGATCTCACCCAGAACCAGAGCAGGATGCCTGCTCTGATACCAATTGAAATTCTGGTATCAGATATGAGATGTCGAAGGTAATGTCACGACACTAATATCTGAACAATACAAATAGGATAAAAGATAAAGAACAATAATACAAGAGACACAAGCAATTGTTAACCCAGTTCGGTGCAAACTCACCAACGTCTGGGGGCTACCAAGCCAGGAAGGAAATCCACTAAACAGAATCAGTTCAAAGACTCTCAGTAAACAACTTCAAGTTACAATCTTTTCACCTAATCTCTACCCGTGTGACTTCTACCTAAGAACTCTTAGATATGAGATCCTACTCACTCCCCCTTAATCATAGCAGTGATATAAAACAAGAATTACAATGAAAAGAAGACACTCTTCAAAGACACATACTTGATCTTACTTAAAAGCTTCAATCAAGTAAACACACACTCATGCTTCAAATCTTAGAGTGGATAAATTACAACTCAAAAATCAGACCAATTCAATCATCTATGGATGAATTGAATGGCTTACAATTCACACGGCCACATAAGACTAAAACCCTTATTCTCTCTCAATATTTCGTTCGTTATTTCTTGTGTATAAAATCAGGTTTTCCATGTCCTTTTTATAGAAGCATTTGGATGGGCTTGGACATCATAAAACCCTAAAACTATTTTCCATTCATATCTTCTCATGATAGTTGATTATATCTCTTTGGAAAATAAGTCAATCTAGTTGTAATTACTGATTGATAGCGTGTTCAATCATCTCATCAATCATACACAGATTAGCATTAAAAACACAATCATATAATACATAACATTTAGACTGAATGTTTTGTATACATATGTCATGACATCGGATCTGACATCTCAGTAAAATCTTGCATAATCACATTTTAAACATCCTGCAGGTACATGTTATCTTATGTCAAGACAACATGTGTGACAACTTGTGAACACTCTAGGTTTTACCAAAATTGCTGCCAACACAAGAACCAATATCAGGTAAGCATTTGTTTCAGCAATAAGCCCCATGCCTGTTTTTTAATATATCGATTAAGACGACCGACATCGTTGATTGTTCCGAACGGTTCAGATCTACACAGAATCCGGAAGAACTCAACGACACTATGAGCAAGAACCGGAAGAAGCTGAAGAGGAAGAATGGTTCAAACACAGAACTATCCTTGACGAAACTAATTCAAGCTGAGCTAATAACAACAATGAGGTCCGAGTCAGACTTTCCATAACTGAGTCGAGTCGACGAATCGTGATTGTGAATTCTTGTTGTTGTCAAGGTGTTAGTGTTTCGTTGCGTTCTTTTATGGTTTGTGTATTAAAGATGAATTATGTTTTGAAATGTTTATGTGATCATGTTTTAGTTGTAAATGAGAATCGGAAATGAATTTGAGGTTATGTATGGATGATCAAATGGAATTTTGTACATGCTTGAAATCATGGTGAAACTAGATTGTAATTTTGAACTTGGTTGTATGGGATTCTTGAATCAAATGATTTATGGTTTAAACGGAAACGAATGGTTTAAGAAATAAACGTGGAAATTGAAACTTGAATCAAGGTTTAAAGAAAATGGTCCAAGATTAAAAACGGGCTTCAGCTATGTGGTTGACTTTGGTCAACTGGTTGACCAAAAAGTCAACATTTGACCAAAATAAAAATGTGCATTCACTTATGGATAAGTGAAGGTAGACCACAATGATGATGCAATGCACAAATGAACTGGAACTGTTGTGAACTGATTATCCCATGAATCAAGCTCAAGCCAAGATCTTGACCAACTGTGAACATGAATGCGCATCATGACTGAATGTGGCTTTGAATAACCTAATGCTTTTACATCATATGAAACATGTCGTGCTATGAATCAAACCAGATGGACGTTAATCAAACAAAAGGCCCTGAACATGTAAAGCCCTGAATGAACCTTTAATCGAAAAATTAGGACCATGACTCTTAACCAAGCAAACGACTCATCCATAATGAACTTGATGAATAAGATGAGTCCTCACACTTGAATATACACCCCATTGATGATGATGCCATGGTTAGAAACTAGGGCTTCCACCCTCTCAAAGTAAATCACACGATTCATGACCCTTTAAGATCAATGACTATGGCTTTGATGAGTCCCAAATCCAAAAGTCAACCCAGTAAATCATTTGAACAACAACCATCCCTGATTAGGGTTTTAAACCAAGCGCAAGGCTCCACCAACAATATCTCATCGTGGGCCTACGACTAGGATTTAGAAGCCCAGTTCATGTACGGAGGCCAAGAAACGAGATCCCTCAAGATCCAGCATTAGGGTTGCAACCCACACGATGTACAACACCAAAGTTTATAGTCCAAACCTGCTTCGTTAACCAAAAACCTTGAATCTATGATATTTTTTATCAAATATTAATCATGAGTGAATGATGAATACGAGTGAGACATGAATGAGGTTAGAATCGCAGGTTAGGTAAAAAAAAAGCAAAATTTTGGGGGCAAATTTTGGGGTATGACACGAAGGATGCATGAAATGCAATGTTTTTGTTTATTTAATTTCAAGGAACATACTATTTTATTTGCAAATATATAATAACAATTTGATTGACCATAAAATCTCTTTTATTCATATAATTTGGAAGGGTTACACTGAGTACAATTTCAGAAACCAAAGTACAAACACAAGAGAAAAGGAAACTAATCATCCTAAGGATCCCCTAACAATGGTGTCAGATGATCTGGCTGCAGGTGCGTACTTCCTTCGGATGCGTCAGATCTCAGACTAAAAGGATGTCTTCATCTGAGCCTTCTCAAGGACAAGCTGATCAACAATCTTCTTCCAAGCACCAGAAGGATGAGGCATACTAGAGGGATATGGACCCCCTAGCTCTCTCTGCCTCTTCACTGCTCAGTCTTCAAGAAGCTCAATAAGTGCATCCTTGTCTTTCGACTAAAGCTGCAACTCCTCATGATTTTGGCTGAAAGCATGGAACCACTCTTCCCACATATCCTTATATTGCTTCACCTTGGTGAGTGCGTCTTCCAACTCCTCTACGTCTTGGTTAAGGAGAGTTGATGGCTCAGCCATATACATAGACATAGGTCTCTCACAAGCATACGACATTTCCAACTCCAAAGCTCTCGTCTTCACCCAAGTAGTGTGGGCTTCCAAAGCTACACAATTGCATGGACTAAGCTCGAATCTTCCTTTCCTATGCACATTATGCCAAGCATGTATCATCTTATACTTCAAATGTTGGGGATATTTACCCTCTTGATAGAAAAGACCCTCTAACTGAGTGTTATTAGGTTTGTCTCTCAAGGGGAACCCAAGTTGATGACGAGCTAAAGCAGGGTTGTAGTTGATTCCTCCTTGTGTACCAATGAGAGGCACATTAGAGAATTCACCACAATTATCTATAATATCCATTACTCAATGCAGAGTCATACCAAATAATATCATCACTAGTGAGGGACATAAGTCTCTGAGACCACCGTAGACATTGTTTGTTCTCCACAAAAGCAGGCGTCTGAGGCAAGTGTGAAATAAACCACTTGTACAGAAGAGGAACACAACATACAATAGTCCCACCACCTTTAGAATTCCTCAAATGAAAGAGAAATACACATCACCCAGCAAAGTAGGTAGATGATTCCCAATCAAGAAGACTCTAATGGCGTTAATATCAATAAAACCGTCAATGTTAGGGAACAAAGCTAAACCATAGATGAGCAATACAAAGATGGCTTCAAAAGCATCCACACTACCGGCTTGAGCAAAGACAATGGCTTTTCCAATGAGGAACTCAGAAATCAACCCAAAAATACCTCATTTCTTTACCCAATGAGCCTCAATCTCAGACTTCTTCAAATGAAGAGCTTCATCCATAATATGAGATCTAGGAATCTCCTCCAATCCACTAAAAGGCACTTTGTCAGAAACATGTATTCCCAAAAGATGAGCATACTCTTCTAGCGTAGGCATAAGCTGATAATCAGGAAAAGTGAAACAAAGGTAGAGAGGATCATAAAACTGAACCAAAACACTCAAGAGTCCTTCAACCACATCAACAGATAATACAGATAGAAGCTTCCCATGATGTTGCTTGAAATCCAAGGGATCTAATACAAAGGATGACAACTTCCTTAGCTCTTTTAAATCAGGACATCTGAAACTGTACTTCTTAGTGTTTCTTTGTCCATAATCCATGGTCTGAAAATATTTGCAAATAAAACCTCAGTTCCTTGAAGTTACTTTTTGTGTGATGAATGTTATGATGCACATGAATGCATGAATGCAAGAATCACAATTAAAGGATCACACACAAGACAAACAAACAATGGTCAAGGGATGAATCAAGCCATTGTCAAGATCAATCATCCATTTTGGTGGATTATAGTTTTCACCTTATCAACAACCAAGTTCCATTGATATTGACAAGACTTGATTGGATCAACCAAGAATCAAAGGGTTTGTTGTGAGTTACGAGCATGGAGTCAGGTTAAGAACCATCCCCAAAGGAGTATACTAAGGATAAAAACCTGTAGATCATATTCTAAAAAGTTCCTAGAGTCTTAATTCCATCTATTGGATATTATAGGTTAGGATGACTAACTCATCAACCCATAATATTCTCAAGAGAAACTCGTCTGAGTGTAATATCGCGTAATAACTGTTATCAGATCTACACCTGAACAGTCTCCGCACTACGTCCTAAATAGGCTTAGTTGAGTTAAATATTCTATGATCTTCAGCTTCTCGGACCCAAAATCAGAGAAAGTAATGTCTAACCACAAATAACTTGTGTGACACCAATAGCTCCAAAAGGGTCTCCACTGAGTATATGGGTCTCAAGCCAACTTGTTAAGGAATACTCCACACAAGTCGAACATGACTATACCATCCTCATATCTTAATTGCACTCAAATTCGGGTTAGAACTTATCTCACCACTCAGAGATCACCAAGCACAACAAGCAAATTATATCACACAAACAAATATACAAACATCAAATATACAAATATATACGCACATAAAAAAGTAGGCCAAACCCACTGAGGACTACTCCCCAGTAGAGTCGCCACTTGATTTCTATAGCGGTAAATTCGTGACCATTAAGTTATGGATAAACTTAACGTCAATAAAACCAGAGTCGCCGCCGCGCTTTTATTGTTTCCAAAGGAAAAGGAAAAAGTACGAACAAAACCCAAAGGTAAGAAGTTTTCAAATCAAAACTAATAAAATGCCAGAGATTTCAAGTAAGGGGATTAGTTACACGGAGGGAAGGTGTTAGCACCCAAAGTGTCCTAGGTACACCTAGGGAGCCATTTTTTATGTGCGTATGTATTTTTGGTATAAAATATGTTTGTAATAAATAGAGTGTGGAGATGAGAAAAGAATTCATTAATTATATTTTTGTGTTTGACAAGACCTTCGGACTTGTGCCTACGTACCAACATAAAAATTAGGGATCAAAATCTCGTAGTTCGTGGTATCAATTTCAAAATGAATGGATTGCTTTTAATCAAAAATTAAGTTTAAAAGAGGCATAAAGGAGCCTAAAAGAGTTTGAAAGGGTGTTAGTTCTTTTTGTCTTTTGAAATTTTAAGTCAATATGGTTAAGTCTATTTACAAATTTGATTAAGAAAAGAGTTTAAAAATACAATGGCATAAGACCAAAGTTTCTAATTTGCAAAAGAGTCTATGTTTAAAATCACAAGCAAAGAAAGGTTTTGAAAAGGGGGAGAGATTATGAAATTTAAGAAGTGGAAGGAGATGAAGAGACTAATCCTAAGCATAAAATTAAAAGTTGAGAGTTGAAAAGATCTGATCAATGGGATGCAATCCAACACACAAGAATGTCATATAGAAAACCCAATTTCCCTTTGGACTTTGGATCAAGTAATAATCAGCAAGCAATTAGCAATATCAAGAAATTAGCAATATCAAGCAAGACATCAAATAAAGATGGTCACATCCAAGCAAGCAACTTCACAGCTAACAATCTTCTTTATCTTCTCATGTATCAAATGCCATACTCCTTGATTAGCTCAGAATAAGGCATTAGACACAGGTTCAAAGTAACGGTTGCATCAATACCATGTAGCAGATACATTCATGAGGATCCCAATACTTGCATCAGATGAAAGCTCAAATCACAATAACTTGGTTTCAAAAATGTTGGCATTGACCAAGTCCTTTTGCATATGGAATGTTGCCTAATTCTAAGTCCAAAAGCTCAGATCAAATCCAACAGTCCACACAAACATTTTTTAGGATTTTTGTTGTTTATTAAGTATTTTAAGATCCTAAGACCACAAACACAAATAAAATATACAAACAAAATATACAAACAAATATATACAATCACAATATATGGCTCAAATGAGCAAATTGAAAATGACATAAACGTAAACAAGTTAAATGAGATGTAAAAGGCAAATGAAATGGTAAATGACTTGAATTTAAATTACATAAAGTAAATGATTTGAAAAATAAAAGCAATATGATAAAAGTTAGGCAAATGTTAGTTGATTAGATGTTAGTGATATTTTGCTTTTCAATTGATTAAGCCATTCTTTGGAGAACACTCAACCATCTACTCACAAGCATGGATCCTTGAACCAAGACATATTCCAAAGGAAGGAAAAAAGGCCAAGTTTCCACACAATACCATGAAAGGGGGGAGACTTACAATCTCACTGAGTAGAATGTTATGCCTTTGGGGTCAAAATTTAGCCCTATGTTAAGCAGTCGTAATTGGACTTATGTAGAAGTCACAACTATATGAGGTCGGGCAATAGAAATTTTGGTGTTAATGCATGTTAGAGATATGGTATAATGAACCATACTCCTAAAACATACCACACACAAAAAGAAAAAGATCAAAGGATGGACCTATCTCATCCATACTTGTATTGGTACATCTAACACAAAGTTATTGACGAACCAATTAACCTTAGGATATTGAGACTTCATTGGTCAATGGAAAATATGGGAGAATTGGATTGAAGATGAAGAGGGAGGGGAGATAAGAGAAATACAAATTGGTCATGGGAGGAATTTTATCAAATTAAAATCATTCATTCATTTTGGGAGATGAAATATACATTTTATCAATCCCCTAAATCCAATGATTTTAACTCAACAAAAGTCAAATCAACCTTCACCAAGGCCCAAACACATAGTCAAACTTCACAAGTCAATAAAAATGGCTCAACATAATTTCTACACAATTAATCAATTAAAAATCAAATTAAAAATGCATAAAAATTAGAATTAGTTTGGTCAAAACCTAAAACCTCTTCAAAATACCAAATAAATGTCTAAGAGATTTATCCTAGGTCAAGCAAGGTCAAAGGCCCTTAGACAAAAAAAAATCATAATTTTTGAAAAGTCAAAAGTATTTTTAAACAATTAAAAATATGCACACAAAAAATTAATTCATGAAAAATATCAAAATTAATCCAAAAATTAATTTTAATTCATAAAATGAAAGAGGAAATTATTTAAAGATTTTTGGTGAAAGTCCCATATTTTTTGGATTAAAAATGAAATTAATATGAATTGATCAAAATAAAAGGATTAAATGAAAAATCAGAAAGAAAAAAAAAACAAAAAAAAAACAAGGGTCATCAGATCTCCCTTATTAATTGAGGTGGCATATCTGATGACCAGAAGCACACATTCCACAAGTACCTGAGTCAAACACGCTGCATGCTTGGTAATCAAAAATAAAGATTGAGATTAAAACATTTCACATGGATCTTGTGGCTGAGATGTGTGACAACACATCACCGGAGCTAGGGCTCCAGTCTTATTCTCCGGTGGATCTCACAGAACTGGTTCACCATCAACCATCACTAAAATAAAAAACAAAGACATAGATTTAAAGAAAAAATGCTCAGGAGCTCGAATTTGGCCTCATTTTTCTCAAATTCCAAGTATATATAAAAAGATACAGGGATTTGAATTTTGAGGATCATGAACTGAGTTGCTTCGATTTGACCTTAAAGCAACTCAATCTTCTTGCCTACATTGATAGGACTTCAGACAACCAAAAATCACAAAGAATGGTGAAGAATTGAGGGAGAATCGAAGAGATGAAGTTTTTGAAAATTCACCTTTAATGGAGCTTCAAACTTGCTCGATCTTGATTCCAATTGTGCTTGGCCTTGCTTCAGATGCTTGTTGTAAGCGATTAGGATCAAGAAAAGGTCTGGACTCTTGGAGTTTCAATCTCAAAATAGATGGAGATTTGAAACTCGATTTTCAAAAGAAAACCTTCAAGATTATCCTTTAATGGAGAGGGTTTGGATTGCAGGTTCAAAGCTTGGGCATGAGGTCCCTAATTCGGAGCAATGAGGGTCTTATTTATAGGCCATGAGATTCATTTCCACACACTTCCAAATTTGGAAAAAATGAGAAATTCCCTTTGTATGCTTGCATAGGCGTGTGATAGGCCCATCAAGTGATGTAATCAGGTCCAAAAATGAGTGAGAATCTTGCTGAAATCATGTTGTTAGGCCATGCAATCGTGTATGAAATGTGGAAGTGAAAATCATCCAAATGGTATCTCACATTGCACCCATGCGCAAGTCCTTCATTATTTGGCCAAATGAGGTGATCTTGGACTTTTTAGAAAGGTGAGATCAAGGGGAGCAACTTTCATGTTGGACACTTTTTCATTTGAAGCTTGGATCATGATTAATTTTGAGGTGGAAGCTTGGGAAATCAAACATATTTGAAAATTTTCTAAGTCCCAAGTCAAATGTTCACTTCTTCCACCTTGAATAACTTTTTCTATGGACTTCAAATTAGAAAAGTTACTTCATAAAAGTTGTAGCTCTTTAAAACCTATTAAAGTTTGCACAAATTTCACCTCATTTGAATTTGTCATGAAATAGTTATGCATTTTAGAAGTTGAGGAAAATCACTTATTCAATGGTAGTGGCCCAAAATGACATATAATGTTTCCTCTTGGCACATGCATTTACAAATTGAATTTGAACTTCCTCCAAACATAAAAGTTGAAGTAGACATCTTAAATTTGATCATGGAATTTGAATGGATTTCATCTCATAAAAAATGAGCAAGGTGTGGTCTTGGGAAGTTGACCTCCTAACTAGGGTTCAGACAAAATGACCTATAATCTTTCACCATAAAGAAATTACCTTCCAAGAAACATTAGCTCTTGACTTAAACATGAAAGTTGTTTGGAATGTCACTTTGATTAACTTTTCTCTTGGAATCATTTTCATATGACAAAAATTGTAGGAGATAGGGTCTAGGGAACCCCAGTTTTGACCAGTTGACTTTCTCTGGTCAACCACCATGAACCATCTTGCTAGCTTGACATTCTCTTGATTTTTGGGACTCATGGAGGATCATATATGCATAAGATTATGTAATATGAAGTATCCCTTGAAATATTTAATCAATTGTTGAAGAAACTTGTTGAGGAAGTCACACAAGATACCCAGATGAATTAGGGTTTCCAAGGCAAACAAACTTCAAACTCTTGATGATTTCTTGATCAAAATGATATGTGAATATCATTGGGATCCATATATGATGCTTAGAACCAATGTAAACCAATTATTGATTGTGCTCCTTGCATTGAGGGTCTTAAACCCTAGATATGAGCTTGACAGAGCATAGGTGAGCATGCACACTACCTACAAAAGCAACAAACTATACATTGACATATTTTTGGTATTTTGGTTAGTGAGTAATGAGAAACAAAGTATGATACAATCAAAAATGTGTTTGGTAATCTCTCCCAATGCAAACCAATAAATGAGGGGTAAGGAGGATGCCAAGGTGTGATCCCAATGTCAATGCATATATGAGATAGCATGAGGGATCTTAGGGTCAAAATTGGGGTCTTACAATAGGATAGTAGAAATTTGTCCCCAAATATTACCGGAAAAATGACATCTTAAGAAAATATGGTCAGAAATCTTTATGTGAGCCAAGCAAAAACGACACATGGAAGGAATGTTCATCCCTCTACTGGAAAGGTTTTTATCAGTGGGAATCTTTTGATGAAGAAATCTCCAAAATAACAGAGATTTAGAAGCAGGGATAAGAGTGTTCCAAATTAATTTGCCCCAATTCAGAATTGGAGCATTACCCTGTTTGAACTTATAAGTTGTTTTAATGGCGAGGAGGTCATCATCAGTCAGCTTCCAAATACAGTCATCCTCCTTTTCCTCAATCGAAATGTGAGTATTATCAAGAAGATTATAAATGGAACGAAAATTCGTAACAATACTATGAGGAAAACTCCATTTTCAATTTGAAATGTAATCCAAAACTCTGTCATTAATGAAAACCTGGTTGTGATTATTCAAGCCTAAGTTGTTCACTGCCACTGAACCGTTCCAATTATCCAGCCAAAATTTAATGTTGATGCCATTGTCTAATAGCTAAGTCGATTTTTCTTTTACATCTCCAAAAGATCCCTTCATGTTTCTCCACAAAGATGAGTAAATATTGTAGTTGATGTGCTTGTCGTCTCTCATTACTCTTTGTCTAATTATCGTCACCCATTCATCCTTCGAGTTTAACATGTCCCAACAAAGTTTTAGACTCGAAGCTTCATTAAGAATTAACAAAGACCTAATTCCCAATCCTCCCTCCTCAAAAGGATGACAACACTTATGCCAAGAAACTGTGACCATTTTCCTCTTATCGATACCAACTCCCCAAATAAAATTTTGTATCCAATGCTCAATAGTTTTGAGGATAAAAACACACAAAGAATAGATCAACAACGTGTGAAGCAGCATACTGTGAATGATAGATTTTACCAAAACCAATCTGCCCGTGATGGATAAAAGGCTTGCTTTCTAGGCTGCCAATTTCGAACGAACCCTGTCAGCTATGGACTGAAAGTGAATTGGTTTCGGCCTCCCTCGAAAAGTTGGAGCTCCAAGGTAGATGAAAGGGATTGTACTAGTAGAGAGTCCCATGATCTGTGCAACTGTCAAATATCTAGACGTTGATACTAACCCAACATAAACAATAGATTTAGAAAGGTTGACATGTTGGCCAAAAAGCATTGCATATCGATGAAACAGATTCTTAATGGCCTGAATAGAACCATCGTCACATCTGCAAAAGACCTTGATGTCATCTACGTATAACACGTGAGAAGGAACCGTCGCATTCTTTGATGCTTTAATCAACTTCAACTTCTTATTTACAACTAAGCTGGAGATACCTCTGCTTAGAACATCTTCTGCCAAACAGAAAAGAAGAAGGGAGAGAAGATCGCCCTGTCGCACGCCATTTGTACAAGCGAAAAAACCTCTGTGGAAACCATTGATAGAGACAGAAATGCAAGATGCAAATGATCCAATTGCAGAACTTTTCAGAAAAACCATAGACTTTGAGCACCTTAATAATGAATTCTCAACTTATCATATCGAAAGCTTTGGAGACATCAACTTTTAGAGCCAAGTTCCCTACATATCTCTTGTTATTCAGAAGGTTAACAACCTCATATGTGACACAAATACAATATCTAATACTCCTACCTATAATGAATGCTCTTTGTTCAAAAGATATATCAAACGACAAAATGGAAGATAATCTGTCAGCAATAATCTTCGTAAGGATTTTGTGCTTGAAATTGGAAAGAGCAATGGGCCGATACTGCTCAATAGACTCAACATTGGACACTTTAGGGATAAGGACCAAAAGATTTGAGTTGTAATTAGGAGAAATCTAGCCATCTCTAAAGAATTACACAACAACATTAAAAATGTCCGTTTGAATAATATGCCAGTATGTCTAAAAGAAAAAACCTCAAATCCATCAGAACCAGGAGCGTTGTTTTTATCCATACTCAAAATCGCATTGTGAACTTCCTCCTGAGTTGGAAGCATAGTCAAAGTGTTATTGGCTTCATTTGTCATCATTAAGGGGATAACATCTTCAATTAAATGATCATCCTGCAAAACAGAAATTTTGTTAAAAAGATCCTTGTAGTAAGTTACGACATGATCAGCTATCCGATCTTGATCAGTGAGAACCATTCCCTCCACTTTCAAACTTGAAATTCTCTTTGTAGTCTGCTTGATTTTAGCAATTCTATGGAAAAACCTGGTGTTTCTATCTCCTTCCATATTCTATTTCACCCTTGCCTTCTCTTTCCAGAAAATTTCCTCGATTCGAAAAGCATCATCAAACTTAACTTGAGTTTGCTTCTCTAAAAAACTAAGAGCATAAATATGACCATCCACTCCAATAACTTTCTGGATGCCACTTAGATTCTCTTCAGCAACTTTCACCTTGTCATGGATATTATCAAAAGTTATTTTATTCCACTATTTTAGTTTTGCTTTCAAAATTTAAAGTTTCTTTTGAAGGATGAACATAAGGCATCCTACCACTCTAGTTTTTCAAGTATCCAAAATAACCTCTTGACAACTAGGATCAACTAGGATGGGAATCCCACATTTGGAGGAACTTGAATTGAGAAGCCATCTTAACCCTAAAATTAAAAAAATCCAACAAAAGAGGACAAATATACTGTAAATAATTATAGCATGTATTAGAACATTAAGTTTGACATATTATATATATATATATATATATATATATATATATATATATATATATATATATATATATATATATATATATATATATATATATATATATATATATATATATATATATATATATATATATATATATATATATATATATATATATATATATATATAAATATATAAAATTCAATTATCAATTAATTACTAAACATTATTAATGTAAACAAATTTACTTTCAAACCAACATTTATTTTCAAAGCATATAGCTTACAAAAATTAAAATAAAGTCAAATATCTTAAATAACAAAACCAAAGCATGTGATTATTTGAAAGTGAAATATATACAGAGAAAATGGGTGATGCACTGAGGGTGTAAATTTATTTTATAATATCAACTAATGACGATCATGCATTTCGACAAATCAGATTAAAATTTTTAAAATTCTTGTATGATATGAAAAAATAATATATTTTTATTGGATGACAGTGTAAAACCTTTTTACACGGTTAGAGCATCACCATTAAACTCATATATATTACATTAAAAATTTAATATTATTTTGGTTTTATAGATTAACTTTGAGATTCACTTTAATTTTTTTTTAATTTTTAAATTTTTTTAAATTATCATATTGATATTTTTTTCTTACTATCAACAAATTTAATTATTAATTTCCAAACTTTTTTTATCATTAATTATACAAAAAAAAATCGAAAAGATTAACCTAATATATTTTTAAAAATTAAGAAATTATATTTTTTTGACTTTAAAACTCAAAATGAACTCGAGATACCATACACCAAAAAAGATTAAATTTGCATTAAATTATGGATAATGTTAATTTATATCTGAAAGACACATGTCAAATAATTCATAAATAGATAGTTTATATTTAAAAAAATAATAAAAATATTAATTATAAAATTTAGATTAAAATAATACATAAATTCTAAGAAAATATTTTTATAATTAATTATTAATATGTACTACACCGTTAGTGTATTTATATATATTTAGAATAAATAAAAAAACTATTTAGGACCCACGATGTAGATAATTTTACCTTTTCTCACAACAAAAATTCCCAAGAAAAAGAAAAGAAATTATTTTCTATTGACGTTTTATTTAAAATATTCAATGAATAAAAGACATAGCGTCGAAGGAACCTATGCCTATTCGTTTGATCCATTTCCAGATTCAACTTCAACTTCAACTTCAACTTCACAATCATCGCTTCATTCTTCTGGTTAGTCACTTTCTTCAATTCCATTATTCTTATTCCTTTCATAAGAATTTCGTAACTCCAAATTTCCCCTAATTTCTCGACAGTTTTTTTTCAAGTTCTTATTTCTATACTTCGATTCTGATTCCTTACGATTAGTATTACTGTGCATTAGTTTTGCCCTAATTAGTATTTAATTTTTCATATTTGACTCTAATTCTTCAAATCTCTGCATAATTACAGTTTCATTGGTGCAGTTGGGTTAGTGCTTTTTATTCTTAGCCATGTAGCACAAACATCTCTGAAAAAAATTGTGTCCATGAGGTGTTGGTATCCAAAACCAACACCGACACTTTAATTATGTTTAGTTAATTCTGTGTGGACGTGTTAGTGTCGGTGTCACTCTGTCGTTTTGGTGTCTGTATTTTGATTTTGGTTTGAGTTTATTTTATTCCCTTATGGAGAATATCCCTGTTGAAGTGATTGGTAATATACTATCTCATATTGGACCTGCTCGTGAGGCTGTGATTGCTTCATCAACTTGTAAGAAATGGAGAGAAGCTTGGCGTTCTCATCTTCATACTCTTTCATTCAACTCTTGTGATTGGTCTGTTTATCATGAATTAACCTCTGATAGTTTGGAAATACTCATTACTCAAACAATCTTTCAAACCAAGGCATTGCGGTGTTTAATCATTTCAATGGGTGATGTTCATGAATTTTCTACTGCACCGGTTATTGCTTGGCTTATGTATACAAGGGATACTTTGCGCCAGTTGCATTTTTACGCGAGCACGCCGCCCATGTTTAATATTATTGAGAAATGTGGTAGGCAGAAGCTGGAAGTGTTGGAGTTGGGTCGGAACTCTATCACGCATGTGGAGCCTAGTTATCATAAGTTTCCTTGCTTGAAGGCGCTTTCGTTGAGTTTTGTTAGTATCTCGGAGTTGGATTTGTGCCTTTTACTTAATGCTTGTCCAAGGCTTGAACTGTTGTCTATGGTTAGCCCGGAAATTGCTATGTCGGATTCGCAGTCTTCCATTGAGCTTAGTAGCTCTTCTTTGAAGGAATTCTCGGTTGAGTCGTTTGGTTTGGATAAATTTGTAATAGAGGCGGATTTACTCGAGTGTTTACATCTTAAAGATTGTACTTTTGAGGTTTTTGAATTGATTGGAAAGGGATCTTTGAAAGTGTTGAAGGTTGATGATGTGAGTGTCATCCATCTTGATATTGGTGACAATGCAGATAACCTTGAGTTTGTAGACATAAGCAACTTCACAATTATGTGGCCAAAGTTTTACCATATGATCTCAAAAGCATCAAAGTTACGTAGACTTCGACTGTGGGGGGTTGTTTTTGAAGACGACGAAGAAGTTGTGGACTTGGAAATGATTTCTGTTTGCTTTCCTCAATTGATACACTTGTCATTAAGTTACGATTTAAGAGACGGTGTACTTAATTATGGCCTACAAGGCTCGTCTCTTCTGATGAATGTGTCGGTGTTAGAACTTGGATGGACTTCAATCAATGATCTTTTCGCAGTATGGGTAGCTGGGCTTTTGGAAAGATGTCCCAACTTGAAAAAAATGATCATTCATGGTTTTGTTTCAGAGGTCAAAACACATGAAGAGTGCATAATTTTGGCAAAATTTACCGAATTCATTATACAACTTGGAAGAGAATATATGGATGTAAGGATAGAGTTTGAATATGAATAGTGAGTTCCGTAACTCGTTCATTTTTGTCAAAGCCTTGATCATCATTCAACAAGAAGGCACTTCTATATCTCATGTGTCACTTTGTTGATCGCAAGAGTTAAGAAATTGTAAAGTAACAGATTTTGGTGTAAAAGAGAGAATTTTGGTTACTACATCTTTAGTTTTAATTCATGTTCTGGTGCTTGAATATTAACAGAGCTGTGTTTATTTGTTCAATCTCGAGGACATTGATGAATGATGATCAAACACATAGATATCCATCATGTTTCTAATATGTTGTAAGACTGCAATTTTACTCATTTTAACTGTAATTAATATCTACTTTTCGCCTGTTTCAGACCCATTTTTAGGGATTTGGAAATTCTATTCCTGGTTTTATCTATGGAATGTGAAAATGTATTGCATCATTTTGTTGTTGTTCTTGTCCAAAGGAAATTGCATTCTTTTTGCATACAGAGTACAATGTATATGATTAATTTGAAGTGTTCATTACTTCTCACATTTATTCTGTACATTAGACTTTGAATATGTAAGACATTTATTAGATACTCGAGTCAAACTTGACAAATTTCTGGAGAGGGGGTTTATTTGTTGTTTTGCATGCTTGTCTCGTTATTTGAACTTTACTGAAAGTGTGAATCATGTTGGGTGTACATGTACTGATAAGATGTGGAAAGGATACTTTTTTCATACTCTAAAAGATGGTTAAATTGGTAAGTTAATATATACTATAAAAATTGTAGATTCAATTCTTGCAAAACTATTTAATGAGTATACTATAAGTATCTTTTTTTTTTTTGTTAAGAATGAATAGAAGCAACCCGAAAATAATTCGAGATTAATTTGATAATTAGTTTGTTGGATTTGTATATGAATCAAATTAGTTAAATTTGAGTTTAAAATTAAATTCGTAAAATAAATGAGTTAGAACTTAAGAAATGAATAGTTTGACTTATTTGATTCATGATTCGTAAAATAAATGTATAGTTTGACTTATTTGATTCATAAACTGGCTTGATATATATAACAAATTTGAGTAAGAATAAATATGTTAGAGATGATGTTGAACACAATGTGAATATTTAGTCATATTTTTAATTACAAATGTCATTTAAATTGAACAAACATTGTGTAAAAACTAAAATTAATATATATATATATATATATATATATATATATATATATATATATATATATATATATATATATATATATATATATAGAGAGAGAGAGAGAGAGAGAGAGAGGTTAACATGTAAGGTAAGCATTCCTATGCTCAAGTCAATATGAGAATAAGATGAGTTAGTAAAGTTTGAATTTGAAATTGTGTACCTGAATTTAGTGTGTGTCCTTTATATAATAAAGCAGTTATAACAACCCATTATCTCCTAAGTGTGTGACGCGGGGAGCCGTTGGATGTATCTTGGCCCTAGATCCCTTATACTCTTCCATATGATAGCTCTCATGTGTTCATTGTTTCCGTTGGGTCATCGGTCGATGACCATCTTAGTCGATTCAGGACACTTTCCCCCAAACCCTTTAACTTAAATGGAAAACCAAGATAATACATTATCGTTTTTCAAAATTCGTGTTTTAATGCGCCCCATGCTTCAAATGTCTTTTCGTAGGTTCCCACATAATGATCTTCGGGAACTAAAACACTTAAGTGTTTCACATAGGTGATTTGAAGCGTTGATAAGGTTTATTCTTTTTAGTAAGTCATAATATGATTCTTGAGGAGATAATCTCGCATTTGTTTGAGACGTTTTTTCCGCGTCATTGTTATCTAGATTTTCTGCAACGTTTTTCTTCCTGTATTTGAAGAAAGTAGTGTCCACTATGAGTCAAAATCTAAAAGAAGATACTTCTACCTCTTGGATCGATTCAATCTCTTCTTTAACTATATCCACCTTTCTTCAGAATGACGATTTTGATGGAGCCTTCTTGAACGTAGGTCCATCTTCGAATTGGGGCGTCATGATTCCTGATGAAGACAAGAGAATTTATAGTGAGTATAGTGAATGTGCCATCTCTTTTTACGAGTGTATCTTTTTTTATCCCAGGTCTTCGACTGTCCTTTAACAACTTTGAAATAGACGTTCTAAACTAGTTGATGGTTGCCTATGTGGAACCTAATTTTGTAGGTAATATGCTTTTAACAAGGATATCAACTTTTGATGATGACAACTAAGGGCCCGTTTGTTTTGACTTTTTTTTTAAATGATTTTTATAATGTTACATATTTTAGTGTTAAAAAAATTTACAAAGAAACTTTTTATAAAAGCTTCAAATGAAAATTTGGTTTGAATAGTTATTCTTAAAATGTCACTTTAGATATTTCATCATTTTATCAAAAAAAAATTTGGATAACAAAATTTTAAAAAATCACTTAATTTTGAAGCTATTTCAAATAACTTTTCATAAAAATCATTTTTGAGATACAACTTTTTTTAAAAATTATGATTTTACTATGTTTTGATCTTCAATAATGTATATTTATGTTATAGAATGAACAATTAAATCTTTTAATTTTTAAAAAAAAAATTAGAAAAACTTGTAATATTTTGAAAAACGTTTTTGTAGAATCCATTTTCAAAAATACAAAGGAAAAATCCATTTTTTTAAAGCTAAAACAAACTGACCCTAAATGTCTTATGATAAGTCAAACATGAACACTTAAACGAATAAATATGTAAACCTAATCATTAGGATTTGACAGACTTGACTATCCAATGACAATAATCAAATGGAATGTAATTAAAGCATCATCTCAAGCTACTCAAGTAGGTGTCTACAAAAGAGAAAACATCTGAAAAAGTCTTGTAGTGTCAAAGACCCTCCTAATTTAGTAGTGAGTGAACAAAGTGTAAGGTATAAGAACTTTATTGTAAAAGCGCATGGCTAAAGCACGCACACACTAAAATATATTTTCAAGCTTTTTTTACCAAATAAAATATTTTCAAAAAAATCTTGAAGTTGTGCCAAATGAAGTAGGAACTGTCAAAATTGATATAGGCAAAATTTTGACTTATCTAATCGATTAGAACTTTTGTCTAATTGATTAGCTCAGTTCAAAATTGAGTCCCAAGAGATTAGGACATCACTTTAATTATGTGCAATGGCTAGATATATTTTCCTTCCTTTTTTAACTTGCAATTGATTATAGTTCAAACTTCTAATCAATTATAAACATGTGACAATCTACTATATTATCATAAACTACATTTATTTAAAATTACTTTTTGAGTCAACCTCTAACCTATAAATAGATATGCCTTCCCCCATTTCATTTTATCCAGAATCATATTTTGATACAACTCACTCTCTCTTTCTCTCTAAACATTTTGTTTACTTTCTCTCACTAATAATTTAGCCATAGTGCCTTTGTGAGAAAAATACTTTTGTGAGTGAGAATATTTTGTAATTCTGGAAGGGTAGATTTGTAAATTCACCAAAGAAATATGTTGTATATGCCTTTGTTGAATATTATTCATTTATGGATTTATTTAGGTTAGAAGCTAAAACCATTAAAATCTTTGATCGGGATTGTGTGATCAAACCCTAGTTTAGGTTGGAGATCAGCCCGTATTAAAATCTCTTAAGTTCTTGGTCAACCAGTGATAAAACCAAGATATATTAAAGCTCAGTCCGGTATTAAAAACTTCATAGGTTAAATATTAGCCTTATATTAAAATCTCACATGTTATTGGTTATCCCGTGTAAAACCAAGGTTTAAAGTTTCTGAGCTCAGCCCGTGTAAAAGCTTGCAAGGTTTAAGTAACTTGAAGACTAACCGCTTCAAGATCCTTGTTTGTGGAGTGAAGACTAACCGTTTTAATCTACCGTGTGGAGAAAGGATTAACCTACTCGATTCACCATTTATAATAGAAGACTCAAATTGTTATATATCGAAGTCTTATATTATTTTGTTGGAGGTCAACCATCATTTTCTTGTATAAGGGGGTTCGTGAGTCTTTCCTACTTAAAACTCAATATTTATTGGATATTCTCAAGATCAATTCTTGGGAAGAGGAGCAGGTCATTTTCTTGTTTGACTGAACCTCTATACATCATGGTGTTCATCTCTTTCCCTTATCTCTTTATTTTTCTGCTATTTATTTTCCACAAGTTATTTTTCCGTTGCTAATTATTTAAAATGATTTTAAACTCTGATTTTACTTCGCAATTTTTTTTTAAATCATATTTTTTCAAACCACACAATTCACCGCCAAGGAAATGTGGGACACTCTTGAAATGATATATGAAGTTTCTCCAAGTATCTAACAAGAGAAGATGGACACACTAGACGAATAAGATGAAGATATCAATCTTGAATGTTTTTCTAAATTTAGAAATATTGGAAATCATGCTGGAAACTTTATCGCTAATAAGTATCTAAGAATTAAGAATTGGAAATTTAATCAAATTCTTAAATCAAAAGATGAGAGCCTTCATGAGTTTAAAAAAAAATCAAGAAAGAAGAAGATTATAGAAAAGTTGAACGACCTAGTTCAAGTACCTAAAGAAGAAACAATTCAAACTGAAGAATAATCATCCTTATCATACTCATATCATACAACTCCTATGAAATCATTCGAAAGAACATACTCAGTAGTTGAACGATCCTAAAAAATTCAACACCCAATGAAGAACCCTCTTGTTCAAGGAATGACAAAGAAGATAAGGAAGTTTCTTCAATACTCGAACGAAGCAGAGGAGGAGAAACATCAACCTTGGGGAGAAATATGAAAGAGTCTTCTTCCAACGGAGAAGATGAAATTTTCTTAAAGGAATTCTACGAGAGAGATACTATTCCAGGTATTAAACCATCTTACGCTCAACTATTTAGAATGATTAGCCAATTGGAGGAAGAAAATTATAAACTAAGAGATTGTACCCCAGGTTTTAAGGAAATCCCTAAGATATATTAAGGAAATCAATAAATCTTTTAAAATAGAGATAGTGAAGCTTAGAAACTAGAAAGACGATTGTAAGCAGTGTGACTCTCTTATAAAAGAGGCAATTGGGCTTCGTGAAACCTTAGGAAAGTTTACCCAAGGGAAAGAAAAGCTTGACCTAATTTTATCTAGTCAAAGTTCCTCCATAAATCGAAATGGAATATGATTTAAAAGGGATAGAAAAACCAGGAAATGTGTAGATCAAAATGATAATAAGCATTCAGTTTATAAATGCACATATTGTAAGATAATATGACACTTAAAAACCTTTTGCTTGATAAATTGAAAGGATCGAGTCTTTAAAGAAGACTACATCTTTGCTTATAATAATATTTTATCAATAGGATCCCATATCTGGTACCTAAATTATTCATTTACATATCCCAAGAAGATGAATTCCTTATACTTGATGTCGAGTTTTGATCTATCATCTTTTGAAACATGAACAAATGCTCTACAACTGAACACCTTCAAATAGTTATAAAATACATCTTTATATGTTGAAAACGTATTTATAACATCACCATTCAACACAGATGAAGGGTTTGATCAACTACAATCATCATATCTTCACCCCAAAAGCTCTTAACTAACTTGGCATAAGATGACATTGTTCCTACTCTATTGACAATAGTTTTTTTCATCCTTTCTGCCACTCCATTATGTTGAGGTGTCTTTGGAATGGAACGTTCATGCCGAATTCCATTAATAATAATGTAAATTTTTAGAGCTCCCATAAATTCTCATATGTTGTTAGTGCGAAAACATTTTAAAAAATATCAGTTTCTCGCTCAATTGTATCATAAAATTGTTTGAATACTACGACCTGGTCTTTTATTTTGAAGGAATATGTTCAAACCTTCCTGAAGTAGTCATCAAAATGTCATGCACCTCCATGAGTATTGGTGGTCATTAGACCACAAACATCAAAATGCATCAAATTTAAAACATATGGTCTTATATGTGGGACCTTGTAGCGAAATGAAGCTCTATGTTTATTTTGATCCAAGCAATGTGTACATGGCGTAAGTGACATTTTTTATCCTTTTACACATACCATAATATCTCTTTAAACTATAGTTCTAAGTCCCTTATCACTCATATGTTTGAACCATTTATGCCATATATCAATCGACAAGTTTTTACTTTCTTCGCTCAAGCTATCAATCAGGAACATTTTCTATCTTCTACTTCTTATCCCCAAATACACTAGTATAGCCTTCTTTGTCTAGTAAGCTTGTAGATATTAGATTGTGACACATGTCAGGAACACGCCTCACATATTTCAATGTTAGGCGACAACCAATGTTTGTTTCTAGGAAAACATATCTTTTACCCAGAGTCTTAGATCTATTATCATTCACCATATTCACATGGCCAAAATTACCACTTGTATAGTAATAAAAGAAATATTTTCATGAGATTACATGAAATGATGCACCAGAATCGACGATCCAACATGTATCTTGTGATGACAAATTAACATGACCATCATCACACAAAAATATTACCTAATTGCATGAACAATGGTGGAGGTTACATTACTCACATCACCATTTTATTGTTTCTATATTTTGAGCTTATTGTATTATATCTTCATGTGGCCCTTCTCGTGACAGTATTAACATTCTAGTCTCTTCTGGCTTCCTCCGAAATTATCTCTTGACATGCCCCTTTGACTTGAACTTCTTGTGGATGCTTCTTCCACGATACTCTGTGACAAATGCTTCAGACTCTATCGACATTCCTTGTTCCTTCCTTCTTGATTCTTCATTCAACATGTTAATTTTTTTACTATTTCCAATGTTAAAACACTTTGTGGTGTTGAGTTACTCAATAAACCACAAGTGTGTCTCAATTGTCTGACAAGGAAATGAGTAGTAACAATACTTGAAGTTCATCGCTAAGTATCATCTTCATATTGGTGATTTGATTTACTAATCCTTTAAAATTGCCCAAGTGTTCGAAAACACTTAGGGTGTCTCTATACTTGAGGTTCGAAAACACTTAGTTTTGTCTATAGCATGAATGCAACTTTTTTTTCCATGTGATGTAAGACACTTTGATTTATCCAGTGTCGAAACGTACAACTGTTTTCTTGTTCATCAAATTCTAACACATTGTCAGACTTGTTGTCTTGTTTTGTCCCTTTATTTTGCATTGGCTAGTACAAATCTTTACAGTAAAGGATGTTTTCCATTATGGGATTCCAAATGGAGCAGTCTAAAGAAGTTAACTTAATTTGATGACGCCGAGGTTGACTCGCCCATTGTGAATGTGATTTGGCAGAGTAAAATATTATGATTGGATGTCTGTGCAATACTTCTTTACACCGACAATGCACTACCTTTAAACTCTAAATAATTAGATTACACAATTTTCTTAATTTTTTGTTGATTGAAATTTATAAAGGCGTATAGTATTTTATAGGATAGTGTCTTATTTTCTATAAGCAAGAAATTGGATTTTTTTTATATCTCAACTTCCATTTTTGGTTAAGATCATTTTAGTTTGTGAAACCGAGTTTAAAATTTAAATTGACCAAACAAAAATTAAGTTTTTTTTTGTCTATAACTTAAGTGGTAGTAATTATAAAGAGTTCACTTATACAACTATAAAAAAGATTTGAAATGGAAGTATAAATAAGAAGTTCAATTTAACGATCCTCGCCTAAAAGTCAATGGTTAAGATTGGTTACATTGTAAAACTCCATGAAAAGATTATTGCGCTGAATTCGGGTCAACATGCTAATCCTCTGACTCAAGCCGAATTAACTTACTAATTATCGAAACTTGTTCATTTAAGGGTAGATTCAATCCAACCTACAATAATCAACATAACTTTGATTCAAGTATTAGGTTTGAATTTTTGAACTCGTGGATTCGTTGACCCAACTTGTTGATACGACATTTTATTACTATTATTTTAAATAAAAAATAAAATTAGGATAAGATTATAAAATACTATTTTATCATAAGGAAAACTTACACCAGGGTCCTTTAGGATATAAGGTTTGTGTTGGTGTAAGCCCTAGAGGCCAATACATTTTGGTACTTGTATCGAATAATAAAAGGCATTCTCTTTATTATGGTTGATTAATAAAGTCCCTGGAATAGATAGTCCGTTTAATGTATTAAGTGTGACTTAATCATGAGAACACATTAAACATAAGGACACTATTCCTAAAGTATCCGTAGTCGAGCTTTAGTGTGAAGTGGGATAACATTAAAGCATTAAGACTATTATGTTTGTAGACTGATGATCACATCTCATGGATCATGGATAAAGAGTTATCAAGTCTTAAACATAGGTATGAATATTAGGAGTAATATTTATACCGGATTGACCCGCTATGAGAATACTATATAGAAAGTTATGCAAAGTGTCATAAGTTATTCTCATGGTGATAATAGTGTATACCACTCTTCGACCTGAAACCACTATGGATCCTAGATGTAGAGTCGAGTGCTTTATTGCTGATCCAACGTTGTCCGTAACTGGATAACCATAAAGACAGTTGATGGGTACTCCACAAAGCATGCTGAGGGACATGAGTGACCTAGATGGAATTTGCCCATCCTGCATAACAGGATAAATGTCTATGGGCCCAATATTGAACTGGACAAAGATGACACGATTTATGCCTTGTGTTCAATATAGACATAAGGGCAAAAGGGTAATTATACACATAATTATTATCACAGAAGGAATTGTCAGATCACATGACATTTTCGTGTCTTGGGTAGCAGTGATGTGTTGCTAGATACCGCTCACTGTTTATTATGTTAAATGCGTGATTTAATATAATTGCCAACGTCACGAAAACCTACAGGGTCACACACAAAGGACGGATTGATGAGAGATAGAGTAACTAAGGAATACCGTAAGGTACGGTGCCCTTAAGTGAGTTATAGAGCATCGTAAGGTACGATGTACTTGAGTAGAATACGAAATATGGTAAGGTACCATGAGCTTAAGTGATTTTGGGCATATTATAAGATATGGGCCAAAATACACTTAAGTGGGCTTTTAGCTTGAAGCCCACACAAGTGGTTCTATAAATAGAACCCTTGTGCAGAAGCAAAAATTTGCGGTTGCATTATTTTCGTTTTCTCACTCTCTCTCTCTCTCTCTCACTCAAAGCCTTCACTCGTACCAGCTAGCACTGAGATTGAAGGAATCCGTTCGTGTGGACTGAGTAGAGACGTTGTCATCGTTCAACGTTCGTGATCGCTTCGTGGATCTGCATCAAAGGTTTTGATCGTCACAAGAGATCTGCACCAAAGGTTTCAACCGTCACAAGAGGTAAATATTCTATCACTGATCATGACCATTCGTAAGGATCTCTAAAGGAGAAAATTTTAATTTCCGCTGCGTTTTGGACCGCAATTCTCCTTCAGTGGTATCAGAGCCACTTACGAAACCATGACTCGCATAGCTGTTTATTTTCTGTATTAATATGATTAAAAGACATAATGAATCAATTAATTAAACGAGTAATTAAATTTGGCATCATGAGTGTACGAGTTGGATGATTGATGTTGACTATGCTTCCGAATCCGACATTAGTATGGTGAAGCAGCGATACATCGATCGTCCATAGGTTACGCAATTGAGACCGATCAACTTATATATGATATAAGTAATCCTAATGCAAAATACGGTATATGTGATATACTGTTTCTGTTTCGTTCATTCGAACACTAAATGATTGTTTTCCTTTGAGCGATCAATGGTCATTTGCTTCGGAATCCGACATTAGTATGGTGAAGCAATGACCTGTTGATCAATCATACTGAATCAACAATCGAGGTGTGTTTGACGGTCTGAAATTGGGGCATTAGGGTTGGTGACGGCGCAAGGGTTGTGCCGTCAAGGAGTTGTGAATTTAGGGCTTTTTGGAAGAGGTCCGTAGACTGTTTCAAAGTCCTATTAGTTTGGCCGCGTGAAGCTCGTGTGACGAGCGTAACAGGCATAACAAACTGGATGTGTGACGGTCGTAACACGCCCATGACGGTCGTCACACGCCTGTGACGGTCGTCACACTCCCAGAGTCAAAAATTTGGGGTTCCTGTTTTGTGACTACGCAAGGGTTGTGTTCATGCAAAGCAATGTCCATTTCAAATGAATTGTTCATTAAAATTTTGGACAGGGGCGCTGCCCCTCCAACTCCGCAAGGGCGCTGCCCCTTGACCCCGTCCGATGATCGGTCAGCGGAACCACCGACTAACTCTGCGTAGTGTCATCGGTCGCCGAAATTTAATTTGGTTTTAATTAATTAAAGGAATTAAAATTTAATAATAACAATGTGTTTATTATTATTGCCTTGTGGTGATCAGTTATGGCCTTAGTTGTCCTTTATTTTGTTTTGGGTTTTTAAATACGACCTGCGTGTCGTGCCTCTCCTTTTGATCTCTTAATGTAACTTCTTTTCTCATCTCAAACCCTCGTATGTAAAACGAGTTTCTTCTGGAATGTAATGTTATGAATAAAGAGAAGAAGACAATGTTATGAAGAAAGAGAAGATTTCAATATCAAAAGAGGACAATCTTGAAGATCTTGCTTGGAGAAGCTTAGAGAAGAATTCAATATTAAAGGAGGACAAACCTTGAAGATCTTGCTTGGAGAAGCTTAGATCGTTGTAGGTTAGCTTAGGTTCTCTCATTGGCTTGGGAGAACAATTGCGCTAGGGGCCATAACTGTTTCATTTTGTTTGTATGTATGTTGATGCATGTGAATGTATGTTGATGCATGTGAGAGACGATTTATATGATAAACAAGCCGGTGAGATCATAAAAATTGCAATTCCCTCAAATTAAATATTAAGTTTATGCTTTCCAAGTTTTAACACTCATCAAGACTAGTAATGGATAATGTAGGTTTCGCCTACGCGAGGTGCATGATCTATATATTAGTAAGGTGTGATGGGATAATTGTAATATCCAACTGTTAAAACAATGGGTCAAACTTAACTAAACAAATTATAATAAGATTATATATATGTTTAGAAGCAAGAGTTGGGAATGATCCATATGATGGATTGGAATAAGGAGTTATTCACCCAACTGAAATTTTTGAGAGTTGTATGAGATACAACTGAAAGGAGTTCCTACCTAAATAACCTAGTTTTGTGTAATCCGCCTACGCGGACTTAGAACGAAGTGAAATATGGATCTCGACCCACTAGAAAATCTTCCAACGGGATTTTCCGAATCAAATGATGAGGGTCATTTGTTTTGAGTAAAATAGTGGGAGCATATTTGATTAAAGGCCTAATTAAATATGTCAATGATACTTATATTTTCTTAATCCTTATGTAGATAACCATGACAGCAAACACCTCGAACAACATCTTGCGATCAATCCTTGACAAGGAAAAATTGTCTGGGACAAATTTTCTGGATTAGCACCGAAACCTGAGGATTGTCCTCAAACATGATAAAAAGCTGTATGTCTTGGAGACACCTGTTCCTGAAGAGGAACCTCCTAGTTCTGCACCTAAGGCAGAAAGAGATGCTTATAAGAAGCATGTCGATGATGCCAATGAAACTGCTTGTCTCATACTGGCTACCATGAACTCAGAATTGCAAAAGCAACATGAGAACATGTCAGCGTTCGATATGATCGAACACCTGAAGCTGCTCTATCAAGAGCAAGCAAGGCATGAGAGGTTTGAAGTTTCAAAAGCCCTTTTCCAAAGCAAGTTAGCTGAGGGAGCCCCTGTAGGTCCCCATGTACTCAAGATGATTGGGTATGTGGAAAACCTTGAGAGATTGGGTTTTCCCCTCGAAAAGGAACTTGCGACTGATTTGATCTTGCAATCGTTGCCAGATAGTTTCAGTCAATTTGTCCTAAATTTCAATATGATTGATATGGACAAATATCTTCCTGAACTGCTCTCCATGTTAAGAACTGCCGAGCAGAATCTGAAGTCAAAAGGGAAGTCCATTCTGATGATCGGAAATGGAAAGAGACAGAACAAAAGGCCCACCAAGCAGGGTGATAAAGGGAAAGGCAAGGAAGTTGCCAAACCCAGACCCATCGTTGCTGCTTTGAAGCCTAGTGGAGGCATAGCAAAGGCAGGCACCTGCTTCCATTGCGGTAAGACCGGAAACTGGAAGAGAAACTGCCCAAAGTACCTGGAAGATACGAAGAATGGAGTAGAGACTTCAACTTCAGGTATTTTTGTTATTAAATAAATTTATCTACTTCTGCATCATGGGTATTAGATACTGGATGCGGTTCTCACATTTGTACAAATGTGCAGGGGCTGAAAAGGAGTAGAGATTTGGCAAAAGGTTAAGTTGACCTACGAGTTGGCAGTGGATAAAAGGTTGCTACTTTAGCCGTAGGATCTTATGTATTGACTTTACCTAGTGGTTTTATAATTCAGTTAGAGAACTGTTATTATGCACCTGCAATTAGCAGGAATATTATTTCCATTTCTTGTCTGGACAAGTTTGGTTTTTCATTTATAATAAAGAACAATTGTTGCTCAATTTATTTGAATGATATATTCTATGCTACTGCACAAATGAGCAATGGACTATATGTCCTTGATCTCAAAATGCCTATTAATAACATTAATACTAAAAGGGTGAAACCTAACGAGTTAAAACCAACTAGGTAAGAATATTAAAACTCTTCGATGAGATCGAGGTGGTGAGTATTTAAGCCTAGAGTTTGATCCATCTGAAAGAGTGTGGGATCCTATCCCAACTTACTCCTCCTGGAACACCCTAATGAAATGGTGCATCTGAGAGAAGAAATCGAACCCTGTTAGACATGGTCCGATCCATGATGAGTCACGCCGATCTTCCAAACTCCTTTTGGGGACATTGACAGCAGCTTACACACTTTAACCGTGTTCCATCCAAAAAGGTTGAGAAGACACCATATGAGATATGGAGTGGTAAGAAACCACATATGTCTTACATAAAGATTTGGGGTTGCGAGGTTTATGTGAAACGACAAATTTCAACTAAGCTTGAGCCCAAATCTGACAAATGCTTATTTGTGGGGTATCCTAAAGAAACAAGAGGGTATTACTTCTACAATCCTTCTGAGGGCAAAGTGTTTGTCGCTCGAACTGGAGTTTTCCTAGAAAATAATTTTATTTCCAAAGGAACCACTGGGAGGAAAGTAGAGCTTGAAGAAATTCAAGAATCACAAAGCATCGACACACCTATGGAGGAATTGGAGCAGGAAACACAAGTAGTTGTGTAAGAGCAACCTGCTCAAGTAGAACAAGACCAGCGTAGGTCAGGCAGGATACGTCACCTACCTGAGATATATGGATATCCGATCAAGGTGATGTATTACTCATGGATCAAGATGAGCTTGTGACCTACTCATGGAATCTTCGTTTTGATGAAACAGTAAAACAATATGGATTCATCAAGAACGAAGATGAGCCTTGTGTCTACAAGAAGGTTAGTGGGAGCATGATCGTATTCCTGGTATTATATGTAGATGACATATTACTTATTGGAAACGATATCCCTACCCTGCAACAAGCAAAGTCTTGGGTGGGGAAATGCTTATCTATGAAGGACCTAGGTGAAGCAGCCTATATATTAGGAATCAGAATCTATAGAGATAGATCATAAAATGCTTGGCCTAAGTCAGAGTACATAGACAAGGTGCTGAGACGCTTTAATATGAATGATTCCAATGGTTATGTGTTTTGCTGAAATGGTGGCGCTGTGAGCTTGAAAAGTTCAAAGCAAGATACAGTTGCTGATTCTACAACCGAGGCCGAGTATATTGCTGCCTCAAATGCAGAAAAGGGAGTTGTTTGGATCAAAAAGTTCATTAGTGAACTTGGCATAATCCCTAGCATTGTGGATCCCATTGGTCTCTACTATGATAACAATGGTGCTATCGCACAAGCCAAGGAGCCTAGATCTCACCAACGATCCAAACACATACTTAGGCGTTATCATCTCATTCGAGAGATAATAGATAGAGGAGATGTGAAAATATGTAAAGTACTTAAACTTGACAATATAGTTGACCCACTGACAAAGCCTCTTGCGCAGCAGAAGCATGATGGCCATACTAGATCAATGGGCATACGGGGTATGCCTGATTGGCTCTAGTGCTAGTGGGAGATTGTTGGTGTAAGCCCTAGAGGCCAATACATTTTGGTACTTGTATCGAATAATAAAAGGCATTCTCTTTATTATGGTTGATTAATAAAGTCCCTGGAATAGATAGTCCATTTAATGTATTAAGTGTGACTTAATCATGAGAACACATTAAACATAAGGACACTATTCCTAAAGTATCCGTAGTCGAGCTTTAGTGTGAAGTGGGATAACATTAAAGCATTAAGACTATTATGTTTGTAGACTGATGATCACATCTCATGGATCATGGATAAAGAGTTATCAAGTCTTAAACATAGGTATGAATATTAGGAGTAATATTTATACCGGATTGACCCGCTATGAGAATACTATATAGAAAGTTATGCAAAGTGTCATAAGTTATTCTCATGGTGATAATAGTGTATACCACTCTTCGACCTGAAACCACTATGGATCCTAGATGTAGAGTCGAGTGCTTTATTGCTGATCCAACGTTGTCCGTAACTGGATAACCATAAAGACAGTTGATGGGTACTCCACAAAGCATGCTGAGGGACATGAGTGACCTAGATGGAATTTGCCCATCCTGCATAACAGGATAAATGTCTATGGGCCCAATATTGAACTGGACAAGGATGACACGATTTATGCCTTGTGTTCAATATAGACATAAGGGCAAAAGGGTAATTATACACATAATTATTATCACAGAAGGAATTGTCAGATCACATGACATTTTCGTGTCTTGGGTAGCAGTGATGTGTTGCTAGATACCGCTCACTGTTTATTATGTTAAATGCGTGATTTAATATAATTGCCAACGTCACGAAAACCTACAGGGTCACACACAAAGGACGGATTGATGAGAGATAGAGTAACTAAGGAATACCGTAAGGTACGGTGCCCTTAAGTGAGTTATAGAGCATCGTAAGGTACGATGTACTTGAGTAGAATACGAAATATGGTAAGGTACCATGAGCTTAAGTGATTTTGGGCATATTATAAGATATGGGCCAAAATACACTTAAGTGGGCTTTTAGCTTGAAGCCCACACAAGTGGTTCTATAAATAGAACCCTTGTGCAGAAGCAAAAATTTGCGGTTGCATTATTTTCGTTTTCTCACTCTCTCTCTCTCTCTCACTCAAAGCCTTCACTCGTACCAGCTAGCACTGAGATTGAAGGAATCCGTTCGTGTGGACTGAGTAGAGACGTTGTCATCGTTCAACGTTCGTGATCGCTTCGTGGATCTGCATCAAAGGTTTTGATCGTCACAAGAGATCTGCACCAAAGGTTTCAACCGTCACAAGAGGTAAATATTCTATCACTGATCATGACCATTCGTAAGGATCTCTAAAGGAGAAAATTTTAATTTCCGCTGCGTTTTGGACCGCAATTCTCCTTCAGTTTGTCCTTTAAATTTTTTTGCTACAAGTTAGTCCTTTAAGTTATATAACATCTACACTATTGATCTTTTTAAATGATTCCATTCCAAAAATGCATAACTGTCATTAATGATGCTCATGTGGTTGTAACGTTGTTGAGATGTAATTGTTTTGAATATTATTTTAAGTAATTAGAAAAAATCACTTTCTTCTTCATCAAATCCCTAGAACTGTGGTCATCCTCTCTCAATCGAGTTCATATTCTCCCTTGTCTAACAATGGCTTCATACAGTACAAATTTCTGAAATTCACGTAGTCCAAACTGTAATTATTTCATTCCGAGTGCAACTCATCGTGAAATAGAACCAAGGTGTGCTTGTGGACCAAAGCCAGCGATACAAACAATTAGGGAGAAAGGAAAAAACTTTGGGAAGCTATTTTGGAGCTGTAGAAACTTTATGGTACCTTTATTGCTATCGTCTGCTATGTCTTATTTGATAATATTAATTGTTATATGTTAACAAAGTGAATGTTCAAACTGTGGCTACAACTTTTTTGAGTGGGTTGAAAAAGATTGCAATGGTGAAGGGCAAACAGAAATCAACACACAAAGGAGATATTCAAAATACAATGAAAAGGATGCATAAATTAACATGTTGAAGAAGATGATGAAGATCCATGGAGATGACTACTACATAAGGGAGATGATGAAGTACATGTTAAAAATGCTATTTTTTGTCATAATGTTTTTAATTATGATTTTTGTAATGTTGATGTGTATTTTGATCAATAAGTGGTGCTTATGGTTTATGTTGATGTTAGTGTTGTAAAACAAAATGTTAATGTGATGTTGTAATGATTTTCTTCAATGATGGTGTTTATTTTATGCTCATATTTGATGTTGAAGTAATCACTTTTAAAGGATATGTTTGTGTCCAATTTGATGTTGTTAGATTCTGTCAAATTTTATGCTGCAGTAAGGACATAGTTTATGCCCATATTTGTTACACTAAAGAAGACTTAAAGGAAATATTTTTTTCACTAAAAGAGACCTCAATGACTTGTGTTTAACAAATCAGTTTACTGTAAAGACAATTGGCTTGAAAATTGGATAAAATATCATAACATTCCTTGATTAAACATAAAAGGCCTATTAACCAAAACAACGATAAGGCCTTAATATCATTCATTAAACCAAATAAAATACATAAAGTATCCATTCAAAGTTATATAGTAGACATCCAAAACATATAATCATCATCCAAAATACATATTTATAAGTCAGTAACATAGCATCCTAAAAACAAAAACACCGTCTAAAATACATGATCATAGTTCAGCAAAATACAACAGACGACATTCTAATGGTTTTTTTCACTTAATGGGCATCCTAAGTGTGGTCCTTTTTGGTGGCTGAGAAGCTACTGTTAGTCCTTGAAATGTTGTGGTGCCTCTTCTTGGTGATACCCTTGCTTGAAATGTAGGAGTTAGTCCCTGAAATGATGTAGCGCCTCTTCTTGGTGATACCCTTGTTTAGAGTGTATGGTTTGGTTGTGTTTGACCTTGTTCAACTTAATTTTGGTTTCTCCTTGGTGATAACCTTGTTTTAAAATGCACCGAGTTAGTTAGCATTCTGAGATAAAATAAGTGCAATAATTCTGATATTTCAATAAGTGCAATAATTCTTGAATTGTCTAGCCATAAAGAACCTTGAGATTTCAGTTTTTCTTTCCAAAACCTTTTTAATTCTTGGAAGTACAAAACCATTATATGCTTCAATCTTGGTTTTATTTGTTTCCCGTCTATCCATAAGGTACCCTCTTATACCCTATAGCATTGTTACAATAGACTTTTGTCTTGGTCCAATTATAACACTATTAAATGTTACTGACATATTGTTAACCAACACATCACATTTATTGTTATAATTGAACCTAGACTTACTCCAAAATCTAGGAGGAATATTCAACAAGTCTTTATAGGCCTTTTCATTAACCTTCCTCATTTCCTTAATTTCCCCTTCCCATGCTTGAGGATATGCTGCTTTGGCTGCCCTCCACATCATTTCCTTCAACTACTTTCCAGAAAACCTTTTTCTGAAGTTGTTGTAAAGTGTCTTACACAAAATCTTTGGTCAACACCTGGCAACAATTTTTCCAATGCAGGCAACAATCCCTAAACATAGAAAAAATGTTAAACATAGAGTTTGATGGTGTGAAAAGCACAAGAAATGGGGGGTTTGAATTGGGTTTTACAAGCAAAAGACTTTTCCAAAATAAGAACACCACTTAACAAGTTAGTAACAAAGAGATAAAAACACAAGTATTTTTATCATGGTTCGCTTGAAACTCAAAGTTACTTCAGTTCACCCGCCAAGATGATTTTGCCTTATACACAAGGACTTAATCCACTATAATCAACAAATTATAATAATGACAAAGAATAACCTTCTTTGTCTTCTCAAGGATCCAACTATACCCTAGTCTCCTTAAGGACTCACAAAGAACAACCTTCTTTGTCTTCTCAAGGATAACCTCCTCAAGGAATCAAACAAACAGTTTGAAAAATATTTTGTATGTTACAAGATGCTTTTATACAAGCAGATCTTACATAAATGATAAACAAATACTTCAAGAAAAACTGTATAGAAAAATGATAGCTTTTCAAATAAACTTTGTCAAGTTTTTGCAGGGCTTTAATATTCTTCTGTGTATGTATTTTCTTCAAGCCCGCAAGTCCCACTTATATAGCATAAGGAGAAGACTGTTGGAGGGCAAAATGGGGAAAGCTCATAGAGCGGCTGTCCACTGTTGGATGGTGAAAGGATGATACTACGTACTGTCCTTCGCCCACAAAATCAGTGATAGGTGTGATGTATAGTACTGTCTTGCCCACGAAATCAGGTAGTGGAAAGGATATTTGATTTGTACTATGTACTATTTGATCACGTTCCAATTTGATCTTATCTTCAAGTTCATTGGCTTCTGATGAAAGTTGATGAAGCATGAAATAAAGAAACATAAAGTTGAATTCATAAACTTCAGAATCTTTGGTCAGAACCTTGACAACATCAGTAGTCTAATTTGAGATCTTCAGTATCTTCATAATCTCTAGAGTCTTTAGAATCTATAGTCCGAACCTTGATAGCCTCAATCGCCTGGCTTGAGATCTTCAAAATCTTCAGCTACGTAACACAACTTCATAAGCGTGCCATTCTTCAGAAGCTTGGTGAATAGAGTCACGTCCAAAAGCATGAACTGAGCAAATGTTGCAGCAGCAACATAACATCTCCTCAGAAGCTCCTCATGAGTGAATCAACACAGAAACTGAAAGATCAGTGCAACAACAACTTTGAACATCTTTTAGAACTTCTTATGGTTGGCACAGAAGTCGATTCAGAACTCGTCGTTTCGAAACTGATGACGTTGCACGTCATATACTCAGAACCAGAACTGGTTGTTAAAGCTACACAATAACAAACCATTAGAGTGCCAAAATTTCTCTCACACAAATACAACATTGTTATCATCAAAACTCAAGGTATAGATGCAAAACCAAATCTTGTTCTAATAATCTCCCTCTTTTTGATGATGAAAAAACATGTATTTTGATAAACAGTTTTGTACAGGATAATCATAGAAGAATACATCTTACAGAAGCACAAAGCTCTCACTAAGATGTATAATCCTAAAAATATAAAATCAAAATGAAAGAAAACTTTCCTGATTAACCTTTTTGAAGTACCAGAGTAAATTTTCAATCAGAGTCTGGTTTATCTTCAGAAGTTGATTGATGTTGTCCAGAGCACTGGTTTAATTAACATCAATATTCTGATGAGCTTTACTTCAAAAGCTTGGTTGAATTCTTTTTGAAGAAACTTTAGAGCAGTTGTCTTCAGTCAGAACTTGAAATCTAGTTCTCTTAAAATTCTCTCAGAGCTAGATTCCTTTTGAAGAGCAGAACTTTCATAATCTGATTGAGACGAAGAACTTTCAGAATTTAGAATTCTTCTCAAGAACTTAATTGCCCAGTCTGATTACTATGGAGGAAACTCTTCCTTATAGATAGATGCCAATGCCAAAGATTTATTTGAAAAAAGACTTTCAGAAGACCTTGATGCCAAGTACACAAAGTTCTAAGTTCAGAACATGATTATTAATTCCTTGAAGAATTTGATTCAAGGTTTTATAGACTCAAAACAAAACCCATTTCATCAGAAACTGATTACTTGTATTCTGATCTTTGAAATTTCATGAAAACTTCTGATGTTTAACCATTATGGCTTTAGAACTTAAAACTGTAAAACATTTCACAATCTATTCTTCGAAGTAGTTGTTAGTAGAAAATATTATACAATGTTTGAGTTCTTTAGTTAGGAATTTAGGTACATCAAAAATAATAATGTATTTTCCCCTTAGATATGTTTCTCCCCCTTTGTCAGTAATAAAAAAGACAGACATAATAAAAGAAATAATGAGAAACAAAAAACAATTTTCATTGATAAATGCCAACAGGCAGAGAAGATACAAATAGAAGTAGAGATGGAAATACAGAGAAAAACAATAGAGAAAAGCAACATGTATTTAAATAAACATAAAAGAGCACACACGTGCGAAGACACTTTTTAGAAAAACTAAGGGTTTGGGGAAGGAGGAGGAGGCGGCGGAAATCTGGGGTAGTCATCTTGGAGATTTAAGAGATCCACCAAAGGATCAATATTATCTTCAAGAAAAAATATTACTACCACTGATTTCTTCTTTGGATGGAGGAGTGCTTTCAATAGTGACCGATCTAGAAGGAGATCTAGGTCAAGCATGTTGCAGTTGTTGAAACTGTTGCTGAAGTTGTTCTTGAGTATGCTGTTGAGCATCCATTGTTGAAGATGAAGGAGAGATGAACAGTTGCAGAAAGGGGTGTTTTAGTTTGAAAGATGAAAGTGTGGGAATATTGTGTGTGTAGTGTGAAAATGTGAGTGAAGTGGGTTAATGTAAATTTTTTTGCAATGATGACAAGGTAAAATACGCAGTCATAGGGGGGAGCGTAAGAGTTTAACTTAATTCCAAGAATTGCAAAATCCAATGTGTCACGCTTTTATTACGCATGCTCATAAAATAGGACAATTGTCACCACTTAGAACCACACGAAATCAAACGATATGACAACCATTTAATGCAACGACTAATCAGAATCAAGAAGTCAAGTCGATAAGATTACTTCTGATCAGAACCTTTATGATTCATGAAAACTTCCTTACTTCAGAAAGCTCATTTTTCAGAGTCAACAAAAACATTATCAGAATCTAATATGGAATTCCGAAGACTTAAACATTCTGAAGTACATCTTTTCATTATGGACATAAATCCATAAATAAGTTTTTCATAATGAAAATGAATCTATCTTCAGCAAAGGGTTTTGTAAAGATATCATCCCATTGATTATCTGTATCAACAAATTTTAGATGAAAAATACCCTTCTGAACATAGTCACGTAAAAAGTGATGTTTAATTTCAATATGCTTAGCCCTAGAATGCAAGATAGGATTCTTAGATAAACAAATAGCAGAAGTATTATCACAGAGAATAGGAATGTTACTCTCATATATCCGATAATCTTCCAGCTGACTCTTCATCCAAAATATCTGAGTGTTGCATCCATAACCTACAATATATCCAGCTTCTCCTGTTGAAAGCGTAATTGTTAACTATCTCTTGCTAGACCATGAGATCAGGTTATCTCCTAGAAATTGACAACTTACAGAAGTACTTTTCCTTTCTATTCTATCTCCAACATAATCAACATCACAATAGCCTACTAATTTGTATTCACTTGATTTTCTATAAAACAAACCAAAGTTAGTAGTACCTTACATATACCTACAGATTCTCTTAACAATAGTTAAGTGAGTTTCCCTAGGATCTTATTGGAAGCGAGCATATATGTAGACACTGAATAAAATATTAGGTCTAGAAGCGGTTAGATAAAGGAGAGATCCTATTATACCTTTGAATAGCTTCTGATTTACCTTATTGCTTACCTCTTATTTCTCCATAATACATGCAGGATGCATTGGAGTCTTTGCTTGCTTACATTCTGATAAGTTAAACTTCTTCAAAAGTTCCTTTGTATATTTGCTCTGATGAATGTAGGTTCCTTCTGATCGTTAATCAATCTGGATTCCCATAAAGAACTTGAGTTCTCCCATCATACTCATTTCAAATTCTGCATGCACTGACTTAGAAAAATCCTTGCACAACGAAGCATTGACAGAACCAAAAATAATAGCATCAACATAAATTTGCAAAACCAAAATATCATTCTTAAAGGTTTTGCAAAAGAGAGTTGTGTCCACTTTCCCTCTGATATATTTTTTTCCAAAAGGAATTTACTTAGTCTATCATACCAAGCTCTGGGAGCTTGTTTCAGACCATATATATATATATATATATATATATATATATATATATATATATATATATATATATATATATATATATATATATATATATATATATATATATATATAGAGAGAGAGAGAGAGAGAGAGAGAGAGAGAGAGAAAGTACACAAGAATTTATTTAGGCAGTTCTCCAATCGACCTCATTATGTGTACGTTTGTCCTCAATTCAAATACGAATTGAAATAGTGTAATATATCTTACTTTACAAAGGTATGTATACAAGATAGATGTAGCAATCTAACCTTATAAATGCTAGGCTTGATGTTGATTTTACCACCTTCTCTTCCCTTGATCAAAGCTTGATCAAGTAACCAACAAGGCCACTTTTATTCGTTGTCGCACGCTACTTCTTTGAACGAACCCCCTTGTTCTTCAAAGCTTTCACTCGGTCGAACCAATTCCAAACACACACTTGTTGAAACCCAAGATTTACCAACGCGATCCACCGTCCCACGCTACTCCTTTTCCAAGAACCTTTTGTTCTTCAAAGACTTCACTCGATCAGATCCAGATTGCGTAATCTTGTCCAAAACCTTTAAACCCTAAAAGATCTTGAAGAAAACCCCCACCTTGGTTTTCTGATTTGAAACCCTCAAAGTTCTCAACCGAAATTGATAGTACAAAAAACTTAAATTGGATGTTGTCAACCCTAATGAAGATGGCACCCAATCAAAAAATGATTATGTGTAGTTTATTTGTGTGTATTCATGTAAGAGAGATTGAAGATGATGAGAATGCTTTGAAATCTTGGTTTCGTGTAGGTTTTACTAACTAGAAACCTTACTAGTAAATGATGTATGTACCAAGTATATATATGGAAACAAATGAGAAGCAAAAGGAATGCAAAAGGAATAGAAAGAAATGTAATTTTTCAAGATTTTTTATCTATAGGTCGACCTATACAAGTCATGTGTCGACCTATACATGTTATGGGCCGACCTGTAGAGGCGGAACATGGGATAAAACCTACATGCTTCAATACTGCAGTACATGAGCCGATTTATGCATCGTATGTGTCGACCTGTAGCTAAAACAAATTCTTCTATAAGTCGACCTATAATCGTACGTGTCAACCTGTAGACAATTTTCCAAAAAAATGAATTTTTTGATGCAAAAAATCTTTTCTAAATCATTTTCAAACATGTTGTCATGCTTCTTAATGCTAAAGTTCCTAAAATGCACAACTAGAATCAGATGATATCGTCCAATGTACATCAACGCTAAAGTATCCTAGTTTTGACATCATACAAAATATATCAAATGAAAAGTTGTACTCACAAATGACCCTTGAGAAAACATCCATAAACTCCAATGATTGGTCTTCAAACTTGAAAACCTCTCTTACATTCATCAAGGCACATATATAGTCGCTGAAAACTTGGCAATAATGGTTTGCTGACATAGTTCTCATGTTGCTCATTTTCCTCAGTTTGTGGTTCAGTTGGTTGGACTTTCAACTTAATTATGTTGTTTGGATTTGATCTCAGCAACTCGTGTGTGTAGTCATACAGTCTAAGATATTGTTCCTTGAATGACCCTTCTACATAATTAAGTGATGCCTTCCTTACCCTATAAGACTTCATGCTACTTACATATTGTAGTAAGTTTCACAGTTGGATTAACTCTAACAGTTGAATATAACTTTTTCCCAAGCTATTTAGTATTGAACATCCTTATATTAAACTCATTATTGCATGTATAAGTGTCATTCAGTTTTCTCTGTTGCCATGTATCCTTATTTGGCAATTTGGAAATGTAACACATTCACAGCATTCTTTGCATCTCACTCCAATCCTTGTCTTATCATTCTTTATAAAGTGTAAATCTATACCATTACTAACAAAATAGTTTGCTATTGCATCTTTAACCTCCTCCTTTATTGAGAACATGGTATCCAAAATCCACTTATACTCCACGGACTTCTTAGGCACTACAAATGATTAGTATTTTTTTCTTAGTACCTTCATCTGAATAATTACTACTCATATCCTCATCAGTTTCCAACTCTTCAGATATATAATATGAATCTGACAAACCCCTATGTACCATTTTTCCTCTACTCCTTTCAACAAACCCAAAATCAAGTGTATCTTCATCACTTGATGGTTCATTATCAATAGAAATGGCTTCATCCACCCTTTGTTTTTTGGGTCTTCCATTTTTCTTCTTGGAACTTCCTTTTGCCTTCTTTTTCTTTGGTCTACCACTGTTAGCTGACAAAATTCGGCCAAAGAAGGCAAACCCACTCGACTAAGAAGTCCGTCGGAATATCACTGATAAGAAGCTAGACAATCCATGGGTCGACACCTAGAGTTCCAGCCGAAGTCGAAGGGTCTACATGGAGAGAGTGACAGTGGGCGGCCAAAGAACTGGGCAGTTATCTACGTACATGGGAGAAGTGGGCCGACACGTGTCATCTCAAGATATGTATGTAACCCCCCGACGTTTCCTTTTTATTAGTATTTAAGCAAATGTTAGGGATCATTTTTAGGGATGACATTTTTAGCATTTGCAGTAGGAGTACACTTGAAGTACCAAAGCGTTTACGAGAAAAGAGTCAACTCCCTATAAAAAAAATGTACCTTTGCCTCCATTTACATTCATAATTACCAAATTGTCTTTACTTTATTGTTTTACTTTCAATACATTTTCATTTGTCATTACTTTTCACTACCTTTCTAACTCGTCAAGAGTTATATTTACTCCATTTGAACATTTCAAAGACATTGCTTACCAAAACATCATATGCTCAAACACTAAGTCCAAGACTTTGTAGTCGTTCCTGCAAGTAACCCTCTCATAGGAAGGCTAGAGATTATTGACGAAACAACAAATTGGCACACCCGGCGAGACATCGACAGTGTTAGGTGTATGCGATTACGCAGGGCAAAATGATGTCTCCTCAACCACACGAAGAAACGTCTTCAGCGGGAGATACGACGACGTCCCATGCGGCCGATGGCATCTCTAGCGTGGTGTCAACGGTTTCGATAGTGTTTGTAGGTCCAATTCTGACACTGTGTCAGCCACAAACACTGACACTAACAACAATGGGAACTTTTGGGCAACATGTGCCTAGTTTTACGGTCCCCATGCACAGGATGTTACGAATGTCGACTGAGTTTATGGCAAGTATGCATAACCTCGGTTCGACTTACAACGACATTTCATCATCGCCATTCCCTCGTTACCATGGGTTATGACCTTTAGCATCCTCATTTGGTCGACCCCCAGGCTTTGGATTAACGTCCCAATCAATCCCAAATTTTACGTCAAGTTCTGTCGTTGTTATGAGACAACAGATGGACGAGAGTAATCATGAAATGGTACATATGCTAACTCAGTAAATGGATACCATCTTGAGGACTTTGATCCAAGATTCTACGCAAAGTTACCACCAATTGGCAACTCAAATGAGAAGGATAGGGGAATTTTGGGGAGCCCAAAGGGCTCCGGCCCGTCGGAATCCTACGCCTCCTCCTCGACCAGAAACACCGGTCCGACAAGAGGAAATGACGAACGATACTGTTGAACAAGAATATCAGGAATTCGAACAGATCCCAAGGGTGGCACGAAGGCCCCCCATGGTAATGGTTAACCTTAACCAGGATCCCACCCAGGTGGTCAGGAAAATTCGACACGAGGCGACCGTTGGGGAACAAAACCTAGAAGCTATCGTTGAACGGATCATAGTATGAAATATAATAAGTCCCTGCTTGCAGCGGCCGACTTACTCTTCACCCTTGCCAGATTTTCTCTTACAGACAAAACTGCCTAGGGGATGGAAAGTCCCAAAATTTACCAAGTTCGCTGGGGATATTGAGGAGTCCACCGTCGAACACATGACCAGGTATTAGACTGAAGCTGGCGACATAGCAAACAATGAAGATTTGAAGTTAAAATATTTCCCGAGTTCTCTTAGGAAGAATGCGTTTACGTGGTTCACAACGCTACCTCCACAGTCGATCCAAACGTGGACACAGTTGGAGAGATTGTTCCATGAATAATTTTACACTGGGCAATCAAAGATTAGCCTCAAAGGACTAGCTAGAGTTAAGCGGAAAGTTGTTGAGTCGGTTGATCAATACCTAAACAGGTTTAGACTGTTGCAAACGTGATGCTTTACTCAAGTCCTTGAGCATGAGTTAGCCGAAATAACTGTCGGGGTTTTAGATTATTCGATAAGGAAAAAGCTGGATACTCATTATCTTAGAGATATGGCCCAACTGGCTAACAGAGTTCGACGCATCGAACGCCTGAAAGCTGAGAAGTCCAAGACGGGTCGATATCATAAGAAAAAAAAAATATTTTATATCGCAGTCGAAGGTTGTTCTTCCGACGACGAAGGTATAATCGACAGAAGTGAGGTTAACGTGGCAGAACTTAAGCCCGAACCTCCATATATGTGTAAGGTTTTAAAGCCTTCGAATGGGAAGAACCCAATCAAAGCCGAGAGAATACATAAATACGTAGCTAAGACCTATACGTTCGACGTGTCTAAGTGCGACGAAATCTTTGATCTGTTTGTAAAAGATGGTCAGATTATCGTCCCTCGGGGTTTAAAGGATCCCCCATAGAACATAAGAATAAAATGGGATTTTGTAAATTTCATAATTCCCTTGGTCACAAAAATCACCAATGTGTTCTTTTCAGGGATTGGGTGCAAAAGGCTTTGAAAGAAGGAAGGCTCCAGTTTGGCGAAAGGCCAAAAATGCAGATGTATTTTGATCCTCTGAAGGTGGAAGAAGCTTTGTATTCGGAGCTTCTCGAACTCATGATGGTCGAGACTACTGATGGTCTCGTGGAGGCTTCCGAAGCAGCATCCTTAGCTGAATCTTTTGAAGTGTTGATGGTCGAAACTACTGAGGGTTTAGAAAATAAGGCCGAAAGGAAAACTGAGTCGGCCTACCCCCAACCAGGCGAAAGTTTATCAGACTTCCAAGAGAAGTGCAAAGTGAATGGGTTGAGGGCTCTACTATGCCTTAAGTGCAGTACGATGTTCGACGAGAAAATCACTGAGAAACTAGAGGCTGACAACAAGGCTCTGAAGGAAGAGAAAATGGTTGTTCCACAATTTGTGTTCAACAAGCATGGAGCACCTTGATGGAATGAAGAGTACAAAAGGAAGTTCCAACATCCCCGACCAAAGTCTTTCATTCCACCGAATGACATTCCACCGAATGACATTCCACAAGAAAAGTGGATAGAGCCCGTCAACCAAAAAGGGGGCAAGAAACCAAAGTGGAAAGTGTTAGAGAAGGAAACAACATCTCCAGAGAAGAAAATGGGCTACATGGTATCTCCTAACTACAAAGGAAAGAATCCAATGACCAGGACACAATGGAGACGCTACCAGCGGAACAAAAAAGCTGGGAAGGATGTCACCACTCCATGTTTGAAACCCATGGAAACCCCTAGGCAGAAGAAGCAGATACCAAAGGTATTGGGTCTTGGACAAGGAAAAACGGTGGCTATCCAGACAATGGCCATGACCGTCGACTCAATAGGGAAGAAATCGATGGTCGCCTCTCAAAATGTGGAGTGTTCGTTAGAGGTCGAAAAGCAGCCACGAAGCGGGGACAAATCGAAGGAAGAAGAACTTGTGTACTCCCTTCAACCAGAGGAAGGAGAGCCTGAATACTCCACCCAATCCGACGAGGAGTTTGACGAAGACATGTACGACGAAAACAATGATGACATTTATGGTGATGATTTCGTTGTAAACTGTGGCATTGTATCGGTATTGCCAGCTGAATATGACATGGTATCCGAAGTCTCTGAAATAGAAGAAGATTTTGTGCCAGATGAGACGGATGGAGGGAAACCTTTGTGTTACTATGTCATGAACAACGGCGTGGTGGAAGAACAGAAAGCCATGTTTGAAAGACCCAGCCCAGGGATGATGTATCATCTAAAGCCATTATTCAGCAGGGCGAAGGTCGATGGATAACGATAAACAAGGTTTTTGTCGACGGAGGCGTTGTAGTTAATCTGATGCCCCATACTCTATTTAAGAAAATGGGAAAGGGTGACGAAGACCTTCGACAACACAACATGGTCCTATCAAACTATGATGGGAAAACCAACAATATAATGGGTGTTGTCCAAGTCGATCTCGTTGTAGGCACAACAGCACGCTCAACAATGTTCATGGTAATAGACTCCAAAGCTAATTTCAATATACTCCTGGATCAATAATGGATCAATGGGATAAGAGCGGTACCTCCGACGGTTCATCAGAGACTTATAATTTGGCGCAAAGACCATGAAGAACATTGAGGCTAACCAAAGTTATTATCGTGTCGACGACAGGGGTTCCAAGAGGTCTTTCGACCAAAACTTGGCGAATATAGCGCCATGCGATGACGAATCGGGTTCCTATACTCCCATCAAAACTGGTCGAGTTCTGAACTTAGACCTTGATCATGGTTTCATTTGGGATAACAAGGAAGACACAGGATCAGAGACGGGAAATCCACCTACAGGATGGCCTGCAGTCGATGAAGATGACTGCTGAGTCAGAAAGTTTGGCTCGAATTTCGGCCTATTTGGCTGAAAACAAGAGAAAGTCAATTCTGGAAAAGGAGAGGCTTCAGAATTTGGCATGTGAGGCCGAAGGTTTAGAAAATGGTCAACAAGACCAAACAACAGCTTCAGAAAGCCGGAGGCTTGATTGTATTTACGACAACGAGCCTTTGGGGTTTGAAAAGAACCCATCAGTTGAATCCCAGAAGATGCAAGCACAGGATCCCCTCGAAGAGATCGATTTGGGGGATGGAATCACAAAAAGACCAACCTACATAAGTACTAAGGTAGGGCAAAAAATGAGGGCAAAATTGATTGAAGTATTGACCAAATATAGAGACTGTTTTGCCTGGGATTACAACGAAATGTTAGGTTTCGATCGAAGTGTGGTGGAGCATCGACTTCCTATCCAACCTGGGAAAAGGCCAGTGAAGCAACACCCTCGACGATTTGCTCCGGACATCACCTTGAAAATTAAGCAGGAGATCGAGAGACTCCTCAAAAGTCGTTTCATTAGAACTGCGAGGTACGTCGAATGGTTGGCTAACATAGTGCTCGTCATTAAGAAAAATGGAACTCTTAGAATCTGTATAGATTTTAGAGATCTAAATAACGCCACGCCAAAGGATGAATACTCGATGCCCATGGCAGAAATGCTAGTCGATTCGGTCACAGGTTTTGAATACCTAAGCATGCTTGATGGTTACTCTGGCTACAATCAAATTCTTATAGTTGAAGAGGATGTCCCCAAGACAGCGTTTCGATGCCCTGGAGCTTTAGGGACGTACGAATGGGTCGTGATGTCGTTTGGTTTAAAAAACACAGGACCAACCTATCAAAGGGCTATGAATGCCATATTTCATGACTTTGTTGAAAATTTTATGCAGGTTTATATTGACGATATCGTGATAAAACCATCATCACAAGGAGATCACTTGAACCACCTTTGATGCTCATTTGATAGAATGAGGAGATATGGATTGAAAATGAATCCATTAAAATCTGCTTTCGGTGTGCATGCAAGAGACTTCCTGGAGTTTGTGGTACATAAACGAGGCATCGAGATCAATCAAAACAAAACAAAAGCGATCTTAGACCTCAAAATCCCATCGACAAAGAAGCAACTCCAATCTTTGTTGGGAAAGATAAACTTCTTAAGACGTTTCATATCGAGTATAAGTGGTAAGACGAGGGTGTTCTCGCCACTACTCAAGATTAAGAAGGAAAGTGATTTTCACTGGGGACTAGAGCAACAAGAGGCTTTCGACGCCATTAAGGGTTACCTTATAAAGCCTCATATTCTTTTATCTCCTAGTAGAGGAAAAAATATGAGTTTATATATCACTGCATCAGATACGACTATAGGGAGTATGTTGGCACAAGAGGATATTAATGGTGTCGAGAGACCCATATATTACCTCAGTAGAATGTTAATATATGCTGAAACTAGGTATAGTCTCATCGAGAAACTGTGCATATGCTTGTACTTTGCCTGTATGAAATTAAAGCAATATATAAAACCAGTTGATGTTTATGTTTCGTCTCATTACAATATTATTAAACATATGTTGTCTAAACCTATTCTGCATAGCCGAATTGGAAAATGGGCACTAGCTTTAACAGAGTTTTCTCTGATATTTAAACCTTTAAAGGCTATGAAAGGCCAGATTGTGGCAGATTTTATAGTGGATTATGCCATGGTTGAATCATCTCTAAATATGGTTGACACCAAACCATGGCGATTATATTTCGATGGGTCAAGCCACAAGGACGGAACGGGAGTCGGGGTGTTAATATTATCCCCACAGGATGGCCCGACGAGATTTAAGTGCAAGATCAACGAAAAATGTTCCAACAATGAAGCTGAGCATGAGGCCCTAATAATTGGTCTTCGACTCTTGAAAGGGTTGGGAGCCAGCCGAATTGAATTAAGGCGAGACTCGGAGTTGGTAATCAAGCAAGTCACACGAGAGTACAAGTGCATCAAGGAAAATTTGTTGAAGTATTTTGTGACGGCAACACAACTGTTGGAATACTTTGAGGTTGCGGACATAAAACATGTGTCGAGAAATGAAAACCAAGAAGCCAACGATTTGGCCCAGATCGCTTCCGGGTATAAGATGTCTAAGTCGAAATGCCAAGATATGATTGAAGTTCGGGAAAAGATGGTGTCGGACGCACCGCCACTAACGGAATATATCCTTGACAGGAATGGCCATCGTGATGAAGGGTTCGAAGAAGAATGTCAGGAAGCCTGTGGATTCAAGAAGTCCTAGGGACATGGACTTTTCACTGTCAACAGTTCATCACCAACGGACTGGAGAAAACCAATCATGGAATATTCAGAGAATCCAGTCGGAGGCACAGATAGGAAAATCAAATACAGAGCTTTGAGCTATGTGTTATTAGAAAATGAATTGCTGAAGAAAACACCAGAAAGGGTATTACTTAAATGTATAAGGGAAACTAAAGCATATTTGGCCATATCTGAGGTACATAATGGAGCCTGTGGCGCGCACCAGGCAGACCATAAGATGGAGTGGTTATTGTTTCGACAAGGTGTTTATTGGCCTAGTATGTTGAAAGATTGCATCGAGTTCGCCAAGGGATGCCAAGAATGCCAGGTACATGCAGGTGTTCAACAAATGCCAACGAGTGAGTTGCATGTGATCATCAAGTTGTGACCCTTTAGGGGGTGGGCGTTAGACATCATCGGAGAGATTCAGCCAGCCTCATCGAAGCAACAGAAGTTCATCCTAGTCGGGATAGACTACTTCACTAAGTGGATCGAAGTTGTCCCGCTAGTTAAAGTGGATCAGGAGGCGGTGATTGAATTCATCCAAAAACATATTATATATAGATTCGGCATCCCAGAGACCATTACCACAGATCAAGGGTCGATGTTTGTGGGACAAAGGATGCAAGAGTTTGCTGGAAAAACGGGTTTCAGGTGGGTTACCTCTACGCCTTACTACGCACAAGCAAATGGCCAAGTCGAAGCGGCCAACAAAGTGATAATAAGTTTAATTAGAAAACATGTTTCCAAAAAGCCAAAGAATTGGCACAAGACTTTGGACCAAATCCTATGGGCTTGTCGAACGTCCCTAAAGGAAACAACAAATTCGACACCTTTTCAACTAACATTTGGGCACGATGTCATATTATCATTAGAGATATGTTTGCAGTCCGTCAGAGTACAACGCCAGAACGATTTCCAGTCGGAACAATATTGGGAAATGATGTTTGACGAGCTGGTCGATTTGGACGAAGAGAGATTGACCGTGGTGGAAATGCTGGCATGGTAGAAAGAACGCGTAACCAAAGTATACAACAGGAAGGTAAGGGAAAAAACCTTTATGGTTGATGATTATGTTTGGAAAGCAATCCAACCTATGGATCGTCGAGATCGAACTCTAGGTAAATGATCTCCAAAGTGGGAGAGACCATTTCAGGTAATCCAAACATTTACCAACAATGCTTATAAGATCAAAGAACTTGGTATGGATCAAAGGGTCTTGATAGTACATGGGAAATATTTAAATAAATATAAACCTATGCTACAAGAAATCTAAATCCAAACGTAACAAAATTCATTGATTCATTAAAGTAGCCCAAAAGGCATTACAAAAAATGGTCGATAGACCTTACAAGAGAAAAACAAGAAAACGATCAGACAGGAAATATAGACTTAAAGTCCTCAAAAGAGGTTATCTCATGAATAATCTTATTGTCTAGAGAAACCTTCTTTCCGCGCAAGTGTTTTATGTCGGCCTCAATCTTGAGGGCTTTTTCCACATGGGATATCCCATTTAGAACCTCATAGTCGACAACCTCTTGCGCTGGAATTTCCTCAGCCGTCTCCAAGGAAGCTTTTTGTACTTCCACATCAGCAATCTTTCTGTTAAGTTCAGCTATCTAGGATTAATAGTTGGAGATTTGTTGGTCGAAGGCTTACCGCTGACGAAGGTGTTCCTCCTTTTTGTTTTCAAATTCGTTGAGCTTTTGTTCATAGGCCTTATTGAAGTCTCATTCAAGCTTTGCCTCATTAAGTTTCGTCTTGATCTGAAGGTCAGCATTTTGTCGAAGGCTAAGGTCCTTGATAAATTGGGTGAAGAAGGCCTCAAACTCGACAAAATACTTGACCGTTGAGGCAGGAAGATCATGAAGGGCAAGTGAGTCGAGGAATTTAAAAATATCACGGGCAAGCTCTTCTTCTGTTTCAAGAGCACGTAGAAAGTCGCTCTCGAAAAATGACGCCTTCAGTTGCTAAAGGATGAAAACAACCTCAGCATTTAGCTCTGAGGGAGGAACGACGATTGAAGATAGAGGTGGCGCATCAGTTGAAAGAAGGAGAAGTTGTTGTAATTTCCGAAGGGCCTCAACGGGGTTCCGTTGTTTGATAGTCCTGATCTCTCTCGAAGTTAAAACACCTGTCAACGCACTTTCGTCAACAACGTTTGGCGGATTTAGAGTTGGTGGGGAGACAGGATTTTGTTTAGCCACTGATGAGGCACTTTGGAACTCAGCTTGCCGCTGTGGACTCAAGACAATGTCGGCAAAAGGATGGTCGGTCTTATCTTTGACCACAATTTCGACCGGAATTGGAGAGCCCACAGGTCCCTGAAAGATAGAAGTATTAAAGCTCACGACGAAAAGAAACCCATAGTCGGTGAAGACAAAGATGGATGAATACCTAAAGGGCCACAAGGGGTGTAGAAGCGGTAGGAGTCATTTCTGAATCACGAGGAGTGAAAGCTTCCTCGATGTCATCTTGGATTGTCGGGGTCGAAGCCGTTGAAGCCACCTTCGATGGAGTCTTCTTGGCCTGAGCCTTTTTTTTGCCGCATAGGAGTCAGGGGTGTTTTGGGCGGTGCTTTCGATGTGGGAAAAATGTGTGAGTGCACACTTCTGTCAGACTCCTCATTTTCCACTACAGGTACTTCTTCAGGTACCTAAATTTCAACATGAGTGAAAAGGTAATGGGAATTACTAAGGTAAAAAAAATTATGATATTAATGCGCAATACCTGCGAAGGGGGGGTTGAAGGCGCTCGTTGCTTCTTCGAAGGCTTGGCTAGAGTTGGCTCAGATGAGGGAATGACCCTCTTTCGGCCCTGATAACAAAAACTGTCAGTTTTGTGCATCCACGGGAAAAGAGGAAATGAAATTAGTGACATGTACCTTTTTGGGGGATTCATCGACTTGAGAAGTTTGGATTATTGGATCGGGAGCATTAACGGACGGAGGCGGAGGCGGTATGTCGCCGGCGAGGGTGGAGAGAGCGTCAACCATGTTCTGGAGAAATTGGTCACTAGGGAAAGAATGACTCTGGTAAGAAGACCACCATTCGTCGAAATCAATTGTTGGAATTTGAACACCAGAAGTTTATAACGGTGAGTGGATTTACAGAAACGGAGACAAGCTTTGTGATCATTGACATTTAATGATCGACCAGACCATAAAAATATCAGTGACATGTGATACCAGAGGTTTCAGAACCATTTGGCTTAAACCAAACTGGCGAACCACCAGATTGGGTTGATAGCTCATGAAACCGAACCCCTTCGACCCGAGCTCAATTCTGTAGGACAACAATGTGGGAGTCAAAAAGGCTCTCCATATTGCGTTCGATTGTGCTGCAGTCTGTGGAGAGCCATCTGGAAAAGGATCTTTGAACCACTTCGGGCCAAAGGTTCGATCAGCAAATGGCACCATACCAGGAGCGAATTTATCTGCTCCGATCAACATATTCAAGTACTTCATGAAGAGATGTGTGTTGGGAGTCTCTTGGTAGGTCGTCAGAGCCAACCTAGCCCCTTCGATCGGTCGATCTTTGTTTAGCCCCATGATGCGCTCCGACACGGGGTATCCCAGCTGATACTCAAAAGTGGCATTTAATCAGTGTTGTAAAAGTCATAAGGGACCCGACAGATTCAGGGCCTTGGGAGTGTTTGAGAGGATTTTAGTTTCAGGGTTGCTAGCCTCAAAGCCTGATATAAGGAGGCTAGCAGCAGTTTACCTAAAGACACCTATTGACCCTCATGAATCTGGATCGCCAGGGCAATATAGCTTTTCGCTATTTGCAAAGAGCCATGACAAAATACGTAGTAGGAAAGCCATAAAGTAAGGAAAGTTATATGTTCTTCATCGGACACCTCGACGGAGTCCTTGTTGTAGTGATCTTCGATGTAATTCTGGAGACTGTCTCGACTGAAGGAGAAGGTATTCTCCGTCGAAAGTGTGGGGTCGAAGACTTCCCCCAACGGCGAAAGACCGATGATTTCCGCCACATCGAAGAGTGTGGATGTTAGCATCCCATAGGAAAACTGAAATGTGTTAGTAGAACCTTCCCATAAATATAAAGACGTCGGTAACATGTAGGGATTAACGCGATGAACATACCTCGATATTTGAATTAAGTCGAAGATCCATGCACTCCTCCATTGATCTTGGCGTTTTTGCTGAACCTTGTTAAGCCACGCCAGGTACTCTTTGTTGCCAGGAGTAGGCATGGACTTGAAGACTCTGGCTTTAGCCTCCATGAATCTGACGTCAAGTGGACGGATTTATCGAAGGCAGGAGGAGCAGCAGGTTTATATCCAGGGAAATAGGCCACAACCGCTTTCGATGAAGGTTTTGGCTCAGCAAGAGGCCCATGAAACACACATAGTTTCTTATCAACCACGAAGGGAATCAACATTTGGCGCTGCCAGTTCTTCACCACTACTTCATTAGAAGAAGTGGGTTGAGGGATGCGGTTCATGCTTTCTTTGGCAGAAAGTTTAAAGGCAATGAGGTTATTTCCGGTAGCGTAGGTAGTGAGTTCTTTGACGTGGGAAGAAGAAGCCATTTAGAGATGAAGCGAATACGTTGAGTTTGAAGATTCTGGGTGTAAGATTGCACTACAAAAGTTGTTTGAAGAAATGAGCAAGAAGAATGTGCGGTTATGGAAGCAGAAAAACCTTTGAGGAGGAAGAAAGAACTATTTATAGGCTGACAAGGTGAATAGTCAGGCACTGATCGATTGACAAATGGCTAGCAAGGAAGTGGTGAGAGAGTTACTGGGTTCGATTGAAATCCCACGACCTAGGGATATCTGCTAATGATGGTGGAATGTCTGGGTAACTGTGCCGCAGGAAAATCATCATTACAGTTTAGGCCATTAATTAACGATAAGAGAAATATGAAAAACCAAAAGGCAAGTTCCTCGATCGACGAGCTCAAGTCGAAATCAGCCTTTTCAGAGGGCAATTTGTTAGCTGACAAATTTCGGCCAAAGAAGGCAAACTCACTCGACTAAGAAGCCCGTCGGAATATCATCGACAAGAAGTTGGACAATCCATGGATCGACACCTAAAGTTTCGGTCGAAGTCGAAGGGTCTACATGGCGAGAGTGACCGGGGGCGGCCAAAGAACGTGGGCAGTTATCTATGTAAATGGGAGAAGTGGGCCGACACGTGTCATCTCAAGATAGATTCGTAACCCCCCGACGGTTACTTTTTATTAGTATTTAAGCAAGTGTTAGGGGTCATTTTTAGCATCTGCAGTAGGAGTACACTTGAAGTACCAAAGCGCTTACGAGAAAAGAGACAACTCCCTATAAAAAAATGTACCTTTGCCTCCATTTACATTCATAAGTCATTTAAACTTACCAAATTGTCTTTACTTTATTGTTTTACTTTCAATACATTTTCGCATGTCATTACTTTTCACTACCTTTCTAACTCGTCAAGAGTTATATTTACTCCTTTTAAACATTTTAAAGACATTGCTTACCAAAACATCATACGCTCAAACACTAAGTCCAGGACTTTGTAGCCGGTCCTGCAAGTAACCCTCTCATAGGAAGGCTGGAGATTGTTGACGAAATAACAATCACCCTTCCTTTTTTTCCTTGAGTTGAATCATCCACTTCTAATTCATCCACCTGTTGATCATTTTGGCCAGCAACAAACCCTCATACTTCTACCAATACCTCATCAATTCCATCATTTAATACCTCATTATCAGAGTCATCAAACATGCACCCTAATGCATTATCATCACTTTGTTCATTAAGGTCACTCTCAACAGTTTTTGCATTTTGTTCAGGTATCCCAGGCAAGGTCTCAACGTCAGGTATCTCAGGCAGGGTGTCAGATATCTCAGGTTGGCCCTCAGTTTGTTGTTCAGTGGGTTGGACATAAGTTGGTACAGGTTGGACGGACACCAACTACGTCTACTACATCAGGTTGGAAAATAGGGTTGACTATGTATATGTCTACCTTTCCATTAATCTTGGACTAATTTAGCAGTTCTATTGCACCAAAGTAATTAACTAGCTCCTTTAATGTACCAACAAAATCATACCACATTTCAAGTACCCCTGGATACCCTATTTCTTTAACAACACACAAAATTTCAAAATAACTCCATCTATCACCATCACACTTTCAGTTTGACATTATCTCTCCTACATATGTACCCATATCATTAAACTATCCCCCATGATGAAAGTTAACATAAAAAACACCCATTTTGAAAACAGAGTTGTACGCTGTAGAAATCAGTAGAGCTATAATGGATCAAATACAAAACCCTAGACTTCAATAAAGCAAATACATGTTCGATATGGAAAATAATACATACCTCAACGTTCAATGCTACGTTTCTGCATTCGTCTCCCTCAAATCTGTCTTCTCTCTTCTTCGTTTGTAGCTCTCCTCCTTCATGTCCAGGGTTTCATCTCCCTTCTTCGTTCGCAACAACTCCTTTCCCTTTCTCAATTTGGAATTTTATGAATTATATTAACGATGCTGGTTAATAATTAAAGAATTTTGTCTAATTACTTAAAGATTAATTTAAAACAATTACATCTCAGCAACATTACAATCATCTCAACAGCGTTACCGCCACATAAACACCGTTAATGACAGTTATGCATTTTTTGAACGGATAAAAAATATCAATGTTATAGACGTTAAGTAACTTAAATGACTAACAGGTAACAAAAATAAAACTTAAATTAAATGACCAATCTATTACAATTAAATAACTTAAAGAATATATGATATAATTAAATTTTTTTCATAATTATTCATTCATCCCTATTAGAATAATATTGGACCAATAATTTTATATAACTATTCATATTTTATACTAATTTAGAATCAACCACCAAATGCATTCATGTATGTAATATTTATCAGCTATCACCAAATACAGATTATTAAAAACAAAACATCACATCTTCCGTTAAATGAAAAACCAAAAGAACATCATGCATATTTATTCATCAAGAAGCAACTGGATTCATCCTGCATTCAACGTTTGCTCAAAGTTTATCATATATAAATGTAATATGTGATCTTCAGTTTCAATTCTCCAAAACAGAGATGATAAATGCCGAAGCTGACCCGGGATAGCCAGCGACCAATACAGAAGCCTACTTCACGCCTAAAAGTGACTTAATGACAGTCTCACTCACGCCATCGGCGTGAGGGAAGAGGTGGCCAGAACCTGGAAGTTCGTGGTAGTGAATCCAGGAAAGGTTTTGCACAATGTATCGTTGTAGCGTAACTGGAACCATAATATCCTCGTCTCCTTGCCAAAGATGAACGGAACCTTCGTTGTTTGGAAATGGATTTTGAATATCCAAAGGAGTATACTCCCAGCTCCCAAATCCAATGTTTAAGTCGCGGTGGACGCTTTCGTATTCGCCTTGCTGTCTTACCTGTGCCTGTGGAAGCCACATGAAAAAGTTATAAAACTCCAATGAGAATTGAAATAAGAAATTAGTGTTATTGATTTTCCAAATCCTTAGTTTCAATAACACTGTGAGGTATGTGCATAAATTATCAGTTTAAACTCCTTAGTGTTATTCGAGTTCCAAAAGCCCTCGAAATAGCTGATAGTTTCAAATAAAATCAACTTTTATCAATTTAACCAATACAAACTATCAGCTAAATCCAATTTTGTGATCATCTAAGAGCTTCATACTTACCACATGATTATCTTTATCATCCAACAACTTAGTTATAAGCTCTTTGTCTTGTTTTGAAAGAATATCTGGACTACGGGAAATCGCACTACAAATTGGGAACCATTTTTGAGTGTTCCACCAGTACGTTAGCCATGGCGTGTAATGTGCGACACGAATAGCCCATCGGTCACGTAACTTATACTGGCTATAGGCTTCAGCAGCTAAGTTTGCAGGAAGATCAGGCCACCAAAAATTGATGACTGGCGCTAAGAGCGCTGCACCTGCTAGCCTGTTAATATTGAAAACGTTTTAATGTCAACGGAACATAACTACGAATAAGCTAAAATATAAGATCGTGTTTGAATAAACAATTTAATCAAGCATTTATCATACAAGTGTTTATCAGTGAGCTGTTTCCATAAACTCTCCCGAACAGTTTCATAAATGCTTACCATAGATACATTCTAATGAGTCGATTCAAATAGACCCTAAATCATACCTATGAGGTATGTGCTTAAGACAGTTCCAAACAACTTGTCCGCCCATGGAAACACCGACCACGTAAAATTTAGACCCCAATCCCAGCTGATCAGCGAGCTCTTCTATATCCAAAGCAATGCTCTTTAACGTACGATTTGGATCGGGATCGCTCTCTCCATAACCAGGTCTATCAAAAGATACAATGTAGACCCCTAAGTCCTTAACAACATCCTGAAAAACAAAAACCTCACATTAAATAGAATATTACAAATCACAAAAGAATCTAATGATGCTATAATAGGCAGAAAAAAATGTAATATAGAAAATTACAGGGGATAGGGTGTCGGCAACCACTGCGTCATGTCTGCAACTGGTAAAACCATGAACAGAGACGATTTTATACTTTGCTTCGTCTTTAGGAACACCGTGCTCTTTGTAAGCCAAATACCTTCCATCTCTTAGCTTGATTCTTGGCGCGGTTATAGGTGGTCCATCCGGAGAGCCACATATGTTAGGAGGAGGAGGTTGGGTAACTTGATAAGCCCATGCTAGAAACCCAATAAACAACACTGCTAATGTTGTTCTAAGTATTCCTGAAAGTTTGTAATGCCAATTTAAAACCAGATAAGTACAACTTAAAACATAAAATATGGGTAATAGTCCATGCTTTAATATCAAAATACTACAACTAAATAATTAGCTTATGCTGATTTCTTCTGAAAGATCTGTTGAAGCTCACGAGTGAGTGGTAATAATCCTATAAGTGTGAGTTCCCATACGGGAGCTACAACGGGACAAAGGACCATAAGAAACATCGACACCACATATTCACCCAAAACCTTAAGGCGATAGATGTATAGATCCTTTATCTTATATATCCAACATTTCCTCCCTTTATAGTCTATGCAAGACTTAATCACTCACACTTGAATTTCAACACTCTCCTACAAGTGTGAGTTCCCACATCCTATAACAGGATCCAACTCCTACTCCCTCACCAAGCCGAACCAGACTCTAGTACCACTAGTTGGGGAGACTGGGGAATGCGACAACTACAACAAGTCTAGGAGTAATAACACACACTCAGTGTCTTAAGGTTTTTGGTGAATATTTGGTCTCTTATGGTCCATGGTTCCGTTTTAGCTCTCCTATTCCCTTGTCTGCCCAGCAAATTTGACCTTAACTAAAGTTCATTAATCACTTGGGCCCAAGGGGGCCCCAAGTTAAACTAGCTATAACCTTCACACTAAGGCCAACAAGGATTGACTCAGTTAGTATAGATCAAAGGATTGACTCAGTTAGTATAGATCAAAGGATTGTACTTGAAAGATCTCCCTAAACTTTAGCTTACTACTTAACAAAACAATACTAATAAATAAATCTCACGCTAAAGGAGAAAAGAACGAACAAAAAGTTGACAAACTCTTAATGGACAACTAACAAATGTTATATTGATAAGCAAAAACAAATTATGTGAGACAATAACCTCAGCCCATAAAAATTTTCACTCAAAAAGGGATAAAAAAGAAGCAAAAATCGAAACTTTGACAAAGAAAGAAGAAAAAAAGAGTGGAAGAGCGAAGACCCACCAGAAGGGAGGTGAAAAGAGGAGGATTTGTTTGCTCTCCTGGTGTGAGAACGAGCTGATGCTGCAGAAATTTTTCTGTTAACTCCAGTGGCCATAGTGAGTGAAGAATAGAATAGCCTACAGAGAGTTGAAAGATTTAAGCGACGGTAGAAACAGAGACAGATCTATGAGAAGAACATAATACATATGTCAACCGGAGCATGGCGGCGATGTAACATTTTCCTTTGTGAGAAAAAAATTGTCGTTTTTGGTAGAATTCAAAATGGATTTGAGTGAAAAATCAAATTGTTATAATGCAAATTCTGGTAAAATATTGGAAAGTAGATTTATATTGGTATTCAATAAAAATACTTCTATCATGTCCAATAATCTATATAAGAAATTGAGGTTAACAAATTTAAAATAACCCTATTTTTTAAATTAATATCTGAAATAATCAATTTTAAAAAAAAATTATTGGAATAATCGTTTTTTTAAACAGATGTGTCAGATCAACTGACGCATCCATTAAACATGAAGAGGAGGCGATATTGGTGTTGATGCATGCTTTCAAAGCATTGCAGGAAGGTGCCAGCAATCATGGCGCATGGGCATGTGTAATGATGTATGCGTTAATTCATTAGGCGCATACATTTTAATTGTTTTTTATTTTTATTTTTAATGATTTATTTTAACAATTAATTAAATATAACATTGAAAAAAAATTATTTATGTTCTAATAAAAATTACATGGAATTGATAAAAAATTCAATGACCGGCCCGATCGAAACTTCCCCCTGTTCCACATTCAGGTGCGTTGGTCTGTCTTCGAGGTCTCCCACGATTTTTCTGAGGTGTTTGGGGTCTTTGAGTGTTGACATGATACAATGGTGGTTCGGTGGAATGTCCAGTGGTATTTGATAGATGTGTCATCATTTGTTCCCAATAGTCGGGGGCTATGGCCAACGACACTTCCCTAATGGAGTTCGGTGTCCATGTTATCGTAGTTGGGTCGATGTGGTTTGGTGAATTGTGGATGGTATAGTTGCCTGAATTAGGACATTAAATCGTTTGGAAACGAAGCAATGGTTCCCGGGGTGTACTATAGTTAAACAATGGTTAGGGTGTTTTGAGGATGAGATGTTTGGGTGGTCATTGGTGGGGGGCTACGATGAAGTGAATCGTATGAATCATTTGGCCTATAGACTGTTGTGGTGGTTGCGTATGGTTGTTGGTGGATAGGGTTTGATTCTTGTTTTTGAGGTTGGTGTGTGGCATGAATGGATTTCAAGGTTGGGTGTTTGACATGAATGGGTTGCGAGGTTTGATGTTTGGTTGTTGGGTGTATGTGGTAGGGTGATGGTGTGAGGTTGGTTGTTGGCTTTGGATGGTTTGACATTGGTGTTGGACGGGGACTTATTTTTGAGCGTATGATGACGAAGATGGTTGGCGGGGATCAATCAAATACCTTGGCTCAAACACAAATTGGTGCGTTGTAACCGACCTAAACCATGTCATATATTATTGAGTTGGTCTAACACCATGTATGACTGGTTCATTTAAGATGTGTTGTCGTTGATTCCTCCAATGACGATACATCTCTTTGGTGAAGTCTCTCCAGTCAGAATAATCCCATTGGACATCGACTCTTTTTTGATGCCAATCTCCCAAACACGTCGGAGGTTCTGGAATTTGTTGCTGCATATCGAACTGCAGTTTTACCCGGTCACTCTGGTGCATCTCCATAATAGTGAACCGGATAATTGGTGTCTTTGTTGTCCAAACTGCATCATCATCATGGTTAACCTGATGATCAAGACCCAAATGTGGCCTCCAAATAAACGGTATAATAATACGACATGATTAGATGATAAATAATTTGATAAGTATTTTAAAATTAAAATAGAGTTGTGTATGAGTATTACATCGTCTGGTCTAATGTGATCCAATAGATTGCGATAGACTATTATAGCGTATTTCGGACACCTATTGTAGTTCATCCCTCTAACTGACCACCTACATCAAAAACAATTGAAAAATATTATTTACAGTAATTGTAATATAAAGTCTAATTAATTATATGGTAAAGTTTTAAACTTACTTTGTTGCAAACGGGAATATGAATGGCTTCTCGTTTACCGGGGCGAGTGACGGCATTCTAGATCATCCACATTCTTGTAGCAAATACGCGCAAGAATAAAAAGTACAAGTATTTTTTGGCATTTTTACACATCGCACTATATAGATGGGCCAAAACAACTGAACCCCAACTATATGTGTTTACCTTATTTATGTTTCATAACAACGGTAACTACATAATATTCACCGTATTACGAGTACTTTCTGGAAATAAAAAATTACCAAATAAAATCATAATATAACACTGAGCTTTAATTATTTTTTCGTACTCGATGATTCTTCGGTCAATATTATACTCGCATAATATTGTAACAACGGTAACTACATAATATTCACCGTATTACTAGTACTTTCTGGAAATAAAAAATTACCAAATAAAATCATAATATAACACTGAGCTTTAATTATTTTTTCGTACTCGATAGATTCTTCGATCAATATTATACTCGCATAATATTGTTTGAGATATCTTAAATTTATATCTTGCCCCCTAGCTTAATCGGATGTCTCTCCCGCAGCTTGGTCGTCACACAAAGGGGACCCAATAATTCATTGCAGATAGAGTTATCCTGATTAACTCTATCACTCACGGTCTTACCATCGATACGTAGACCCAACAACATGTGGACGTCCTCAATTGTGACGGTACACTCACCGAAAGGAAGGTGAAATGTGTGGGTCTTCATTTTTCCAACAAAGCAAGAATAAATTTGTAGTCAACCGACTACGAGACTATGTTGAGGAGATTTCCAAAACCACATCCTCTAAGATATGGTTCTATCAAAGGATTGTGGGATACATATTCATGTACACGGCAACGAAATCATTTTGGGTCCTAATAAAACATAATTAAGAAATAAAATAAGAATAAGTAATATACAATAAAAACATATATAAGAAATAAATACAAAATAAATACGAAATAAGTAAAAAGAAATAATAACATACAAATGATGAGATATTGTTGATTGTTCTTCGGTGTTCATCACCCATAGTCAATAAAGACATAATGCTAGACATGTTGAGTGTTGCAGAGGTTGATTGTTAGTGTTACAGATGATGAGATGTTGTGAGTTGAATAGGTATGCAACATGTGAAGCTTTGGATTTGATGCATGCATGTGACAAGAGAGTAGGAGCCTAAGGCTATGACGCATGTTTGCTTTATGACATGCATGGTCACATGCGCCAAGGCTAGTCGCGCATGTATGTCTTTTTAGGCGTGCAAAGAAGAGGCGCCAAAGGCTTGGGAGCATACCTTGCTTTATGCGCCATTGGAATGGGCGTCTGCCTTGGATTATTAGGGCTTAGATTCTTTGTGAGATTCCTTGTATGCAGACGCATGCTTTGTGTGCAGAGATTCCTATCAGGCGCATGCATTGTATTGTATTGTCTTTGCATGGATTCTTTGCATTGCATTGTCTTGTCTTTGCAGATGAATTGCGTGATCGGTGCATACACCGTTTACTCTATTTAATTGCTTATGAATAATAGATCAATGCATTCACCATTAGTAGAAACACTAAAGTTACATTTAAGAAAATGTCTTCCTCACCACATTACATGATCAATGCCCATACGAAGGTGAAATATTTGAGCATCAATTATTCGGTTTTTTTTTTGCAACACAAAAGTAAATCGGCTTACAATAAATTGACGATCAAAATTTTTACACCTGAAACAAAGAATAGAAAAGAAATTACAGTGTAGTCATGTGAGCCAAATCATCTATAAAAATCCTATGTGGTTTGCAGATAACTAGGTGAAGTTTTATCAGAAGAAGATTCGAGATGATGCCGATGCTCATCATATGTTTATCAGTCATGAACAATCTAGGTACAACAATATAGAGTTGTATATATTACCACAACAACAACAACAAGTGTCTCAGTTCATTAATCAGTCACAAGTGTTTTGTGAAACTAATGACGACGAACAAGCTGAGGTTAATGTTGTAGATGAGGAAGAAGAAGAAGCCGAGATTTTGGTTGATTCAATGGTGAACGGTGATGAAGAAGAGAAGCCATTACCAGCTAGTCATGTATATTATCCACCTCAACACATGAAAAGCTTAAATTTTGGTTCCGATGAACCTTCATCAGATATATTTTACAATCCTTATGTGCAAATACAAGGATCTTTGAAAGAAGGAGACACATTTCGCACAAAAGAAGATTGTGTAAAAACTATTAAAAAGTTTCACATGGAACTATCAGCTGATTACAGAGTTAATAGAACTAATATATTGAGGTACAAAATTTATTGTCGAAACGAGCACTTCCTTTTCAGGTTGTCAGCTTCGTATTGGAAAAGGAGTGGTTCTTGGGAGATTGGATCCATGGGTCTAGTTCACACACACTTGCTCACGAAACCAATGCAAGACCATCAGAAACTTAGCTCTCAATTAATATGCGGCGATGAAATTTTATCTGTCATTAGCGACAATCCGTTGTTAAAGGTAAGTACAATAATCTCGCATATTGTAGCACAATACAAGTATACTCCATCATATAGGAAGGCTTGGATAGCTATGACAAAGGCGGTTGAAAAAGTGTATGGCAATTGGGAGGAGTCTTACAAACAACTTCCAAAATACCTGTTGGCTCTTAAACAGTATGCTCTAGGGACTAATGTCAAGTTGGAAACGTTACCGACGTATACACCAGACGAAACTTGTGCTATTGGAAATGGAATATTCTACTGTCTCTTCTGGGCGTATCAACCATGCATCAAAGGTTTTTCTTTCTTTAAACCTATTATACAAATTGATGGTACATGGTTGTACGGGAAATATAAAGGAACGTTACTGATGGAAGTGGCACAAGATGGCAACAACAACATTTTTCCAATCGCCTCTACCCTTGTTAAAGGGGAGACTGTTGAGGGATGTATTTTTACTAAGAAATCTCCGATTGCACATTGCTCCTCAACCTAACTTATGTTTGATCTCCAACCGACACTCTTTAATAGTCAGTGCATACAAAAACATTGATAATGGTTGACAGGTGTAAGACCCCAAATTTTGACCCTAAGATCCCTCGTGTTTTCTCATCATATGCATAAGCATTGGGATCACAACTTGGCATCCTCCTTATCCCTCATACATTGGGTTTGCATTGGGAGATATCACCAAGCATCATTTGATTATATCATACTTTGTATTTTATCATCTTTACTAATAAAAATACTAAAAAAATATCTTTGTATAAACTAACTCTTTTGTAGGTAGGGCATGTGCTCACCTTTGATCTATCAAGCTCACATCCAGGGTTTAAGACCCTCAAGGTTAGAAGCTTAATCAATAATTGGTTTATTATGGCTCTAAGCATCATATATGGATCCCCATGGTCTTCACATGTTATTTTGATCAAGAATTCATCAAGAGTTTGGAGTTGGCTTGCCTTGGAAACCCTAATTGATATGGGTATCTTGTGTAACTTATTCAACAAGCTTCTTCACCAATTGATCAAAAATTTCAAGGGACACTTCAAATTCCATCATCTTATGCATATATGATCCTACATGAGTCCCAAAAGTCAAGAGAATTGCAAGTTAGCAAGTTGGTTGATGATGGTTGACCAGAGGAATTCATCTGATCAAAACTGGGTTCCCTAAACCCTATCTCCTACAATTTTTGTCATATGAAAATTATTCCAATAGCAAAGTTACTCTAAATTTAATTCCAAACAATTTCATGTTGAGGTCTAGATCTAGTTTTTCTTGTAAAGTCATTTTTTTATGGTGAAAGATTATAGGTCATTTTGTCTAAACCCTAATTTGGAGGTCAACTTCCCAAGGCCATAACTTTCTCAATTTTTATAAGATGAAAGATTTCCAAGTTTCACAATCAAATTCAAGGTGTATACTTCAAATTTTATGTTTGGAGGAAGAGCTAATTCAACTTTTATGTGCATGTGATATGAGGATACATTATAGGTCATTTTGGACCAATGCCATTGAACAAGTGGTTTTCCTCAACTTCAAAAATGCATACCTCCTTCATATTAAATCTATATGAGGTCAAATTTGTGACCACTCTGAAGGACTTTGAGAGAGCTACAACTTTGATGAAGGAACTTTTCTCATTTGAAACTCACATAAAAAGTTAGCCAAGGTGGAATAAGTGAACATATGGCTTGACACTTAGAATTTTTTTGACATGTTTGACTTTCTCAACTTCCACCTCAAAATTCATCATGATCCAAGCTTCAAATGAAAAAGTTTTCAACATGGAAGTTGTTCCTCTTAATCTAACCTTTCCAAAAAGTCCAATTTCATCCATTTTGGATAAGATTTGAATGGGTTGCGCATGGATTGAACATGAGGGATCATTTGGCACAAATTAAACTTGAACATTTCATACACTAATGCATAACATTCCAACATGATCTCAACAATGCTTGTACTCAATTATGGATCAGAAGAAGTGATTACATGGGTCTGTTACACGCCCATGCACCCATGCAATATACATTGCTATTTTTGGATTTCATTTCAAGTGTGAAAATATCAATCCATTTGGCTATAAATAGAGCCCTCTATGCTTAGAAATAAGGACCATGCGCGCCAGCTTTGATTCCAAACCTTCAAACCATCTCATTTCAAAGGATAATCTTGATAATTTCCAATTGGAAATTGAGTGTGAATCTCACTGTTTTGAGATTCAAATCTCCAAGGATCCTGAGCCTTTTGTCCATTCAATTCTACTCTATCAAGTGTCCTGAGCAAGATCAAGAGCAAGCAAGAGCAAGATCAATCGAGCATAGACTTGCATCAAAGATATTTTCCAGAATTTTTCATCTCTTCGATTCTTACTCAATTCTCTATAATTATCTTGGATCTTTGGTTGTCTGAAGTCCTGCCAATGTAGGTAACAAGATTGAGTTGCTTAGAGGTCAAATCGAAGTAACTCAGATCATACACCTCAAAATTCAACTCCCTGTATCTTTCAATATACTTGGAGTTAGGAGAAATTGAGGTCAGATTCGAGTTTCTGAGCATTTTTACTTTAAATTCATGTCCTTAATTTTAATTTTGGTGATGGTTGTGAGTGAACCAGTCCGGTGAAGCTCACCGGAGAAGGAGACCGAAGCTTTGGCTTCGGTGATGCGTTGGCGCTCATCAGAACCACATGATCCATTTGAAATATTCTAATCTCGTGCGTTGAAATTGATTACCTTTTGTACAACGCTTTGACTCGTGACCATGGTGGAATGCGCGCTAGCAGCCACTTGATTTGCCACCTCAATTAATGAGAGAGATCAAGTGGTCCACGTTTTTTCTTATTTTCTGATTTTTATTTTATTTGGTTTATTTTCATTAATTCATATTAATTTTAATATTGATCCAAAAAATATGAGAGTTTCACCAAAAAAATTTAAATAAATTCCTCTTTTATTTTCTGAATTAAAATTATTTTTTGGATCATTATTAATATTTTTCATGATTTAATTGATTTTGTGAATATTTTTAATTGTTTAAAAATACTTTTAAGTTTCCAAAAATTATGAAATTTTTTCTCCAAGATCCTTTGACCTTGTTTAACCTATGATAAATCCCATGGCCATTTATTTGGTGTTTTGATGAGGTTTTAGGATTTTGACCAACCATAATTTAATTTAATGCATTATTTAATTGATTTTATTTGTTTGATTGCAAAATAAATTGTGTAGAGCTTTTGATATTGACTTGTTGAGTTTGACCTGTGTTGTTGGGCCTTGGTCAAGGTTGATTTGACTTTGTTGAGTTAAAATCATTGGATTTAGGGGATTGATGAAATGTACATTTCATCTCCCAAAATGAATGAATGATTTTAATTTGATAAAAGTCTTCCTTTGACTAATTTGTGTTGATTCCATTCCCGCTCCCTCTTCATCTCAATCCCATTCTCTATTCATTCATGTCATGGACCTATGATATCTCTATATCCTAAGGCTAGTTGATTGCAAAATCAACATAAGTGTGGATGAGATTAGGTCCACCTCTTTTGCATATTCTTTTTGTGTGTGGTAGATTTTAGGAGCATAGTTCATTATACTATGTCTCTAACACGCATTAACAACAAAATTTCTATTGCCCGACCTCAAATAGTTATGACTTCTACATAAGTCAAATTACGATTGCTTAACATAGCGCTAAATTTGTGACACAAAAGGCATAACATTCTAGTAAGTGAGATTGTAAGTCTCCCCTCTTTCATGGTATTGTATGGAAACTTGGCCTTATTTCCTTCCTTTGGAAGATGTCTTGGTTCAAGGATCCATGTTTGTGACAAATGGGTTGAGTGTTCTCCAAAGAATGACTTAAACAAAACAAAAGCAAAAGTAAATACTAACTTCTAATCAATTAACAACTAACATTTAATTTCAAGTCATTTACTTTTATGCACTTTAATTTTGAGCCTTTATTCATTTTCCATTATTCATACCATTCAATTTGTTTACTTTAATGCCATTTTTAATTTGCTCACTTAAGCCATACTTTGTGAATATATTGTGTTTATATATACTTGTTTGTGTTTGTGGTCTTTTGACCTTAATGTACATAATAAGAACAAAAAACCCTAAAAGACATTTTTTTGTAGACTGTTGGATTTGGTCTGAGACATTGGACTTAGAATTAGGCAACACTCCCATTGCAAAAGGACTTGGCCAATGCCAACTTTTATGAAACCAAGTGCCTGTGATTGGAAACTTCATCTGAAGCACGTATTGTGATCCCATATGAGTTCATCTACTACATGGACTTATTGGAGCTTTTACTTTGAACATGTGCTTAGTGCCTATCTTTGGAATCACCTGATGCATGAGAGATTATGAAGAAGATCATGGAATTGCTAAGCTTGGATGTGGCTATCTTTATTTGATGCTTTGCTCCTCATCTTGCTATTTGTGTGTTGATATTGCTTGATTCTAAAGTCCAAGGGAAGTTTGGTTGATATATGACATTCTTGTCTATTGGATTGCAGCCCATGGGTCAGATCTTTTCAACTCTTAACTTTTAAATTTTTGCTTAGGATTAGTCTCTTCATCTCCTCCCCATTTATTTAATTTCAAATCTCTCCCTCCTTTTAAAATCTTTTTTGCTTGTGTTTCTTTTAAACTTAGACCATATTGCAAATTAGAAACTTTGGCCTTATGCCATTGCATTTTTAAACCCTTTTCTTAATCAAACTTGTAAATGAACTTAACTATACTTGACTTAAAATTTCAAAAGACAAAAAGAATTAACACTCATTCAAACCTTTTTAGGCCTTTTGTGCCTTTGTTAAACTTATATTTTTGTTAAAAGCAATGCACCCACTTTGAAACTATTACCACGAATTACGAGGTTTTGATTCCTCATTTTATGTTGGTACGTAGGCACAAGTCTGAAGGTCTTGTCAAACACAAAAATATAATTAATGAATTCTTTTCTCATCCCTCCATTCTATTTATTGCAAACATCATTTTGTACAAAAACACATATGCACACAAAAAAGGGCTCCCTAGGAGTACCTAGGACACTTTGGGTGCTAACACCTTCCCTATGTGTAACCAACCCCCTTACTTGTAATCTCTGGCATTTTATTAGGTTTGATTTGAAAACTTCTTATCTTTGGGTTTTGTTCGTACTTTTCCATTTTCCCTTGGAAACAATAAAAGCGCGGTGACGACTCTGGTTTTATTGTTGTCTAGCTTATCCATAGCTTGATGGTCATGAATTTACCGCTACAGAAATTAAATGGCGAATCTGCTGGGGAGTAGTCTCCAGTGGGTTTAGCCTAATTTTTTGTGTGTATAATTGTATATTTGATGTAGGTGTATTTATTTGTGTGATATAATATGCTTGTTGTGCTTGGTGATCTCTGAGTAGTGAGATAAGTTCTAACCTGAACTTGAGTGCAATTAAGATAGGAGGATGGTATAGTCATGTTCGACTTGTGTGGAGTAGTCCTTAACAAGTTGGCTTGAGACCCATCTACTTAGTGGAGACCCTTTTGGAGTTATGAATGTCACACAAGTTATTTGTGGTTATGCATTACTATCTCTGATTTGGGGTCCGAGAATCTGAGGATCGTAGAATATTTAACCCCTCTTGGCCTATTTAGGGCATAATGCAGAGACTGTTCAGGTGTAGACTTGATAATAGTTGTTACGTGATACTACACTCAGACGAGTTTCTCTTGAGAATATTATGGGTTAATGAGTCAGTCATCCTAACCTGTAATATCCGATAGATGGAGTTAAGACTATGGGAACTTTTTAGAACATGATCTACAGGTTTTTATCCTTAGTTCACTCCTTTGGGATGGTTCTCACCCAGACTCCATGCTCGTGACTCACAAAAAACCCTTAATTCTTGGTTGATCCAATAAAGTCTTGATAATATCAATGGAACTTGGGTGTTGATAAGGTGAAAACCATAATCCACAAAAATGGAAGATTGATCTTGACAATGACTTGATTCATCCATTGACATTTGTTTGTTTGCCTTGTGTGTGATCCCTTACTTGTGATTGTTGCATTCATGTGTATCATAACATTCATCACACCAGAAATAATTTCAAGGAACTGAGGTCTTATTTGCAAATATTTTCAGACCATGGATTATGGACGAAGGAACACTAAGAAGTACAGTTTCAGATGTCCAGATTTGAAAGAGTTAAGGAAGTTGCCATCCTTTGTATTAGATCCCTTGGACTTCAAGCAACGTCATGGGAAGCTTTTGTCTATCTTGTCTGCTAATGTGGTCGAAGGACTTCTGAGTGTGTTGGTTCAGTTTTATGATCCTCTCTACCATTGCTTCACTTTTTATGATTATCAGTTTGTGCTTATGTTGGAGGAGTATGCCCATCTCTTGGGAATACCTGTTTCTAGCAAAGTGCCTTTTAGTGGATTGGAAGAGATTCCCAAATCTCATATCATAGCTGAAGCTCTTCATCTGAAGAAGTCTGAGATAGAGGCCCATTGGGTGAAGAAAGGAGGATTGTTTGGATTGACTTTTGAGTTCCTCATCAAGGAAGCTACTACCTTTGCTCAAGCCGGTAGTGTGGACGCTTTTGAAGCTATCTTTGTGTTGCTCATCTATGGATTAGCTTTGTTCCCTAACATTGATGGTTTTGTTGATGTTAACGCCATTAGAATTTTCTTGATTGGGAATCCCATGCCTACTTTGTTGGGTGATATTTACTTCTTTTTGCATCTAAGTAATTCTAAAGGTGGTGGAACTATTGTCTGTTGTGTTCCTCTTCTGTACAAGTGGTTTATTTCGCACTTGCCTCAGACGCCTACTTTTGTGGAGAACAAACAATGTCTACGGTGGTCTCAGAGACTTATGTCTCTCACTAATGATGATATAGTTTGGTATGATTATTCATTGGGTAGCTTGGAGATTATTGATTATTATGGTGAGTTCTCTAATGTGCCTCTCATTGCTACATAAGGAGGAATTAACTACAACCCTTCTTTGGCTCGTCGTCAACTTGGGTTCCCCTTGAGAGACAAACCTAATAACACTCGGTTAGAAGGTCTTTTCTATCAAGAGGGTAAAGATCCCCAACATTTAGAGTAGAAGATTGTGAATGCTCGGCATAATGTGCATAGGAAAGGAAGATCTGAGCTTGGTCCATGCAATTGTGTAGCTTTGGAAGCCTACACTCTTTGGGTGAAGAAGAGAGCTTTGGAATTGAAGATGCCTTATGCTTGTGAGAGACCTATGTCTATGGTTGTGGCTGAGCCATCAACTCTCCCTAACCAAGATGTAGAGGAGTTGGAAGACACACTCGCTAAGATGAAGCAAGAAAAAGATATGTGGGAAGAGCATTTCCATGCTTTGAGCAGAAAGCATGAGGAGTTGCAGCTTGAGTCTAAGGACAAAGATGCACTTATTGAGCTTCTTGAAGACCGAGTAGTGAAGAGACAGAGAGAGACAAAGGTTTCATCTTCCTCTAGTATGCCTCAGCCTTCTGTTGCTTGGAAGAAGATTGTTGATTAGCTTGTCCTCGAGAAGACTCAGATGAAGACTTCTTTTGAGTTTGAGATTCGATGTATCCGAAGGAAGTATGCACCTGCAGCTAGATCTTCTGACATTATTGTTAGGGATCCTTAGGATGACTAGTTTCCTTTTCTCTTGTACTTTGTATTTTGGTTTCTGAAATTGTACTCAGTGTAATCCTTCCAATTATATAAATAAAAGAGATTTTGTGGTCAATCAAATTGTGCAATTATTATTATTATATATTTGCAAATAAAATAGTATGTTCCTTGAAAATAAAAACAATCAAGCATTGAATTTCATGCATCATTTGCATAGCAGGTTTCTCTTTCGCTAGATGTCTTATTGATTCTTCTTTTGTGCTGATACAATACCCGTGCCAATCACTCAAGAATCATGGAACATCTAGAGCAAGAGAACAGAGACTTGAAGGACGAGATTTCCCATCTGACTGCCATGATGGAGTCGGTCCTAGTTGCTCAAAGTCAATCTTTTCCAACGCCTGCAACTCCTCCTCCTCAGAGGACTGTCATATCAGAGGTTGTTTCTTCAACCGTGCCTGTCGCTCATTTCGCTCCTGCCATGCCTGCCAAATTCCCGTGGGGAATGCCGCCCAACTTTGTACCTGAAGGTTTTCCACCTACTTTTGTTTCCATGTTGGCATCTAGCCCGGTCATGTCTATTACGCCACCGATTTTTCACACTTTGCCTCGTGTTGAGGATACCATCTAGCATTCTGAGCCGTCTGAGGGCCCTGATGTTTATGAAAAGATGGATGAAATGAAAGATCAATTCCTTCAGTTGCGAAAGGAGTTGAAGACCCTGAGGGGAAAAGATTTGTTTGGTAAGAGTGTTGCGGAACTTTGCTTGGTTCCTAATGTCAAGATCCCGATTGAAGTTCAAGTCCTTGACTTTGAAAAGTATAAGGGGAATACTTGTCCGCTCAGTCATCTCGTCATATATGCGAGAAAGGTGTTGACGCAAAACGATAATGATCAGTTACTGATTCATTATTTTCAAGACAGTCTGACTGGTGTCGCTTTGAGGTGGTACATGGGTTTGGATATTGCGAGTGTTCGTACATTCAATGATTTGGGTGAAGCATTTGTGAGGCAGTACAAATATAATATGGATATGGAGCTAGATAAGGACCAGTTAAGGTCATTGTCTCAGAAGGATAAGGAGACATTCAAGGAGTACGCTCAGCGATGGAGAGAGTTAGCCGCTCAGATCACCCCTCCTTTGGAAGAAAATGAGATGACCAAGATTTTTCTCAAGACCCTGAGCTCATTTTACTATGAGCGCATGATTGCCAGTGTCCCCAGTGATTTTATCGAAATGGTAAACATGGGGATGAGATTAGAGGAAGGTGTCTGAGAGGGACAATTATCTAAAGAGGAGGTTTCGTCTAGCAAGAAGTATGGTAGTGGGTTTGCCAGAAAGAAAGAAGGCGAGACTAATGCAGTATTCATTGAGAGGCAGAGGAGGTCTCATGTTAGAAGGAGTCAACAACCCCGTCAACACCATCATCAAGTATCATATGTTATTCTGGTATTTTCAAATAATCAATCAACACCAATTCAACAACAACGTCAACAATAGCCACCGCAAAGAACAAACACCTACAACAACAACAATACCAACAATCATCAACAACAATAAAACTTTGAGAGGAAGAAGGTCTCTTTCGACTCGATTCCTATGTTTTATGCTGAATTGTATCCATCATTGGTTCTCAAGAACCTTTTGCAACCAAGAAATCCTCCACAGATTCCTGAACCACTTCCATGGTGGTATAAACCAGAACTTCGTTGTGCCTTTCACCAAGGAGCTCCCGGTCATGATATCTAGAATTGCTACCCCCTGAAGTACGAAGTCCAAAAGCTGGTAAAGAGTGGGATGGTGTCCTTTGAGGACCGTGTGCCTAATGTCAAAGCTAATCCACTACCTACTCATGGTAGCCCCTCTGTCAACATGGTAGATGGTTGTCTTGGGGAGTTCAAGGTATTTGATGTCCATTTCATTATAAGGTCCTTGGTGACGATGCACAAGGATATCTGTTTGGTGAGCGATTGTGAGCACGACCATGATGGTTGTGCAATCTATAGTGTTAACTCCCGAGGTTGTATGGTTGTGAAGAGAGACATCCAGAGGTTGATGGATGAAGGTATGATTCAAATTCTCTAGTCCCGTCACGTAGGTGACGGTGTGAATGTTATAGTTCCCGTATTCAAAACTCCAGAAAGAATAGTAATCCAGTATGACATCAATAGCAGTAACAGTGTCAGCAACAGATCGGTATCGCCGTTGGTAATACGTTAGCGGGTCCAGTCCCGTATGCATCCGATAAAGCTATCCCGTATCAGTACAATGCTACCATGCTAGAGAATGGTCAAGAGGTTCCTTTGCCTACGATTAGTTCTGTTGTGAGCATTACTGATGTTACGAAGGTGACCCGCAGTGGTCGAGTTTTTGGGTTGGTATTCCCAAAGAATGTGGAAGATTGTTCAGTTGGTAAGAAGGTGGAAGTGCTTGCAGTAGATTCAGTTAGTGCTCCAAAGTGTCAGTCTGGTGAATCAAGCGGTTTGAAACCTAACAATGATGATGAGGTGCTTCATTTTATTAAGAAGAATGAGTTTAATGTGGTGGAGCAGTTGCTCCAAACTCCCTCCAAGATTTCAGTGTTGTCTCTGCTTATGAATTCTGAAGCGCACAGAGAAGCATTACAAAAGGTATTAGAGCAAGCGTATGTAGAGCATGATGTAACGGTTGATCAGTTTGATCATATTGTGGCTAACATCACTTCCTGCAATAACTTGAGCTTTTGTGATGAGGAACTTCCCGAGGAAGGTAGAAATCACAATCTAGCGTTGCACATTTCAATGAACTGCAAGGAGGATGCTCTGTCGAATGTGTTGGTCGACACTGGTTCTTTTCTGAACGTACTCCCAAAGTCAACTCTGTCAAGATTGTCGTACCAAGGAGCCCCGATGAGATATAATGGCATAATCATCAAAGCATTTGATGGTTCTCGCAAGACTATGATTAGTGAAGTGGACCTTCCTATGAAGATAGGTCCGAGTGATTTCCAAATTACTTTCCAGGTAATGGATATCCACCCCGCCTGTAGATGCTTGTTAGGAAGGCCATGGATACATGAGGCAGGAGCCGTTACATCAACGTTACATCAGAAATTGAAGTTTGTCAAGAATGGAAAGCTCGTTATTGTTGGTGGAGAGAAAGCTTTGTTGGTAAGCCACCTGTCGTCTTTCTCTTATGTAGAAGCTGGGGATGAGATTGGAACCCTGTTCCAAGCTCTATCTATTGCTAAGGAAAAGAGAGTTGGGGCACCTATGTCCTTTTTTAAACATGCTCAGAAGATTGTTGAAGATGGAAGTTCTAATCAGTGGGGCCGGATGGTAGAGGTCACCAAGAACCAGAGCAGAGCCGGTTTGGGATTCTAACGAGGTTCATCTGAGTTTAGAGTTGAAGATGTGCAACCCAGTTTCCGTAACGGAGGGTTAATTCATGGTAATGAACAACACTTAGCTGCCGTGATTAGGGGTGATGAAGATGAAAGCTCCACCAATTTTGTGACGCATGGAAAAACTTGCAACAATTGGACTGCTGTTGATGTTCCTATTATTGTGCATCGATCTAAGTAATTGCTTTTATTTGTTTTTGAAAATCCTTCTCCTATGCCTAAGGGAGAAGTGAACATTGTTAGGCATTTAAAATTTGATCATCAATAAAATATAATTCTATTCATCCACATCTATGATGTTTTATTTTTGCTTTTTGCTTTTTCTGAAAAAATGGTAATCACAAAAAAAAACATAAATAAATATAATTTGTCCATCTGCATAATATTTGATCACCAATTCACTTCTCTAAAATCAAAGTATCAAATCATTATGCAGGTTGGTTTCTAAAACCATTGAATACAATGGTCCTACTCCTTCGCCAAATTTTGAATTCCCTGTGTTTAAGTCCAAGGAAGGAAGTGATGAAGAAGTATTTGATGAACTGTCCCTTCTACTTGAGCACAAGGAAAAAGCCATTTAGCCATTCGAAGAGCAGATTGAGTTAGTCAACTTAGGTTCTGAGGATGATGTGAAGGAAGTCAAGATTGGGTCTCGACTATGTCCAAAAGTGAAGAAGGGGTTGGTTGATCTTCTCCGAGGGTATTCAGATGTGTTTTCCTGGTCCTATAAAGACATGTCTGGTTTGGATTCTGAGATTATAGAGCATAGATTGTCATTGAAGCCAGAATTCCCGTCAGTCAAGCAAAAGTTGAGAATGACTCATCCTGACATGGCAGTGAAAATCAAAGAAGAAGTGCAGAAGCAGATTGATATCGGTTTCCTTGTTACCGCTGAATATCCGCAATGGGTGGCCAACATTGTGCCTATTCCGAAGAAGGATGGAAAAGTCCGTATGTGCGTCGATTATAGAGATTTGAATAAAGCCAGTCCGAAAGATGATTTCCCTCTGCCACACATTGACATGTTGGTAGACAACACAGCTAAATTCAAAGTTTTTTCGTTTATGGACGAATTTTCCGGATATAATCAGATCAAAATGGCACCGAGGATATGGAGAAGACCACATTCATTACACCCTGGGGAACATTCTGTTATAGAGTGATGCCTTTCGATTTAAAGAATGCTGGTGCAACTTACCAAAGAGCAATGACTACTCTTTTTCATGATATGATGCATAAAGAGATTGAAGTCTATGTTGATGACATGATTGCTAAATAAATTGATGAAGAGGAACATGTTGAGCATTTGTTGAAGTTATTCCAGCGTTTGAGGAAGTACAAACTCCGCTTGAATCCCAATAAGTGTACATTTGGTGTTCGTTCTGGTAAGTTGTTGGGCTTTATTGTCAGTGAAAAGGGTATTGAAGTTGATCCCGTCAAGGTCAAAGCAATACAAGAGATGTCTGCTCCCAAAACTGAGAAGCAAGTCAGAGGTTTTCTCGGCCGCTTGAATTATATCTCCATATTCATTTCACACATGATTGCCTCATGTGCGCCTATATTCAAGCTTTTTCGGAAAGATCAGTCTTGTGATTGGACCGAAGATTGCCAGAAAGCTTTTGATAGTATCAAAGAGTATCTGCTTGAACCTCCGATTCTGTCTCCGCCTGTGGAAGGAAGGCTCTTGATCATGTATTTGACTGTGCTTAAAGAGAGTATGGGTTGTGTTCTTGGTCAACAAGATGAGACTGGAAAGAAAGAGTATGTTATTTACTACCTCAGTAAGAAGTTCACCGATTGTGAGACTCGGTATTCTATGCTTGAGAAGACTTTTCGCGCATTGGCTTGGGCTGCTAAGCGCCTGCGCCAATATATGTTGAATCATACCACTTGGTTGATATTCAAAATGGATCCAATCAAGTATATTTTTGAGAAGTCTGCTTTAACTGGGAGGATTACCCGTTGGGAGATGTTATTATCAGAGTATGATATTGAATACCGATCTCATAAAGCAATCAAGGGTAGCGTCTTGGCTGACCATTTGGATCACCAACCGATTGAAGATTACCAATCAGTGCAGTTTGATTTTCCTGATGAAGAGATTTTCTACTTGAAAATGAAGGATTGTGATGAACCATTGCTTGCAGAAGGGCCAGAACATGGTTCCCATTGGGGCATGGTATTTGATGGAGTTGTTAATCAATATGGTAATGGCATTGTGGTAGTAATCATTACTCCTCAAGGCACGCATTTTCCATTTACAGCTAGATTGACTTTTAAGTGTACAAACAACATGATTGGGTATTAAGCTTGCATTATGAGGCTAGAAGAGGCCATTGATCTCAGAATCAAATATCTTGACATCTATGGAGATTCAACTTTGGTTGTGAATCAAATCAAAGGTGAATGGGAGACGAATAAACCCAGTTTGATACCATATAGAGACTATGCGAGGAGGATTTCAACTTTCTTTACAAAGGTTGAATTTCATCATATCCCTCGAGATAAAAACCGGATGGCAGATGCTCTTGCAACTTTGGCTTCAATGATTGTGGTGAAGTATTGGAATGAAGCTCCCAATTTAACTGTGATGCGTCTTGATAGGTGATCAATCACCATTTGCATTAAGTTTTCGTTACTGATCCGACAAGAAACGGAGGATTTTGAAACACTGTGCAAGCATTTTTTATACTTTTCAAGTCAATTTTACTTCCGGTATAATATTTAAGCATTTCCTTTCATTGTTATATTTTAATTATATTTTCATGATTTTATGCTTGGGATAGCTGTGTTTTTGTCCGACAGATCCAGGTAGAAGAACCAGGGAGCTCAGAGCAAGATAGTGCGAGATTCCAGCAAGCAAATGAGTGAAAAGTCCGGTACAGGAGGCCTGACACGGACACCCGTGTCACCTGACACTGGCCGTGTCAGACAAAGGATGGCGTGGAAAGAAATATAGTGGCCTAACACGGCCACCCGTGTCAGCTGACACGGGCCGCGTCAGGCATCAAACCCCCCCGTGTCAAGAGGCCATGGGCGTGTCATCAATAACAAATATCCATAACTTCATGATCCCTTAACATTTTTGACCCATTCTTTTTGCCATGTGTTCATGAGAATTTCTATATTATGATGACACCAAAAAATCCCAAAAGTATTATTTATTTAACCACTTTTGATTGGATGGAAAACATGTGTTTTTAAGTGTTTTTTTAAGGCTTCTAATTGATTATTTTGGCTTATGTCTTGTTTGTTCTTGATGTTTAAAGTTTGTATGATTAAAGCCCACTCTTTTAAATGTTTATTGTTATCCTTAAAATGTTTGAACTTGATTATCTTCATACAATGTATCAATTGAGTCACCTTGAAAACATGTTTGAATGAATGATTAGGAGGTGATTAGGTTTCCACTTAAGCTTTGTCTTATCATGAACTTTGATTCAAGTTTAATGTTTATTTTGTGAATACTTATAATGTGATGCATGTTTAACCTAAATTGATTCATGTTGTGTTTACCATGTATCAATGAATGCTTTTACCATGTCAAATATGATTTTGTTTTCATCATCAATGTATTGTGTCTTGTGATGTTATGTGCAACTTCGTCATGTCTTGTTTATGTTTATCTCAATGCCAAAAAACCATGATCAATATTATCATTCATACCTAACTCACCTTGTGATTGTAATTGTATTTAGCCATATTTTGTGCCTTAATGTCAATGCATGTTCAACCTTGTTATTGTTTATATCCAAGGTAAAGGAATCATGACATTCTTGTCATTTTGCATGTGTGTGTTCATCTGCATCCTATACAAATTTGATTCCCCTTAATCCAAAACTTTTAGATACAATCTTAGGTTCCCCTCAATATAAACCTTAGGATTATATATATCTATCTCTCCTTCTTATAACCACTTTCATAATAAACTTTGAATTAGGTCATTGTTTTCCCTTTTATTTCTTAATCAAATGCTTCAAAACACTTAGGCATTTTCAAAGATCTTTTCATAAGACCTAAAAACACAAACTTAATTCAACCCCTTTTGCCATTTTGGCTATTCCATATTTGAAACCTTTTCATAAAAGGATTAGACATGAGTCATCCCTAGTTGAGATTTAAATCTCCTATCCCATAACATTGTTGAGATTGATATTGATTCTTTTTCATTTGGAAGAGGTATGTGGCATACTTGTTGATTCTGTATCCAAGTGAGAGCCCTTCTTTCAATTTGATGCAAAGATCTATCTTCCACGTGTTTGTGGTGGTTTAATAGTGAGTTTTCTCTTTAAGATGACAATCTGTATATTTCTCATAAAATCAACCCCAACAAATCCCTTCTTACTTTTGAACCCGAACTATGAGGTTTTGATCCTTCACGGGTACGTAGGCATAAGACTCAATGTCTTTCAAAATCATCAAACAATAAAAAGATGTTCTTTTTCTCATCTCCCCAATCAAATAGCAAACAATTTTAACCAAATACATATATTTAAAAGGTTCATGTAGATTACTACAGATGATTAGAGTGCTAATACCTTCTCTTTTTATAACACACCCATGTACCTTATAATCTCCCCCTCTTTTTGCTTACTTAAGTCTAATCTTCTAGCTTTGCATATACATATTGGATTATTTTTTAATCTTTTCCCCTTCCTTTGGATAAATTAAAGTTCGATGGTGATATTTTGATTCATGAGTCAAGTCTAATCAATAGCTTGGTCTCCGATTCTTCACCGTGACAGGTGCGACTTAGGGGTCTGAAGCGAAGTCTATAAGAGACCAAGGGAAGTTGGGTCGACGAACTACTGCACGTCTTGTGAGGTTATCATACAACTCCCCAGTCGACTACTAGGGAAAATATCTTCCTACTTACATATGGTATTAAAGTTATCATTCCAATAGAAATTAAAGAGATGAGTTGGAGGATAGCCAACCCTTTGCAGAAGTAGGAAAGCAACAAAGTGATTAGAGAAGAGATTGGCATCTTAAAGTAAAAAAGGGTGCTAGCCCCTCTCACCAAATCTATCTTCAAGCAGGCAACGACCTCCAAATACAATTAGTCGATAGAGAGAATTTCAAGCAGGGGACTTGGTACTACAAAGAGATGACATTGGAGTGAAGAATGCTTAGAACACTAAGCTGGAAGAAAATTAGGAAGGACCATATAAGGTGCAAATCAACATCGGGAAATGGGTCTACATCTTGGAAACTCTTGTAAGAGAGCAAATACAAAAGATTTTGAACATTGCTAAATTAAATCAGTATTGCAGTTAAAAGGGCTTCCTATCTACTTATTCCATTATTTTTCACATAGTAGATTGATATATTGATAAATGCAATGACTTTTTTTCATGTCATCATTCCAGTCACATTATTTTATGTACTTTTTCCTTTTTAGGATACAAGAAGCAAAAAAGGAGATGCACATTTCTACGTAGTTGGCGCACCCCCCCCCCCCCCCCCCCCTTCGGAGCTAGCCACTCCAAGGGCGTAGGTGGTAGAGCCCAAAGGCATCTACCTCGACCCGAGTATTAATTTGGGGGGAGGGATGGGGATCCTACCCTTGGTCAAGGACGATCCTCTATGATGCAGAACTGCCATTCAATTGCAACTGTGAAGTTATGACCAGATCTCGCAGATCCCCACCAAAGGAATAGGCACCATGAAGCAATGACATATATAACAATCAAATCTAAACACAATAACAAAAATTCGGTAGTTTACAAAACGATAAAAAATTACAACAAATCGTTTATTAATAAATATTTAAAGGAGCTAGGAAATGCCCGGAGATCATGAAGAAACAACTTCAGTTGATCCATAACCTTATTGAAGGCAATCTCCTCTAGACTTTTGTTGGAAAGGTCTAGTAGCTGTTTGTCCAAACCGACCCACTCCTTCTAGAGGGCCTCCAGATCTTGAGAATAAGCGGTAATTTCTTCCTCAAGATCCATCTCAGCCACCAGGGCATTTGAAGAAGGGGCCTCTAGTACAAGGTCTACTTCACGAGAACCTTTCTTCTCCTCTTCAAGCGAGCCCTCGAGTTTGGCCACCCAGTCGGCTAAGATCGCAGGAGACTCATATAAGTACATATTCTCCAAGAAAGGAGACATTTGGTCCAGGCATTGGTGCAACCTAGAAGACTCATCTTTGAAGTATGCAATTTTTGACTCTACTACTCCAAAAAGAGCCTTCAAAGACTCAACCTCTTGAGATGGAACGTCGGGGACCATTATCTTCTAAGGATAAACCATGAACAAAGTCATAATGGAATCCGCTCGCGGAAGCTAGAAAGACGACTCCACCAACAAGTCGGATTTACCACTTTTAGAGAGTTTATGCACATGGGCATATTCTTTAGCAGACACACAGTCTCTTATCTCTAGCGTGTTGTGATGTATTTTATCGATTAATACAAAGGGGCATATAGAGAGGAGGATTCCTAACGTTTTTTGATAGGTGGATAATAGAAGTAAACCTAGATTGCCTCAACCTTTTAGCATGGACTTCCCTTGGCAATTGCCTTACCCTGATCCTTTTTCCCCCGACTAAAGCAAGTATATCATGATACTTTTTGATCATAAGTTCACGAGGTAGTTGAGTAGATATAGGGGATCCCTAAGTATGGGAATAATTTACAGTCGCTCATGCAAGCACAACAGGATTGACTGGAGTTAGGAAGCTTTATATCTTCTCTCTCTTGATCCAATCTAAAAGGAAATATAAATCTACAAGATAATTGTGAAACAAATCAATGAACAGTCAATTAGAACAAGAAAATGGCACATACCAAAGAGGTTCTTCCTCTCCTTAACCAATATAGCACTAGCAACATCCTGGCAACGTATCTCATCTGAAATAAATGAAAGCAAGATCACCTTCATGGTTATCTCCGCATCAGTATGAGAGTTGTACGGGACATAATATGAGACAGTCTCATCGGAAAAATGGTATGGGGACCAGAACCGTCTAACTCAGTCGATATATTTGGCCGTGTGAAGACAAGTTCAACTTGGCTCTAAGTTTTGATGAAGACAAAAGGTTATCAAAAGAAGGAAAAAGCTTCTCAATTAAAGTTCAAGTATCAAAGGCCTCTCAAATAAAGATCAACTATTCATAAGCATTAGGTGACATGGAAATGAAGGAAATTAATCATTAAGCTAAGGTACCCATTGCAATTCATTGTATATAACTTTAGATGCTCATAAAACCTCATTTAGTTTCATTTCTAAATTTCTATATCTCAGTGCATAAAAACCACTCAAGCTAAGTCATTAGAAAATAAAATGTTCAATTTTTAAAAGGGTGTAACTGGTTACATAAAAGACTTAATTGATTATATATGCGCCCTGTTTCAAAAATTTGAAAAATAAAAGAGTGGTAACAAATTACACAAAAGAGGAAATTGATTACATGTCAATTGTGTTTGAAAAATATTAACATTTTTAGGATGGTAACCGGTTACACCTTTAACGTAACCGGTTACACACATGAAAAAAATCATATTTTCATGAACCATTCTCATTCCAAACCTTTGCAAAGATTCATGGAAATGCTACAAACTTATGCATATGTTCTTAGAGGTTTCTTAGGATGTATTTAAGGCAAGATACATTAGATTTTAAAACTACCTCTTTTATATAAAATTTTATATACAATTCAAATCATTTCTAAGTGTTCATTCTTCAAAAATCTTTGAAACTTTTTTGTATAACTTTCATATCATTGCAAAGTTTCATTATAAATTTTGAGTACTTAAGGTTTATATATTATTTAATTGTAATATTGAAAGGGAATATCAATTTTTATCTTGTAATTACTTCAAGAATCAATCCTATTCAAATTGTTCAAGTGTATTGTAACTTAATCACCAAAGTGTGTGATGATTAGTTTGTGTAAGAGAAAGTGGTGTGCTTTCTTAAGTGTGTAAAAAGGAAAGTGGTGTGCTTTCTTTTGTGTTGTTATAAGAAGGTTGTAACTTGGTATTGGAAAAAATACTTGTACAAGAATCTCATTATATTGGAAAATCCTTCAAGGTGCAAAGGGACTAGATGTAGCCTTAGCTATAAGTGAAATTAGTATAATTACTTGTATCTGTTACCTTTTATGCACTTTATATTTTATGAATTAATCTTCCTAAGAACCATAAGAACCAAAAGCTACATTATTTATAGTTAAAAATTAGAACCTCTAAATACATAAAGAAAAATCCAGCAACTCTAATTCAACCCCTATTGGATTGTCCTTTGTAGTTATAAATGGCATCAGATAAGGTTTATGTAACTTGTTCCTTGATCCGGGTAGATATGACTTCCGTAAAACCTTTCTTAGGAGAAGATGACAGTGTAAATAGACCTTCATGCTTTACTGGTGAATATAATGATTTTTGGAAAATAAGGATGCAAATGTTTTTGGAGTTAAAAGGTGTTAAGGTATGGAAATCTGTTAAAAATGGTTCATACATTCCAACATTGATTATTAATGGTGTAAGTTTTGCAAAACCCAAAGATACATGAGACGATGAAGATAACAAGAAAACTATTCATGATAAGAAATTCAAAAACATCATCTTCATTAGTAATGAATAAGTTCTTAAGAGTATCAAATTTCCAAACCACGAAAGAAATGTGGGATATTTTGCAAGTCACTCATGAATGTACGGATGAAGTTAAAAGATCTAAATTGAATACTTTATCACAAGAATATGAAATGTTCATGATGTTTCCTGGAGAAAAGACATTTGATCTTAAAAAAAAAGACCAAGTCATTTGACTAATCACTTTACCACTCTTCGAAAAGTGTTTACAAATGACGAACTCAACTTGAAAGTGCTTAGATCATTGACTAAATAATGGAATCCAAAAGTAATAGTAATATCCAAAAAGAAGAGTCTCTTTAAAATGCCATCGACTGCACTATTTGGCAAACTACAAGAACATGAACTTGACCTTGGACGTTTGAAGAAGCATGAAGAAGAATAAAAGAAGCATAATAATATTACTTGAAGCTAGATTCAAAAACATCCAATCAAGATGATGATTCAAAAGAAATTGAAAATATTACATTACTAGTCAAGAAGTTTGGAAAATTCCTCAAGAAAGACAAAACAATAATATTTGGACAAGGAAGCAAATTTGCAAAGAGAAGGGAGACTTCAACTCGAAAGTTTACCAAAAAAGTGTTTACAAATGATAAACTCAAATTGAACGTGCTTAGATCATTACTAGATAATGGAAACCAAAAGTAACAAAATTAGTATCTGAAAAGAATAGTCTCTCTAAAATGTCATCGGCTACACTATTTGGAAAATTCCAAGAACATGAGCTTGAACTTGAAGGTAGATTAAAAAACATTCGGTCATGATGATGACTCTGAGGACAATGAAATTATTTCATTAATAGTCAAGAAGTTTGGAAAATTCCTCCATAAAGACAACACCGTAATATTTGGATAAAGAAGAAAGTTTGTAAAGATAAGGTAGATTTCAACATCAAACCAAAACTTCACATGTTTCAAATGCAGGAAGCAAGGTCACATCAAAGCATATTGTCCGTCTCTTGAAAAGAAAAATGGCTTCAAAGGAAATAAAGACTTCAAACTAAGGAAGGCGCGTGGGAGTACAATGGAGTAAGTTCATATTCCAATTTAGAAAATGAAGAAAGATCAAACTTTGCCTTGATTACTTCACACCATTCAGATGATGAAGAAAATGAGGTTAGTGATTTTGAAACAAATAGTAAACCATCATATGATAAATTGCAAAATGCTTTCCTTGAATTACATGCAGAATGTTTAACACTATCTAGAATCTTCACAACACAAAATAAAATAATTCTATGTCTAGAAAGCAAGTCTAATACCATGCAAATGGAATTAGTCAAGGTTAAGGATTCAACATGCACAAATTGTAAATCTCTTGAAATAAAAATCTTTGACTTGAATCAAGTGATTATGAGATATGGAAATTTCCAAATTGGTTTGGAAAGTATCTTAAATAGGCGAAGGTATACAAACGATATAAGCGGTCTTGGGCACTATAAATTTGAAAAACGTAGCTCAAACAAGACTATCTTTTTAAAATCTACAAATGCTTATAGAAAATTTCAAACCAAGAAGGTGGTTCTAGATAATTTTCAACCGAAAAGGACGTTTGTAAGAAATAATCTTTATCATTCAAATAGAAATAATTCTTTTAATGCATCTACATCTTTTTATTTAAGTTCAAAGTGTCATGCCCCAAATGCTTTCTATTTTAGAAACATTGGTGTTCTAAGTGGAAAGTATATTTGGGTGAAGAAATGAACTAACACACAAGGACCCAAAACATATTGGGTACCTAACAAATTTTAACTTGTTTTGTATGAATGCTTTGTTGGGGGAGTTTTCCACTAGGGAGTATTGAATATTGTGAGACTTCTTTTCTACAACAATATCTTTATGATAAACACATCACATATTCACCCAAAACCTTAAGGTGATAAGTGGGTGGATTCTCTCACTTATAAATGCTCAAGTCTCCATATTTCCAACCAATGTGGGAATATTATCCACATTACTCACACTTGATACATTCTCAACACGCCCCCTCAAGTGTGAGTCCAAAATGCTCCCCCTCAAGTGAAAGTTCTTCTTACTTCCACATTCTTTTGTACCGCATGGAACGTTTCTTATTCACCATACAGGCACCGTTGACACTCTTCAATGGAACGTTTCTTATTCACCACACTGACGCCGTTGACTTTCGATACAAGTAAGTTGGTCCCTTTCTGAAACCAAAGGCTCATGATACCATTTGTTGGGGGAGTTTTTTCCTTGTTGGGGAGAATTGAACATTGTGAGACTTCTTTTCTAAAGCAATATATTTGTGAGAGACACACCATATATTCACCTAAAACCTTAAGGTGATAGGTGGGTGGGTTTTCTCACTTATAAATGCTCAAGTCTCCATATTTCCAACCAGTGTGGGACTATTATCCACACTACTCACACTTGATACATTATCAACATGCTTCAAGGTCTCTACCAACATGTGGTATCTAGATAGTGGATGCTCCAAACATATGATAGGGGACAAATCAAAGTTTACACCATTGACTAAAATCAAAATTATTTGTCACCGATTTAGACAATAACAAAGGGATAATTTTTGGCGTTGGAAAGGTAGGTACGCCACCCTTTACCACCATTGATGATGTCTTATATGTTGATGGCCTATGTCAGTTATGTGATAAAGGCCTTAAGATAAATTTAATTAAAGATGCATGAATACAATATGAGATATCTTTGAAATTAAAATGTCTTGTAGTAAACAATAACATTGATGCATGGCTTTGGCATAAGAGAGTTACTCATATCCATATGGATCATTTAAACAAGTTAGTCAAACATGATATTGTTGTTGGTTTATCAAAGATGAAATTCATCAATGATAGATTATGTGATGCTTGTAAAAAAGGTAGGCAAATGAAGGTCTCTTTTAAACCAAAAAAATATTGTTTCAACTCCAAGTCCCGTTCAATTGATACACATGGATTTGTTTGGTCCCTCAAGGACTAAAAGCTTTGGTGGTAACTCTTATGAATTAGTAATTGTTGATGGTTATTAAAGATTTACTTGGATTTTACTCTTGACTCATAAAAATGAAACTTTTAAAGCATTTAAAAAAGTATGCTAATCTAGTCCAAAATGAGAAATCATCAAAGATAGTATCAATTAGAAGTGATCATGGAGAAGAATTTCAAAACTCATTGTTTGAAGATTTTTGCGATGAAAACGGAATCTCCCAAATTTTCTCGGCACCAAGAATACCCTAGCAAAATGGTGTAGTTGAAAGGAAAAATAAATCATTGGAGGATCTTTCAAGAACAATGTTAAGCAAATCAAGTCTACTAAAATACTTTTAGGCTGATGTAGTAAGCTCAGATTGTTATGTAAGAAATTGTGTGATAATTAGAGAAATCTTGAAGAAAACTCAATATGAGCTCCATAAATGAAGAAAACCAAATATATCTCATCTCCATATTTTTTAGTGTAATTTCTTTGTCTTAAACAACGACAAGGATAACTTATGTAAGTTTGATGAAAAGTACGACGGAGGTATATTTCTTGGTTATTCCTTGTCTAGTAAAGTTTTGAGAATATTTAACAAAAGAACACTTGTAGTTGAAAAATAAACCCATGTGTCCTTTGATGAAACTAACCCCTCTAAGGAGGATAAAATTATCAATGTTAATGATAATGATTTAGATGAAGTACCAAGTGAAGTCAATAACAATGATGATCAAGTTGAACAAACAAGACAATAAGATAAAGGGTTAGAACAAGAAGAAAATCACAACAATCTACATCAAGAATGAAGGACTCATAAAGATCATCCAATTACCAACATAGTTGGAGACATTAGCAAGGGAGTATCCAATCGTCTTAATCTTAAAGATGCATGTCTAAATATGGCGTTTGTTTCTCAAATCAAACCTTCTAAAATTAAAGATGCCTTAGATAATGATCAATGGATTCTAGATATGCAAGAGGAACTAAATCAATTTAAAAGAAACAAAGTTTGGGATTAGTTCCTAGGCCAAAAGATAAGCATATTATTGGCACTAAATGAGATTTTAAAAATAATATAGATTAAAATGGTATCGTTATTAGAAACAAGGCTCGATTAGTGGCCCAAGGCTACAATCAAGAAGAAGGAATAGACTTTGGTGAAAAAATTTCCCTTGTTGCTAGACTAAAAGCTATTAGATTATTGTTTTAGTATACTTGTTCTTTGAATTCTCAGTTGTACCATATGGATGTCAAAAGCGCATTCTTAAATGGTTACATACTTGAAGAAGTTTATGTAAGCCAGCCTCCAAAATTTGAAAATTTCAAGAACCCTTCGGTTGTGTATAAACTCAAGAAAGCTCTATATGGATTAAAGCAAATACCAAGGGCATGGTGTGATAGACTAAACAATTTCCTTTGTGAAAGAGTCTTTGAAAAAGGAAAGTTGGATACAACATTTTTTATCATAAGAATTGATGATCCTACACAATTGGTGAAACTTTACATTAACGATATTATCTTCAGATCCATTAATGAATCCTTATGTGAAGAGTTCCCAAACATGATGCATGGAGAATTTAAGATGTCCATGATAGGTAAATTGAACTACTTCCTTGGGTTACACATTAAACAAACAATGGAATACTCATCAATCAACCAAAATATTGCAAAAAAACTTCTAAAAATATTTGACATGGATAATTGCAAAGTGATTGACACTCCAACGAGTTCGAGTACATATGTTGATAATAGGAATATGTTACGCCAATAGACATTACAAAATATCATGGTGTGATTAGTTCATTACTTTATTTAACTATTAGTCATCTGAATATAATGTTTAGTGTATGCTTATGTGCTCGATATCAGTCTTATTCGAAATAATCCCATATTTCTTATGTAAAAGTGGCCATGAAGTATATAAAAATAACCACAAATGTAGTTTTATGGTATCTAAAAGGTAGTTTATGTGATTTAGTTGGCTATTATGGCTCAAATTATGTAGGTTGTAAAACGGATAAAAAGAGCACACGTGGAACATGTCACATACTAGGCAATGCTTTAGTTTCTTGGTCATGTAAAAAGCATATGTGTGTTTCTCTAAGCACTACAAAAGTAGAATATATTGCGGATGGAAGTTGTTGTGCGCAAATACTATGGTTAAAGTAATAACTATGTGATTATGACTTGAATCTAGGATGCATTTCCCTAAAGTGTGACAACACAAGTGCCATTAATTCGACGAAGAATCCAGTTACGCATTCCCGAACAAAAAACTTAGACATTCAACATCATTTCATAAGAGATCACGTTCTTAAATGAGACGTTGAAATATTATTTGTGGACACTCATGATCAGTTGACATACATTTCCATAAAACTTCTTGCCAAAGAACCTTTTTAAAAAATATGAAAAGTGTTTGGAATTTTAGATGAAGGTGATATTTGAAGAACACGTATTCATCTACTACATTGGAATGATGATCTTAAATGAATTATGATTCATTTACTTCATCAAATCATCACATGGTACACATTATTGTCATCAATTATTATTAATTTTATGTTTACTAAATCTTCATCATATGGTACATGTTTGATTCACATATTTTTTGTTATATTCTTAATTTGTGATTTTGTGCCTTATATACTCTTGATAAATCACTCATACTTGTTAAAACTATGTCAATAAATGTTCTTATATGTTGTATTGTGATTCTATGGGCTAAAAATGCATAAAAAACAAGTATTTTTTCAAATTTTTGCTACATGTAAGCGATTACATAAAAGGCGTTATCAGTTATCACACATATTATTTTTGACAAATTCATCTCAGAATCGATACATAATTGTCTACTCCTAGCACGTAACCGATTACACCTACATATTTTTTTTTTGAAATATTTAAAATGTTTTCACTTCATTTTATCATTCCATTCCCCTCTTCTCACTTGATAGATGAACTCACTCAAACCCTAACATACCAATCTTCAATCCCTCACAAACTCATCTCAAATCACTTTTTTTCCTAATCACTCTCAAAATCCCAAGAGCTTTCATCTTCAAAACACCATGCGTTCTCGATTTAAAGCTAAAGGCAACAAGCCCTCATCGGGAACATCAAGGAGCAGACAAAATTCATTGGATTTATCAAGATTTCTATCAAACGATTGACAAAAGGCTCGATTTATGGCTCAATTTAATGAGAGAAAGCTTTTGACTCCCAAATATGGTAACCTCACCTATTTCCCCTTTGATAGCTTTAAATTCACAGCTCTATTTGTGTCTCAAGGTTTAGATGAACTAATAACTTATTATGGGACATACTTTCCTGACCTAATTAGAGTGTTATACAACAATTTAAGTTGAAACGTTCTAAGTTGTGCTCATTTGTTCAAGAAGTTTAAATTTCTCTGATCCAAGAACAACTAGGTAAATGTGTAAAGGTTTTATCTTCTGGTGCTAACATTCATGATGATTTCACTTGTGATCGATAATGTTATAATAATAAGATTTATTATAACATTAGTAGGTTTAGTGAGCAAGAAATTTTAGCAAAAGGCAAAGTACTAGTGGTATAATTCTAGATCGTCATCTTTATTCTATTGGGAGTGAGATAAAAATATTAAATATATTTTTAAAATAGGAAATTCTACACTTATAAATATAATGCAAGTTCTCTATTTTATTAATGTGCCCCAATGAAAGATGATACATGGACATCTAAAATGGTTATAACAAGGTAAATATATAGGTTCAGGACATGTTACCTAGTAATTACAATAATGACTTAGTCAAATTACAAAAATAATTGAATAAAGTAGAAAGAGTATATGTTCAATTTGTCTATCAAATTATTACTCTATTTTGTATTATGGTACTCTTATGAAATAGATGGTGTGAAAATGCGATTCGTGATAACCCTGATGACTCTAATTCAGTTATTTTTGTTTACTGGCCTCATGCAGGATTGAACTACAAACCTTCCGTTTACAAGACTGACGCTCTACCACTGAGCTATAAGGGCACCTTATGTAAAATAATTATTTATTTAGTCAAAACAAGTAAATATATTTAAAAACATATTCATTGATTTATGGTTGAATAATTTAATAAAGTCTTCATATTGTTGTTAAATTTGTAACATAATATCTGACTTTAACAATTGTCAATTGACCTCACAAACAAACACAGGTCTTCTCAACATTCTTTTTCCTTTCTCGTAAACTTTCTAAGAAACTTATACAAATGTCACACATCCAAATAATGATTAAGCCAAGTACACTTAATTGTGGTTTTATTATGGTATAAGCTATAAAACAAGAGATTCATCTTGTTGATATAGGTAGTACAAATAAATTATTATAATCCTTACTTCAACCATGTAGTCTCATAACTTCACATCCTTAAGACACCTTTAATTCTAATGTGACTTTGTTCACTCATGCCTCCCTTTGGTTGGAAATTGTCAAGATTCGCTCAATGTCCATGCCTTGCGCATTGCAATCACTCCTCGTCCTGTCAACCTCAGGCATCACAAAATTAATGTTAGTGGTTTATAAAATTGCAATTAATAGTGGTAAAAAGTAAATTTAAATTGTTATTAATTAATAAGATGACCAACACCATTTGAATCACCAAAATCTTCTCGTAAAGCTTTGTCATATTTTTCTAGGTTTATCAACGCGTATGTATAAAGTCTCTAGTTTTTGCTTGACTGCCAACTTCTGACGGACTTCAAATGCCCATTCACAAAAGGTACGACCTTCCCCTAATCAACCGTCTAACAAAACTTATAAAGTTAATATTATACCATACATTTACTCATGCATATCCAATATTAACAATAGTAATGAACATATTTGAGCAATACTAAATTATGCTATTGTACATACTTATCATACGGTAAATATCAATAAATTTTCCATGACACACTTATATAAAAGTATTATAGTCTAACTCTAACTCATCATAAGTCCTATATAATATTGAAACATATGTTTTCTACACAAAAATAACATTTTAGGCAAAACTGGTGTGCGTGAATCAACTCGAGAAATCCCTTGAAATGATTCATAAAGTTTGAGAAATCTTAAATTTGCCTTGATTTGATTCACATGGCCATTTGAATAGACTTTTTGACCATTTAGTCGATTTACCAAAACTTGGAATCGATTCAAGAAGTCATAAAACCTTTTGAAATTGTCCGAACTGATTTAAATCCTCGTGTGAATGATTCATATCTTCAGTTTTCTAGATTTATACATTTTAATCATTCTAAAATATTTCAATCAAGTAATAAAACACATTCAATTCAATAAAGGCCATATCAATCACTTAATTTTTAACTAGGCACAAAACAATATAATAAAGTGAATCATATTGATCATCAAACTTAGGGTTCCAATATATTACTAACCTAACACCTCATGACATGATCTCAACACATTCCTTAAGTTAAAACATATAAATCATAAAATCTATCTAAATATGGTTAATGAAAAAAAAACATAAGGAAAACCCACCCCACAGGGATTAGAAAGAGTTGTTCTTATGAAGTGGTGATAAACTTCTCCTTAACGTCAATGGTAGTGATTCTTTAATTAAGAGGGAAAATAAGATGTCTTAAGAAAATTTCCAACTTATATTAATGAAGGATGGCTCCGCTTGCATGCACCTAACAATACTTACTATTGCTCCTTTTCTTTCTAAAAATCGCGTGTCTCAAGGAAAATAAGGATAAAAAGTATGTATTTCAAATATTAATTAAAGTGAGTATGTTATTTTGGATTGAACTCTAGTCTCGACAAGGATAGCCTCTTGGTTCAATTGGGATGTCGCATGGTGTAATAGAAGTTTGATCTAGCACACAATAGTCGAAGAGGTGCATGTTGTAGTCGAAGTCAGTTCGAGCATGAAAATGACTTAAGTAAGTTATGTACTTTGATATGTAATAGTTATGTATGTCATATATGATGATAACAATCATAAATGACATAAATATACTAGTAGTCTATATATATATATATATATATATATATATATATATATATATATATATATATATATATATATATATATATATATATATATATATATATATATATATATATATATATATATAGACTACTAGTATATTTATGTCATTAATGATTGTTATCATCATATATGACATACATAACTATTACATATCAAAGTACATAACTTACTTAAGTCATTTTCATGCTCGAACTGACTTCGACTACAACATGCACCTCTTCGACTATTGTGTGCTAGATCAAACTTCTATTACACCATGCGACATCCCAATCGAACCAAGAGGCTATCCTTGTCGAGACTAGAGTTCGATCCAAAATAACATACTCTCTTTAATTAATATTTGAACTATATTATTACTTTATTTTCGAATGTATTTTAACTAGTTAATTTTATGATATAGAATTAGCGTTTGAATCATAAGTTCAATTATAAATAATTAAGGATACCATACATTGTGCTAAGAACAAATGGTAGACAAGGAATTAACTAATAAGTATAGAATCCAACAATATTGAAATAGGTTCATCATAACACAACCTAGCCTAGAGGAGTTTATCTACTCATAACTCAGATAACAATGCCACAACTGATAGATGAAAATAACATAAGAATTCTCTTGAAGTAATTGCCTCCAATGGCTTCAAGTGTCCTAAAAATCACCCTTGATGCTCTCCAAATCGTGTTATTCTCTCAATTTTTGTAACCCTTATCAAAGTGCAAATATTCCCCTTAAAAAGACCTCAGAATGGATCAGACTCGTCATAAAAACCCCAAAAAAAGAGACCATTGCGTGCGTGATGACTTACATCGCGCACGATGTAACTTCCATATCATGTGCGATGCTGCATAATGGTGCATGTGATTATTTCCAAAGTTGCACTCTTTTTTTCTCCTTTTCCACTCAAATTTTCAATAAGTCTACAATATTCACACTTAGATATTTTTTTCTCATTCTTTGGTCTTTCGTATTTATTTTGGGTCATATTTCACTTGTTTTGATCTGATTCTTCGACTAAATTCATGCAATGATGGACTGTCATCAGGCTCCATCAGATATTATATTTTTTTCATCATTATGGTAAACCATAAAAAAGGAGATGAATAATTTAAAGAGACATTCATATTGGTCTTTAGGCAAAGGTACTTCGATTCTTTTCTGACAAAATGTCTGGTATCACCCCCATCTCATCTTGGAAACAAATCAAGATATGCTTAGAAACCATGGTATCCCTCTTTATTCTAAAGTGGCAAACTTTATTTCTAATGGTGTCTATTTTTTTTTCAAATTACTAGAACTCCATTTCCTCTTCCCACAATGAAGAATTCACCAGGTTCTCTTACTAAATGCATACCACGAGAACACTATCATCTAGCCTATTTGCCATTCTGGTACTCTTACTTAAAATAATTCTTATTAGTTTGTAGCTCCTTCAATCCCTTTATCTTGGGCCAAAATCATCTTATGTAAAGATATACCACCTTCTAAATCAATGTTTATTTGAAAACTAATGTTGGATAAAATCCCAACTAATGATAAGTTACGTCATAGAGGGTGCTATATTACCTATAAGTGAAGTCTTTGCAAAGCAAATGAAGAAAAATCTTATCATATTTTCTTTAGTTGTCCTTTATCCAAAAGGGTTTGGCTTTGGTTATACAAATTTATCAACATATCCATCCATCCTCGGCACTTAGAAGACTGGTGGACAACCTGCATCACTAATAGATCAAGGCAATTCTCTTTGATTCTCAAGGAAGCTATAACTTATATCTTAATTAACCTTTAATAATCTAGGAGTTTTGAAAGGCCCAGATGTAAAACTACTAGTATTATGAAAACTATCAACATGGTCGAAGCTCAACTTTTGATAATAGGGGCCAACTCCACGACCATTTCTTCTTCTTCTTCTTCTTCTTTGGACAACTTTAGAATCCTCAAAGCTTTTAGAGTTTATTTCACCTTCCTCTTCTTAATTGGTTTAAATGAAATTGTGATGGTTCATACAACCATGATCTTTTTCCAGTTGGTTGTGGTGGAATCTTCTAAAATAATCAAGGCAACTTTGTTCTTGCTTTCGCTGACAAGGTCCTTTGGTCATCCTCTTATCTTGTAGAGTTCAAAGTAATGATCATTGTCATGAAGATAGCAATGATAAAGTTTGATCCAAGTTGTGGATTGAAATGGATTCAGCTAATGGAAGGAGGGAGCAGTGACTTTTATGGTTCGAAGGGGGACCACATGCATATATAGTCGAGGATTTGATGCATTGCATACATACTTGCCTTAAGATCGAGTTACTGTTGTATTTTGTGTTTTGTTTTGAATAATCCATATATTGATAATTGTTATGAATGATGATGCATTTACCATCTTTTGCATTGCTAACATATTTTAGCGTATTCTCACCCATGTTTGTTTTATTAGGGTGCTTTGTACTCTCTTAGAGTACATATAATTAGGTAGAAAAGTAGTTGTTGTATGAGCTGGCGGATATCATTGAGGCCCTTATTTTATTTACTATTTCTAGAGTTATTTAATTCCACCGATGCTCTAATTTGTAACACTGGGACAACAGGATGTCTGTTATTGTTTTGTGTTTAAAAGTTTGGATTAATTTAATTAAATGAAGTACTTGATGAAATTCTGGTATCAGATATATGATGTCGAAGGTAATGTCACGACACTAATATTTGTTAATACACAATGGATAATAAAATAGAATTGTAAAGCAATCAACACAAGCAATTGTTAACCCAGTTCGGTGCAACTCACCTACGTCTGGGGGCTACCAAGCCAGGAAGGAAATTCACTATAATAGAATTAGTTCAAAGACTATCCGTACACTTCAACAAGTTACAGTCTTTCTCACCTAATCTCTACCCGTGCAATTTCTACCTAAGCACTCTTAGATATGAGAACCCACTCACTTCCCTTACGATCACAACCCCGTGATCTTAAACAACAATCCTTGTGAAAAGAAAATACTTTTCAATTACAACACTCTTGATTTTACTTCACAGTTTCAATCAAGAAGACACACTCTTGATCTTGCTTCAAAGCTTTGATCAAGAAGACAAATCAGTCTAATTCAATCATCAACGGATGACTTGAATGACCTACAGACACAAACCCTAGCTCTCTCTCTAAATTTCACTCAGTCTTGGTTGTGTGTTCAAACAGGTTTTCTGAGTCCCTTTTTATAGAAACATTGGACAACTTGAAAACCCTAGATATATTTTCCAATAAAATCTTTTTAAATCAGCTGTAAAGATCTCTTTGGAAAATAAACAAATTTGGTTGAAATCTCTCACAGAATGCGCCAGCTAGCCATATCTTCAATCAACCAATGATTGCCAATAATTGAGCAATCACAAAACACCAGACATTCAAACTGAATGTTCTGTGTACATGATGTCATGACATCGGGTCTGACATCCTGGAAAAATCATGCATACTCTAGTTTCCTTTTATAGCAGGTACAACCATATCAGTTACCATGATAATGAGTATGTCAACTGAAACAATCCTGCAGCATATGTCTTCCAATTTAGCTCCAGCAGGTACATCCAATATCAGAAGCCTTAGCATTGTAAGTGGCATTCTGAAACAATCCTGCTTGCATATCTTCTTTAACTCCAGCAGGTACATAAGATATCTCATGTTAAGACATCACACATAACATCTTGTGAACACTCTTTGTTTTACCAAAATTGCTGCCAACACTTAGAATCAACAAACTCCCCCTTTGGCAAATTTTGGCTAAAACATATATCTGTCCTTTTTGTTCATAAGGCAAACTATCAGCAGTTAAACCACTAAACAGTAGTTTAATCAGCAGCAGAAGCAAAACAATTACTAGCTATGGCTACTAGTAATACACATATGCACAAGGGTACTTCTCCTCCCCCTAAATATGTGCAATAAACAACAGAATTACTAGTTATGGATGCAACTAGTAAGACACACAAATGCACAATACACCAGGGTACTTCTTCTCCCCCTAAATCTGTGCATTCATCAAAAACAACTAAAGTAACTCCAGCACCTGTACCAGCCAGAATGTCATACTGACATCTGCTACAACATCAGCACCTGTGCACCATCTGCTACAATATCAGCACCTGTGCACCATATCAATAATAGTTGTCCTTCTGATCAGCCACATCCAACTTCCATATCAAGCACTTCTCCCCCTTTTTAATCAAAATTGACCAAATGTCTATTAGTCTACCAGAGAAAGTGAAAACAGATGTTATAACATTAAGCATGTTAAATCAGGAAGTACACAACAACATTATACACAGCAGACAGCTGAGATAATGCACAAATCCAAGGAATTCTTTAAGAGCCCTAAATATTACATAACTGGCATCAACAAGACTGCCACAAAATACAAAAATAGAAAAACCAGTCAGTACAGCAGCTTTCAATAACTTCCACCACACCTTCCAGCACCCCTCTAAGTCTTCAATCCAGCCAGGGACCATTAATTAGAAGCAGCATCACTTTCACCTTCACTTGTATCTTCATCTGCACCTTCAGATTCTTCCAAGTTTTTAGAGTTGCCATTGGATTGGGATTTAGGTCTTGCATCTGAATTCTTATCAGCTTTTTCTGTGTCTTCCCTTTCCAGGCTACAAATGAGAGCTTCCAAAGCTTCTTTTCTGGCCTTGGCCACCCTTATACCATTGTCCAGTTCTTTGCATGTCTCTTTTAGTTGATCAATCAGGCTTCCTTTGGATGCAGACTCCCTCTTGGCAGATGTCATGACATCATTGACATGACTTCCCTCAAACAGCTTGTAATGGATGGACAGAGGGGATTTTCTCCTGCTTGGTATGTCACTTGTGCTCAGAATCCTTGGTTGTTGACTTAGGATTATGCCACAAATAATGGAAGGGAAGGCAATGGGTAACTTCACAGCATTTGTAGAAGCATGTCTAATGGTTTGTTCAAATATGAACTTGCCAAAATAATAGTTAACCCTTGTTCCAATAGCATGAATGATTCTTCCAAGATTGATGGAAATAGTAGAGGCATGATTAGTAGGAATCCAATTAGCTGAGCCAATCTTGTGCAAGATGGCATATTTAACACTTAGTTTTCCAGCTGATAAGTGATTTCTACTAGGCCATTCCTTAACTTGGCCAACTGTGATAGCCCTACAGACTTCATTGTCTGTGGTTTCTAAGTCTACTCCTCCATCCATTCCTCTTCCTAGGAACTTGTTGATGACATTTGGTGAGAATTTTACACATTTGCCTCTTACAAATACTTTGCAAAACTCCCTGCTGTTCTTATCATGAATATCCTCAGGGATATTAACAATAAACTCTTTAACCATCCCCTCATAGCATTGGGGTAGAGTTGCCACTGTCTTCATGAGTCCAGCATTTTTGATCAACTCAATAACCTCCTTTACCTCTACAACTTCTTGACCCAGTTCTCTTTCAATGGCTACTTGTCTCTGAATGACATATTTCCACTTTGCTGCTCCATCTTCCAAATGAAAGGAGATATTGTCTAGATGGACAGTAGCAGCCTTGCTAGGAGATTTCTGAACTGCCTGCCTTTTTGCAGGGGAGATGTCTGGGACATCATCTTTAACATTCTCTTCAGAATCAGAGCTGTGTCTCTCTTTTCTTTTTCCAACCTCAACCTTGTTCCAGGGTTTAGAGGGTCCTACTCCTGCAGTCTTCTTCACTCTAACAACTCTCATTTTAGCCATACTTTTTCCTTTCTTACTTCTCAGTTTTTTAGCTACGCTAGGTTTAACCAGATGGACCAAAGGATCATCTTCTCCTTCAGTGCTTTCTTCCTCTAGGTCAATAATATTTTCTTGAGACACATTTTATTTCTTGCTAGGTAGGGTTTTACCTAGAGAGCAAAGCCCTTCAGCAGCCACCTCTTTTTCTGATCTAGATGAATCATCATCTTTATCAGCATGGGGTTCTCTCTCAGGAGAGGGTTCCGTTCTGGACAGAGGGGTAGAGACCCCTTCAACTTTATGTCCTTCACTCAGTATTCTAGTAACCAGTCTCCTTATAGCGCGATCAGTGTAATACATGTCTTTAGGAAGAGAGGAGTTACCAGAGGTATTACCTTGCTTATCTCCAGCATTGGAGGAGGTACCTGTGGTGTTGCCTGGTATCATGCACAGAGGGGTGACGTCCATTACATCATCATCTACAAACTCCATGGATGGAGTCTTTGCATGTTGGGAGGATTTGGAACCAGATGACGATGGATGTTTTGACATGTTGTTGGACTTTTGAGGAAGATTTCTTTGCCCTAGCTGAGCTTTTCTTAGAGGTTGAATGGAAATGGTAGTTGCTGAGTTTGGGTAGCATGTGCTAAGGGAATAGATAATGTTTTCAAAGCTTGGGAATGATTTATCATTAATGTGGCTCTTTCTTTTAAAAAGGCAGACTTTATTTTTATTTCTTTTATTTTTTTTCTTTTAATTGCCTTAATTTCTCAAGAGTCCAAATCCCTAATTTCCCTTCCTCATAATCAGTTTTACCCAAATTCCTTGCAAGCTTGTCTTCTAGTTCTAGTCCAAACTCTTGACCTCTGAATTTGTCTTTCACAAATTTCCTAATGGAGTGATAATATCTAGAAGAGTATTTCGTCCATCTGTGTTGAATTTGATTTTTGGACCTGGCTTCAGCATTCAGGAAGTTATAATACAATGTTATGACATCATGTGTAACATTGTCAAACAGTAATAGGTTCATCCAACCCAGTTGAGCCCAACTGCTATCATCTTCTATACCTTTCACAGGTGTCACCCATATCTTATCCATATTATCCTTGGCCTGTTTGCACAGAGTCCTTTGTGGCTTAGTCCCAACAGTTCCATTCTCCCTGTGACTGGTCAAGTGTCCACCTGTTTGGTCTACCTTCTCAGTTTTTTGAGCCATCATAATCTTTTCTCCTCTAGACTTCTGGTGTGACATCTTTGTGTGACATTTTCCCCAGCCTTGTTTTTCATCACTCTTGAGGACATTTGTACTCCCCCAATGTTTTAAGGGACAATCCAATTGAGAGCTCCATATGTAGCAATTGTCTTTGGTCCTGACTCCTCTCATAATTACTTCACTCTTTATGTCCAGGATTAGACATTCAGTTTTGGTGAAGTTAACATTCAGACCTTGATCACAAAGTTGACTAATGCTTATGAGGTTTGTAGTTAGCCCTTTGACTAGTAGAACCTTGTCAAGTCTAGGTACTCCAGGGCAATCAAGCTTACATGTTCCCTTGATTTCACCTTTTGCTCCATCTCCAAAGGTTACATGACTTATAGTATGTTGATTCAGATCAGTTAGCAGGTCTTGGTTTCCAGTCATGTGTCTGGAGCATCCACTGTCAAAGTACCATTCTTCTTTAGCTGAGATTCTGAGGAGACTGTGAGCTATCAGACTCGTGACATTAGTCTTAGGGACCCATTGTTTTTTGATGATAGGCATGTGATGTTTGGGTCTAAATTGATGGTGATCCTGATGATGAGCAGACCTGGGATAACCATACAGTTTATAGCAGAATGGCTTTAGATGACCAAATTTCCCACAGTAATGGCATCTCCATCTTTGGTGTTTTCCTTTCAACTGTCTTCTCCTTTGGTGTTGTGACATATGATGTGACATCACAGGTTTTTGAATGTACTTAAGTTTTGCTTGAGGTTTGACACCAGTGTTACTGCTCTCAAGTTTTGAGTTATTATACCCAATACCAGATTTGTCTCCTGTTATTTGTCCAGTTTGAAGAATCTTGTCTAAGGAGTCAGACCCATTGCTTAACATCCTTACATACTTGGTCATCTCTTCTAATTTAGAATTTTGCAACATGACTTCAATCTTTAATTTTGAGATGGTTTTTGCATGGTCTGCCTTCTCACTTTCCAGCTGTGCTATCTTCTTATTTTCAGCTTGTGGATTTTTGTCTAGCTTGGCATTCAGAACCACTGCTTCTGTTTTTAACTTGGAGATGGTTTCCAAGTATTCTATCTTCTCATTCTCAAGTTGAGTAATTTCCTTCTTCTGGCTATCAACCTGTTTGCACAGCTCTACACTTTTGTGACACGGCTTTCTGTAGGTAGAGGCCAATTCTTCAAAGGTTACTTCATCGTCACTTGAGTCTTCATCAGATCCCCATTTTCCTGTCAAAGCAGTCACAATATTTGCAGCCTCCTCTGGATCACTCTCATCTGACCAGGTGGCAGCAAGACTCATCTTCTGCTTCTTGAGGTAGGTACCACATTCTGTTCTAATGTGTCCATACCCATCACATTCATAACACTTTACTTCTTTTGGCTTTTCTTCTGACCTTCTTCTTCTTCCATTGTTGATGTCAGATGAGATGTTTTTGACATTTTCCTTGGATCTGACATCCATTTTCTTTAACAATCTGTTAAACTGTCTCCCCAGCATTGCAACTTCATTGGCCCACTCTTTATCCATATCTTGACTGTTTTCCTCTTCTGTGTTGGATACAAAGGCAATGCTCTTGGTTTTCTTTTCAGTTCCCTCAATCAATCCCATCTCAAAGGTTAGGAGGGAGCCAATTAGCTTATCTACCCTCATGTTGGAGATGTCTTGAGACTCTTCTATGGCAGTCACCTTCATTGCAAATCTCTTAGGGAGTGATCTGAGTATTTTTCTTACTAACTTTTCATCTGACATCTTCTCCCCCAAGGCTCCAGAGGCATTAGCAATCTCAAGGATACCCATATGAAATTCCTGAATGTTTTCATCTTCTTTCATCCTTAAGTTTTCAAACTTGGAGGTGAGCAGCTGAAGTCTAGACATCTTTACCCTAGAGGTGCCTTCATGAGTGGTCTTGAGAATGTCCCAAGTCTCTTTGGCAACTTCACAGTTATTTATCAGCCTGAAAATATTCTTGTCCACTCCATTGAAAATAGCATTCAAGGCTTTAGAATTTCCAAGGGCAAGATCATCCTCTTCCTTGGACCATTGTTCTTCAAGCTTCTTCTCTGTGGTGGCTACTCCTTCTTTAGTAATGACAGGATGCACCCAACCTGTTAGCACAACTTTCCACGCCTTGTTATCAAGGGATTTTAAAAAAGCTACCATTCTTGGTTTCCAATAGTCATAGTTAGAACCATCCAAAATAGGTGGCCTATGAACAGATCCTCCATCCCTCTCCATTGTACCAGAAAGTATTCTCCCTAGATCTCACCCAGAGCCAGAGCAGGATACCTGCTCTGATACCAATTGAAATTCTGGTATCAGATATAAGATGTCGAAGGTAATGTCACGACACTAATATCTGTTAATACACAATGGATAACAAAATAGAATTGTAAAGCAATCAACACAAGTAATTGTTAACCCAGTTCGGTGCAACTCACCTACGTCTGGGGGCTACCAAGCCAGGAAGGAAATTCACTATAATAGAATTAGTTCAAAGACTATCCGTACACTTCAACAAGTTACAGTCTTTCTCACCTAATCTCTACCCGTGCAATTTCTACCTAAGCACTCTTAGATATGAGAACCCACTCACTTCCCTTACGATCACAACCCCGTGATCTTAAACAACAATCCTTGTGAAAAGAAAATACTTTTCAATTACAACACTCTTGATTTTACTTCACAGTTTCAATCAAGAAGACACACTCTTGATCTTGCTTCAAAGCTTTGATCAAGAAGACAAATCAGTCTAATTCAATCATCAATGGATGACTTGAATGACCTACAGACACAAACCCTAGCTCTCTCTCTAAATTTCGCTCAGTCTTGGTTGTGTGTTCAAACAGGTTTTCTGAGTCCCTTTTTATAGAAACATTGGACAACTTGAAAACCCTAGATATATTTTCCAATCAAATCTTTTTAAATCAGCTGTAAAGATATCTTTGGAAAATAAACAAATCTGGTTGAAATCTCTCACAGAATGCGCCAGCTAGCCATATCTTCAATCAACCAATGATTGCCAATAATTGAGCAATCACAAAACACCAGACATTCAAACTGAATGTTCTGTGTACAGGATGTCATGACACCGGGTCTGACATCCTGGAAAAATCCTGCATACTCCAGTTTCCTTTTATAGCAGGTACAGCCATATCAGTTACCATAACAATGAGTATGTCAACTGAAACAATCCTGCAGCATATGTCTTCCAATTTAGCTCCAGCAGGTACATCCAATATCAGAAGCCTTAGCATTGTAAGTGGCATTCTGAAACAATCATGCTTGCATATCTTCTTTAACTTCAGCAGGTACATAAGATATCTCATGTTAAGACATCACACATAACATCTTGTGAACACTCTTTGTTTTACCAAAATTACTGCCAACACTTAGAATCAACACTTGATATTTTGAGATAATTAAAAGTATGTTGAGTATTGTTTCCGCTGCTATTGCATGTTATTAATTTTGAAAGAGATGTATGTTGAGAATGTGTAATACACTAGTTGAGTAAAATAATTCACATGATTTTATAAATAAAGAGTTGGGGGTTTTAGGGTGTTACATAGTTAGTATCAAAGCAGGTCGGTCCATTCGGCCTCGGTTTGTGAAATTGTTATTTCCATGGCATATGACATGTGTGTGAACATTGTCGATCCTCATTTTTCTTTTCTAACCACTTTCCAGCAGGAGCAGGATCGAAACAAGTGAAGGGAGATTCTTCTTATCTGATATGTTTCAGGTGTGGAGGGGTTGTTCAGCGTGTCGCTGATTGCAAGAGTGTGTGTTTTTGGATGAAACTGTGTTGTTTCCTGAAGCCGAAGAGAGTACGGATTTGAGGTTCATGTCCGCTAGTCAGGTTGAGATGTTTTTGAGGGAGGATGATCAGGTGCTCGTGATGTTTGTTTCTTTGACAGTGGAGAGGGACGTTGTGGCTAGTGTTAATTTTATGGTATGTGAGTTTCCTGATATTTTTCCTAAGGATATTTGTGACTTTATGCTAGAGAGAGAAGTTGAGTTCTCCATAGATTTAGTACCTGGTACTAGACTTATGTCGATGGCATCGTATAGAATGTATTCTTAATAGTTGAGTGAGTTGAAGAATCCATTAGAATATCTGCTAGAGAAGAAGTTTGTCAGATCTAGTGTGTCATCGTAGGGAGCGCCAATGTTGTTATTTAAAAAAAAAATGGTAACATGAGATTGTGTGTTCATTATTGAAAGCTGAATAAGGTTACAATTAAGAGTAATTATCCTCTTTAGAGAATTGACGACCTTATGAATTAGTTGGTTGGAGCTTGTGTGTTTAGCCTGATTGATTTGAGATTGGGTTATCATCATATCCAAGTAAAGTCAGAAGATATTCTAAAGACCACATTTAGGACCTGATATGGTCATTATGAGTACTAAATGATGTCGTTCGGTATGTCTAATGTGCTTGGTATGTTCATGGAGTATATGAATAAAATCTCTCATCCTTACTTGGATCAGTTCATTGTGGTTTTCATTGATGACATCATGGTGTATTCTAAGTCAGATGAAGAGCATGCAGGACATCTGCGAATTGTATTGTAAACTTTACAAGAGAATAAGTTGTATGCTATGTTGTCTAAGTGTGAATTCTGGTTGTGAGAAGTGAGTTTCCTTGGTCACATGATTTTCAGTGGTGGTATAGTAGTTGATCCATAAAAGGTAGACACGGTGTTACGGTGGGAGACTCTTAAGTCTGTTACTTAGATTAGAATTTTTCTTGGTTTGGTTGGTTATTATAGAAGGTTTATAAAAGGCTTTTCGAAGTTGGATTTTCATTTGACTCATTTGACTCAGAAAGGGCAAGCTCATGTGTGGGATGCTCATGTGAGTAAAGTTTACAAGAGTTGAAAAAGAGGTTGATGTCGATGCCAATTTTGATTTTACCAGATGCAAAGGAGTCTTTTGTTGTGTATTGTGATGCTTCTTAGATGAGCTTGGGTGGTGTTCTTATGTTGAATTGTCAGGCTGTAGCATATGCTTTGAGACGGCTCAAGGTTCATGATAGGAACTATCCTACCCATGATTTAGAGTTGGAAGCAGTGGGTTTTGTTCTTAAAGTTTTGTGGCACTATTTGTATGGTTTGAGGTTTGAGGTTTTTCAGTGATCATAAAAGTTTGAAATATTTGTTTGACTAGAAAGAGCTAAATATGAGGCAGAAAAGGTGGTTAGAGTTTTTGAAGGATTACAACTTCAAGTTAAGTTACCATCCTAGTAAGGCTAATGTGATAACATATGCGTTGAGTAGAAAGTATTTGCATATGTCAGCACTGATGGTTAGATATATGGACTTGATTGAGAAACTCATAGATCTTAGCTTGGTGTGTGATATGACACTGCTGAGTGTGACATTGGGTATGCTGAAGTTGACTAGTAGTGTTCTAGAAGAGATTAGAGAATGTCAAGAATTGAATTTGGGATTGATTGACAAGTTGGCGTTAATCAATCAAGGTAAATAAGTGGATTTCAGAATTGATGATGAGAATGGAGTTATAAGATTCTGAGGTAGAGTTTGTGTGCCAGATTTTCAAGAGCTTAAAAAGAGAATTCTTGAGGAAGGTCACAGGAGTGGTTTGAGTATTCATCCCAGAGCTACTAAGATGTGTCAAGATCTTAAGAAGATTTTTTGGTGGTCAGGTATGAAGAAGGACATGGCCAAGTTTGTGTATTCTTGTTTGACTTATCAGAATTCGAAGATCAAGCATCAAAAGTTGCCTGGGTTGATGCAACCTTTGAGTATTCCTGAATGGAAGTGGGATAACATATCCATGGATTTTGTGGTGGGTTTCCTGAAGATGAAGAAGGGAAGTGACTCAATTTGAGTTTTGGTGGATAGACTGACTAAGTTGGCTCATTCTATTATGATAAAGACCAGTTATCTATTGTAAAAGCTAGTATAGGTTTAAATCAGTGAGATTGTGAGGTTGCATGGTATTCCTTCTAGTATTGTTTTAGATAGAGATCCTAAATTCACGTTGAGATTCTGGGAGAGTTTATAGGAAGCCTTGGGAACCAAGTTGAGGTTGAGTTCTACCTACCATCCGTAGACAGACAGTCAGACAGAAAGGACTATCCAATCCTTGGAAGATTTGTTAAGAGCTTGTGTTTTGGAACAAGGAGGTAATTGGGATAGCTACTTGTCATTGATTGAGTTTACATACAATAACAATTATCATTCTAGTATTGGAACGACACCTTTTGAGGCTTTGTATGGAAGGGTGCGCAGGACTTCTTTGTGTTGGTATGAATTAGGTGAAAGTGTTGTGCTTGGACTTGAGATTGTTCAGCAGACTACTGATAAGATCAAGATGATTCAGGAGAAGATGAAGGTTTCATAGAGTAGATAGAAGAACTATCATAATAAGCGAAGGAAGTCACTTGAGTTCCATGAGGGAGATCATGTGTTTTTGAGAGTCACTCTGTTGACTAATATTTGTCGGGTGTTGAAGTCTCGAAAGCTCACGCGTCGTTTTATTGGTCCATATTAAATCCTACATAGAGTATGATAAGTGGCCTACATATTTGCCTTAGCAATGTCTCTTTCAAATCTTTATGATGTCTTTCATATGTCTTAACTTCAGAAGTATGTTCCTGATTCATCCCATGTGATTCAAATGGATGACGTGCAAGTGAGGGATAACTTGATTGTTGAAGCACCACCATTGCAAATTGAGGATCGGGAAGTGAAGCACTTTAGAGGTAAAGAGATTTCTTCGGTGAAGGTAGTATGGGGAGGATCTGCTGGAGAAAGTGTGACGTGGGAGCTAGAGAGTTGGATGAATGAATCTTATTCGGAGCAGTTTCCTTTAGGTAAATTTCGAGGGCAAATATTCCTTAAGTGGGGGAGAGTTGTAGCTCCCTAATTTTTTGTTTATTTATTTTTATTAAGTTAAAATATTTTATTATTATTTTATGTTGGTGTTAGAATGACTTATGTGAATTATTTGGCATTGTGGGAATTAATTAGAATTTTATAATTAAATTATTAAAGAAAATAGGAGAAATATGAGAATTGGGTGGAAAATAGAATTTTAAAGGAATTGGCGGGGTAATAAGTGGATTACCAATAGTTGAGGGGAAATTGTGGGATAAATAAAATAAATAGAAAATTAGGTTTTATTTGGTTAAATAGAAAAAGAGGCAAAACGTGAATAGTTGGAAAAAGAGTAAAATTGAGTAGATAAAGCAAAACCTAGCTAGAGGAGAGGATTCTGATTGCTGTAAATTCAAGTTCTTGCTGGAAAATTAAGGTAATTGGGGGATTACTCTGGTGTAAATTGCACGAGGGATAGAGAGGGATCCTCACCCTCTTCTTTGTTTTCCATTATGTTTCTCCATTATTGATGTTTGATGTGTTTTAAAAAAAGATTATGTAAAACCTATCTCAATTGTTGTGATAAATAGAATTTCGTCTCATGATCTTACTGCTAAAATTCGTGTACAATTTCATATGAAATCTGAATTGTTGATGTTCAAATTGATAAATGTTCGTATGATGAATATGGTGTTTATTTTGTGATAATTTGATGAAATCATGATTAATCTGTGAGTAGTTACTGTAATAATCATTGGATAATTCTAGATGATAGTTTTTGGTGTGAATTGGGTGTTATGGGATCAAAATCGGAGCTTTGGAAGTGCACTCATGGTAAAAAAATGTAGTTCTGCATTTTGCGCAGTGGTGATGGTATTCATCACCATGATGAGTTAACCATCACCGCACTGAGAGAACTGACGAATGTAATCTAGATGATGAGCCGATCATCATGGTCAATAGAGTAGAAGACCCCTGCTGGACTTCGCCTGGGTGACGAGTGTGTGAGGAGGGGGATGAAGAACACATCGTGATGGGAGGGTTGACCGTCATGACCTGTGTTGACCATTTTTGGGTCACCGACTCTATTTTTCACGTTGTTTTAGATTCCAACGACTGTTGGTTGATGTTTTGTTGTGTTTGACGAGTTGGTGAATAAAATTGATATGCTTTGAAAGTTGTGTGAATATTTTATGGATTTATTAGCATGAATTGTTGAATGCTTGTATGATTTGGTAGTGATGAGTTATAATTTCATATCATAATTTTTATATTGAGATAATGGCCTTATTGTGGATGTATATGGTTCCAAGGGGAATCAATTATGTTATTTCATTTGTATGTGTTGTTTAATTTTATTCATGCATCATGGTGTACAGAATTTGGTCAAATGGTGTGTCGTTGATTTAAAAGAGGAGACCAATGTTAAGTTGTTGATTCAGGAGAGGGGATCAGTGGCGAGTCCTGATTCAGAAGGGGGGATCAGTGATGTTTATGGTTCGAATGTGGACTATTGGTGAGTGGACCAAGTCAGTAACACACCTCTAATGTCCAAATTGGTACCACATGCATATAGAGTCAAGGAGTTGATGCATTCCATACATACCTGGCTTGCAATCGAGTTACCATTGTATTTGGTTTTTTTGTGTGAATAACTCATGCATTTATGATTGTTATGAATGATGTGACACTTTCTATCTTTTGCACCGCTAACATATTTTGAGCGTACTCTCACCTCTATTTGTTTTGTTGTGGTGTCCTGTACTTTCTTGTAATACAAATAATTAGGTAGAATAGTAGATCTTGTTTGAGCTGAAGGAAGGCGTTAGGGCCTCTTCTTTTATTTATTGTTTCCCAAGTTATTTAGTTTTGTCGATGCTCTGATCGTTAATACTGGGACGAGATGTTTGTTTTTGTTTTCTATTTCAGATTTTAAATTTATTTAATTAAATGAAGTATTTGATATTTTGAGAAAATGTAAAGTATGTTGATGATTGTTTCTACTGCTATTGCATGGTATTAATTTTGAAATAAGTGTATGTTGAGAATGTGTAAAACCTTAATTGAATAAAATAATTTGTATGATTATAAATAAAGAGACAGGGTTTTAGGGTGTTACAAGGAGCCTTCCCTGAATTTTCCATTTAACTCCCTGGTGTTCAATCCTTCCAAGCGACTCCGACAATTGTATAATCTAGTGGGTTCAACTTTTCTATTGGATATGTGTTATTTCCTCTCGTCTAAGGCAATTTTTGACACCTTTTTTTTGTTGCAAAAAGAAAATAACAAATATGAGCTACATGACCACCTATAAAATCTCATACATGGTCCGTTATAGTCAAAACATAATTAGTTATTTGTCTATATACTTATTGTATTGGAAGCCCGTGAGCTCAAACTTATCCAAAAGTTTGACAACATCCACCTTTTCGCAGTAAGATGGTAGAAGTTGTACCATGTGATTTCCATTGGGTTGGATGTCAAGAACAAAGGGAAACATGGGGTGTTGTCTGCCTCAGTGGTAATTGTTAAGGAGGAATCTCGCCCCCCACTCTCAAAACATGTCCTTCCAACCCTTATGGTGATTGGAGTATGATTTGAACAAATCTATCCCATGAAAGGCGCATAGGATCACCTTGCCTCAACGAACAACCACTTTGATGCCATAGAAGGATAAGAACATCCCTATGGTAGTATGAACCTACAATTGTCGACATATGGTCCCGAACACCCTGATTAGACTTCAGTCATTAGGCATGGTTTACGAAGAAACAATTTTGAGCACCTTCATTACTTCTGCCTCAAATGGGGAGAAGGGGAAGATGACCCCAATGTCATGAATGGTGGGGAGGTAGAAATAAAAATAGGAAGTGGGAGAATCATGTGAAACATCCACATTGACTTTTCTCGCCAAGGAATGTAAGAGTTGTTGGAGAAGACAAAGGATACTTTTGAAAGCTTTGGCAAAGAAGTGTTCGAAAAGGCGAAAAAGTTAGGGTTGAATCCCTTTAATAGATGCGGGGAATTAAGGGTGATCAAAAGTCTCCTAGGTTTCCCATCAAACGAAAAAAGTTATGCATGTTTCTAAAACATATAACAAATTAAAGCCAATTTCGCATCCTAAGGTTAAATCATCATTCATAACATTAAATACCTCACACATTTTTTTCTTTTAACTAATGTTTGGGGATTTCCCCTAGCTGACATTTAGATCACATCATTGACACATGGAGAGGTATCTAAAACTCACTCATATACAGGAAATTTGCCCCGTGCGTGAGGGACTCACCCATGCATGACAAACTCTCCCCATGCATAAGGGACTCGCCTCATACTTGAAAGACTCGTCTAGATCAGAGGAGAGGAAAAAAATAAATCATTTTTTTATAATCAAAACTAAATCAATTTGCCATTTCCAAGGACCCGTTCTTAAGGAAATGTGTATTGGTATATTTGTATAAGGCCCATAAGAGGTGACATGGAGACAAAGGATACGACATCCCATCCATAACATCTCCCTAGTCACCAATTTCCTAGATCGAGCATCCATTTTCTGGATGAGTCTCCCTTTTCTCTAATACATCGTCCACTCCTCTAGACACTCACCCAAAACGTGTGATAATGGGAAATGAAGTGTCCATGGTCATTATAGGGAGGAAGAAGTCTTGGGTAATTTATCCATGCTTCCTGAATAATAAGGGATTAACCACCCTCTCCCATATTCTCTTAATAGTGGTTAATATTTCCAAGGGACCTTGGATCTAGGCCTGGTATCACTACAAATATCCCAACCCTGAAGTTGATAAGGGAAATCACATATTCAAACAAAAACTATGTACATAGAGCTTATCACCTTCTTATGTGAGATAGCTCTCAACCCTTAAACAAACCCTAAAGCCTTTGACAATCCTTAATTACTAATGGTTGTCACCTATTGTACTTTTAGCAAGTACACCCTAATTCTTCCAATTTCATCAAATTATAAAACAATAGAACTTAAATGATTATTTTTAGTTTAGGATGTTACAATATCTCAGGAAATTTGATTATATTATAATCATTGATCAAATATTATATGTCATCATTATGCCCTCCTTTTTTTATAAGTCACTTTAGAAGAAAAATTTGTACCATAATATAAGTTATTTTACAATACCAATGAATAATTAATGTTATTTTTATATTATATTGTAAATATTTATTATTCTCTCTCCTTTTAATTATGTAAATTTATCTTTCCATTACTATTAATGAAAGACAATTTTGTAAAATCCTTCATAATTTCTCTTTTTCATACAACAATGACTATATTTCTTAATACTCGTAAAAAGTAAAAAATAACTTATAATAAAAAATGGAGGGAGTATATTGGTAGGTGATATGATCCTAAGGACTAAAAGAATAAGATATTCATTTGATTTCATGATTCATATTACAATTGGAGTAATCATTCATCAACGAAGACAAGATATTCGTTGAATTTCATGATTCATAATATAAAGTCCTTTTACTATAGTCTAAAGTCATAATTATTTAATTTTGTATGATTCCTCACCTTGATTTTATTCTAATCATCAATAGAACAAACTTATTTACTAAGACCCATTCATCGTCTTTGTTAGAAAAGTATGTTCTTCATCATTTAAACCTTCTACTTCTTTATCATATAAGGTCTCATAATTTAAACTCATTGTCTCACCTTAAAATGTATTAACTTTGACAACTTTTTTCATTGACTTTAATGCAATAAATTTGAACCCTCAATGGAGGTTCATCTATCTTTAACTCAAGCTTATGACTTCTCAGAATGATGAGTTTTTCTAGAATATAGCTTCCTAAATAATTGTGACTTTGAGTCTTCATTTAACATGTTGACTTAAGATGATATTTTTTACATGATGCAATTTAAAAATTATTATTTAAGACTTTAAGTCCTGAAACCAGAGTTTGAAATATTAAAAACATGGTTTGAAAATCTTCATTGTCCGGCATCTTGAATAGTTCATATTTTTGGATGAGTAGCCCATGTTTGGTATATTTAACCTATTCATCTCATTCATAAGTTCTTCACAGAGACTCATATATGTTCTTTGCAATGGAATGATATAAAATTTTAAGAAATTCCTTGAAAGTGATTATGTTCACCATAATGCTTCTAAATTTATGATGAAGTTTAATCACTTTTTTCTTAGGTGTTAAAGACTTTGTGTCTGAAGCAAAACCTTACGTGTTAACATGTATAAAATACCTATGCTCTATAATATTCCAAAGATCTTCTCTTTAAGCCATGAAGAAAGTATAGAGTTTCTTATTCTACTAATATAACTTTTAACACTCTCTATTGAACACTTCTGGTTGAGATATAAAAGAATGATAAACATTATTTTCATAGTTGGGGTTAAAGGTGGTCACATTAGCCAAAATTTCTCAAACAATCTTTTTGTTTTACACGATTAAGTGAAAACTAAACACTCGACTCTAATGTTAATTGAAGGTTAGAAAAACATTAAAAAAATGGAGGATTTGAATTGTTTAAGGTTTTTCAAGAGAAGTTAAATGGAAAAAATAAAGAGAGTGTGGAAGAAGATTCATACAAGGAAACTAGCTTGATTCACTTCACAACTTGAAGTTAGTCCTACCCCTTCATACTGAAAGAATTTTTAATATAATCACTCTTAATTACAATAAAAACTAAGACTCTATAGTCCTGAATTTCATTTCCTTAAACATTTAACAATTTTCTTGCCTCAAACTAGAGGTCTTCTTTAAATTATAAATAGATGTTTGTTTACAACAACTAAATTATATGGGTAAACTCAATAAAGCTCAAATTAAAAGTGCATAACTTTTATAAGAAATATTAGTGATAAAAGAACCCGTGTATGTGCTATTTTTGTTAAAATGACAATAGAATGAAAAACATAAGAATGATTTAGTATGTTGTAAGAATGTCAAAGGAATTGGGTGTCATATCTTCAACATTTGAATTGCTTATTTTTATAAAGGTCTTAAATATTTAATTTTTACAATTATTTTTTTGTTTGGAAAAGAGTCATTGTGAATGGTTTTATCTTTGTCCTTTTCTTCGCAGTGACAAAATTGTTATAATGTGACCGTTGAAGAACATTCTATGTGTCTTTAATGAATGATAATTGTTAGTTTCCTTTTGTGGTATTTAAATAGAAAATATTGTAGCGGATATTCCAACAAAAATTACAATGTAGTGAGTAAGATTATCGAATTCACAATAAATTAGAAATATAGTGTATTGCATTTTTTATTATTTTATGTATAAAAAGAGTTTAATTGTTTGAAAATATTTCAATTTCTAAAAGGAAAATAAATTAGAATACTAGAAATATCAAGGATAGAGAGAGTTGGGGTTAGGTGTTAAATTTATTATGATTTCATGCAAATTAAATTATCAATTATGCTTATTTTAACCATACACACATATTATCACCTATTGCTCAAATAGTGTTATCAATGTATAAAATAACATCTCAATATCATTAATATTGTTTATTGATAATATGATATCCTAATAAATATTACAAAATTATTATGCTTCAACAATATATGTGAATAACACGTCTAGATCAAAACTCTAGCTCATAAAAGATTATTATTATCTTGGTATAAATCTAACAAAGTATATTTGCATCAACTAGATCCACATATCATATTATAAATCATCATGCCCTTCAAGACATAATCACGAGTTATCCTTCATCTAGACCTATGAGGCCCTCTCGGAACCTCGCAAATCATAAGCATAATACATACATAACAATCATGGAGAATAAGATGAAATGTCAAATATTTTTGATAGATTAATTTAGGCATAACTTCGTCATAATGTCAAGTACATAAAACACATAATAATTTACAAAGCTAGACCCATTAAGAGAAAAAAATAGCTATATATGAAAAAGGTAGCTAGATGAAAGGTGTAAAAGAAAAACCGTGTTTAGACAATCTAATTTTCCTTGGTTGATCCACCTTGACATTCCTTCGGTATTATAAGAGTTGTATCTCTCTCTTATAGAAAACTTTACTAAACTACATATACAACTAACTAAAACTATGTAATCTAATATATGAAAACAACTAACCAATCACCCCTATTTTTAAATTTCTAAAAGTCGTATACATTAGTTGGAAGCGGTATAATTCGCTAAACAAATTTGTCTTTAAGTTTCTTGACACCAAAGTCTTCTCAAACTCCCTTAGTTAGCCATCATAAATCTCTGGGCGAGCTAAATATTTGCTCATCAAATTTTCCCTATTTTTTACCTTTTCAAATGTCTAAGATTAAGCTTTATGCCTCCAGTCATGCATTATGCCTCAAGTTTTATTGATCAAGCTTAATTTCTCTTTGTGTCTAAGTATACTAATAACTATGTGAGTATGATAGTGATAAATAAGTAAATTATACACTTATCAATGACTCAACATCAATAAATCATTCTTAATCTAGACACATGTTTTCAATTTGAATTTTGTGTACATCATGTATGTTTGGATACAAATGATCATTTCTTACTAAAGGTTTAGGTGGTCAACCTTGTTTTAATTTAGCACAAATGATAATCCTTTTTCTTGGTGCATATGATCATCCTTTGTTTGGATTCAAATGATCCTATCTTTTTTAACATGGATTAATAGAAATTGTTCTAAATATGGAAATTGTTGGGTCATGAGGTGGTTTGGAGACTATCACATCGAGTTTTAAGAGTAACCACACAAGTGAGAAAGATAATTTGCCTCAAATGTGAGACTCATACTCACACTTGACATACCAATACCCCCCTCAAGTGTGAGTCCATCTATTCTTATGAGTATATTCCCCCTCATATGGAAGTTTTTTCACTCATATCTACTTGCACCATTGTTTGATGGCCTCAACGAAACATGACACCCGATCACCCTTTTCATGAAGATTTTCGATACAAGGAGCTCTAGTCAAACTAGGCTCTGATACCATTGTTGGGTCATGAGGGGGTCTGGGAATCATCACATATGGTTTTAAGAGCAATCACACGAGTGACAAAGATACCACATATTAATCGAAGACCTTAAGGCAGTAGGTCTATGGGCAGGATCGGCCCGAATATTTTGGAGACCCTGTTCTAAATAAAAATAAACATTCTAAAATCCATACTCACACTCAATAAAAATAAACATTCTAAATTATCAATTAATCATAATTATATTATTATCAGAAAAACTTCAAAATTAGAGATTATTGTTCTTCAAACCATTATTCAACAAATTTAACTTTTAATAACAAGGGAACCATCTTGTAATATCCTTTCTATCTTAAAAATCAAGATTAGATAATACACACATTCTTAATTATTACAATATTCTCCATCATTTACTCCTAAAACCTTGTTAGTTTCATTTTTCTTTTCATTATAAACTCAAATCAAATGTCTCTAAACCTTTAACAATAAATTTGAAACCCCCACATATGAATGCTTCACCACCAAATAGAAATTTTCACACTCTTTCAAATACATAAAATCAAATACATACTCCAACATATGGGTGTACGAATGCATCTTCGATATTTTTTCCTTTTCTTTGTGATAATTTGTCTAGAATTTTTCTTTTAATTCATGCTTGTATGAATTTCTTACTAGTTTTTTCTTCTTTGTTCTTCTCTATTTTTTATTTATTTATATTCTTCTTACTTTATTCTATTTTTATGGTGTATCTATTTTTTATTTATGTTTGTTTGAATTTCTTCGTTCATTTATATTTTTCTTTTATTATATATATTTTTTATATATTTTATGAGTTTTCTCCTTTTTGTTTAGGCTTATATGTATTTCTTATTTTTTTTTTCATTCATTGTTTTATTCTTTAATTCCATTTAGTACTACATGTAATATGTATTTATGATAATGCAATCTACTATGTTGGTGACTCACAAAAAGGAAATTATACACATATAAAATTAATTTATGTCTCTTTTTTATTGATATGCCCCAAATTAAATATGATTCTGCTATAATCTCAGCCTTTAATATTCTCTCTCTCTCTTCAAAATTCATTTTATTTACTTGTTTTTTATGGACTTTCAACCATTGGATCAAAAACAGGAGGGGTGGCTGGACATATGGACTTTTAATAAATAAAAAAGGTTGCCCTCACACAGGATTGAACTGTGGACCTTCAGTTTACAAGACTGACGCTCTACCACTAAACTATAAGGGCAATTTATATAATAAAAATTATTTATTTAATCTAAATAAGCAAATATAATTTTATAAAATTATCATATTAACTAATATGATATTTATTGTAAAACTTGTAATATCCCATACGACTTTAAGAATTGTCGAACAACCTCACAAGTATTTTCACCATGTTTTGTCCGGTCTCTCACGCACTTTGTAGAAATCATCCTATAAGATCACTTTCCTAAAGAGTGTATCAAGCTAAGTACATTTAATTATGGATTTCTTACCTTCATTTCCTAATATTATTTATGAGTGGAGGTTAAGAATGATTTTAAGTTAAGTAAATGGGATTTAAATGATAATCTCATAGTTGACATGATTAGTAATTAGTCTTGTGACCAAGGGTGAGATGGTCATTGCATTGATTGGTTACATAAACTACAAAGCCAAGCCAAAACTTCATTTTCACTATTTCATCTCTCTCTCTCTCTCTCTCTCTCTCTCTCTCTCTCTCTCTCTCTCTCTCTCTCTTAGAACAAAGAAATTAGAATTTGAGAGATAGTGAAGAGAAAGAGGGCCAAGCCCTAGAGGGAGGGGGATAGAAAGTCTACCTTTTTCATCAAACTCAACTCTAATCACCATTCCTATCCTCCTTCCATGATCGAAATCATAATGTAGATGAGAGAAGAGATGAAGGGCGGGGAGATACAAGAAGTAAGAAGGAAGTTGTGAACTCAAGTTCATCCTTCATGGATGCATGTATGAAGCTTTGATGATTTAGAAGAATAAAAATGATCAAGTATAGGAATCATCATCATCATCTTTATCTCTCAAGGCCATAATCTCCATTCAAGGTGAGTCCTAGTTAGGACCTTGGGGGGAAAATATTGTGATATTTGCATGTGTGGGTAAGGGTTGTGAGATGTTCTTGAGCATGTTAATTACTTGCTTCTATGTTAAAATGTGGTAGATTATACATGCATGTTGGGAATATACCTCTTGATCATAATATGCTAGTTACTAGTGAGAGTTAAATTGGGGTTGGATCATGAATATCCATAGAATCTTATGAATATGACATATTGTGGTAATAGGATTTCTGAAAAATGCATGGAAGTTGATTGCATGTTTGGTCCACAGCTTTTCCTAACATGTTAGTATTCTTAGAAATTGAAAGTAAGTGTTTCCTCTTTGAAATGGATTGAGAAAACCATTGAAAAATATGGAATTTTGTATATTTAATTCGAATCAGAGAAGTTCTTATTCGAATCAGAAGCCTTTTTGGTTGGATTCTGGTTGAAATAATTCGAATCAGAGATTTGTACTGGCTAAATTGATTTTGATTATTTTTTATTTTTCACTTCTGAATGAATTAATTTGAATCAAATTTTATACTTGATTCGAATCATAAGGAAGATTTTTTCCAAATGTTGTTTTTGTTTTCTTCATAACTTATGTTCTATAACTCAGAACGGAGTGTTGTCTCTTGCATTGGGAAGTTATTCCAACGCTTTATCTTATGATAAATAAATGTTATGTTTTTATATCAGTTGGTGATGCATGAATAGTTCATGTTGGTTATATGTTTATAAACTAAGTTGAGTTGCTCTAGTTACATGTCAATATGATGACATTTCTTGTGTTAGTATCATGTATTGATGTTAGAATAATAACTGGATGATATAAATTGTTGGATGCATGATATTTTCTCACTTGACATGGTTGGCTTATGTTGTCTTTTGTGTTGTAAAACTAACTGGAAATGCTATAACTTAGTGGAGACTATGGTGTCCTTCCACTTCTTTCCCCGTTGTCCGTTCATTATGGATGAATGTTCGAACATGAGTTGTTTAGATATGATAGCATTAGGAGTGGGTGTGTGTTACTAGGTGGTAATTTTATTGAGGATACACATCAGAGCTATTGATAAGGTGGGCTCGTGGGGCCTGACGAGTCGTATTACTTACTTGGTTACTCACTTGGAGTATCAGTATGGTGGGGATATGTCGCCACATATGCAATGACACTTTATTACTCACCATTGGTAGGGTTGTGTATCCACTTAGGCATAAATCCCTCGTTACTTGCCAGTGCTATAGCTCAGTGGGCTTGTGCAGTCATGTAAGCGTTTTTGCACTCGTGATTAACTCACCTGTGTATTGATGATTGATGGGGCCGTGTCACCATATAGGCAATGACACCTTGTTACTCATTATAAATGGGGTTATGTAGCCACTTATGTGTAAATACCATATTACTCTGCTGACTCATCATGCGGTGGTATTGTGCAAGTCTCTTAATGCTAGGCACTTAGTTACTCATCGAGGTTATGCTTGTGTGGTCTGGTCAAAGGTGTATTACTCATGGATCAAGATGAGTTGTGGAATATCAACCTGCTAAAGTAGAACAAGACCATCGTAGGTCAAGCAGGATACGTCACCTACTTGAGAGATATGGATATCTTATAACTGATCAAGGTGATGTATTACTCATGGATCAAGATGAGCATGTGACCTACCAAGAGGCCATAACTGATCCTGAATATGAGAAGTGGCTAGAGGCCATGAAATTTGAAATGGATTCCATGTACACAAACCAGGTTTGGACCTTGGTAGAGCCTCATGTAGGAGTTAAACCTATAGGATACAAGTGGGTCTTCAAAAAGAAGACTGGAATGGATGGTAAAGTACATACCTATAAGGCAAGACTGGTTGCAAAAGGATATAAACAAATTCATGGGGTTGACTATGATGAAACCTTTTCACCAGCTGCAATGCTTAAATTTGTTCGGACTTTACTTGTTATCGCTGCATATCATGATTATGAAATATGGAAGATGGATGTCAAAACTACTTTCCTTAATTGGATCTTCTTGAGGATATGTACATGACACGACCTGAAGGATTTGACATACCAGAAGAAGCCCAAAAGATATGCAAGTTACAAAGATCAATCAATGGATTGAAGCAAGCTTCCAGAAGTTGGAATCTTTGTTTTGATAAAACAGTAAAACAATATGGATTCATCAAGAATGAAGATGAGGCTTGTGTCTACAAGAAGGTTAGTGGGAGCATGATCGTCTTTCTGGTATTATATGTATATGGCATATTACTCATTGGAAACATGTACCTACCTTGCAACAAGTAAAGACTTGGTTGGGGAAATGCTCTTCTATGAAGGACCTAGGTGAAGTAGCCCATATATTAGGAATCAAGATCTATAGAGATAGATCATAAAAACTGTTTGGCCTAAGTCAGAGTACATACATAGACAAAGTGCTGAGACGCTTTAATATGCATGATTCCAAGAAAGGATTCATACCTATGCAACATGGCATGTGTCTATAAAAAACACAATCCCCTTCAACTAAGGAATAAATGGATTGCATGATTAAGATTCCATATGCATCTGCAATAGGATTTATCATGTATGCCATGTTATGTACTCAACCAGATGTCTCGTATGCTTTAAGTGCAACGAGTAGGTACTAATCTGATCCCGATGATGCTCATTGGGTAGCCGTCAAGAATATCCTTAAGTATTTGAGAAGGACTAAGGACTCATTCTTGATATATGGAGGTCGGGAAGAGCTTGTTGTAATTGGACACACCGATTCTAACTTCCAGACAATAAGGATGACTTTAGATCGCAATTCGGTTATGTGTTTTGCTTAAACGGTGGCATTGTGAGCTGGAAAAGTTCAAAGCAAGATACAGTTGCTGATTCTAAAGCCGAGGCCGAGTATATTGTTGTCTCAAGTACAGCAAAGGAAATTGTTTAGATCAAAAAGTTCATTAGTGAACTTGGCATAATTCCTAGCATTGTGGATCCCATTGACCTCTATTGTGATAACAATGGTGTTATTGCACAAGCTAAGGAGCCTAGATCTCACCAACGATCCAAACACATAGTTAGGTGTTATCACCTCATTCTAGAGATAATATATATAGGAGATTTGAAAATATGCAGAGTACCTACACTTGACAATATTGCTGACCCACTGACAAAACCTCTTGCGCAGCAGAAGCATGATGGACATACTAGATCTATTTGTATTAGGGGTATGCCTGATTAGCTCTAGTGTTAGTGGGAGATCGTTGGTGTAATCCCTAGAGGCCAATACTTTTGGTACTTTTATCAAATTATCTATTAATAATAAAAGGAATTTTCTTTATTATGTTTATTTAGTAAAGTCCCTAGAATAGCTAGTCTATTTAATGTACCAAGTGTGACTTAATCATGAGATCTAATTAAACATAAGGACATTATTCTTAAAGTATCAGTAGTCGAGCTTTGTTATGAAGCGGGATAACATTAAAGCATTAAGAATATCATGTATATAGACTGATGATCATATCTCATGGATTATGGATAAGGAGTTATCAAGTCTTAAACATAGGTATGAATATTAGGAGTAATATTTATACTAGATTAACCCGCTATAAGAATACTACATAGAATGTTATGCAAAGTGACATAAGTTATTCTTATGGTAATGGTGGTGTATACCACCCTTCGACCTGAAACCATTATGGATCCTAGATGTAGATCTAGGGCTTTATTGTTGATCAAACATTGTCCGTAACTGGATGACCATAAAGATAGTTGATGGGTACTCCACGAAGCATGTTGAGGGACATCAGTTACCTAGATGGAATTTTCCCATCCTGCGTAACAGGATAAATGTCTAAGGCCCTAATATTGAACTGGACAAGGATGACACGGTCTATGCCTTATGTTCAATATAGACATAAGTGCAAAAAGGGTAATCGTACATACAAGTATTATCACAAAAGGGGATTTATCAGATCACATAACATTTTTGTCTCTTGGGTAGCAGTGATGTGTTTCTAGATATCGCTCATTATTTATCATGTTAAATGCATGATTTAATATAATTGTCAATATCGTGAAAACCTACAGGGTCACGCACAAAAGGAAGGATTGATGAGAGGCAAAATAAATAAGGAACATTGTAAGGTATAATGCACTTAAGTGAATTATAGAACATCGTAAGGTACGGTATACTTAAGTAGAATACGAAATATGATAAGGTACCACACGCTTAAGTGATTTTGGCATATTATAAGATATGGGCCACATACACTTAAGTGGGATTTTTAGCTTGCAGCCTACACAAGTGGTTCTATAAATAGAACCCTTGTGCATAAGCATTTCACTTGATGAAATTTCATTTCTCTCTCTCTCTCTCTCTCTCTCTCTCTCTCTCTCTCTCTCTCACACACACACACACACACACACACACACACACACACTCAAAGTCTTCATTCATAGCAGCTAGCACTGAGACTGAAGGAATCCGTTCGCATGGACTAAGTAGAGGCGTTGTCACCATTCAACGTTCGTGATTGTAGCGGTAAATTCATGACCATCAAGCTATGGGTAAGCTTAATGTCAATAAAACCATAGTCGCCACCGCACTTTTTTTGTTTCCAAAGGAAAAGGGTAAAGTACGAACAAAACCTAAAGATAAGAAGTTTTCAAATTAAAACTAATAAAATGCCAGAGATTACAGGTAAGGGGGTTGGTTACACAGATGGAAGGTGTTAGCACCCAAAGTGTCATAGGGAGCCCTTTTTATGTGTGTATGTGTTTTTGGTATAAAATATGTTTGCAATAAATAGAGTGTGGGATGAGAAAAGAATTCATTAATTATACTTTTGTCTTTGAAAAGACCTTCAGACTTGTGCCTATGTACCAACATAAAAATGAGGGATCAAAACTTCGTAGTTCGTGGTATCAATTTTAAAATGAGTGGATTGCTTTTTAAAAAAATTAAATTTAAGAGAGGCACAAAGGGCCTAAAATAGTTTGAATGAGTGTTAGTTCTTTTTGTATTTTAAAATAAGTCAATATGGTTAAGTTCATTTACAAATTTGATTAAGAAAAAAGTTTTAAAATGCAATGACATTAGGCCAAAGTTTCTAGTTTGCAAAAGAGTCTAAGTTTAGAAATCACAAGCAAAGAAGATTTTTAAAAGGGGGAGAGATTTTGAAATTTAAGAAGATGGGAGAAGATGAAGAGACTAATCCTAAGCATAAAATTAAAAGTTGAGAGTTGAAAAGATCTGCCCAATGGGATGTCATCCAATAGGCAATAATGTGATATAGAAACCCACTTTCCCTTTTAGACTTTAAATCAAGCAATATCAATAAGCAAATAGCAACATGAAGAGCAAGGCATCAAATAAAGATAGCCATATTCAAGCAAACAACTTCACAGTCTTCTTTATCTTCTCATGTATCAGATGACATGCTCTTTGATTAGCTCAGAAGAAGGCATTAGACACTGGTTCAAAGTAACAATTGCATCAAGACCATGTAGCAGATGAATACTTGCATCAAATGAAAGCTCAAATCATAATAACTTGGTTTCAGAAATGTTGCCATTGGCCAAGTCCTTTTTGCATAGCGAATGTTGCCTAATTCTAAATCCAAAAAGCTCAAATCAAATCCAACAGTCCACACAAACATTTTTTTGGGTTTTTGTTGTTTATTAAGTATTTTAAGGTCCTAAGACCACAAACACAAATAAGATACACAAACAAATATATACAAACACAATATATGGCTCAAGTGAGCAAAGTGAAAATGGCAAAAACATAAACAAGTTAAATGATATGTAAATGACAAATGAAATGGTAAATGACTTGAATTTAAATTGCATAAAGTAAATGACTTGAAATTAAAAGCAAGAATAATAAAAGTTAGTCAAATTTTAGTTGATTAGATGTTAGTGATGTTTTGTTTTTCAATTGATTAAGTCATTCTTTGGAGAACACTCAACCCTGTATTCACAAGCATGGATCCTTGAACCAAGACATCTTCCAAAGGAAGGAAAAAAAAGGTCAAGTTTCCACACAATACCATGAAAGGGGGAGACTTACAATCTCACTTACTAGAATGTTAGGCCTTTGGGTCAAAATTTAGCGCTATGTTAAGCAATCGTTATTGGACTTATATAGAAGTCACAACTATTTGAGGTCAAGTAATAATTTTTTTGGTGTTAATGTATGTTAGAGATATGGTATAGTGAACCATACTCCTAAAACATACCACACACAAAAAGAAAAAGATCAAAGGATGAACCTAATCTCATTCGTACTTGTATTGGTTCATCTAACACAAAGTTATTGATGAACCAATTAGCCTTAGGATATTGAGACTTCATTAGTCAATGGAAAGGATGGGGAATAATGGGATTGAAGATGAAGAGGGAGGGGAGATGAGACAAACACAAATTGGTCATGGGAGGAATTTTATCAAATTAAAATCATTCATTCATTATGGGAGATGAAATGTACATTTCATCAATCCCCTAAATCCAATGATTTTAATCCAACAAAAGTCAAATCAACCTTGACCAAGGCCCAAACACATAGTCAAACTTCACAAGTCAATAAAAATGGCTCAACATAATTTCTACACAATTAATCCATTAAAAATCAAATTACAATGCATTTAAATTGAATTATGTTTGATCAAAAACCTAAAACCTCTTCAAAACACCAAATAAATGGTCAAGAGATTTATCATAGGTCAAACAAGGTCAAAGGACCTTAGACAAAAAATTTCATAATTTTTGAAAAGTCAAAAGTATTTTTAAACAATTAAAAATATGCACATAACCAATTAAGTCATGAAAAATATCAAAGTTAATCCAAAAAATAATTTTAATTCAGAAAATGAAAGAGGAAAATATTTGATTTTTTTTTGGTGAAAGTCCCATATTTTTTGAATTAAAAATGAAATTAATATAAATTAATCAAAATAAATGGATTATATGGAAAAATTTAAAAATAAAAAAAAAACAAGGGCTATCTGATCTCCCTCATTAATTGAGGTGGCAAATCAGATGGCCAGGAGCGCGCATTCCACATGGACATGAGTCAAACGCGTTGCAAACATGGTAATTACAATGGACGCGTGAGATTAGAACATGAGACTCAGATCAGATGGTCCTGGACAAGCCAGCATACCACCGGAGCCCTAGCTCCGGCCATCTTCTCCGGTGAGAGCCACCGGTCTGGTTCAAGCTCAACTCAAAGGAAAATGAAAAGTGAATACACTAATTTGAAGAAAAAATGCTCAGGAGCATGAATTTGGCCTCAATTCCAAGTATATAAAAAGATACAGGGATTTGAATTTTGAGGATCATGAACTGGGTTGCTTCGATTTGACCTCAAAGCAACTCAATCTTCTTGCCTACATTGATAGGACTTTAGACAACAAAAAATCACAAAGAATGATGAAGAATTGAGAGAGAATCGAAGAGATGAAGTTTCTGAAAAATCACCTTCGAGTTGATCCAATTCCCCTTGATCTTGATCTCGATTTGATTGCTTTCTCTTCCTCTTGCTTGCAGAAACCAATTGAGATGAAAAGGGAAGTGAATTTCTGGAGTTTGAACTTCCAAACAGAAGATGAAGTTCAAGCTCGATTTCAAGAGAAATCTTCAGAAATTCTATGGCAGTGGGGGTTTGAAGCAGTCTAGCAAAGCTTGGGCAAGGTGTTGATGTTGATTTTGAATCCTTGAGCTTGTTTAAATAGGCAATGCATTTGATTTTTGCACCACTTGAATTTTGGCCAAATTTGGAAACCTTCTTGCATGGGTGCATGGGAAATGGTTTGGGCCTAAGGAATGATGTAATCCACTTCGAATTAGTGTGCAAAGTGTACTGAATTCATCATGTGGAAGTAGACATGGCAACGGGGCGGGTCGGGGACGGTTTTTACCTCCCCCAAACCCAAACCCGGATCCCCAAACAGTCCCCGTTCCCCGCTCCAAACCCAAACGGGGATGAAGAATCAAAACCCAAACTCGTCCCAAACGGGTTCGGGTTGGGTTCGGGTATCCCCATCCCGCCACCATTCATTTAGTGAAATCGATTTTTTTAATAAAAATATTTTTTTTCCAAAACAAAATTATATTACAAATAATAAAATAAAACCATCTAAAAAAATTCCATACATATATTTTAAATAATACATTCAAATTAAAATATCAAAACATTGACCACATATTTAATATTCTAAATCATAAAAAATAAATAGTAATGTACATGATAAAACAAATGGGGCGGGTTCGGGGGCGGGTTCGGGGTGGGTACTAGTGTCCCCATTATCTGACCCGTCCCCATATTTTATAATCGGGGAAAACCCAAACCCGAACCCAAACTCAGTCAAAGCGGGTTTTCCCCGTCAACTTTGGGGCGGATTCGGGTTGGTACCCGTGGGTACGGGTTATGTTGCCATGCCTATGTGGAAGCATGCAAAGAAGAATGATCATTTGAGTTCAAAACTTACCAAAACACTTCCAACAATGGAGCCATGCGCAAGTCCCTCAATTTTGATCCAGATGAGATGATCTTGGACTTTTTGGAAAGGTGAGATCAAGGGGAACAAATTTAATGTTGAACACTTTTTCATTTGAAGCTTGGATCATGATGAATTTTGAGGTGGAAGTTTGGGAAATCAAACATATTTGAAAATTTTCTAAGTCCCAAGTCAAATGTTCACTTCTTCCACCTTGAATAACTTTTTCTATGGACTTCAAATGAGAAATGTTCATTCATCAAAGTTGCATCTCTTTCAAACCTATCCAATTTGGTCACAAATTTTACCTTATTTGTATTTGGCATGAAGGAGTTATGCATTTTAGAAGTTGAGGAAAATCACTTGTTCAATGGTATTGGTCCAAAATGACCTATAATGTTTCCTCTTGGCACATGCATTTGCAAGTTGAATTTGAACTTCATCCAAACATAAAATTTGAAGTATATATCTTGAATATGATCATAGAATTTTAATGGCTTTAATCTCATAAACAAATGAGCAAGTTATGGTCTTGGGAAGTTGACCTCCAAACTAGGGTTCAGACAAAATGACCTATAATCTTTCACCATAAAAAATGACTTTCCAAGCAAAACTAGCTCTAGACCTAAACATTAAAGTTGTTTGGAATGTCATTTTGAGTAACTTTGCGCTTTGAATAATTTTCATATGACAAAAAATGTAGGAGATAGGGTCTAGGGAACCCCAGTTTTGACCAGTTGACTTTCTCTGGTCAACCACCATGAACCATCTTGCTAGCTTGACATTATATTGACTTTTGGGATTCATGGGGGATCATATATGTGCAAGATGATGTAATATAAAGTATCCCTTGAAATATTTGATCAATTGTTGAAGAAACTTGTTGAAGAAGTTACACTAGATACCTAGATGAATTAGGGTTTCCAAGGCAAACAAACTCCAAACTCTTGATAATTTCTTGATCAAAATGATATGTGAAGATTATGGGGATACATATATGATTCTTAGAGACAATTTAAAATGTTTCTTTATTGTGCTCCTTGCATTGAGGGTCTCAAACCCTAGATATGAGCTTGGTATAGCATAGGTGAGCATGCACACTACCTACAAAAGAAACAAACTATACATTGACATATTTTTGGTATTTTGGTTAGTAAATAGAGAAAAATGAAGTATGATACAATCAAATGTATGCCCATTGATCTCTCCAAATGCAAACCCAATAAATGAGGGGTAAGGAGGATGCCAAGGTGTGATCTCAATGCCAATGCATATGATGAGATAATATGAGGGATCTTAGGGTCAAAATTGGGGTCTTACAATGATCACTCTTAGATCTGCATAAAAGGTTTCAATCTCTACAAGAGGTAAGGGTTTCTATCACTGATCATGCTCATTCATAAGGATCACTAAAGGAAAAAATTTAATTTCCGCTGCGTTTTGGATCGCAATTTTCCTTCACATGTGACCAACCCTCTCACATTGATTCTAACATATGTCCAATCCAACATAGTAGAAATTATTTTAATCCTTCCTCCACTTAAACGGTCCCAACACGTGGTAAATTAATCCACTTCTTTGCAAAATCACTGCCACACAGCTCAAAACTGACCCACAATTTAACTACTAAACTACAAGTTTTATCTTTACCATGCCCCAATAAATATGATCCTTAATTCAAGAAGATAATTGTATCTTTCCAAACGAAAATCAAAGTTTCCCTTTAGATGATCAATCCTATGAAGCCATCCTTTCCAACTCACCAATAGTCGACCATCGTGTGGGACTGTTGGATCTCCAACAAATCTCTTTGATTCCACCATCCAACACCATGTATCCAACCTAATTCCCCCCAAAATACAATAACCAAAATTCAAATTTTCCAACCTAGTATTCTCAGCCCACGTGTAAATAAAAAGGAAACATAGTAGTACTGAACACTTCCCCACATGTTAAAAGACAATTAACCCCCCCCCCCCCCCCACAACCAACAATGATAATATCATATCATTCATTATTCCACCTTCCATAATACCCTTAACCAATCACAATGCGCCATACGTAATCGCTCATATCCATTACTTCCTCCCACCAAGTTGGATTAGTCCAAACCCAATGGGCCTCACGACCAAACTGGACCTTATGTCCCAATTTAGAAAATTTTATCTTGTACCCCTACAATTAACCCCATACCCCTACAAAAATTTAAAAACTCTCATTTTACCCTTAATTGGTTTTAACCAATTTACCATTTCATTTTTACCATTCGGTTGAAAATTGCAAAAATTACACTTTCACACCCCTCGCACCGGAACTCCTGCAAAAAGACTTCCGGTATGTATTTTTCCAAACCGGAAGACTTTAGGAAAGACTTCCGGAACACAAAAAAAGCAAACCGGAACACTTAAGGAAAGAGTTCCGGATCATATAAAAAAAATTCAAAAAAATTTGCATACCGGAACTCTTCTCCAAAGAGTTCCGGTATGCATTATGTGTGTTCCGGAAGTCTTTCCTAAAGTCTTCCGGTGCGTTTTTTTTTTTTTTTTTTTTTTTTTTTTTTAATTTTAATTTTTTTTTTTTACAGAAATGAAAAATATACCCTATTTATATGAGGGTATTTTGGTCAAAAAAAATTTAATGTAGGGGTATGGGTACAATTGTAGGGGTATTGGGTAAAATTTCCCCCAATTTAACCTCTTTCAAACTAAAATCTTGTGGACAAGAACTTGTTTGGCTCGATAGTAGTGTTAGCAAACAAATTAGACCCAAAAGAATTAGGAAAAAATATTTTGGCTTGAAGGCTTTGTTTCTTAAACTATTATGCATCTTTTATTTGTAGCACAAGTTCATTTAAAAGGAATTGCTCTTTTCACCCTTATGTATGCTCCCCCACCACCGTGAAAAGTTACAATTTCCCTTAGCATCCGGAGATACATATTCAGATGCACCTTTTTAAGTTAATCTTCAGAACAAGTTGAAGAGGCACCCTATTATGCCAAAATTTAATCTGGAAATGCATCTCCGTATAGGCAAAAGGTGCATCTAAAGATGCATTTATGTAAACACAATTTATTCAAAAATTAGTGGGTGGTCCGGAGATGCATCTCCAGACGCTTTTGTTTCATATATCGCGTCAAACCCTTCCCTCTTCCTTCTTCTTAATTTTATAAAAAGTTCTCAAAACAAATCATTTGAGCTCTGCAACATTCAAGCTTCTCATCCATTCATTCAAGCTTCTACCATTGGAGCTCTTTCTCTTCCTTTCCAGCATCTTAAACATTCAAGCTTTAACTTCTCATCAATTTGATTTGGTCAATTCTTCAAAATAAAACCTCTTTTTATATTTTGATTTATAGTAAGTTGTTTAAGCTACATTAGTTGTTTTAGGTACATTAGATAGTTGTATAAACAAAATTGGTAGCCTACAAGAACATGCATTGACATATTTTTTGAGGGTTAGGGCAACAATGGAGTTTCTGCCATGGTTGAGAGTAGAAGGTTTCTCTAGAGATGCATCCTCGGATTTTCCTAGTGTTATTTTCATAGATGCATCTCCGAATTTGACTAAGCTAAAATCCGTTGATTTTGTGGAATTTGTAGATTTGTCCTGACAAGCTATTTTTATCTGTGTCGGTTTATAACGCAAGTGCAATGGTTGAAAACAACCCTGAAGCCAATCCTTGCAGAGTTAGGCTTCGACGTGTGTCCTAAAACGTGTCGGTATGACATAATAAGGCCGCAACCAAGATTTCAAGGCCAAGATTTGATGATAACTCATTTGAATGTTCATAACCATTTGGTTTGCAATGTCGAGGTTCCCAGCTATCTAGTTCTGTTTCTCGAAGCCTTCTTTCTAATGCATCCACTTCATGGGCCCACGAGTCCCCAGATGATGCAACAGACCTTGAAGTCCCTAAAGCTCGGGAGGAATTCGTTGTTGATTCCCCATTAGATATTTATCCAGGTAGCCCATTTGACACATCTTTACTTCATCTCTATGCAAACTATGTTGCTAGGCATGTCTGGGAGTGAGAGATATATACTTTTTCTTTTGTAATACATAAGCTTTCAACTAAATAAATCGATATTGATGGTGATATTTTGTTTTTTCAAGATCCTACATGTTTGAAATCGATAAACTACAACCAAAAGATATTGGAGTTGGGGAAGCCCGTTACTTCTTGATTTTAGGATGGTATCCGCTATTCCAGTCTTTCTAGTTTATGTTTTGTTGCATACGTAACCATATCTTATGGAATATAAGTGCGTTTTGCAGAGAGGTGGCATTCAAAGACTTTGTCTTTCCACCTTTTATAGATAGGTGCTCATGCAAGATTTTTTTTTTGGAAAAGCTTTATAAAGAACACCTGTAGTGGGTTGTGGATGCTGAAGACGATGATATGCAGGTTGAGCACCATCAGACTTGTGCATTGAGGTGTTACCTCATGTTCTTGGTTGGAGCTTCCATGTTTATGGAAAAAAGTGCAATATATGTCAATGTGTTCTACCTTCAGTACTTCATCGACTTGACTACGATTCACGAGTACAACAGGGGGCTCATGTTTGGTCTATCTGTACTCGAAGTTAGGTGACGATTGTATTTGGAAGACAAAGAATATGATACGGAGTTGCACGTTGCTTACGGTAAATTAGTGTTACTAATATTTTCATAATGTATTTGTTACACATCTCTCACTGTTTGTTATTAATATTGTATCTTAACCTTATTTCAGGGATGGGTTATCTCCCACTACCCTTGCATCACCGAGTGGGAAGGTATGCCTACATATACGAAGGGTTGGTCGTGTGCTTCCTCTTTTGTGTTGTAAAGGGGGAATAATGTGGATGAGTCATTCAGAGTGCATCTTGTCTATCTTGTAATACATGACATTGAAGGAGAAGAGTGACCCAAAATGCAGCGGAATTTAAAAAAATCTCCTTTAGTGATCCTTACGAACGGGCATGATCAGTGATAGAATCGTTACCTCTTGTGGTGATTGAAACCTTTGATGCAGATCTACGGAGCGATTACGAACGTCGAATAGTGACAACGCCTCTACTCAATCCATACAAACGGATTCCTTCAATCTCAGTGCTAGCTGCTATGAATGAAGGCATTGAGTGAGAGAGAGAGAGAGAGAGAGAGAGAGAGAGAGAGAGAGAGAGAAATGAAATTACAACTGCACAAATGCCTCTGCACAAGGGTTCTATTTATATAACCACTTGTGTGGGTTGCAAGATAAAAAGCCCACTTAAGTGTATGTGGCCCATATCTTATAATATGCCAAAATCACTTAAGCGTGTGGTACCTTACCATATTTTGTATTCTACTTAAGTATACCATACCTTACGATGTTCTACAATTCACTTAAGTGCATCGTACCTTATGGTGTTCCTTAGTTACTCTATCTTTCATCAATTCATCCTTTTCTGTGTGACTCTGTAGGTTTTTGCGACATTGACAATTATATTAAATCATGTATTTAAAATAATAAACAGTGAGTGGTATATAGTAACACATCACTACTACCCAAGACACGAATATGTCACGTGATCTGACAAATCCTTTTGTGATAATACTTATGTGTATAATTACCCTTTTGCCCTTATGTCTATATTGAACACAAGGCATAGACCGTGTCATCCTTGTCCAATTCAATATTGGGCCCGTAGGCATTTATCCTGTTACGCAGGATGGGCAAATTCCATCTAGGTCACTCATGTCCCTCAGCATGCTTCGTGGAGTACCCATCAACTGTCTTTATGGTCATCCAGTTACGGACAATGTTTGATCAGCAATAAGGCACTCAACTATACATCCAGGGTCCATAGTGGTTTCAGGTCGAAGGGTGGTATACACCATTATCACCATGAGAATAACTTATGACACTTTGCATAACATTCTATATAGTATTCTCATAGCGGGTCAATCCAGTATAAATATTACTCTTAATATTCATACTTATGTTTAAGACTTGATAACTCCTTATCCATGATCCATGAGATGTGATCATCAGTCTATATACATAATAGTCTTAATGCTTTAATGTTATCCCATTTCATAATAAATCTCGACTACGGATACTTTAAGAACAATGTCCTTATGTTTAATGAGATCTCATGATTAAGTCACACTTGATACATTAAACGGACTAGCTAGTCTAGGGATTTTATTAAACAAACATAATAAAGAAAAAGCCTTATATTATTAATAAACAATTCGATACAAGTACCAAAAGTATTGGCCTCTAGGGCTTACACCAACAATCTCCCACTAGCACTAGAGCCAATCAGGCATACCCCTAATGCCCATAGATCTAGTATGGCCGTCATGCTTCTGCTGTGCAAGAGGCTTTGTCAGTAGGTCAGCAATATTGTTAAGTGTAGGTACTCTACATATTTCCACATCTCCTCTATCTATTATCTCTCGAATGAGGTGATAACGCCTAAGTATGTGTTTAGATTGTTGGTGAGATCTAGGCTCCTGAGCTTGTGCGATAGCACCATTGTTATCAGAATAGAGATCAATGGGATCCACAATGCTATGAACTATGACAATTTCACTAATGAACTTTTTGATCCAAACAGCTTCCTTTGCTGCACTTGAGGTAACAATATACTCGGCCTCGATTGTAGAATCAGCAACTGTGTCTTGCTTTGAACTTTTCCAACTCACAACGCCACCGTTTAAGCAAAACACATAACCAGATTGTGATCTAAAGTCATCATTATCTGTCTGGAAGCTAGCATCGGTGTATCCAATTACAACAATCTCTTCATGACCTCCGTATATCAAGAATGAGTCCTTAGTCCTTCTCAAATACTTAAGGATATTCTTGACAGCTACCCAATGAGCATCATCGAGATCAGATTGGTACCTACTAGTTGCACTTAAAGCATACAAGATATCTGGTCGAGTACATAACATGGCATACATGATAGATTCTATTGCAGGTGCATATGGAATCTTATTCATGCGATCCCTTTCTTCCTTAGTTGAAGGGGATTGTGTTTTTTATAGACACAAGTCATGTTGCATAGGTATGAATCCTTTCTTGGAATCATGCATATTAAAGCGTCTCAACACTTTGTCAATGTATGTACTCTGACTTAGGCCAAGCAGTTTTTGTGATCTATCTATATAGATCCTAATTCCTAATATATAGGCTGCTTCACCCAGGTCCTTCATAGAAAAGCATTTCCCCAACCAAGACTTTACTTGTTATAGGGTAGGGACATCATTTTCAATGAGTAATATGTCATCTACATATAATACCAGGAAGACGATCATGCTCCCACTAACCTTCTTGTAGACACAAGGCTCGTCTTCATTCTTGATGAATCCATATTGTTTTATTGTTTCATCAAAACGAAGATTCCAGCTTCTGGAAGCTTGCTTCAATCCATAGATTGATCTTTGTAACTTACATATCTTTTGGGCTTCTTCTGGTATGTCAAATCCTTCAGGTTGTGTCATGTACACATCCTCAGGAAGATTCCCATTAAGGAAAGCAGTTTTGACATCCATCTGTCATATTTCATAATCATGATATGCAGCGATAGCAAGTAAAATCCGAATAAATTTAAGCATTACAACTGGTGAAAAGGTTTCATCATAGTCAACCCCATGAATTTGTTTATATCCTTTTGCAACCAGTCTTGCCTTATAGGTATGTACCTTACCATCCATGTCAGTCTTCTTTTTGAAGACCCACTTGCATCCTATAGGGTTAACTCCTACAGGAGGCTCTACCGAGGTCCAAACTTGGTTTGTGTACATGGAATCCATTTCAGATTTCATGGCTTCTAGCCACTTCTCAGACTCGGGACCAGTTATGGCCTCTTGGTAGGTCACATGCTCATCTTGATCCATGAGTAATACATCACCTTGATCAGTTATGAGATATCCATATCTCTATGTTGGTCTTGTTCTACTTGAGCGGGTTGCTCTTCCACAACTACTTGTGTTTCCTGCTCTAATTCCTCCATAGGTGTATCAATGCTTTGTGATTCTTGAATTTCTTCAAGCTCTACTTTCCTCCTACTGATTCCTTTGGAAATAAAATCCTTTTCTAGGAAAACTCCAGTTTGAGTGACAAACACTTTGCCCTCAGAAGGATTGTAGAAGTAATACCCTCTTGTTTCTTTAGGATACCCCACAAATAAGCATTTGTCAGATTTGGGCTCAAGCTTAGTTGAAATGTGTTCTTTCACATAAACTTCACAACCCCAAATCTTCATGTAATACATATGTGGTTTCTTACCACTCCATATCTCATATGGTATCTTCTCAACCTTTTTGGATGGAACACGGTTAAGTGTGTAAGCTGATGTTAATAGTGCATGTCCCCAAAAGGAGTTTGGAAGATCGGCGTGACTTGTAACACCCTTCTAAATACCCCAAAATATTTAATTAAAAATAATAACACATTAATCAGAGTAATTATGCCCCGAAGGGTGTCACACAATTATTTCACAACGTTCATCAAAATAACCTGTCATGCTCATTTATTTAATCCAAATAAGGTTCTTTGCATAATTCGCAGCGGATACTAAAAATCAACATTTAAATCATGTACCACTTTACATGTAAAGTTGATCAACAACAAAATCAAACATATTCAAACATCCCATCCCGATGTTACATCTATCAGAGCATGACCCCTTAGGAGACTACTCTAGACTCCAAGCATTTACTTCTATTCACTCATAGCTGGTTACCTGAAAAATAGTGTAAGGGTGAGTTTCTCAATCAATATAACAAGCATTATACAACAACATGTAATGTTAAGTAAATAACGCCTCAAATCACCCTAACCAGACTACCCGCTCCATAACGGCAGTATCAACGCAACCTCATACTCAACAATAACAAATAGCATATGTATATATCAAAACATGCTCAACACCAACAACACAACACAACGATTTACTCACTAATTCCTCATAATGGGAATTAGCTACAGCCCCACAGGCTATGCCATGCATTCATTATGCAATGAGACTCTACACATGCGGTACCGACTCTTCTTGAACATATAGTCCAAGCTCACCGATCCCTCTGGATGCGGCTACTGAGCTCACTAGTCCCACTCATTGAGATCTAATGACTCACTCACTAATTCCTCACCATGGGAATTAGCTACAGCCCCAAAGGCTAGACTATGCACGCTACTCATTTAGTATGCAAGCATCCACAACAATCCACAACTCACTAATTCCTCACAATGGGAATTAGCTACAGCCCCAAAGGCTAGACTATGCATGCTAATCACCTAGCAATGCAACAACAACAACAACTCAAGAATAGACATATGACAGTCTATTCACAGATGCATACATAACTGATACATTTACAGTATAATGCATACCAACCAACACACATTGTCAATACATTTATCACATAAGCATATCACAACATGCTACAAATCAAATACAGTATTAGCACACTCTACTAATAACTATACTACTCAAAACAACGGGAATTGATCCCTATTACATCATACCTCAGCTAAGTCTCACTACTCAGCCTAAACAGTCAAAAACTGCACGACAACAGCACAGGAAATCACAATCCTGCCCATACGCGTATTGCCTATGCTCATACGCGTATTGCCCAAATCCTGACCAAGCCATACGCGTATTGCCCAATTCCATACGCGTATGCTACGCGTATCACTTCCCCATACGCGTACCACCAGAGACCATTTTACGTTCAAAATTTCATCTTCCTCATCCATACGCGTATTGCCTAGCGCCATACGCGTACCAGCCATCCCATACGCGTATTGCCTAGTGCCATACGCGTATGACCAGAAACCAGATTTCCAGATCTGTTATGGTTTTTCCTGCTACGAGTTCTATTCGATCTCACCTTCCACAGTCCAAATTTACACAGAAATCACTCATATCATCTAACCCGAATCATTCCCTATTCGATTTCACAACTCCTGACATTATCACATACAATTCCTACGAATTTCTTTCGATTATCACCCAATTTCGTTCATCAATTATTTCCACAAATTCATCATAATCATCCAATTCAAAGGTAAATTAAAGGTCTATCACTACCCATGACATATTATCATATAATACCCGTCAATCAACGATAAACCCCCCTTACCTGAGTTAATCCGGCAGCCTCTGAGCTCCAAGCTTCTCCTTCCTTCAACCTTCGTTCTCTGGTTCTCTTTTTGCCCTTTTCCACGTTCTGTCTCTTTTTCCTTTTTACGTGAAAACAATAACCTTTTTACCAAATGGGACCTTTTTACTGATTTCCAATTTTATTCCAATAATGAAAATAATAATCCAATAATAATAATCCCAATAATTATTATTCCAAAATAATAATATTATTAATCCAAACTTCCAATTATTCAATTAAATTAATAAATAAAATATTAATTTAAATTAAATAATTAGCTTATTTTAATTGGGGTGTTACAACTCTCCCCCACTAAAAGAGTTTTCGTCCTCGAAAACATACCTCAAGCGAACAACTCCGGATAATACTCCTTCATCTGACTCTCAAGTTCCCAAGTCACATTGCCACCTGCTGGTCCTCCCCAAGCTACCTTCACCAAGGCAATCTCTTTACCCCGCAGCTGCTTCAGCTCTCGATCCTCAATCCTCATAGGTGATGTCTCAACAGTCAGGTTATCTCTCACCTGTACATCATCTATTTGGACAACATGCGATGGATCATGAATGTATCTCCTCAACTGAGACACATGAAAAACCTCATGCAAATTCGCAAGCGACGGCGGTAAAGCGATACGATAGGCTACCTCTCCTATCCTCTCCAAAATCTGATAAGGACCAATAAATCGAGGTGTCAACTTCTTCGACTTCAAAGCTCGACCAACACCAGTTATCGGAGTAACACGAAGAAACACATGATCTCCCTCTTGGAACTCAAGTGACTTCCTCCTCTTATCATGATAACTCTTCTGACGACTCTGAGCAATTCTCATCTTCTCCTGAATCATCTTAATCTTTTCTGTAGTCTGTTGAACAATCTCCGGTCCAACCACAGCACTCTCACCGGACTCGTACCAACATAAAGGTGTCCGACATCTCCTACCATACAAAGCTTCAAACGGTGCCATACCAATACTCGAATGAAAACTATTGTTGTAGGTAAACTCAATCAACGGCAAATAACAATCCCAAGCACCTCCTTTTTCCAAAACACAAGCTCTCAAAAGATCCTCTAACGACTGAATCGTCCTCTCAGTCTGACCATCAGTCTGCGGATGATATGCAGAACTCAATCTCAGCTTAGTTCCCAAAGCCCTCTGCAAACCTTCCCAAAACTTCGATGTAAATCTAGGATCTCTGTCCGAAACAATACTAGACGGAATACCATGCAAACTCACAATCTTCTCAATATACAACTCGGCTAATCTCTCTAACGGATAATCCATTCTGATCGGAATGAAATGAGCAGACTTCGTCAATCTATCCACAATCACCCAAATAGCCTCAAAATTCTTAACTGTTCTCGGTAAACCCGAAACAAAATCCATACTGATACTGTCCCACTTCCACTCTGGAATAGCCAACGGTTGCATTAGCCCAGACGGCTTCTGATGCTCAATCTTCGACTTCTGACAAGTCAAACAGGAATACACAAAACTTGCAATTTCTCTTTTCATTCCCGGCCACCAAAATAACTTCTTCAAATCATGATACATCTTCGTAGCTCCAGGATGAATACTCAAGCCACTACGATGTCCTTCTTCAAGAATGCTCTTCTTAAGCTCAGTAACATCCGGAATACACACCCGGTCACCAAATCTCAAAACACCATTCTCATCAACTCTGAATTCACCACCTTGACCTTGATTCACTAAAGTCAACTTATCAACCAAAAGCATATCGGATTTCTGACCCTCTCTGATCTCGTCCAAAATACCACTTATTAACTTCAACATCCCCAATTTAACACTATTGTGAGTACTCTCACACACCAAACTCAAGTCTCTAAACTGCTCAATCAGATCCAATTCCCTAACCATTAACATAGACATATGCAATGATTTCCGACTCAACGCATCAGCCACTACGTTTGCTTTACCCGGATGGTAATTCAAACCAAAATCGTAATCCTTCAGAAATTCTAACCATCTTCTCTGTCTCATATTCAGCTCTTTCTGATCAAACAAATACTTTAAACTCTTATGGTCACTGAAAACTTCAAATCTTGACCCATACAAATAATGCCTCCACAACTTCAGAACAAATACCACGGCTGCCAACTCTAAATCATGTGTCGGATAGTTCCTCTCATGAACCCTTAGTTGTCTCGAAGCATAAGCTATAACCTGCTTATTCTGCATCAACACACCACCTAAGCCCAACAATGAAGCATCACAATAAACCTCAAATAGTTCCGACGAACTCGGTAATATCAGAATAGGAGCAGTAGTCAACCTTTTCTTTAACTCTTGGAAACCTTCTTCACATTTTGAATCCCAAACAAACGCTTGTCCCTTTCTAGTCAACATTGTCAACGGTAACGCCAACTTAGAAAATCCCTCAATGAACTTCCTATAATAACCAGCCAAACCAAGGAAACTTCGAATCTCAGAAACTGACTTCGGAGCTTCCCACTTAGACACCGCTTCTATCTTAGAAGGATCAACAGCAACACCACCTCTTGAAATCACATGGCCAAGAAAACTAACCTCTTCTAACCAGAATTCACACTTAGACAGTTTAGCAAATAACTTCTTTTCTCTTAGAACTCCTAAAACCACTCTCAAATGCTCAGCATGCTCTTCTTCAGATTTCGAATACACCAAAATATCGTCAATAAACACCACAACAAACTGGTCTAGATACGGATGGAAAATCCTATTCATATACTCCATAAACACTCCAGGTGCATTAGTCACACCAAAAGGCATCACGGAATACTCATAATGTCCATACCTTGTTCTGAAAGCAGTCTTCTGAATATCCTCAGTTTTCACACGTATCTGATGATACCCAGATCTCAAGTCTATCTTGCTGAACACACTTGCACCAACCAACTGATCCATCAAATCATCAATCCTCGGTAAAGGATACCGATTCTTGATCGTCACTTTATTCAATTGCCTGTAGTCCACACACAACCTCATAGTACCTTCTTTCTTCTTAACCAACAACACTGGTGCACCCCACGGTGACACACTCGGACGAATAAATTTCTTATCCAACAGATCTTCCAACTGACTCTTCAATTCGGCTAACTCAACAGCAGACATACGGTATGGAGCCATCGATATCGGTCTAGTACCAGGTACTAAATCAATTGAGAACTCAACTTCACGCTCTGGCGGTAATTCATTCACCTCTTCCGGAAACACATCGGGAAAATCACACACCACAGCTAGATCACCAATCACCAGTTTATCTTTAGCTTCCATAGTCGCTAACAGCATAAACAACTCTGCCCCATCTGCCACTTCCTCATTCACCTGTCTGGCTGATAGAAACAAACTCTTTCCTTCTTCAATCTCAGGAAATATCACTGTCTTATCAAAACAGTTGATAGAAACTCGGTTAAACACCAACCAGTTCATGCCCAGAATAACGTCAATCTGCACTAATGGAAGACACACAAGATCTATCCCAAAGGCTCTACCAAAAATACTCAAAGGACAATTCAAACAAACAGAAGTAGTAGTCACTGAACCCTTCGCAGGAGTATCAATCACCATACTACCCAACATCTCAGATATCTCTAACTTAAGTTTCACAGCACAATCCAAGGATATAAAAGAATGAGTAGCACCTGTGTCAATAATAGCTACAAGAGGAAATCCATTAATATAACACGTACCTCGGATCAAACGATCATCTGCAGAAGTCTCAGAACCCGATAAAGCAAAAACCTTGCCTCCTGACTGATTCTCTTTCTTTGGCTTTGGACACTGTGGACTGATATGACCCAACTCTCCACAGTTGAAACAAGTCACAGTCTTCAACCGGCACTCTGCAGCCAAATGACCACCTTTTCCACACTTGAAACATTTCATCTCAGCACTGGTACACTCATGAACACGATGTCCAGCCCGACCACATCTGTAACACTTAACAGGAGCACTAGAATCTCCCCCACTAGGCCTCTTCATCCCACTCTGCTTCTGAAAACCTTTGCCAGCTGCATACGGTTTCCCACGATCAACCTGATTCTTACCCTTCCTATCAACCCTCTGCTGATAGCTCTCTGCTCTGGCTTTGGAATCCTGTTCAAAAATCCTGCAACAGTCAACCAAATCAGAAAACACCCTGATTCGCTGATATCCAATTGCCTGCTTGATCTCGGGACGCAACCCGTTCTCAAACTTCACACACTTCGAAAATTCTCCAGCAGCCTCACTATAAGGAGTATAGTACTTTGACAGCTCTGTGAACTTCGCAGCATACTCCGTAACAGACCTGTTACCCTGCTTCAATTCCAAGAATTCTATTTCTTTCTTTCCTCTGACATCCTCGGGAAAATACTTCCTCAGAAATCTCTCTCTGAACACAGCCCAAGAAATATCAGCATTTCCAGCAGTTTCCAGCTCAGTGCGGGTAGCAACCCACCAATCATCAGCTTCTTCTGACAGCATATGTGTACCGAACCTGACTTTCTGGTTATCAGCACACTCAGTTACTCGGAAGATCCTCTCTATCTCCTTCAACCATTTCTGAGCACCATCTGGATCGTATGCTCCTTTGAACATTGGAGGATTGTTCTTCTGGAACTCACTCAGTTGACGAGCAGCTCCCATTCCCACAACATTCGGATTTCCTCCAAGTACTCCAGCTAGCATACCCAGAGCCTCAGCAATCGCAGCATCATCTCTACCTCTTCCAGCCATCTCTATTCTGAAAACCCAAACAACTAAACAATAAGTACTGATAGGGTTACACAACACCTATGCCGTACAGGGGAAACAGAATAACTACGACTCGACACGACCGACTATGCTCTGATACCACTAATGTAACACCCTTCTAAATACCCCAAAATATTTAATTAAAAATAATAACACATTAATCAGAGTAATTATGCCCCGAAGGGTGTCACACAATTATTTCACAACGTTCATCAAAATAACCTGTCATGCTCATTTATTTAATCCAAATAAGGTTCTTTGCATAATTCGCAGCGGATACTAAAAATCAACATTTAAATCATGTACCACTTTACATGTAAAGTTGATCAACAACAAAATCAAACATATTCAAACATCCCATCCCGATGTTACATCTATCAGAGCATGACCCCTTAGGAGACTACTCTAGACTCCAAGCATTTACTTCTATTCACTCATAGCTGGTTACCTGAAAAATAGTGTAAGGGTGAGTTTCTCAATCAATATAACAAGCATTATACAACAACATGTAATGTTAAGTAAATAACGCCTCAAATCACCCTAACCAGACTACCCGCTCCATAACGGCAGTATCAACGCAACCTCATACTCAACAATAACAAATATCATATGTATATATCAAAACATGCTCAACACCAACAACACAACACAACGATTTACTCACTAATTCCTCACAATGGGAATTAGCTACAGCCCCACAGGCTATGCCATGCATTCATTATGCAATGAGACTCTACACATGCGGTACCGACTCTTCTTGAACATATAGTCCAAGCTCACCGATCCCTCTGGATGCGGCTACTGAGCTCACTAGTCCCACTCATTGAGATCTAATGACTCACTCACTAATTCCTCACCATGGGAATTAGCTACAGCCCCAAAGGCTAGACTATGCACGCTACTCATTTAGTATGCAAGCATCCACAACAATCCACAACTCACTAATTCCTCACAATGGGAATTAGCTACAGCCCCAAAGGCTAGACTATGCATGCTAATCACTTAGCAATGCAACAACAACAACAACTCAAGAATAGACATATGACAGTCTATTCACAGATGCATACATAACTGATACATTTACAGTATAATGCATACCAACCAACACACATTGTCAATACATTTATCACATAAGCATATCACAACATGCTACAAATCAAATACAGTATTAGCACACTCTACTAATAACTATACTACTCAAAACAACGGGAATTGATCCCTATTACATCATACCTCAGCTAAGTCTCACTACTCAGCCTAAACAGTCAAAAACTGCACGACAACAGCACAGGAAATCACAATCCTGCCCATACGCGTATTGCCTATGCTCATACGCGTATTGCCCAAATCCTGACCAAGCCATACGCGTATTGCCCAATTCCATACGCGTATGCTACGCGTATCACTTCCCCATACGCGTACCACCAGAGACCATTTTACGTTCAAAATTTCATCTTCCTCATCCATACGCGTATTGCCTAGCGCCATACGCGTACCAGCCATCCCATACGCGTATTGCCTAGTGCCATACGCGTATGACCAGAAACCAGATTTCCAGATCTGTTATGGTTTTTCCTGCTACGAGTTCTATTCGATCTCACCTTCCACAGTCCAAATTTACACAGAAATCACTCATATCATCTAACCCGAATCATTCCCTATTCGATTTCACAACTCCTGACATTATCACATACAATTCCTACGAATTTCTTTCGATTATCACCCAATTTCGTTCATCAATTATTTCCACAAATTCATCATAATCATCCAATTCAAAGGTAAATTAAAGGTCTATCACTACCCATGACATATTATCATATAATACCCGTCAATCAACGATAAACCCCCCTTACCTGAGTTAATCCGGCAGCCTCTGAGCTCCAAGCTTCTCCTTCCTTCAACCTTCGTTCTCTGGTTCTCTTTTTGCCCTTTTCCACGTTCTGTCTCTTTTTCCTTTTTACGTGAAAACAATAACCTTTTTACCAAATGGGACCTTTTTACTGATTTCCAATTTTATTCCAATAATGAAAATAATAATCCAATAATAATAATCCCAATAATTATTATTCCAAAATAATAATATTATTAATCCAAACTTCCAATTATTCAATTAAATTAATAAATAAAATATTAATTTAAATTAAATAATTAGCTTATTTTAATTGGGGTGTTACATGACTCATCATGGATCAGACCATGTCTAACAAGGTTCGATTTCTTCTCTCAGATACACCGTTCCATTGGGGTGTTCTAGGAGGAGTAAGTTGGGATAGGATCCCACACTCTTTCAGATGGTCATCAAACTCTAGGCTTAAATACTCACCACCTTGATATGATCGAAGAATTTTAATATTCTTACCTAGTTAGTTTTGTACTTCATTCTTGAATTCCTTGAACTTTTCAAAGGACTCTAATTTGTGTTTCATTAAATACACATAACCATATCTACTGAAATCATCAGTAAATGTGATGAAGTACTGAATACCTCCTCTAGTTGGTATGTTCAGTGGTCCACATACATCCGCATGTATGAGGGCCAAAAGATTATTAGCTCTTTCACCTTTTCCTGTGAATGGAGACTTTGTCATCTTTCCAATTAAACAAGATATGCGTGTCTCATATGATTCATAATCAAAAGAGCCCAAGAGTCCATCTTTATGGAGTTTGAAAATGCGTTTCTCATTTATGTGGCCTAATCGACAATGCCAAAGATAAGTTGGATTTAACTCATTAGGTTTCATCCTTTTAGTATTAATGTTATAAATAGGCATTTCAAGATCAAGGACATATAGTCCATTGTTCATTTGTGCAGTAGCATAGAATATATCATTCAAATAAATTGAGCAACAATTGTTCTTTATTATAAATGAAAAACCAAACTTGTCTAAACAAGAAATAGAAATAATATTCCTGCTAATTGCAGGTACATAATAACAGTTCTCTAACTAAATTATTAAACCACTAGGTAAAGTCAATACATAAGTTCCTACGGCTAAAGCAGCAACCTTTGCTCCATTGCCAACTCGTAGGTCAACTTCACCTTTTGCCAAATCTCTATTCCTTTTTAGCCCTTGCACATTGGTAAAAATGTGATAACCGCATCCAGTATCTAATACCCATGATGCATAAGTAGATAAATTAATTTCAATAACAAAAATACCTGAAATTGAAGTCTCTACTCCATTCTTCTTATCTTCCAGGTACTTTGGGAAGTTTCTCTTCCAGTGTCCGATCTTACCGCAATGGAAGCATGTGCCTTCCTTTGCTATGCCTCCACTAGGCTTCAAAGCAGGAGCAGTGGGTTTGAGTTTGGCAACTTCCTTGTTTTTCCCTTTATCACCCTACTTGGTGGGTCTTTTGTTCTGTCTCTTTCCATTTTCGATCATCAGAATGGACTTCCCTTTTGATTTCAGATTCTGCTCAGCAGTTCTTAACATGGCTAGCAGTTCAGGAAGATATTTGTCCATATCATTCATATTGAAATTAAGGATAAATTGACTGAATCTATCTGGCAACGATTGCAAGATCAAATTAGTTGCAAGTTCCTTTCTTAGGGGAAAACCCAACCTCTCAAGGTTCTCCACATACCCAATCATCTTGAGCACATGGATACCTACAGGGGCTCCCTCAGCTAACTTTCCTTGAAAAGGGGCTTTTGAAACCTCAAACCTTTCATGCCTTTCTTGCTCTTGATAGAGCATCTTCAGGTGTTCGATCATATCGAATGCTGCCATGTTCTCATGTTGCTTTTGCAACTCTGAGTTCATGGTAGCTAGCATGAGGCAAGCAGTTTCATTGGTATCATCGACATGCTTCTTATAAGCATCTTTTTCTACCTTAGGTGCAGAACTAGGAAGTTCCTCTTCAGGAACAGGTTTCTCCAAGACATACAGCTTTCTATCATGTTTGAGGGCAATCCTCAGATTTCGGTGCCAATCCAAAAAAAAATCCAAGACAATTTTTCCTTATCAAGGATTAATCGCAAAATGTTGTTAGAGTTGTTTGTTGTCATGGTAATCTACATGAAAATAATGAAAATATAAGTATCAATAACATATTTAATTAGGCCTTTAATTAAATATGCTCCCATTATTTTACTCAAAACAAATGACCCTCACCATTTGATTCGGAAAATCCCGTTGGAAGATTTTCTAGTGGGTCGAGATCCACAGTTCACTTTGTTTTAAGTCCGCGTAGGCGGATTACACAAAACTAGGTTATTTAGGTAGAAACTCCTTCCAATTGTATCTAATACAACTCTCGAATATTTTAGTTGGGTGAATAACTCCTTATTCCAATCCATCACATGGATCATTTCCAACTTTTGCTTCTAAACATATACAATCTTATTATAATTTGTTTAGTTAAGTTTGACCCATTGCTTTAGCAATTTGATATTACAATTATCCTATCGCACCTTACTAATATAGAATATGCACCTCGCGTAGGTGAAACCTACATTATTTGATACTAGTTTTAATGAGTGCTAAAACTTGGAAAGCATAAACTTAATATTTAATTTGAGGGAATTTGCAATTATTCTGATCTCACCGGCTTATTTATCATATAAATCGTCTCTCACATGCATCAACATACATTCACATGCATCAACATACATAATGGAACAGTTATGGCCCCTAGCGCAATTGTTCTCCCAAGCAAATGAGAGAACCTAAGCTAACCTAATAACAATCTAAGCTTCTCCAAGCAAGATCTTCAAGGTTGTCCTCCTTTGATATTGTATTCTTCTCTTTCTTCATAACATTACATTATATAAAAGAAACTCGTTTTACATACAAGGGAGTGAGATGAGAAAAGAAGTTACATTAAGAGATTAAAAGAGAGGCACGACACGCAGGTCGTATTTTAAAATCCCAAAACAAAATAAAGGAAAACTAAGGCCATAACCGATCACCACAAGACAATAATAATAAACACATTATTATTATTAATTTAAATTTTGTTAATTAATTAAAACCAAATTAAATTTCGGCGACCGATCACACTACGCAGAGTTAATCGGGGGTCCGCTGCCCGGTCAACGGATGGGGGTTCTGCTGCCCGGTCAGCGGACGGTGGTTTTTCGCATCAACACTTAATACTTTAAAGCAAAACTCTTGTGCAATCACAACTCTAATAGCATAACTCTTTGACAACACAACCCTTGTGCTGTCGTTAACCCTAATACACCAATTTCAGACCGTCAAACACACCTCGATTGTTAATTCAGTATGATTGATCAACACGTCATTGCTTCACCATACTAATTTCAGATCAAGAAGCAAATAACCATTGATCTCTCAAAGGAAAACAACCATTAAATGTTTGAATGAACGAAACAGAAACAATATATCATATATACCTTATTTTGCATCAGGATTACTTATATCATATATATAACTTGATCGATCTCAATTGCGTAACCTATGGACGATCGATGTATCGCTGCTTCACCATACTAACGTCGGATTCCGAAGCATAGTCAACATCAATCATCCAAATCATACACACATGATGCCAAATTTAATTACTCGTTTATTCTTTGATTCATTTTGTCTTTTAATCGTATTAATACAGAAAATAAAAAGCTATCAGATGCATGGTTTCGTAAGTAGCTCGGATACCACTGAAGGAGAAGAGCGATCCAAAACGCATCGGAATTTTAAAAAAAAATCTCCTTTAGTGATCCTTACGAATGGGCATGATCAGTGATAGAATCATTACCTCTTGTGGCGATTGAAACCTTTGATGCATATCTACTGAGCGATCACAAACGTTGAATGGTGACAACACCTCTACTCAGTCCACACAAATGGATTCCTTCAATCTCAGTACTAGCTGCTACGAATGAAGGATTTGAGAGAGAGAGAGAGAGAGAGAGAGAGAGAGAGAGAGAGAGAGAGAGAGAAACTAAATTACAATTGCACAAATGCTTCTACACAAGGGTTCTATTTATAGAACCACTTGTGTGGGTTGCAAGCTAGAAAGCCCACTTAAGTGTATGTGGCCCATATCTTATAATATGTCAAAATCACTTAAGCGTGTGGTACCTTACCATATTTCGTATTCTACTTAAGTATACCGTACCTTACGATGTTCTACAATTCACTTAAGTGCACTGTACCTTACGGTGTTCCTTAGTTACTCTATCTCTCATCAATCCATCCTTTTGTGTGTGACCTTGTAGGTTTTCACGGCATTGGCAATTATATTAAATCACATATTTAACATAATAAACAGTGAGCGGTATCTAGCAACACATCATCGCTACCCAAGACACGAAAATGTCATGTGATCTGACAAATCCTTTTTTGATAATACTTATGTGTACAATTACCCTTTTTCCCTTATGTCTATATTGAACACAAGGCATAGACCGTGTCATCCTTGTCCAGTTCAATATTGGGCCCGTAGACATTTATCCTGTTATGCAGGATGGGCAAATTCCATCTAGGTCACTCATGTCCCTCAGCATGCTTCGTGGAGTACCCATCAACTGTCTTTATGGTCATCCAATTACGGATAATGTTTGATCAGCAATAAGGCACTTGACTCTACATCTATGGTCCATAGTGGTTTCAGGTCGAAGGGTGGTATACACCATTATCACCATGAGAATAACTTATGACACTTTTCATAACATTCTATATAGTATTCTCATAGCGGGTCAATCAAGTATAAATATTACTTTTAATATTCATACCTATGTTTAAGACTTGATAACTCCTTATCCATGATTCATGAGATGTGATCATTAGTCCATATACATAATAGTCTTAATGCTTCAATATTATCCCATTTCACAATAAAGCTCGACTACGGATACTTTAAGAATAGTGTCCTTATGTTTAATGGGATCTCATGATTAAGTCACACTTGAAACATTAAACGGACTAGCTATTCTAGGGACTTTATTAAACAAACATAATAAAGAAAAAGCCTTTTATTATTAATAAACAATTCGATATAAGTACCAAAATTATTGGCCTCTAGGGCTTACACCAACAGACATTGCCTTTTTCCTATACATGGGTCACCGTGATACGCGTCAATTTGACGTCATTTCCTTATACTTTGGAAGACTGTCATGTAGGGAATCTCTTATGTATCCTTATCTACCTGAGCGAGTGATGCATAAAATTGGCTATCTATAAATTATTCTGAGAACCCCATATGAGTCTGCTCCTTCCACCGTCCACCGTAGATATCTTGATGTGATACTTGACGATTTCGAGAGTCATATGGTACTAAAGGAGTATCATAGGGTGCCAACTTTTGTACTATTAGCCTATGCAGACGGCTACATGATATGATTCTATAACGTGTCACACCCTATCATTATACCAGATACTTCTAGAAGATCATATATGGCAGTTAACCAGACGTTAGTTAAGGCTAGGGATGACCACAACGAGGACATATCGGAGATCTGCCGATGTGATATGGAGATGGGTAGAGCAACCATAGAGGTGGAACTCTTTGAGGATGGAAGTCCCATGTTGGCCCTCATGGAGGGCATGATTTCTGAGTTACAGAGTGTTGTTTAGTACATGTGGGGGTTTAACAATCCATATATTTATGTTTGGATGTATTCTTATTTATATTTTTGGACAAATGTTATGTATGATCTTGACTTTTTGAATTAATGTATGAGTTTTTACTTTCATTTAACTTTAACATAAATTTGATTTTACTTTGATTTCACTTTGATTTTAATTTAATATAACTTGGTATCAAAAAATTAAAATGTTGGGACAAGGGGTTGCTCTGAAATGAGTCATGGGGTTTTCAGAGATGCAACTCCAAAATAATTATTGTTTGCCATTAACACACTTCCAATACCTTTTAAAAAACTTTAGAGGATATTTCAGAGATGTATTTCTGGACACACCCAAATAACATACCAATATACATCTCTGAATCATATTTTTTTGAAAATGGGGTGGATCTAAGAAAAGCGAAGTCTGGTGTGAATTTTGGTGCGTCCGTAGATGCATCTCCAGATGCATGAAGGGAATTTTCAGGTTTTTAGAGGTGTGGGATGTACACCTGAGGATGTAATGAGAATTTCTCCGTTTAAATCCCTCCAATTGGTATTAGGCCCATTAGTTGTTATTTCTCTCAAGGAGCATTTGGCCCATTAGATTAGATCCATTATTTGACCTAGTATTTAAAGTGTAATGGATGTCATTAATATACATGAACATTCATAATTTTATTTTTCTTCTTTATTATTTTATCTTATAAGTTTAATGGTGAAACTCTAATCGGATAATAGCTGCAGAATCCACCTATCATTATTCATTTATCAAATGAATTAAATTGAAATTAATATTGACTTTAGAATAAGTTACAAAGCCTAATAAGCAGATAATTTCAAATACCAACTCTAACAAATCACTTATGTTTTGAGTCGTTTGCAAGGCCCATAGCAAGGAAGCTAATATCATCTTCTAGCAAAAGAGCGCATGAAGTAGGTGATTCCTCATTCCTCCAAGAGAAATGGATTTCATCCTCCAGATGCATCAATCACCGTCTAATTAAAATCAATGGTCATTTTCATAATATTTCTTCCCTTACGCAAACAATTTAAATTGCTCGCTCTATATAAGAGAGAAAATGTGTTATTTGAGGTATTCAAATCAATTTTCATTCTGATTTTTCTCCCTATTCTCTCAATGACTTGGGCGGTAGAGTGTTAACCTTTCAAGTTATCCTCTCTATGTTATATTGAAAGCTTATGCCACTAATCGAATATCCTATCTCACCATTCCATCAATCATTTATAGTTCCAAAGAGGAACAATGGCATTGTTTTTGTTAATCAACTTCTGATTCCTACATATTCCATAAATAAGAATTGTTTCTCTGATCTTTTACTTTCAAACACCGATCTCTTTCCAAAGAATCTAAAATCAAACTCCCAAAGATTTCGTGAATTCAAAGATAACTTGATCTTCCAAAGTTATTGTTGTAGATGCTAAAGCTAGTATGGCTCACCCTCCTCCACCAGAGATGAATAATCCAATATTAGTGACTTTCCCTTTGTTCAAATGCTGAAAGATTTGGCTCAACCTGGGGGTATTTCAATCTTTTCCAACCTTTCAACCATTGCCTCCGCCTTATCAAGGTAAAAATTCAAAATAGTATCCTTTACAACCTCTAATACCTTGACAAGAGATGCTTTCTAGCCACAAATTGTTTTGAAAGCCAATCATGGCATACAAAGAGTTACTAACCTGTTGAAAAACGTGTACAACTTGGTGCAACAACAAAACTCCTAATTCATAGCAGGCATGATCCTGAGAATTGAAGAAAACTTATAATATGCCCCTCCAAGAGATGGTAAAATACGAGGATCAACTTTGCACAACGGCCTCACCAGGATACTATATCCAATCCCCACCATAACGGCCACACCACGTGAAGTTACTATAAGACCTTCACATGAAGCCTAGAGTTGTGGTAGGCCGCTAACGCACAATGCATAGATGAGTAAAAGGTATGAATTAGATGCTCCTATTGGAGAACAAAAAAGGAACTCGTTCTCTACATGAATCCTTGATAGAAAAATCCCTAGATCCCTAGAGAAACCTATCAAGTTGGCCGACTATGACGGGACTAGGGACCCTGACGAACACGTGGAGCACGTCGATAATATGATGAATTACTACCATGCCCATGAGGCTGTAAAGTATAAGCTCTTTGCTATAACTCTTATTAGAGCTACCATGACATGGTATAAGACCCTTTTGGATGGAAGCACTAACTCATGGGAGAATCTATGTGACTCCTTCACCGCCTAGTTTATCACCCAGAAACAACAACCTACCATTATGGCAGACCTCAATGGGATCACGCACGGGAGGAAAGAAACCATACATGAATAAATAAATCATTTCACTAAAGGGGTTGTGGCGGTAGGAGATATAGACGACAGACTAAGGGATGGATATTCAAGAAAGTCTTATGGATGAATTACATGTTCCTGGAGAAATTGGAGCTCAAGGGAGCTTGTAGTTTAAGTAACTTATGGAACATGGCGTGGGCCTATATGATATGGAAAGAGGAGTTCTAGGAAGAAGAAGAAGGGGAAATAAGAGTTCTGTATATACTCAATTGTCATAAAAATATAATAATTGTCTAAGAGATGATAGAGAGTGAGGATTCTGAGATAGATTATCCTCCTACACTCTTTGAACACTTTGAGGGAGAAGATCTGGTGGGATTGCACCAATATTTAATTCAAAGAAGCCAGGGTAAAGAACCATTATATAGTTAAGGAATCCTCGAGGACAAATAAGTCCAAGTATTATCATTTCCACAAGATCCACATACACAATACTAACGAGTACTTCAATCTAAAAGACACCATTGAGGAGATGATCAAAAGGGGCGTCTCACAGAGTATAACCGAGAAATAAAAGGAGACTAGAAGCTGAGAAGAGTTGCTAAAAAAGAAACGCTTTCCTTGCAGAGAATAGTCCTACTCCAGAAGGCTATTGAAGTGGTAGTCAGAGTCAAAGGAAAGGAGGACAATAGTAGTAAAGAAGATGAGGATCGAAAGGAAAAACATCAGGATATTGCTTCTATCATATATGGTTTCTCTATATCGAGTAACCCTTACAAAGGGATCCTTAAAAGAAGAAGGAGCTGAAAGGGCTCGTCCTCAGATTTCTGGATAGCGAGAAAGGCGACACAATCCAAAATGAGATAATTCCTCTTGTAATAATAACTTCCAAGGCCAATTATGATGTATCTTGAATCCTCATAGACCACTAGAGTTCTTGCGACATCATGTATGTGAATATTTTTGAAAAACTTAGGCTGAGAAAATAGAAGTTATGGTCCTACAAAGAGTTTAATTTACAGGCCTTTAATGGCACGATGACTTATCCCTAGGGGTATATTAAATTTATGCTCGCCTCAGGATAAAGGGGAGACACCGGGACAACTAATCTAAAGTTCTTGGTGGTTACCTGCATAATCATCTACAACTGCATCCTAGGTATGCCTTTCACATCAATAATGGATGTAGTGGCTTTTTCTATACGACTCAAGCAGAAATAATACAATGGGCACAACGAACCAGTGAGTGTGTGTGTCATCCTATGTGAAGCCTGGAGGATACACAAGGCCCTGCAACGTAATAAGAACGAAAAAGATGATAAAAAGGCCGTGGAGATTAACGTTGCCTCTCTCAGCAAACAACTAAGAGAAATGACAATCAAAGTCCCTAAGAAAGGGATGCAGATTCCCGACAAGTACGTCATAAATGATTCTAACTTGAAGTTGCATGAATTTATCCTAGATAAAGATTGAAGTCAGACACGCTAATATGCATAAGTGAGTTAAAAGACGATAAATAGTGGTCAACCAACTTGGTTAAATTTTCTCTCATTTCATGTGTAAAGGCAAATTAAAGTTATGATGTAATAAATTTTCTTTCGGCAAGAATAAATATATCTTCACTTAAATCTTTTATTTTTTCTTGTGTTACAAAGGATAGTAAAATCTCTGGGGTAAAAAGAGCAAGGCCCATAGCGATGATCCCAAGAGCAGCTTCCAATGAAAGAACACATGAAGTAAGTGACCCCTCATTCCACCAAGGGCAAAGGATCATGTCCTCCAAATGCATCAATCATCGTCTAATTAATCCCAATGGCCATATATATAATGTGTTTTCCCTCACACTGACGATTTTAATCTTTCGTTTTATATAAGAGAGAAAGCACATCATTTTAGGTATTCAAATCATTCTCACTCTCACTTTGCTCTTCATTCTCTCGCTGGCTTTGACGTCGAAGTGCTATCCTGGAAGGTGAGTCCCCTATCTACCATACCAGAACCTTACTCCATCGATCCAAGATCCTATATCATTGTTCCATCAATCATTTTTGGTTTTAGAACGGAATAACTTATAAAGAAATAAAAACAAATACCTAGCAAAATTACATAGAATGAGAGAATAATATTGAGCTTAAATAATGGTAGCGTTGTAGCATAACCCAAGAAGCCAGTCCTCTACTTCCAACATCGCTTCAAGAATCACAATATCTTTAATTTTGTGGAATTTGTGCTTGAAAAATCATAATCCAAATAGAAACTTAATCACTACTACAACTAGAATCAAGCAGGTGCATAATATTATTTACCGCAAAATTTCTCTAAAGTTTCAACCAGATTTTGATTTAAAGAGAACTATTTTTTTAGAATTAAGTTTAAATTTGGGGTGAAGTGATAATTTTGTTGAGAATAATGAGTCAAGTGTGAGTTAGAGCTCCACATTGGTTATAAATGTCGAGACTTGAACATTTATAAGTGGGAGAATCCACACACCTATCACCTTAAGATTTTAGGTGGATATGTGGTGTCTCTCTCACATGTATGTTGCTCTTGGCCCAATATTGATGTTCCTCCTCATGATCCAACAAATGGTATCACGAGTCTTTGGTTCGAATAAAAAGACTGACTTACTTATAGCGAAATGCCCAAGAAGAGGTGTCCCATTGAAATCAAAATACCCATGAAAAGGTGTATTGAAATGCTCAAAAAAGAGGTGTCAACGGCGGTACAATTGTATGTGGACAAAAGAGTTTTCACTTGAGGGGGAGTATTATGGGCTCATACTTGAGGGGGGTATTAAGAATAATAAGTCAATGAGTTAGAGTTACACATTGATTATAAATGTGGAGACATAAATATTTATAGGTGGGAGAATCCACGCACATATCACCTTAAGATTTTATATGGATATGTGATATTTCTCTCACTTGTGTGTTGCTCTTGGCCTAATGTTGGTGTTCCTCCTCATGATTCAACAAACTTGAGATATGTTAATTATTTAACATTAATCTTTATGATGATTCGATTCTAAACAACTTGATTTAGTTATTCATGGTTAATTTTAGTTTGGAGAATGTGATTGAATTAGTGGTTCGATTATAATTAATTTGGTTATTTTTTTATTTGGTTCAGTTTGATTAAAAGTTGGGTTTGATTCAATAGTTTTTTAACACTCCTAGATGTAATAATTGTTATGAAGTCATATAAAGATTATTCACATTTATATTCCATTGGAATTCTCAAAATTTGTGGTAAAATGAAATTAAGTATGTTCTTGTAAAAAGAGATTAATTACTATGCATTGTCAGTGTAAAATATTTTACACAATCGATTCATCATCATCACTCATTTGCATTATTTTATAGATTTTTTAAATAAAAGTCAAACTTATTTCAACATCCACCGGCTATGATTAACTGACAGTGTAAAATCTTTTTACACTATCGGTGTATTTCAATTAAATTCTTGTAAAAATAATATATTAATATTCATAATATAAAATATTGTTAATATCATTTTGTCCTTTAATATATATGCGATTTTTGCACCCCTACAAAAATCAATTTTACCTATGAAAATATGACTCAACAAAAATGTCTCTGTGACAAACTAACTGATATTTTTTTATTTTCTATTTATTTTCAATATCATATGTGACTTTTTCTATTTTCACTTTTAATTATTTAATGGATGCAAATTTGTTACAACATTTAAATCACATTAGTTTAATACTATATGAATAAAAATGTCTTTACATTTAAGTCACATTATTTTTAAAATAATATTTAATCAAAATCTCTACAAAAGAATATTACACATTTAATTATTATTTTAAAATATATTTTAAAAAATCACAAATAGTTCATATTTTATGGATTTTAATTACATTTTTAAAATATTTTTATTTTTAAATGTGGTTTATAAAAAAATCATGCAAAACTTTCATAAATCGCATTTTAATTTAATATAATGTTTTAATAAATATTTTCTCTGATCTTTAATATAGAAAATGATTATTTTTTGTAGAGATTAATTGAAATACACTGTCAGTGTAAAAGGGTTTTACACCATCACTTAATTATAGACGTTGGATATTAAAAGAAGTTTGACTTTTATTTTAAAAATCTATAAAATAATACAAACGGGTGATGGTGATGAATCGACGGTGTAAAACTTTTTACACTGACAGTGTATAATAATTAATCTCTTTTTTATATTAATGAAAAATTAAGATATTTTGATTAATTTGAATTAATATAGTTCAAATATGCTGATTTTTGACAAATCTAAAAAATAATTTTTTTAAATATTAAGTATAGAATTGTGAAAAAGCATAACAAATGTATATAGTGGTTCAGAGGTGATACTACTTACTTGTCCTTCAACCTACCAACCGTAGGTTCAGTATTGGCTGATAATCTATAGGTTCAGTTTTGGCTGAGTGCATTTTTTTTATTATTTTCTATTATGTGTTTTGATTAAAATAATTAAAAATAAAATAAAATGATACATGAAATTTAATATAATTCAAAATAAAAATAAGAAAGGCAACGTACTTAGTTGATATTAAAAACTAGAAAGAAAAAAATAAAATAAATAAAACTGTTTTTCATTATCATTTAATATAATTTTAACAATCAATCATATCATATAGTATTTTAAAAATAAAATATGATTAAATAAAATATATATTTCCTATTAATTAATTATATTATATTATCAATTGATATTTGTTTTTTTAAAAAAATACACCCATGTATTTTCAAAATTGAACATTAATAATTTTCCGTGTGTATTTTTGTTGAAATATTGACATTTCCCTAATTGAAATTATAATTATAATGTTAATTAGTGGAATTATAATTTTCAAGCTCCTTTTGTGTTGGTTTTGTAAAAAGACAAACCGAAATAAATTAATGGATTGATGAACCTGACTTTAATTTAGAATTGAAGTAAATCAATATCAAGTAATTTTTTTAAATCGAACTATTTTAAACGGTAAACAGAATTATTACTAGGTATGACAATTTGACTCATCCTCAATGGGCACCCGCAAAATTACCCAAAACATGTAGGGTAAAAACCCGCAAAAGTGGGTACGGGTATGAGCTCGGATAATTACCCACGAAAATAAGCGGGTACGGATGCGAGTATGGGGATGAGCTTGAATATATATATATATATATATATATATATATATATATATATATATATATATATATATATATAATATATATATATATATATATATATATATATATATATATATATATATATATATATATATATATATATATATATATATATATATATATATATATTCCATTTATATTTGTATATTTTAATTTATATTATTATATAAAAATGTATGTCTATCAATTTTAAAAATATATCAATGTTAAACCATTACGTAAGTGTTTGTTTATTTTAACAATAAATTATTTTAAAACTTTTTAATGTTTTTAAAAACATAAAGTTATATGATATTTAATAATTGATCTATTTATTTTTAATAGGAATACGGATAACGGGTACGGGTATGGGTACTTACATACTCATAGGGCACGGGTACGGGTGATAACTTTGGTGCCCAAGCGGGTAAGGACTCGGATACGGGGATTTTTTAAAATTACAGGTATGGATATAGGTATTATAGTACCATGCCCAAATCCTGCACATTGTCATCCCTAATTCTTACCTTATATCTCTTTTTGAATTTTTTCTTTGAAAACAATATCAATCATTCTTTAAAATTTTGTTAATAGATATATTTTTATTTATGCCAGTGTATTTTGTTAAAATCAAAAGAAAAAGAAATATGCACCGAAAGTGTAAAATATTTTTACACAGTCAACAAATGAAACCCGTGTATTCCGCCACATCACACTTTTATTTTTAAAATACTGTTATGATTTGACAATATAAAATATTTTGATTGGATATCACGGTAATACTTCTTTATACTTCTTTGCAGTACCTTTAACCTCTAAAATCAAACTGAACTAATTTGAATTATAAAAAAGATTTACAAGAATTAAACTGAACTATTAAAGTTTTTATAAAACCAAACCAAATTAAATTAATGGTTAACTTGATTTTAATTTAAAATTGAACTGAATTATTACTAAGCAAATTTTTCGAAAATAATGTCAACCATTTTTCAAATATTTTGTTAATATGCATGCTAAAATCAATTTAAATGTGGTTTGTCCTATCATATTGAATCGAATCATATACAATACTGATGGTCAATTTATTGTCACAAAACAATTTTATAGAATCTTCACATTGTATTTTCAAATCTTCTGGCACTTATGTTGGAACAGTTAATTGAGCATCTTCATTTTGCTTATTATTCCTCCAAAGGCTTCTACACAAGAAGGTATAATTAGCATTAGTGTAAGTCTCCTGAGTTATACTTTCACCTCTTTTGAACAAGATTACTCAAGATGGAGTGACTTTGAGATACTCTAGAATATTGACAACAACACGTAAGTGTCTCGCCCTCAAATCATTTATGAATTGCCTCATTACACTGATTGCATATGCCAAATTCAACCTAGTTTGTGCATGTGATTCAACTTTCCCATTAACCTCGGATACTGACCTTGGTCAACTTTGACATTCTTCTCTTCATGATCTTATGATTTTGTCCAATAGGAAGACTAGTAGGGTTGCATTCAAGTTTTCCTATTTCTTGTAAAAGATCAAACACATATTTTCTGAGATAAAAATATCTTTATTTGAATGAGCTACCTCAATTCCCAAGAAGTACTTGAATTTTCCAAGGTCCTTCATTTCAAATTTTTTTGGTAATTTCTTTGTAAGTAGTTATCTCGCAGTCAAATCACCACTACTAATAATAATATTGTCAACATAAATAAGAAGTACAATATATTTTTCTCATTAGGTATGTTTAAAAAACAAAGTGTGATCTCCCTAACTTTGCTTAAAAGCCTAAGCACAACATTGACTTTGTGAATCTTCTAAACCATATCTGGTGAGACTGCTTTAGTGCATATAAGTCTTCTTCAATGGACACACCTTGTTACCTCCACGTGTGATACTAAAAGTTGGTGGAGTCTCTATACACTTCCTCATCTATGTTTACATGCAAGAAAATATTTTTAACATCAAATTATTTTATTTTGCATCCAGAATAACCAAAAATAGATAATAAGATTTGAATTATATTCATCTTTACCACTAATGCAAATGTCTCCTCATAATTAATGTCATAAGTCTGAGTCTAAAAGTTTACCATTAGTCTAGCCTTGTAACGATCAAGAGTGTCATGTAATTTTTTCTTTAAAGTATAAATTCATCAACATCCAACTGGCTTTTTTCCTCCCCGCCTCTCAATAATTTCCCAAATATCATTTTTTTTCATTTCCTCACTTATAGCTTGGACCCAACTTTTATATTCCAATGCTTCTTCAACATGTGGTAAACTTCTCACATAATCAATATCTGGAATAAAATTTTGATATTGCATGGAAATATGTTCAAATAAGACATATTGAAAAATATGATATCTATACTTAGATGGACAAGATCTTTTATCTTTTTTCGAAACAATGAATAAATCATTCGAATCAATATCACAAGTATCTAAAATTTGAGAATCACCCAATAGAAGAATAATTTTCAATATATGTTTTCGATCCAGACGACTGAAGTTGTTTCTGAAGTAGATCAGATTTATTTTTTCTCGGATACATTATAATTAATGCTAGAGGTGTTGGTTCCTGTAAAATATAAGACAGTGAAGGAACCTAAATAGAACTAGATGTAGATTTAGGACAATGACTATGAATAAGTTTACTCACAATAAGCAATAATTCAGGTTTAGAAGTAGACTCAGAAGTTTTAGGAAAGTTATGGCTATGAATCAGAAACTGAAACTCAGAGTCAGAGTCATTTACGCTCTTCCTTTGAAGATGAGTATGAGTGAAGTAAGTCATATTTTTGTGAAAGTGACATCTTTAGAAACAAAAGTACTTATAATTGAAAGGATGATAACATGGGTACCCTCTTTTGTTAGGTGAATAACCCAAAATGACACACCTAAAGACACATGAGTCCAACTTAGTTCGGTGTTGCTTATGCACATGGAAAAAGATACACAATCAAATACTTGAGATTCAAGACCTGTAACGTAAAAGCAGAAGAAAATGTGAGATCATAAACTGAACATGACTAACATTACCTATAATACGATATGACACATGATTAATTAGACAAGTAGTGGTTAAAACTACTTCACCATAATATGATTTTGGAATAGGCATTTGTAATATAATAGCTCGTCTGACTTCAATTAAGTGACAAGTTTTTCTTTGTGCGACACATGTGAATTTATGGATGATGTCCTATTTAATGTTAATGTTGTATAAATTATTATCAACAAATTATTTACCATTGCCAAAACATATTCTTTTAATACCTTTATCAAATTGTGTTAGTGTCATATTATAAAATTAAATAAATAATTATGATACTTCTAATTTATTATTTTTCAACAAAATCTAAGTTACTCGAGAACAATCATATGTTAAATAAGTGACTTCAAACACGAGTGAGGGGATAAATTGTGGCATTCAAAACTCGCGATTAAAATAAAGTTTTTGTTACTTAAATGGCGAATTTGGTTAGTAATTGTTAAGATAAGAATAAATCGCAGCGAAAATTAAAGACAAATAGGTAAATAGAAGGAAATAAAAGATAATAGTTAAAGATATGATAAAAGAGAATTATCCAGATTCAGTCGAACATTGGCCTACTCGTGTCCTCAAGAGATCTTATTGAGATTTGAATATAAACTTGAGCATTTACATGTTATGCCCACGAACCTTGATACAAGCAGATCTAGAGATTTTACAATGACTTATCTCTAATCAAAAGAAAGTTTTTCACATAACAAACCGTTTAGAGATTTTAAAAGTTGGTCTTAATAATCAAACATAACTTTTTTCAAGCTAAATTCCAGAATCAAACAAGTATTTTAAGACTAGTTAAACTCATGAATCAAACTCGATTTCTCAATAATAATACACTCTTAAGAGCAATAACAAAGATACAACACCAATACAAATTCTTCCTCACAAACGGCTTTCAGGCACACGAGCTAAGACAACTTTTGTGAAAAAATATATTGAGAGAGAGAGAGAGAGAGTTTTGATGTGAAATGAGGAGAAGAGACACATTCTTTGTATAAAAAAATACTTGACTAAAAATCGATTAGATCCTAATCCTAATTCGATTATTTATGTTCATTTTGAAAAGATTGTATAGTCATTACAAAACATTAATGCACTGTCATAATCGATTTTTCTTCTAATACATTGACTTTAGGACAAAATCGATTAGATAGTTAAAAAAAATACTTCAATGAAGCTGACAATTTTCTAATCAATTTGCTAAGGCTTAAAAATATTTTTAGGTGTTTTGTCGATTAAAAAAAGCTAACAATTTTCTAATGGTGTTTTGTCAATTAAAGAAAAGGTTCTTAAAAAGTTTTAAGTTTATGTGAGTTGTCTTAGCATTGTTCACTAACTGAAAACTCATAAAGTCCTATGGTACCTCTCCTTCCTAATTTGTGGATATAAACTAAGAAAGTTCTATGGTACCTCTCCTTCCTAATTTGTGCATATAAACACCCCTCATGGTATATGAGTTGATAATTCACAGTTTGAACTTATTCATCAACATAAACAAGTTATTGTGTTGGATTTGTAGAGATACGCCAATGTAAGCGCTCATTTCCTTCCAAGAGTAGTAGCTACAAACCTAGCTTGTTCTCAATTTAGTACCTGTATTATTGAAATGCAAACAGAATAGTCTTCAACTATCCCTCTAGTGGCAGTGCAACGACCAAGAAATATTTTGGCTAGGGAGCTTGTTCAATTACACTTGCATTACATCCAAGTGATGAAATCAATACTATAAGGCCCGAATGAAAGCCTAAGTAGGTCTGATTGATTAACCCGGGTTCTACCATAATTCTCACATAGAAGAATTCACTTAAAAATTCATCAAGAAATAATTAAATGTAAACTAAACAAAATAGATTTAAATATATAAGCCAGTTGTGTTCATAAACTTTAGATAACACAAAAGTGCCTTTCCAAAATACTGATCGGTTCAAGTTGCCAGAAAGGAGAGTAGAGTATCACATTTGTTTAGATCAATTCAAAACTATTTATTATTTACTACTCCTATAGAGAAAACTTAAAATACTTTGCCCTCTCTTAACCCATGGCATATTTCTGAGTCCATGAACGTGCAGTGGCCTCATACTTAACTTTGTCACTCTTGTACATATGGGCAATTTCAGGAACCAAAGGATCATCTGGGTTGGGATCTGTCAGCAAAGAGCAAATGGATAGCAGCACCTACAAAATAAACCATGTTTTAGTTTCTCTTTCAAAAAGAAACCAAGAAAAACTATTTCATTTGTCCCATAACATTTGCAATTTTAAATTTACGAATATAAAATTAATTACATTTTTCCACTAATATTTCTTTTTACCTCAATGCGCCTAACTGCTCCATTTACTACTATTAAAAAATTTGGTAAATAAAGCTCATTTTCCCATAAAAAAGTAATATCCATTCAATGATTTTTATAAGAAATGTATATAAGCTTAAAACACGCTTAATATGAACAAATAGAAGGTAAGATTACCTTGGATATTGTGAGTGCAGGGCTCCACTGCTCTTTGAGGATGTCAAGGCAAATGCTACCATTACTGTTGATATTAGGGTGGAAAACCTTTGTGCGGAAGGAAACCTAAACATATTCATAATTGATGTCACAAATGAAAAAAAAATTGCAACAATTATCTTGTAAGATTGCAGCAATCATCTCTATAATTAGGATGGATTGTAGATAGGAAATTTCAATCCACAAATATGATCATGTTGTGATAACTGCCAATATACCAACAAAAGGGGAGAAAAAAGACAAAAGAATCCACATATAATCAGATGAGTAAATCAGATATAGAAAAAATATCTGTTACTATGGAAGAGGAACGTAAACAGTAACATCATAATAACCTTGTAACCCTAGATTTCTTTTTGTTTGTAACCCTAGATTTCTTTTCTACCTCAGTCGTCAACCAGAACATCATAACAACCCTGTAACCCTAGATTTTATTTCTACCTCAGTCGTCTGTCGTCAACAACAGTAGAGGTCACAACACAAAAGAGACTGGACAGCAGAAGAAAGATTGTGAAAGAAAAAACAGAGAAGCAGCAAGGACATTATGGGAGAAGACAAACAGAACGAGAGCTAAAGAGATGTGTGTGTGCACCACAAAATTGACCTACAAATGGGCCCAAAAATGAATTGCGAAAATCTCTCAAAATAGTGAGATGGTGATCCCACCATTGTCAACGGCGTGGGATCACCATCTCACTATTTTGAGAGATTTTCGCAATTTCACTTCAACCACAGCAGAATAAGATTCTGCACCAGGCGTATGTACATGACAGGGCATAGCTGGACTTTTTGAGGGAGACACAGTAAACATCATTTGTTGCATTGAAAAAGAAGATGTATAGGTAATTGCTACAAAAATTATTGCAAGAATAGGGGCTTGAATCTGCCTCTTTACTTTTAGGTATTATTTTTTTGCAAAAACGGGAAGTGAAGGCTAAAACGACATACATCAGAGTCAAAAATAACACATGGTGGCTGTATAACATGTACTGATGCACTACTAGAAGGAGTTGGTATTAAAACAGAAATAATAGTGTATATATTTTTGTGTGTAGAAAAAATAATTGGGGAAGCCACAGTTCCCCCATATCATAGAGACCTGCCACTGCTTGTGTAGAATAGTGCAATAGCACAATCTAGCGATTTAAATTACTATTTTAACAACGTCAATGATATCACAAGTTTGCAACAAATATCCAATCCACTAATTGAGATGTAATGGACTACATATTTAAAAAGATTTCTCAAATTGCTAATCAATTTCAATACAACAAAGATTTGTGGAGACTAGATTTTATATCCATCACTATATATTGATTCCTATTGCTATATGTTGTGGCTTAAGTGAAATTTATAATACCATAATTCAAAAAAAGTTGTAGCTAGCATATAAGTAAAGAAAGCTATTGCAAAAAGAGTGTACCTACTTCCTAGATATACAGTTCAACATGTGTTTGTAACAAGTTCGATTAGAGCAGAATTTGAGTTTACCTTGGGTGGTTTGAAAGGATAATCAGGAGGGAAGTGAATTTGCACAAGAAACACGCCTCCAGCAAATGGGCTATCTGCTGGGCCCATAATTGTAGCTTGCCAATGGAACATGTCATCAGCGACAGGGCCTGAGCATAAAAGTAAAAAACAATAATTATTATACTGACTGAACAGTCCAACAAGAATAATTAAAGAGGTCCTATTCCTCCTAGCATTGTGCTATTATTTATATAAGCAAAAATGAAAAATTATTGATTGCAACATAGTTTCTCTGGTTTACATCTAATTCTAGCAGATGATGGGGATTACCCCAGGCACCCATGCATTTTACAGTTCACTTTATCTTGGTCCTATAAACATCAATCATTTCATGTGGGAACTAGAAACAGACAAATGCTCCAAAGCATTAAAATACAGCGTTCATGAAAACTGTGAAATCCAAATACAGGAAAAATATAAATGTATTGATGCCTGACATGTATTTAATACAGTACACATGAGATACATCGCAATAGATAAGTAATCAGAAAGTAAATTTATACCGGAACTTTTTTTACAATTTTAACTCTATTTCCCTTAGAGCATCTGAGTAATGCTGCATAATTTTACAAAAATATTCTACATCCCCATACTTTAATCATGCATTAAAAAAAGTATAATTTTTAGTGTGGAAAATCCTAATCTAATCTGGCTTCAGAGTTGGTATAAATTTCTGATCCTAATCAAGAACCTCAGACATACCAAATCAATTTTAAGCGAAAACATACCAACATAAACAACATGTATATATGCACACAATACAACACACATGCATATACATAAAGTGTACCAAAGTTATCATAAAACATGGTTAAAATTATAATATCAAAAGAAAATATTTAAAATAAAGTACAGTATCAACTATCAAACCATCATTATTTCAGTATCTATCAAATTTCTTTCTTAAATCCTCTACAGTCCATAGTTTAACTCAAAATCTAGGATCTAACCAGACACAAAAAAACATCTCAACAAAATCAAATATATATATTCAAAAATCACTCGAAAAAATTCAAATAAAACAGAGGAAACAATAAATCAAGGGCAAAACAACGTATAACAAATACCAGCACTGCAAGAAGCAGGAGGATCCTTCTGCAAGTCCTTCAGTTCCTTGTTGATCCGCTTCGATGCCATCTCGTCAACACTGATCACATTACCATCAAAATCATAGGTTTACGTAAATAACATAATCAGAATTTTGTAAAAATAATCATATCTGAAAATCAGGGAATCGAAACAGCAGAGAAAAGGAGTGAGAATTGATTTGAATCACTGACCTTGGCTAGGGTTTGAGAGGGTTTGGGGCTTTCCGAGGATGAAACGAGTAGAGAAAAGGAAAACAAGGGTTGTGCGTTTTTGAGAGTGAAAGAATAAGAAAGAAGGAGCGTTTATATAGTAGTGAGTGAGTAGTAAGCGTAAAACTCGTGCTTTCTTGCCACGCACTACCTTACTTGGCACACACCCTATAACCAATTTGATTCTATTAAAAAATATATATCAAATACCATGGTCAAATATCTTTTTTATTATCATATCATATAATTTGACCATAGTTTTAAAAAAGTGTCACTTTAATAATAAAATTATTATTTTTAAATTCTGCTCTTTACTTAATACTATTATATTACTTCTAGACCTTTAACTTTTATGTAAAATTCTTTATATATATATATATATATATATATATATATATATATATATATATATATATATATATATATATATATATATATATATATATATATATATATATATATATATATATATATATATATATATATAAAAGTTTTAAACAAGGTTCTAAAATAATGTACACTGTTTCTACAGTTGTTTAATAATGTTAACATATTTAATATTTTATTATTTGAACAAATCTATTATTAATACTAAATGACATTAATTAAAATATATTTTTAATATAAAATTATTTTACATTATTTAATTAGAATTAATTATTTTAAAATATAAATATGAAATTATAAATTATAAATTATAACTAAATTATTTTTTTCATATATTTTTTTCTTTTTTTATGTCAAAATAATTAATTCTAATTGGATGACAGTATAAAATAATTTTACGGTGAAAATATATTCTAATGTATCTCTATTAAAATTATATTATATGTTTTAAGTTGTATAAAATTATATAATTTTTTAAAAAATTATTAATTTATAAATATCAATAATTATTTATATTAAATTATATGTATAAATAAATGAGATTAATTGAAATACACTGACATTGTAAAGATTTTTTACACTGTTAATCACAACCACTCATTTATTTAAAAGATTTGACTTTTATTTGAAATATTTAAAAAGTAATACAGACGGATGATTGTGATGCATTGACAGTGTAAAACTTTTTACTCTGACAGTGCATAACAATTAATCTCTAAATAAATACTCATAAGAAATTAGAGATTAATTACTATACACTGTCAATGTAAAAAAATTTACACCGTCGATTCATCACCATCATCCGTTTGTATTACTTTATAGACTTTTAAAATAAAAGTCAAATTTCTTTTAATATCAAATCCTTTTACACTGTCAGTGTATTTCAATTAAAATCAAGAAATTATACTTTAAACTAAATAATTTACCTATATTTGACTCAACTAACTCATCCATAAAATTATATAGCTTTATTTTTCATTGATTAAAAACACTACTTTTAAAAAACCATCTTACCCACAGTTTAAACTTTATCTAAATAAAATATTTAAATATTTTTTAATAATTAAATTTATGGAAAACATTTCTTACATATTAAGAAAGAATAAAATATAATTTTTTTAACATGAAATAAATAAAATATAAATTTTTAAATGTAAAAACAATCAAGATAAAATAATGAAAATCTAAATCTATAAATTGGATTTTGAATTCTTTTTTTCTTTTTTAGAAAAACTTTTTATCATACTTTGAATATATCTATAAAAAATCATTCAAAAGTATATACGACAAATTAGTTTTAGAATAATTATGAAATTATTAAAAAGTGTGGTCTACCGTCCTAACAAAGCTGCCAAAAATTGATATTATTAAATTGAACTTAATCGTTTTTGTTTGAACTCAATATTATTAAATAGATAATATACTACAATTTTATAAATTGTAAATATAGTAATTAAAAATAATATTTTGCTTGTTTATTTCATATTAATAATGTAGTATATATACAACGTGTGATAAAATCATAGATGGCATGTTTTAATTGTTTCTTAATTGTGAAGAAACTCATATATGTTGACGGAGACGGAAAAAAAATATTTAGTAAAAATTGTATATCTTTAACATAATAATATAATGTAAATAAATAAATAAATAATTGAAAAAAAACTTTGTGTAATATAATTGAAACTTAATAAATTTGTGTAATATAATTGAAACTTAATAAATTTATATAAATAAAACTTGTATAATAAATTTGTATAATTGAAACTTAATAAATTTGTATAAATAAAATATGTTTGCGATTTTGGTGGTATGAGAGGGTCAATTTATGTGAGGTGAGTGCCCATGTGTACAAGCGCTAGACTTGGGTAAAATATATTTTATCCTCTCTCCCGTTAGGGAAGAATTATTTATAGAGGCCTTTGGGCCTAGGGTTTTCTTGGGAATGATAATTGCCCATTAGTCAATGGTGAACCGTTGAATCCCCATTTTATAGAAGGACGCGAATCAACTATTGACTTTGACTGCTCTCTGTCTAAGATATGTCTTTCTACAAGTGTCTCATAACTGGGAGAGTCAGAGATGCTTTAGGGCGAGATGATTCCCATCAGGGGCGACAAATGACCATCATCCTTTCTGACGGCTACAACCGTCCCACCTTTGTCAGGCCTTTTACAAATATAACACTACACATTTCCTTAAGCACAATAGATTTGACAAATGGCAGTGTGATTTTAGATTATAGAGCATTGAAGTCCCTCAGGTGAGGCATTAGACCTTATGGGCGGAACTTTTATCAAGTCCTCAGAAAAGACTTTAGACTAAGTCTTCTTTGATAGACTTCATTTGCACCTCTAGGGCGAGATTTATATGTTGGATCTCGTCCGAAGAAACTCCAAGTCTCTTAGGCATAGAGTTTATATAGCCTGCTTGATGGAAAATCTTAGCCCCTTAAGGAAAGTTATATTGATTTTGGATGATGAGACTATAAGTCCCTCAAGCGAAACGTTGGATATCTTGGGTGGGACTTCTATAAATCCCTCAGACAAGACTTTAAACTAAGTATATTACGTCGGACTTCAGTCGCACCTCTTGGACGAGATTTATAAGTTGGGTCCCACTCGAAGAAACTCTAAGCCTCTCAAGCATGGAGTTTAGATAGCCTATTTGATGGAAAATCTCAGTGCCTCAGGCGAAGTTATATTGATCTTGGATGATGAGACTATAAGTCCCTCAGGCGAGGCGTTTGATCTCTTGGGCGGGACTTCTATCAATCCCTCAGATAAGACTGTAAACTAAGTCTCTTATGTTAGACTTTAGTCTCGCCTATTGGGCAAGATTTATATGTTGGGTCCCGCTCGAGGAAAACTCCAAATCTATTAGGCGAGAGTTTAGATAGCCTACTTAATGGGAAATCTCAGTCCCTCAGGAAAATTTATATTAATCCTAGCAGATAAGATTATAACTCCCTCAAGTGAAGTGAGATCCTTGCCGCCCAATGAGGCAATCAATTATTAGATCCTTAAATGAGATCCTTGTCGCCCAATAAGGTGATCACTCGTTGGATCCTTAAATGGGATCTTTGCCGCCCAATGAGGCGATCACTTGTCAGATCCTTAAGTGGGATCCTTGTTGCCCAATTAGGCAATCACATTGACGGGTCCTTTAAGTGGGATCCTTGCCAACCAATAGGTGATAAATTGTTGGATCCTTAATTGGGATTATTTTCGCCCAATAATGGAATCACGTTGTTGGATCCTTAAGTGAGATCCTTACCATCCAAAATGGTGATCAAATTTTTGGATCCTTAAGTGGGATCCTTGTCGCTCAATGAGGTGACCATATTTATTGGATCCTTTAAGCGGTATCCTTACAGCCCACAGAGGCAATCATGACAACAAACGCTCGTAGGCAAAGGTTAAAAACAAGCAAATGATGATAAAAGCAACTAATATAACAGGCGCCCCAAGGGATTCCGTTGTTCAAAATAATTACAAAATCCCCTGAATGGGCAGGGGAAATACAACCAAAAAAGTGGTAGGAACAAAAGCTATTCTTAATCCACCAGTTGTCCATCTCGAATCACCTGAAAAGGATCCATGGAGCTCAAGTCCAGATTAGGATAAATAAGGGAAACATTCCTTCTCTCCTTATCAAAATGACAAATAAAGGCCATCACGACTTCATCCTTAAGCAGAGAGAACTGCTCTCCAAACCTCTAAGGATGCCATGAGCCTTCTTGAGCGATTACTTCAAACCCTCTACTTCTTCGAGCTGAGCGAGGACCTTAATGGTCACCCCCTAGGAAAGCTCCTTCAAAGCATTATGTCTCTCCTTCAATTGCTTCATTACCACCCCGCCTTCGCGAGTGCGCTTGTTTACACTAATCACCCCAAACTTTAGCCTTCTGAGGGTGCGAGAATATTTCTTTCCTAATTCTTTTTCCACTAAAAAATACCTCATGAGTTAGGTCTCTAGCAGAGAAGACACTTGGGTATAGGACTATCAAAAAGCATATGATAATCACCAGGGAAGTTCTAAGAGACGGAGAAATCGACAAAGTCCACTTCATTAAAATCCTAGTTATTCCATAGGGAAGGCTCAGGAGGAACCGAATCATTAACTGCTTTCTCCATGCCTGGCCCTGCCTCATGGCTTACGGACGACTCATAAGAGTTTTCTCCCTCCTAGGAACCCTAGGAGGGAAAACCTCGACCGCTCAAGAAGTTTCACATTGCACCGCTTCCCTAGTGCCAACTACGCTTGGGCATTGGAAAACATCGGTCGGTGCTAGACCACCTGTGTTTTTACCAAATGCTCCCTATTCTCGTCAAGAGGGACCCCCTATCTTCCCTGCAGGTAACAAACATCATTAAAACACAACAGCAAACAAAGTTAGATCAGAAAGTGTTCTTTTAACCCTAAATATGCCTCTATTTAATCGTTGTCTTCATGATCCCGATTAATAAGGATGCTAGACTCCATAGAACGGAAATTACCCAAAACTTAAATCACTTATCAGTCGAGGAGAGAAAGGACACGTGGGTCCACCCTTTTAGTAAGTCGTGGATCCGAAGACCAAGATAAAGGAGAAATGGGTCTGCCCCTCAACCCTGTGACAACGCGATAGACATTATCTTGCCTTCTTATCCACACAAACTTGTCGTTATAATCCTCATAAAGGTTGGCGAAGGTTTTAGAAGGCATCCACTGTAACACCCCGAAGAGAGACAAGATTAGGGCTAAGAAGAACCTCCATTGTTAGAGCTTGAAGGTGCCCTGTTGAAAAATCTAAGGTAAGGAGGGATTACTCTAAATATGGTGTTGAATGCATGATTGAGTGAGGGAAAGTCCTTAATCCCATTAGATTTTTACCTAACTCTTCCTTTTTGGTGAATGATTAATGAACATGAGTTAAATTTTGTGATATCATGAATTATATGAGATATTATGTGAAATTCATTTACTGTTTTACCATGGATATTGTGTGTTCTTGTTAATGGTGCTGGTATGAATTGGTGTTTCTATGTGTGTGATGATTATGATGATTAAAGTATGTTAATTTCATGATTAAATTAATAAAATACATGTTAATTGATAGATGGATGATGTATTGATGTTAGATATATTTTCCCTGATGTTGTTATGCGATTTTGGGCCTGGGAAGAGAAAAACAAAGTTCTAAATTGAATTCCATGGCAAAAACGCATGTTTTGTTTCTGCTTCAGGGTGGCGACGTCACCCTAATGACGACCAAATCTTCATGGCCTTTGAGACGCTGACGGGCGTCTGCTGCTTGACGGATAGACCTTCATGGTCCCTTGACACAATTTTATGGCACGAGCGTCATGATGATGATGTGTGAGGTGGTGTGAGAGGTGATGGGCGTCACCTTGGTGACTGGTAACTCGTCATGTTGCCAGAATGAGCGTCATTTGCTCAGTTTCTTGGAATAGAGTGTCAGTTCCAATTTTTATGGTTCTGCTGTTATTAGGCTACTGTTTGGCCACAGTTTGGAGATATTTTGGTGATTGTTTATTATTGATTGTTGAAATAATCAATTGTTATGATGTTGTGCATAATTGTGGTGATCGTATGGTGATAATTTTGGTGATATTGCATATAGTTGAAAATCATGCATCATGATGTATGGACTTCAGTCCAATTTTGGTGTGCTCTAGTATGATGGTGTGGATTAAGATGCGAGTAGTTAGTTTTAGATGGGAATCGGTGAAGCGTTACTTAAAGTGATAATAGTAATTTGGTGTGCTCTAGTTCAATGGTGGGAATTCAGGAGTAAGATGGACCGATGTTGTCTATAATGTTACCGCATGCATGTAGAGTCGTGGAGTTGAGTACATTTGCATCCATTTTTTGCATATGTATTGAATGATTATGTTGATATTGGTGATTGAGAATATTTTTGTGATGTATGTGAATGAATTTTGTTAAATAATTGTTGATGTTTGCTTAGGGTACCCTCACATACTTTTGGACCATTATATATTTCGAGTGTATTCTCGCCCCTTTGTTGTTTGTGTGGTTTTGTGCTCTTTCTTAGGGTACAGACGAGCATGTAATTGAGTAACTTCTTAAAATTTGAAGGATGAAATTGAGGCTATTCTTCCTTTTCCCCATTTTATGCGATATTTAGATTTTGTTGCTCTGATTTGTAACACTGGGTGGGTGAACATTTTGTTTTATTATTCCTTATTATTCTGATATTGTTGATACAAGTATTAGACATTGTAACTCGTTATGTTATGCATTATTGAATTATTTTTCGTTGCGGTGGGTTTATGTAAAGGTGAGTATGTGATGAAGGATGTTTAAGTATTCCTTGTTTTTATCTAATTTGTGCCACGGAGCAGGTTTATGTTTTGATTGAATGGAACCCTATGTGTTTAATTGCTTAATTTTGTATTATTTTGCGTTGTGGTTGTTAGGATGTTACATACTGTTATCAGAACAGGTCGGTCCATCCGACCAAGTTTTTGACATGATAATTGTTCCATAGTATGCGACATGTGTGTGTACATTGTCGATGCATTATTTCTTCTGATGTTTGTTTGCTTGTGTGCAAAGTAATGGCTAGAAGAAATGACCGAGCGATCTCTGATGCTTTGGAGTCAATAGCCCAGGTGCTATAATGTTATCAGAATTAGGCTAGTGATGAGTTCCATGGATTGGGAAAATTTCAAAGAAATAATCTACCGACTATCAAGGGCGAATATGATTTGGAGGGTGCGCAAGCATGACTCAGAGAGATTGAGAATATTTTTTGAGTGATGGTTTGCACTGAAGTTTAGAAGGTGTAGTTCGATACTCGCATGTGTTCAGAAGAGGCAGAAGACTAGTGGGATAATGTGCGTCAGAGAATAGAGGCAGTTGGTACTGAGATTACTTGGGTTGTGTTAAAGGTTCATTTTATGGATAAGTACTTTATTTAGGACGTGTGCAGTAAGAAGGAAATCAAGTTCCTCTAACTAAAGCATGGAAATGTGACAATTGTTGAGTATGCTGTTAAGTTCGAATAGATGGTGAAGTTTTATCCACACTATAATGGTGTGACTATTGAGGGGTTAAAGTGCATCAAGTTTGAAAGTAGATTACGTCCTGAGATCAAGCAAGGTATTTGATACTAGGAGATTATCCAATTTCCTATGCTGGTGAACAAGTGTATGATATATGATGAGGATAATAGAGCCCGGTCTGCTCACTATAAGATCCTTAGTAAGAGGAAAGGGAAGAACCAGTTTCGTGGGGAACTGTAACACCCCTTTTTCTATCCCAAAATACTTAATATATAATCAGAGTAAATAAGTACGCATATGACAAAAGGGCGTCACATCTACGTTTTCGAAAACTAAAAACTTTCAAAAACCAACCTCATGCATCATCAATATACAATACACCTGGTCATTTCAAATAACACATTTCACTTATCATGAATATTCAAAAATATGCGTTTGCAGCGGAAAATAATGAATACTCATGCCTTTCACCAAATGATCCATGTCCCATACCATGATCATCTCAATAATCTCTTCAAAATAAACTGAAATCATAATCAAAATATTTGGCACTATGGCCTCTCAACAGCAATTGCAAATAAGCATGTTCGCAAGTAATAACATAATACTTATCCAAATAGGATACGAGTTCAATACTACTAATCTACCCAGTGTTACATGACCGGAGCATTGACTCATTACCTAGTCTTCAAACTAAAATACGGGAACTTTCCATCTAATCTCGAGCGAGCTACCGTCCACTTACTTCAGCGCTACTACTCCTGAGTATCTGCGCGATACCCATGTAAAGGTAACATTCAAACAGAAAGGGTGAGAATTCAAATCATTATGAAGAAGTATAATCAAGCACAATGATTAAATCAACAATTAAAGGAATTCATCACACTTCATATAACCATGTAAATAATATTCATCAACATCTATTTCACATGTTTCAAACATCCATCAAACTCAAGGAGTACAATATTAAAATCCAATATTATATTCTCAAATATACACATAACTACAATTATCACATAATCACATATGTTGTTAAGTTATGTATCCAAACATCATCAAATTCAATTACCATATCTCATACACCTATCACAATCACAATAATACACACACTCAATTATCACATAACTCTAATGTGACTCAATGCAAGACATGTGACTCTATGCATGTGGTACCATAATGTGAATCCAACGTTTCACCGCTTTCCGATTCAATATCTAGAATCCAAGCCACGCTTCCGATCCGGACAAGATCAAAGCCACTACCACGCCTATTTCCAATTAAGGATCAACGTGTGCAACATCTACCACGCCTATTTCCAATTAAGGATCAACGTGTGCAACATCTACCACACCTATTTCCAATTAAGGATCAACGTGTGCAACATCTACCACGCCTATTTCCAATTAAGGATCAACGTGTGCAACATCTATCACGCCTATTTCCAATTAAGGATCAACGTGTGCTACCATGTGAACCCACAGTTTCACCGCTCCCACCATGAAGCCGACCATGCCATGAATGAATGTACAAATACCAATACATATGCAATTAAAATCATCTCTACCATCTTAACATTCCACATATCACCATAATTCAACTCTATGAATTATCCACCAATGGTACATATACACATTCCTAACAAATACACCATTCACCTAATATGCAATTAAGATCATATCTACCATCTTAATCATTCTACGTATAACCACGATTCAACTCTATGAATTATCCACATATACACATTCATAACAATATATCATTCACAAATATAAGCTAATTATCAAATGCGCACATATAGATTTCATTCCAAAACAAATACAACATTTAAATATCAATTTTTCACTTTTCAAACAGTGTTAACCGGTTAACGCATATGGTTAATCGGTTAACGCTACACAGAACACACTTTTTGGAAATTTCAACAGTGTTAACCGGTTAACGCATTTGGTTAACCGGTTAACGCAAGACAGAATACAAATTTAACAGATTTTCAACAGTGTTAACCGGTTAACGCCTTGGGTTAACCGGTTAACGCAAAACAAAATGCTATTCTTGCGTTAACAAAAAAAACAGAATGCAAAATTTCCTGCGTTTTTCGTCGTTGGAGGACTTTCGGACCTCCGATTTCAATTCCGTAAAAAGCTATACGTTCAGAAAATTATAACTCATACAATACTCTAATCATATAATGTTAATTTTCAATTTTAACACAATTAAATCACCACAATCAAGCATACTCATCAAAACCTAACAATTCCAAAACCATGCAAATTAAGGATTTTAACCTAAACATGCTTCTACCCATTGACCCAATCATACTAACCCATAACAATAAGGATTCCCCCCTTACCTCTTCAATTTTCTGGAAACCCTAGCTCCTCTCTTGTTCTTCCCCTCTTCTCCTCACTTTTCCTCTTCTCTTTCTCTATTGTTGTCAAATGATCAAGTGAATCCTAATTCTCACTCTCTTCCCATTTATATACTAGTATTCTATTTGGGCTTAAATCATGATACTTCTAATTTAATTAATAGGCCCAATAAGACCTAATATTTAAATATCTCTATTTAATTCAAATAAATTAAACTAACACAATATACCCACCAAGTTAATTAATTCAATTATTCAATTATATCTCGTATCAACTAAATAATTAATTAACACACCAAATTAATTAATATAATCAATTATTATACTACTTAACAACCAATTAATTAATTAACACTCCAAATAAATAAAATAAAATATAATAATAATAGTATAATAAATAAATACTAAAATTGGGTTGTTACAACTCTCCCCCACTTAAAAGATTTTCGTCCTCGAAAATACCTCAAACGAAGAACTCCGGATACGATTCCTTCATCTTATCCTCGAGTTCCCAAGTAATATTGCCCTTGGCGACTCCGCCCCATATTACTTTCACCAAAGCAATCTCCTTACCTCGAAGCTTATTCACTTCTCGATCTTCAATTCGCATAGGTGATGTATCAACCGTCAAATTATCCCGCACTTGAACATCATCTAATGGAACAACATGCGATGGATCCGCAATGTACCTCCTCAATTGAGACACATGGAACACATCATGAAGATTAGAAAGTGATGGTGGTAATGCAATCCGATATGCCATTTCACCTACTCTCTCGGAAATCTGATAAGGACCAATGAAACGCGGCGTCAACTTACGTGACTTCAAAGCTCTACCAACACCCGTTATTGGCGTAACTCGAAGAAACACATGCTCATCTTTCTCAAACTCTAGAGCTTTCCTCCTCTTATCATGATAACTCTTTTGACGACTCTGAGAAGCCTTCATCTTCTCTTGAATCATCTTAATCTTATCCGTAGTCTCTTGAATCAACTCGGGTCCAACCACAACACTCTCTCCCGATTCGTACCAACACAAAGGAGTTCTACACCTTCTACCATAAAGAGCCTCAAAAGGTGTCATTCCAATACTCGAATGGAAACTGTTGTTATACGTAAACTCGATTAAAGGCAAGAAACTATCCCAATTTCCTCCTTGTTCCAAAACACAAGACCTCAAAAGATCTTCAAGTGACTGAATAGTCCTCTCCGTTTGACCATCAGTTTGCGGATGATATGCCGAACTCAAACGCAACTTCGTACCCAAAGCACTTTTCAAACCTTCCCAAAATCTCGAAGTGAACCTCAGATCTCTATCCGAAACAATGCTCGACGGAATACCATGCAAACACACAATCCTTTCGATGTACAACTTAGCAAGTCTATCCATCGAATAGTCCATCCTCATCGGAATAAAATGAGCACATTTCGTTAACCTGTCCACAACGACCCAAATCGCCTCACAATTACTCGATGTTCTCGGCAAACCCGAAACAAAATCCATAGAGATACTATCCTACTTCCACTCGGGAATAGATAACGGTTGCATCAAACCAGACGGTTTTTGATGTTCAATCTTTGACTTTTGACAAGTCAAACATGAATACACAAATTCCTCTACATCCTTCTTCATACCTTCCCACCAAAACATCTTTCTCAAGTCTTGATACATTCTAGTAGCACCAGGATGAATACTCATACCACTTCTATGCCCTTCCTCGAGAATTCTTTTTCTCAAACCCGCAACATCCGGAACACAAACTCGATCACGACACCTCATGATACCATTCTCATAAATCCTAAAGTCACCACCTTTACCTTGATTAATCAATGTCATAACATCGACTAATTTCAAATCTGACTTCTGACCTTCTCTAATCTCGTAAAGAATGCCACACGTAAGCTTCAACACCCCAAGCTTAACGCACGACGGTGTCGCTTCACAACCCAAACTCAAATCTCTAAATTGCTCCAACAATTCAAACTCTCGAATCATCAACGTAGACATGTGCAATGACTTCCTACTCAATGCATCGGCTACAACATTCGCCTTTCCAGGACGATAATTCAAACCAAAATCATAATCTTTCAAGAATTCCAACCATCTCCTTTGCCTCATATTTAATTCTTTCTGATCGAACAAGTACTTCAAACTCTTGTGATCACTAAACACATCAAATCGCGATCCAAACAAATAATGTCTCCAAAGCTTCAACACAAACACAACGGTGGCCAACTCTAAATCATGCGTCGGATAATTCCTCTCATGAACTTTAAGTTGCCTTGAAGCATAAGCTACTACTTGCCCTTTTTGCATCAGAACACCTCTCAAACCCAACAAAGAAGCATCATAATACACAACAAAAGTTTCTAATGGATCCGACAAAATCAAAATAGGAGCCGTAGTCAATCTTCTCTTAAGCTCTTGAAAATTCGCTTCACACTGCGAAGTCCAAATGAAAGCCTGACCTTTCCTAGTCAATTGCGTCAACGATAACGACAACTTAGAAAATCCTTCAATGAACTTCCTATAATAACCAGCCAAACCAAGGAAACTTCGAACCTCAGCAACAGACTTAGGAGCTTCCCACTGAGATACAGCTTCAATCTTCGTAGGATCCACAGAAATACCATCACTCGAAATCACATGTCCAAGAAAACTTACTTCACTCAACCAAAACTCACATTTAGAGAGTTTAGCAAACAACTTCCTCTCTTTCAACATTGATAACACAACCTTCAAATGCTCGGCATGATCCTCTTTGCTCTTGGAATAAATCAATATATCATCGAAGAACACAACAACAAACTGATCCAGATAATCATGAAAAATTCTATTCATATACTCCATAAATACACCAGGTGCATTAGTCACACCAAAAGGCATCACGGAGTACTCGTAGTGACCATACCTTGTCCTAAAAGCAGTCTTTTGAATATCCTCAGCCCTTACACGAATCTGATGATACCCAGACCTCAAATCAATCTTGCTAAACACATAAGCTCCAACCAACTGATCCATTAGATCGTCAATCCTCAGAAGTGGATACTTGTTCTTAATCGTCACTTTATTCAGTTGTCTATAATCAACACATAATCTCATAGAATCTTCTTTCTTCTTGACCAACAGAACAGGTGCACCCCACGGCGACACACTAGGACGAATAAACCTCTTCTCAAGCAAGTCTTCAAGTTGGTTCTTCAACTCTTTCAACTCGGAAGCAGACATCCTATAGGGAGCCATCGATACAGGACTAGTTACAGGAACTAAATCAATCGAAAACTCAACCTCACGTTCCGGCGGTAAATCACTTATATCTTCAGGAAATACCTCCGCAAACTCACAAACTATTGGCAATTCTTCAATCGTCCTCTTCTCACGAATATCCAAAGTTGCCAACAACATAAACAACTCGGCACCCTCTTGCACCGATTCCTCAACTTGCTTAGCAGACACAAGCCAATCTTCCTTCGCACCAACCTCAGGAAAAAATAATTGTCCTCTCGAAACAGTTGATATACACCCGATTAAATTCTAACCAATTCATACCCAAAATCACATCAAGTTGCTCTAAAGGAAGGCAAACTAAATCAATTCCAAAATCCCTACCAAAGATACTCAACAGACAATTCAGACACACATAGGAAGTAGAAACAAAACCCATAGCAGGTGTGTCAATAACCATACTTCTACGCATGTCAGATAATATCAGATTCAATCTCTTAGCACAATCGAAAGAAATGAAAGAATGTGTTGCACCGATATTAATAATGGCAGTCAAAGGTGTACCATTAATAAAGCACGTACCTTGGATTAGTCTCTCATCGGTAGTGGCCTCCGCACCAGACAATGCAAACACCTTTCCCTTCGCTTGCTCCTTCTTTGGCTTATCACATTTGGTACTAATGTGACCTTTCTCGCCACAATTGAAACAAGTCACAGAATCCCTACAATCAACAACATGATGACCTGCAACGCCATATTTGAAACACTTAAGTGGAGTGGAAGATCCTCCCCCACTTGGCTTCTTGCCAAAACCAGATTGTCTCCTCTTGTCATCACACGGTTTCCCACGATCTTGGTTTTTCCCCTTCACACTCTTGTAGAAAGAAGCACTCTCCCTACTATCCTCATCATAAATCCGACTCTTATTCACCAACTCCTCAAAACGAGTAATCTGTTGGTATCCAATGGCCTTCTTGATATCATGTCTCAAGCCATTCACGAACTTCAAGCATTTAGATTTCTCAGCATTAGCAGTATTGTAATGAGGATAATACTTGAAAAGCTCCTGAAATCTAGCAGCATATTCCGCAACAGTACCATTTCCTTGCTTCAATTCAAGGAACTCCACCTCTTTCTTCCCACGACAATCTTCTGGAAAATAGTTCTCCAAGAAGACATCACGGAACAGAGCCCAAGTAACCTCAATGCTGTCTTCTTCAAACCTCTGAAGAGTGTTACTCCACCAATCTTCAGCTTCCTTCTCAAGCATATGAGTACCAAACTGCACTTTCTGAGCATCAGTACAGTTCATGACTCTGAAAATCTTCTCAATTGCCTTCAGCCAAGCTTGAGCTTTATCAGGTTCATGCCCACCCTCAAAGACAGGAGGATTATTCCGCTGGAATCTCCCCAGAGCACAAAACTTATCATCATCTCCATTTTGGTTACTAGCATTCGCTTGAGGGATCTGACCCATGGATTCAGCCAACATCCTCAGTGCCTCAGCAATGGCATCATCATTCCTGCCTACAACCATCTTCCTAAACAGTCCGAACAATCAGACAAACAGTATCGATCGTGTCAGATACACAAATCAAATACAACGGGATGGAAAACCCTAACGACTATTGACCAACTAGTCGACCATGCTCTGATACCACTAATGTAACACCCCTTTTTCTACCCCAAAATACGTAACATATAATCAGAGTAAATAAGTACGCATATAACAAAAAAGCGTCACATCGACGTTTTCGAAAACTAAAAACTTTCAAAAACCAACCTCATTCATCATCAATATACAATACACCTGGTCATTTCAAATAACACATTTCACTTATCATGAATATTCAAAAATATGCGTTCGAAGCGGAAAATAATGAATACTCATGCCTTTCACCAAATGATCCATGTCCCATACCATGATCATCTCAATAATCTCTTCAAAATAAACTGAAATCATAATCAGAATATTTGGCACTATGGCCTCTCAACAGCAATTGCAAATAAGCATGTTTGCAAGTAATAACATAATACTTATCCAAATAGGATACGAGTTCAATACTACTAATCTACCCAGTGTTACATGACCAGAGCATTGACTCATTACCTAGTCTTCAAACTAAAATACGGGAACTCTCCAGCTAATCTCGAGCGAGCTACCGTCCACTTACTTCAGCGCTACTACTCCTGAGTATCTGTGCGATACCCATGTAAAGGTAACATTCAAACAGAAAGGGTGAGAATTCAAATCATTATGAAGAAGTATAATCAAGCACAATGATTAAATCAATAATTAAAGGAATTCATCACACTTCATATAACCATGTAAATAATATTCATCAACATCTATTTCACATGTTTCAAACATCCATCAAACTCAAGGAGTACAATATTAAAATCCAATATTATATTCTCAAATATACACATAACTACAATTATCACATAATCACATATGTTGTCAAGTTATGTATCCAAACATCATCAAATTCAATTACCATATCTCATACACCTATCACAATCAGAATAATACATACACTCAATTATCACATAACTCTAATGTGACTCAATGCAAGACATGTGACTCTATGCATGTGGTACCATAATGTGAATCCAACGTTTCACCGTTTTCCGATTCAATATCTAGAATCCAAGCCACGCTTCCGATCCGGACAAGATCAAAGCCACCACCACGCCTATTTCCAATTAAGGATTAACGTGTGCAACATCTACCACGCCTATTTCCAATTAAGGATCAACGTGTGCAACATCTACCACGCCTATTTCCAATTAAGGATCAACGTGTGCAACATCTACCACGCCTATTTCCAATTAAGGATCAACGTATGCAACATCTACCACGCCTATTTCCAATTAAGGATCAACGTGTGCTACCATGTGAACCCACAGTTTCACCGCTCCCACCATGAAGCCGACCATGCCATGAATGAATGTACAAATACCAATACATATGCAATTAAGATCATCTCTACCATCTTAACATTCCACATATCACCATAATTCAACTCTATGAATTATCCATCAATGGTACATATACACATTCCTAACAAATACACCATTCACCTAATATGCAATTAAGATCATCTCTACCATCTTAATCATTCTACGTATAACCACGATTCAACTCTATGAATTATCCACATATACACATTCATAACAATATATCATTCACAAATATAGGCTAATTATCAAATGCGCACATATAGATTTCATTCCAAAACAAATACAACATTTAAATATCAATTTTTCACTTTTCAAACAGTGTTAACCGGTTAACGCATATGGTTAATCGGTTAACGCTACACATAACGCACTTTCTGGAAATTTCAACAGTGTTAACCGGTTAACGCATTTGGTTAACCGGTTAACGCAAGACAGAATACAAATTTAACAGATTTTCAACAGTGTTAACCGGTTAACGCCTTGGGTTAACGCAAAACAGAATGCTATTCCTGCGTTAACAAAAAAAATAGAATGCAAAATTTCCTGCGTTTTTCGTCGTTAGAGGACTTTCGGACCTCCGATTTCAATTCCGTAAAAAGCTACACGTTCAGAAAATTATAACTCATACAATAATCTAATCATATAACGTTAATTTTCAATTTTAACACAATTAAATCACCACAATCAAGCATACTCATCAAAACCTAACAATTCCAAAACCATGCAAATTAAGGATTTTAACCTAAACATGCTTCTACCCATTGACCCAATCATACTAACCCATAACAATAAGGATTCCCCCCTTACCTCTTCAATTTTCTGGAAACCCTAGATCCTCTCTTGTTCTTCCCCTCTTCTCCTCACTTTTCCTCTTCTCTTTCTCTATTGTTGTCAAATGATCAAGTGAATCCTAATTCTCACTCTCCTCCCTTTTATATACTAGTATTCTATTTGGACTTAAATCATGATACTTCTAATTTAATTAATAGGCCCAATAAGACCTAATATTTAAATCTCTATTTAATTCAAATAAATTAAACTAACACAATATACCCACCAAGTTAATTAATTCAATTATTCAATTATATCCCATATCAACTAAATAATTAATTAACACACCAAATTAATTAATATAATAAATTATTATACTACTTAACAACCAATTAATTAATTAACACTCCAAATAAATAAAATAAAATATAATAATAATAGTATAATAAATAAACACTAAAATTGGATTGTTACAGGAACCGTATAGTGCTCCAGTTGACAAAGGAAAATAGAGGGTTCCATGTGAGAAAAGGCCAAGTGGGGGAGAGACTCTCGCTTCTATCAAGTGTTTCAAGTGTGGGGATTCAGGCCACCGTGCTAATGAATGCAAGAATAACATTCTGAGGTGCTTCAAATATGGAAAGACGGGTCACTGTATTGCAAATTGCAAGAGTGTTGGGCTGACTTGTTATAACTGCGACGAACAGGGTCACGTTAGTACTCATTATCATAAACCAAAGAAGGTTCAGTCTGAAGGGAATGTTTTTGCTTTGACTGGGTCAGAAACTACTAGCTTAGACAGATTGATTCGACGTACGTGTTTTATTAATGGTATTTCATTGATTTCTATTAAGTACACTTGTGGAACATATTCTTTTGTTTCGCTTGATTGTGCTGAGAGGTTGGGTTTGAAATTGTCTGATATGGTTGGGAGTGTGGTTATTGATACCCCAACTAATGGTTCAGTGACTAATTTGTGGGTGTGTTTGAATTGTCTGTTGTCAATTTATGGGAAGAGTTTTCGGATGGACTTAGTATGTCTATCATTGAGTAAACTCGATGTTATCCTTGGAATGAACTAGTTGGAGTTCAACCATGTTCATTTCAACTATTCGACAATTCAATGTCATCTTCAGAGTTCCATGCAAGTGATGAGTTGTTTGTGTCTGCCAAGCAAGTGGATGAGTTTATGAAGGATGAGGCTGAGGTGTTTATGATACAAGCTTCTATGAAGGTTGAAAGAAAAGTTGTGATTGGTGAACTACTGGTGGTGTGTGATTTTCCATAAGTATTTCCTAATGACATCAGTGATTTGCCACCAGAGCGTGAAGTGGAGTTTGTTATAGACTTAGTATCTGGTACTAGTCTTGTATTAATGGCTCCTTATAGGATGTCTGTAACACCTTAATTTCCCCGCGCATAATAAAACAAAATAAATCAAAGATATATCACATATGCACATTAGGATGTCACCTATCTCAAATCACAACATGTCTTGTGACACTTATAATTTAAAATAAAACATCCAACACCTATCATCAAATGTTCACATTCACTTAGGGTATCATATAAGTCTCATAAAAACATTTTATTAAAACTAAAACAATACGGTAAATGTCTCTATAAATAAACACAATTATCAAAACATCGAGAGTATAATATCCAACTCTCTAATTAACACAAAACGGAAATGAAAGGCATCGTTCGCCTCGCCAAGTGTTATAGATCAGTGCAACATTATTCTAAGAATGCAAAACGAAGAAAATAAAAGAAAAGAGAGGAACAAGCCAACACTATCCTCCAACTTTAAGCAGCTACTTAGTTACCTGCTTACTTGTACTCCAAAGAGGAGCACATGCCACAACAATAACAGAGGGGTGAGAATTCACATCAATAAATTAAGTCGTATAAATTGCAAGGTAGAACATGTATAACTACACATATTTTGCAATAATCATACAATCACATTCTCACACCCAACTCAACATCATACATAATCATGATTAAACATATGACTCATTATGCAACGTGACTCAACTGTGCAACTCGACGCATATGCATGTGGTACCAACTCAACAAAAGGTTCCTCGTTCAAACCAGATCCCACACAGAACCCCGAGCATTGCACCAAGCTCCAAGCCCCAACACCGAGCTTGAGATAAGTCAAAAAATCCCACACCTAACATGTGAACTCATCTCTTTCACAACAACAACAACAACATATGATGCATGTCATACAAGTCAATGCAATTCAACAATAACTACAACATTTAAGGTCCACACTGACCATAAACAAAATGAATTGAAAACAACATAATAATCCCGCACATAATTATAATTTCACGGCTACAACAAAAATTCCTAATCAATCATCACGAAATCATCATAAAATATGTATAACTCATCATAACCACATCTTCAACAAGTTTCAAAACATTCTCATCATTAATTAATTATTTCATAACTTCGATCAAATATGCTTGATCATCAACTCACATCACAACAATATCAAACATTGGCTAACAATAGCCAAACATCCAACAAAAGTCAAAAAATCATATTCTACACTCCATTACAAGTAAAATAACCAATTACGCAAGTTACATGTGCATTACGCCTGTCATGAACATTCAGAATGTCAAAATGCATTTTCATCAACAAAACATAATACATACATGGAATATATTCATCCATAGCATATTATTTTTATGGTTTAACACATTTAATCCATCAATCCCTCAAAATCATATTTATCCAAAAACCTTTAATCCCCTAAAAAATGGTGGAAAACATCAGTATCCCAAAACAGAAAATAATACACATATGTGCATAAAAAATTCATCATTTAAAAATAGCAAATACCATCAAAACATCATAGAAATTCAGAATTTATCAAATCTCAATTGCTCTATTGGAGGTTAAGGACTCCTCATTCCACCCATCATGCATTGTACCCATTATTAAATCAATTCCCCCATTTACCTTAGATTCTCCAACAAAAATCTTCAAAGCTCTTTCAATGGATGTTCTTCCTATGCCCTAACCCTTGTCTCTTCCTCTTTCCACCATATTATGTTTTTATGTAGAAACTCTTACGACTTTTTACTAACCTTTTTATTAGTAACCTAATCACTCTCAAATAGTGACTTCCAACATTACCCTCACTTACCTCCCTATTCCCCTAAATGTCCTTCTCATCTATAATTTTATTTATAAAAAAAATACTACTAATACTCCTTATTTTTTATTATTCTATTTTCTATTAAATTAAATAAATCTAATAAAATTCTATTATTTTAATTATTAAAATAAACTCTAATAATTTGATCAAACTCTACTAGCCTCTAATTACTCCTTACACTCTCACCTCAAGGTCACACACCCTCATTTCCACTATTTATTTAATCAATATTATCCAATAATTAAATAAATACACAAAATCATAATAAATCAAATAATCTCAATAAATCAAAAAAGGGGGTGTTACAATGTCTGCTTCAGAGTTGAGTGAGCTGAAGAAGCAATTAGAAGAGTTGCTTGAGAAAAAGTTTGTTCAACCAAGTGTTTCATTGTGGGGAGTGCAAGTGTTGTTAGTCAAGAAGAAAGATGGTAGCATGAGATTGTGTGTTGACTATCGACAACTGAATAAAGTGACAATCAAGAACAAGTATCCTCTTTCGATAATTGATGATTTGATGGATCAGTTAATTGGTGCTTGCGTGTTCAGTAAGATCAATTTGCGTTCGGGTTATCATCAAATTCATGTGAAACCAGAAGATATTTTGAAGACTGCATTCATGATGAGATATGGTCACTATGAGCATTCAGTGATGTCGTTTAGGGTGTCTAATGTGTCTGGAGTGTTTATGGAGTACATGAATACAATATTCCATCCATACTTATATCAATTTGTCGTTGTATTCATCAACTACATTATGATATATTTGAAGTTTGATGAAGAGCATGCATGTTGTTTTGCAGACTTTGTAAGAGAAGAAGTTGTATGCGAAGTTATCAAAGTGTGATACGTCTCGTGACTGGATATAAAATATAGTCTATCGGGTACTTGACTGCAAGTGCACAGTCTAGTCGTTTTAGTTTTAAAAGATATCGAACCCACGGGGATCGATGGTCAAACTAATGTTATCAATGTTACTATGTTTAGCTAAGGAGATGATTTTTAGAGGTTTGGTTGAACAAAAATTAAATCTAAAGGAAGTTAAGTTTTTAAGAAAATATTAATAGAGGGATATCAGTATGCAACACATTAATCGTCAGGGACTCAATAAGTCACCGGTATATATTTTAGGTACCAAATATCTTTTAGTAGAAAATACTTATTTAAAAGGCTTTATCTCACACTCTCGTGATTGTTGACTCGGACTATACTTTTAAGTCAGAATGTACGCTCTCGTTGTCCCATTTGAAGTTAAAAATACTTTTTGAAAATAAATAATTTCTAATTGCTTTTAAAGTGCTCTCGCTGTTTTTAAAATCAATGCCTAGTTTTTACTATCCAGTTCGACCCTCACGCTCTCGCGATTGTCAGTTCTCACCTTAGTTAATTTCCCACTCTCGTGGCAAAACCGTATTAAACAGCTTCCCACTCTCGTGACAAAGTTAATTAAGTTTAAATTAAAAACCACAACCAGAAAAATTGTTTGAGAAAAGAAGTTTTACACCGATTATTATTAAATCCCGTCTAATTAAATTATTTACATACCGATACCGGTAGTTTAGCCAGACATGTTAAATAACGCAAACACAGACGAACATAAATAGATTAACAATAAAGCAAACATGATTATAATAATAATAAAGCAATAACAATAATAATTGAATAAAAACCTGGAAATTGGATTAATCGAATATGCCGAATCTTGAAGTACTTGAGCAGTCCTCCACAGGTCGGTAGGATTCTACTTCTTCGAAATAATTTCTTAAATTAAATTAAATAAATTGCAGTAGTTCCCCAATGTAAGAAACTACTACTTTGGCTAAATGAAAAATGGAAAGGGAAAGGGAAAACGGGAACGTTGAACGGAACAGTAAACAAATTGCGGTAAAAGAAAACAATGTTGCTGAAGAAAAATAATAGTAGAAAACAGAATTGCTGTGGAAAATAAATGCAGAGAAAAATCTTGAAAGCTGGCTTCAGGGAGGAAAATCAAGCGTGCCCCTAGGTTTCCAGCTTCCATCCTTTTATATTCTCCATTTGGTCTTGGTAGTTGAGAAAAATAAGGGTGACTTGGTTGAGTGATAAATTCACGGAAAAGTGCGCTGAGGAGCGAGAAAAATTGGCATGTGGATCACTTCTGTTGACAAATTCATTACGCTGCTTTTGGCCTTGTGATGGTCGTGGTGGGTCTGTGACGTTCGTGACACCCAGGGCGTGAGGGTCATGACAGGGTTTGTGACGGTCGTCACATGCACAAGATTTGTATTTTCTGCTGTTTTCTCTTCTGTTTCTTCTTCTTTTCCTTCCTTTTCTATACTTTGCTCATTTAAGCATGTGAATTGAAATACCTGCAAAAATAACTCGAACACTTGCGGAATAATCGGAATATAAATGAAAATGGTACAATTTTTTAATGTAAATCAAAGCAAATATACGATGTATTTTCGCGTTATCAAACTCTCCTAAACTTGAATCTTTGCTTGTCCTCAAGCAAATAATCAGTATACAATTCGAAACACTAGTTAAACGGGAATATATGACAAATTTCCAATTCGTACGTGGTTGTTAGGTATTTCGTTAAAATGACAGATACTCAAGTAAAACACTAAAGATACAGTGACGACACAAGCAATAAGCATTAACATAGATCTCTCTTTTGTACAAACCAGTTCGAATCATGCTATTATAGCTCAACCTAATGCTTCTCGTTCCTATTTCACCCGGTTTCATTCTAGCGCAATCACATTAAGCCCTTTGCCTTTACACGCACTTAGTGAAGTAGCCAGTTAGTGACTTTGATCCTTTTTTAGCACGGGGTCTGGTACACTAGTGTGGTAACCCTTTATATATCCCATTTGAAGGTTGTCGGGGATCGAACCGTAGTTCGCCCTACCGAGTCCAGTACCAGGTACCTCTGAACCAACCGACAACGGGTTTTCCTGTTCCTTCCTTTTGTACATCTTGCAACCGTTTGTATGGTGCATTTTCAATTTCTCGATAGAAAAAGTATGAAGGATCTTCTTAATTCATAGGCATCAATCACTTATATTCGTCGGCTCTTCACATGGTTTGTGTTTAAGACGGTGCTGACTGCTAGTATAAACTACTAGGGGTTAATATAGAATGGAGACTTAAGGTATCGGTATAATGGGTATTCAAACTAATCTCGCAAAAGTGAGAGATCTAAGGTGTCAGGACGGTATCAATCTTGTTAGTTTTTTCTCAGCTTCCTAACAGAACCTATGTAAGACAACCTATATACTCGTAGGGTATGTATTTAACATAAAAACAAAAAAAATTGTTATGGCAAATTAGATAGAAATAAATGAACGATTAGATACAAACAAATAAACGAAAGACAATTTTTTTGTTATGGCTAAAAATAGAAACAAATAGAGGAAAGACAAGGATTTCCTCCCACACTTAAACAAAGCATTGTCCTCAATGCGACAATATAAAGAATGAAAAGGGAAGAAACAGGAGGATCGCTACTCCTCGCCATGACATTGAGCTCTGCGTGCTCTAACTCTTGCTCGTGCATGTTCACTTCTACCACGATGGGTAGGATCCAACCCCACATGCTGAGTGTACTCCCGGATGGCATCAACGCGATGTGTCAAGGCACTCATCTCTTCGGAAAGTTCCGCCATCCCTTGGCCATGCCAGTTCGCATAGTCATGTTGATCTCTCTATATCTGCTGGATCGTTGCATCATTTTCATCTGGCGCTATTCCATCCTCTGGATATGTTGCAATATCTCAACATAGATGTCTTCCATGGTGGTGGGTCAACGCTCATTTCTTCGTTGGCCTCGGGAAGATGTCTCTGCAGCATGCTTAGGAGGTGGATGTGGCATCTATCGGTCAAGTTCCTCTTTAATTTCATCAGCTCCATTATTCGTATCTTCTTCATTGGCTCGGGAGCATTCAGATCAAAAATCCAATTCGCCATATTATGCGGATCTGTACGGTTCTTGTTAGGCATAATGATGCATCAAACTATCTTTTTCCAAACCACAGGGTGGTACTTCCCGTCGTCTCTGTAACACCCCAAATAAAGAAAAAAAGAATTATTTAATTAAGTTGATAATATAATTATTAATTTAATTAAATAAATTGGATTATTGGATTATTATTATTATTATTATTATTATTATTATTTTGGAATAATAATAATTGGAATGTATATATAAGTGGGAATAAAGAAAAGGGTTTCATTCTTAACAAAGAAATTTCACGTGAAACTCAGAGAAGCTGCAGAGAAGAGGAAAAAGGGCAAAGAGCCGAAAAGCACGGTTGAGGAACGGAAAAGCTAAAGCTTAGAGAATTGCCGGATTAACTCAGGTAAGGGGGGTTTATCGTCGGTTAATGGGTATTATAGATTAACATGTCATGGGTAGTGATAAGCCGTTGATTTAACCCTAATTGGGACTGTATATGCTGAAATTGACGTTGGATAAACCGTGTTAAAAACTGCAAATTGAATTGATAGTTGTGTGAGTCGTAAATGTTAGACTATAGCACGGATCACAATTAAAAACTTGATTCGGCACTACTAAATTAGAGATAAATTAGGTTTTCTGAGAAAGGGTTTAGATGCGGAAGCGGTCGGAAGACCTGATCCGCGTGAAGCTAACAGAACTTTGGGATAACTCAGAAAAACTGAGTCTGCGCGCGAGCGGTCGACCATAGGGTCGGCGTGCGCTGACCCGTGGGGCATGCGCCGACTGCATGCGTCGACGCAAGGCATTTTGGCGCCGACCCGTGAGTTAAGCGTCGACCCCATGCGTCGACGCAAGGGGCCTTTGCGCCGACTCCCTCCAGTTGAGCAGAGTCTTTGCAGTATGGAAAAATAGTTGATTTTATGTTGTGAATGCAATTGGTAGCTGGCCTATCGTAGTTCATTTCGATGAATAAATTATTGGGTTTGTGTTGTGAAATGTTGATGCAATTATGTTGAAAAGTTAAATTTTAAGTTGTGTTGAAAAATACTGAGTTGTAGGCTAATGAGCCAAAGTTGATTTAAGTTGTTTTGTTGAAAAGCTGTTATGTGGCTGTTGTTATTATGTTGTTGAACTTTCAAGTCGTACATGACATATACATTCATATGCATTAAGTCGGGGCTTTTGCTCACACCACGTTGGCCTGGATTGGCAAAATTATGGAGCTTTTGCTCACACCACGTTGGCCTGGATTGGCAAAATTATGGAGCTTTTGCTCACACCACGTTGGCCTGGATTGGCAAAATTATGGGGCTTTTGCTCACACCACGTTGGCCTGGATTGGCAAAATTTTAAGTTGAAAGTTGAAGGCTTATGCCTTGATGCCCACTAAACTGGCAATGATTTTAAGTTGGGAGTTTTACTCCAAATGGTACCACATGCATGAAGAGTCGAGTCTCATTGAGTTGCATTTTATGTTGTTATTGAGTTGCCTTTACGTTGTGTTTGAATATGATAATTGAGTTGACTGTGCCGTTGCCTAATGCATGATATAATTAGGGTGATTAACGTGTAGAATTACTTAACATAACATGATAAATTATAATATTTGTTATATCGATTGAGGAACTCACCCTTACAGCTATATTTTTCAGGTAACGAGCAGTGAGTCGAATAGAAGCTAGTGCTTGAAGTCTAGTGTGGTTAGAGGGTCATGCTCTGATAGATGTAACATCGGGACGGGATGTTTGAATTGTTGAATAAATGTTAATTTTGATGAATTACAGATGTTGAAATATTTTATCCGCTGCGTATTGTTAAAGAAGTTTTATGTTGAATAAAATTGAGCATGACTGATTTTATATTGACTTTTGTGAAGAAGTTGTTATGTGACACCCTTGAGATGCATGATTACTCTGATATGTATGATTTAATTGTTGTTGTTTTATTATTAAACATTTGGGGTATTTTAGAAGGGTGTTACATTAGTGGTATCAGAGCAGGTCGGTCTGTCCGGCCAGTTGTCGTGTCGTTACTGTCTAACAATTGTGTAATTGTTACTAGTCTAACTTTAAGTTGTGTTGTATTGATAAGTTGAAATGGCTGGAAGGAATGACGCTGCAATGGCTGCCGCAATGCAAGCAATGGCACAAGCTGTGCAGAACTTGCCAAATGCTGGTGGGGATGCTGGATCACGTAGCTTGGCGACTTTTCAGAGAGAGAACCCGCCGGTGTTTAAAGGAAAGCATGATCCAGATGCAGCCTTGGGATGGTTGAAAGAGATTGAGAGAATCTTCCGTGTTATGGATTGTACTCCAGCTCAGAAGGTTCGGTATGGTACTCACATGCTAGCAGTCGAAGCTGATGACTGGTGGCTAGAGACTCACGAGAGGTTGACCGCGGCAGGTGAAGTCGTTACTTGGGATGTATTCCGTAGGGAATTTCTGAGGAAGTATTATCCAGAGGATGTCCGTGGTAAGAAGGAGATTGAATTCCTTGAGCTGAAGCAAGGAAACATGTCTGTCACGGATTATGCTGCGAAATTTGTGGAGTTGTCCAAATTTTATCCTCATTACACTGGTGCTGGTGCTGAATTTTCAAAGTGCATCAAGTTTGAAAATGGATTGCGCTCTGAAATTAAGAAGGCTGTTGGGTATCAGAAGATACGCATTTTTACTGAGTTGGTTGATAGCTGCAGGATATTTGAAGAGGACAATAATGCTCATTACAAGATTGTCAGTGATCGCAGAGGCAAGCAACATCAAAACCGTGGCAAGCCGTATGATGTTCCAGCTGGAAAAGGGAAACAAGTAGCTGCTCCGGCTCAGAGGACTAGTAGGGGAGGTGCTCCTACTGGTATAGTTTGCTTCAAATGTGGTCAGGCTGGTCATAAGAGTAATGTATGTACTGCTGAAGTGAAGAGGTGTTTTCGCTGTGGTAAGACTGGGCATGCAATAGCTGATTGCAAGCACAAGGAAGTGATTTGTTTTAATTGTGGCGAAGAAGGGCATATTGGAAGTCAGTGTCGGAAGCCGAAGAAAGGGAATCAGTCAGGAGGCAAGGTCTTTGCTTTATCGGGTTCTGAGACTTCTGCAGATGATCGTTTGATCCGAGGTACGTGTTATATTAATGGCTTTCCTCTTGTAGCTATTATTGACACAGGTGCGACTCATTCCTTTATATCTTTGGATTGTGCTGTGAAACTTAAGTTAGAGATATCTGAGATGTTTGGAAGTATGGTAATTGATACTCCTGCGAAGGGTTCAGTGACTACTACTTCGGTTTGTTTAAATTGTCCTTTGAGTATTTTTGGTAGAGACTTTGGGATGGACCTAGTGTGTCTTCCACTAGCGCAGATTGATGTTATTCTGGGTATGAACTGGTTGGTGTTTAACCGAGTTTCTATCAATTGTTTTGATAAGACGGTAGTCTTTCCTGAGATTGAGGAAGGAAAGAGTTTGTTTCTATCAGCAAGGCAGGTGAATGAAGAAGTAGCTGATGGGGCAGAGTTGTTTATGCTGTTAGCAACTTTAGAGGCCAAGGATAAGATGGTGATTTGTGATCTAGCCGTGGTGCGTGATTTTCCTGATGTGTTTCCTGAAGAGGTGAATGAATTACCACCAGAACGCGAAGTGGAGTTCTCGATTGATTTGGTACCTGGTACTAGACCGATATCGATGGCTCCGTACCGTATGTCTGCTGTTGAGTTAACTGAATTGAAGAGTCAGTTGGAAGATCTGTTGGATAAGAAATTTATTCGTCCGAGTGTGTCACCGTGGGGTGCACCAGTGCTATTGGTTAAGAAGAAAGAAGGTACTATGAGGTTGTGTGTGGACTACAGGCAACTGAATAAAGTGACGATCAAGAATCGGTATCCTTTGCCGAGGATTGATGATTTGATGGATCAGTTGGTTGGTGCAAGTGTGTTCAGCAAGATAGATTTGAGATCTGGGTATCATCAGATACGTGTGAAGACTGAGGATATTCAGAAGACTGCTTTCAGGACAAGGTATGGACATTATGAGTATTCTGTAATGCCTTTTGGTGTAACTAATGCACCTGGAGTATTTATGGAGTATATGAATAGGATTTTCCATCCATACCTAGACAAGTTTGTTGTGGTATTCATTGATGATATTTTGGTGTATTCGAAATCGGAAGAAGAGCATGCTGAGCAATTGAGAGTGGTTTTGGAAGTTCTACGAGGAAAGAAATTATTTGCTAAATTGTCCAAGTGTGAATTTTGGTTAGAAGAGGTAAGTTTTCTTGGTCATGTGATTTCAAGAGGTGGTGTTGCTGTTGATCCTTCTAAGATAGAAGCGGTATCTAAGTGGGAAGCCCCGAAGTCCGTTGCTGAGATTCGAAGTTTTCTTGGTTTGGCTGGTTATTATAGGAAGTTCATTGAAGGGTTTTCTAAGTTGGCGTTACCGTTGACGATGTTGACTAGAAAGGGGCAAGCATTTGTTTGGGACTCAAAATGTGAAGAAGGTTTCCAAGAGTTAAAGAGAAGGTTAACTACTGCTCCTATTCTGACATTACCGAGTTCGTCGGAACCATTTGAAGTTTACTGTGATGCTTCATTGTTGGGTTTGGGTGGCGTGTTGATGCAGAATAAGCAGGTTATAGCTTATGCTTCAAGACAGCTGAGGATTCATGAGAGGAATTATCCGACGCACGATTTAGAGTTGGCGGCTGTGGTGTTTGTTCTGAAGTTATGGAGACATTACTTGTATGGGTCAAGATTTGAAGTTTTCAGTGACCATAAAAGTTTAAAGTATTTGTTTGATCAGAAAGAGCTGAATATGAGACAGAGGAGATGGTTAGAGTTTCTGAAGGATTATGACTTTGGTTTGAATTACCATCCGGGTAAAGCAAATGTAGTGGCTGATGCGTTGAGTCGGAAATCATTGCATATGTCTATGCTAATGGTTAAGGAGTTGGATTTAATTGAACAGTTTAGAGATTTGAGTTTGGTGTGTGAGAGTACTCACAATAGTGTTAAATTGGGAATGTTGAAGTTAACAAGTGGTATTCTGGATGAGATCAGAGAGGGTCAGAAATCTGATGTGCTTTTGGTTGATAAGTTGACTCTAGTGAGTCAAGGTCAAGGTGGCGAATTCAGAGTTGATGAGACTGGTATTTTGAAATTTGGTAGTCGGGTGTGTGTTCCGGATGTTACAGAACTTAAGAAGAGTATTCTTGAGGAAGGACATCGTAGTGGGTTGAGTATTCATCCTGAAGCTACGAAGATGTATCATGATTTAAAGAAGTTATTTTGGTGGCCGGGAATGAAAAGAGAAATTGCAAGTTTTGTCTATTCCTGTTTGACTTGTCAGAAGTCGAAGATTGAGCATCAGAAGCCGTCTGGACTAATGCAACCGTTGGCTATTCCAGAGTGGAAGTGGGACAGTATCAGTATGGATTTTGTTTCTGGTTTACCGAGGACGAGTAAGAATTTTGAAGCTATTTGGGTGATTGTTGACAGATTGACGAAATCGGCTCATTTCATTCCGATCAGAATGGATTATCCGTTAGAGAAATTGGCTGAGTTGTATATTGAGAAGATTGTAAGTCTGCATGGTATTCCGTCGAGTATTGTTTCGGACAGAGATCCTAGATTTACATCGAAATTCTGGGAAGGTTTGCAGAAGGCTTTGGGAACTAAGTTGAGAATGAGTTCTGCATATCATCCGCAGACTGATGGTCAGACTGAGAGGACGATTCAGTCATTAGAGGATCTTTTGAGAGCTTGCGTTTTGGAAAAGGGAGGTGCTTGGGATTGTTATTTGCCTTTGATTGAGTTTACCTACAACAATAGTTTTCATTCGAGTATTGGTATGGCACCGTTTGAAGCTTTGTATGGTAGGAGATGTCGGACACCGTTATGTTGGTATGAGTCCGGTGAGAGTGCTGTGATTGGACCGGAGATTATTCAACAAACTACGGAAAAGATTAAGATGATTCAGGAGAAGATGAGAATTGCTCAGAGTCGTCAGAAGAGTTATCATGATAAGAGGAGGAAGTCACTTGAGTTCCAAGAGGGGGATCATGTGTTTCTTCGTGTCACTCCGATAACTGGTGTTGGTCGAGCTTTGAAGTCGAAGAAGTTGACACCTCGATTTATTGGTCCTTATCAGATTTTGGAGAGGATAGGAGAAGTAGCCTATCGTATCGCTTTACCGCCGTCACTTGCGAATTTGCATGAGGTTTTTCATGTGTCTCAGTTGAGGAGGTATATTCATGATCCGTCGCATGTGATCCAAGTAGATGATGTACAGGTGAGAGATAACCTGACTGTTGAAACATCGCCTATGAGGATTGAGGATCGAGAGTTGAAGCAGTTGCGGGGTAAAGAGATTGCCTTAGTGAAGGTAGCTTGGGGAGGACCAGCAGGTGGCAATGTGACTTGGGAGCTGGAGAGTCAGATGAAAGAGTCCTATCCAGAGTTATTTGCTTGAGGTATGTTTTCGAGGACGAAAACTCTTTTAGTGGGGGAGAGTTGTAACACCCCAAATAAAGAAAAAAAGAATTATTTAATTAAGTTGATAATATAATTATTAATTTAATTAAATAAATTGGATTATTGGATTATTATTATTATTATTATTATTATTATTATTTTGGAATAATAATAATTGGAATGTATATATAAGTGGGAATAAAGAAAAGGGTTTCATTCTTAACAAAGAAATTTCACGTGAAACTCAGAGAAGCTGCAGAGAAGAGGAAAAAGGGCAAAGAGCCGAAAAGCACGGTTGAGGAACGGAAAAGCTAAAGCTTAGAGAATTGCCGGATTAACTCAGGTAAGGGGGGTTTATCGTCGGTTAATGGGTATTATAGATTAACATGTCATGGGTAGTGATAAGCCGTTGATTTAACCCTAATTGGGACTGTATATGCTGAAATTGACGTTGGATAAACCGTGTTAAAAACTGCAAATTGAATTGATAGTTGTGTGAGTCGTAAATGTTAGACTATAGCACGGATCACAATTAAAAACTTGATTCGGCACTACTAAATTAGAGATAAATTAGGTTTTCTGAGAAAGGGTTTAGATGCGGAAGCGGTCGGAAGACCTGATCCGCGTGAAGCTAACAGAACTTTGGGATAACTCAGAAAAACTGAGTCTGCGCGCGAGCGGTCGACCATAGGGTCGGCGTGCGCTGACCCGTGGGGCATGCGCCGACTGCATGCGTCGACGCAAGGCATTTTGGCGCCGACCCGTGAGTTAAGCGTCGACCCCATGCGTCGACGCAAGGGGCCTTTGCGCCGACTCCCTCCAGTTGAGCAGAGTCTTTGCAGTATGGAAAAATAGTTGATTTTATGTTGTGAATGCAATTGGTAGCTGGCCTATCGTAGTTCATTTCGATGAATAAATTATTGGGTTTGTGTTGTGAAATGTTGATGCAATTATGTTGAAAAGTTAAATTTTAAGTTGTGTTGAAAAATACTGAGTTGTAGGCTGATGAGCCAAAGTTGATTTAAGTTGTTTTGTTGAAAAGCTGTTATGTGGCTGTTGTTATTATGTTGTTGAACTTTCAAGTCGTACATGACATATACATTCATATGCATTAAGTCGGGGCTTTTGCTCACACCACGTTGGCCTGGATTGGCAAAATTATGGAGCTTTTGCTCACACCACGTTGGCCTGGATTGGCAAAATTATGGAGCTTTTGCTCACACCACGTTGGCCTGGATTGGCAAAATTATGGGGCTTTTGCTCACACCACGTTGGCCTGGATTGGCAAAATTTTAAGTTGAAAGTTGAAGGCTTATGCCTTGATGCCCACTAAACTGGCAATGATTTTAAGTTGGGAGTTTTACTCCAAATGGTACCACATGCATGAAGAGTCGAGTCTCATTGAGTTGCATTTTATGTTGTTATTGAGTTGCCTTTACGTTGTGTTTGAATATGATAATTGAGTTGACTGTGCCGTTGCCTAATGCATGATATAATTAGGGTGATTAACGTGTAGAATTACTTAACATAACATGATAAATTATAATATTTGTTATATCGATTGAGGAACTCACCCTTACAGCTATATTTTTCAGGTAACGAGCAGTGAGTCGAATAGAAGCTAGTGCTTGAAGTCTAGTGTGGTTAGAGGGTCATGCTCTGATAGATGTAACATCGGGACGGGATGTTTGAATTGTTGAATAAATGTTAATTTTGATGAATTACAGATGTTGAAATATTTTATCCGCTGCGTATTGTTAAAGAAGTTTTATGTTGAATAAAATTGAGCATGACTGATTTTATATTGACTTTTGTGAAGAAGTTGTTATGTGACACCCTTGAGATGCATGATTACTCTGATATGTATGATTTAATTGTTGTTGTTTTATTATTAAACATTTGGGGTATTTTAGAAGGGTGTTACAGTCTCTGACCTTGATGAGATGCGAGGAACGACAATAGTCTATGTTGAGGAACTCGGTCGGCAAGGTAGGTAAGTTGGCGAGCCTATCCCCAAGATTCAGGCCTAATGCTATGGAGGTGATGATTCCTCCAAAACAGAACACCATGTTGCCTCTCATGCAGGCAACCTGTATGTTGGCCAACAAGAATGGGGAGGCATTAAACTCCACCGGAGTGAACACACAATGTAGGAAGAAGAGCTCCTTAGAGTTTACCTTATGATTGTTGACTCTTCCGAAAGCCGTGTGTCCTAAGACTCGGTGGAAATATCTTATAGCCGGGTTGTGGATGTACGTTGCATTGAGCGCATCCCAGCTTGTGACGTTCACGTTGGTAAGGCTATGCCACACTCCAAATGCTATTTCTGACCATCTTTAAGGGATACAGCAGTGAACTCCATCTCCATGTCGGAAACCAAGTATTCGCGCTATTTGAGTTTGGTTCAGGGAATACTCGATACCAGATATTCTAAATGTGGCGGCTCCGGTGAGAAATTGAGTTGCACCGGGAGGGGTTATATAGGAGAACAAACTCAGGAATTCCAAGGCCAGCGCCTCATAAGTTGGTTGCAGGTTGGTGCAGAACTACGTCAAACCAGAGGTGTTCAGCATCCATTCCACACCCTCTAAAAGCCCCAACTCCATCAGACAGTCATTATCAATGTACCTCGTAGCTTGGACTGAACATTGATAGAACCTGAGGTAGTTGTCTCTTTGTTGTTCGCCAACTTCACCTTCTCTGAATGTGATATTTGAATGGTCGGGAGCAGGTCTCTCTTGACGGGCCATTGAGTGTACGAATTGCAAATATAGGTTTTGGTGGAAGAGATGGATTTCGTGAGTTATAGGTGTCGCATACGCGAAAAACCGGCGGGAAAAAGACACAGAGCTGCCACCGTGCGTTATTTATCCCAAAGGAGGGAAAGGAAACGCTCGAAGTAAACCTGGAAAGGAAATGGTCTTACGACCGGAGATTACAAAGATCGGGAGTCGGTTACGCAAGGGGAAGGTATTAGCACCCCCTCACGTCCGTCGTACTCGACGGGATCCACGCTCAGAAAGAATAGAAAAAGGTTGCTAAATAACTGCTCAAAAACTGCACAAAACTGGAATAAAACACAAGATGAAAGAAGACGGAGAAAGCGGACTCGGCAGGATGTCGCATCCTGGGCCTATGTAGTTTGTCGGACACAAACATCAGAGTCGACGTAGTTCGGGGGGAACGGGAAACATGCTCGCTAGGATATCGAATCCTATGCATACGTATCTTCTCTAACCAGAATAAGAATCAGAGCACTCGTAGCTCGGCTAACGCACGCTGAAACAAAACACTGAAACAGAGACGCTGAGACGTCAAACGAAACACACAACTGGAAACGGAATGCCAATCGCTGGTCTTACATCCAACTCCGAACAAACACACGCAAATAGGATACGGAATGCCAATCGTTGGTCTTACATCCATCTCCTAACGCACGCAAACAAACGGGAAATCGAATGCCAATAGATGGACTTACATCAGACTCCGAACAAGGAAAGGGTGTACAAACTCACACACAACACAAAAGGGTTGAAAAAGAAAAAGGGCGCCCGGAGAGATCTGCTCAATCTCCTGCCTACGTACCTCATCTGGTATGAGGATCAGGGCGACGTAGTTCCCCTTAACAGGGAAAAACTAATTCCTAACCAGAGACTAGGGAGATAACAACTAAGAGGGAGACTACGACTCGAGCCTAGAAGTTGTCATGCAAACGAATCCTATGTTGAGGTCTCTAATTGGAACCTAACTCGCACAGGAAGAAAGCTAGCCTAAACAACAAGTAAACAAGCATAGGTGAACAGGTATCACACACAATATGCAAACAAGCGGCTCATACAAGGCTGGGCTTTAGTCAAGGGGTCATATCAACCTCGACAAACAAGCCAACACAGGAAGGGGTGTCTGAGGCTCTTAACCACTGACATTGACCGTCAGGGTGAGCAGATGAAAGGTAATGAGGATAAGACCTCATAGCTCTTAACCCGGGCCTGGGTGAGCTTCAAATCAATGAAAACGTGGGAGTCCAGAATGTGGGACTCTACTCCACTTGACTGACTCTATATACAAGGATCTTGGGTATTTATTCAAATGCATCAGCACGTAGTGCGAGCATAATGAATGACTCAACTGAATAGCAGGGGATTGATTGCAAATCCCTTCTATCTGCCAATGCCCCTTCACTTAGGAGGTCTTAGAGTACATGGCACAAATATAAACAATAAAAAACATGGCCTCTTAAGGAGGGCTTCAGACAGGTGCCTGCCAAAAGAAATGACAGGTCTTCCAGACTACATGGAGGATAGAATGGTTACCTAGGTGGTATGCCAACCACAAGCAAAGCAAAGCTTAAGCAATGAGCTAAAAGCGACTAAAGTACCTGTAAAAAAATCAAACAAGTCAATATGGTATTCAAACAACCAAACAGTCAACAGCAGTGTTACAACCAATCAACAGACAACAACAGTGCAAGGCATAAGATGCAAGCAACTCAAATTGTTTCATCATTCAAAGGACCTACAAAACAGCAAGGTTAGTTAACCAAGGCAACTTGTATCTCATGGAATGAGAGTGCATCAACCACTAGAGCTAATAACTTGAACCTGAAATGCAAAACTCAAAAGGTGAGTACAAACCACTAGTACCAGGACTAAGGTCAGAGGCAAAACAACAACCAATATTCAACATGAAGCATATTTAATCAAGCATGAACATGTCCTAAAAAGGACCAAACTCAAATCCTAAGGCAAGGCCATCAATCAATCAAGCTAGGGCAAAGGCACACAATGGTGGTCACACTTGAGCATCAAGAAGAGAAAATGCACATTAAATCAGAAACACATCCAATAATCATGAAACTTTTTGTGTGCATACAACATGTTAAACCCAACCATCATGCAAAAATCTAGAATCAGAGGAGCTCAATTGGCCTAGGAATGAAAATGAATAAGATCAACATCCAAATGTGTGACACACATTGTCACACCATGCATTCATGTGTCTAAAACAGAAATGACAAATGCTAAAAATGCCAACCAAAAGCCAAAAGATCATGTTATGTGTTAGGATTCAACATACCAAATTTCAAAGCAATTAGAGAAAGCATGAGTATTTCACAAGTCAAATGGCATAACATATCACATTTTGCATCATACTCAAATACTCAAGCTCAATCAAAAATCCAGAAGTGCTAAAATCAGGAAAATCACATTAAAAAATACTAGACATCACAAGGATCCTGTAGCAAAAAATTGCACTCAATTTGGAGCTATTCTCAATTTATTATGATTTTTCAAAGTTGGATAAAATATATGACAAAAATATGAAAAAATGCAATGAGAAATGGAGGGAAAATAAAATGATGCTGAAGTTTGAAAAATTGCTGCCAGACAGACTCGAACCAAGTTCACATAAAAAAAGGCGCATGAGAAAAATATATTCCAATTGCCGTGGCCAGGAATCGAAGCAAGTGTGAGCGCAAAACGTTGCGTTTAAATAATTGACTTGGCAAGCCTAGTCAGCGAGTCCAGGCACATGTGGAAGCGGTCAAAGGAACCCTGGCCAGTCAACTTGCCACTCAGAAGCCACGCCAGAAGATGACAAGGCAAACCCTAACACTAAGAACCAGAGGCGCTCGTACTGTTCCCACGCGGTGGTTTCCACCGTCTCCTTTGTTGAGACGGTGGCTGTACAATGCACCTCAACCATATTTTTTGCAGAAATTAGCATACGATACATCATTAGAACCGTCTCTTCAAGCACAACACGAATCCAACCTCCATTAATCCTAATTCTCACTAACAAAAGCAAATTGAGCTAAAACATAATGATCAACCAAACTTCAAATCCATATTACTCAATCAATTCTCAACCATTTTCAAAAATGTTCATATCAGCGTGATCAGTGAGTCAAGATCTACAATACTATGGCAATGAAATAGAGAAAAGTGAAGGTCGAATTCACTTTGTTTGAAGAGCAGTGACCAAAAACAGTGTCCTCAAGGCTTCAAGCTTTCCAGATCCCCTTCCTTTGAGTTCCACTGAAGTTGGATGCAAGAAATGGCACGTGAAAAGACCTAAATCAAGCTCAATTTGGAGCTTCCATTAATGCATTCAAGCTCTTGGCCTGCACGAATCTGAGTTGAAATCCACCAAATACACGTTGAATCTTGCTCAATAACACTCCATGTTCATGATTATGCAAGGAAAATCAAGGTTTATGTATAGAATTTGAAAAATCAATGGAGAGAAAATTGAGAGTGAAAGAGGATTCTAGATCTGAAAATGTGTGTAATCAATAAAACAGTTACAATTAAGTTCTTATACCATCTCCTAATTACTCTGAAATTATAATTAGGCCAAGGTTAATGGAAATTAGCAAGATATAAGGTGTATGCACAAATGGTAAAAACACCCTTGCATGGTGAAAGCACACGTGAACAGTACCACATGAGGGCTCAAATTCACTTAAAATCATCTCATGCACATGTTGGAATTGGAATTTTGTTCATATGATGCACCAAATTTGAATTTGGTATTTTCCTTCCAAAATGGACATGCATGAACAAATGATTGTATGAGATAATTTCATGCAATGTCATGATGTATTTGGAAAATATGAGTCATAAGGAGCATAATGCAAAAAGAGGGACTCAAATTGGAGTTTTGGATCAAAAGTTATGGCATTTTGAAGTTTCAAGCACACTTTGCAATCATTTGATCATAATTCCTTAACCGTTCATCCGATGCTCATGATCTTAGACTTTTTGGAAATGGGAGAGAAAGATATTCAACTTTAATGTTGGACAAAATTTCATTTGAAGCCTCTTTGATGTTGGAAAGTCAAGTTGAAGTTGGTCCAAAAACTTGCCATTTTTGGAAACTTGAAATTACATGTCACTTTCCATTTTTGGAAACTTTTGATCCGGCTTCAAATCCTTCAAGATAAGTGTTTGACATGATGAATAAGCCTCTCTTGGACATGAATGAAGTGTCTCAAACCATTTCTCCACCTCCTAGCCCTCAGTTGACTTTCAGTTGACTTTTATGGGCCCCAGATGACTTGGCAATGCACTGATGACTTTGAGCCTCTAACACTTGGTCAAGTTACTTCAAAATGAACCTTAATTCACGTAAGCTCTCTAGAATACTCATGTGGCCTCCATATCAAGGAAAAACTTGCTCTCTTGCACTGGTGCCTTCTCTTGATGCCAATGCTTATGGATATGATACAATGCACTATGAAAGGATAATGTAATGTTAATGTAATGTTAATGACCTAAAAATGAAATGAATGCATAAATGGGGGGTGCAAATTTGAGGTGCTACAATAGGGAACTCACTTGTTTATCGCTTAAAATAGGATGTGATGGAAGGATTAATGGAGAAATAAGTGGTGTGAGTGGGATGGTTAAGGAAAACAGAAGGATTAGATGAGGAAGAAGAAGAGAAGTGCGCAATGCGCCTTCTGGATCCGTGACGAGCGTCACAGGGATGTTACGGTCGTCACGCGTAATGGTCTTGTGTAACGGTCGCATGCAACAGTCATATGTAACGGGCGTGGCTCTTTTGTGACGGGCGTAATACTGCATGTGACGCTCGTCACATGCAACGGTCACAATTTTTGCAAAAAGGCCAAAAAATAAAAAAATAAAAAGAAGTCAAAGAAGGAAAACACTTAAAATGAAAAACATAAAAATAACAAAATCAATAAAAAATTAAAAAGAGGCGGGTTGTTTCCCACTAAGCACTTTGTTTAATGTCGTAAGTTCGACAGTAACGTTACGATATATTAGTTTTGGGGTTGAGCGGACAACTCTATAAGTCTTAGATTATTTGAATAGTCTATATTGTCAATATTATTATAATGTTTTAATCGCTGCCCGTTTACCATGAATGGTTCACTATTTCTACCCTTGATTTCTATTGCACCGCTTTTAAAGACTTTTTTAATTTCGAATGGGCCTGACCACCTAGATTTAAGTTTTCCCGGAAAAAGCTTAAGTCTTGAATTAAATAGTAGCACTACGTCGCCGTCATTAAACTCTTTCCTAGATATACGTTTATCGTATCATTTTTTGGTTCGTTCTTTGCATATCTTGGTATTCTCATAGGCGTCTAGTCTAAGTTCTTCCAATTCGTGAATGTCTAAAATTCGCTTCTCACCTACAGAAGTATAATTTAGATTTAGGGCCTTAATTGCCCAATAAGCTTTGTGTTCTAATTCCACGGGGAGATGACATGATTTACCATAGACTAACTTAAAGGGTGTGGTCTCTATTGGGGTCTTGTAGGCTGTCCTATAGGCCCAGAAAGCTTTATTTAGTTTAGATGGCTAGTCTTTTCTAGAATTTATTTGATCTCTCTATTCGAAACTTCGACTTGCCCACTGGTTTGTGGGTGATAAGGTGTTGCTACACGATGTCAGACTCCATACTTCAGAAGAAGTTTTCCAAAGATATTTGATATGAAATGGGAGCCACCGTCACTAACTACTAATTTAGGCACACCGAATCTAGGAAAGATTATGTTCTTGAATAGCTTAATCACTACTCGTGTGTCATTTGTCAGAGAGGTTACAACCTTGATCCATTTTGAAAAGTAATCGACAACTACGAGTATGTACTTATTACCCAAAGAAGACGGGAATGGTCCCTTGAAGTCAATCCCCTACACATCAAAAACTTTCACTTCTAAGATGCCTGTTTGTGGCATTTCATCGCATCTTGAAACGTTACCAGTGCGTTGGCACCGGTCGCAATTTATAACTGCATTATGGACATTTTTCCATAGAGTAGGCCAAAAGAGGCATGATTGTAAGATCTTAGCACAAGTTTTTGAAGTGCTTGCGTGCCCACCATAGGGAGCGGAATGGCAATGAGAGATTATATCGTCTATTTCATCCTCAGGAACACATCGAAGGAAAATACCGTCGATACCTCTTTTGAAAAGCAGAGGTTCATCCCAGTAGTACTGTTTTAGATCATGAAAGAATTTATGCTTTTGTTGGTATAATAGGTCTGGTGGAAGTGCTCTAACAGCTAGGTAGTTGACAAAATCAGCATACCATGGCAGAGTTATATTCGTATGAATTTCTTCCACGGATTCTTCTATTTTGATATCGTGTAAGGTTAGTTCAGACATGCCGCTTTCCATTTGGGCTATAACTCGTTCGTAAGGGAAATCATCATTGATTGGAATTTGTTCAGGCTTACTCCCTTCGATTCGTGATAAGTGGTATGCTACTACGTTCTCAGTACCCTTCTTATCTTTTATTTCTAAGTCAAATTCTTGTAAGAGTAGGATCCATCTTAAGAGTCTTGGTTTGGCATCCTTCTTACTTAGCAAATATCTAATAGCAGCGTGATCAGTATATATGACAATTTTCGCCCATACTAAGTAAGAACGGAATTTATCTAAAGCGAACACAACGATTAGCAGTTCCTTTTCAGTGGTGGCGTAGTTCATTTGGGCTGGATCTAATGTTCTACTTGCGTAGTAGATCGCATGAAGTTTTTTATCCTTTCTGTGTCCTAGCATTGCGCCTACGGCATAGTCACTCGCATCACACATGATTTCGAATGGTAATCTCCATTCAGGTGGTTGCTGAAGGAGAATTGCCATCCAAGGTGCAGCGGAATTTAAAAATTTCTCCATTTAGTGATCCTTACGAATGGGTATGATCAGTGATAGAATCGTTACCTCTTGTGGAGATCACGAACGTTGAACGATGACAACGTCTCTACCCAGTCCACACGAACGAATTCCTTCAATCTCAGTGCTAGCTGCTACGAATGAAGGCTTTGAGTGAGTGAGAGAGAGGGAAACGAAATTCCAAATTAGAGTTACAATGCTTCTACCCAAGGGTTCTATTTATAGAACCACATGTGTGGGCTTCAAGCTAAAAAGCCCACTTAAGTGTATTTTGGCCCATATCTCATAATATGCCAAAATCACTTAAGTATTTGGTACCTTACCATATTTCGTATTCTACTTAAGTACACCGTACCTTACGATGTTCCTTAGTTACTCTATCTCTCATCAATCCGTCCTTTGTGTGTGACCCTATAGGTTTTCGCTGTGTTGGCAATTATATTAAATCACGTATTTAACATAATAAACAGTGAGCGGTATCTAGCAACACATCACTGCTACCCAAGACACGAAAATGTCATGTGATCTGACAAGTCCTTCTGTGATAATAATTATATGTATAATTACCCCTTTGCCCTTATGTCTATATTGAACATAAGGCATAGACCGTGTCATCCTTGTCCAGTTCAAGATTGGGCCCATAGACATTTATCCTGTTACGTAGGATGGGCAAATTCCATCTAGGACACTCATGTCCCTCAGCATGCTTTGTGGAGTACCCATTAACTGTCTTTATGGTTATCCAGTTACGGACAACGTTGGATCAACAATAAATCACTCGACTCTACATCTAGGGTCCATAGTGGTTTCAGGTCGAAGAGTGGTATACACCATTATCACCATGAGAATAACTTATGACACTTTGCATAACTTTCTATATAGTATTCTCATAGCGGGTCAATCCGGTATAAATATTACTCTTAATATTCATACCTATGTTTAAGACTTGATAACTCTTTATCCATGATCCATGAGATGTGATCATCAGTCTACAAACATAATAGTCTTAATGCTTTAATGTTATCCCACTTCACACTAAAGCTCGACTACGGATACTTTAAGAATAGTGTCCTTATGTTTAATGTGATCTCATGATTAAGTCATACTTGATACATTAAACGGACTAGCTATTCTAGGGACTTTATTAAACAAACTTAATAAAGAAAAAGCCTTTTTATTATTAATAAATAATTCGATACAAGTAACAAAAGTATTGGCCTCTAGGGCTTACACCAACAATCTCCCACTAACACTAGAGCCAATCAGGTATACCCCTAATGCTCATTGATCTAGTATGGTCATCATGCTTCTGCTGCGCAAGAGGCTTTGTCAGTGGGTCAACAATATTGTCAAGTGTAGGTACTCTACATATTTTCACATCTCCTCTATCTGTTATCTCTCGAATGAGGTGATAACGCCTAAGTATGTGTTTGGATCGTTGGTGAGATCTAGGCTCCTTAGCTTGTGCGATAGCACCATTGTTATCAGAATAGAGACCAATGGGATCCACAATGCTAAGAACTATGTCAAGTTCACTAATGAACTTTTTGATCCAAACAGCTTCCTTTGCTGCACTTGAGGCAACAATATACTCGGTCTCGGTTGTAGAATCAGCAACTGTATCTTGCTTTGAACTTTTCCAGCTCACAGCACCACCGTTTAAGCAAAACACATAACAAGATTGCGATCTAAAGTCATCCTTATCTGTCTGGAAGCTGGCATCGGTGTATCCGATTATAGCCAACTCTTCCTGACTTCCATATATCAAGAATGAGTCCTTAGTCCTTCTCAAGTACTTAAGGATATTCTTGACAGCTACCCAATGGGCATCACCAGGATCAGATTGGTACCTACTCATTGCACTTAAAGCATACGAGACATTTGGTCGAGTATATAACATGGCATACATGATAGATCCTATTGCAGATGCATATGGAATCTTATTCATGCGATCCCTTTCTTCCTTAGTTGAAGGGGATTGTGTTTTTTATAGACACATGCCATGTTGCATAGGTATGAATCCTTTCTTGGAATCATGCATGTTAAAGCGTCTCAGCACTTTGTCTATGTACGTACTCTGATTTAGGCCAAGCAGTTTTTGTGATCTATCTCTATAGATTCTGATTCCTAATATATAGGCTGCTTCACCTAGGTCCTTCATAGAAAAGCATTTCCCCAACCAAGACTTTACTTGTTGTAGGGTATGGACATCGTTTCCAATGAGTAATATGTCATCTACATATAATACCAGGAAAACGATCATGCTCCCACTAACCTTCTTATAGACACAAGGCTCATCTTCGTTCTTGATGAATCCATATTGTTTTACTGTTTCATCAAAACGAAGATTCCAGCTTCTGGAAGCTTGCTTCAATCCATAGATTGACCTTTGTAACTTACATATCTTTTGGGCTTCTTCTGGTATGTCAAATCCTTCAGGCTGTGTCATGTACACATCCTCAAGGAGATTTCCATTAAGGAAAGCAGTTTTGACATCCATCTTCCATATTTCATAATCATGATATGCAGCGATAGCAAGTAAAATCCGAACAGATTTAAGCATTGCAACTGGTGAAAAGGTTTCATCATAGTCAACCCCATGAATTTGTTTATATCCTTTTGCAACCAGTCTTGCCTTATAGGTATGTACCTTACCATCCATGTCAGTCTTCTTTTTGAAGACCCACTTGCATCCTATAGGATTAACTCCTACAGGAGGCTCTACCAAGGTCCAAACTTGGTTTGTGTACATGGAATCCATTTCAGATTTCATGGCTTCTAGCCACTTCTCAGACTCGGGACTAGTTATGGCCTCTTGGTAGGTCACAGGCTCATCTTGATCCATGAGTAATACATCACCTTGATCTGTTATGAGATATCTATATCTCTCAGGTAGGTGACGTATCCTGCTTGACCTACGTTGGTCTTGTTCTACTTGAGCAGGTTGCTCTTCCACAACTACTTGTGTTTCCTGCTCTAATTCCTTCATAGGTGTATCAATGCTTTGTGATTCTTGAATTTCTTCAAGCTCTACTTTCCTCCCACTGATTCCTTTGGAAATAAAATCCTTTTCTAGGAAAACTCTAGTTCGAGCGACAAACACTTTGCCCTCTGAAGGATTGTAGAAGTAATACCCTCTTGTTTCTTTAGGATACCCCACAAATAAGCATTTGTCAGATTTGGGCTCAAGCTTAGTTGAAATTTGTCGTTTCACATAAACTTCGCAACCCCAAATCTTCATGTAAGACATATGTAGTTTCTTACCACTCCATATCTCATACGGTGTCTTCTCAACCTTTTTGGATGGAACACGGTTAAGTGTGTAAGCTGCTGTCAATAGTGCATGTCCCCAAAAGGAGTTTGGAAGATAGGCGTGACTCATCATGGATTGGACCATGTCTAACAGGGTTCAATTTCTTCTCTCAGATACACCATTCAATTGGGGTGTTCCAGGAGGAGTAAGTTGGGATAGGATCCCACACTCTTTCAGATGGTCATCAAACTCTAGGCTTAAATATTCACCACCTCGATCTGATCGAAGAGTTTTAATATTCTTACCTAGTTGGTTTTGTACTTCATTCTTGAATTCCTTGAACTTTTCAAAGGACTCTGATTTGTGTTTCATTAAATACACATAACCATATCTATTGAAATCACCAGTAAATGTGATGAAGTACTGAAAACCTCCTCTGGCTGGTATGTTCAGTGGTCCACATACATCAGTATGTATGAGGGCCAAAAGATCATTAGTTCTTTCACATTTTCCTGTGAATGGAGACTTTGTCATCTTTCCAATTAAACAAGATCTGCATGTCTCATATGATTCATAATCAAAAGAGTCCAAGAGTCAATCTTTATGGAGTTTGGAAATGCGCTTCTCATTTATGTGGCCTAATCGACAATGCCAAAGGTAAGTTGGATTTAACTCATTAGGTTTCATCCTTTCAGTATTAATGTTATAGATAGGCATTTCAAGATCAAGGACATATAGTTCATTGTTCATTTGTGCAGTAGCATAGAATATATCATTCAAATAAATTGAGCAACAATTGTTCTTTATTATGAATGAAAAACCAAACTTGTCCAAATAAGAAACGAAAATGATATTCCTGCTAATTGCAGATACATAATAACAGTTCTCTAACTGAATTATTAAACCACTAGGTAAAGTCAATGCATAAGTTCCTACGGCTAAGGCAACAACCTTTGCTCCATTTCCAACTCGTAGGTCGACTTCACCTTTTGCCAAATCTCTACTCCCTTTTAGTCCGTGCACATTTGTACAAATGTGAGAACCGCATCCAGTATCTAATACCCATGATGCAGAAGTAGATAAATTAATTTCAATAACAAAAATACCTGAAGTTGAAGTCTCTACTCCATTCTTCCTATCTTCCAGGTACTTTGGGCAGTTCCTCTTCCAGTGTCCGATCTTACCGCAATGGAAGCAGATGCCTTCTTTTGCTATGCCTCCACTAGGCTTTAAAGCAGCAATGGTGGGTTTGGGTTTGGCAACTTCCTTGCCCTTCTCTGAGGCAATCGACTTACAAGAGGATGGATGAATGCATGCTGGTTCTGTTAAGTTTTGAAAATGATTACTCGACGTTGGATAGAGGTTTTGATCTTATTTTGAAATGGTTACCGGATGTTCATTTTAATTCTTGTATTAACATGTGACTAAAGAAATAAAGAAACAAATATTATACACTTTATGGGAGAGGGGTACATTTGTTATGAATGGGGATTGTTCATGGCAAACAAACAATAAGAATATATGCCTCATACATTATACAAGTAGGCAACAATTATCAATCAAATCAGATAAATAAATAATATATAATCAAACCAAAGAATCAAATAATGGAGCATTTAAACAATGCATGGGAGTATCAACATGTTAAATAATCAAGCAATAGAAAGCATGAATGAGAGAAACAAGTATAAAAGATAACAGATGAATCAAACAGATGAAAATATGCACACGAAGGATCCACTGAATAATTTAATCAGGAAATGAGGTAAGGACCAAATAAAATCAAGGTAAAAGGCCTCTAATACATGGCATATGAGATGAACGAGGGAGGATCAAAAGATCTCTTCAATTGCCATAAGCAATCCCTAAGTCAAACATCGATCATAAAGAAGTCAACTGAAAATTCAAGTCAACTTAAAAAATAACAAATAAATAGCAAATTAATCAAGAAAATCATGAAAAATTAAACTAAATAAGGTGGGTTCAGGACATCATCATCCCCCAAAAAGATTTTTAAAATAATGAAAATTGGCATGTGAATTAATTAAAACAAAACATAGGTCAAACCAAAAGTCAATTAATAAGACCAGGTTAGAAATAAATCAAGAATAAATAGTAAATTAATCAAGAAAATTATGAAAAATTAAACTAAATAAGGTGGGATCAGAAAAATCATCATCCCCCAAAAATATTTTAAAAATAATGAAAACTGGCACGTGAATTAATTAAAATAAAACAGAAGTCAAATTAAAAGTCAACCAACCAAAGTAGATCAAAAATAAATCCAAAATAAATTGAAAATGTGAAATAAAATTTCAAGAAAAGGTCAGGTTGACCACAATACAGGGGTCAACCTTCATCCCAAAAATCAAATGCTAAAAATAATTTTAAGTCATAAAAATAAAATCAATAAAAAAAGTGTGTTAAAATGGACCATTTAGAATAAATAATTAAAATAAAATATTAATATTAAAAAAATACAAAAATAAAAATTATATAAAATTAAATAGAACGTTAATAAAAGTGAAAAATATTTTTGGGTAATTTTATGGACGAAGAAAATATTTTAAATAAGAAAAAGAAATATGAAAATGGAAGGATTAATGGTGATGAACATGGTAAGCAAGCGTAGATATATCAAAACATGGTCATGGAAGAGATGATTACCTAATGGAAAATAGAAGTGAAATAGAATCTGATATGTGATGAAGCTTTACCTCCTTGCCACGAAATTCCAATTCTCCTTTAGGGTTAGGGTTTCAGCTTCTTAAATAGGGTGGATTAGGTGTTCTCATGGGCTTTTTAATAAGTGATTTATCCATAAGAATAAAAGTGTGAAGTGAGGTGTAAAATGTTGTTATTTTGGACCAAACTTAAGTGAATGGATGTCCAATGCATGGCCAAAAGAGGTAAAAAAAATGTGACTGGTTTGTGCAGCATGCTTAGAAAATATGATTGGGCCAGCCAGGCCCAAAATCTGCCTAGAAAATCAAGTCATGGTGCCCACTTTAAATGAATGTATCTCTTAAACCATGGATCCAAATGAGATGATTATAAAAGGATGTGAAAGAGGACATGGCAAGGTACAATTGTTGTGAAGAAAGTATTTTCAAATAATGCCTTGAAGTGCAAGAAAACTGGCCAAGAAGTCTTGACAAATTTTGAAGATTTTGGACTTAGAAATTTTTCTAAGTGTCTTAAAAAAATGTCTCACTTTGACTAAGCATAACTTTCTCAATTCTAATCCAAATAGAGCAAACTTTATATCTATAGAAAGCTTGGAATAAGAGGAACAACTTTAATGTTGGGGAAATTTTCAAATGGAGCTTTTATCTTGATGCAAAATGGGCTTAAAGTGAGTGCAACGATCATGAAAACTTGCCCTAAATGGAAAGTCAACCATTTCCAAATTAAGTAACTTTTCCAATTCCTGATTAAATGATGAATCCATGATCCAAACTTGATCAAACTTCACATGTAGGATCCCCTAGGCATGGATTTTGAGATTCCACTCTCAAAATGTCAGGAGTTGACTTTTCTGGCCCCACAGTTGACTATTCCCAAACTGTCTGATTCCCGATTCCATTGATCAATTGAAGCACTTCTAGCTCAAATAAAGAGCTGATTTTTTGTATGTAGACCCTTGTGGACATATGGAGGGCCATGGAAAATAGTTTCACCCAAAGAATCAGAAATAAACTGATTTTATACCAAACCCTAGTTTTAGGGCAAAATGATCAGGAACTGATTGCACTGATTGCCAATGGATCTTTCTGAGATAATTGTGAATCTTCCTAGGCCAAGATGCCTATATAATCATGACATGGATGAGCTCCTCTACTTCCAACCAAACATTTCCTGTTGCAGGTAGCCATGAAACCCTAATCTCGGATTAAATCCAGATGAACACTCTGATAGCTTTGAATCCTTCACTGATGAACTAAGGACAAAAATAAGATACTTGGACCCCCCTGAGACCCTTGAGACTTGTATACTTAGAAGATGAAGTCCAATTCTCAATCTTGCTTTGTGTGGGCTCCTTCTATTAAGGAGTGATCAATCAAAACCTGATCTCCATGTCACTAATGCATTATGCAATGAGTATGACCTAATATGATGCTAATGAAGTGTAAAACATAATCCCATGCTTCCAGAAAAATGAAGGGTAAATTTTAGGGTAAAAAATAGAACAAGTTTCACTCATTGAATACCGAAAATTTATCAATTTCTAGATTTCAATGGCAAATATTGAAAATTTCAGCATTTCCGAAATTTAGTGGCAAATACCAAAAATTTCAAAATTTCCAGAATTTTGTGGTAATTCCCAAAAATTTCACAATTTATTGTAAAACATTCCATATCTCTACCAAAAATTTTAAAATTTTTGGTATGTTTATACCGAAAATTCCAAATTCACGGTGCATGTGGCTTTGTTGTGGTAAAAAAATGGAAACTTTGAAAGTTTCCGGTACACACTATAAATTTCCGGTAAAAATAGGTATATTTCAAAAAATTCTGGTATTTACAAAAGGGTATAACGGTAAAAGTGCTATAAATATGGGAGTGTTAGGTACAACAATGGGAGTGGCAAGTTAAATGCTCTTTTCAAGCGGATGGTTAGGATTTCGATAATGGATCTGATACGTAAGCAAACCCATATATGAAATCCAAATCATATATAAAGGTTAGTCATATGGGAAATGTAAGTGCATCCATCAAATCTTCTCTCTTTTCTCAAAGACCACTTAAACATCTGTCTCAAAGTGCCTAATTCAGACCACCATTATCATCGCTCAAGATTATGAAAGAGGAATATAAAAAAAATTCGGGGGGGGGGGAAAGGGTTCAGTATTTTGTTGTGAATCAATTTTGGATAGTGATGTTCTGTAGGGTAGCATGAGATTTTGGGAGACGAAGGAATTTGAATGTGGATCACAAAATTTGGAACAAAGTAGTGAAGTTTGGAGTTGGGGGGGGTGGATAAAGATTGTCATCATATGGAATCAATAAGGATTTTTTAGAAAAGAGATCAAGAGGCAGAGAGTAAGAATGAGGCAAACAAGGGAGGTGATCAATAAATATTTTATCTCTCAATATTCAGGGATGTGGATTCTCAATCACGAGGAAAACCTTAAATCAATTAGCTATCAAAGGTATGTTCGGTGTTTGTATGCTCCAGGAAACAAAAATCCAAAATCTAGTGAACGAGGATGTTAAGGCTATGGAGCTAAAGCTAGCGGAAATATACCTGAACGTATCGCATGCTCTAACATACAACAAAGTCGCCATCGGACTTTATTTATTCCAGAAGGAAAGGGAAAACATCGATAAAATCCGGGGGAAAGAGATATACTGGGTAAGGAAGTCGGTTATGCAAGGGGAAGGTATTAGCACCCCAAACATCCATGGTACTCCATGGGAACCGTTTTGATTGCTCTTGCTCGAATAGGTGTTATATCTAGAGATTACTCACAAAAGAATTGGAAAAGGAAAGGAATTAGATAAAGTGCTCGGTGAGAATTGGGGCCCTCATGCCTACGTATCCTCATAGTGCAATGACGAATTCAGAGCTTCGTAGTTCAAGGAACTAGAAGTGGAAGATGAAAAGAATTGTGATCAAAGGATGGTTTGAACCAAAGAATAGTGTTTTGAACTCCAACAAGGGGTGAAAACATGAACCCAAGAGTAAACAAGTATGAACCGACCAATGAGGGCCTACAACACAGTATCACTGTATTAGGACAACCGAAAAAAGGAGGAATTAAGTGTTTGGGTTACGGGCCAAACAACTATTGATTCATAAGGAGGTACAAGGTGGAGCACAAAGGTATAGTGTATTTGACTCAAATAATAGGTATATCACATGAAATGAATGAATATAGAATAATGAGTGTATCACGAAGATGAACAGAGTGAAGTGACCGAAGTCACATAATTGAATATTTGGTGATAAGTAACTCAAGAAGTATTGTTTGAAATCTAAAGGTGAAAGTACATTAGAATCCATAAGAGAAATGGGATTTATACCATAGAGATGTTTGGGTGATGGGCCAAACAACTCTAGACAGAAATGCGGACTTTACGTTAGGCAGGGTAAAAGGATGTATATGGAATTCCAAAGAAAGAGTATTTCGATGTCAAAGGAATAGTATGTCACTGGGTGAACGATTTATGATCGAAGGTAGATAATGGATAATGAAATATATGAATGATGCCTTAAGGGGAAGGAGGAATAATTAGAAGTATGCTCGCCAAGGATTCTCATCCTCGTGCATACGTATTCTCATCGTGCAATCAGAAAGTTAGAGCAATCGTAGTTCAGAACTACGAGAATAAAGAGAGGAACATACAATGATGAAAAGTATAACTTGTACCAACAGAATGGTATTAAGGGAACCCACAACTGGATGGAACTCGGAATCAAAGAGTAAACAAGCCTCTCAACCAAAGGAATGAATTAAATGTCTGGGTACGAGCCAAACAACTCTCGATTCACAAGCTGAACTGGTGCTACAATATCTTCAAGGGGTAAAAACGGGGCCCAAGAGAAAGTATTGTTGTGTGCAAGGAACAATATACCACTGGATGGGGAACCAACAGTTCAAGATCAAAGAATAATAGTATCTTGGATCCAAGAAAAGGGTAGACTCTTAATCAAAGAGCAAAATAGCGTCTTAGCCGAAAAGGAATGAATTAAATGTTTGGGTGATGGGCCAAACAACTCTCGATAAATAAGATGGATTATCGTTAAGACGTCCCAAAAGGATAGACAAGGAGTCCAAGGAGAAGTATGATTGATCTCAAAAGGATGGTATGATTGAATGAATGAAGAATGATTGATTGATAAATAGGATAGCTCGCGAAGAAACAGGGTTCTCCTGCCTACGTATCCTTATAGTGCAATAAGGAAATCAGAGCTTTCGTAGTTCAGCGCACTGGGACTGAAAACAAGGTAATTAAGGAGGCAAAAGAATATGATTGAATTATTGAGAGAGTTGAATAGACTTGATAGTTACTTGACAAGAATCACACTAAAGTCTATGAGTAAAGTCGGATACTGAAGCTAGCGGAAATAAACCCGAACGTATCGCACGCTCGAACATACAATAGAGTCGCCATCGAACTTTATTTATCCCCAAAGGGAATGGAAAACATCGATAAAACTCGGGGGAAAGAGATATACTGGGTAAGGAAGTCGGTTATGCACGAGGAAAGTATTAGCACCCCTAACATCCATGGTACTCCATGGGAACCGTTTTGATTGTTCTCGCTCAAATAAGTGTTATATATAAGATTACTCGCAAAGGAATGGGAAAGGAAAAAAATAGATAAAGTGCTCGGTGAGGATTAAGGCCCTCATGCCTACGTATCCTCATAGTGCAATGAGGAATTCAGAGCTCCGTAGTTCAGAGAACTAATGGTGGGAGGTGAAAATAAGTGTGATCAAAGTATGGTATGAACCAAAGGATAATATGATTTGAACTCCGACAAGGGTGAAAACATGAACCCAAGAGTAAAACCGGTATGAACCAATAAGTGAGGGCCTACAACACTGTATTGGAATAACCAAAAAAGAGTAAATTAAGTGTTTGATTACATAGTACAAACAACTCTTGGTTCACAAAGAGGTATAAGTTGAAGAACAAAGGTACATTGTATTTGTCTCAAATAATATGGTATATCACATGAAGTGAATGAAGATAGAATATGAATGCATCAATGGAGAGGAATGGAGTGAAGTGACCAAAGTCACTAAATAGAGTATCCGGTGATAAGTGACCGAAATGGTATAGTTTGAACCCAAAAGTCAAGGTATGTTGGAATCCATAGGAGAAATGGGATTCATACAATAGAGGGAAACATGCATATTGGCCAAAAGAAGGAATTAAATGCCTGGCAATAAGCCAAACAACTCTAGGTACAAATGAGGACTATTCATTAGGCGTCCTAAAAGGATGTATATGGAATTCCAAAGAAAGTGTATTTCGGTATTAAAGGAATAATATGTCATTGGGTGAACGATTTATGATCGAAGGTAGATAATGAATCATGAAAGATATGGATGATGCCCTAAGGTGGAAGAAGGAATAATTAGGAGTATGCTCGCCAAGGATTCGCATCCTTGTGCCTACGTATTCTGATTATGCAATGAGAAAATCAGAGAAATCATAGTTCGGAACTACTAGAAAAGAGAGGGAGATATACAGTGATGAAAGTTATAACTCGCACCATAAGAATGGTATCAAGGGAACTCACAAAATAATTGGCTTCAAATCCAAGAGTAAAACTGGTATGAACCAACAAGTGAGGGCCTACAATACTATATTGGAACAACCAAAAAAGATTGAATTAAGTGTTTGGTTTCACAGCACAAACAACTCTTGGTTCATAAGGCGGACTGTTCATTAGGCATTCTAAAAGGATGAGTATGAGACCCACAAGAAAGTATTATTGGGTGCAAGGGAGAATGCATCACTTGCTGGGGGAACAAACAATTCGAGATCAAAGGAGACTATGTCTTGGATCCATGAAGGAATAAACTTTGAACCGAGAAACGAAAGAGGTATTGACTAGGATGTGGAGGAAACTAGGCATACCCACTCCTGTCATAACCAAAAACAAAGCGACTTAAATGTTTGGATACAAGCCAAACAACTCTTGGTTCACAAGGCGGACTATTCATTAGGCGTCCTAAAAGGGTGAACATGGAAACTAAGGAGAATTGATATTTGATCTCAAAAAGATGGTATTGATTGATGAATGAAGAATAATTGATTAATAAATAGGGTAGCTCGCGAAGAATCTGAATTCTCCTGCCTACGTATCCTTATAGTGCAATAAGGAAATCAGAGCTTTCGTAGTTCATCCCACTAGGGCTGAAAGCAGGGGATTTGATAGGGTTGCCCAGAGGCGAGGTAGATTGCTTAACAAGCAAGGAAGTGGTTCTAACCAAAGATGGTGGTCAACCACAAGGAAAAACGAGATATAGCCAGGGTCAGAACTCTATTGGGAAAGAATGCCAAGATCTATATCTTATGGGCAAAGAATAAAGCCAGAGTTTGAACTCCAAGGGCTAAAGAGGTTTGCCAAGGTCTGCACCTTGAGGCAAATGATCAAGCCAGAGTCTGAACTCCATGGGCTAGAAGGTTGCCAAGGTCTGCACCTTGAGGGAAAGCAACAAGGTAAGCCATAGTCTGAATTGATAGGCAATGCCTAAAGCTAAAGATTGAGAAATGGGTATGTGACCCTTAGATAATAATCCCAAGAGATACATGAATTGAATGAGGATTGAATGATTTATCTTTGAAGTAGAATAGAGAGATGAATTGAGAGACTTGATAGTTGATTAATAAGAATCATATGAGAGTCTAGGAATAAGGGCGAACGCTTTGAATATTTGGGGCATACGCCCCGTACGCAAAGCCTCTCTAGACAAGGATAGGAGAGACTCCGTCTCGTCATTCCCTATTACTTAATACTTGAAGTGCATGATACTTCTCTTGACTGACAAGTTGCTGGCGAAGAATCTTCATGGTTGATCCTTATGTTGATTGTTGATCTTGTGTGAAGAAGACTTGGTAGTTAATCGGTTCGGATTGTACTAAAGTCTATGAATACGGGCGAACACTTTGAATATTTGGGGCATATGTCCCATACGTAGAGTTGCTCTAGACAAGGATAGGAGAGACTCCATCTCATCATTCCTTACTATTTAAGGCTTGTTTCGTACAACTTGTTGGTTCTATGTGTTGGAATTAATTTTGGTAAAACCTAGAGTTATCACAAGTTGTCACGCGTGTTGTCTTGACATGTGATATCAGTTTCCTGCAGGATGTTTAAATATGGTTGTGCAGGATTTAGCTAAGATGTCAGACTCGATGTTAAGACATGTGTATACAGAACATTCAGTCTGAATGTTATGTATCTTAAGATTGCGCTTTTCATGCAAATTTGTGTGTGATTATGTGGAGATTGAATGCACTATTCAAGGAGTAATTTGATTTAAAACCAAATTGATTTATTTTCCAATAAGGGATGATTAACTGTCGTGAATAAGAAGATACGCAAGGAAAATAGATTTAGGGTTTTATGATGCCCATGCCCATTCAAAAGCTTATATTTAAGGGCCATGTAAAACCTGGTTTTAACACACAAGAAAAACGAATGAAATAGTGAGAGAGTTACAAGGTTTTAGTCTTGTGTGAGCTTGTGTATTGTGAGCCATTCATTCATATTATTGATGATTGAATTGGACTGACTTTTGTGTTGTAATTTGTCCACTCTAAGCTTTGAAGCATGAGTGTGTGTTTATGTGGTCGAAGCTTTTAAGCAAGATCAAGTATTTGTTCTTGAAGAGTGTCTTCTTTCTTTGAAATATTTGTTTTTATATCACTGTTGTGATTGAGGGGGAGTGAGTAGGGTCTCATATCTAAGAGTTCTTTGAAGCCACACGGGTATAAATTAGGTGAAAAGACTGTAACTTAAAGTTGTTTACTGAGAGTCTTTGAAGTAATTCTGTTTAGTGGATTTCCTTCCTGGCTTGGTAGCCCCCAGACGTAGGTGAGTTTGCACTGAACTGGGTTAACAATTGCTTGTGTCACTTGTTCTATTGTTTCTTTGTCTTTTATCCTATTTATATTTTAGTTGTTGTTTAGATACTAGTTTCGTGACATTTACCTTCGACATCTCATATCTGATACCAGAATTTCAATTGGTATCCGAGCAGACATTCTGCTCTGGTTCTGGGTGAGATCTTGGGACGTTACTTTCTGGTACTATGGATAGAGACGGAGGATCTGTTCACAGACCACCAATTCTGGATGGATCTAACTATGACTACTGGAAACCTCGAATGATATCCTTCTTGAAATCCTTGGATAATAAGGCTTGGAAGGCTTTTCTAACAGGCTGGGAACATCCCTTCATTACTAAGGAAGGAGAAGTTACAACTTATAAGAAGGCCGAGGAAGAATGGACCAGGGAGGAGGATGAACTAGCTCTTGGAAAATCTAAAGCATTGAATGCTATATTCAATGGGGTTGATAAGAACATCTTCAGACTGGTGAACAACTGTGAGGTGGCTAAAGATGCTTAGAATATTCTCAAAACCACTCATGAAGGTACCTCTAGAGTGAAGATGTCTAGATTACAGTTGCTTACTACTAAGTTTGAGAATTTGAGGATGAAAGAAGATGAAAGTATTCATGACTTCCATATGAATATCCTTGAAATTGCTAATGCCCAGGGAGCCCTAGGTAAGAAGATGTCAGATGAAAAACTTGTGAGGAAAATTCTCAGGTCACTTCCCAAGAGATTTGCCATAAAAGTGACAGCCATAGAAGAATCTCAAGACATCTGCAATATGAGAGTGGATGAGCTAATTGGATCCCTCCAAACATTCGAGTTGGGAATGAGTGATGGATCTGAAAAGAAAGCCAAAAGCATAGCCTTTATGTCAAACACTGAAGAGAAAGAGGAAGACAGTGGTCAGGATACTAATGAAGATCTGGAAAATGATGTAGCATTACTGGAGAGACAATTCAACAAACTCCTGAAAAGGATGGATGTAAGGTCAAAGTCTAATGTCAAGAACAACTCATTTGACATCAGTAGGTCCAATGATGCTGGAAGAAGAACAAAATCTGAGGAAAAATCCAAACAGGGCAAAGGAATTCAGTGCCATGAATGGGAAGGGTATGGACACATTAGAGTTGAATGTGGGACTTACCTCAAGAAACAGAAGAAGAGTCTTGCTGCTACTTGGTATGATGAAAGTGAAACAGAAGGAGAGTCTGCCAATCTTGTAACTGCCTTGACTGGAAGATGCGGTTCTGATGAAGACTCAAGTGATGATGAAGTAACCTTTGATGAATTAGCTACTACATACAGAAAGTTGTGTTACAAAAGTGAAGAAGTGTGTCAACAAGTGGAGAATCAGAAGAAATTGATAATCCAACTAGAGGATGAGAAGACAGAACACTTAGAAACCATTTCTAAGTTGAAGATCGAAGTCGTGTTCCTGAACTCCAAACTGGATGAGATGACAAAGTATGTCAGAATGCTAAACAGTGGATATGACACCTTAGACAAAATCCTCCAGACTGGAAAGATGGCAGGAGACATGTCTAGCCTTGGGTTCAATGAATCCACTCCTGAGTGTAGTCACACTGGTAGCAAACCAAAGATGTCACATCAAGTGTCTCAACATCACAAGGAAAAACAACATAAAGGAAAACACCAAAGATGGAGATGTCATTATTGTGGGAAATTTGGCCACATAAAACCATTCTGCTTTAAGTTGTATGGCTATCCTAGTCCTACTCATCATCAATCTAGACCCAAACACCACATCCCTGTTAACAGAAAACAGTGGGTTCCTAGGGTTGGTGCTACTAACTTGATAGCTCACACTTCCTTCAGAGTTTCAGTCAAAGAAGACTTGTATTTTGACAGTGGATGCTCCAGACACATGACTGGAAGCAAAAACTTGCTAATTGACCTTCAAACTCATGCCACCAACTATGTGACCTTTGGTGATGGAGCAAAGGGTGAAATCAAGGGGATTGGAAAGCTAAAATGTCCTGGAGTCCCTAACCTTGATAATGTGCTGCTTGTTAAAGGATTGACTGCAAACCCGATCAGCATCAGTCAACTATGTGACCAAGGTCTAAATGTGAACTTCACAAAAACTGAATGTTTGATTACTAATGGAAAAATAAGGTGATCATGAAAGGAGTCAGGTCTAAGGACAACTGCTATATGTGGAATTCTCAATAAACTAGTTATTCATCAATGTGTACTCTAGCTAAAGAAGAAGAAGTGAAACTATGGCATCAAAAACTGGGTCATCTGCATCTTAAAGGAATGAAGAGGATTATATCTGTTGAAGCTGTCAGAGGAATCCCAAAATTTAAGAGTGATGAAGGAATATTTCTGGGCTACTTAACAAACAACAGAGTGTTTAGGGTCTTTAATTCCAAAACAAAAGTTATGATGGAATCTATTAATGTTGTTGTTGATGATCAAGAGACTGATGTCACAGACGATGTTGAAACATCTCTGAATGATGCCCTAGCTGATCTCCTGGACAACAGTAATGAGAGTAAGTCCACTCAAGCTGAACCTGAAGCTGATAAAATTAATAAGGGACCCTCTATCAGAATTCAGAAGGATCATCCGAAAGATCTCATTATAGGAGACCCAAATAAAGGGATCACCACTAGATCAAGGGAAGTGATCTCACATGCCTGTTTTGTGTCCAAGATTGAGCCCAAGAATGTAAAAGAAGCCTTAATTGATGAATTCTGGATCAATGCCATGCAGGAAGAGTTAGGCCAATTCAAGAGAAATGAAGTGTGGGAATTGGTTCCAAGACCTGAAAGAATAAATGTTATTGGAACAAAGTGGGTTTACAAGAATAAATCCGATGAAAAAGGTGTGGTTACTAAAAATAAAGCAAGATTGGTAGCACAAGGATACACTCAAGTTGAAGGAGTTGACTTTGATGAAACATTTGCCCCTGTAGCTCGCCTGGAGTCCATTAGATTACTGCTCGGAGTGACATGTATTCTGAAGTTTAAACTGTTCCAAATGGATGTGAAAAGTGCCTTCTTAAATGGCTACTTAAATGAGGAAGTGTATGTTGAACAACCTAAAGGGTTCACAGACCCAAATCTTCCAAAGCATGTGTATAAGTTGAGGAAAGCCCTCTATGGGTTGAAACAAGCTCCGAGAGCTTGGTATGATAGACTCGCAGTGTTTCTCATTGACAATGGATACATGAAGGGAGGCATTGATAAGACTTTATTTGTCAAAAATGAAGGAGGAAAAGTCATGGTGGCTCGGATATATGTGGATGATATTATGTTTGGTGGGATGTCAAATAAGATCGTTCAACATTTTGTTGAACAAATGCAATCTGAATTTGAAATGAGCCTTGTTGGAGAACTAACCTATTTTCTTGGGCTACAAGTCAAGCAGATGGAAGATTCTATCTTTCTATCTCAAAGCAAATATGCAAAAAATATTGTTAAGAAGTTTGGTATGGAGAATGCAAGCCACAAAAAGACACCTGCTCCTACTCATCTGAAAGTGTCTAAAGATGAAAATGGTGTCAGTGTGGATCAAAGTCTCTACAGAAGCATGATAGGGAGTCTGCTATATCTCACAGCAAGCAGACCTGACATTGCTTTTGCTATAGGTGTATGTGCTAGATATCAAGCTGAACCAAAGGTGAGTCACATAAACCAAGTGAAAAGGATCCTGAAATATGTCAATGGCACTAGTGACTATGGGATGCTATACACTCATGGATTTGAATTTGTGCTGTCTGGATATTGTGATGCTGATTGGGCTGGAAGTGTTGTTGATAGGAAAAGCACATCAGGAGGATGCTTCTTCTTGGGGAACAACTTAATATCATGGTTTAGTAAGAAACAAAATTGTGTGTCTCTGTCCACTGCTGAAGTTGAATACATAGCAGCTGGAAGTCGTTGCTCTCAACTGGTGTGGATGAAACAAATGCTGACTGAATACAATGTCATGCAAGATGTCATGACATTGTACTGTGACAACCTGAGTGCTATAAACATTTCTAAGAATCCTATTCAGCATAGCAGGACAAAACATATTGATATCCGTCACCATTTTATTAGCGAACTCGTGGAGGATAAAATTGTAGCCCTAGAGCATGTTACCACTGAGATGCAGTTAGCTGATATTTTTACAAAGGCCTTGGATGCAAATCAATTTGAATTCCTAAGAGGGAAATTAGGGATTTGCATTTATGAAAATTTGTAGCAATTAATATGGAGTGGAAAAGGTAATCAAATTATTGTCTGCTTTCTTAAAATAAAGCGCTCCCTTTATGGTAAATCATCACCTAGTCTTGGAAATACCATCTATTACCTTTTCACACGTAACCTCACTACCTACTCCAACATTTCCAACTCCCTGCTTCTTCCTCAAACTCCTCTTCTAGGGCAACTGAAATTTTTCCACAAAAACGACAAGATGTCACAACATCAAACTCCATCTGGTTCAAAAACTACTAAGCCTACTCACAAGGATAACACTCCTTCCATGGACTTTCTCGATGATGAAATTTTGGATGCGGTCCCTCTATCTGTTATTCCAGGCGAAGCCCTTGACTTAAACCATCCCATGGATGCATCAACTTCTGCATGCCCCAATCAAGGTAACAGCTCTAGTATCCCTTCTAGCTCTACTCATGCCACTAGTTCTAAGGAAGATATGCACCATATTGATCGTGTCATAAGAAACCTAGTCACTAGAATCCTTAATGAAGGACATTCTGTGAAGGGAGTCTCTACTCCCCTGTCTAAAATGTACCCCTCTCCTAAGGTTGAACCTCATAGTGAGAAGGATGACGATTCCTCTAGATCTGAGAAGGACATGGCTGCTGAAGGTTTGTGCTCTTTAGGTAAAACTGTGTCTGGTAAAAAATCTGTGGCATCTACAACTGCCAATGCTTCACATTCTGAGAAGCATGATTCTGCAAACAATGTGATTGACCTAGAGGATGATAGGTCTGATGATCAAGATGACATCTTACTTCATCACTTAAAGCCCAGTGTGGCTAAGCGTATGAAGACTAGAAAAGGTAGATCTGTGGCTGAAATGATGTCAGCTAAAACAACTAAGAAGACTGCTGGTGTAGGTCCTTCCAAATCTTGAAGCAAAGTTGATGTGAAGAAGAGGAGGGTTAGAGAAGTTTCTGAGTCTGACGAAGATGTTGAGGAAGATGTCCATGACATCTCCTCTGTGAAGAGGACCACTGTGAGGAAGTCCCCTGTGAAAGTGGTTGTTGTGCATTTGGACAATATCTCTTTCCATTTTGAAGATGGAGCAGCCAAATGGAAGTTTGTGATTCAAAGAAGGGTGGCTGTAGAGAGAGTTAGGAAAGGATGTTGTTAAAGTCAAAGAGGTCATGAACCTAATTAAGAATGATGGGTTAATGAAGACTGTGGCTGGGTTATCTCAGTGCTATGAGGGATTGGTTAAGGAATTCATTGTCAACATTCCTGAAGATATTGCTGATAAAAACAGCAAGGAATTTTGCAAAGTTTTTGTGAGAGGTAAGTGTATCACATTTTCTCCCACTGTCATTAACAAGTTTCTAGGAAGAAGTATAGAGGGTGCAGGTGAATTGGAAGCTACAGATAATGAAGTCTGTAGAGAAATTACAGCAAGGCAGGTGAAAGAGTGGCCTAGTAAAAAGCATCTTCCTGCTGGGAAGCTGATTGTTAAGTATGCCATATTGCATAAAATAGGATATGCAAATTGGGTGCCTACCAACCACATTTCCACAATTTCTAATACCCTTGGAAGATTTATCTTTGCTATTGGAACCAAACTCAAATTTGACTATGGTAGGTTTATGTTTGAACAAATTGTCAAGCATGCTTCTACTAACGCAGTGAAGCCGCCTATAGCCTTTCCCTGTATGATTTGTGGGATTATCCTGAGTTAACACCCTGGGATTTTGAGTACTAATGACCTACCAAGTAGAAGAGAACCTACTCTATCAGTACACTATAAACTGTTTGAAGGCAGTCATGTCGAAGACATTGTCATGACATCTGCTATGAAAAAGCCAGCCTGAAAAGGTGGACTTATTGTTGAGCTGAAGGAAACGTGTAAAGAGCTGGGTGCAGGGATAAGGGTAGCAACAACTAGGAAAGAATCGTTGGAAGCCCTGATTGCAAGCTTGGAGCGAGCTGAAGGTGATAATATTGAACAGGCTAAGGAAGCTGAAGCCCAAACCTCTAGTGAGAGGTCTGCAACTAATGATGAGACAAGTGGCAATTCTGTTTCTGATGCTGATGAAGCTGCAAGCTCAAGCTCCTCTGACTAGCTCCTTTAGATTTGGCCCCCATTCATGTGATGATGTTTTTTTTGCTGTGTTGATGGATGTTCTGGACTTTGGCAGTTATGTTCTGCTGCTTTGATGTTTATTTTTCTGGATTTTCTGGTTTGACTTGTTGGATTGTATCTCAGCTTGTTTAAAGCTGCGTATGTACTTGGTTCTGTAACCCTTAACTTTTGACATTCTAATTCTTGACTGAATAGACATTTATTTTGTCTCTTTGGTCTCTTTTGGCTAAAAAGGGGGAGAAGTAGAAATATGTTATGCTATAGATGATGTTATAGATGATGTTGGAGATGATGTTAAAGGTGGAAGTGTTCTGTCTGTGTAAAGCAGACTGGTGCTAACTAAAGAGGGAGGTGGTGTGTTCTGAGCACAAGTGCATGTGTGTTTACTAGTTGCTATTTTTGCTAGTAATGTGTGTATGTTTACTTCTGCTGCTGAACTGATACTGTGATTATTTTCTTGTGAAACGTATAATCTGATGTATGTTTTAGTCAGAATTTGCCAAAGGGGGAGTTTGTTGGTTCTATGTGTTGGCATCAATTTTGGTAAAACCTAGAGTTATCACAAGTTGTCACGCGTGTTGTCTTGACATGTGATATCAATTTCCTGCAGGATGTTTAAATATGGTTGTGCAAGATTTAGCTAAGATGTCAGACCCGATGTTAAGACATGTGTATACAGAACATTCAGTCTGAATGTTATGTATCTTAAGATCGCGCTTTTCATGCAAAACTGTGTGTGATTATGTAGAGATTGAATGCGCTATTCAAGGAGTAATTTGATTTAAAACCATATTGATTTATTTTCCAATAAGGGATGATTAGGTGTCGTGAATAAGAAGATACGCAAGGAAAATAGATTTAGGGTTTTATGATGCCCAGGCCCATTCAAAAGCTTCTATTTAAGGGCCATGTAAAACCTGGTTTTAACACACAAGAAAAGCGAACGAAATAGTGAGAGAGTTACAAGGTTTTAGTCTTGTGTGAGCTTGTGTATTGTGAGCCATTCATTCATCTTATTGATGATTGAATTGGACTGACTTTTGTGTTGTAATTTTTCCACTCTAAGCTTTTAAGCATGAGTGTGTGTTTACTTGGTTGAAGCTTTTAAGCAAGATCAAGTATGTGTTCTTGAAGAGTGTCTTATTTCTTTGTAATATTTGTTTTTATACCACTGTTGTGATTGAGGGGGAGTGAGTAGGGCCTCATATCTAAGAGTTCTTAGATAGAAGTCACACGGGTAGAGATTAAGTGAAAAGACTATAACTTGAAGTTGTTTACTGAGAGTCTTTGAACTAATTCTGTTTAGTGGATTTCCTTCCTGGCTTGGTAGCCCCCAGACGTAGGTGAGTTCGTACCGAACTGGGTTAACAATTGCTTGTGTCACTTGCTCTATTGTTTCTTTGTCTTTTATCCTGTTTATATTTTAGTTGTTGTTCAGATATTAGTGTCGTGACATTACCTTCGACATCTCATATCTGATACCAGAATTTCATAACTTGAATCGTGTTACCAAGTGTTGACCTTTGATTTGTCTTGTATAATCCGCTGATTGGTTTGACTGAGGATGCCTTGATTGAAGATCTTGACTTGAGGCTTCAAACTCCACAACTTAGAATAAAAGTCTTATTAAGTGACCAAGTGTCTTTTGGTCACCCAATTTAGACTACGGAATTATACAAGTTCAAAGGATTTAATAGATCCAAATTGCTTTTGATCAATTTAATCATGGGTTTGTTTTGGTTTGAAAACTAGGTTAGCACCTAATATAATGGTTAGAATTGATCAAACTAGCATAAGGGAGCATGTTATGGTTGATTAAAAACCTATGTTAAAATCCTAGGGGAGCATGTGATTATATGAGTGAAAATGTCCAAAATTTCCCCTAAAGGGTAAAATGGTCTACCAAAAGCATCAAATCATGGATACAAACTTAATCAAAGTCTAATTAAACCTAATTAAAATGTTAACAGGACAATTAGTAAAATTACCAACACAAAGCAAAACCAGAATTGAAATGGTAATTAACATGTTGGACCAAGGGGTGCAGGCCCTGAATAAAAAATGCAGAATTTAGCAACAGGGGTGTAGAAAGTAGAGTATTGGGCTTAACTGCTAAGCCTAACAGAAATTGCAAAGAGACATGTGGACAAAAAATAAGCACTCACTCACTCTCTCATCTCTACACGTCATTTTCCACTTCTCATATCAAAACAAAATCACCACCGGAACACCGGCACCACCGCACCGGAGGCGGCGGAGCCGGCCGGAATCAAGAAAAAGCATCATTTTCCCGCTCCTCTCAACCTCTTCTATCCCAATCACTCGTCCATTCTAACCGTTAATAAACTAATTTTGGAAATTGAGCCAATAAGGTCAAGAATCCTAAGTATGAAGATCTGCAATTAGATAGAGGTGGAGGAGAATCAAACCATCAAACTTTGGGGTTCTAATTCTCCACTACACAAGCCACAATGTGGTATAAAAATACGGCAAACAAGCACAAATGAAAGATGAACATTCACCAACCTACAAGACGGAGAATTGTCTTGGAATTTGTTGCAATTTGGAAGTGATGAATATGAAGAAGAGAAACCTAGAGATATGCTACTTAGAACCTTCAATCTTCTCCTTCTACTACGAATTCATACTCCTCAAGAATCAATTCTGAGAAAATTCTGAACCGAATTGTTGTTGATGTTGATCATGTGAATGTAGGGATGATTATTGAATGCAAGAGGTTTAGCTCAATTGATAACGAACTTCAATGTGAAGCTTGATCCAATGGTGGTTTGAGCTTTGGTGTAGGGTGAAGAAATGGAGAAGATGAAGTGAGAAGAGTTGAAGATGATGTTTGCAGAAAAAGTGAGGAAATAGTGAAAAGTGGAGTGAATAGTGGTGGCTTCAAATGACGGAGAAGATGATAATTTATAGGGATTAGGCTTGGGATCCCTAAGGTTTCGAGTTAGGCTAGGAGTTAGTTAAAAGAGGATTGAAGTTAGTTGGGATGAACTCAGTGAGTTTAGGTGGTTAACTCGCTGAGTTGAAAGTTAGTTAATTAGTTAACTTAGTGGAAATGTGTTCAAGTGATTGTTTGTGACTGGTTATTGTAGGTGACAATTAGCTTTAATGTTGGTTAAGGCACAAGATATAACTATAATAACTTGCAACTGTAGGTTAACAGTGGTTGTGTTATATGTTTTTGGTCTTAGTTATGATTGTGCAAGTTGAAGTGCTTATGGATTTTAATGCACTTGTTTTGCTGCAGGTCTGATGTATTCACAAGGCATGTGGTTGAAGTTTGATGAAGTACCGAACCTCGGAGTGTCTTCGAGTGCTCACGGCTCTCCCGGTGTTCATGCAGGTGTCTACTTGCTTTGGATTGCAAGCCTCAATGATGGAGGATCATGTTTCAACCCCAAAAGTTCTCCTCTCACATTAATAGTGCAAAAATCCTGCAAAACAACCTATGAGTCGACTCAAATAGGGAATGAGTCGACTCATACAGTGACTTTCCAAGGGTTGAATCAACTTGCCCGGACCCGCGACAGAAAAATTGGAAATGAAAATTGACAATGAGTCGACGCAAAGGCATGAATGAGTCAACTCAATCAAGAATTCCCAGCATTGAGTCGACCGGTAGGTCGACCTGTTCCGACCCGAGGGAACCAGGTTCAAAGAAAGAAGGGTCATGAGTCGACGCAAAGGGTGAGTGAGTCGACTCACTCAAGTTGCCCAAAATTGAGTCGACCGATGGATCGACCTGTTCCGTCCCGGGGGTTTTGTGTCGAGTCATGAGTCGACTCACAGGGCAAAAAACCTCCAAAAATGAGTTTTTTTCAATATAATACCCTTTTTTGCACCCTTTTATGTGTGTAAGGAATGTTTTAGGAGTAAAAAATAATGTAATGGACCAATTGAATGAAAATGACTTGACTCAATGCATGAACACGACCATGAACCCGAACTCAAGATCTATAACCGACTCATGGAAGCGGGGAATGTGACCCTATGGACCAAGCAATAGTGGCATGACGATGATCAAGTGAATGAATGAAGGTGGATGGAAGTTATGAGACCAAGGACTTGGGTTATTACCAAAAGACTCGACCACCAAACAGGACAAAATAGACAGACCAAGTACCGGATGCTAAGTGTGACGCACTGGGATCACCTGAGATTAGGGTTTCCAACATCACTAGATGAAAAACCAACCCTTGATTAGGGTTTCAAATGCAATGCAAAGCCCCACAAGCTACACCTCAGACCATGGGCCCATATACAAAGTCAAACACAAGATCCTCCACAATCAAGTATTAGGGTTGCAACCCACACGATGCACGATACCAACATCTTCAATCTAAACCTGATTTGTTAACTAACAACCTTGAGTTTTAATGTTTGTTAGTCTCTGTTAACCATGAATGAATGATGATGAATATGCATGATACATGAAAGAGGTTAGATGGGTCTCAGATTATAGGTTTGATGTAAAAGCGAAAATGGGGGGTAAATTTTAGGGTACTACAATTGCCCTTATTTAATCTTCTTGAACCTGAATACATGAATTGCAGAAGCTTTTCAGGTATTCAAGGTAGAAGAGGATTAAATACTAACGTATCCAAAATTTGACCGATGAGGGTAGATGTGATATTATGAGAATTTTGTGGTTAGTCAACAAAATTGAATTTTACTTTTGATTTTCTTGTTTGCACAATTTCATGTTATGCTTTATAAATGTTATGCATGAGTGGAACGACATGGTGTATGCATGATAACGATTTATGCATTGGTTAAGCCAAATGCTCATATAGAGGGCGGTGGGTATTTTGGGCTAAGATAGGGGATCATCCAGACATGACTCTCTGACACCTACTTCAAGCTCAAAAGTTGTTGCAACACTTTTATATTATGTTCGAAACATGGAAAGAGTTCGTACTTACGTAGCCTGCCTCTGCCCCAATGTACTAAATATCTGCACCAACTGCCCCAATTACCAGTTATGGGGTGGTATCACTTTCTGAGTGTCTCAAACTGGTTTGCCTCAGTGTCTTGAAAATGTGTTCTCTTGATTAACCATCTCAGGAAGGATTGACTTCTCATGCTCTCAAGGTGGCCTGCCCCAATATGAGCCTCAAAGTAATTTTGCCCCTGTCTGGCTGATTCAGAGAGATTTGTAGAATCTCGACGTAGTTGCCCCAGATCGACTGTCTTCTTGGAGAGATATGAACTATGGGATGTCAGGACTTTGATCAACCTTCCCACTATGTAAGCTTCTTTGATGTCAAATGACTGCTCACATGTAAAATGCTCATTTTAAGAATGATAATTGTAATGTCATGCTCATGCAAGTTTTGAAAACTCAAGGGTGCTCACTAATATTATGACATTGAAATGTCACATCAGTATCAATACAGGTGACAAGCGAATCTTTAGGAGTCAGCTTAGCGCAATCTTACCTAGTATGCTTTCGAAATGAACCCTACTTCAATTAGGTCTTTTGAGGGTTGTAATGTGGCTTGGTTCACGGTTTCAGAAAGGAAGGATATGAGGCTCAAAACCTACTTTAACCTGCCCATTCTTCGTGATGTTCTCCAGTCCTACGTTCAGTTAGCCTAAAATAAGCGTTCTTCTTTCAGAAAAGGATTTTGGATATTAATAATGATGGTTAAGGAGACCCAATGGGAGTTTGGAGCGATAACCCCTCACCTTTTGATTTTGTTTGCAGTCACAGAGATTTGCTCTTGTTGAGGATTTTGACATTGATCCTCCGATTCTTTTGATTTGTTTACCCTTATTTTTCCTGGGCTGGTCCTTTGGGTCTGCAGCCCACCGGGATACCCTAACTTTTTCCTAAGTCAATCTGGTTTTCAAGTTCTTGACTTAGCGGGCTTTTCATTTGCTTTTGATTTTTTCATTTTGCTTTGTCTCCTTTTTTTTGTACTTGAGCAAATCCTATGACACTGCTTTCTCAATTTGTTGCATAGGTTGTGACTACCTCACTCCTTTTGTGGTAAGGGATAACCATTCTGGATTTGTGATTCTATCCTCTTGAGAGGGATATGATGTGATTGATCACTTGATGAGATGCTCTGCTTCTGAAATTTGAACGCAAGTCAAAACTAACTGAAGACTACCCTGCCCCTGATTTAACATGAGGGTTTTATGTGTTAAAGAAAGAAACTCCTACTTCAAGGCCCAAAGGGGTTGACTAGGTATTAACTTCCTTATACCTCCGGTGTTTAGGGATCGAACAATGCCTTACATGATCAGCACAGTCTTATTCAAAAGCATACATGCAACGATCTTGCGTATTTTAGTTTGCATCATTCTCTTTTGATTTTATTTGACAAATTGTTTGATACTGATAAATAAAATAGGAGTGAACACGAATGGATTTAAGCAAAACATGCACGTTTATTTCATTATGATCATTATTCAAAAACAAACAAGTTCACAATTGAACAATACATTGACATACAAGAAAACATTACAAATGAGAAGATTGAAAAACAACATGATTATTCTTCTGCATATGCCATCTCAATTCTTGACCATCTTCCATCAATGATTGCACTTACCCTTTTCGGCCTTGACCTTAGGCCCTTCTTTAGTGAAAGTCAGAATCTTCTGATCTATGAGTTTCTGTACCCTTAATTGGAAAACCCAGCAGTCCTAAATGGAATGCCCCATATGCCCAGCATGATAAGCACATGAGGCACTAGGATTGTGCTTGGCATGATATGGGAAAGTGGCAGGTGGGATATCCTTTGTCTCCATGAGTCCTTGTTGGACAAGGTAAGGTAATAGCTGAGCATATGTGTCATACGGTGAACTGACTTGGGGTGTTTTGCTTTTTATCGCAATGTCGCGGATAGCAAGAGTCGCCACCGACTTTTCTTTTATCCAATAAGGAAAGGTGGAAAAGAACAGGAAAGACCTCAATAGATTTTGGGTTCGGGAGGTACATTATACAAAGGGAAGGTGTTAGCACCCTTTGTATCCATGGTTATCCATGGGCTCTTAATTGCTGGATCACTTATATTTTTGTCTGAAAAGTGTTCGTGAATTGTTTAAAAAAATGTTTCGAAAAGAAAGTTTAACTTTGTAATGATTCTCGTATGAATGTATACAAAGTATTTATCTCGTTTGATTTTGAAAACGGTTTAGAAAAATGTAACTTGGTAATGATTCTAGTATGAATGTATACCAAGTGGTGATTTTCTAGGATTTGCAAAGTGTGAGGGGTGGGAAATGTTTTAGGTTATGATCCAGCAATTGAGAGTTATACCTTCCTAAGGTCGTTATGAACGTTTCCCATCCTTATGAGGGTAAAACTGTCCTTACTATTGAGAAGTAAGTAATTTTACCCTTTGGATGTTTAAGGGTCATCGTAGGGTCATCGATAGGTCATTGAAGGCAACAGTTGTAAGGATACCTTAGCATTCGAAGGGACGATCATCATTTAACCGTAGGCTACACCGAAGGGTCATCGAGGGACGAAATCATATATTCGAAGGCAACATCCGAGGGACTATGATTTATTTTATGATGATTTAATCGAAGGGCCATTGCTAAGTGTATCCCCACATTCGCGGGACATGACCGTGGTACCGTAATATCGTAAGGCAAAAGAGAGGTCCAAGATCACATATTTAGAGGCCGTATTTTACAATCGATTAGGTAATTAGGATGAATCTCCACATTAAAATTAATACATTAAAATTAATACATTAAAATTAATTAGGTAATTTAGGGTGAAACTCCACAAGGGTATCCCACAAATAAAGTGGAAGACCTAGACAGCAATCTTTTCCTGGGAAAGGTGAACCTTTACAAAATTCAGCAAACGGGTCAGAGTACCAAGTCAGGATGCAATCAAGGATTGCACCGCAAAAGAAACCAGAACAGCAGTAGGGTCAGATAAACAATGCATGGCTATGATAAAAACATGACAGGTTAGCAAAGGACAGAACAGAAAAATCAGCGACTGTCCCGGTCGCCGCTGCCTCGCCTAGCGAAGGCTTAGCGAATACTCGCTGCATGCTCGCTTAGCGATGTGCTAGCGAGCGGCAGCGGATTCTGGTTTTGATAACAGCATAATGTCAGCAAACTTCACACCTTATAGCATCCATTACAGAGATTATGTGGTTAGACATTCAGATGTTCATGCATACTTAAATTCATATGTAAAACTTAAGATAGTTTCATAAATTCAATCATGATACCATATGCAAATTAAGAACATAAGGTAGTAATAGCAATGCCAACCTGTTTGTAATCGAATTGTAACCTTGAATTGGCCGATCGGATCGAATTGAGCGGAAGTGACTTTGCTGCCGCCGGCTTTCCTTCAGGGTTTCCTTTAGGGTTACTCGGAATTCTCAGGGTTAGCCTCCAGGGTTTGCCGTCTGTGAGCGCTAGGGTTTGCTTGCTAGGGTTCTCCTTTCGTCCTTTTTCGTCCCCTTTTTCATTACTGAAGTGCTGGTATTTATAATGCTCTTTTTTGTGACCTAATGGGCTCAGAGTGAAGCCCAGAATTTTCTGTTATCTGCCAGCTTCGCTAGGCGAGCGTGTAGCGAACGTTCGCTAGGCGAAGGATTTGCTCGCCTAGCGAGCTGGCCAGTTTGGGCCATTTTCTGGATTGGGCCATTCGTGAGCTGGGCCTTTGTTCCTTTAAGATCAGTGTCATAAAAATGAGTCGGAGTGCCCTGAAAAATGTCTTAAAATATTAATGGGCAAATTTTGGGGTATGACAGCTGCCCCTGTTCAATATTCTTGAACCGAGAGAGTCAGGATGATATGTACGCCATTCGTGGTCTGGAGGTGGAAGATTATTGAACACTTAGGATGCCCCAAAAATTTGCACTTGTCAATTAGTTAGTCTTGATGGAGATGGGTTTAAAGATGCCATCTAGGAAGTTTGATGATGAGAGCTTCAGAGTACGTCGTACGTTAGAAGATATCTGAAGTCATGGGTGTCACTAGGTCATACGCTAGACCGTATAGTGAGTCATTCATTAGGCCGTCGACTTCACTGGGGAGTTAGAGTGTGTTATACGCTGCTGGGGATAAGGGATCAGAATGGATCATACGCTATACCGCATCTGAATATCAGAGTGAGTTGTTCATTGGGCGGATGACTTCGCTGAGGATGAAAAATCAGAATGGATCGTACGCTAGATCGTCTCTGAGTTGCAGAACGAAACCTCCATTAAGCGGGTGATTTCACTGGGGATAGAAGATCAGACCGGATCGTATACTAGATCGTATCTGAGTTGAAGATCCAAATGGGTCTTATGCTAGACCGTATTGGAGTTGCAGGATGAGTCGTCCGTTAGGCTGTGTCTAATGATGAAAGGGGGTAGCCGTACGCTAGACTACACTTCAGAAATGTACCGTACACTAGGTAGCATCTGAGGAGATGAAGGTCTAACTGGGTCGTACATTAAACCGTATCTGAGCAGAATGAGCCGTCCATTAGGCTGAATCTGACGATGAAAGGGGTAGTCGTACGCTAGACTACACTTCAGAAATGTACCGTACACTAGGTAGCATCTGAGGAGATGAAGGTCTAACTGGGTCGTACATTAAACCGTATCTGAGCAGACTGAGCCGTCCATTAGGCTGAATCTGACGATGAAAGGGGGGTAGTCATATGCTAGACTACACTTTAGAAATGTACCGTACGCTAGGTAGCATCTGAGGAGATGAAGGTCTAATTGGGTCGTACATTAAACCGTATCTGAGCTGCAGAACGAGCCGTCCGTTAGGCTGCATCTGATAATAAAGGGGTAGTCATACGCCAGACTACACTTCAGAAATGTACCGTACACTAGGTAGCATCTGAGGAGATGAAGGTCTAACTGGGTCGTACATTAAACCGTATCTGAGCTGCAGAACGAGCCGTCCGTTAGGCTGCATCTGATAATAAAGGGGTAGTCATACGCCAGACTACACTTCAGAATGTACCGTACGCTAGGTAGCATCCGAGGCCTTGAAGGTCCAAATGGGTCGTATGCTGGACCGTATTGGAGTTATTGAAGGTCGGAATGGATCGTACGTTAGATCGCATCTGAGTTGAAAGAGTCATATGTTGAGCTGAATCAGAATGAACCGTACGCTAGGCTATATCTGATAGTATTTGTATATGTTGTATTTGCAATAAATGTCTGGGATGGGCTTATAGATGTCATCGTTAGGAGGATGTCAGAATGAATGTTGACATGGAGTATATCTGAAAGATGTAGTTGAATCCTGAACGTAATTGATGAGGATGTCCGTCTGAATGGATCTTTGTTTTGACTGTATCAGGGGAATAATTAACCTGAAAAATAAAGTTAGCTTCATGCCATGTCATGATGCATGAGATGTTTTATGCTTTCGAAAATAACTGCGAACGATGTATGCATGCGTATGCTGTGAAATGATGTAATGAATGAATTATGCATCTGAAAAGTTCTTCCAGAGGACTCTACTGGGGAAAAAAAATCTCAATCTTCTGGTTGGGAGATACTGGTATCGATGACCCTTTCTTAGCCGGGGATGCTTGATTTCTGTCTGATGGTAGAAATGTTCAACAGAAGCCTGGCTGGGGGTGGAAGAGATGACCCATTTGTCTAGTAATGCCACTCTCTTCTGGGAATGACTGGGATAGGATTAGCAACGGATTCATTGGAAAGCATGATTAGACCTTCTCCTCGATCCTGAAGTCTAGTAGTAATCACTATTTCTATTTTATGCACGCATTTTTGGTAAACATCGATCATATCCAAATGCATATATTAATTCGAATTAAATCAATGGACGCTTATGCAAACAAAACAAAGAAAGTAAAACAAAAGCATTTTTTTTGAAACTAAAATTATATTGATTTTGAAAGAGGGCCTATAAACAGGCAATTTGTATACACGGAGACAGAAATCCTAGTAAGAGGAAATTGTCGAGGACATAAAGAAAAGCTATGAAGGAAGAGCCCTGTTGATTTTAATTCTACTACTGTCATTATGTCTTCAAGCGTCTCATCTCCTGCTGTCGGATAGAATTGATTGGCTTGTTCAGTCCCTTGAACTTGGATAAAGCTGTCTGAGAACGGGACATAGTCATACGCTTTTAATCCCTAATTTTTGCCTGGACCGCCCTTTCAGGTTTTCAGTCCACCAGGATACCCTTTTGTGCCCAAGCCGCCTTTTCAGGTTTTCGACTTGCCGGGTGCACATTTTTTATGTTTATCCCTAATTTTTTCCCGAACCTTTTTGGTTCACCGGGATGCCCTTACTTTTGCCTAGGTACGTCGACCTAGCAGGTCTCTTTTATGCGTAGTATTTTTTGACTATGTCTGCGTTCACGGGATGCGGGAAGTCTTCGCCGTCCATTGTAGCTAGTATCATGGCTCCACCAGAGAATACCTTCTTAACTACAAACGGCCCTTCGTACGTGGGAATCCATTTGCCTCTGGGATCACCTTGTGGTAGAGTGATGTGCTTTACCACCAAGTCGCCAATTTGATACACCTGTCTCTTGACTCTTTTGTTAAATGCCTGGGTCATGCGCTTCTGATATATCTGTCCATGACAAACAGCCGCAAGTCTCTTCTCATCAATCAAGTTTATCTGATCGAGTCGAGTCTGAATCCATTCCTCTTCATCTAAGCCCGCCTCTTTCATGATTCTTAGAGAGGGAATCTGAACTTCCACTGGTAAAACGGCTTCCATTCCGTAGACTAAAGAGAAAGGAGTTGCTCCTGTCGAAGTGCGTACTGAAGTGCGATAACCGTGAAGAGCAAACGGTAACATCTCATGCCAGTCTTTGTACGTCACCGTCATCTTTTGTATGATCTTCTTGATATTCTTATTAGCAGCTTCTACAGCGCCATTCATCTTTGGTCGGTACGGAGAAGAGTTATGGTGCTTTACGTTGAACTGCGTGCAGAGTTCAGTAATCATCTTGTTGTTCAAATTAGTACCATTGTCAGTGATAATTCTTTCCGGAATGCCGTATCGACAGATGAAATTATTCTTGATGAATCGTGCCACCACATTTTTGGTGACAGAAGCGAATGAGGCTGCCTCTACCCATTTCGTAAAGTAATCAATAGCAACAAGGATGAAACGATGTCCATTGGAGGCAGTAGGTTTAATCTCTCCAATCATATCAATGCCCCACATTGCAAAGGGCCAAGGTGCTGTCAACACGTTCAATGGAGCAGGAGGCACATGTACTTTGTCCGCATAGATCTGGCACTTGTGACAGGTTCTGGAGTGATGGTGGCAATCAGTTTCCATGGTAGACCAATAATACCCTGATCTCAGAATCTTCTTGGCCATCATATGTCCACTAGAATGAGTCCCAAAAATACCGTCGTGCATATCTCCCATAATCTTTTCTGCTTCCTTTTTATCCACACAGCGAAGCAAAGTCGAATCGTGGTTACGTTTGTATAATACTCCATTACTCAAAAAGAATTTAGCAGAGAACTTCCTCAGGAATTTTCTATCATTGATAGATGCCCCCTCAGGGTACTCCTGAGTTTCTAAATATCTTTTTACTTCGTGGAACCAAGGTTTCTCTTCCACTTCATCAGTATTAAGCTCATAACAATGTGCTGGTTCATCCAATCGCTCAATGGTGATCATGGGAGCTTCATTGTCCCATCTGACTCTGAACATAGATGACATGGTAGCCAATGCGTCTGCCAACTGATTCTCCTCTCGTGGAATATGTCCGAATGTAATCTCTTCAAAGTATGGGATTAATGTCAACACCCGCTCTCGATAAGGGATGAGATTCGGATGTTTAGTGTCCCATTCTCCTTTGATCTGACTGATTACTAATGCTGAGTCTCCGTACACACTCAAAAACTTGATTCTCAGGTCTAACGTACGACACAATCTGGAAATCTCCTTATCAAACTTCCTGGATGGCATCTTTAAGCCCATCTCCGTCAAGACTAATTGACAAGCGCAAATTGTTGGGGCATTCTAGTGTTCAATAATCTTTCACCTCCAGACCACGAACGGCACATACCATTCTACCCTCTCGGCTCAAGAATATTGAACAGGGGCAGCTGTCATACCCCAAAATTTGCCCGTTGATACTACAAGGCATCTGTCAAGGCATTCCGACTTGTTTTGCAAGGCACCGACTCTAAAAGAACGAAAGCCCAGCTCACAACGGGCCCAATCCAAAGGTGGCCCAAAACAGCTTGCTCGCTAGGCGAGCAATTACTTCGCCTAGCGAACACTTCATCATGACACTCGCCCAGCGAAGCATCAGATCCAGAAAAAAAGCCCAGAATAGCTTGCTCGCTAGGCGAGCAATTCCCTCGCCTAGCGAAGCTTGCGAAAATCTGAAGTTTTGGACCTCATTTTAAGCCCATTAGGTCACCACCATCACTATAAATACCAGGCACTTCAGCCACGAAAATGGACAGACGGAGACGGACGGAAAAGAACGGAAACCCTGGCACAGAAACCCTGCTGATCCAGAGAATTCGGAAGACGGAAACCCTGAAGGCCGCTCACCCGCCTCGAAGCTACCACCGCCCAGCTCAATCTGATACCCAGAGTGATCAGTCCCGTTCAACATAGCAATTGCAAACAGGTTTGCGTATTATCACTGTTATATGCTTCCAATTGATAATCGTTACATACATAACGCATCATGATTAAATTTTGATATGTAATCTGATTTCACATGCAAATTTAAGTATGCCTGAACATCATGAAGGCTATCCATGTTGTGCCTGTAATTCAATGTCATAAAATTCAAGGTTCCGGAGACGGTACGATTGCCAAGTTCAAAATCCGTGGCCGCTCGCTAGCACATCGCTAAGCGAGCCTGTAGCGAATATTCGCTAAGCCTTCGCTAGGCGAAGCAGAGGCGAACGTACCAGTAGCTGTTCTTATGTTTCGTTTTATGTTTGCCTTATTGTAATCATGCATTATTTGGCCTTATGACTATTGTGTTCATTCTGTAGTGCAATTTTCAATTGCACTTTAACTTGGTATTCTCACCCGTGTGTTTAAATTGTGTTAAAGCTTGCATATTCTCGAAGAAGCGGCCGGCTAGGTATTCCGCTTTACTTGTGGGATACCCCTTATGGAGATGGATTTGGAATTACATGATCACTTTTAATGTTGCCTAATTAATTTTAAGGAGGAGATTCATCCTAATTGCCTAATCAATTTTAATGTGGATATGTATCTTAATTATTTAAATGACTATAAGATGGAAACCCATCTTAAATACTTAATTAATTGTAAAACATGGCCTTTGAATATGTGATCTTGGACCTCTCTCTATTGCCTTACGATATTACGGTATTACGGTCATGTCCCGCGAATGTAGGGATACACTTAGCAACGGCCCTTCGGTTAACTCATCATAAATCATCATAGTCCCTCGGATGTTGCCTTCGAAAATACGATTTTGTCCCTCGATGACCCTTCGGTGTAGCCTACGGTTAAATGATGATCGTCCCTTCGAATGCTAAGGTATCCTTACAACTGTTGCCTTCAATGACCTATCGATGACCCTACGATGACCCTTTTACATCCAAAAGGTAAAATTACTTACTTCTCAATAGTAAGGACAGTTTTACCCTCATAAGGATAGGAAATGCCCATAACGACCTTAGGAAGGTATAACTCTCAATTACTGGATCATAACCTAAAACATTTTCCACCCCTCACACTTTGCAAGTCCTAGAAAATCACCACTTGGTATACATTCATACTAGAATCATTACCAAGTTATATTTTTCTAAACTGTTTTTTCAAAATCCAACGAGATAAATACTTTGTATACATTCATACGAGAATCATTACAAAGTTAACTCTCTTTTCGAAACATTTTTAAACAATTCACCAACACTTTTCAGACAAAAATATAAGTGATCCAGCAATTAAGAGCCCATGGATAACCATGGATACAAAGGGTGTTAATACCTTCCCTTTGTATAATGTACCTCCCGAACCCAAAATCTATTGAGTTCTTTCCTGTTCTTTTCCACCTTTCCTTATTGGATGAAAGAAAAGTCGGTGGCGACTCTTGCTATCCGCGACATTGCGATAAAAAGCAAAATACCCAAAGTCAGTTCACCGTATGACAGAACTGGCGACTCTGCTGGGGATAACTTAAAGAGAGGTTACCTTAAAAACAAGATCACTTATTCCAAATTGTCTGATTTACTTTTAAGGGATTGCTTAGGTATTTTTGAGTGAAAGATCCTACACCCGGATCTAGTGTACCTTAGGTAAGTAGCAATAGATCATCGCGACTATCCGGCGTATACTGGAATGGTCAAAATGATGGCTACGGTTAATGTGACACTTTGGATGTCCTGATGTTCCTCATGTTCACTTGAGGAAAAATTTGGCTTCCGCGTGGTGTCATTAAAGCATTAACCAGACCTTTAGAACCCTAATTGACTCATCCTGGCCATTAGAAAGTAGTGAGATAACTGACTTCGGTTCCGACTGGGGTTGGTTGAGACTCGATACTACACTCTTTGAGATTGGACTTTAGGGAAGCTTCGGTCAACCACTTGGTGTTGCACTGAAGCGGACTTAAAGGAAAGTCAATGATTTGAGATCCTTCTAGAACCCGGTTACTATACTAGGACAGGTTGAACCAACCAAACTTCAGTGGGGAGGGTACTCACCTATGGAACTCATGCAAGCCTTAAAACCTAGGGATGACCGTCGTATGACTTGTGCGTGCTTGTTATTTACATAACATCATAACATCATAGCATCATAACATCATAACATCATTGCACTAATCATTTCAAGGACTTAGGGATTTAACTTGGCTCTATTTTGTAAGGCTATGGCTCCCAGGAAGACCATCCGGATCAATTTTGCAGTCATTTCTCCTCAACTCAAGGATTTAGTGTCAGAACTCCCGGATCAGGCTCAGTTCATCCAGAAGCATGGTTCTCTCCTCAATTTGGTTACCACTGGTTTCAAAGAAGATATGATGAGAGTCCTATTCCAGTTCTTCGATCCTAAACATCATTGCTTCACGTTCCCAGATTATCAGTTGATACCTACATTAGAAGAATTTTCCAAGCTACTTGGGATACCTATTCTTGATCAAATACCTTTCAGTGGTTTGGAAAAGGTCCCGAAGTCCGAAAAAGTTGCTGCAGCTTTACACATGACAAAGCCTGACATTGAGACCAATTGGGTAACAAGAAGTGGAGTTAAGGGCTTACTTGCCAAATTTCTGGTAGGTAAGGCCCGAGAATTCCTAAAAGCTATGAATGTCCATGCTTTTGAAGATGTCCTGGCATTACTGATCTATGGTTTGGTGTTATTCCCTAATCCAGACCAGTTCATAGACGTGAATGCTATTAAGATATTTCTCACTCATAATCCTGTGCCTACCTTGCTTGGAGACATCCTGCATTCCCTTCACACTCGTACTATGAAAAGGCAAGGGACTCTCATGTGCTGCATGCCTTTACTGTCTAGGTGGTTTATTTCGCACCTTCCTCCATCAGTCTTGAAGAATGAGCAGGGTTTGAAATGGTCTCGAAGGATAATGTCGCTCTCCCATTCAGATATCCGTTGGTGTCCTCATCTCAAAGAAAATGCTATCGTCATTGACCGATGTGGAGAATTCTCTAATGTACCACTCATGGGGATAAGAGGAGGTATTACTTATAATCCTGCTCTCGCCCTACGTCAGTTTGGTTGTGCTCAAAGAGATGGTCCACATGAGATAATTATCCAAGGCACTGTGTTTGACTATGACAACGATCCCCAAGGTCTCCGTCAAAGATTTGTACGGGCTTGGGGCATGGTGAAAAGAAGCATTCTAGGACCGAAAAACTCTATTCCTATGGAGCCTTATCTCAGATGGGTACGCGCAAGAGCTCGTGAACTTGTCATGCCATATCTTGCGGTCGGACCATTGGCGGTTGAACCAGAAGTCGAAGGAGGCACTCCTCAGATCATCCCATATCCAGATATGCCTACCGATGTTGAAGAGTTGAAGAAATCTTGGATCCAGTTGAGAGAGGAAAGGGATACTTTTGAAGCCCAGTTCTGTGCTGCAAGGAAGAAAGTGTTAGAGCTCACCAGCCAGCTTAATGAGGAACAGAGACTCAATGCATATCTTCGCCCGAAAAGAAGCCGTCCCTGGGAGACCTAGCTTTTATTGTATTTTACCATTTATTGTAATAAACATTGATTAAAAATTATTAATAAAAGTCCTTTCTTTTTTTGGGTAGTGTATGCGGAGTTAAATTCCAAAAGTCCTTGGAAACATTTCATGCATCGCATAACATAACATAACACTGCATAACAGGTATTCTACAAGTTCAATGTTCTCACGGTCTTAATTGCAAACAGAAAAATGGATCTCGAACAAACTGTCAAAGATCTCCAGACTCAGAACGCTCAATTCAAGGAGATGATGCTAAGCTTATCCAAAGGGCAGGAGGAACTGAAGGCTCTTTTGGTCGAAAAGAAGAAAGACAAGAAAGCTGTGAGTTTCATTAACCCGGGAAGAAGGCGTAAAGGATAGGCTACGGGAATCAAATTTGGAATCCCGAATGGTCCAGAAGAGGGGGCGGAGAATGACTCAGAGGAAGAGAATGCTGATTTCTCCAACCCTGAGGATGACGATGAGAACTATGAAAATGAACAGTACTCTCCGAGAGATGATAAGTACAAGTTGCTGGAGGAACGCATGCTAGCCATGGAGGGTCAGAAGGCGCCTGGTCTAGATTTCGAAAGTTTAGGTCTGGTCTCCGATGTGACCATTCCCCGCAAATTCAAAATCCCCACTTTCACTAAGTACGATGGTGCATCCTGTCCTCAGATGCATCTAAGGGCTTATGTGAGAAAGATTCAGCCGCATACCACTGATAAGAAACTGTGGATCCATTTCTTCCAAGAAAGTCTGTCTGGCACTCAGTTGGAATGGTATTATCAGCTGGAGAGCTCTGACATCCGCACCTGGACTGATTTAGCAACAGCTTTCTATAAGCAGTACCAGTACAATTCTGAATTAGCGCCTACTCGGCTACAGTTGCAGAATATGGCTATGGGATCTAAAGAAAGCTTCAAAGAGTATGCTCAGAAATGGAGAAATTTGGCTGGCAGAGTCAAACCCCCTATGACGGACCGAGAATTAGTAGACCTGTTCATGGGTACCCTGACTGGCCCATTCTACAGCCATCTACTGGGGAGTTCTTCATCAGGTTTCACTGAACTTATACTGACAGGTGAACGGGTGGAGAGCGGCCTTCGAAGTGGAAAGATACAGGCAGCTACCTCTACAAGCAGCAAAAAGTCTTACCAGGGGAAGAACGAATCAAATGCTGTGTACGGTCAAAAGGGTCGTAACAAGAAAAACCGTGACCATGACATCGGAGCAGTTACGATTGCAGCACCACCATCTCAAAACTTCCAGCCCAAACAAGACAGGCCAAGAAGGCAGTTCACCAGGATCAATATGACCTTGGCACAGGCACTGCAGGGAATGCTAAAGGCAAAGTTGATCGCCCTTAGAGATCCTCCTACAAATCCCAACACTTCCTCTTCTCGTTATAATCCCAATGCCAGGTGTGCATATCACTCCGATAGCCCCGGACACGATACAAACGATTGCTGGCCATTGAAGAATAAGATTCAGGATATGATCGAAGCTGGAGAGATTGAGTTTGAGCCTCCGGAGACTCCTAATGTCATCACTGCTCCTATGCCTAACCATGACAAGACTGTTAATGCTGTAGATGACGGTTCTCACATTTCCAATGTGGCGGACTTAACATCTCCCCTCCCGATCATAAAGAGGAGTTTATTGCAAGCTGGTTTATTTCCAGGTTGTGCTGAAGATTGCAATCTCTGCATACTCCGGCCCGAGGACTGTTTGAAATTGAAGAATGGTATTCAACGGCTGATGGACGATCGTACAGTTCTCTTCGAAAGGATTCCTAAGGCGGAAAACTCTATTGAAGAAATATCTGTGATTTCTAGGTCCAAAGTTCCAGTGAAGATTACCGCTACCAGGGCGCCTGTGAGGATTACTGCTGAGCCCAGGGTTGCTCCCCTAATCATCACTGCACCTGGCCCGATCCCGTATTCCTCAAGCAAAGCTGTTCCGTGGAATTATGGCGGTGATGTTTACGTCCATGGCGTGAAGCAAGTGGATAATGCTGCTAATACTAGTGGCATTGTTGGGACTAGTAAAATTACTCGAAGCGGAAGGATCTTCTCTCCAGAAATCTCACCTCCTGTCCTTGAAACTCGAGGAAAGGAACCAGTCAACCCTTCCCAGTCAGAGACACCGGTTGAAGTTACTCCCGAAGATGTTGCCAAACAGGAAATGGAAGAAGTGCTGAAAATCATCCGCAAGAGTGATTTCGATGTGGTAGAACAGTTGGGGCATACCCCGTCTAAGATCTCGATGTTATCCTTGCTGTTATCTTCTGAATCTCATGCCAATGCATTGATAAAATTCTTGAAGACTGCTCATGTGCCTCAGGAAACATCTGTCGATCAGTTCGAAAATTATGTTGCTCACTTGGCTGTTGACAATGGCCTAGGCTTTTCCGACGCTGATCTGACACCAGCAGGAAAGAATCACAATAAAGCCCTGCATATCTCCATTGAGTGTAGGGGAATCACTTTGTCTCATGTGTTGATCGATAATGGCTCTTCCTTGAATGTGCTGCCGACAGCTGTGCTGGATAAGCTGGATTGTAAAAGCATTGAACTGAAACCTAGTGACATTGTGATACGTGCTTACGATGGTGCGAAGAGTGTTGTCCATGGCGAAGTAGTCCTCCCTATCAAGATAGGACCTCAAGTCTTCAACATTACCTTTCATGTAATGAACATTCGTCCTGCCTACTCCTGCTTACTGGGACGCCCTTGGATTCATGGGGCAGGTGCTGTAGCTTCGTCTCTCCATCAAAAGCTGAGGTATCCCACAGAGGGCAAAATTGTCACCGTGTGTGGAGAAGAAGAGTACATTGTCAGTAGTGTGCATACCTTCAGATACGTCGAGATGGATGGTGAATTCATTCAGACTCCTTGTCAGTCATTTGAAGTAGTTCCTCCGACCAATCCTGTCCTTAAGCCAACTTCCTGTGTACCCAAGGTTATTCGTGCTCCTCCTGCTATGATTTCTCTGAAGGACGCTCAAGCCGTGGTTGAAGATGGTGGTCGTACTGGCTGGGGTCAATTGATCGACGTACCATACAAGTCTGACAAATTTGGCCTGGGGTTCAGCCCTGACAAGAGTCAAATTAATGCTGTAGAAGATGCTGACAGCGATTGCGACCTGGATAGCTGGATTTTCCCAACAATTGGTGACGGACTCAATAATTGGAAGGCTGAAGACACTATCCCGATTTCCTTTAGTCAGGAGTAATTGTTATTGTCTATTTTAGTGTTGCAAATTTTTTGTTTTTTTTACAATTGAACTTCTCCAAGCGTTGTGTCTATACCCGGGGCACAATAGCTAATTTGTTAAGGGTTTTGTCATCTTCATAAGCATATTCATATTCAATAAATCAATGGACTTTTTGCATTCAAATATTGCGCTCTTTATCTTTTCTGTCATCGTCCAAACGAGCTATGTTTTCTTACACACACTCACGTAACGAATTGCAGACCCATCCCCACTCTGGATCCTGTTGACAATAGTTCTACTACTGTTCATTATGACTTTGAAAATCCGATCTACCAAGCCGAGGATGGAAGTGAGGAAGATTGTGAAGTACCTGGAGAACTTGCCAGACTGTTACTGCAGGAAGAAAGGACTATACAGCCACACGAAGAGTCACTCGAAATCGTAAATCTAGGTACTGAAGTAGACAGAAAAGAAGTCAAAATAGGAGCAGGCTTGGAAAAGAGCGTCAAAGAAAGGTTGATTCAGACGTTGCGTGACTATGTGGAGATCTTTGCTTGGTCTTATGAAGACATGCCAGGATTGGATACTGACATAGTAGTACATCGTCTGCCGATGAAGGAGGATTGTCGTCCTGTTAAGCAGAAGGTTCGCCGCATGCGTCCTGAAATGTCTGAGAAAATCAAAGCTGAGGTTATGAAACAGTTCAATGCCGGTTTTCTAGCCGTTACTTCTTATCCTCAATGGGTTGCTAATGTGGTACCGGTACCGAAGAAAGATGGTAAGGTGCGAATGTGCGTAGATTACAGAGATTTGAATAAAGCGAGTCCCAAAGATGACTTTCCACTCCCGCACATTGATGTTCTGGTAGATAACACCGCTCAACACAAAGTATTCTCATTCATGGATGGATTCTCGGGTTATAATCAGATTAAGATGGCACCTGAGGACATGGAGAAAACTACGTTTGTGACGCAATGGGGCACTTTCTGTTACAAAGTAATGCCATTCGGTCTAAAGAACGCCGGGGCAACGTACCAGCGCGCTATGGTGGTTTTGTTCCATGATATGATCCATCATGAAATAGAAGTATATGTGGATGACATGATAGCCAGATCTCATACTGAGGAGGAACATCTCGGTCATTTATACAAACTGTTCGAGAGGTTGAAGAAATACAAGTTGAGGTTGAACCCGAACAAATGCACTTTTGGAGTAAGATCCGGTAAGCTCTTGGGCTTTATTGTCAGTGGTAAAGGAATTGAGGTTGACCCGGCTAAAGTGAGAGCTATTCAAGAAATGCCAGTTCCTCATACGGAGAAAGAAGTCAGAGGTTTCTTGGGACGCTTGAACTACATTGCCCGATTTATCTCCCACTTGACCGCTACCTGCAAACCCATCTTCAAATTACTGAGGAAAAATCAAGAGATGATATGGAATGACGAATGCCAATAAGCTTTTGACAAAATCAAGAACTATCTCCAGGAACCTCCGATTCTGATACCACCAGTTGAAGGAAGACCTCTAATCATGTATTTGACCGTGTTAGAAAATTCAATGGGGTGCGTATTGGGGCAACATGACGAGTCTGGTCGAAAAGAGCATGCCATATACTACCTGAGCAAAAAGTTTACCGACTGTGAAACAAGATACTCACTGCTCGAGAGAACTTGCTGTGCTTTGGCCTGGGCTGCTCGCCGACTAAGACAGTATATGTTGAATCATACCATTTTGTTGATTTCTAGGATGGATCCCATCAAATACATGTTCGAGAAGCCTGCCCTCTCCGGAAGAATAGCGAGATGGCAGATGATCTTAACAGAGTACGATATCCAGTATACTACCCAGAAAGCAATCAAAGGAAGCGTGCTCGCTGATCATTTGGCTCATCAAGCAGTGGACGATTATCAATCTATGAATTTCGAGTTCCCAGATGAGGATGTCATGCTTGTTACTGATGATGAAAAACCTGAACCGGATGAAGGACCCGAACTGGGATCCCGATGGACTATGGTTTTCGACGGATCTTCTAATGCGTTGGGCCATGGTGTTGGGGTTGTACTTATTTCTCCCGGAGGTTACCATACACCTCTCACTGCTAGACTATGTTTTCACTGTACCAATAATATGGCTGAGTATGAAGCATGCATTTTGGGACTCAAAGCTGCTATAGATCGGCGAATCAAGTTTTTGAGCGTGTACGGAGATTCAACCTTGGTAATCAGTCAGATCAAAGGAGAATGGGATACTAAACATCCAAATCTCATCCCTTATCGAGAGCGGGTGATGACATTAATCCCATACTTTGAAGAGATTACATTTGAACATATTCCACGAGAGGAGAATCAGTTGGCGGACGCCTTAGCTACCATGTCATCTATGTTCAGAGTCAGATGGGGCAGCGAAGCTCCCATGATTACCATTGGACGGTTAGATGAACCGGCACACTGTTATGAACTTCACACTGAAAGAGTACAGGGGAAACCTTGGTTCCACGACGTAAAAAGATATTTAGGAGCTCAGGAATACCCTGAAGGGGCATCCATCAATGACAGAAAATTCCTGAGGAAGTTCTCCGCTAAATTCTTTCTGAGTAATGGAATATTATACAAACGTAATCATGATTCAACTTTGCTTCGCTGTGTGGATAAAAAGGAAGCAGAAAGGATTATGGAAGACATGCATGACGGTATTTTTGGGACTCATTCTAATGGACATACAATGGCCAAGAAGATTCTGAGATCAGGGTATTATTGGTCTACCATGGAAGCTGATTGCCACCATCACTCCAGAACCTGTCACAAGTGTCAGATCTATGCGGATAAAGTACATGTGCCTCCTGCTCCATTGAACGTGTTGACCGCACCTTGGCCCTTTGCAATGTGGGGCATTGATATGATTGGGGAGATTAAACCTACTGCTTCTAATGGACATCGCTTCATCCTTGTCGCTATTGATTACTTTACAAAGTGGGTAGAGGCCGCCTCATTTACTTCTGTCACCAAGAATGTGGTGGCACGATTCATCAAGAATAATCTCATTTGTCGGTATGGCATCCCTGAAAGAATTATCACTGACAATGGTACTAATTTGAACAATAAGATGATTACTGAACTCTGCACGCAGTTCAAAATAAAACACCATAACTCTTCTCCGTACCGGCCAAAGATGAACGGTGCCGTAGAGGCTGCTAATAAAAATATCAAGAAGATCATACAAAAGATGACGGTGACATACAAAGACTGGCATGAGATGTTACCGTTTGCTCTTCACGGTTATCGCACTTCAGTACGCACTTCGACAGGAGCAACTCCTTTCTCTTTAGTCTACGGAATGGAAGCCGTTTTACCAGTGGAAGTCCAGATTCCCTCTCTAAGAATCATGAAAGAGGCGGGCTTAGATGAAGATGAATGGATTCAGACTCGACTCGATCAGATAAACTTGATTGATGAGAAGAGACTTGCGGCTGTTTGTCATGGACAGATATATCAGAAGCGCATGACCCATGCATTTAACAAAAGAGTCAAGAGACAGGTGTATCAAATTGGCGACTTGGTGGTAAAGCGCATCACTCTACCACAAGGTGATCCCAGAGGCAAATGGATTCCCACATACGAAGGGCCATTTGTGGTTAAGAAGGTATTCTCCGGTGGAGCCATGATACTTGCTACAATGGATGGCGAAGACTTCCCGCATCCTGTGAACGCGGACATAGTTAAAAAATACTACGCATAACAGAGACCCGCTAGGACGACGTACCTAGGTAAAAGTAAGGGCATCCCGGCGAACCAAAAGGGTTCGGGCAAAAATTAGGGATAATATATACAAATGTACACCCGGCAAGTCAAAAACCTGAAAAGGCGGCTTGGGCAAAAATGGGTATCCTGGTGGACTGAAAACCTGAAAAGGCGGTCCAAGCAAAAATTAGGGATTAAAGCGTATGACTATGTCCCGTTCTCTGTCAGCTTCAACCAAGTTCAAGGGACTGAACATGCCAATCACTTCTACCCGACAGCAGGAGATGAGATGCTTGAAGACATAATGACGGTAGTGGGATTAGAATCGCTAGGACTTTTTCTGCATAGCTTTTTCCTCGTTTGCCTAACAATTTCCTCTTTCTAGGATTTCTGTCTCCCTGTACACAAATTGCCTGTTCATAGGCCCCCTTTCAAAATCAATACAATTCATTTCCAAAAAGATGCTTTTGTTTTATTTTTGCTGTTTTGGTTGCGTAAATGTCCATTGATTTGATTTGAATTAATATATGCATTTGAATATGATCAATGTTTATCAAAATACATGCATAGAATAGCAATAGCAATCACTACCCGAATTCAGGATCAAGGAGAAGGTCTAACCATACTTCCAATGAATTCGCTACCAATTTTATTCTCCCCAGCAAGCTTGTTTTTCCTCAGGAGAAATTGGCATTATTCCTCGGGCAAAGCCAGCTATCTCCCAGAAGAAGTCGATATCATCAGACAGATTGATCATCTCTTCCATCCCCAGCCAGGCTCTGTTGAATATTTCCACCATCAGACCGAAATCAACAACCCCCTGCCGAGAAAGGGTCATCATTACAAGTATCTCCGATCAGTAGATGGGGATTTATTTTCCCCAGTAGAGTCTCCAAGCAGAACTTCTCATACGCATAACTCATTCATTACATCATTTCACAGCATACGCATGCATACAACATTCGCATTTATTTCTTGGCATAACACGAAACATCTCATGCATCATGACATAGCATGAAGCTAACGTTTCTGTGCAGGTTAATTATCCTCCTGATATAGCCAAAGTAAAAGGTTCATTCAGACATACACCTTTATCAATTATGTACAAAGTTCGGATACGTATTTCAGATACCATGCATGGGAACATTCATTCTGACAACACTCCGATATCCTCCTAACGATGGCATCTTTAAGCTCATCCTAGACATTTATTGCAAGTACAACATATACAGATATCATCAGATGCTACCTAGTGTACGGTACATTTCTGAAGTGTAGTCTAGTGTACGGCTACCCCCTTTTATCATCAGATTCAGCCTAATGGACGGCTCATTCTGCTCAGAGGCGGTCTAATGTACGACCCAATTAGACCTTCGTCTCCTCAGATGCTACCTAGTGTACGGTACATTTCTGAAGTGTAGTCTAGTGTACGACTACCCCCTTTTATCATCAGATTCAGCCTAATGGACGGCTCATTCTGCTCAGATACGGTCTAATGTACGACCCAATTAGACCTTCGTCTCCTCAGATGCTACCTAGTGTACGGTACATTTCTGAAGTGTAGTCTAGTGTACGACTACCCCCTTTTATCATCAGATTCAGCCTAATGGACGGCTCATTCTGCTCAGATACGGTCTAATGTACGACCCAATTAGACCTTTGTCTCCTCAGATGCTACCTAGTGTACGGTACATTTCTGAAGTGTAGTCTAGTGTACGACTACCCCCTTTTATCATCAGATTCAGCCTAATGGACGGCTCATCCTGCAACTCCAATACAGTCTATCATAAGACCCATTTGGATCTTCAACTCAGAGACGATCTAGCGTACGATCCATTCTGATTTTTCATCCTCGGCAAAGTCATCCGCCTAACGAACAACTCACTCTGGTATTCAGATACGGTCCAGTGTATGATCCATTCTGATCCCTTATCCCCAGCAGTATATAGCATACTCCGACTCCCCGGCGAAGTCGACAGCATAATGGATGACTCACTATACGGTCTGACGTACGACCCGGTATGACACCCATGTCTCCAGATATCGTCTAACGTACGACACAATCTGGAAATCTCCTTATCAAACTTCCTGGATGGCATCTTTAAGCCCATCTCCGTCAAGACTAATTGACAAGCGCAAATTGTTGGGGCATTCTAGTGTTCAATAATCTTTCACCTCCAGACCACGAACGGCACATACCATTCTACCCTCTCGGCTCAAGAATATTGAACAGGGGCAGCTGTCATACCCCAAAATTTGCCCGTTGATACTACAAGGCATCTGTCAAGGCATTCCGACTTGTTTTGCAAGGCACCGACTCTAAAGGAACGAAAGCCCAGCTCACAACGGGCCCAATCCAAAGGTGGCCCAAAACAGCTTGCTCGCTAGGCGAGCAATTACTTCGCCTAGCGAACACTTCATCATGACACTCGCCCAGCGAAGCATCAGATCCAGAAAAAAAGCCCAGAATAGCTTGCTCGCTAGGCGAGCAATTCCCTCGCCTAGCGAAGCTTGCGAAAATCTGAAGTTTTGGACCTCATTTTAAGCCCATTAGGTCACCACCATCACTATAAATACCAGGCACTTCAGCCACGAAAATGGACAGACGGAGACGGACGGAAAAGAACGGAAACCCTGGCACAGAAACCCTGCTGATCCAGAGAATTCGGAAGACGGAAACCCTGAAGGCCGCTCACCCGCCTCGAAGCTACCACCGCCCAGCTCAATCCGATACCCAGAGTGATCAGTCCCGTTCAACATAGAAATTGCAAACAGGTTTGCGTATTATCACTGTTATATGCTTCCAATTGATAATCGTTACATACATAACGCATCATGATTAAATTTTGATATGTAATCTGATTTCACATGCAAATTTAAGTATGCCTGAACATCATGAAGGCTATCCATGTTGTGCCTGTAATTCAATGTCATAAAATTCAAGGTTCCGGAGACGGTACGATTGCCAAGTTCAAAATCCGTGGCCGCTCGCTAGCACATCGCTAAGCGAGCCTGTAGCGAATATTCGCTAAGCCTTCGCTAGGCGAAGCAGAGGCGAACGTACCAGTAGCTGTTCTTATGTTTCGTTTTATGTTTGCCTTATTGTAATCATGCATTATTTGGCCTTATGACTATTGTGTTCATTCTGTAGTGCAATTTTCAATTGCACTTTAACTTGGTATTCTCACCCGTGTGTTTAAATTGTGTTAAAGCTTGCATATTCTCGAAGAAGCGGCCGGCTAGGTATTCCGCTTTACTTGTGGGATACCCCTTATGGAGATGGATTTGGAATTACATGATCACTTTTAATGTTGCCTAATTAATTTTAAGGAGGAGATTCATCCTAATTGCCTAATCAATTTTAATGTGGATATGTATCTTAATTATTTAAATGACTATAAGATGGAAACCCATCTTAAATACTTAATTAATTGTAAAACATGGCCTTTGAATATGTGATCTTGGACCTCTCTCTATTGCCTTACGATATTACGGTATTACGGTCATGTCCCGCGAATGTAGGGATACACTTAGCAACGGCCCTTCGGTTAACTCATCATAAATCATCATAGTCCCTCGGATGTTGCCTTCGAAAATACGATTTTGTCCCTCGATGACCCTTCGGTGTAGCCTACGGTTAAATGATGATCGTCCCTTCGAATGCTAAGGTATCCTTACAACTGTTGCCTTCAATGACCTATCGATGACCCTACGATGACCCTTTTACATCCAAAAGGTAAAATTACTTACTTCTCAATAGTAAGGACAGTTTTACCCTCATAAGGATAGGAAATGCCCATAACGACCTTAGGAAGGTATAACTCTCAATTACTGGATCATAACCTAAAACATTTTCCACCCCTCACACTTTGCAAGTCCTAGAAAATCACCACTTGGTATACATTCATACTAGAATCATTACCAAGTTATATTTTTCTAAACTGTTTTTTCAAAATCCAACGAGATAAATACTTTGTATACATTCATACGAGAATCATTACAAAGTTAACTCTCTTTTCGAACATTTTAAAACAATTCACCAACACTTTTCAGACAAAAATATAAGTGATCCAGCAATTAAGAGCCCATGGATAACCATGGATACAAAGGGTGCTAATACCTTCCCTTTGTATAATGTACCTCCCGAACCCAAAATCTATTGAGGTCTTTCCTGTTCTTTTCCACCTTTCCTTATTGGATGAAAGAAAAGTCGGTGGCGACTCTTGCTATCCGCGACATTGCGATAAAAAAGCAAAATACCCAAAGTCAGTTCACCATATGACACGGGTCCTTCATCCGGTCCAGGTTCTTCATAATCAGTAACAAGCATGACATCCTCACCTGGGAACTCAAAATTCATAGATTGGTAATCATCCACTGCTTGATGAGCCAAATGATCAGCTAGCACGCTTCCTTTGATTGCTTTCTGGGTAGTATAATGGATATCATACTCTGTTAAAATCATCTGCCATCTTGCTATTCTTCCGGAGAGGGCAGGTTTCTCAAATATGTATTTGATGGGATCCATCTTAGAAATCAACAAAGTGGTATGATTCAACATGTATTGTCTTAGTCGGCGAGCAGCCCAGGCCAAAGCACAGCAAGTTTTCTCGAGCAGTGAGTATCTTGTTTCACAGTCGGTAAACTTTTTGCTAAGGTAGTATATGGCATGCTCTTTTCGGCCAGACTCGTCATGTTGTCCCAACACACACCCCATTGAATTTTCTAACATGGTCAAATACATGATTAAAGATCTTCCTTCAACTGGTGGCATCAGAATGGGAGGTTTTTGAAGATACTCCTTGATTTTGTCGAAAGCTTCTTGACATTCATCATTCCATCTCATCTCTTGATTTTTCCTCAGTAGTTTGAAGAGGGGTTTGCAGGTAGCAGTCAAGTGGGAGATAAATCGGGCAATATAATTCAAACGTCCCAAGAAACCTCTGACCTCTTTATCTGTACGGGGAACTGGCATTTCTTGAATAGCCCTCACCTTAGCCGGGTCAACCTCAATTCCTTTACCACTGACAATAAATCCCAAGAGTTTACCAGATCTTACTCCAAAGGTGCATTTGTTCGGGTTCAGTCTCAGCTTGTATTTCTTCAACCTCTCAAACAATTTGTACAAATGATCGAGATGTTCTTCTTCAGTATGAGATCTGGCTATCATGTCATCCACATACACTTCTATTTCATGATGGATCATATCATGGAACAAAACCACCATAGCACGCTGGTACATTGCCCCTGCATTCTTTAAACCAAATGGCATTACTTTATAACAGAACGTGCCCCATTGCGTTACAAACGTAGTTTTCTCCATGTCCTCAGGCGCCATCTTAATCTGGTTATAACCTGAGAATCCATCCATGAATGAGAATACCTTGTGTTGAGCGGTGTTATCTACCAGAACATCAATGTGCGGAAGTGGAAAGTCGTCTTTGGGACTCGCTTTATTCAAATCTCTGTAGTCTACACACATTCGCACCTTGCCATCCTTCTTCGGCACTGGTACCACATTAGCAACCCATTGAGGATAAGAAGTAACAGCCAGAAAACCTGCATCAAATTGTTTCATAACCTCGGCTTTGATCTTCTCAGACATTTCAGGACGCATGCGACGAACCTTTTGCTTAACAGGACGACAATCTTCCCTCGTTGGCAGCCGATGTACTACTATATCAGTATCCAGTCCTGGCATGTCGTCATAAGACCAGGCAAAAATCTCTACATAGTCATGCAACATCTGAATCAACCTTCTCTTGACACTGTTTTCCAAGCCTGCTCCTATTTTGACTTCTTTCTTGTTTACTTCAGTACCCAGATTTACAGTCTCAACTGACTCCTCGTGTGGCTGTATAGTCCTTTCTTCCTGCAGCAACAGTCTGGCAAGTTCTCCAGGTACTTCACAATCTTCCTCACTTCCATCCTCGGCTTGGTAGATCGGATTTTCAAAGTCATAATGAACAGTAGTAGAACTATCGTCAACAGGATCCAGAGTGGGTATGGATCTGTAATTCGTTACGTGAGTGTGTGTAAGAAAACATAGCTCGTTTGGAAGATGACAGAAAAGATAAAGAGCGCAATATTTGAATGCAAAGAGTCCATTGATTTATTGAATATGAATATGCTTATGAAGATGACAAAACTTTTAACAAAATTTAATACATTAAAATAAGCAATAACAATTACTCCTGACTAAAGGAAATCAGGATAGTGTCTTCAGCCTTCCAATTATTGAGTCCGTCACCAATTGTTGGGAAAATCCAGCTATCCAAGTCATAATCGTTATCAGTATCTTCCACAGCATTGATAGTCTCGTCATGATTAGGCAGCGGAGTGGTGATGACATTAGGAGTCTCCGGAGGATCAAAGGTAGTCGCCTGTATCTTCCCACTTCGAATGCCACTTTCAACATGTTCACCTGTTAATATAAGTTCAGTGAAACCCAATATGGAACTCCTCAATAGATGGCTGTAGAATGGGCCAGTCAGTGTACCCATGAACATGTCTACTAATTCTCGATCGGTCATAGGGGGTTTGACTCTGCCAGCCAAATCTCTCCATTTTTGAGCATATTCTTTGAAGCTTTCTTTAGATCCCATAGTCATACTCTGCAACTGTAGCCGAGTAGGTGCTAGTTCAGAATTATACTGGTAGTGCTTGTAGAAAGCTGTCGCTAAATCAGTCCAGGTGCGGATGTCAGAGCTCTCGAGCTGATAATACCATTCCAACTGTGTGCCAGACAAACTTTCTTGGAAGAAATGGATCCATAGCTTCCTATCAGTGGTATGCGGCTGAATCTTTCTCACGTAAGCTCTCAGATGCATCTGAGGACAAGATGCACCATCGTACTTAGTGAAAGTGGGGATCTTGAATTTGCGAGGAATGACCACATCAGAGACTAGACCCAAGCTTTTGAAATCCAGGCCGGGCGCCTTCTGACCCTCCATAGCTAGCATACGTTCTTCCAACAACTTATACTTATCCTTTTTTGGAGAGTACTGTTCATCTTCATAATCTTCATCATCGTCCTCATGGTTGAAAGGGTCAGCATTCTCATCTTCCAAATCATTTTTTGTCCCCTCCTTTTGATCCTTCGGAAGTCTAATCTTGATTCCCGCAACCTGTCCTTCAAGCCTTCTTCCCGGGTTAATGTAACTCACAGGTTTCTTGTCTTTCTGTTTCTCGAGCAAGAGAGCCTTCAGTTCCTCCTGCCCCTTGGATAAGTTCAAGATCATCTCCTGGAATTGAGCATTCTGAGCCTGGAGATCTTTGACAGCTTGTTCGAGGTCCATTTTTCTGTTTGCAATGAAGACCGTGAGAACATTGAACTTGTAGAATACCTGTTATGCAGTGTTATGTTATGTTATGCAATGCATGAAATGTTTTCAAGGACTTTTGGAATTTAACTTTGCGTAAATCACCAACAAGAGAGAAATGTTTATTGCTAATTTCTTTGATCAATGTTCATTACAAAAGGAATAATAATAAAAATACAATGAAAGCTCAAGTCTCCCAGGGGCGACTTCTTTTTGGGCGAAGATACGCATTGAGTCTTCGTTCCTCATTAAGCTGACTGGTAAGTTCTAACACTTTCTTCCTTTCTGCGACGAACTGAGTCTCGAAAGTATCCCTTTCTTCTCTCAACTGGATCCAGGATCTCTTTAGTTCCTCAACGTTGGTAGGCATATCTGGATAAGGAATGATCTGAGGAGCACCTCCTTCAGCTTCAGGTTCGACAATCTGAGGTCCGATTGCAAGATATGGCATGACAAGTTCACGAGCTCTGGCGCGTACCCATCTGAGATAAGGTTCCATAGGAATAGAATTTTTCTGTCCTAACGTACCTCTCTTCACCATGACCCAAGCTCGTACAAATCTTTGACGGAGGCCTTGGGAATCATTGTCATAGTCGAACATGATGCCTTCGATGATCATTTCATGTGGACCATCTCTTCGAGCACAACCAAACTGTCGCAGAGCTAAAGCAGGATTATAAGTAATACCTCCTCTTATTCCTAGGAGTGGTACATTAGGGAACTCGCCACAACGGTCAATGATGGTAACATTTTCCTTGAACTGAGGACACCAACAGATGTTTGGGTGGGAGAGCGACATTATCCTTTGAGACCATTTCAAATTCTGCTCGTTCTTCAAGACTGATTGAGGAAGGTGCGAAATAAACCACCTAGACAACAAAGGTATGCAGCACATGAGAGTCCCTTGCTTCTTCATGGTACGAGTGTGGAGGGAATGCAAAATGTCTCCCAGCAAGGTAGGTACAGGGTTATGAGTGAGAAATATCTTAATAGCATTCATGTCTATGAATTGGTCTGGATTAGGGAATAACACCAAGCCATAGATTAGCAATGCCAGGATGTCTTCGAAAGCACGGACATTCATAACTTTTAAGAATTCTCGGGCCTTATTTGTCAGGAATTTGGCAAGTAAACCCTTAACTCCACTCCTTGTTACCCAATTAGCTTCAATGTCGGACTTCGTCATGTGTAAAGCTGCGGCAACTTCTTCAGACTTCGGAAGCTTTTCTAAACCACTGAAAGGTATTTGATCAAGGATAGGTATCCCAAGCAGTCTGGAGAATTCTTCCAGTGTAGGTACCAACTGATAATCTGGGAATGTGAAGCAATGATGTTTAGGGTCGAAGAACTGGAATAAAACTCTCATCATATCTTCTTTGAAACCAGTGGTAACCAAATTGAGGAGAGAACCGTGTTTCTTGATGAACTGGGCATGATCGGGGAGCTCTGACACTAAATTCTTCAGTTGAGGAGAGATTGCTACAAAATTGATCCGGATGGTCTTCCTGGGAGCCATAGCCTTACAAAACAGAGCAAAGTTAAATCCCTAAGTCCTTGAAATGGTTAGTACAATGTTATGATGTCATGCTGTTATGATGTTAAGATGTTATGATGTTATGAGGTTAAATAAATAACAAGCACAAGCAAGTCACACAACCATCATTCCTAGGTTTTAAGGCTTGCATGAGTTCCATAGGTAAGTACCCTCCCCACTGAAGTTTAGTTGGTTCAACCTGTCCTAGAATAGTAACCGGGTTCTAGAAGGATCTCAAATCACCGACCTTCCTTTAAGTCCACTTCAGTGCAACACCAAGTGGTTGACCGAAGCTTCCCTAAAGTCCAATCTCAAAGAGTGTAGTATCGAGTCTCAACCAACCCCAGTCGGAACCGAAGTCAGTTATCTCACTACTTTCTAATGGCCAGGATGAGTCAATTAGGGTTCTAAAGGTCTGGTTAATGCTTTAATGACACCACGCGGAAGCCAAATTTTTCCTCAAGTGAACATGAGGAACATCAGGACATCCAAAGTGTCACATTAACCGTAGCCATCATTTTAACCATTCCAGTATACGCCGGATAGTCGCGATGATCTATTGCTACTTACCTAAGGTACACTAGATCCGGGTGTAGGATCTTTCACTCAAAAATACCCAAGCAATCCCTTAAAAGTAAATCAGACAATTTGGAATAAGTGATCTTGTTTTTAAGGTAACCTCTCTTTTTAAAGTATCCCCAGCAGAGTCGCCAGTTCTGTCATACGGTGAACTGACTTGGGGTGTTTTGCTTTTTATCGCAATGTCGCGGATAGCAAGAGTCGCCACCGACTTTTCTTTTATCCAATAAGGAAAGGTGGAAAAGAACAGGAAAGACCTCAATAGATTTTGGGTTCGGGAGATACATTATACAAAGGGAAGGTGTTAGCACCCTTTGTATCCATGGTTATCCATGGGCTCTTAATTGCTGGATCACTTATATTTTTGTCTGAAAAGTGTTCGTGAATTGTTTAAAAAAATGTTTCGAAAAGAAAGTTTAACTTTGTAATGATTCTCGTATGAATGTATACAAAGTATTTATCTCGTTTGATTTTGAAAACGGTTTAGAAAAATGTAACTTGGTAATGATTCTAGTATGAATGTATACCAAGTGGTGATTTTCTAGGATTTGCAAAGTGTGAGGGGTGGGAAATGTTTTAGGTTATGATCCAGCAATTGAGAGTTATACCTTCCTAAGGTCGTTATGAACGTTTCCCATCCTTATGAGGGTAAAACTGTCCTTACTATTGAGAAGTAAGTAATTTTACCCTTTGGATGTTTAAGGGTCATCGTAGGGTCATCGATAGGTCATTGAAGGCAACAGTTGTAAGGATACCTTAGCATTCGAAGGGACGATCATCATTTAACCGTAGGCTACACCGAAGGGTCATCGAGGGACGAAATCATATATTCGAAGGCAACATCCGAGGGACTATGATTTATTTTATGATGATTTAATCGAAGGGCCATTGCTAAGTGTATCCCCACATTCGCGGGACATGACCGTGGTACTGTAATATCGTAAGGCAAAAGAGAGGTCCAAGATCACATATTTAGAGGCCGTATTTTACAATCGATTAGGTAATTAGGATGAATCTCCACATTAAAATTAATACATTAAAATTAATACATTAAAATTAATTAGGTAATTTAGGGTGAAACTCCACAAGGGTATCCCACAAATAAAGTGGAAGACCTAGACAGCAATCTTTTCCTGGGAAAGGTGAACCTTTACAAAATTCAGCAAACGGGTCAGAGTACCAAGTCAGGATGCAATCAAGGATTGCACCGCAAAAGAAACCAGAACAGCAGTAGGGTCAGATAAACAATGCATGGCTATGATAAAAACATGACAGGTTAGCAAAGGGCAGAACAGAAAAATCAGCGACTGTCCCGGTCGCCGCTGCCTCGCCTAGCGAAGGCTTAGCGAATACTCGCTGCATGCTCACTTAGCAATGTGCTAGCGAGCGGCAGCGGATTCTGGTTTTGATAACAACATAATGTCAGCAAACTTCACACCTTATAGCATCCATTACAGAGATTATATGGTTAGACATTCAGATGTTCATGCATACTTAAATTCATATGTAAAACTTAAGATAGTTTCATAAATTCAATCATGATACCATATGCAAATTAAGAACATAAGGTAGTAATAGCAATGCCAACCTGTTTGTAATCGAATTGTAACCTTGAATTGGCCGATCGGATCGAATTGAGCGGAAGTGACTTTGCTGCCGCCGGCTTTCCTTCAGGGTTTCCTTTAAGGTTACTCGGAATTCTCAGGGTTAACCTCCAGGGTTTGCCGTCTGTGAGCGCTAGGGTTTGCTTGCTAGGGTTCTCCTTTCGTCCTTTTTCGTCCCCTTTTTCATTACTGAAGTGCTGGTATTTATAATGCTCTTTTTTGTGACCTAATGGGCTCAGAGTGAAGCCCAGAATTTTCTGTTATCTGCCAGCTTCGCTAGGCGAGCGTGTAGCGAACGTTCGCTAGGCGAGCGTGTAGCGAACGTTCGCTAGGCGAAGGATTTGCTCGCCTAGCGAGCAGGCCAGTTTGGGCCATTTTCTGGATTGGGCCATTCGTGAGCTGGGCCTTTGTTCCTTTAAGATCAGTGTCATAAAAATGAGTCGGAGTGCCCTGAAAAATGTCTTAAAATATTAATGGGCAAATTTTGGGGTATGACAATATGTCATAGGGATCTGATCACATTGAGGACGCTTTTTATCAAACCGCCTAGTCTGCTTTTTCCCTTGAGGGTCACGTGGCACAGTTTGTTGAGTTTTTAGAATTTGAGCCTGAGGAGGCTACAAATACCGGGACATAACACCAGGTGGGTATGAGTAGCATGGCATAGGCATCCAAGGTACTTGCAATGGAGGGTGCATCGGAGGAATAACCATTGGTTGGAACATTTGAGCAGAGTGCCCCAAGCCTGGATTGACTGTCTGATGAGAAGTATGACCATAATGAACTCCAAATGTGACATAGGGTGCCCCATCCTGGGCATATTGAGGTGCAACAGAAGTAGATGAGGATGCCCCAGGGAAGGCCAACGGCATTCCAAGGGGGTGCCTTGATTCGAATGTTGCATAGTAGGTTGAACCACAAGTGGATGAACCTGCACATGAATTGGAGGACCCTTGTATTCGAACTCTTTCTCAATGAGCACCTTAGCGGTCACGGGTGTAAAGCACAACAAATTTCGATTGATGAGTTCTTGAACTTTGGTCTTGAGAGCATGACAAACTTTTGTAGAGTGCCCCACGTATCCAGCATGATATCCACACGTGGCATGAGGGTCATGCTTACGACCGTAGGGAATCTTAGTAGGCTCGATCTGTTTAGGCACAATTGCCCCAACATTGACCAGTATAGGTAGAAGATGTGCATAACTCACAGGAATTGGATCATAGTGAGGACATCTCCCTTCTTGGTCTTTGTTTCCTTCGCTGATTTGCTTCTGCTTTGATTTCTGGTGGCTTTGAGCAGGCCTCTGATGTGGTAGCAAACACTGTTCTTGTGGAAGAAGTGGCGGAAAGCCTGCAACAACCTTCTATTTATCATCTTCCTTCATAATGTCTTCAACTCTCTCATCAATCATGACCTGATTTGGGAAGTCTATTGTCATGCTATCCAAGAATAACCCCAAAACCATGTCAGCTCTGTCAAAGCTCTTGGTCTCTTCCATGATCCTCAGATGACTATTTTCGGCGAATCGTTGTCTTTCTGACGGAGGAATGGATAAGGTGAGTCTTTTGGTTAACATGCGAATGAATGAATGCATATGTTGGGAATGAAATGCAAATAATTGTGCAACACCCATAGATTTAAGGCCTTGGTGGTATAGCAACCCAAGTTCCAAGCTCCAATATATGTACATCAATGCAATACCATAGGTTAACAACACCCAAAGTCTGGATAATCTGCGTATACTGTCTGATACAGGATCAAAGGTCTGACGTCCATGAGAGAAAGGGTATGTATAGGCTATGGTTTCCTGCATAAAGATCCCATATCCCCCTCACAGGTAGGTTTTAGTCTTCAAAGGAAACTTATAAGGTTCCTAGAGTCAACAACCCAATTTGAGATACCATTGTCTTGGACGAATGACTCGTCGGACAATGATGCTCCCAAAAGGATCTACTCTAGGTGTGATGTCTCGTGTCAACCATAATCGTAGAATAACTCCACGGAGGTCAAACAGGGCTCTAGTCACGTTACTATCATGTGTGTGTACTCAAGCTCGGGTATAAAGTTTCTCTCTCATGTATCAATAACCCAACCCAACAGAGAGTATAACAGATGATATCCATAATATAAAGCAAATGAATATAATGATAAAGTGAGTAAAGCGCGAAGATAGACACCTAAACAAGCTAAGAAAGCAATCAAAACTAGGCTCGACTCCTTTTAGCGACTAGGAAGTACTCCAAGTAGCGAAGTATCCCCAGCAGAGTCGCTAGCTGAAGCTGGGGATGCTTAACAAGAGACCCCCAACTACAAGCAAAACTCCCTAGCGGAGTCGCCAACTGAAGCTAGCGGAAATATACTTGAATGTATTGCACGCTTGAACATACAATAGAGTCTCCATCAAACTTTAATTATTCCCAAAGGGAAGGGAAAACATCGATAAAACCCGGGGGAAAGAGATATATTGGGTAAGGAAGTCGGTTATGCACGAGGAAAGTATTAGCACCCCAAACATCCATGGTACTCCATGAGAACCGTTTTAATTGTTCTCACTCGAATAGGTGTTACATCTAAGATTACTCGCAAAGGAATGGGAAAGGAAAGAAATAGATAAAGTGCTCGGTGAGGATTAAGGCCCTCATGCCTATGTATCCTCATAGTGCAATGAGGAATTCAGAGCTCCGTAGTTCAGAGAACTAATGGTGGGAGGTGAAAATAAGTGTGATCAAAGTATGGTTTGAACCAAAGGATAATACAATTTGAACTCCAACAAGGGTGAAAACGTGAACCCAAGAGTAAAACTGGTATGAACCAACAAGTGAGGGCCTACAACACTGTATTGGAATAACCGAAAAAGAGTGAATTAAGTGTTTGATTACATAGTACAAACAACTCTTGGTTCACAAAGAGGTATAAGATGGAGCACAAAGGTACATTGTATTTGGCTCAAATAATATGGTATATCACATGAAGGGACTGAAGATAGAATATGAATGCATCAATGGAGATGAATAGAGTGAAGTGACCAAAGTCACTGAATAGAGTATCCGGTGATAAGTGACCGAAATGGTATAGTTTGAACCCAAAAGTCAAGGTATGTTGGAATCCATAGGAGAAATGGGATTCATACCATAGAGGGAAACACGCATATTGGCCAAAAAGAAGGAATTAAATGTATGGCAATAAGCCAAACAACTCTAGGTACAAATGCAGACTATTCATTAGGCGTCCTAAAAGGATGTATATGGAATTTCAAAGAAAGTGTATTTCGGTATCAAAGGAATAATATGTCATTGGGTGAACGATTTATGATCGAAGGTAGATAATGAATCATGAAAGATATGGATGATGCCCTAAGGCGGAAGAAGGAATAATTAGGAGTATGCTCTCCAAGGATTCGCATCCTCGTGCCTACGTATTCTCATTATGCAATGAGAAAATCAGAGCAAGCGTAGTTCGGAACTACGAGAAAAGAGAGGGAAATATACAATGATGAAAATTATAACTCGCACCAACAAAATGGTTTCAAGGGAACTCACAAAATAACTGGCTTCGAACTCAAGAGCAAAACTGGTATGAACCAACAAGTGAGGGCCTACAACACTGTATTGGAACTACCAAAAAAAGATTGAATTAAGTGTTTGGTTTCACAGTGCAAACAACTCTTTATTCACAAGGCGGACTACTCATTAGGCCTCCTAAAAGGATTTGTATGAGACCCACAAGAAAGTATTGTTGGATGCAAGGGAGAATGCATCACTTGCTGGGGGAACAAACAATTTGAGATCAAAGGAGACTATGTCTTGGATCCATGAAGGAATAAACCTTGAACCGAGGAACGAAAGAGGTATTGACTAGGATGTGGAGGAAACTAGGCATACCCACTCCTGTCATAGCCAAAAACAAAGTGAATTAAATATTTGGGTACAAGCCAAACAACTCTTAATTCACAAGGAGGACTATTCATTAGGCGTCCTAAAAGGGTGAACATGGAAACCAAGGAGAATTGATATTTGATCTCAAAAAGATGGTATTGATTGATGAATGAAGAATAATTGATTAATAAATAGGGTAGCTCACGAATAATCTGAATTTCCTGCCTACGTATCCTTATAGTGTAATAAGGAAATCAAAGCTTTCGTAGTTCAGCCCACTAGGGCTGAAAGCAAGGGATTTGATAGGATTGCCCAGAGGCGAGATAGATTACTTAACAAGCAAGGAAGTGGTATTAACCAAAGATGGTGGTCAACCACAAGGACAAACGAGATATAGCCAGGGTCTGAACTCTATAGGGAAAGAATTCCAAGATCTGTATCTTATGGGAAAAGAATAAAGCCATAGTCTGAACTCCAAGGGCTAAAGAGGTTTGCTAAGGTCTGCACCTTGAGGCAAATGATCAAGCCAGAGTCTGAACTCCATGTGCTAGAAGGTTTCCAAGGTCTACACCTTGAGGGAAACTAACAAAGTAAGCCATAGTCTGAACTGATAGGCAATTTCTGAAGCTAAAGATTGAGAAATGGGTATATGACCCTTAGATAACAATCCCAAGATATGCATGAATTGAATGAGGATTGAATGATTGATCTTTGAAGTAGAATAGAGAGATAAATTGAGAGACTTGACAGTCGATTGATAAGAATCACATGAGAGTCTACGAATAAGGGCGAACACTTTGAATATTTGGGGCATATGCCCCGTATGCAAAGTCGCTCTAGACGAGGATAGGAGAGACTTTGTCTCGTCATTACCTATTACTCAAGACTTGAAGTGCATGATACTTCTCTTGACTGATAAGTTGCTGGCGAAGAATCTTCATGGTTGATCCTTATGTTAATTGTTGATCTTGTGTGAAGAAGACTTGGTAGTTAATCGGTTCGGATTATACTAAAGTCTATGAATAAGGGTGAACACTTTGAATATTTGGGGAAAACACCCCATACGCAAAGTTGCTCTAGACAAGGATAGGAGAGACTCCATCTCATCATTCCTTACTATTTAAGGCTCGTTTCGTACAACTTGAATCGTGTTACCAAGTGTTGACCTTTGATGTGTCTTGTATAATCCGCTGCTTGGTGTGACTGAGGATGCCTTGATTGAAGATCTTGACTTGAGGCTTTGAGCTCCACAACTTAGAATAAAAGTCTTATTAAGTGGCCAAGTGTCTTTTGGTCACCCAATTTAGACTGTGGGATTATACAAGTTCAAAGGATTTAATAGATCAAAATTTCTTTTGATCAATTTAATCATGGGTTTGTTTTGGTTTGAAAACTAGGTTATCACCTAATCTAATGGTTATAATTGATCAAACTATCATAAGGGAGCATGTTATGGTTGATTAAAGTTGATTAAAAACCTATGTTAAAATCCTAGGGGAGCATGTGATTATATGAGTGAAAATGTCCAAAATTTCCCCTAATGGGTAAAATGGTCTACCAAAAGCATCAAATCATGGACACAAACTTAATCAAAGTCTAATTAGACCTAATTAAAATGTTAACAAGACAATTAGTAAAATTACCAACATAAAGAAAAACCAGAATTGAAATGGTAATTAACATGTTAGACCAAGGGGTGCAGGCCCTGAATAAAAAATGCAAAATTCAGCAACAGGGATGTAGAAAGTAAAGTATTGGGCTTATCGGCTAAGCCCAACAGAAATTGCAAAGAGACATGTGGACAAAATATCAACACTCACTCTCTCATCTCTAAACATCATCTTCCATTTTTCATGTCAAAACAAAATCACCACTGGAACTCCGGTACCACCGCACTAGAGGCGGCGGAGCCGACCGGAATCAAGAAAAAGTATTATTTTCCTGCTCCTCTCAACCTCTTCTATCCCAATCACTCATCCATTCTAACCGTTAATAAACTAATTCTGGAAATTGAGCCAATAAGGTCAAGAATCCTAAGTATGAAGATCTGCAATTAGATAGAGGTGGAGGAGAATCAAACCATCAAACTTTAGGGTTCTGATTCTCCACTACACAAGATACAATGTGGTATAAAAATACGGCAAACAAGCACAGATGAAAGATGATACATCACCAACCTACAAGATGGAGAATTGTCTTGGAATTTGTTGCAATTTGGAAGTGATGAAGATGAAGAAGAGAAACCCAGAGATATGCTACTTTGAACCTTCAATCTTATCCTTCTACTACGAATTCATCCTCCTCAAGAATCAATTCTGAGAAAATTCTGAACCGAATTGTTGTTGTTGATGTTGCTCATGTGAATGTAGGGATTATTATTGAATGCAAAAGGTTTAGCTCAATTGATAAAGAACTTTAATGTGAAGCTTGCTCCAATGGTGGTTTGAGCTTTGGTGTAGGGTGAAGAAATGGAGAAGATGAGTGAGAAGAGTTGAAGGTGATGTTTTCAGAAAAAGTGAGGAAGTAGTGAAAACTGAAGTGAATAGTGGTGTCTTCAAATGATGGTGAAGATGAGAATTTATAGGGATTAGGCTTGGGATCCCTAAGGTTTGGAGTTAGGCTAGGAGTTAGTTAAAATAGGTTTGGAGTTAGTTGGGATGAACTCATTGATTTTAGGTGGTTAACTCACTGAGTTGGAAGTTAGTTAATTAGTTAACTTAGTGGAAATGTGTCAAAGTGATTGTTTGTGACTTGTTATTGTAGGTGACAATTAGCTTTGATGTTGGTTAAGGCACAAGATATAACTATCATGACTTACAACTGTAGGTTAACAGTGGTTGTGTTATGTGTTTTTGGTCTTGCTTATGATTGTGCAAGTTGAAGTGCTTATGGATTTTACTGCACTTGTTTTGCTATAAGTCTGATATATTCACAATGCATGTGGTTGAAGCTTGATGAAGTACCGAACCTCGGAGTGTCGTTGAGTGCTCACGGATCTCCCGGTGTTCATGCATGTGTTTACTTGCCTTGGATTGCAAGCCTCAATGATGGAGGATCATGCTTCAACCCCAAAAGTTCCCCTCTCACATTAATAGTGCAAAAATCCTGCAAAAAAACCGATGAGTCGACTCAATTAGGGAATGAGTCGACTCATACAGTGATTTTCCCAGGGTTGAGTTGACCTGGGAGTCGACTTGTTCGGACCCACGACGGAAAAATTGGAAATGAAAATTGACAATGAGTCGACGCAAAGGCATGAATGAGTCGACTCAATCAGGAATTACCACCATTGAGTCGATCGATAGGTCGACCTGTTCCGACCCGAGGGAACCAGGTTCAAAAAACGAAGGAGCATGAGTCGATGCAAAGGGTGAGTGAGTCGACTCACTAAAATTGCCCAAAATTGAGTCGACCGGTGGGTCGACCTGTTCAGACCCGAGGGTTTTGCGCCGAGTCATGAGTCGACTCACAGGGAAAAAAACCTCCAAAAATGAGTTTTTTCAATATAATACCCTTTTTTACACCCTTTTATGTGTGCAAGGAATGTATTAGGGGTAAAAAATAATGTAATGGACCAATTGAATGAAAATGACTTGACTCAATGCATGAACATGACCATGAACCCGAACTCAAGATCTATAACCGACTTATGGAAGTGGGGAATGTGACCCTATGAACCAAGTAATAGTGGCATGACGATGATCAAGTGAATGAATGAAGGTGGATGGAAGTTATGAGACCAAGGACATGGGTTATGACCAATAGACTCAATCACCAAACAAGACAAAATGGACGGACCAAGTACCGGATGCTGAGTGTGACACACTGGGATCACCTGAGATTAGGGTTTCCAACATCACCAAACGAAAAACCAAGCCTTGATTAGGGTTTCAAACGCAATGCAAAGCCCCACAAGCTACATCTCAGATCATGGGCCCATATACAAAGTCAAACACAAGATCCTCCAAGATCAAGAATTAGGGTTGCAACCCACACGATGCACGATACCAAAATCTTCAAACTAAACCTGCTTAGTTAACCAACAACCTTAAATTTATGATGTTTGTTAGTCTCTGTTAACCATGAATGAATGATGATGAATATGCATGAGACATGAATAAGGTTAGATGGGTCTCAGATTATGGGTTAGATGAAAAAGCGAAAATGGTGGGAAAATTTTGGGATACTACAGATACGATAAGCAACGAGCCAAACGTCTCACACCCAAAGATATCCAGAATGAGTGTAGGAAAGCTTCAGTCTCATTCCTTCTTTACCACTTAAGGCTCGTGGCATGTAATTCTCGTCTTAAGTTTCAAGTGGAAAAAGAAGAGTCTTTATTGTTGTTTCTTGCATTGATGAAGACCTTATCAATCGTTCAATTTGAATTGTATTAAAATCTATGAGTAGAGGTGAATACGATGAGCGTTGTGTCATTCGTATCATACCCAAAGATATTCAGAATGGGGGTAGGAACTCTCCAGTCCCACTCCTTCTCTATTGCTTAAGGCTCGTGTCGTACAACTTGATTCATGATTGATAAGTTGTTGATGTAGTCCTTGCTTGTTGCATGACTTTGTGAAGAGAGAGAGAGAGACTTTCCAATCGTATGATTAGGATTGCGCTAAAGTTTATGAATAGAGGTGAATACGATGAGCGCTGGGTCATTCGTCCCATACCCAAAGATACTCAAAATGGGGGTAGGAAATCTCCAGTCTCACTCCTTCTCTATTGCTTAAAGCTCATGCCACACAATTCCAACTTTGATTTAACAAGCTTTTGTAGTTTCCACCTTTGAAGCATTTGTATAATCCGCTGCTTGGTATGATTGAGGATGCCTTGATCGAGAATCTGACTTGAGGCTTCGAGCTCCACAACTTACAAGGAAAGTCTTATTAAGTGACCAAGGGTCTTTTGGTCACTCATATCAAACTGTGGGATTATACAAGTCCAAAGGATTTAATTAATCGAAATTGCTTTTGATCAATTTGATCATGAGTTTATTTTGATTGGGATGACTATGTTAGCACCTAATCTAATGGTTAGAATTAATCACACTAATCTAAGGGATCATGTCATGATTAGTCAAAAATTCGATTAAAAGCCTATATTAAAGAATTCCTAAGGGGAACATGTTATTGTTAAGACCTAGGGATTAAAATTCTAAGTTAAATTCTAAGTTAAATTCTCTTCCTAAAGGAGCATGTGATGATATGAGTAAAAATGTCCAAAATTACCCCAAAAAGGTAAAATGGTCTTTTGACAAATTTAATGGTTATCGAATCTAAAAATTCTAATTACGAAAATTCTAGTTGAACTCCTAATTGATCCAATTAACCTAAGTTCTATCAATCAAAGTTATCTAATTAACAAAACAAAAACAAATAAAACAAATAAAATAGTGTGGGCCTTTGCAAAACGGGGGATGCAGGCCTGGTTTGTATGCGTAGGAAAACAGAGGGCAAAATAGAGTCCAAATACATGGGCTTCAGTTGCCAAAGCCCAATGCTAAAGAATTTTTTTTCAGCCAAGGGGTGCAGCAAAAAAATTGAGATGATAGGGTGTTGCATTGGGCTTGGAATGAGACAAGCCCAAACAAAAATAAACCTAAAGATTGGGGACTGGTTTGGAAAAAGCCAACAAAAATTTGAATGTACATTACGCGCCTTTCCATGGCAGCTCAGACGGCCGGCGTCGGAGCTCCACCACGGACCACCGCTCCGAAAATCGCTTTTGGCGGTGGTGACTACCGGAAATGAAAAGCGGAAACATCTCCATTTTCGTCTCCATCTCCTGAACAAGGATCTACTCTCCAAATTCTCTAATTTTTGTCCTAAATCTAATAACTGAGACCAAATCCTCAAGAACCCCTAAAACTCAGATCTATAATACTCCTCCATGAGTAAGATTCAAAGCTCCTCACGATAGGGGTTTGTAATAGCATGGTGTAATGTTCAACATAACAACCAAAATGCAATGAAATGATGAAAAAATGGACCTACCTCCGAAGCTGAGATTTTCTCTGGCGAGTGTTGATCAGAGAAGATAAAGACAGAAAATCACTTGTACAGATAGGTACGATCTCACTTTTACTTCCTTCCGATTAGCTTGCGATCCAACTCTTCTTCTTCAAAGATACTGTAGTGTGATAAGGTTGAGCTCACTCTTCTTGAAGCTTCAATGTGAAGCTTCAATGGAGTTTTGGGAATTGAGCTTTGAGTGTGAGAGGGGGAGGGTTCAGAAGTTGCAGAGAATTGAAGATGATGATTGCAAACAATGTAGAATGTGTAGAGTGTAGACCCTCAAATGATGATGAAGATGAGAATTTATAGTGATTAGGCTTGGGATTAATGTGGCTTAGAGTTAGTTATTGACAGGTTGGGAGTTAGCTTAGGAGTTAATTGGGATGAACTTAGTGAGTTTAGATAGTTTACTCACTGAGTTGGAGGTTAGTTAATTGGTTTAACTTAATGGAATATGTTCAAGTGATGTTTTATGACTGGCTAATGCAGGTGAAAATTTGAATGAAATTAGGCTTTGATGTTGGCTAATGACATGCTATTTATTTGATTTAGGTGTGGGTGACTTGCAGCTGTAGGTTACCAATTGTGTGGTTTTATGCAAGAGTGATTTTGGGTTATGTTGTGTTTGTGCAGGTTCAAGTGTTTACTGCATTTGTTTTGCTGCATAATTATTATGTTCACAATGTGTTTGGTTGAAGTTTGATGAAGTAATGAACTTTTAAGTGTCGTCGGATGCTCACGATCTTTTTCGGTGCTTATGCAGGTGTGCATTTGTCATGGATTGCAAGCCTTGGCCATCTTCAATAATGAGAGTTCAAGTTTCAATCTCACAAGTTCCATCCTCACAACAGTGCAAAATTCCTGCAAAATAAGCTATGAGTCGACTCAAACAGGGAATGAGTTGACTCAAACAGAGTCTTTCCCATGGTTGAGTCGACCTGTCCGGACCCGCAGCGAAATAACTCAAAGGAAAACTGGAAATGCATCGACGCAAGGAGTGAATGAGTCGACTCAATCAGGAATTTCCATAAATGATTCGACCTGGGAGTCGACCCGTTCGAACCCGAAGGGGAAAAGTTCAAGAAAAGAAGGGAATGAGTCAACGCAAGGAGTTAGTGAGTCGACTCACTCAAGTTTCCCAGAATTGAGTCGACCTGTGGGTCGACCTGTTCGGACGCGAAGGTTTTGCGCCGAGTCATGAGTCGACTCACAGAGTAAAAACACCCAAAAATGCATTTTTGCAATGTATTACACCTTTTTTGCACCCTTTTTGTATGTAATGAGTACTTTAGGAATAAAAATGAAAGAAAGTGGCCAATTAAATGAAAATGAATTGACTCAATACATGAACATGACCATAAACTCAAACGCGAGATCTATAACTAACACATGAAAGCGAGACACGTGAACCTAAGGACCAAGCATGGTGGCATGACAAGGATAAAGTGAATGAATGAAAGTGGATAGAAGTTATGAGACCAAGGACTTAGATTATGACCAATACTCAAACACCCAAGGGACAAACTGACTGGACCAAACACATGAGGTTGGATGCGACATACTGAGATCACACGAGATTAGGCTTTTGGAGGCCTCTGTGCAAGTCCAAACAAAGCATTTCCAGTTATCGTACAAACAAACCAAAGCCCTGCAAGCCAAACACTTGGAATCCATGGTGATGAATGATACTTATGAATGAGTTAATAATGTATACAACTGAAACCCTAGTCACATGGTTAGATGGAAATATGAAGCAAAGGGGAGGGCAGATTTTGGGGTACAACAGGAGCTTATATATATCCCTTTAAGGGCCTGTTTGTTTCAGCTTTAAAAAAATAGATTTTTTCTTTGTATTCTCAAAAATGGATTTTATAAAACCGTTTTTCAAAATATTAAAAGTTTTTTTATATTCATTTTTTTAAATTGAAAGACTAATTTTGACATCCTATAACATAAGCATATGTTATTGAAGATCAAAACATAGTTGAAATTGTAATTATTTTTTTAAAATTGTATCTAAAAAATGATTTTTATGAAAAACTATTTAAAATAGCTTCAAAATTAAGTGATTTTTTAAAATTTTGATATCCATTTTTTTAAATAAAATGATGAAATATCTAAAATAATATTTTAAAAATAACTATTCAAACCAAATTTTTCGTTTGTAACTTTTACGAAAAGTTTCTTTGTAAAAGTTTTTTACACAAAATCATGTTACACTTCAAAACTATTTTAAAAAAACCAAAATAATCAAACCATAAATGGAGGAAAGTTTACTTGGCATAACTTAGATGACAAGGCTATGAGCTGATTAAATAAATTTCTTATTTCTGAGGATTTATTGGAAGTTTGGAAAACTCATTGTCAACATATATATATACATATATATATATATATATATATATATATATATATATATATATATATATATATATATATATATATATATATATATATATATATATATATAGAGAGAGAGAGAGAGAGAGAGAGAGAGAGAGAGAGAGAGGGATATATCTGACCATAATCCCATTTGGATTAAATGGAATGATACAAATTAGGGGCCTAAACCTTTTAAATTCTTCAATGTTGGATGGATCATCAGGATTATGTTCCTTTGATTACAAAGTTTTGGTCTTCTTCTCAAATCAAGGGTAAAGTTGCTTTTGTTCTTAAAGAAAAATTAAAAGGGCTAAAAGAATGTTTAAGGTAGTGGAATAAGTATTTTTTTTGGCATTTTGGATTTGGAAGTATTTTAGGAAGTTATGGTCATTAATGATTTGGATCAAGTTGTAAAAGAAGACATTAGTATAAATCTTAATCAGGTGGAAGTAGATTGGAGGGAGGTTACAAGTAAGATATGGAAGTAAATGTGGGCTAAATAAAGCATGTTGAAGCAGAAGTCAAGACATATGTGGATTGGTGAAGGAGATGCCGACACTAACTTTTTTTCATAAGGTAATGAAGCAGAGGTATATGAGGAACAAGATTACAAGTATAAATACTCCATTAGTAGGGTTGGTCAAGTATGATAAGTGAGAAAGGAAGTAAAAAAAAAATTTAATGATTTTTTTAAGGAGCCTATTATCATAAGACCTATTCTAAAAGGAGTTGATTTTCATCAGTTATAATATAGAGGAAATATTATTACTAGAAGCTCATTTTTCAATGGAACACATGAATAAAGCGGTTTGGTTTAGTGTCAAACATAAGAGTCAAGGTCTATGGCTTCAATATGGGGTTCTTTAAGGAATGTTGGGAAATTCTTAAATTTGATGTTATTAATTTTTTTAATGTCCCATAGATATTCCAAAGTACTTAAGGCGGCGACAACTTCATTCCTAGCTCTGATTCCAAAATCAAACAATCCTCAAGATTAATTTAAATATAAACCTATCTGTTTGGTAAGTAGCCTTTATATAACTCTCTCCAAATTGTTAGCTTCAAGACTTAAGAAGGTTATGGATCACTTAATCTCTAAGTGCCAATCAACATTCTTAGCTCATAGACAAATTTAAATAGGGTGTTGGTAGTGAATGATGTTGAATTGTAATTCCTTGTGTTGAAGTATGTTGCTCGACAAAACAAGGATGTGCCGAATAACCTAGTGTGTTGAGTTGTATTAGTGTGTCGAAGTGTCGAAGCATGTTGCTTCACACAAGATTTCGACATAAGTCTATTTTAGGTAGTGTTAACTATTTTGGGCTTTTACAGTTTTGGGCTTTGGCTTAGTGAGCAAGTTAACCTAAATCTATAAATAGAGGGAGTAACTGATCGCTCGACTGTGTGAGTCGAGAATGGGATACAAACTGCAAGTGCACAGTTCTATCGCGTAGTTTTAAAAGATATCGATCCCACAGGGACTTATGAATCGATGTACCGTTATCTAAAGTTACTTCGTAAATCTAAGGTGAAAATGTTTGATTGTTTGGGGAAAAACTAAGAGCTAAACTAATATCTAGATTAAATATCAATAAAACGGATATCGGTATGTAGTTCGTCAAAACTAGGGAATCAATTCCTTGTCGGTCACTCGGTTTTAAAATAAATCGTTTCGATTAACTTTATTGGTTAAAGGTTTTATCTCAAACTCTCGCTCTGTTGAAGAAACCATGATCTTATATTAATGTAGCTGTCACTTATAATTAAGTCAAAAATCATATTTTGAAAACAATAAAGTTGCAGAAACTCCTTTTAAGAAAATACTGACCGCTTTAAACACCCTTATCTCAAACTCTCGCTCTGTTGACTTAGGTTATACAATTAAATCTAAATGCTTAACTCTCGTCCTCACATTCAATCTTTAAAAATACTTTTTGAAAAAAGGTCAGAACTTAATTAATTCTAAAACTTGCTCTCGCCCTGAGATAGACTTAATGACTAACTTACACTGTCCAGTTAAAACCTCAAACTCTCGCTCTGTTGGTTTCAACTTCTTTATGTCTTTTACTTTCGTAAAAAATCTTGTTATTAAACCTGTAAGTTAAGACCATAAAAAGATTGATTCTAATTTTAAGTTTGAATAGACCGACTTAGTCTTGACCCCTTTTTCTGCTTACTTTACATACCGATACCTAGGCAAATTAGCCAGACATGCTAAATAAACAAGAATTTATATCATGCATAAACAGACTCATTCCAGGCGTGCAATGTAAATAAACAATAGAATAAAACATTAAAAATTAAATAACGATTAAAGAACCTGAATGCGTAATACAATGGTCTTGAACACTCCTCCACAAGCTGGTAGGATTTGTTCTTGGATTCTTCAATTAAACAGTAAAATAAATCAAGGAAATAAAAAAACTCGAATATAACGTAAGGTTAAATCCGGTATAAAATTGCACAGTAGTTTCCGGTGTAGAAACTACTACGCGAAAAATATCTAAAAGCTAAGAACGGGGGAAAATAAATTGCAAGGGAAAAAAAGAATAAAGCTTGCAAAATAAAATAAATAAAGTGAACGATGCTGGAAAGGAAAAAAAATAAGCAAAAGCTTGAAAAATAAATTTGGCAGAGCTTCCGCGTATGTAAACGGCAAAGAGAGGAGAGCCAACGAGAGGGATTAGGATAGCTATTTATAGTAGTGCTACTAACTGCCTTTTTCTCCTTTTCCACGAGTCTTCAGCGTGGCTATATCCACGGCGTGCATATAGGAACTCCTTAACGTTATTCTTCACGTCTTTCTGAGGGCGATACTTGCGCCAAAAAGGTAGTGGAGTTGTGTGACGTTCGTCACGCTATGTGTGACGTCCGTCACAAGGCTACTTCGCGTGACGCTCGTCACGCGTCCTGTGACGTCCGTCACAGGCACATCATTGGTGACTTGTGCGCTTTGGGCTGGGCTTTGGCATTTGGTTCCTTTTCTCTCCTTTTTGTTCCTTTTTACACCTCCTTTTCTTCCCTTTTTCACTTTTGCTTCAAAATGGGTACCTGATATAAATAGAAGAGAAATACTGCATAATATCTGATAAAATGGAATAAATTAAAGTAAATGATAATATAATCTAATTAAATTAAGTCTTAAAATGTGATATAATTTCGTGTTATCAGTAACCCCTATTCTTGTAATAAGAAGAACTCATAACATTGTATTCACAGAATTTTGCAGTTGCAAAGTTAATAAAGAAGTTTCCCACAGGTTGTGGGCAGAGAGAAAACTCTGTAGAAAATATTATGCTTCTTCTCCAACGTTTCTTTCTTTCTTTCTCAGTCCCTCTTTTCTTTTCATTGTCATTGAATGGTTTATAACAATCTTGTTCATCAAGATTGATAGAAATTCTCCATAGATTGTGGTGGATTTCCAACATCTGGTATCAAGAGCTCTAGTTTAAGTGATTCGTGGGAAGAAAATCACGATGACAATTAATCATCCAAACGGGCATTTTCCAGTGAATCTTCTGATTCTCAAGAATAATAATTATGAGAATTGGTGCAAGTAGATAAAGGTTGTGTTATGTTATCAAGATCTTTAGGATCTTGTGAAGGAATGAGTAACAACGCATGCAGAAAATGAGATGGATCGAGAAAGGGATGCACATAAAGAATTGAAAAAGAAAGATTGTAAAGCTCTATTTATAATCCATCAATGTGTTGATTTAGATAACTATAAAGGAGAAGTGAGCATCATGTTACATGAAGAAAGTTTTCACATTAGGAATGAGAAGCACTCAACTTAGTGAAAGAGTGAATGCATGTATTAAAGGATTTATGAATGTGAACTTGGATATAATCAAATTGTTTAAGCGCTTTGAGGATTTTGTAGAAGAAAAGCGATATAATGAATTAAAGTGTGAATATGAAGCGCGACAAAAAATTCCAAGACTGAGAACTCATATTCAAAAATCTTGCAACAAGTGTCTGAGCTTTACACTCCTAGAATTTTTGATCAATTCCAGCACGCGTATGAGTTGTTTGAAAATTGCTATGTGAAAAATATTGATATACAACCATCTTTAATTGATTGTGTTATTGCCACGAAAAATAATTTGGGTGAGTGGCGAGTGTCACTTGATTTGGATAAGAATTCAATTTGTTGCTCTTGTCGTAAGTTTGAGAGTTTTGGCATACTTTGTTGTCATTGTTTAAGAGTTTTTATTCATATGGATGTCAAATCAGTTCCAGAATATTATATCTTAAAAAGGTGGACAAAGTTAGCTAGAAGTGAGACTTCATGTAATGTTGATGTTAGCTATGTGGAAGAAGATGTTGATTTATCCTCAACCCAATGCTACAAGGAGATTTGTCCTTGCCTTATTAGGATAGTCATTGAAGCATGTAGAAGTCCAGAAGCATTCACATTCCTTTGCAAAATCACTAATGAATTGGATAGGCACATGTTAGAGTTTCAAAAGAATCAAGTTAATATTTCTCAGGTGAATGAGTTTATTGGTAAAGTTAAGGAGTTTACAAGCACCCATGATGATTTGGCACAAGCAAAAGGATTCAAAAAAAGAGAAGATAAAAAGAGTTCAAAACGCCCAAAAGGTTGGGTAGAGTCTCAACCTCCCAAAAGAAAGAAAAATGTTGGCTCTAAAGCTTCACAAATTCAGGTATTGTTGAATTATTTCATTTAATTGTTGTCTTTAGTCAACTACAAAAATTTATATTTTTTATTTTATGTTGTGTAGAACAATAAAAGGGGTGATTCACAAACACAAGTTCAATATAAGGTGTCCAATACAAGTGCAACTATTTGGCTCAATGATTCATACAACATACCATCAATTGTAAGTCAATATCAGATTGAGTATGTGAACGTACCAAGAAATATTTAGTGATTGAATGATTTTATATTTTGTGTAGGAAAATAATAACACTTCAACTCAATTCGGTGCCAATAGTTTTACTCAATTATTGATGGTAAATTTTAAAAATTATATAAATTCTACTATTTATTCAGGTTATTTTTTAATTATCAACTTATGCTCTTTTAATTATAGGAAAATATTCATGGAGATATTACGAAATTAAATCATCCATAAATAAGTGAAGAAGACATATTTTCAACAGTGACCTGCTAATATTTTCATCCAAGGATTGTGCGGATGTAGTGACTATTTTTTTTACATGTTCTTCCTTGTATGCAAATAATTCACACTATTTTATTATGCTGCATATTTTAAATTTTGGTTTATAATTTGTGACTCTGTGCATTAAATATATTGGTTAAGTTATTTTGAAATTGATTTATCCTTTTTTTAAATTGGAGATATTAGTAATCACTAGTATTTTACTGAGAGTATATATTTAAGAAGAAATGATTCGGATTTGATGAATTTGTTAAATTATTTTTAATGGTAATTCTTATTTAAAGAGATGAGATTATGATTCTATCTCATTATAATGTTTTATTTTATTTTAATTATATACATCATTTTAATTTGAATTGAATTAATGAATATATTCATTGTGATGAAATTCTAAAAATATTTAACGGAAAAATATTAGAAATCTCAAAAGTGATAGTATAATTCATATTCTCTTTCTTTATAAATGTATTTTTTTAATGAATTATTTCTTATAATTTTTTAATCATTAAATTAGAAATAGGATCAAATTCCCTAAAACTAAGACAATCACGCATACACGATGAAAATAGTAAAAATTTAATAACAAAAATAAAATTAAGAGCTACACACTTCTTTTTTAAAGAAGTATCGAGATGCTGCATAACTATGTAGTCTAGGTGGCAAATTCTACTCCTTTATGAACTAGGCGGTTGAATCAATGGCAATGTCAAAATGAATCTGCCGCCGGCAACATATATACATCAATTCTAAACTTTCCATAAAATAAAGTAGCTAACTTATACAACAGAATATTAATAATAACTAGCAAATTCTCTTATATAAATAAATACACAATAAGACAAAAAAAGAACACCAATATCATAGATCAAAATAACCTTACAAGAATCTTTGAAAAATACAAAAACAATACCACCCTTTAACAAAGTTTATTTTCCTAACCTTGAAAGTTTCGTTAACCCAGCTGTTTTTGCACGTTTACAGCACTTCCATTGTCACCATTCTTTCTAATATATATCTATCTCTTGTTTCATTTTCTTTTCATACATTAACCACCATGGATCAATCAAATACTACTATTGAAGTTGAAAATGACCACCATGCTGATGCACCTTCAATAGTGTTGCACAGTAAATCCAAGAAAGTGGTGAAATCAAGAGAGAGTAGTTATAGTAGTGATGAGTTTGAGGCATCAATAGGAGAGAAACCATCGAGATATGAGATTTGGGGATGGTATCTATATGAGTTTTGTTCTTACTTTGTTCAAACGGTTCTTATACCTGTGCTGTTTCCTTTGATTATTAGTCAGTTACAGATTCTACCTACGGATCCTGTTCAAGAATGGCAAAATGATCACCATGGCATGCTTTGTTCAGACAAAGAAATTCATCTGTAAGTACACTTACAACTTTTAAATAATGGTCGCCTTCGTGTTGCAGTTGTTCTGCGACTGCAACACTGATCGCAGTCGTCACAGTGTTAATTAACCCTAACCCTAATGTGCATGCAAACTTGGATTTTATTGCAGGTACAGCACTCTCATAAAGAGGACAATAACTGTAAACGGTTCACACTTTTCATCATTGGAATGGACATCAATTGCATGGGCTTCAGGTTTAACCCTAGCCATTCCAATCCTCAGCTTCATCTCTTTCCACCTTAACAGCCAATACCAAACCCTCATCACAGCAGTATCCACAGGCATAGGAGTTTTCTTCTGTCTCCCAGCAGGATTCTTCAAAACAACCCTAATCTTCATTCCATATATTGCTTTCATTGTCTTAGCTAGCACAGTTTCATCTTCATCTCACACTCACCATCTCGCTCTCATGATTTCTTCCTCTAAGAAATCCAAAACACTAAGAGCTTCAAGTTTCTTCTCTCTTTATGCCACTTCCTTTGGTTGTGTAGGTTCAGCTGTAATCTCTTCTTTCATTTATCACATGCTTAGAGAACCTGATGATAGAAATCTTTTCACCCTTTGGATTGTTTCGATCTTCAGTGGCTTAATATGGTTGGTTGGTGTTTTGCATGTCGTTACAGCTATAAATAGGACATCTGTTTCCATTGTTTCATTCAACAAATCATTGTTTTACCCTTGTTCTATATTTCATCATCCAAAAGCAATAGGAGGGCTTTTCGGGGTTTTTCTATCATCCTTTACAACAATGTGTATTTTCACTGGTGCTGTTCTTTTCATAGTTGGTAACCTTTGTATTAAGCCATTACACTTGCTTTATTTCTGGTTAATTTATTTCCTTTTCCCTTTGGTTTCACTTCCACTTTTACACCCGCTACAACAACTAATAAAGGCTAGTTCTGTGAAAATGAAGATCATTGGTTTTCTTTTGTCAATGTTGTCTTCTGGTTTTGGATTCTACTTTTGGAATAGTCAATGGAAATGGGGTCATATATTAATATTTGGAGGGATTCAAGGTATTGGAAGTGGAGTTTTGCATGCATTTGGAAGAGTTTTGGTTTTGGAATGTGCTCCTAAAGGGAAAGAAGGCGTTTTCAGTGTTTGGTATGGTTGGATTAGAGCTGCTGGTTTGTGTTTGGGTTTCACAGTTGCTTCTGTTGTTCCTGGACAGATTAAGACTTCTTTTGGAGCTGCTTTTGTTGCTGCACTTGTTGGAACTGTTGTTCTTCTTTTTGGAAATGTTGGTGATGATAATGAGAGTGGCTCTCATGGCAATGATAATCTTGGCTTAGATTCTAAAGAATCTGTTAGTGTTTAATTGAGACTCAAGATAAGAATAAATTGATTTTACTACAATATAATCTTATATGTTCTATGTGTTTTTATATTCTTTCCAACGGTGAAGACAAGAGTGATAATTAAATTGTCTTATATTCTTTTATTGATGATATACTTTTTAGGTACTTTAGTCATTCTAATAAATAATGTTTTTAATTAATAAGAACCAGTTTTTATGTTAATGAATTCAAATATATTTCAAACACCGTTTGAAATAATTTTTAATCAAAATCAGTTCTAGACTAATATTCTTTTATTATTTATTTTTTATATAATATCAATCAAAATAGCTATAATATGTACTTCCGTTTTGGACCGGCCTAACTATCTGATAAAACCGTTTCAATCTGAACGGTTCAATCCAAGGAATTATTTAGACAAAGCACGAATAGATGGACTATCACATAAGGTAGCATATCAGATTCAACTGATATCACTACCACCCATCACATCTAATTCGACAACCACTCTCACTTTATGTCGGGTTAAGTGGAAGCAATTTTCACTTATTGTTGTATGTAAGCTCTCCCACGCGTCATAAATAGGTATTCATTCACTCATTATATAACAAAGTTACACTTCTCAAATTTCAATGACTTGTGCGTTGAAGTGTTAATTTTGCAGTTACATCCCCTTTCTACTGTACTAGAAAAATTCACCGATCTTCTGTTCCGTATCAAAATAGTGGCACCGTATGTGGGAATAGACTTATAATTTTCACGAATTTCTATGGAAACCCATTGATTCCTACCTATTGCGTCACCATAACGATTATGTTATTTGCCGTCTTAATTTTCGATTAACCTTTCACCGAGAATTGTAGCATCCAAGTCAGCTCGGATAGCCACACATCGTAACGCCACAGTTGAAGCCGTTACGCTAATCTTTGCTCTCGCAAAAGAGATCTCGCCTCCTCCATCGAGCGAAGCTGGTCTGGTTCTAATAACCTTGCCAAAAGTCTCATCTTTTTTGAATCCAATTCTTCCACGTATTGAACGAAGCACCTTCCAGATCTTATCGACTCACCACAAGAAAAATGCTGTTTTGGCAAGGGTTAAACCCCTCACAAGTGTAAAAATTCTCTCACAAAACAAATATTTATGAAGGGGCAACTCACATCACAATACAGATTATCGCAATTTATTTGTCACACTTACCACCTCGTTAATCTTATTTGCCACAGACTTACCACCTCGTTAATTTGCCAAAGGCTTAACCCCTCGCAAAATTTTAATCCCCTTTTTCATGTCAGAAACACGCAGATGTAGGTGCAGACTAGGTGTTGCAGTGTAGTGCAAAATATTAAGCCCCTACAACGTACCGTCAAATTTTGGTATTTGTGAAAGGTAATCCATAACAAGTGAGTCTGATTGTTATTTTTTGTGGGATTATGCAAGACTAATATTTACAATATTATATAAAAAATATTAGATTTGTATTATTATAAATATAATAAATAAAGTATTATTACAATAAATGAATATTTAATTTAAAAATTTATAAAAGTAAAATTTAAAAGAAATTATAAATTAAATATTTCATCAGTATTATATTGCATCATTTGTGTCTATTGTTTTCTAAATAAAGATATACTTTTTTATTACAAATTTATATACTTTCTAAATATATTTACACTTCAACCAAAACAAAATATTTACACTTATAAATACATTTTAAAAAATATATTACACTTAAATACACTTAAAATATATATTATTAAAATGCAAATGCAAATAAAAATATATTACCACCTATATTACTAAAATATATTTACACTTAAATATACTTAAAAAATATATTACTAAAAAAAGTTTACACTTAAATACATTTAAAATATATATATATATATATATATATATATATATATATATATATATATATATATATATATATATATATATATATATATATATATATATATATATATATATATATATATATATATATATATATATATACACTTTATATATATAATATTAAAATAAAAATAAAAATATATTACTACCTATATTTATACATTTAAAATATGTTTTAATATTAATACACTAATTTTTTTTTGTAATATTTAATATTTATACATAATCTGTTTATACACTTACAGAAATATTACTATCTATATTTATACACTTAAAAATCTGTTTTTTTATTTAATATTTAATATTTATACACTTAAAAATATATTTAATCTGTTTTAATGCTTATACACTTAAAAATCTGTTTTTTTTTATTTTTCAAATTTTAATTATTTTAATTTTTTTAATATTTATATAAACAACATATATAAACAATATAAAATCTGTTTTGTTTTCTTTGAAATTTATTATTTTTTTACTGACAAATGCTAACATCTAGTATCCAAATCTTAAAACAAAAGTGTACCTTAAATGGATCAATAAAATGAATGAAAATTTGAAGCTTCTTTACTATAAAATTTGACACCTTTAAATGAATAAAATGGTACATGAAACAAAGAAAATGAACAATAAAATGCGTGATTAGGTTAATGTAAATTGAAAATAAATAAATTTTTTAAATAAAATATGATAACTTACCTTAAATATGATAACACTGTGTAGTGTTCTTGAAGATTTGAGGGATGACGAAATTAAAAATGGGTTGTTGTAAGTGAAGAAATAGGAAAAAATGGGGAGAAGAAGTGGGGAAAATAGGGGAAGGGAAGAAATGAGAAGTGGGCGGATGAGAATATTTATTGCTGCATTTGAGACGGGGTACCCCTAGCAAATCAATGGTCATACTTGGCTAGGGGTTACCTCTCGTAAATGATTAACAACAACAGACGAGTCATAATCACTCAACGTTGATTTGACCCAACAGTCAAACGTGACGGACCCCCTCGCAAGCTGAACGATAATAATTTGTCAGAGGCTGTTGTAACACCCTAAAACTCGACTCATAATTAAAGAATAAACCATACATTTTAGGATGCTAATCCAAACACAACATGCATACTTTCCAATTAATTTCAAAACTCGCTGCGGAAATAACATAAATAACATAAACTTCAATTACCTCATCACACTGAAATATTTAATGAAACTAACATACTCCAATGATTAACTCAAAACAAATAAAACGCCAAATTCCTCGATGTTACAGATCAGACCATTAAATCAACTAAATTACGATAAACAATAAAATAAACAAAGAAAAGCTCCAAGGTCATCTTCCAAGTCACAGTAATACTTACTCCTCCTGAGTATTTGTACAACAACGTAAAGAGCAACATAAAACAATCAAGAAAGGGGTGAGAATACACTCAAGTATATTAACGATGCAAAAGAATGCAAGGGTAGTTAAAATCACACAATCACCAGCACAGATTCAATTTACATAACAACACGACAATTCAATTCACATAATCTCTATGTATGAAATGTGACTCACAACTCGACTCTATGCATGTGGTACCAATTTGGACATCATAAGTTTGTTACTGATCTCGTCCACTCAACAATGATTTTTTATTCGAACTGGATCCCCACTTCTAAACCCCGAGTCCTCATTGCTGAACCCCGAACGATCATAGGTCCACACTTCTGAACCCATAACTCGCCTCTTTCAACACACTGACACATCATGATGCATGGTATACAAGTAATGCAACAATAACAATTATGGTTCCACTTCTAACCATAAACAACATGCAATATAACATTCACATTAGTCTCCACTTCTAAACTACATACCTCAATATAACACATAAAATTACATTCACAACACATGATTGTATTCGCAACATAACAACTCATAAACATAGTCATAATTCACCACTCATAGTTATGCGATTAATTCAATAATTACTTCATCATCATCATAATTCACCTTAATTAATTAATTATATCAAATATCCCAAAAAAACAATCAAACATCCACCACACAAGAAAACAACATTGAAAAACCGAACTGATCGCTCAAAAACGATCTCTAGCTGCCATGGCGGGAAACACGTCACCTAGCCCGTCATTCCTTTTCCCCTTATCACCCATGTGATGACCGACAGAAGAAAAGCTGCTTGGAGACTATGACGGTCTCCCCGTCAGCCAACCAATCCAGATGCATGACGGGCAGTCTGTCACGCTCGTGGCGCCCGTCATGCTGTTGCAGAAGGTAATTTCTGCACTTTTCTCCATGAGATCATTCGAAGCTCTGATTTCGACCCCCAGTACCCTAATTCGCACATAAATAATAGGTACATATTATACAGGGATAAAATCATTTCATATTCATCGATTATCATTCAATTTCACCAATTAATCACAAATTCAAGGTTATATTTCTAACACTAAAACACATCAATGGCAACAATCAATTTCAGAGTTCATATCAACACCTTATGCATAATATTCATTATATAACATAGCACGAATTTATACATTAAACATGAAAAATAGCATGGATTTCATATAATCATCATAAAACACAATAATGGTGAGTAAAACCTATAGGAGGGTGAGGATCCATTTCTACCCTTCATGCAATTAACACTTATATTGGAGTAGTCCTCCTCCCCCCTCCCATTTACCTGGATTTTCATGAACATAATTCAAGCTTTGGCTATGACTTATTCTTCTCTCTCAAACCCATGTTTTGCCTCATTTTCTCCAACCTTCTCAATTTTTATGTATGATAAAAAAAACATTTCCCTCACCTTTTCTATATATTTAACATAATATTAATATGATTAATTGTTAACTTTCCCTCAATTCCCAACAACTCACTTAGCCCACCAATTTCATTAATTTATTACTTTTCACCCCATAACTCCCAATTTCTCTTATTTTATTATTATTATATTATTTTAGTCACTTAAAATTAAGAGATACTTTTAATTAATTCCTAGCACTCTCTATAAATCTCCCAAAAATACCCATAATTGCCAAATAGTCATTTCACACATATTATCACCAAAATAAATAATTAAAAACATTTTAAATCACTTAAATAATCAAATAAAAGCAACAAAATTCAATTAAATCAATCAATCAAATTCGGGTTATTACAACTATCCTCCCCTTATATAATTTTTGCCATTGAAAATTACCTGAACGAAAAAGCTTTGGATAAGACTCTCTCATCCGAATCTCAAAGTCCCACGTCATGCTTCCTCTAGCAGGTCCTCCCCATACAACCTTCACTAAGACGATCTTTTTACTTCTCAAGTGTTTCACTTCTCGATCATCAATTCTCAATGGTGATGCCTACGTAGTCAATTCATCTCTCACTTGCACATCATCCATTTGAATTACAAGAAACGGATCTAGAACCTACTTTCAAAGTTGAGACACATGAAACATACTATGAAGATTTGAAAGAGGTGGTGGTAAAGCAACTATGTAGGCCAGTTCTCCAACTCTCTTCAAAATCTAATAAGGTCCAATAAAATATGGCGTGAGCTTTAGAGATTTCAAAGCACGACCCACACCAGTCACTAGAGTGACTATCAAGAACACATGATATCCCTCTCGGAATTCAAGTGATTTCCTCCTCTTATCATGATAACTTATATGCATGACCTACGAAGCTTTCATCTTCTTATGAATCATCTTGATCTTCTCAGTTGTATGCTAAACGATTTCTGGTCCAAGTACAACACTTTCACCAGAATCATACCAACACAATCAACGACAAATAAGTACCCCAATTACCTCCTACCATACAATGCTTAAAAAGGTCTCATTATAATATTAGAATGGAAATTGTTGTTGTAGGTAAACTCAATCAATGACAAGTAAGTATCCCAATTACCTCCTTCTTCCAACATGCAAGCCCTCAATAGATCTTCTAAATATTGGATGCTCCTATCCATTTGACCATCTGTCTACGGGTGATAAGCAGAACTCAACTACAACTTAGTTCCCAAGGCTTCCTGCGAACTCTCCCAGAACCTCAAAGTGAACCTCAGATCTCTATCTGAAATAATACTCTAAGGAATACCATGCAAAGTGGCAATCCTCTCTATATAAACTTAAGCCAGCTTATACAGCGATTACCTAATCTTTATCGGAATGAAATAAGCCGATTTAGTCAGCCTATCCACCATAACCCAAATCATATAACTTCCTATAGAAGTCTTAGACAATCTCATCACAAAATCCATATAAATGTTGTCCTATTTCCACTCCGGAATACTCAACGGTTGCATAAATCCTGACGGATTCTAATGCTCAATCTTCGACTTCTGATAAGTCAAGTAAGAATAAACAAACTCGACAACGTCTTTCTTCATACCTGGCCACTAAAGCATCATATTAAGATCTTGTTACATCTTAGTAGCACGTGGATGAATACTCAAACCACTCCTATGACCTTCCTCAAGGACACTCTTCTTAATCTTTGGCATTTCTAGCACACAAACTATGTCATGGAACCTCATGATCTTATTCTGAAATCTACCTCTTTAACTTGATTGATCAACACCAACCAGTCAATCAATCTCAAATCAACTTTATGACCTTCTTTTATCTCTTTAAGAATACCACTAGTTAACTTCACCATACCCAACTTCACACTGTTATGAGTCATCTCACACACCAAACTAAGATCTCTAAACTATTCAATCAAATCAAATTCTCTAACCATCAATGAAGACACATGCAAGGACTTTCTGCTTAATGCATCTGCTACCACATTACCCTTAACAGGATGGTAACTTAAACCAAAATCATAATCCTTCAATGACTTTTCCATTTGCTTAGCTGACACAAACATCAGATTTTTACCTTCTTTGAACTATGGAAACATCACAAACTTATCAAAACATATGATATAAACATGTTTGAACTCCAACCAGTTCATTCCCAAGATAACATCAGGTTGAATTAACGGTAAGCAGACTAAGTCAATACCAAAGTTATTACTGTCACACCCTAAATTTTGCCCCAAGAAATTTTTACCATTTTAATTGCATCTCATTTGCATAATCACATGATGACCATTTCATTTGGTTATTAAGTCTTGTTTACATGCACCAGTCAAAAGTACAGGAAATTATGAGCATATGAGTCAGCAGAGAAAAAGCCAATAGTTTGGCTTGTTCATCTAGTCATGTACATGGTTACTTCATACATCTAATTCCAAACATGTATGGCCTTATTTGTATTTGCATTTCATTATGTGCTTATTGATTTAAGACTTATGAGCTTTCATTTGAATTATTAGGTGCAATTTTAAATGATTGAAGTCATATAAGTTTGATCTATACATACATTCTCCATGAGTCATTAGTAATGATTCATTTTTTTAAAATGCATATCATCTGTTTTGCGGTCTTATTGCTAAAGCAATTCCAATTCCAAACTTATATTCAAGCATGTTAGTAGTTTTCAAATTTTGAATACAAAGTAATACATTCTCATTTTTCCTTTCAAATGCTTTAAAATGTTAGAAATATGCAAATGCATTATTGAGTTTAGAATGTTATGTTACACTTTGATCCATTTTTTGCATTGGAGCCTAAATACAACCAAGTTTTCCTACAAGCATGGCCTAATGCCACCAAATTCCTATCCTTGACATCCAAGCAATATTTAAGGGTTCAAGTCAGACTACAAAGCATCCTCCATTTTGAAACCACCTTGCAAGCCATGCCTCAAGACCTCGTACAAAAGAAAATATAAGTTAGTCCCCAATGCAGCTTATGCAGCCATGTTCATTAACACACAAAGTAAGGCAAGGAAGTTCATTGTGCAACAATAGAACATATGATTTTTGAGGCCATAACACTATTGCAAAAGAAAATCCAAATTGTTTTCATACAATTGCCAAGACATTTAACAGTGGTAAAAAAAAGGAGAAGGCAAGGAATTATTTTGAGTCATTGCATCAGTAAAAATGGCAATTGAATTTCATGAGCAAAAAAAACCAGCACATGGGCAAGGCACAATCACTTCCTTCCACCTTAAATCTCACAAAATCAGGACGAATTCCACTACCAGCCTAACCAATTTCATCTTAATCCATTTTATAGCTAACTCACACATTTTAGATAACAAATATCTCCCACAAGTTTTTCACACACGTATCTGACTCTCATTATTGATCAGTGCTATAAATTGAACTTACTCAGCAAAAAGAAGAAAAAACCCTAATCTAAAAGCACTAAGAAGCATACAATATCCTCATAAATCCCTAACCTACCCAAAGCTCATTTTTTCCTTAAAGTTATTAAGTGCTTCGTATCAGAAGCTCTGAAATAACTAAGCTAGACCACAATACAAAGGAGTATAATAAGGAAGCTTTGAACCAAAAAAGTTTCGAGAAAGAAAAGACAGATAAAGGAGGAAAGAGGAACTTACTTTGTGGATGTTCACTCCGAAACATCTGGATCGATACCTCTATTGTTTCCCTTATGTTTTCTTGTTTGTTTATTGTTGTATGATTCTTTTTTATCCCTTCCCCGTGTTAATTCCATGGTATTATTGATGATTGGGGATGATTGTTGAATTTTGGGAGGTCAGGGTTTCTTCTTTGTTGCTCGATCTAGGGGTTTTAGTTTTTTTCTAAGTTTTCGAGGACAGGTTTGGACTCAGGGGGTCCTGTTACCTAGGGTAGAAGGTGGGGTTTAAAGTGTGGCGGTAGTCCAGCGGCTACAAGATGAACACCGATGTGGTGTTCATTTACGTTGTCATATTATTCTTGAGCGCCACTATGGTGTTCTTGAGGAACAAACGGTGTGGATCCATAGCCAGTCACTTTTGTTTTTGGGTTTTGTGTTTGGCTTCAGAGTTTGAGAGAGGGATATATATATATATATATATATATATATATATATATATATATATATATATATATATATATATATATATATATATATATATATATATATATATATATATATATATATATATATATATATATATATATATATATATATATATATATATATAGAGAGAGAGAGAGAGAGAGAGAGAGAGAGAGAGAGAGAGTTGAAGCAAAGAAAGAGAAACTGAGAGAAGAACTGAAGTCTCTCTGAGTTCCTTCTTTGTAGTCCTTCCCATCTTCTTCCAATGCTTGACATGTGGTGATTCCTGGTCCTCTGATCAATTTGACTTTGTCCAGTCAACATGTTATCCCATGTGTGCGCCCTAGCGTGCACTTGCATCCGTAACCTTTGGGTCTGCTTTGACTCCCTCTGAGTATTCAAATCCAGCATGCAAGATCTTACATTTAGATGATGTAACCCCTGTTGAGTCAAACATGTTGACTTTGATCCAAGTCTCCCTCCTTAGGGCTATTGGGCTCATTTGCTCAACCCATTTAGCTTTTGACCTACGTTTTCACTATTCTCACCCCTCATGGTTGGGATTCTTAGCCCATTTTCTCTTTTTTCTCTCTCTTTTTTTGTTTTATTTTTTGGTTTACTATTTTTCTATTTTATTGTTTACTTCAATTTTTATTTTTTAAAATGACTATACTTTTCTTAATGTTGTATTTTTATCATTTATTTATCTTGTTGGTTTTTTTGTGTGGATGTGATTTTATAATTACTCTTATGTATTTAAAATGTATGATTATTTGCCGCATATCGAAAAATGTGATCCTACACGAGACGCTCACACGCTCGCGGAAAAGATATTCGAACAGAGTTGTCAACGAACTTTATTTATTCCAAAAGAGGAAAGGGAAAATATCGATAAAACCCTTAAAAAACAAAAATAAAATGGTCGTCGCAACAAAATCGGGTTCAGGAGTCGGTTATACAAGGGGAAGGTATTAACACCCCTCACGTCCATTGTACTCAACAAGAATCTCTTACTTATATTTGCAATAAAGTATTAGCTAAGTAAATTTGTTTTGTTCGACTTAATGGACGAGAAAAAGAAAGGAAAATATTTTTTATTAAGGAGGTACTTGACAAGATTTCTCAATCCTGCTCCTACGTATCTCCAGATGTTATGGAGAACTCAAAGCTACATAGTTCTGCTAAAAGAGAACTACTAGATTGATTGCTTTTAGAGAGTGATGCTTATGTCATATTTGAGCGGTTAAACCTTTACTTGTTGACCGCTTTTGGAGGCTGAAGTCTTTGTTTGTTTCGTGTCGAAATGAATAAAACATACTCGTTTCTGAAAAGGTTTTGAAGATGCACAAGGATGGAAAACAAGTTTTATTTGTTGAGTGTTTTTTTCGATGACGATTACTCAAATGACCGAGTAAGGCTACTTGTATCCAAGTACTCGAGAAGAGGAATAGCAAGCTCTAGACCATCTATTTTTTCATCCTTGATTGTAAAAGGATTTAGATAAGGTTAATGTATTTTGGATGGACGAAAAATACTCAAATGGCCGAGTAAGGCTACTCGTATCCAAGCACCCGGGAAAGGGAATAGAAGGATCTAGACCACCTCCTTTTTCGTCCAAGTTTATTACAAAATGAGTTTGACTTAAGTTTGATTATTAAAGCAATTTGAGGTGAATTAGATTAGAAATTATTTAATAGATGACAATTGCTTGAATGGCCGAGTAAGGCAACTCGTATCCAAACAATTGAGGAAAAAATCGAAGGCTCTAGACCATCTCCCTTTTTACCCTTTTTAAAATGGTGTTTTAAGTATGATTAAATAATTTGAATTTGATTAGGGAAAAGGCACTCGATGTTTGATAGAGGTATTTATTATTTGTGTTCAATTAAAAAGAGGTGAAATGATTTGAAGGTGTTGGAAATGATGGAGAAGTGGAAGATTTAGTTGGAAAAAAGACTCGACGTTGGATCAAGTATTTTTTTTTTGTTCTTTTCTGAAATTATTGATTTTAATCTTGAGTTAACAATTAACTAATACAATATAAATAAAGGGAAGCGATAAACTTATTTAAACATCACGAGAATGAAGGATACAATTTGATGAATGGGGATACAATATAATAATTAACAACACAAGATTAATTAATAAATAGTCTATAAATAACAAAAACAGGCTTAACTAATAGATTATAAATAACAAAAAAATATAGTTGTAAGAAGGATCAAGAGAAAGCCAAGGGACCAAAAATAAATCAGAAACTTGAACTGCATAATTTAGTACTATGCATCCATGTAGGAATAACCCTATCTGAGGTCAGTTGTAAGACCCCAACTTTGACCTTAAGATCCCTCATGCTATCTCATCATATGCATTGACTTTGGGATCACACCTTGGCATCCTCTTTACCCCTCATTCATTGGGTTTGCGTTATGAGAGATCACCAAACACACTTTTGATTGTATCATACTTTTTTTTCCTTATTTACTAACCCAAATACCAAAAATATGTCAGTGTATAGTTTGTTACTTTTGCAGGTAGTATGTGTGTTCACCCATGCTATATCAAGCTCATATCTAGGGTATGAGACCCCCAATGCAATGAGTTCCATTAAGAGATGGTTCACATTGACTCTAGACATCATATATGGGTCCCTATTGATCTTCACATATCATTTTGATCATGAATTCATCAAGAGTTTGAAGATCGTTTGCCTTGGAAACCCTAATTCATTTAGGTATCTTGTGTGACTTCATCAACAATTTCCTTCAACATTTGGTCAAATATTTCAAGGGATGTTTCATATTACATAATATTATGCATATATGATCCTCCATGAGTCCCAAAAGTCAAGAGAAAATCCAAATTGTTTTCATCAAATTGTTATTTAAGTCAAATTGCCAAGACATTTAACAGTGGTAAAAAAAGGAGAAGGCAAGGAATTATTTTGAGTCATTGCATCAGTAAAAATGGCAATTGAATTTTATGAGCAAAAAAAAGTCAGCACATGAGCAAGGCACGATCACTTCCTTCCACCTCAAATCTCACAAAATCAGGACGAATTCCACTACCAGCCTAACCAATTTCATCTTAATCCATTTTACAGCTAACTCACACATTTTAGATAACAAATATTTCCCACAAGTTTTTCACACACGTATCTGACTCTCATTATTGATCAGTGCTATAAATTGAACTTACTCAGCAAAAAGAAGAAAAAACCCTAATCTAAAAGCACTAAGAAGCATACAATATCCTCATAAATACCTAACCTACCCAAAGCTCATTTTTTCCTTAAAGTTATTAAGTTCTTCGTATCAGAAGCTCTGAAATAACTAAGCTAGACCACAATACAAAGGAGTATAAGAAGGAAGCTTTGAACAAAAAAGTTTCGAGAAAGAAAAGACAAAGAAAGGAGGAAAGAGGAACTTACTTGGTGGATCTTCACTCCGGAACATCCGGATTGATACCTCCATTGTTTCCGTTATGTTTTCTTGTTTGTTTATTATTGTATGATTCTTTTTTTCTCCCTTCCCCGTGTTAATTCCATGGTATTATTGATGATTGGGGATGATTGTTGACTTTTTGGAGGTTAGGGTTTCTTCTCTGGTTGCTCGATCTAGGGGTTTTAGGTTTTTTCTTTTTAAGATTCCAAGGACAAATTTAGACTCAAGGGGTCCTCTTACCTAGGGTAGAAGGTGGGGTTTAAAGTGTGTTGGTAGTCCAGCGGCTACAGGATGAACACCAATGTGATGTTCATTTACGCCGTCATATTGTTCTTGAGCGCCACTATGGTGTTCTTGAGGAACCAACGGTGTGGATCCATGGCCAATCACTTTTTTTGGGGTTTTGTGTTTGGCTTCATAGTTTGAGAGAGGGAGAGAGTTGAATCAAAGAAAGAGAAAATGAGAGGAGAAATGAACTCTCTCTGAGTTCCTTTTTTGTACTCCTTCCCATCTTCGTCTAATGCTTGACATGTGGTGAGTCCTAGTCCTCTGATCAATTTGACTTTGTCCAGTCAACATGTTATCCCATGTGTGTGCCCTAGCGTGCACTTGCATCCACAACCTTTAGGTCTGCTTTGACTCCCTATGAGTATTCAAATCCAGTATGTAAGATCTTACTTTTAGATGATGTGACCTCTATTAAGTCAAACATGTTGACTCCGATCCAAGTCTCTCTCGTTAGGGATATTGGGCTCATTTGCTCAGCCCATTTAGCTTTTGACCTACGTTTTCACTATTCGCACCCCTCATGGTTGGGCTTCTTAGCCCATTTTCTATTTTCTTTTATCTTTTTTTTTCTTTTGTTTTTTTGTTTACTATTTTACAATTTTATTGTTTACTTCAATTATTTTTTTTTAAATGACTATACTTTCCTTAATGTTGTATTTTTATCATTTATTTATCTTATTGTTTTTTTTGTATGGATGTGATTTTATAATTATTTTTTATGTATTTAAAATGTATGATTATTTGTCTCATCTCGAAAAATGTGATCCTTCGCGAGACTCTCACACGCTCGCGAAAAAGATGTTTGAACTGAGTTGTCACCGAACTTTATTTATTCCAAAAGTGGAAAGGGAAAATATCGATAAAACCCTTAAAAAACAATAATAAAATGGTCGTCACAACCAAATCGAGTTCAGGAGTCGGTTACACAAGTGGAAGGTATTAACACCCATCACGTCCATTATACTCAATGAGAACTTCTTAGTTAGATTTGCGATAAAGTATTGGCTAAGTAAATTTGTTTTGTTCGACTTAATGGGCGAGAAAAAGAAAGGAAAATATTTTTTATTAAAGGGGTGTCTGACACGATTTCTCAATCCCGCTCCTACGTATCTCCAGATGTTATGGAGAACTCAAGGCTACGTAGTTCTGCTAAAAGAGAACTATTAGATTGATTGCTTTTGGAGAGTGATGCTTAGGTCATATTTGAGCGGTTAAACCTTTACTTGTTGATCGCTTTTGGAGGCTGAAGTCTTTGTTTGTTTCGTGTCGAAATGAATAAAGCATACTCGTTTTTGAAAAGGTTTCAAAGACGCACAAGGGCGTAAAACAAGTTTTATTTGTTGAGTGTTTTTTTGGATGACGATTACTCAAATGGCCGAGTAAGGCTGCTCGTATCCAAGTACTCGAGAAGAGGAATAACAGATTCTAGACCATCTATCTTTTCATCCTTAATTGTAAAAGGATTTAGATAAGTTTAATGTATTTTGGATGGACGAAAAAAACTCAAATGACCGAGTAAGGTTACTCGTATCCAAGCACCCGGGAAAGGGAATAGAAGGATCTAGACCACCTCCTTTTTCGTCCAAGTTTATTACAAAATGAGTTTGACTTAAGTTTGATTATGAAAGGAATTTGAGGTGAACCGGATTACAAATTTTTTAATAGATGACAATTGCTTGAATGGCCGAGTAAGGCAACTCGTATCCAAACAATTGAGGAAAGGAATCGAAGGCTCTAGACCATCTCCCTTTTCATCCTTTTTAAAATGGTGTTTTAAGTATGATTAGATAATTTGGATTTGATTAGGGAAAAGGAACTCGATGTTTGGTAGAGGTATTTATTATTTGCATTGAATTAAAAAGTGGTGAAATGATTTGAAGGTGTTGAAAATGATGGAGAAGTGAAAATTTAGTTGAGAAAAAGACTCGACGTTGGAACAATTATTTGTTTTTTGTTCTTTTCTGAAAGTATTGATTTTAATCTTGAGTTAACAATCAACTAATACAATAACAATAAAGGGAAATGGTAAACTTATTTACACATCATGAGAATGGGGGGTATAATTTGACGAATGGGGATACAGTATAACAATCAACAATACAAGTTTAATTAATAGACTGTAAATAACAAAAACAAGCTCAATTAATAGACTATAAATAACAAAAAATATAGTTGTAAGAAGGCTCAAAAGAAAGCCAGGAGACCAAAAATAAATCAGAAATTTGAACTATATAATTTAGTGTTATGCGTCCATGTAGGAATCACCCTATCTGAGGTCGGACAACAAAACTCTATGCTTCCAAGGGGTTCAGGAACAAAATTAAATTTATGCTCCGAATTTGCAACGCAATTAAAAACAAAATAGTTAGTTTAAGAATTAATCGACCAATCAGCTACACAAATAAAAAACTAATCAATTTATTTAATACTAATTTAAATTAATCAAATCGAAAGAAGATAATAATAAAATTAAAATAAAAAAACAACAACAATATAAATAAACAAGCAAGGGTGCACTCATGATCATGAAGGTATAAATCATTGTGTGGTGTAAAGAACACTATGAGCCTAAAGCCTAACATAAACTTAATCATAAAATAAATAATAAACAGAACAAAGAGAAGTAAATAAAAAATAAAAAAGAGAAATCCATTGGAGAGAGATGACCAACCCCCATTCACTTTCAACTTCATTATTTGATGATTTTTCAAAATTCAACAAATGCCTACTAATATGTTGACATGTGGAATTGTTATAGAATTAAAAAAAAAGGAAAAGAAATAACAACATACACAAACCAAAGCAGAGTAAAATTTTGGAATCTCCCCTTCAATGCCTCTCATCTCTCTCGCCTCACTTTCTCTCCATCTTCTTCTTTCACCCAAATCCACCATTTAAACAAAAGCAAACAAAATATTTTCAACCAACAATGAACAAGACCGAACATAAATATTTGCATCCATTTTTCTTCCATTTTGTTTTTTATGATGTATGGTGTATGGTATCGAGGCCCATGACTTTTTGCATACTAACATAAATATTCTTTATTTTTGTCTCATGTACACATGTGATGGAGCAATGGTTGGCTTGAAGAAGAAGCTTGGCTTGGTGATAGCTTTTTGGCTTGAGCAACTTGGATATGAGGTTGGCAATGGCGTGAATATGGTGGAAACAAAGACTAGAATGCAAGGCTCGGCTAGGCTTGAAGAATAAAGTCCCTCATTCGCTTCTTGTTTTGCTTTTGGTTTAATGTTATGTACTTAACAATTATAAAAATGTACAAAAACTTATATTTTGATACTTTCTGATTGAAGCCAATTCGTACCTTCATCTATTTTTTAATTTCTTGTGTTGTAATGTGACCTTAAAAATGCAAGTAAAATTATATACAATTGTAAAAGTGAAAAAAGTGCATCATCTATTACTATACTATTCTTGTACCCAAATGTAAATAACACAAACCACATGGAATAAAGAGCTTAGAAAGAAAAGTGCCATTTTAAAAAGTAAATTGACTTTGACCTATTTAATAAAAACTAAACACTTTGAAACCCCATAGTTGACTTATTAATAAAATACACAAAGTCAAAAATGTTGACCTTGACTTCTAAACAAGATACTAATTCATGCTAATGATGCAAATGAAATGTGAGTAAAGAATAAGATGATAATGATGCAACTGAATAATGATCAGAGAATTAAATGTGAAATGGTCAACTCTTTGACCAATTACATCTAATAAGAAATCATAAATACAATGAAAATAAATGAATCATATGAAATTCCACTGGGATCTATGATTAAAAACCAAATGCCAAAGTTAACTCTTGGACTTATGACCTATGATCATTAATAAAAATAATAGTGATGCTTTTCAGATACGCAGATGAAATCAAATACTCTAATTTATCATCCATCTAGAAGCCTGAGAAATTCCATGAATGAAAAAATGCTCTGAGGCTAAGAAACACCATTGATTCTTTAATCCATATATAAATGAAATGCATGCCACTAAGATCAGATGAAATGCTCTGAACCCTGGTGAATGTCTATGACTAATGGGATGCTTGATTAGATGAAATGGTCATGCTATGATGATGTTGATGAAAAGGCTAGGGTAAAATTTAGGGTATGACAGTTGACCCTATTTAAACATCTTTAACTGGAGGATATGAAGAACTCTTATCTCCAAATCATCATGGTGAAAGAAAGTTTAAATACCAAACAGACCCAAATTTTGCCCTTTTATGAAAATAAAATGATATGCTTATGATGATGTACTGAGACTAAGAAGTACTATTGACTTCCTAATCAGATGATATGAATAAATGCAAGTGGATTAAGAAATACTCTTGATATCTTAGTCATCGGGGGATATGAATGAATGAACTGAGGTTAAGAAGTACTTTTGACTTCTTAATCATCAAATGATTAAACAGGCGCAAATGAATTAAGAAATATTCTTGATTTCTTGATCATTAGGTGACAATGATATGGATGAAATGAAGGTTAGGAAGTACTATTGACTTCTTAATCATCAAATTCTATTCAAACTTTCTGGGAATGGTGATACTCTTTCAATGGTTGGTAAATCTCTCTGGAGAGTAGAAGGTCATGTTCTGATGCTCTTGGCTGACAGTATGGAAAATTATGTTCAGATGCTCTTGGTTGACATAGATTTTTGCTATCGTTGATTGATCACATTCCACCGCTTCTTGCTGACGGTAAATTTATACAAATTTGTAGGGGATGAATGTTTCAAATTGACATATCTGACTGTTCTTCACATGTTCTTCCTTGGAAGAAGACTCTTCTAGGAAGGGAATGATCATATTCAGTTGATCCTTATTGCTCATATCTAACACAGAGAGATCTCCACCTCAGGAATCTAGTGAGGAAAGTTGTGTTCTTAAGTTTATTGCTCGGATATAACACAAAGAGATCTCCACCTCGTGTTGAAACTGAAAACCTTGATCTAACACAAAGAGATCATGGCTGAAGAAATGGATATTTAGATCTAACACAAAGAGATCCTCGTATGTTAGAGGTAGAATATTCCGATCTAACACAGAGAGATCGTCATTTTGCTGATGGTTAATGTTCAGATCTAACATGAAGAGATCTAAACAACCTTGAAAAACTTAATAGTCTGATCTAACACAAAGAGGTTGTTATCTTGTCGAGAAGATGATGCTCCAATCTGACATAAAGAGATCCTCGGTTGAAAAACAATGCTAAGATCTAACACAAAGAGATCTTCGCCTGTTAAAAAATAATGTTCAGATCTGACACAAAGAGATCTAAACGAACCTGGAAAGTTTGGAAGCTCCGACCTAACACAAAGAGATCGCCACTAAAGAAACTCCGATCTAACATAAAGAGATCGTTGTTAATGAGAAGAAGCTCCAATATAACACAAAGAGATTGTCGTTCTATCGAAAATGATGCTCAAATTTAACACAAAGAGACTTTCACATGTTGAGAATGATAATGTTCTGATTTATCACACACGGACCTTTACACTGTTGAAAATAATACGTCGATCTATCACAAAGAGATCTTTGTTGCAGAAACTCCAATCTAACATAAATATAATATTACCCTTGTTGAAAAGAAAATGTCGGTGTAACACAAAGATATCTTCGCTCTATTGAAAATTAATGTTCAGACCTAACACAAAAAGATCTTCACTTTTTGAATGTTTCGATCTAACACAAAAAGATCTTCACTTTACTGAAATGAATGCTAAGATCTAACTCAAAGACGTCTTCGTTTCTGAGAAACAGATGCTTAGGCCTAACACAAAGAGATCTAAACAACCTTCTTGAAATTTTAGTGCTATGATCTAACAGAAAGAGATCTTCACACTGCTGAAAATGATACTAAGTTCTAACACAATGAGATCCTAGCACTGCTTGTAAGAAACTCCGATCTAACACAAAGAGATTGTCTCCCTCTAAATATGATGCTTTAATATAACACAAGGAGATCTTTTCACTTTTGAAAATAATTTTTTTACTCTTGAGAACACCTTTTGAATCTTGGTTCTGCCGAGGATTACACCAAACTTCCTTGAGCGGTTACTGAATCTGGACTTAGGTTTACGCACGTATGCTTTATGCATGATTTGTTTCGTACATGATATAAATGCATGGACTTAATGGTTTATGTATTATATGGGTATCAAACTCTGATTCCCTGACACCCTTGGTCTTAAACAGTTTTGACACCATGAATATGGTTTGCAAAACTCTAATTTCTGCTTTGCCTCCTGGCGGGCTCTATGTTGACTCTTGTCTTCGGTAGAATTGTGATTTTTGACTTTCTCGTATCATAACAATCATTGACATGCTTCACACATAGTGAATCAATTGTATTGGGCTTTTCACTTAAGCATTTGTAAAGGTGGAGAAGCCTTAACTCTAGAACTTATCATGCCTTAGCCTATCGGGTCCTAAAAAAACTTCCCTTGAAAAGGAATTGGATAATTGTTTTCCAAAATATGACCTTAAGACGGCTTGCCCCAGTATTCTGAATCCTGCAGCAGTATGCCCCTTATTGACTGAGTTTCAGAGTAGCGGGATTCACTGTACTGTGGAAGTGGCTTTCCCCAGTATGAGCCTTGGAGAGACTTGATGTGTCTCGACGTGATTGCCCCATATTCACTGAATCTTGAAACGAATTGCACTAAGCTGACTGCTCTTTGGAAGAATTTCCTTGATGCTAAGTATCGATTTGCAAATAAATTTGTTCATTCAAAAATGGTAATTCTAATGTAGTACTCATGCAAATTTTGAAATCAATCATTATTAGAATGCAGGTGATATACACTGAACGGATCACTGGTTTATTCAAAGTGCGAACTACAATAGGATATGATACCAATACAGATGATTAACAAATATCTAGAAGTCATATTAACGTAACCTTGTTGAGTATGCTTTCAAAAGAATCCTTGCTTCAATTAGGTATTTTGAATGTCATAACATGGCCTGATTCACAGTTTTTGAACAAAAGTATATATGCTTAAAGTTTTGATCTTAACCCACCCCAATCTCCTTTATGATCTTCAATCATATGTTTAATTAATTTGACAAATGCATTCAATTTTTGAGAGAAATTTGACGGTGGGAATAGATGGTTTGAGAACCAACGTTGATCATTCTTTTGAGGTGGAAGTCACATGTCCTTGTTTGGTAATGAAAAAAATTATTCTATCATAAATTTTGGTGACCCTTTGGCTCTTGATACAATGGTCACTTATTTTCATTTTTATTTCTTTTCTCTTATTTCTTATTTTCCCTAAAATTTGCCTAAGTCACCTTCTTGGTGTTTGATATATCGAGCTTTTTTCTTTTTTTCTTTTTCTACTTATCTTTTTTGGGAACAATGTGTGTGACATGTGTTCCTTTTGGTTTGAACAAGATGGTGATTGTCGCATCTTTGGTTATTGAGAAACAACCATTGTGCATTTGGATTTTTCATAACTACTTCGACACCTCTTGATGTGTGTGAGGAAAGTATGTGATTACACCTCTTAGGTATTCAAAATGACTCTCTGGAGATTTGAATGCATAGTCGAATTAACTGAAAACTACCCTGCCCCGAGTTTAGATTAAAGGTTTTTTCATACAAAAAGAAACACCAACTTCTAGGCTCAAAGGGGTTGACATGGGATTATCTTCTTTATATCTCCGGTGATTGGGAGTTGAAACAACGCCTTAAAATATCAACAAAGTTTTATTCAAAAGCATATTTGTCAGCAATTTGGGGTGTTTTGTTTTTCATCATTCTCCCTCCAATCTTTGCTAAAAACAATAGTTTGATAAAGAAAAGAGAACAAGAGAAGAAATGATATATATATATATATATATATATATATATATATATTATATATATATATATATATATATATATATATATATATATATATATATATATATATATATATATATATATATATATATATATATATATATATATATATATATTATATATATATATATATATATATATATATATATATTTATTTATTTATTTATTTATTTATTTATTTTCTTTTTTGCAATAAAAATGGAAAATAAGTGAACACGAACGGATTAGTTCAAAATAGTGCATGCTCATTTCATTACTACTACCATTAAAATTAACAATGTTCAAAACCAAATAGACACTTAGCAAACAAGAAAAAACTACAAATGCAAATGATAAAGTGGCCTAATGATTTGATTTGAGGATGAGTTATCTTGTCTGATTCATTGGCTTTGAGGACATGATTCTCGAAGTCTTCACATTTATCCAGGCAAGGGGTTGTTCACCATATTCAGAACATTCGTAAATGACAATATCTTTTGATCAATCAACTTTTGTACCCTGTACTTGAAGGCTTTGTAGTTCTCAGTGATATGCCCTAGAGATCCATCATGGTACTCACATATAACATTGTAGTTGAAGTTAGGTGGGTACATCACCAATGGCTTAAACTTCTTAAGGAACACCAGAGATCTATGAATCAACTGAGGAAGCAATTCAGTGTACGTCATCGAAATTGGATCAAACCGAGGTTGCTGTCGGGGACCTATTTGATTATGATTGCAATTCTGATTCTAACCCTGTTGGTACTGTTAAGGTGTTTGTTGTTGATATTGTTGAGGAGTCTGTTACTGATATGATTGCAGAGCTTGGTGTTGAGGCCTTTAAGCTGGAACCGGAGTTGGAACAACTTTTTGATAAGGTATTACAGGATATTGTGCAGCTGTTACATACAGGTACCAAAAGTAATGCATTGGAGCAGGTTTCATCTGTTGACTTTCCCTATTTGATAGGAGATGGAATTTGCCTCAGCCTCCTTCTTTTTATATTCGTTGAAAGGTTTCTTCATTTCAGCATGGCTATTGGAACTTCCTTGAATTTTTCCATTTTTAAAACTTTCCTCCACTCTTTCGCTAACAATTACCATGTCAAAGAAACTTGACGATACACTATTGATCAATCTTTCAAAGTACTGGCCCTGCAAGGTACTCATGAATATATCAAATAGTTCATGGTCTACTAGCGGTGCATGTATTCTTGCAGCCAATTCCCTCCAACATTGTGTGTATTCTTTAAAGGATTCATTTCCTCTCTGGGCCATACTCTGGAGTTGAGCATGATTTAGAGCTAGGTCGATATTGTATTTGTATTTCTTAGTAATATCTTCGACAAACTCAGCCCAATTACGTATGTTATTACCCTTCATTTGCATATACCATTCCATGATGCTCTAGTTAGGCTGTCCTAGAAATAGTGAATCATGAGTTTGTCATCCCTGGCATAGGCAACCATCTTTATGTGCTACATATTCAGATGGATATTAGGACAACTGAGGCCCTTATATTTCTCAAATTCGGGTTCCTTAAACTTATGGGGGATCACCACATCAGGTACTAGACACATATATATGGCACTCATGCTGGTTGAGTTGTGCCCCTCCATAATTCTTAGTTTTTTTGCCAAATCATAACACATTTGGGTAGCTTCGGAATCCTAAGCAGGAACATGATTGACTACTAGGATTGCCCCATGATAATTGTACATCTCGTACTCATCTTGGAGCTCCTCATCAATGAGAGGAATGGGAATTTGATTAACAGCAGGCGTCCCTTGTGCAGTAATTCCATCAACATCCCCGAAGGTGTGCACTAGTTGAGCATCAGCTTCTTTAAATGGGAGCCACACATCTTGTATATGAAGTAGACCCTTGGACAGGAACGTCATTCCTTGCGGCAATAACATTACAAACATCCTCTTCTCTCATAAACAGAGCCAACATGGTTTCCAGAACTTAATCCACTTTTATTTTGATGGAATCCATCTCTTCTCGTATGACATCTTGTTCTTGTTAAATATGATCCATTGCTCTTCTAGTATTGGCGCATGTAGTGTATTGGTGTTGAGGAATCTGCTTGATTTACTAGAGACAAGGAAATTTGTAATGAGTTTTTATTCTAGGAAATAATATGCATGCATGCTGATGAAATATGAATCATGTGTTTTAGGATCATATGTCTAATAAAGTTCTCAGGTTGGTTATGATAACAAGTATCGATGATTAATGGAACCTCATGGGTAGGCTTTATGATTCGTAGGTTCCTAGAGTCATGTATCCTTCTTAAAAATATTATCACCATAACGAAGGATCATTGGACAATAATACCCTTAAGACAAACTCTTCTAGGTGAGGTCTTCGTATCGTTCGAACGAGAAAGATACCTCGTGGGCCAATACTACACAACCATCGACTCCAAGATTCTAAAAAGGCCCCTAGAGTCATTGATCCAACTTGAAAATATTATCACTATGACGAAGGCTCGTCAGACAATAATATCTCCAAGAAAATTTACTTTAGGAGGGATCTTCGTATCGTCCCAACAAGGAAGATACCTCGCAGGCCTCTACTACATAACCATCATCTCAACCCTATGGTTTTCCTCAGGCTTAGGTAGAGAGTCTATCTCACGAAGTACCAATAATTAGAGATCCCCAATGATACCAATGAACAATAACAAATAACATATATCAACAATACAATGAGATAAAGAAAATAAGAATAAAGAAAACAAATAAATAAATCTAAAGTTCATCGAAAATCGAACGAAGTTAGGCTTGACTCTCTCTTACTTGGAGCATTGTCCCTAGCAGAGTCGCCAGCTGTCGCATCTCAAAAAATAAGATTATTTGCGAAGGTGCTCACACGCTCGTGAAATAAAAAGTTTTGAATAGAGTCACCATCGAACTTTATTTATTCCAAAAGAGGAAATGGAAAATATCGATAAAACCCCTAAATTAAAAATAAAATGGTCATCACAATCAAATTCGGGCTTGGAAGTCGATTACACAAGGAGAAGGTATTATCATCCCTCACGTCCGTTGTAACCAACGAGAACCTCTTAGTTAGATTTTCAATTGAATGCTAGCTTACGTTATTTGTTTTCTTAGAGTTATTGAGTGAGAGAAAGGAAATAAAATATTTTTAGGATTTCTTTATTAATGTGCCTGACAAGATTTCAAAATCCTGCTTCTACGTATCTCCAGGTGTGACAAAGAACTCAAGGCTACATAATTCTTTGTAGCAAAGAACTATTTTTTGGTTGCTTTTAAGGAGTGATCCTTTAGACATATTTAGTTGTTAAACCTTTACTTGCGAATCACTCTTGGAGGTTGAAGTCTTTGTTTGTTTCACATCGATATGGATAAAGCATACTCGCTTTTGAAAATGGTTTTCGAAGTCGCGCAAGGGCGGAAAACAAGTTTGATTGGTTGATTATTTTGTTGGATGACGATTACTCGAATGGTCGAGTAACGCAACTCATATCCAAATAGTTGAGAAGAGGAATAGAATGCTATAGACCATCTCCCTTTTCACCCTTAATTGTAAAAGGATTTATATAATGTTAATGTATTTTGGATGGACGACAAATACTCAAATGGTCCTGTAAGGAAACTCATATCCAAGTATTCAGGGAAGGGAATAGAAGGCTCTATACCACTTCCTTTTTTGTTCAAGTTATTACGAAAATGAGGTTGATATGAATCAGATTATAAGTTTTTTAATAGATGATGATTGCTCGAATGATCGAGTAAGGGAACTCATATTCAAACAATCGAGGAGAGGAATCGAAGGCTCGAGATCTTCTTCCTTTTCATCCTTTGAAAAGGTTTTTAATAATGATTAAGTGTTTTGATTTTGATCACGAAAAAGAGCTCAAAGTTGGTCGAGGTTTTTTATTTGCGTTGAATTGAAATGAAATGATATGAGGGTTTAGAAATGATCGAGAAGTTTTTAATGGATGACGATTATTCGAATTGTCGAGTAAGAGATCTCGTGTCCAAACAATTGAGGAGAGGAATCAAAGGCTCTAGACCATCTCCCCTTTTACCCTTTCAAAATGTGTTTAAATATGCTTAAGCAGTTTGGTTTGAATTGGATAAAGGAGCTCGATGTTGATCGAGGTTTTTATTTGTGTTGAAACGAAATGGGATGAAATGAGTTGAGAAAAGACGCGCTTGGCATTAGACCAGGGTTTTAGCATTTTGAAAAGTTTACTTAATGAAATTAATAACATTATACATTTTAATTCAAACAAACAATAACAAATCAAGATATGATAATGAGTATAATTTTAAATAAGTAAGGATAAAAGAAAGAATGCATGAAGGCGATGAACATGACAATTTAAACAAAATGGATAGAATTAATCAACTAAATTGTATTTTATAAGTTTATTAATTTTAATTATTTTAATTACTTAATGAAAAAATTAAATCTCAATATCTAATTAAATTAATTAAAAGTTAACTAACATAATTAAAACAAATTATAATTAATTAGCAAGAAATAATATCTAAGAAAATAAAAATAAAATAAATAAATAAAGATAAAAGACGATAAGAAAAGATGAAGAAACAACAACAAAATAAAATAGTAGGCCATAAAAAGAATGGCCTAAAAGACTGGGCATATCCAGAAGCAGCTCAGGGGGTGCAAAAAAGGTTATGGGCAAAGGCCCAAAGGCAATCCGGACCTAGTCAGGAGTCAACCTTGTTGACTTGGTGGGGAGTGTCTGATCAAGAGGCGTGGTGGTCAAGGGAAAGATCAAGGGTACAAGGGGCGTGCACACATGCTTAGTGTACAAATCACCTCACTAGATCCTTGGATTGACTGGCCAAGTCAACCAATAAGATGGCTAAAAATCATACCACTTAGCATAATCAGATAAAAAGGGAGAGTTCAAAAATGCACATTGCCTTCAGACCACCTCATTCAACACTAATCTTTCTCTCTCTTAACTTTTCTTTACTCCACTCTCTATCTCAAACTCACTCGTCCCAAATTCTGGCCACCATCCAGCCACCATAACTAGATGGAATTTTAGTTTAATATGATGAATTAGATGAATATTCATTGGTGTTCTTCATATTAAACCCAGATCTTCAACCTCTACCCAGAAACCTAAGCCAAATCAACTCAAATCCATAAACTAACAACATAAACCCTCATCAAAATTCTCTTCTAATCACAAATCTCAAACAAAAAACAGAAACAACCCACTCATATATCCGGATCGAAGCTCAAAATCACCAAAACCCTAAATTCCTCAAACCTGAAAAGCACACCAAATTTGACCTAAATCCTTCACCCAAAAAACCATTCTCAACCAAAATCAAACAAAAACAATACTTATAACACGAAATCAAACATAAATCTGAAAGATCAAAACAAACCCTAAATTCTATAATGGGAATTCAGTCAGATTCAAACATAACAACCATATGGATTCAACTACAACAAGGAGAGGATAAAATTAACTACCACGCTGAACCTTACCAGGGGAAGGTCCGCTTAGGTAACTTGTTTCCTTCCTCTTTTCTTTACTGCTTCTCTTGCTACTATTCTTTTCTACTTTAAACTCGAATTTATATATTCTTTTCTGTGGGCATATGCCCCAACTATTATCCCCTCATGCTTATGCTAATATATAATATTCTCTCTATCTATCTATCTATCTATCTATCTATATATCTATCTATCTATCTATCTCTCTCTCTCTCTCTCTCTCTCTCTCTCTCTATCTATCTATCTATCTATCTCTCTCTCTCTCTCTCTCTCTCTCTCTCTCTCTCTCTCTCTCTCTCTCTCTCTCTCTCTCTCTCTCTCTCTCTCTCTCTCTCTCTCTCTCTCTCTCTCTCTCTCTCTCTCTCTCTCTCTCTCTCTCTCTCTCTCTCTCTCTCTCTCTCTCTCTATATATATATATATATATATATATATATATATATATATATATATATATATATATATATATATATATATATATATATATATATATATATATATATATATATATATATATATATATATAATATATATATATATATATATATATATATATATATATATATACGCATAGTTAATTATATTTTTATGGCAAGATAATATCTAACTATGGCTTCTTGTTGAAACCACTATATATCAATACTTTAATAAATTGTCTCTATTTGTTTATATTTTATAGATTATAAGTTATAATATTTATTCTATCAATGAAATTTTCATATTAGTAGTTTAAGGTTTAGTTGAATTAATAAATGGTAAATACTAATACCTTTAATCAATTTTGAACATGAGATCTCGTAATTATGTATATTTTATAAGGCTAAAATAATTTGTTGGTCCCTCTAAGTTAGCGAGTTTTTGATTTTAGTTCCTGTCATTTTTTTTTGTCTGAGTCCTTATATCTCACTTTTTGTGTTTATTTTAGTCCATAAAGTCAAAATCTACCGTGAATTTTCCTGCGCATTTTATCTTTAGAGACTAAAACTAACACAAAAATGAAATATAAGGACTAAGAAAAAACGAAGATATAAGAACCAAAATAAAAAACTCGCTAACTTACAGGGACCAAAAGATTATTTAAGCGTTTTAATAATAATTTTCACTTATTTTATAATATAAAATATATTATAGTAATGGTATTGACTTTTTAAAATAATACATACTTTACATATAAAAATAATATATCATATATAATTTTTTTGTAAAAATGTTTTATAATATAAGAAAGTGAAATAATGATAAAAAAATAATTGAATACATGTACAATTTATTTTTGAGTCAAACAATACAACTCTATATATATATATATATATATATATATATATATATATATATATATATATATATATATATATATATATATATATATATATATATATATATATATAATATATATATATATTGCCTCCATATCCTAAATTTTCTAACTCATTTTGTGGTGTTTAAGCGTGAGAACTTTTGTGGTCCCCTAAAATATTAATGTATGGATGCATGTACTAATGTTCACGACTTTTTCTTCCATTTGGTTTTTCATGATGTATGGTGTATAGTATTGAGGCCCGTGACTTTTTGCATACAAACATAAATATTCTTTATCTTTATCTCATGTACACATGTGATGGGGCAATGGCTGACTTAAAGAATAAGTTTGGCTTGGTGATAGCTTTTTGGCTTGAGCAGCTTGCAAATGAGGTTGGCCATGGCATGAATATGGTGGAAAAAAAAGACTTGAACGCAAGGCTCGTCCTAGGCTTGAAGAATAAAGTCCCTCACTCGCTTCTTGTTTTGCTTTTGGTGTAATGTTATATATTTACTAAATTTGCGCAGAAAATACCTGAGCGCATCGCACGCTCAAAGATACAACATAGTCACCATCGAACTTTATTTATTTCTGAAGGAAAGAGAAAATATCGATAAAACGTGGGGGAAAGAGAAAATAGATAAGGAAGTTAGTTATGCAAGGGGAACGTATTAGAATCCCTCACATCCATTGTACTCAACGGGGACCATTTTTCTTGTGCTTTGCTCGAATGAGTGTTACTATCTAAAGATTACTCGGGAAAGGATAAGGGAAAAGAAGAAAATGATAATTAGGGTGCTCGTTGAGGCTTGAGGCCCTCGTGCCTATGTATCCTTATAGTACAATAAGGAAATGAGAGCTTCGTACTTCATGGTTTAAAGACGGACAAAGAAAGGAAGAGTCATATAAGCGGTGTTTAAACCTGGCAAAAGGTATAACTTATGTTTCAATCAAAGATTGACTGGCTTGTGGTGTTTAAACCAGATAATGGAATTTAAACCAAGAAGGTAATATGAATGTGGTCTTTAAACCAAGGGATGTGATAATGTGGTGTTTGAACCAAAGGAACATTGTTTAAACCAAAGGATAGGCTAAAAGTGGTGTCTAAACCGAAGGGTTAGTGTTTGAACCGACGGAGTGGTGTTTAAACCAAAAGGTGGATGATAATGAGGTATTTCAACCAGGTTGTGGTGTTTAAACTTGAAAATGGTGTTTAAATTAAGCCAATGCTGTTTAAACTTTAAAAATGGCGTTTCAACTGAAAGGTCGGTGTCTAAACCAGAAAAGGGGTTTATGTCAATGCAATGGTAATGGTGCTCAACCAAAGAAAGGGTAATAGTGTTTAAACAAGGAACAATGTCTAAACCTGAAAAGCGGCGTTTAAACTAAAGTGACAGTGTTTAAACCTGAAAAGAGATGTTCAAACCAAAGAAGCGTTATTTAAACCTGAAATCCTGTGTTTAAACCAAAGGGACGGTGTTTAAACCTGAAAAGTGGTGTTTAAACCAAAGGGATAATGTTTAAACCTGAAAAACGGTGTTTAAACCGGAAAAGCGGTGTTTAAACCAAAGGGACGGTGTTTAAACCTGAAAATCGGTGTTTAAACCAATAAAAGAGACAAACATGGTGTTTAAACCGGATAAATGGTGTTTAAACCAAAAGGGAAATGATAATGATGTTGCACAAGACATGGTGTTTAAACCGGATAAGTGGTGTTTAAACCAAAGTAAAGGTGAATACTCTGAGCAACTGGGTCATTCGTCCCGTACCCAAAGATATTAAGAATGAGGATATGAATTCTCCCTCTCACCCCTTCTTTACTACTTAAGGCTCATGAAATATGATACTCGTCATAACTAGTAAGCTACCTGTAGCGGTAAATTCATGATCATCAAGCTATGAATAAACTTGACGTCAATAAAACCAGAGTCGCCATCGCGCTTTTATTGTTTCCAAAGGAAAAAGGGTAAAAGTACGAACAAAACCCAAAGGTAAAAAGTTTTTAAATCAAAACTGATAAAATGTTAGAGATTACAGGTAAGGGGGTTGGTTACACAGATGAAAGGTATTAGCACCCAAAGTGTCATAGGCACTCCTAGGGAGCCCTTTTTTGTGTGCAAGTGTTTTGGTTAAAAAGATGTTTGATGAAAGTATAGAGTGAGAGGATGAGAAAAGAATTCATTAATTATATTTTTGTGTTTGATAAGACCTTCGGTCTTATGCCTACGTACCAACATAAAAATGAGGGATCAAAACCCTGTAGTTCGTGGTAGAAATTTCAAAGAGGTTGGTGAATTGATTTTTATCAAAGATTTTGAAAGAAAAGGCACAAAACGGACAAAGGTTTAAATCAGGTTGTTAGTTCTTTTTTCCTTTCTGAAAATGGGGTCAATATAATTAAGTTTATTCACAAGTTTGATTTAAGAAAAAAATTGAAAATTCATTGGCATATGGCCAAGGTTTCTACTTATTAAAACATGTTTAAGTTGAAAACACAAGCAAGAAGGTTTTGAAAAGAGGGAGAGATTTGAAATTGAAGAAGTGGGAGGAGATGAAGAGACTACCCTAAATAAAAATTAAAAGTTAAGAGTTGAAAAGATCTGACCAATGGGATGCAATCCACAAGACAAGAATGTCACATAAAAACCCATTTCCTTTGGACTTTTGAGCAAGAAATAAGCATAAGCAAACATCTAAGAAAATCATATGAATACCAAGTCATCAAATAAAGATAGCCATAAAATCCAAGCAATCACTCCAATAACTAGAAATATTCAATGTCTTCCAATGTATCAGATGAAAGTATTCCTTGGCAAATTCTCAGAAAAACAATCATTAGACATCAATCACAAAGTCAAAATAACTAATTAAACAAAGAGACTGCATAACAGATGAACCAAGGGCACTTCAAGGTTATCTCAAATGAAAGGCACAATCAAGGATAACTCAGATGAAAGGCACAGTTAAAGATAGCTCAGTCTCAAATAGTTGCCTTGGTCAAGTCCTCAAGGCATAGGGAAGATTGTTTATCCTAAGTCCAAAAGTTCAGATCAAGTCCAACAGTCCACCAAGATATTTTTTAGGTTTTTGTTGTTATTAGATATTTTAAGGTCCTAAGACCACAAACAGAACAAAATCACAAACGCACAATATATACAATCAAAAGATATGGCTCAAGTGAGCAAAGTGAAAAGGACTGAAACATAAACAACTTGCATGAAATGTAAATAGCAATGAATGGTAAAGGTACTGAAATTTAAACTGCATTAAGTAAATGACTTGAAAGTAAAGTAATATTAATAAGAAATTAGTCAAATGTTAGTTAGGAATTTTAATTGTTTAAGCCATTCTTTGGAGAACACTCAACCATTCACTCACATGTATGAATACATGAACCAAGACATCATCCAGAAGGGCTTCAACTTGGATAAATCACCAAGTATGCCACTAGCTCTAATGAATGGAAAAAAGGTCGAGTCTTCACACAATGCCATGAAAATGGGAGACTTACAATCTAGCTTACAAGAATGTTATGCCTTTTGGGACAAATCTAGCTCTATGTTAAGCAATCGTAATTGGACTTATGTAGAAGTCACAACTATCTGAGGTCGGGCAATAAAGATATTGGTGTTAATGCATGTTAGAGACTTGGTACAAAGTGAAGGAGAATTGCGGTCCAAGGCGCAGCGGAATTTAAAAATTTCTCCATTTAGTGATCCTTACGAATGGGCATGATCAGTGATAGAATCGTTACCTCTTGTGGCGATCACGAACGTTGAACGATGACAACGTCTCTACTCAGTCCACACGAACGGATTCCTTCAATCTCAATGCTAGCTGCTACGAATGAAGGCTTTGAGTGAGAGAGAGAGAGGGAAACGAAATTCCAATTAGAGTTCACTTGAGTTGAGTCTGAGTGACAATGCTTCTACCCAAGGGTTCTATTTATAGAACCACTTGTGTGGGCTTCAAGCTAAAAATCCCACTTAAGTGTATTTTGGCCCATATCTTATAATATGCCCAAAATCACTTAAGCGTGTGGTATCTTACCATATTTCGTATTCCACTTAAGTGCACCGTACCTTACGGTGTTCCTTAGTTACTCTATTTCTCATCAATCCGTCCTTTGTGTGTGACCCTGTAGGTTTTCGCGACGTTGGCAATTATATTAAATCACGCATTTAACATAATAAACAGTGAGCGGTATCTAGCAACACATCACTGCTACCCAAGACACGAAAATGCCATGTGATCTGACAAAACCTCCTGTGATAATAATTATCTGTATAATTACCCCTTTGCCCTTATGTGTACATTGAACACAAGGTATAGACCGTGTCATCCTTGTCCAGTTCAATATTGGGCCCATAGACATTTATCCTGTTACGCAGGATGGGCAAATTCCATCCAGGTCACTCATGTCCCTCAGCATGCTTCGTGGAGTACCCATCAACTGTCTTTATGGTTATCCAGTTACGGACAACGTTGGATCAGCAATAAAGCACTCGACTCTACATCTAGGATCCATAGTGGTTTCAGGTCGAAGAGTGGTATACACCATTATCACCATGAGAATAACTTATGACACTTTGCACAACTTTCTATATAGTATTCTCATAGCAGGTCAATCCGGTATAAATATTACTCTTAATATTCATACCTATGTTTAATACTTGATAACTCTTTATCCATGATCCATGAGATGTGATCATCAGTCTACAAACATAATAATCTTAATGCTTTAATGTTATCCCACTTCACAATAAAGCTCGACTACGAATACTTTAAGAATAGTGTCCCTATGTTTAATATGCTCTCATGATCAAGTCACACTTGATACATTAAACGGACTATCTATTCTAGGGACTTTATTAAACAACCATAATAAAGAAAAAGCTTTTTATTATTAATAAATAATTCGATACAAGTACCAAAAGTATTGGCCTCTAGGGCTTACACCAACACAAAGAACCAAGCTTCTAAAACATACCACACACAAAAATAAAAGTGGGAGAGACCTATCTCAATCCGGCTCGTGTTGATTTATCTAACACAAGGTCATTGATGAATCAACTAGCATTTTACTTGTAGAGAAATTATTGGTCAATAATGGATTGGGGAAGAAGAAGGATGAAGATGAAGAGGAAAGGGGAAATGGAAACCCAAATTGATCATAGGAGGAATTTCATCTGATTAATACTATCCATTCATTTTGAGAGATGAAATGTACATTTCATCAACTCCCTAAATCCAATAGTATTGATCAAATGGAAGTTCAAATCAACCATGATCAAGGCCAAACAAAAAGTCAAACATCACAAAGTCAATCAAATGGCTCAATAATATTTTTAAACAATTAAGCAATTTAAAATCAAATTAAAATTGAATTAAAAAGCCTTTTTCAAAAGTAAAAACCTCAAATCCCTTCAAATCACCAAATAAATGGCAAAGGGATTTATCCTAGGTTAAACATGGTCAAAGGACCTTAGACAAAAAAAATCACAATTTTTGGAAAGTCATAAGTATTTTAAAATATTTAAAACAAGTCAATACCATTTAATTCACAAAAAATATCAAAATTAATCCAAAAAATGATTTTAATTCAAAATATGGAAGATGAAAATATTTAAAGGATTTTGGTGAAAGTCCCATATTTTTTAGATTAAAAATGAATTAAACAAAATAAATGGATTAAACATAAAATCAGAAATAAAATAAAAATAAGAAAAAACAATGGCCATCAGATCTCGCTCATTAATTGAGGTGGTAGATCTGATGGCCACGTGTGTGCAGTCCATGCCGGACTCTGGTCAACACGCTGCAAAGTGAGTCATTCAAACCAAGGGCCAGGATTCTAACAATGAAGCGTGATCAAAGGGATGGGAGGGTACCAACACACCACTAGAGTCAGGGCTCCGATCATCTTCTCCGGTGGACCTCACCGGACTGGTCCACCATCAACCTTCACCAAAATGAAAATTGTATACACTAATTTGAAGAGAAAATTACCATGAATCCAAATTTGCCCTCAAAACTCTCTAATTTTAAGTATATTGAAAGATACATGGAATTGAAAATTGAGGAGTATGAATTGAGTTGCTCCGATTTGCCCTTAAAGCAACTCAAACTTGTTGCCTACATTGGTAGGTCTTCAGACAACCAAAGAACAAGCAAAATAGTGGGCGATTGAGGGAGAATCGAAGAAGAGAACAATCAAAAAATTCACCTTCGATTTGCTTCAATTGAGCTTAATCTTGCTTCCATTTTGCCTTGGCTCGACTCTAACAACTTGCAGGAAGTGACATGGATGACTGAAAGACTTGGTTTCTTCGAGTTTCAATTCCAAAACGGAATGAGAATTGAAACTCGATTTCAAGAGAAATCCTAAAGTTTATCCTTTAATGGAGGTTAGGGAAGAAGCAGGTCAAATCTTGGCAAGAGGGATCCCCTTCTGAGCTCAAGGGACATGTATATATAGCCTACACATTACTTTTCACACCATTTGAAATTTTGCCAAAAATAGAAATACAATGGTGTATACTTGCATGGGCGTGTGCTAGGCCCAAAGAGTGATTGAAATGAATCCAAAATTGTGCACATGTGATGCTGAAAGAAATTCATGAAGCCATGTAATATGGAATGGAAATTGGTCATGAAAATCTTCCAAATGGGGCCATGCAATGTACTCATGCGCAAGTCACCCAAAAATGCTCCAAATGCCATGATCATGGGCTCTTTGGAAAGGTAACATGAAGGGAAGAAACTTTGTTGTTGAAACTTTTTGTGTTTGGATCTTGGATCATGGTGAATTTTGAAGTGGAAGTTGGAGAAATCAAATATAGTTGAAAATTTTCTAAGTTAAAAGTCAAATGACCAATTTTTCCACCTGGAATAACTTTTTCTATGAGCTTAAAATGAAAATGGTTCCTTCTTCAAAGTTTTATAGATTTCATTCATATTCAATCGGTCACAAATTTGACACCATTCGAATCTTTCTTGAGGGAGCTATGGATTTTAGAAGTTGAGGAAAACTGCTTGTTCAATGATGGTGATCCAAAATGACTTATAATGTTTCCTCTTGGTACATGCCCTTGCAAGTAAAATTTGACATTTCTCAAAGAATACAAGTTAGATATGACATCTTGAAATTAATCATGAAACTTGGATGTACTTCATATCATAAAAAATGTGCGAGTTATGATTCTTGGAAGTTGACCTTCCATCTAGGGCACAAACAAAATGACCTATAATCTTTCACCATAAAATATGACTTTCCATGCAAAATTAGCTCTTCATTACCACATTAGAGTTGTTTGGAATGTCATAAAGAGTAAATCCGCTCTTGGAATAATTTTCATATGACAAAATTTGTAGGAGATAAGGTCTAGGGAACCCTAGATTTGACCAGTTGACTTTTCTGGTCAACCTCCTTGAACCAACTTGCAAACTTGAAGTTCCTTTGATCTTTGGGGCTCATTGAGAATCATATATGCTTAAGATGATGTATAATAAAGTATCTATATATATCTTTTACCAATTGATGAAGAAACTTGCTGAGGAAGTCACACAAGATACCCAGATGAATTAGGGCTTCCAAGGCAAACAAGCTTCAAAATCTGGACGAATTCTTGATCAAAATGAAAATTAAAGAGCATGGGGATCCATATATGATACTTAGAACCATTTAGAACCTTTTATTGATTGATCTCTTGCATTGAGGGTCTCAAACCCTAAATATGGGCTTGATGAGGCACAAGTGCTACCTACAAAAGAAATAACACTGCACATAGACATATTTTTGGTATTTTGGTTAGTAAAAAAAAGAAAATAAAGTATGATATAATTAAAAGTGCTTGGTGATCTCTCCCAATGCAAACCCAATGAACAAGGGGTGAAGAAGATACCAAGGTGTGGTCCAAAAGCTAATGCAAATGATGAGATAGCATGAGGGATCTTAGGGTCAAATTTGGGGTCTTACAGCTGCCCCTATTTAAGGACATTCTAGTTAAGGATGTGAAGCTTAAAATATTTGTATCAACTTAGTAGAATGGACTTAAATAACAACATCTATAAATAAATTTTGGTCCCTAAGAGACCTCATGATGCATATGATATGAATGCAAAAAAAAAATTATGGGGAATATATTGTCACAAAGGAAAAGAATCCGGAGAGACTGAAAGTCCACAAAAGCACAATGCATTATGTAAGGAAAACTCACTGAGGCGACAAAGACTCTGGGATAAAAGTTACGCGTAGGCCAGGTTACGCCTTGAAAACTGCTGGAGACACGAGAGAATTTTCCATGAAAATAAATCAATGGAAAGACTCGGACTTGGGGAGAAAGGAAACTGCAGGGGACGAGAGTATATCGGAACAAAGCCTAAATACTCAAGTCAAAAGGAAATTCAATTTCACAAAGAAATACGAGCCCAAACTTAATTGGGAAGAAAATCTTCAACACAGGAGTAAAAGAGATATATTATCTACTACCAGTTACTGGGCAAGAAGATAATATACTCGGACAAAGAGACATCCGTTACCGGTTAGGGTAAACATATCAAGGATGACTCATTGAAGAAAATGAGGAATATTCATTATTGTTTACTGGGTAAGAATGACCTACTGGGAAAAAGAAACCAAATAGGATTTACAACTACCTTTTTACTGGGTAGAAAACCAAAGAGAGAGTATCTGTCACCAGTTAAAGTGAACATATCAAGGATAAATTCAAAGGGAAGAATATTTGTCACCAGTTAAGAGGAACATATCAAGGATAGACTGTTGGGGAAAATAGGAATTACAACTACCGGTTACTGGGTAGAATACCAAAGAGAGAGTATCTGTCACCGGTTAAGATGAACATATCAAGGATAGACTCAAAGGGAGAATAGGATTTATATATACCATTTACTGGGCAGAATACCGCAAGTAGGAATTAGTACTACCGGTTACTGGGTCGAATACCATAAAAAGAGAGAATCGGTCACCGGTTAAAGTGAACATATCAAGAATAAACTCTCTGGGGAAAGAAGGAATTACAACTACCCTTTATTGGGTAGAATACTAGATAGGAAGAATATCCATCATCGGTCAACATGAACATATCAAGGATAAACTTGTTGGGGAAACGAAAAAATGAATCCGCTGGAGAAAATCAAATAAATAAATTATCTTTTACCAATTACTGGGTAAATTAACATAGGTAAAGTACTCAATCATCAAGAAGGATATTATCGGCTACTGGGTAATAAACTCTTGGAGACTAAAAGATCTATCTAGGTAAGAACTAGAAAAAAATAGTCAAACAAGACTCAAACCAATGAGGATATATCTCAAGGGGAGTGGTTCCATCCAAATAATGAATTGAGGAGAAGACTAAAGTAACAATCATCCACGAGACAATAACTCAGTGGGGAAGGAGAAATGATAAACTCTTTTTGCTTAATGGACTGACACTCTACAACTGAAAGAGGATAGACACACCAAATCTGCATGGGGAAATAATATCACCAAAGCAGGGGATCAAAAAAAGGTCAATGTGATAAAAATGCACAATGAAATATCTGATGTTATGTTTATGCATGTATATGCATGAATATGTATATGATTATGCTGACAAACAAGCACAAAGGATACAAACAATGAAGATCTGAATCATCACAACTAGATACTTGGCTAATCTCAACAAGATGGAAACACCAACTGGAGAACCTGCTAGGGACGAAAATAAATCATCGACGATATAAATCCTTACTCAAAATAAATACAATTCCCGAGGATGGCAACAGTCACAACTCAAGGGAGACTGAGGATACATCAATCCAAATCAAAGCTCAACTCTGGCTGGGGAAAGGCATGGAGAACATGCATCCAACCCAAAATGTTGACGATAAAGAGAGATCCACATCAGAGCAACAAGTCATCATTGTGGAGAATTTTAAGTCAACACCATATCAAATGGGAGATAAAACCTGCAGGGGACATCATCAATACTGCTCAGAATCAAATACTGCCTAAAGAAAGAAATCTTCTATCAGAAAAATGGAATTCCACTGGGGTCTCAAGTCATAACAAAAGGTAAAAACTCTTAGTGGGGGAGAACCAGACAATCTACTAGGGAGTCCATCCACAAATATCTATGTGGGGCTTTAACTGGGGATTCAACAATCTTCCAGGACAAATCAAAGGCCACATTATGATACAAAGATCACCAACAACTTCCTCAAAAGGAAAACAACAGTCATCAGACTCTTCTTAGAGATTGAGAAATAAACCAATTCCAAGCTACCAAAATATCAACCGAATTTGCAGACTCACACAGGGGAGAAACTGTCACGATTATACAACACACAAATAAAAAGGCATTGGGGATCTGAAAACCAAATAAAGGTTCCTCAGAGATCCAAGGTTCATGCAAAGATACATATGCAAATGAAGATCATAAATCCTTAGTTGGGGACAGATGATGAACTACAAAGAGAACAACATATCAACTTTACTGGAGATAAAAGATGAATTGTTTGGGGATTAACCCATCAACTCTACTGGGTTGATAAATTGTTTGGGGAGCAACTTATCAACCATGCTTGGGATGAACGACGAACCGTTGGGGAGATGAGATTACCAACAAGCTTCTTGGGAAGACAACAATGCTTCAGACATCAAGACTTGTCGTTCTTTATATTGTTGTTGACATTCCTTTTTTGAAATTGATTGTTCTTAAAGTAAATGCCTTATGATTTAGGAAAAATGATTGTTCATTGATTTATTTATTTCAAAATTACCATCATAAATATTCAATTTTAAAACAGAAACAAATAAGAATAAGAAATAATTGGATAAAAGCTCAACTTTATTTAATAGAATGGTAGTCCGCAAATGGCGAGACTCCATGTATCTTTACAAAGTTTTGAAAATGGTAATTTACATGGAAAAAGGGCTACATTGAATATAATGACCATTACTCTTCCTACCAACTTTGAAATCCACTATGCTTGTCTTCGATTGAGAATGATGAATTAGAACCAAATAACTGTTCAAAACTGCTTCAATGATCAGGACCAGCCGAATGCAGTTACTTACCATAATCCCTAATATTTGCCTAGATTGCCCAAGGTGGGGTACTCAATCTACTAGGATAATTTTTTCTGTTTTATGTCTCTAACTTTTTCCTGGATCACCCTTTCGGATTTTTAATCCACCGAGACGCTCATTTTTGCCTAAGTCGCCCTTTCGAGTTTTCAACTTAACGAGTCGTAAGAATCAAAGCACCGCCTGAAAAGGCTCTCTTAACAATATACGAGCCTTCATAATTAGGAGTCCATTTTCCCCTGACATCAGGTTTGAAACACGAGGTCACCTTCTCGGAACACACGAAGCTCGACCTTCTTATCAAAAGCTTTCTTCATTCTCTATTGATATAACTGACCATGACACATCGCAGTCAATATTTTCTCTTCAATCAAATTCAACTGATCATATCTGCTTTGACACCATTCATCTTCTGTCAACTTGACTTCCATCAATACACGCAATGATAAGATCTCAACCTCTACGGGGAGCACAACAACTAGGAGCATCTCATGCCAATCTTTGTACATCACAACCATCTTCTGGATAATTTTCTTAATGTTCTTATTCACAGCTTCAACATCCCTATTCATCTTGGGTGTGTAGGGAGAAGAATTATGATGTGCAATCTTGAAGTCTTTGCAAAGAGCTTCCACCATATTGTTCTTCAAGTTCGATCCATTATCAGTAATGATCTTACTTGGCATACCATAAAGGCATATAATCTAATTCTTGATAAACCTTACAACAACTTGTTTGGTCACATTTGCATATGATGCCGCTTCAACCCACTTTATGAAGTAATCAATAGCCACCAGAATGAAACGATGTTCGTTCGAAGCTTTGGGATCAATCATGCCAATCATATTAATTCCCCACATAGAGAAGGGACATGGAGAGGAAATGTTATTCAACAGTGTTAGAGGAACATGAATCTTATCTGCATAAATTTGACACTTGTGGCATTTCTACACAAACTTGCAACAGTCAGATTCCATTGTCAGCCAATAGTAACCTGCTCTGAACATCTTCTTTGCCATAACATGTCCATTGGAATGATTACCAAAGGAAACTTCATGGACTTCAATCATCAATAAGTCTTCTTCGTGTTTATCCATGCATCTGAGCAGAACTATATCGAAGTTTCTCTTATAAAGCACATCACCATTAAGGTAAAAGTTGCCAAATAATCTTCTCAAAGTCTTCTTATCTTTCAAAGATGCCCCATACTGGTAAATCTGACATTGGAGGAAAAATTTGATATCATAATACCATGGCTTTTCATCTTTGACCTCTTCAACAACAAACACATGAGCAGGCCTATCAAGACGCATCATATCCAGATTAGGAACTTCATTCAAAAATTTCACCACAATCATGGAAGCCAACATTGCAAGACCATCTGCCATCCGGCTTTCATCTCGAGGGATATGATGAAAATCAACCTTTATTAAGAAAGTTTATATCCTCCTCACATAATCTCTATATGGTATCAAACCGGGTTGATTTGTATCCTATTCACCTTTGTTTTGATTCACAATCAAAGTTGAATATCCATAGACGTCAAGATATTTGATTCTGAGATTAATGGCTTCTTAAAGCCCCATAATACAAGCTTCATACTCAACCATATTTTTTGTACATTTGAAGGTCAATTTAGTCCTAAATGGAAATAAGTTCCTTGAGGAGTAATAATCACTGCCCAAATGCCATTACTATACGAATTAAAAGCTCCATCAAATACCATGCCCCAAAGGGAACCACGTTCTAGCCCTTCTTCAAGCAATGGTTCATCACAATCTTTCATCTTCAAGTACAAAATCTCTTCATTAGGAAAATCATAATGCACTGACTAATAATCTTCAATAGGTTGGTAAGCCAAGTGGTCAGCCAGACAATACCTTTAATAGCTTTCTGAGATCGGTATTCAATATCATACTCAGATGACAACATCTACCAACGTGCGATCCTCCCATTTAAAGCAGACTTTTCAACAATGTATTTGATTGGATCCATTTTGGATATCAACCAAGTAGTATGATTCAACATATACCGGCGCAGACGCTTAGCAGCCCAAGCCAATGCGCAACATGTCTTCTCAAGCATAGAATACCGAGTCTCGCAGTCGGTGAACTTCTTACTGAGGTAGTAAATTGCATATTCTTTCTTCCCAAATTCATTTTGCTGACCAAGAACACAACCTATACTCTCTTCAAGCACAATCAAATACATGATCAAAGGTCTTCCTTTAACAGGCGGAGATAGAATCGGAGGCTGATCAGTGCATTTTGATGCACGTTCTTCCATGTTTGTACTTAAGCATTTCTTCGGTTTGCTTTGATCATTTTTATGTTTTAATGTGTTTTCATAATTTATGTTATTTTTGCACTTATTTAATTTTCGTATTTAATTTTCAGCATTAGCAGCTTTCGCGAGAAAAATCATATCTTGAGCTAGGAGTATCGGATTGAGATGTGCTACCAGTCGATGGAAAGCTAAGAAAAAGATCTACAACTTTTGTTCAGAAGTCGAGAGCTGAATAAGATTGTAGCAGGGCCAGAAAAGTCATTGAAGTTGCATCATTAGTTTTATTTAAGTTTTGGGTCATTAGTTTTGGGTTTGAGTTATGTTTTCGATCTAGTTGGGTTGTAAACCAAATTCCTTGTTTTCCATATACCTAGCAGTCGCATAACATGAGGATAATCACTATTCATGAAATACTTGAAAACTTTGGCAAGAATTCTCATGAAGAACTAATCGATCCAAACAATTTGTTGTATTCGGGTTCCGATACCTTGAGATTTTAGTAATTCTTATTCAGGTTTTTTATTCCTTTCAATATTAATATATGTATCTTGTTTGCTTAATCCGATTTACATATGCTATATTGATTTAATCCGATTGATTGTGTGATCCTAACTATAGTCACGATTTCGTTCGCTTAATTCGTTATCGAGTCCGTTTAATTCATGTTTGCTTAATTCATGAAACTTAATCTCGTTTGCTTAATTCGGATAATAGGAACATACAACTTATACTATCAATTGCGCTTGTCAGTTGATATTATAATCGAATAGGAATATTAATCTGCGGTTGGAATTACGATAGTCGATGATAGGCAAAGACCGAATCAGTAAATTGTTGCTACAGCTTATTTCAATAATCACTTATTTTAATCTATTTTTTTTAATTGAATCCTAAACCAACCAAACCCCCATTAATCGTTACTATCATTGGTTAATTCATTCAAGAATCCTTGTGAGAACGATAATCCGAGTCAATTTGTCGCTAACTACGTTTTGTCAAAAATACTTGTTTAGCAGTATGATTCAACATATACCGGCGCAGACGCTTAGCAGCCCAAGCCAATGCGCAACATGTCTTCTCAAGCATAGAATACCGAGTCTCGCAGTCGGTGAACTTCTTACTGAGGTAGTAAATTGCATATTCTTTCTTCCCAAATTCATCTTGCTGACCAAGAACACAGCCTATACTCTCTTCAAGCACAATAAAATACATGATCAAAGGTCTTCCTTCAACAGGCGGAGATAAAATCGGAGGCTCAAGCAGATACTCTATGATACTGCCAAAAGCTTTCTGGAAATCTTCGGTCCAATCACAAGACTGATATTTCTGAAGAAACTTAAATATAGGTGCACATGTGGCGGTCATATGTGATATAAATCTCGAAATATAGTTTAAGCAGCCGAGAAAACCTCTGACTTACTTCTCAGTTTTTGGTGCAGACATCTCTTGTATTGCTTTGACCTTGGTAGGATCAACTTCAATACCTTTCTCGTTGATAATAAAGCCCAATAACTTACTAGAGCGAACACCAAAAGTACATTTATTGGGATTCAAGCGGAGTTTATATTTCCTCAAACGCTGGTGTAGTACCCCTAAATTTGTCTTCCCTTTTTTCCACCTATGTAACTAATCATCTGGTCAAGATATGACTTGCATACATCCATAATTCATCCACATGCCTCATTCCTCATGAATTCAAAAGAAGCTTGGGCTCAGCAAGCCATGGGTCACACAGGTATCAAGATCCAAAGGCATGGTTAACCATATCAATAGCATGAGGGATGTGAAACCCTAATGATGCTGGTAAATACTTGACTTCAACAAAGTGGTGACTAGGCAAACAGGGAGATCCAAAACCCTAATTTCTCAAGGTAGGATTCTTTGGAGTTTCCCTAGGCCTCATCTTGGCCTCCAAAGTCCTAATCAAGTGATGGCAATCAAGGGAATTTGGTGGTTTGATTATGTGTTCATTGTCAAGTTGCTTGACCTAACTGGGAGTCTCGGTCTTAATTCAAAGTCTGTGGTGCCATTTATTTGATGGTGGAAACATCTTTGTTTTAAGCCATTTGTTGGTCATACCATTGTTTTGTGGATAACCCTAGTCTTGTGGTCCCATTCCTTGGTTTTGTTCATGTACACTATCAGTCCAGTTATTGTCTTTGCAAAAGTCAACATTCAAGCCAGTTGTGAAACCAATGTCGGTTAGTTTTCAAAACCATTCTAATCCATTCCATCCATTTTAAACCATTACATGTGAGTCCATACAAGAAAATACAAAGATTGGACATTTTTGACCAACTGTTGATTTTGGTCAACAGTTGACTTTTTGGTCAACTTTGACCAAAGTCAACCATAATCCATTAAACCCTAATTCTGCCCATAATTGTCCATCAAATATCCATTTACAAAGAAGTCATAAAGAAATACAAAAATTGCCATTTTTGACCAATTGTTGACTTTGGTCAACAATTGACTTTTTGGTCAATAGTTGACTTTTTTGGCCAGCTGTTGACTTTTTTTATCAACTTTGACCAAAGTCAACTCATCTTTTTTTACCACCTAAGACCTAACCTAGTCTTCCTTCATTGATCCATCATCCAAAAGTCATGCTTGGGGGTGTGTTGTTTTGTATCTTCATTTCCAAGCAATTCAATTCCTTTTTGTACACCTTGCCATTTGGGTTTTGTTGCATTTCTAACCACAGCTTTACACTACCAAACAAGATCCTATATTCACCACAAACATCACATAATCAGGTACTATGCTATTGGGATTTGTTGCATCTCCAACTGTGGCTTTACATTGCATTTCAAATGGACTTAGCGTTGAACTCCTCTTGGTAAACATCTTGCCATCATAATCCTATAGCAGGCCTAACCCTGTCATGAAATATGGCAGCATGCATTCAGTCTCATCTGTCCACTAGCAGTGTCACATAACCAAGAAAGACAACTTACAAAACTGACTGTCACCATGTTAAACCAGAGTTATCAGGCAAGTGTGACTTTGTGTTGACAAACCTAGTTGCTTTACGTGAGCCAAAGTTCACTTGAAACCAACTGTGAGCATGATCATGACACCAAGCCCAAGGTTGATGAACCTGCAAAAAACATCAGGGTGTGTAATGGAATATCCATTGATAACCATCTGCCTGAACAATACCATTCAAGCCCTTGAAAATTCCAGCCTAACCTGGACATCACCTACAACTCATGGAGTATGGCAAGTTACAAGTGAACATGGTTGTGCATCATTCATTGCAGCATGACCATCACTTGGTATCTACAGCCAATCCTACTAGTGGGGGAGCCAACCAAACATGACATTACCTGTAGTAATTCATCATGATCTTGCATCCTGCAGTTAGGAAACCAGCTGCAAGCTTGAGGCTCGGCTCTATCAAACCAACATGTGAGAGTAGTGGTCAAGTGTGTTCGTAATTAGGTTAGACACCATTGGTACCTGCAGCTTTCAGCCAAAACCAGTCCTGCACCAAGACCAAAACCTGTTGTGAGAAAAACCATCCTTGTGCATCCATAAAATAGTCCAAGACATGGCATGAATTAACTGTGCAAACCAAAACCAACATCACAACATCAGGCATAGCAAGTAACAGACCTACATAACCCTACAAAGGAGCTTCAAAAACCATTTCATCCTGCAATGAAGCCAGTTAAGTCTTGTATGATACCAAACCTGCAGAGATACCTTGGTCAATGCAACTCAAAAGTCATTAGTGTCGCATCCGCGAAAAACAACCGGCGGGCTGAAACAAAAACAACACAGAGCCGCCACCGCGCGTTATTTATTCCAACAGAGGGAAAGGAAACGCTCAGAGTAAACTTGGAAAAAGCATGGTCTCGCGACCAAAGAGAAAGGGTACGGGAGTCGGTTACGCAAGGGGAAGGTATTAGCACCCCTCACGTCCGTCGTACTCGACGGGATCCACGCTCTAAAAGAAAGAAAAGGTTGCTAAACAAACATCACACACATACACACTGAAGATAACACAGGCAAACTTGGAACCCGAATGCCAGTTACTGGACTTACATCGGCTTCCGAACCAAACAAACACAATCAGGATACGGACAGCCAATCGATGGGCTTACATCCATATCCTGACACACAAGAGGGTTAACAAGAAAACACACACAAAAAGGAAAAAAATGCCCGGAGAGACCTCGCACGGTCTCCTGCCTACGTACCTCATCTGGTATGAGGATCAGGGCGACGTAGTTCCCCTGAACGGGAAAGAAATTCTAACCAGATACAAAGGGACACACGCTACTAGGGAGCTGGACTCGAGCCTAGATGTTATCATGCATCATTGCCCTATGTTATGGTTTCTATCTACTTGCACAACAACAAGCTAATCCTAACCAGGAAAAAGCAAAGCATGCAAGCATAAACAAAACAAATCAAACATTCACAAGTAGCACACACTATATCCAGTCAAGTGAGGCTCAAACAAGGGTGAGGCTGCAAGAGCAAGCCAGCTGTACAGGGTAGTGTTCGCTCTTAACCCTGACATTGAGAGTCAGGGTGAAGCAGAGGAAAGGTGAGTGAAGATGAGACTTCACAGCTCTTATCCCTGGCCAGGGAGAGCTTCAGACAAAGGAGTGTGGGTTCAGAAAGTGGGAACCCTTCTACACTCAAGACTCTGACTCAACTGATCTTGGGTTAATGTCCCAATGCATCAACACAGTGGTGTGAGCAGAGGGACGACTCAACAAGAATAGCAGGGGATGGATTGTACATCCCTTGGGTTCTGCCAATTGCCTTAATCAAGGTCTTTTCCTGCTTGGGGACAAAGTTAAACAATCACAAACATCGCCTCTTAAGGAGGACTTCAGACAGTTGCCTGGCCAAGTAACAGGCCAGGTCTTCCATACTACATGGAGACAAGAGAGTCTACCTCAATTGGTTTATACAACCAAGCAGCAGCACAAAGCAAGTTCAAAGATGAACTGTTAGCGACTAAAGTACCTGAAATCAATCTAATTCAGTCAGTATACCAATCACAGAGTCAAAACAGACAGTATAAAAACCAACAGACAATGTATAATCAGACAATGCACTATGCAAAGCACAATCAACTCAAGTGAGCCAAGCACAAGCTCAAAGCAAGTGAGCCAAGCATCCTACAAAACACACAAGTTAGTTCACAACAATTAACCAAATTCAATCAACTTGAATTAACATCCTCAAAGCATTTGCTTCTTCAACCTGAAAATCACATCCAAACGTGAGAAACAAGACCACTAGGACAAGCCTAGGGTCAAAAGGAGATGAAAAATTCAAAACAGCAAGTAAAAATTGATCAAAACCAAGATTTATCAAGCAAAAAGAGAATCCAATTGGTCTCACACCAAAACTATGCACCAAATCCATTTCATATACAAAACATGCCAAACTATGCACTTTGGAAACACATTAGAGCAAACAGAATGATCACAATCAAATCAATATCAAAAAAGCTCAATAAGTTCCACAAAAATTCAAGCCTAAACAGAACACATTGAATGAGTAGCATACCAATTTTCATGCTATTTGGATCAAGGGAAGTAGGTCAATGAAAATCATAAAGTCCAGACAAGTTCAAGCAAGCCAACACAAGGCATCAAAACAAACATCAACTTCCATCAATCATAAAACAGTGACAAAACATGATAAATGAATGGGATCAAATCAATGTTCTATATGATGTCTACAATGCTCATACCAAATTTCACACTCATCCAATTAATGACCAGAATTTCACAAAGCAAATACAAACATGTATCACAAAAAATTAACAAATGACCAAACAGAGGGAAAAATTCCAATCAAATAGGAAATGCAATCAATAAATCCAGAAAAATTCACATGTATTCTCAACATCCATATGCTCAATCATGCAAAAATTCAACTCAATCCAATGTCCAAAAGCATGGCAAATGAAATCATGAAATTGCACTAAGCATGGTGTGACACAAATTGTCACACCTCTATTCAAAAAATCATATCTCATCATCCAGGAACTCAAAAATTGCAAACCACATACCAAAATCACCAGAAAAGAGTCAAGAACATACATGTAAAATTTCACACATTTTAGATAAGGCATCAAGATTTTATGATCAATATGGAAAAACATATACACAAATGATACATCCAAACAATCCCTAGGCATTTTTTTAAATTCACACGTGCACAAAAATATTAAAAATATCCATAAAATTCAACGCATGACAAGGAGAATGATGCAAAAAATTGCATATTATTTGGATTAAAAATGAATTACTTATGAATTTTTAAACATGGAAGAAAAATAAAAAAAAATGATGAAACCAAGGTGATGAATACATGGACATGTGAATGAAAATAATGAAAAGCAGACACATCACACGGAATTGGACTGTGACTTCATTCAAAATGCTTGGCGCGCAAACACAATTACGCATGAACAGTAACAAGCCTACGGATCTAAAACGCGTTCTGGCAATTCCTGGACGTCTTCCTCACGCGTTCATCACAAAAATCCAATATGAACAAATCTCAACTAAATTCAACAATCTATACACCGTTGGAAAGATCTCTCAACACACATCATGAATATCAACCTAATTTCTCCTAATTCAAACTAACAAACTCGAATCGATCCAAAGAACATTTACATGTCAAACTTCAATTCCAGATTTCTCACTCGATTCTCAATGATTTTCAAAACTACAAGTTGCAGTGCACTCTATGATCAAAGACCTACATAAACCATATCACAATTTAAGCAATGATCGAGATCGAATTCTGACCTTATGAATGAAGCAGGTGATAATTCGCGCGTTTCCCCGTCCAAGAGTTGAAAACAGATGATGCTTGATGCTTAGGAAGGTGATTGGAATGGATGTCTCAGCTCAAAACAGCTCCAACTCGAAGATTCTTCAAGATGCCATGAGAATGCCAAGTTTCAACAGTTCCAATTCCTCAATGTTTGGCCACGATTTTGTTGAAACAGATGTACACAAGCACTTGGAGATGATGGATCAAGCAAGGATTCACACTATGGATGATGATTTCAATGGAAATTGTGGAAAAAAGTGTGTGAAAGTGTGGAGAAAATTGAGAGGTTTTTGGAAGGAAAGTTTGTTAGATCTGAAATTGTGAAATGTGATTATGATTTCTGTTACAATTAACATCTTATACCATGTGTTAATCCAAGTGTTAATCCAAATTAGCAAAATCCAAGTGATTAAGCAAAAAATGAAATTCCAAGTGTTTTGGCCAAAATGCCCTTTTCTAATTCAGCCAATGTAACAGTACCAAACCAGTCCAAGCAAGTTCTATTTGATGTTTATGATGTGTTGGAATGAGTTTTGTATGCAAATGCCTTGTATTTTGGAAATTCACTATTTTTCCCACCAATTTTCAAAATGAACACTTGAAAAATGGACTTTTGCTATGATGATTTTTGATGAAATGTGATGATGCATCATGAAAGTACATGTCAAATGTGACTTGCTCAAAGAAAGATCACCCAATTTGGCCATTCCATTTGAAAGTTATGCCACTTTGAAATTCAACATTTTTGGAAAATGATTTGATCATAACTTGCCAGCCACACATGAGAAATGAGTGTTCTTGGACTTTTTGGAAAGGTGAGAGCAAGATCTTCAACTTTCATGTTGAACAAATTTTCATTTGAAGCATTTTTGGACACGTAATTTTGAGGAGGAAAACTTTCCATTTTTGGCAGTTTCCAATTACAGGTCACCTGCCATTTTTGGAAACTTTTCATCTGACTTTATTTTCTTCATTCTGGATGTTTGAAATGTCAAATGAAACTTGTTTAGACATGAATGAAGTGTCTCTTACTCTCTCCCACCTCCAAATCCATCAATTCAGGCACAGTTGACCACAGTTGACTTTTCTAACTGATAGATGAATTTGGCTATGCACTGATCAAGTTGAGCCTCAAACTCATGATGAAATGGCTCAATGATGAAACCCTAGCTTCCATAAGCTCAATACAATCATGAAATGATCCCCATATCCATTGAAAACCCCATCTCCTTGCCAGGCCCTGATTGGCCCAATACAACTGATTCAACTGATTAGGGTTGACCAGTGGTCAAAACCCTAATCCCAAGGTATCTGATCAGTCTCTTGGTGATGACAAAACCATGATGATGATGATGTATCATTTCACCCAAGATCAAGCTCAATCTCCTTGAGAAACCATGAAACCCTAATTTGAATCACGCATCCTCAGATGATTAATGATCAATCCAATGAAACCCTCAGGCTTGAATCTCAACCTCTTATCTTCTGATCAAGACCTAGGAGGATGACTTGCTAAATGTAGCCATATGATATGCAATGATGCAATGCCTAATGACCTACAAAATGATATGCAATATGTAAAGCTAGTCCCAAGAGAGGAGGGCAAATTTTGAGGTGTTACAGCTGCCCCTATTCAATCCACTGTGAACCTGTCGATATGAATAGCCTCGGCTTTCAGATGATCAGGATGAAGAGTGATTGAATACCAAGAACAGACGAACAATTTGCACTCTGATGGGAAATAATTAACAATGCCTGTCAGAATCGGCAAAGAACACAATCTTGAAAGAAGAACCCGTCTGGTACGGAGAAAGTCGGCCTGATCACTGAAACAGAATGTCGACCTGGATACCAAAATAAATGGTAACACAGGGATAACCATGGCACGAACACCACATCCGCTGGGGATTATTATTTTTTTGCTTTTTCTTGAACCCCGAAAATTTCTAATCTTTTTCTCTCTTTTCATTTTCTTGAACCCCGAAATCTTCTTCGCGCAAATGATCCCTGATCACTGCATTTGAACCCCGACATCTTGTTTGCCAACATAATGAACCCCATTCTCCATTTGAACCCCAGTCGCCTGACGATAACTTGCGATCGCCATTGTGAACCTCGTTCTCCAGAAAACACCTCGTGTCTCCTTTTCTCCATTTGAACCCCGCTCTCCAGAAAATGCCTCAACGTTTCCCTTTCTCCATTTGAACCCCGCTCTCCATTTTTTTGTGATAATTCTGCTGGCAACGTCGGAAATAACACCCAACACCACTCTGAGGGCGACATATCAGAGGGTACACCTTCACAAAAGGAAGGTAACATGTGCATCTCTTCTTCAGAAGACACCCATAACGACCTCCATTGGCCTCTGCCAAAGTCTAAGGTGACACATGAACAGAAGACAATCCTGAGGACCTCATCCCGGATTTAATCTTCAACTCCAATCTCCACTTGAACCCCGATCTCCAGAAAATGCCTCAACACTTCCTTTTCTCCAATTGGACCCCGATCTCCAGAAAATGCCTCAACATTTCCCTTTCTCCATCCAACGGAAAAATTTCCTCCAGTATCGCACTATTGGGGAACATTGCTGATCTGACATCATGATGCTAAACTCCTCAGAGTATCACCTTCACCATCCGGCGAAACTAAATCTCAAACGGTAACCACGGCTTGAGTCGCGCTGATCGCGTAACATTCCCATCTCTGTCCGACGAAAAAGTTTCCTCCAGTATCGCACTACTGGGGAAGTACAGTTGATAAAAAAACGGTGCCAAACTACTCGGAGCAACACCTTCACCTTCGGGAAAAACCACCTCTCAAACAATAACCACGGCTTGAGACTAGCTTTATGCTTGCAATATGATGCATGATTGATTTTTCTGCGTAATGCTCCACAATTATGGAAATGCTACGCGATTTATTATGCAATATGCTATGCTATTTACATGATGCATGTATAAAAAGCATCCCCCTCAAGGGACTCTTCTGAGGAGCTCGAGACACTCTGCTGAGGAACTCGCCACCACTTCAATTCCGCCCTGCTGGGGAAATAGCACTGCTGCTGGGAAAAAGCAACCCTTGCTGAATAATATCTCCTTTGCACCCGATCCACTCGAGGAATTGCCGGGGAAAGATCACCAACACACTCTGTGGGGATACACCAGTCTCTGACTTGCTGGGGATATAAATCCCGACTTTGTTTGGGGAACCACCGCACACAGATACTTCCGCTGGGAAATAGCAACCTTCAGACCTGGCGACTGGGGAAGTATCGATCTAAAACCTGCTGGGGATAACCATCATGAACCTGCTAGGGAATCCACAAACCTTGAATCTGCTGGCGAATTAGTCATTCTGACTCTGCTTGGAGAGATGAGGAAAATCTGGTACTGAACATGAAATTCTAGTTATCAGACTTTGGATGTCACACTGGTTGTTATGACATCCAATTCTGCACAGACAGGGATTATGCAGAACTTAACAGTAAGTGCAGTAAATAACACAAGTAATTGTTCACCCAGTTCAGTCCAACATGACCTACATCTGGGGGCTACCAAGCCAGGGAGGAAATCCACTATTAGTAGTATCAATTCAAAGCTAAACTCACCAGTTTACAACTTATCACTTAATCCCTACCCAATGCAATTTCAATCTTAACCTAAGATCAGAGTTCCTACTCACTCCCCCTCAATCACCTCAGTGATATTAAAGACACTTTGAAGTCACACTTCAAAAACAACTCTTGATTATGCTTCACAGCTTAAATCAAGATACACAGCACTCACGCTTAAAAGCTTTGAGTGACACAACACTTACAACTCAATGAACACCCTATGCCAAAGCAATCATCTACTTGATAATGGCTTGGCTTACAAGATACGTCTAATACAAGACTCACAAAATACAGCAGTGAAGTATGATGGACACACTAAATCTTCACGCCTCAAAATCCCCGAAACTGAATGAAGGAATGCCTTCCTTTTTATATTGCAGCACCTGGGCTTTTGCACCTGTATTTTCCTGAATTTTAGGTCACACAAGTTCCCTCAAATTCAACATTTAGGTTGCTAACAAATAGGCTATTTGTTAGGTTCATTGAATGTAGCTTGGTTGTTGATTTCCTGGATTTTCTCTCAGCTGTTGAATCCCTAAAGAATAGCCTGAGAAAAAGCTGAAACAGAAAACTGAACAACCTACAATTTAGCATATGCTGTCAGGCACGAATGTCACGACATTCAGCTTGACATCAAGGTCCATATGCTGAGTCTGTTTTTCCAGAAAACAGACTGTACAATTTTGCTGACCTGTACATGATCAAAATGACCGTACTACAGTAACAACTTACATTAATAAATGTCAAAGTGTCCAACTTAACATTTATACATTTGGCCTTAAGTTAGTTCTGTTATTCTCTTGAAGAACAAACTAAGTTTTATGCTGAAGTATAGCAGAACACCACTCTGCCTAATCTTCAGTAGCTGCTGTCAATGATGAATGTCACAACATCCAGTTTGACATTCAGTCAGTAGGCCTTATGCCAGGTCTGGTTCTTCCTTGATAACCAGACTGCAAATGAATACTAAGTTCTAACAGAACTTCTGTTCCTTAGTATCTGTTGACAGGTATGAATGTCACAGCATTCAATAATCCTGTGTTAGCTAGTCCTGCAGTAACTACAATGTAGTCACATATACATGTCATGACATCAGTCAAGACATTAGTGTTTTACCATATAATGCAGCCAATCAAACACCTACAGAACACCAGTCAACTCGTCGACCCCTTGGTATTCATATCCAACTCCCATGTCAGCTTTCCAATTTTGAGAGCTCCCAGACCCGTCTGGACTTTTCTGCTCCATCATCTTGTATTCCAAACCGCTCCGTACTCGACGGAAAGCGAACTCCTGGGACTTATACAGGCTTTTCAATTTTCAGACTTTGAAGAGTCTTCTTGATTAATTCCAAGGATCGTCGTACGTCCTCGCCGTCGTTTCACCATTCTTCCATTCATTCGTCCCTGACCGGACTCCATGGGGATTTGTTTTGTCAACAGCTTCCACATCACAACCTGCAAGTGAGTGAAAAGATCTAACAGGACCTGCAAAAAAGATCGTTAGATACAACCGTGCCCCAGGCGTGTCAAGATTTCAACACTTGGGTCACTCAACCTTCCGAATAAGATTTCAAGCTTCAATCTTATAAGCATGCATAGGAAGGGACCTGTATGTCTTAAAATGCAAAGATTCGTTATCACAATAATTGGACGTTTTTGCAATCAAAGCGGTAATGAAAAACAAAAAACAAAAATTATTTGACTGAATATGCATTTTATTGATTGAAAAGTGTGGCTCAAATGAGCAATACAAAGGAAGCAATTCCTGAAAAGAGGTAATTGCGCACAAAAGGAAAAATCTATCCTAATGGCAATGTGAAACCCGTGATCTCATCGAGTTCCAACTCGGTTACACCCCATATGTCCTCAGACTCTCCATGCTTTCTGCCTTCTGAACAAGACGTTTCCAACTGATCCCTACCGGGTATTATCCATGTGCCTTAACCAAAGCATAAACGATCATGCTAGACGCAGTTGTTCGTTTCAATCCCTCTTTTGCCTGGACCGCCCTTTCGGGTTTTCAGTCCACCGGGATACCCCTTTTTGCCCAAGTCGCCCTTTCAGGTTTTCGACTTGCCGGGTGTACAGTTTTTTTTTTATCCCTAATTTTTGCCCGAACCTTTTCTTTCTGTTTTTTGGTTCGCCGGGATGCCCATTTTTGCCTGGACTATTTTGTTCTTTTCGTCCAGCGGGTCTCTTTACACGAAGTATTTTTCAACTGCGTCCGCATTCACAAGGGATGGAAAATCTTCGCCATCCATGGTCGTTAACAACAAAGCTCCGCCAGAGAAAACCTTCTTGACCACGAATGGACCTTCATAATTGGGTGTCCATTTGCCCCTTCGATCGTTTTGAGGAGGAAGGATCCTTTTCAGCACCATATCACCTACGTGATACACCCGAGATCGTACCTTTCTGTCAAAAGCACGCGTCATCCGCTGCTGGTATAACTGCCCATGACAGATGGCTGCCAGCCTCTTTTCCTCAATCAGGCTCAACTCTTCGTACCGGGTCCTTACCCATTCAGCCTCTTGCAATTTCACGTCCATCAGGACTCTCAAAGAGGGAATTTGGACCTCAACTGGTAGCACAGCTTCCATCCCATATACCAACGAGAAAGGAGTTGCCCCAGTAGATGTACGCATCGACGTTCGATACCCATGCAATGCAAACGGCAGCATCTCATGCCAGTCTTTGTAGGTTACCACCATCTTTTGCACAATCTTCTTTATATTCTTGTTGGCTGCCTCAACCGCCCCATTCATCTTCGGACGATAGGGAGAAGAATTGTGATGCTCAATCTTGAATTCCCGGCACAGTTCTGTCATCATCTTGTTATTCAAATTAGAACCATTATCAGTAATGATTCTCTCGGGAACCCCATATCGGCAAATGATGTCTCTCTTGAGAAACCTGGCAACGACCTGCTTCGTCACGTTCATATAAGAGGCTGCTTCCACTCACTTGGTGAAGTAATCAATAGCCACCAAGATGAACCGATGCCCATTCGAAGCCGTAGGCTCAATCTTCCCGATCATATCAATGCCCCACATAGCAAACGGCCATGGAGACGACATCAAACTCAACGGATTTGGAGGCACGTGCACCTTGTCAGCATAAATCTGGCATTTATGACACTTCCGCACGAAATTGAAACATTGGGCCTCCATTGTCATCCAATAATAGCCTGCCCTCAGCAGCTTCTTCACCATTGCATTCCCACTGGCATGGGTACCGAACGATCCTTCGTGAACCTCTTTCATCAATTGGCTTGCTTCTCTATCATCAACACATCTGAGCAAGACCCAATCGAAATTCCTCTTATACAGAACCCCATCCTTATTCAAATAGAACACCATGGCCAACCTCCGCAGAGTCTTTCGGTCCTTCTTAGATGCTCCCTCGGGATACTCTTGAGTCTCCAGATAGCGCTTGATATCATAATACCACGGCTTCTCATCATCATGTGTTGTATCAACAGCAAACACATAAGTCGGTCTATCCAGTCGACCTACCTCCACACTGGGGAACTGATTCCACCATTGCACCTTAATCAAGGCAGCCAGCGTAGCCAAAGCATCTGCCAAAGGATTCTCTTCCCTGGGCACATGATGCAACTTCACCTTGGTGAAAAACGTCAACAATCTCCTCGTATAATCCCGGTATGGAACTAAATGAGACTGATGCGTATACCATTTTCCGTTAACTTGATTAACCACCAGAGCTGAATCTCCATATATGACAAGGTTCTTGATTCTCAAATCAATCGCCTCTTCAATCCCCAATATGCAAGCTTCGTATTCAGCCACGTTGTTGGTGCACTCAAATGTCAGCCGGGCAGCAAAAGGAATGTGGGATCCTTTCGGCGTAACCAAAACAGCACCAACACCGCTACCATTCACGTTAACGGCCCCATCAAACATCAAAATCCATTCGGATTCAGGGTCAGGCCCCTCCTCCGGGATTGGTTCCTCGCAATCTTTCGATTTGAGAAACATGATGTCCTCATCAGGGAATTCAAACTTCATCGATTGATAATCATCAATGGGTTGCTGAGCGAGGTAATCAGACAATACACTCCCCTTGATCGCCTTCTGAGAGGTATACCGTATATCATATTCTGTCAAAATCATTTGCCATCTCGCAACCCGTCCGGTCAATGCTGGCTTCTCAAAAATGTACTTGATTGGATCCATCTTGGAAATCAATAAAGTGGTATGAACCAGCATATACTGCCTTAGTCGGCGAGCAGCCCAGACCAATGCACAACAAGTTTTCTCGAGCAGTGAATATCTTGTTTCACAGTCGGTAAACTTTTTGCTAAGGTAGTATATGGCATGCTCTTTTCGACCAGACTCGTCATGCTGCCCCAATACACACCCCATAGACCCCTCGAGGACCGTCAGGTACAGAATTAACGGTCTTCCCTCCACAGGAGGCATCAGAATCGGAGGCTCCTGCAAATACTCTTTTATTTTTTCAAATGCCGCTTGGCGATCATTATTCCACCTGACCGTTTGATCTTTTCTCAACAATTTGAATATAGGTTCACACATGGCTGTTAGATGAGATATGAACCGGGAAATGTAGTTCAATCTACCTAAGAAACCACGAACCTCCTTCTCTGTTTTCGATTCAGGCATTTCTCTTATCGCTTTTACTTTCGCAGGATCAACCTCTATTCCTTTCTCACTTACTATGAACCCCAGCAATTTACCGGACCGCACCCCGAACGTGCACTTGTTCGGATTCAACCTCAGTCTGAACTGTCTCAGCCGGTCGAACAACTTGGCCAGATCTACCAAATGCCCCTCTTCTGTTTGGGACTTTGCTATCATGTCATCAACATAGCATTCAATTTCATGATGAATCATATCATGAAACAAACTCACCATGGCTCTCTGATAAGTAGCACCGGCGTTCTTGAGACCGAATGGCATCACCTTGTAACTAAAGGTGCCCCATGGTGTGATGAACGTTGTTTTCTCCATATCATCTGGCGACATTTTGATTTGATTATAGCCAGAAAAGCCATCCATGAAGGAAAATACCGAGAATTGAGCTGTATTGTCTACCAACACGTCAATGTGAGGTAGTGGGAAATCATCCTTCGGACTAGCTCTGTTCAGATCTCGGTAGTCCACACACATTCTCACTTTCCCATCTTTCTTTGGGACTGGCACGATGTTCGCGACCCAAGGCGGATAGTTAGTGACAGCAAGGAAACCAGCATCCCACTGCTTCTGCACTTCCTCTTTAATCTTCATCGCCATGTCAGGTCGAGTTCTGCGCAACTTCTGCTTCACTGGAGGACAATCTGCTCGCAACGGTAGCTTGTGCACAACGATATCGGTATCCAACCCTGGCATATCTTGATAAGACCAGGCAAAGATGTCGACATACTCTTTCAACAATGCCACCATTCTGCTCTTGACACTTTCCTCCAAAGCAGCCCCGATTTTCACTTCTTTCTTGACCTCGTCGGTACCCAGATTCACAACCTCAATCTGCTCTTCGTACGGCTGAATCACCTTCTCCTCTTGTTTCAACAACCTGGCTAATTCCCCTGGCAGTTCACAATCTTCTTCGCCTTCTTCTTCGGCATGATAGATTGGATTGTCGAAGTCATACAGAGGTGTAACAGGATTGTTATCAATGAGATCCGGAGAGTGATCGCATCTGCATGAATGTGGATTCATGCATTGCTTAGAACCGGAACGAGACAAATTGAAAAAGAAAAATGAAAACATTGCCATTTTTATTTGTTTTTATTTTTAAACTGCAAAAATAAATGAAAAACAGGGAACACCGCTTTTAACTGAAAAACATCCTTTTATTGATGATGCAAACTTGCAAATTTAAACATGAGGTGGCCCTTACAATGAACCATTACGTGTCGGGCAACACGTATGGCTTTCATGCATATAAAATCAAAAACAGGAAAAATATTACTCTTCCAGCAGAGTGACCCGGATGATCTTTTCAGCCTTCCAGTTCTGGATTCCCATCCCTGGTGCGCACGGCTTTATCCATTGGTCAATTTCGCAGTCACTATCAGCTTCATCACTCAACATGCAGATGTGATCCGGATCCAGCATTCCGGCACTAGTGAAGGTGACCGACGGACGACGTCCTTTTCCTTGTCCTGAGCCTCGGCCCGGCTGGTACCCCACTCCGAAGCGGTCCTTCTTTGCAGAGATATCCATCATCCTGCCCCAACCAGGAGCCTCTCCATTCCTCACCACCTCGGCGGCCTGCTTGTACGAAGCAATGGACGGTTTCTCCTCTTCCTTTGCAAACAGAGCATTCTCCACCTTGACGGTTTCGAACGCTTGACTAGGCGTCTCCCATATTTCGCCGTCCATTTCAACATATTTGAATGAGGACAGGTGGCTGACAAAGATGTCCTCTTCTCCGCACACAGTGACAACCTGTCCTTCCCAAATATATTTCAACTTCTGGTGCAAAGTCGAGGTCACTGCCCCAACAGCATGAATCCACGGCCTACCCAACAAGCAACTGTATGCCGGCTGGATATCCATGACATAGAAAGTCGACTTAAACAACTCCGGGCCTATCTTCACCGGAAGCTCAACTTCTCCAAACACGGCCCGCTTTGACCCATCAAAGGCCCTCACTATCAGATCGGTGGGAGTCAGGATCAATCTGTCACAATTCAGCTTAGCCAGAGCTTTCTTCGGCAACACATTCAATGAGGAGCCGGTATCAACCAGCACATTCGAAAGCACGGCCCCTTTACACTCCATTGCGATGTGTAATTCCCGGTTATGATTTCTCCCATCTACAGTCAGGTCCATGTCAGTAAAGCCCAACCCATGGCTGGCATGCACATTAGACACGACCGTCTCCAACTGGTTAATGGTTATCTCTTGAGGAACATAGGCTTTCTTCAAGATCTTCATCAAAGCCTCTCTATGCCCCTCAGAGCTTAACAACAAAGATAGAATTGATATTTTAGAGGGAGTCTGCTGCAGATGGTCCACCAACTTGTACTCAGACTTCTTGATGATCCTTAAGAATTCCTCTGCATCATCATCAAGTTTCTCTTCCGACCCCATGGGCGCCGGTGTCACATCAGGAGTACCATTATTCACCACCGTTTTCCCTTTCGCCCTGGCTAAAGCCTCGGCCTTTTCTTTTTTCTCTTTTTCTCCTTCTCCTCCCCTCAAGGCATCAGGAGCAAACAGTCTGCCACTGCGAGTGAAACCGCTGGGACCGACATTATCCACCTTTGAAACGGTGGTTTCACTTGCAGTCTGATCTTCCACCCTCTCACCATTACAGTACACTTCTCCCCCATAATGCCATGGCACGACATCATCTTTGTCATACGGAATTGGTCCAGGTACCGTGATGGTAACTGGAGCCGCCTCAGCAAGAGTAGACAAATCCACCGGATCAAAGTAAATTGTTATGATGGAGACTTCATCTTTCCCCAAATCAACCTTCTCGATCAGAATACTCCCATTGTCCATCAAACCCTGGACAGTCCTCCTCAATAATTCACACTCATTCTGAACAACAGTGCACTCAACACAATCAATACCACAGCCCGGGTGAACCCCATTCAACATCAACTGCCGTTTAACCTCAGCCAACGGAGTCTTCAACTGATCAACAGTAGACAGCCCAACCCTACTCTCCTCAGAAATAGCATTCACCCCCCTTTGACCATGCGCGGGCATGGGATTAGCATTGACATTGGGAGATGGTGCGAAGTTGATAGCTTTCGAATCCACCAGGTCTTGAACCACGTGCTTAAAAGCTTTGCAGTTCTCTACGTTATGTCCGGGAGCACCCGAATGGAATTCGCACTTTGCACTCTCATCATAATTCGCTGGCCTTTGATCAGGTCTCAAAGGCGCCAGAGTCCTGAGTTGTACCAACCCTAAGTCTTGCAATTTCTTTAACAGAAAAGAATAAGTCACAGGAGGCCTGTCAAACTGTCGGTCGTTCATTCTCCCCCTGACTTGATAACCAGCCATCTGAGGCCTCTGCTGAAATGATTGACGCTGTTGAGGCTGCTGCTGTTGCTGCTGTGCAGGCTGATGCTGATTATCAGCAGGAATGGTTACTGCAGCAGTGTGCTGGAAGTAACGATCCCTACTGGGTCCTCTCTGAGCATATACCGCACTAGTATCACCCTCTTTCTTTCTCTGGCCATTACTGAAGGGCTTCTTCGACCCTGAAGACGAAGCATTACCACCCTGGATTTTCCCGAGCTTCAGCCAGCTCTCTATCCTTTCACCAGCCACCACTATGTCTGAAAAGTTGGTCACCGGACAACCAACCATCCTCTCGGCGAACGCCCCCTGCAGGGTTCCCATGAAGAGATCAGACATCTCTCTGTCAACTAGTGGAGGTTGCACTCTGGCAGCCAATTCCCTTCATCTCTGAGCGTATTCTTTAAACCCTTCGCTATTCTTCTGAGACATACCCTGCAGTTGGGTACGACTCGGGGCCATATCAGCGTTGAGCTGATACTGTTTAAAGAATGCGTCCCCAAGATCTTTCCAATTCTTGATATCTGAGGACTTGATTTTGGTGTACCACTCCAGGGAGCCTCCGGACAGGCTGTCCTGGAAGAAATACATCCACAGTTTTTGGTCCATGGTGTATGCAGAGATCTTTCGGACAAACGCTTGCAGATGAGTCTCGGGGCAGGAACTCCCATTGTACCTATCGAATGTGGGCGCTTTAAATTTCTGCGGGATCACAATCCCCTCCACTAGCCCCATGTTTGACATATTGACCACCCCAGGAGTGGCATAGCTCTCCAAAGCTCGGATCTTCTCAGCCAATAGCTGAATCTCTTTATTCTGTGGTGGGGCACCGTACTGACCAAACGGTTCGTTGTGCATCGAGAACGGATCGGCTTCTCGGTCTTCCTCTCTGTCATCTTCAACCCCGAAGAATGGAGGGAAAAGACTGTCTTTCAAGTTATTGCCCATCGGACCAGGTTGACCACCAGCAGCACCAAAACCTCCAGCATTGTTGTTCACTATACCCACCGTTGTCCTTTTACCACCGTCTCGAGAACCACCCAGCCCCTGGTTGGAGACACCATCCAGGTTGACACCACTATTAGCCGCTGAAGCCCGCTCGAGCTTCTCGACTTTGTCAGCTAGAGCTTTCTGACCAACTGCAAAACCTTGCATGATGTTGATCAGCTCGGTCATCTTGTCCTTCAGCTCAAGAATACCTGAATTTGGGAGATCCATCAATCTGGGAGTATTGCGTCGCGTGAAGTATCTGTGAGGACGGGTTGAGTGCAAAGGTACAACTCTGCGAGCACGAGCAATGATTCCTGAAACAATCAAGTACGTTAGAACTGATACCTGCAAAATAAAACACAAGTTATTATGATCATGCATGAATGCAGTGTTTATCCACATGGGGAACACTTTGTCTCTCGATCCTGGTTTCATCGAGATAGATAATAACCCGGCAGCAATATTCTGACATTCAGCATTTGAGTTCATCATACAGATCAGAGATATGTGATTTAGCAAAATACCGCCTAACCATGTGTGCGCTGTGTGAGTGCATACGGGAAAGCAAATAAAGCTTGAAGATCGATCACTGAATGAAAACAATCATCACATAGCAAAATTGCACAAGAGTGCCATAGTCATACATCAAATCAGATACAAATCTCCAGAATCAGGAAAGAAATACAAGCAAATGAATTCCGTCAACAAGCCTGACGGTAATCCACACAAACAATAAAGCTAGACTGATGAGGGTCCCACAGACGGCCCTATATCATCAACCATCTTCGCGAACTCTGTGGCGAACCTGAGCTCGGTATTCTCCTGCTGTAATATCCCCACCTCTTTCTGATGAATCTTCATCTGCCTGAAGTAATGATCTCTCTCAGCCATGTAATGATCTCTCTCGGCGATGATCTTCACATTCTCTGTTTCCTTGATCTTCAGCTTTGCCTCCCACTCAGCAATGAGAATTCTGACTCTGTCATCCCTCTGATCCCTCACGAGGATTTGCCTCCTCTTCTGATCTTCAATGACCTTTGAAACTCTAGCCAATCTCTCTTTGGTGATGTCGTGCTCCTTTGTTGAAGATGCCAAAGCCTGATTGACCTTCCCATAGTAGGCAGTATCCATCTCGAAGCGCTTTGCTTCCAGGGCATGTCGCTTATCTTGATCTTCCATCCTCATTCTGATCTCCTGGTTGGCCGTCTGAATCCGAGCAACACTTATCTCCAATTCAGCTTTCTCCGCTAGCAACTGATCTCCGACTCTCTTCATCTCGAGGAATTCTTCCATACTGACAGAAGAACACGGACCCCCAATCAAAGGACACCCAGGATCACCTCCCGGAAATGGTAGATGTGTGATCTTGATCCTCTTCCGAAGCCAATCATCAAATAGAGGAAAATACCGGCTATTAACCTTGCCATAAGGAACCTTACCCTTTCGCTGAATGTCACGCCACTCATCCAATACTTGCCTCAACTTGGCCTGATTGCCCTCAATCGGAAAGTACAAGGACTCCTGAATCTCTCGTCCAAGAGGAGGACCCTCCACAGCAAACCCCATCTGTCTCCTGAGAAGCACCGGGTTGTAATTGACGCAACCCTGAACTCCCACAAGAGGCACATTGGGAAGACTCCCACAACTGCATATGAAATCCCGTCCTGCCATACCGTTATGAGTCCATGATATATCAGCAGCCCGCAAACCCATCAATCTGAATGACCATTTGACAGTCGGATCGAGATGAGCAAAAGCACCCTTGGAAGGCAGATACCCCATAAACCACCTATACAGCAGCTGAGCACAACATCGAATCAGTCCCCCACGCCGCTTCTCATTCCGGTTATGGACCGAGTAATAAACATCTCCAATTAGAGTAGGAATAGGGTTCCTCTGCATGAACAATCTGATAGCATTATGGTCGACAAAGCTCTTCTGATTAGGAAACAGAATGATCCCATAAATGCTCACAGCAACCAAAGCACAAACCGTCTTCCAATTACCCATAGCAGCATGTTCCTTGGTTTTGACCTCCAAGAAACTCAAATGAAAACCCGGTAATTTGCCCTTTTCCTTCAAACCCTCCTTGATCATTTCCGGACTCAAATAAAGAGCACGGGAAATCCCAAGGATGTCAGGCTCCACCCTAGTAGCATGGAAAGGAATCTGATCACGGATCTACATACCCAGGATGCTAGCATAGTCCTCCATCAGAGGTCCCAACAAGTAGTCCGGGAACACAAAACATCTCAAACCCGGGTCGTAGAACTGGAGAAGAGTATGAATGGCGCTTCTGTCGCTATCACCGAGTCTGAAAACCATCTTCAGAATACCACCGTATGCCTCACGGAACATCCCCACATGGTCGGGTGTAATCAATGCTATCATATCTCTCAGCACACCAATCTTTGGGTCGAAGAAACTGTAGGCGACGTCATGCTTCAAACCGGTCCTCATGTCTGAGCAAAGAAATCTCTCAACCAGGATCTCAATCAAAAATGTCCCTGCATATGAATAAACATGTGTTAGATGCAGGTAAATGCAAATGTTAATGATGCTGATGAATGAATGCAATGCATAGTGCCATCCTCCAAGTCATCTGAACATCTGTTGCACTGAAGCCCGATCTCTGAACTGATCACAACCATCTGAAGGAATATGTAACCACAAATCCGACTTGGGGTTCCGAAATAAACGGAACGGAATGATACATCACCATCATCACCAGACAATCTCTGAGCAGATAACCACAATCCTCTGAATCGGCCCGGGGAATCCTGAAATAAACGGATCCCCACTAATAAATAACTCGGACAGCACTCCGGCGTCTTTGAAAGAAATGGCCATAAATCCGACTTATAAATATGACTCTGATCAACTGTTGAATCGATAGTCACCATCAAAGTCACCATCCGAACACGCATCTGAAAGAATCACCCTCCCCTCACAGGTAAATTCTAATCAGGTCATCCTAAGGCGGATAATAGTCTCGACAATCGGGCAAAGATACTCAATGGGTTTGCCCTTTCGGGTGTGCCATTGTAGCTCTCCTGAGATCGTCTAAACCAAAGATCCGGGAAATGATTGGTCACCGAAGTCAATAGCTCAGATGAAGTGACTCAACCAGAGTGGAGTACCCCACAAAGGAAGAACACTATCAAATGAACCTCGTCCGACTTGTGGTACATCACATTGCCAAGCACATGTTGACCTAACATGAAGGAGGCAACATGAGACCACACTAATCCTAGGTGTATACTCGGGCCTGGGTTTTAGCCCCACTCAGAACACCCACCCCAAAACAGAGGAACCACCTGCACAGAGGACAGCAACATGATAGCATGATGCATGCAAATATTTATGCAAATATATACACAGTTAGAATAATAAATGCAATAAATAAAGCACAAGCAACCTAAACTATCCTAGAGCGCTAGGAGAGACTCGCTTAGGGAAGATGGACCAGCACAGGTCAACATCTTGGAATTCCCCAGTAGAGTCGCCAGTTGTCGCATCCGCGAAAAACAACCGGCGGGCTGAAACAAAAACAACACAGAGCCGCCACCGCGCGTTATTTATCCCAACAGAGGGAAAGGAAACGCTCAGAGTAAACCTGGAAAAAGCATGGTCTCGCGACCAAAGAGAAAGGGTACGGGAGTCGGTTACGCAAGGGGAAGGTATTAGCACCCCTCACGTCCATCGTACTCGACGGGATCCACGCTCTAAAAGAAAGAAAAAGTTGCTAAACAAACATCACACACACACACACTGAAGATAACACAGGCAAACTTGGAACCCGAATGCCAATTACTGGACTTACATCGGCTTCCGAACCAAACAAACACAATCAGGATACAGACAGCCAATCGATGGGCTTACATCCATATCCTGACACACAAGAGGGTTGACAAGAAAACACACACAAAAAGAAAAAAAGTGCTCGGAGAGACCTCGCACGGTCTCCTGCCTACGTACCTCATCTGGTATGAGGATCAGGGCGACGTAGTTCCCCTGAACGGGAAAGAAATTCTAACCAGATACAAAGGGACACACGCTACTAGGGAGCTGGACTCGAGCCTAGATGTTATCATGCATCATTGCCCTATGTTATGGTTTCTATCTACTTGCACAACAACAAGCTAATCCTAACCAGGAAAAAGCAAAGCATGCAAGCATAAACAAAACAAATCAAACATTCACAAGTAGCACACACTATATCCAGTCAAGTGAGGCTCAAACAAGGGTGAGGCTGCAAGAGCAAGCCAGCTGTACAGGGTAGTGTTCGCTCTTAACCCTGACATTGAGAGTCAGGGTGAAGCAGAGGAAAGGTGAGTGAAGATGAGACTTCACAGCTCTTATCCCTGGCCAGGGAGAGCTTCAGACAAAGGAGTGTGGGTTCAGAAAGTGGGAACCCTTCTACACTCAAGACTCTGACTCAACTGATCTTGGGTTAATATCCCAATGCATCAACACAGTGGTGTGAGCAGAGGGACGACTCAACAAGAATAGCAGGGGATGGATTGCACATCCCTTGGGTTCTGCCAATTGCCTTAATCAAGGTCTTTTCCTGCTTGGAGACAAAGTTAAACAATCACAAACATCGCCTCTTAAGGAGGACTTCAGACAGTTGCCTGGCCAAGTAACAGGCCAGGTCTTCCATACTACATGGAGACAAGAGAGTCTACCTCAATTGGTTTATACAACCAAGCAGCAGCACAAAGCAAGTTCAAAGATGAACTGTTAGCGACTAAAGTACCTGAAATCAATCTAATTCAGTCAGTATACCAATCACAGAGTCAAAACAGACAGTATAAAAACCAACAGACAATGTATAATCAGACAATGCACTATGCAAAGCACAATCAACTCAAGTGAGCCAAGCACAAGCTCAAAGCAAGTGAGCCAAGCATCCTACAAAACACACAAGTTAGTTCACAACAATTAACCAAATTCAATCAACTTGAATTAACATCCTCAAAGCATTTGCTTCTTCAACCTGAAAATCACATCCAAACGTGAGAAACAAGACCACTAGGACAAGCCTAGGGTCAAAAGGAGATGAAAAATTCAAAACAGCAAGTAAAAATTGATCAAAACCAAGATTTATCAAGCAAAAAGAGAATCCAATTGGTCTCACACCAAAACTATGCACCAAATCCATTTCATATACAAAACATGCCAAACTATGCACTTTGGAAACACATTAGAGCAAACAGAATGATCACAATCAAATCAATATCAAAACAGCTCAATAAGTTCCACAAAAATTCAAGCCTAAACAGAACAAATTGAATGAGTAGCGTACCAATTTTCATGCTATTTGGATCAAGGGAAGTAGGTCAATGAAAATCATAAAGTCCAGACAAGTTCAAGCAAGCCAACACAAGGCATCAAAACAAACATCAACTTCCATCAATCTTAAAACAGTGACAAAACATGATAAATGAATGGGATCAAATCCAAAATGTTCTACAAGATGTCTACAATGCTCATACCAAATTTCACACTCATCCAATTAATGACCAGAATTTCACAAAGCAAATACAAACATGTATCACAAAAAATCAACAAATGACCAAACAGAGGGAAAAATTCCAATCAAATCGGAAATGCAATCAATAAATCCAGAACAATTCACATGCATTCTCAACATCCATATGCTCAATCATTCAAAAATTCAACTCAATCCAATGTCCAAAAGCATGGCAAATGAAATCATGAAATTGCACTAAGCATGGTGTGACACAAATTGTCACACCTCTATTCGAAAAATCATATCTCATCATCCAGGAACTCAAAAATTGCAAACCACATACTAAAATCACCAGAAAAGAGTCAAGAACATGCATGTAAAATTTCACACATTTTGGATAAGGCATCAAGACTTTATGATCAATATGGCAAAACATATACACAAATGATACATCCAAACAATCCCTAGGAATTTTTTTAAATTCACACGTGCACAAAAATATTAAATATATCCATAAAATCCAACACATGACAAGGAGAATGATGCAAAAAATTGCATATTATTTGGATTAAAAATGAATTACTTATGAATTTTTAAACATGGAAGAAAAATAAAAAAAATGATGAAACCAAGGTGATGAATACATGGACATGTGAATGAAAATAATGAAAAGCAGACACATCACACGGAATTGGACTGTGACTTCATTCAAAATGCTTGGCGCGCAAACACAATTATGCATGAACAGTAACAAGCCTACGGATCTAAAACGCGTTCTGGCAATTCCTGGACGTCTTCCTCACGCGTTCATCACAAAAATCCAATATGAACAAATCTCAACTAAATTCAACAATCTATACACCGTTGGAAAGATCTCTCAACACACATCATGAATATCAACCTAATTTCTCCTAATTCAAACTAACAAACTCGAATCGATCCAAAGAACATTTACATGTCAAACTTCAATTCCAGATTTCTCACTCGATTCTCAATGATTTTCAAAACTACAAGTTGCAGTGCACTCTATGATCAAAGACCTACATAAACCATATCACAATTCAAGCAATGATCGAGATCGAATTCTGACCTTATGAATGAAGCAGGTGATGATTCGCGCGTTTCCCCGTCCAAGAGTTGAAAACAGATGATGCTTGATGCTTAGGAAGGTGATTGGAATGGATGTCTCAGCTCAAAACAGCTCCAGCTCGAAGATTCTTCAAGATGCCATGAGAATGCCAAGTTTCAACAATTCCAATTCCTCAATGTTTGGCCACGATTTTGTTGAAACAGATGTACACAAGCACTTGGAGATGATGGATCAAGCAAGGATTCACACTATGGATGATGATTTCAATGGAAATTGTGGGAACAAGTGTGTGAAAGTGTGGAGAAAATTGAGAGGTTTTTGGAGGGAAAGTTTGTTAGATCTGAAATTGTGAAATGTGATTATGATTTCTGTTACAATTAACATCTTATACCATGTGCTAATCCAAGTGTTAATCCAAATTAGCAAAATCCAAGTGATTAAGCAAAAAATGAAATTCCAAGTGTTTTGGCCAAAATGCCCTTTTCTAATTCAGCCAATGTAACAGTACCAAACCAGTCCAAGCAAGTTCTATTTGATGTTTATGATGTGTTGGAATGAGTTTTGTATGCAAATGCCTTGTATTTTGGAAATTCACTATTTTTCCCACCAATTTTCAAAATGAACACTTGAAAAATGGACTTTTGCTATGATGATTTTTGATGAAATGTGATGATGCATCATGAAAGTACATGTCAAATGTGACTTGCTCAAAGAAATATCACCCAATTTGGCCATTCCATGTGAAAGTTATGCCACTTTGAAATTTAACATTTTTGGAAAATGATTTGATCATAACTTGCCAACCACATATGAGAAATGAGTGTTCTTGGACTTTTTGGAAAGGTGAGAGCAAGATCTTCAACTTTCATGTTGAACAAATTTTCATTTGAAGCATTTTTGGACACGTAATTTTGAGGAGGAAAACTTTCCATTTTTGGCAGTTTCCAATTACAGGTCACCTGCCATTTTTGGAAACTTTTCATCTGACTTTATTTTCTTTATTCTGGATGTTTGAAATGTCAAATGAAACTTGTTTAGACATGAATGAAGTGTCTCTTACTCTCTCCCACCTCCAAATCCATCAATTCAGGCACAGTTGACCACAGTTGACTTTTCTGACTGATAGATGAATTTGGCTATGCACTGATCAAGTTGAGCCTCAAACTCCTGATGAAATGGCTCAATGATGAAACCCTAGCTTCCATAAGCTCAATACAATCATGAAATGATCCCCATATCCATTGAAAACCCCATCTCCTTGCCAGACCCTGATTGTCCCAATACAACTGATTCAACTGATTAGGGTTGACCAGTGGTCAAAACCCTAATCCCAAGGTATCTGATCAGTCTCTTGGTGATGACAAAACCATGATGATGATGATGTATCATTTCACCCAAGATCAAGCTCAATCTCCTTGAGAAACCATGAAACCCTAATTTGAATCACGCATCCTCAGATGATTAATGATCAATCCAATGAAACCCTCAGGCTTGAATCTCAACCTCTTATCTTCTGATCAAGACCTAGGAGGATGACTTGCTCAATGTAGCCATATGATATGCAATGATGCAATGCCTAATGACCTACAAAATGATATGCAATATGTAAAGCTAGTCCCAAGAGAGGAGGGCAAATTTTGAGGTTTTACAATTAGCAATAGTTGACAACCAATGAGACCAACCAACTAACCTAACACCAGCTGCCACTTAACATCACAAGCAGGAAATGCAGAAGAATAAAAGATGGTACATGAGTTCCTTGTTGCCATAAACCAGTTGATTCTTGCAAGCATCCTTCATGCAGTGCTACTGCTCATCATCAAGCCAAGTTAGTGGTCATGCTGGAGTTCCTGTCAGCTGGAGCAAGTCAAAAGGAAACACAGAAATGCAACAGTGAAATGGAGAGTTAGGATATCAACCATACCTACAGGAGCATTGGCCACTGGTTCATAATGGGGTGAGGATTGCCTTGAGCTGTGAGCACAGTAGATTTGTTTGGAATTGAGAGCAAGAGGGGCTGGCCTTGTATCTTGCAACCAGCATTCCACACAATGTCCATGATGAACCACTCTCATGTTGCATTGAGAAGGGTCATAACAGTGCACACTTTGGAGCCAAGTGATGTCCAAGTTTGCATCATACCTTACCATGGCCAAACCTTGAGTTAGAGGAAAACATGTGAGGGCAAAGAGAAGTTATGCCTTTGAAAACCTTGATTCAAATTGCAAGAAGCATTAGCCAAAAGTTGCTTTAACAAGACATGAACAAAAAGTAGTATAACAAGGCATGAGCACAAGGGATAGCCATGGAATTACCAATCCAGCATCTCACAAGCCATTGGATCCAGTGGACTTTAAACCTGCAGTGAAAAGGTATGGCTGATTAATGGAGTCATGAGAAGTGTTCAAAAGTAAGAGTGTACAAGAAGAGATTGCAAGGCATTGAAGTAACATAACCAGTTCAAGAGGATGCAGTGATTTCATTTGATTAGGATTACCTGCTACAGCCATTAACACTCTACTTCACCATTTCACTAAAACAACTTGATTTGGTCCCATTGCACTAATCATCAAAACTTGCTCAGCAGGTCATCCTTCATTTAATCGCAATACCACTTAAACCAACCCGTGATAACCAGTAAACCAGTTCAAAGTCATTAACAGTTCATTAACCAATTTAAATTGAGATAACTAATTGAGTTTTGATCCAATAACCAACTGAGTTATCTGTTAACTCAGTGAGTCTAAATCAACTAACTCCAAAACTAATTAACTAACTCCAATCCTAATCCCAATCCAGAAATAATCCCAAGCCTAAATCCTATATAAACACTTCATCATTCTCATTTTTGGACAGTTTTTGAACCCTGCGAATTCAGCGTCATTTCTCTACAAACTCTCTCACCCTCACCAAAGCTCTCATTCTCTCTCTCAAGAAAGGCCATTGAAGCTTCACATTGAAGCTTCAATTCACCCAGAGCTAAACCACTACACTCTGTTTTTGAGCTTTAGAAGAAGAAGGAGACGAAGAAAGGAAGAAGAAGGAAGAATTGAAAGTAGGAAACTCACCGGCAAACTCTCCGATCATCTTCTTCGGTATGTCGTTTACCGTTTATTTTCGCTTTCTTGTTCTGAGCACACCGTTACCTAGCATTTAGGTGGAGGATCAAAGACCACATGGCATTAGGTGTTAATTTGCAGTGAGAAGTGTTTAATTGAATGTTGATTAGGCTAGGGTTCAACTGTGACTGAGGGCAATTCCATGGATTCGTTAACTATAGGGTGACGCCATTGCCATGAGTGTAATTGTAGGTCGTTAGGTTTTGATTTAGTGGTATTGGTGAGGGCGGAGCTGGTACTGGCGCCGACGATGGCCGCTGGTATATTGAACAGAAGAGAGGACGATGAAAGAGTTGTTCACGCGTTTCATTTGAGTGAGTTTGAGCTAAAAGATGACGTGGCCTATGGTAACTAGTTATTCACACCTTAAGTCCATTTAGCGTACCCCCCAGGATTAGTGAGAAATATGTTGGGCTCAGAATTAACCAGGCCCATGAGTATATGTTATCCACACCTTGGGTCTACTGAATACACCCCTCGTGGTTGTGAGTGTTTGAGTTTGGGCTTCTCTAGGCCCATTAGCGTGTTCTGCTTAGCTGTACCCTGCGATTGTTGCCTGCACCCCCTGGATTTGATTGAAGGAACCATTGGGCCCAGACGTGGCCCATGTGTTTTTTCCCATTTACCCTTGTTTTTGGAGTGTGACTTTTTACAAAAAGGACACTCTGGGCTCAGATTGCTGCCCATTAGAAAGTGTTGTTTGCACCACTGTTTTTCCTTTTTTGTTTTATCAATTAGGTTAATTTTAGAATACTTAGAAAATTATGATAATTAGGAAATTAATTATTATAATAATTAGAATTAATTCCTTAACAGAATAATTAGAATCAATTCCTATTAGAATAATTAGAAATTAAGCCCCATTTTAGAATAATTAGGATTAATTCACCTTTTTAGAATTGTTAGAATTTAATTAGGACCTTTCATTAGAATTAGGACTTAGAATGAGATTTTGGTTAGAGACACCTAGGGTTGATTAAATTTAGGATTCCCTCATTTTTTCAACATTAGGCTAGTTTCTCAATTTTTAACCATGGTTATAATTTGGCACATTTTGGTAATGACCATTTTGTCCTTATGGGCCATATTTTGGTATTTTGTGTTGAAATTGCATGATCCCCTTAGGATTATAGTCCAATCAATGTTTAGGACTTAACATAGAATTTTATTCTTGATTTTGATCAATATTTTGACATGCTCCCTTAGGATTTCTAATCTAACTTAGAATATTCAATAAACTCCTAATGCATGATCCCTTAAGATAGTTCTAACAATTACTAACTTCAATTAGATCCAAACATAGTTCCCCACAAAACTAAAACAAAACCCCCGATTAAATTGATCAAAAGCAATTTTAATTAATTAAATCCTTTGAACTTGTATAATCCCACAGTCTAATTGAGTGACCACCTTGGTCACTTAGTATGACTTTTCTTTCACGCTGTGGAGCTCAAAGCCTCAACTCAAGATCTTCGATCAAGGCATCCTCAGTTATACCAAGCAGCGGATTATTCAAGCACATCAAAGGTGGAAGGCTTCAACACTTGTTAAATCAAAGTTAGAAGAGTGTGACACGAGCCTTAAGCAATAGAGAAGGAGTGGGACTGGAGTATTCCTACCCCCATTTTGAGTATCTTTGGGTATGGGATGTATGACCCAGCGCTCATCGTATTCACCTCTATTCATAGACTTTAGCACAATTCTAACCATGCGATTAACAAGTCTATCTTCATAAAGCAAAAACAACAAAAAGCAAGGACGACATCAACAATTTCTCAATCATGAATCAAGTTGTATGATACGAGCCTTAAGTAATGGAGAAGGAGTGGGACTGGAGTATTCCTACCCCCATTCTGAGTATCTTTGGGTATGGGACGTATGACGCAACGCTCATCGTATTCACCTCCATTCATAGACTTTAGTACGATTCGAATCTAACGATTGATAAAGTCTGCATCTTCAATACAAGAAACAACTACAAAGACTCTTCTCCCTTCACTTGAAAGTTAGTGTGATGCTCATCATCCAGTAACTATCAAGTCTATCCATTCTATTCAATTCTCAATCATTCCACTCAAATCATTTTAATCTCAACCATCCATTTCCTCTTGCCTCATATCAATTTCTTTTCAGCCTAGTGGGCTGAACTACGAAAGCTCTGATTTCCTCATTGCACAATGAGGGTACGTAGGCAGGAGAACCTGATTTCTTCGCGAGCTATCTTATTTATCAATTTACCTTCTCTATCCCATGGATCATCCTCCATTCACTCAATCTATACCATCTTTTCGAGATCAATCATACTTCTCCTTGGACTCCTTGTCCATCCTTTTAGGACGTCCTGAGGACAGTCCGTCTCTTCAATCGAGGTTTGTTTGGCGCTTATCCCAAACATTAACTTCACCTTTGTTTGGCGCTTATCCCAAACACTAACTTCACCTTTGTTTGGCGCTTATCCCAAACACTAACCTCATCCTTGTTTGGCGTTTATCCCAAACACTTTCATCCTTGTTTGGCTCTCAACCCAAACATTAACCTTCACCCTTGTTTGGCTTTCATCCCAAATGCTAACTTCACCCTTCCTCTTCGATTGAGAGTCTATCCTTCTCTTGGATCCAAGATACTATCCTGATTTGATCTCGAATCGCCAATTCCTCAGCAAGTGGTACACTACTTCTTGCACTCCAGTTCTACCCCATCTCTCTTCCCACTCTCGTAGTTCCGAACTACGAATGCTCTGACTTTCTCATTTCACAATGAAAATACGTAGGCACGAGGATGCGAATCCTTGGCGAGCATACTTCTAATTATTCCTTCTTTCGCCTTAGGGCATCATTCATATCTTTCACAATCCATTATCTACCTTCGATCATAAATCGTTCGCCCAGTGACATATCTGTCTCTTTGACATCGAAGTACACCTTCTATGGTATTCCATATACATCCTTTTAGGACACTTGATACAGTATGCATTTCATACCTAGAGTTATTTGGCGCTAATCCCAAACATTTAATTCCTTCTTTTTAGCTAAAACCATACAGTGGCGGTCCGCTAGTCCACGTACTGGTTAACGCGGTTTTCCTCTATGGTAGAAATCTCACCTCTCTTATGGATTCCAATACACTTTCACCTTTCGATTTCAGACGTTATTTCTCCAGTCACTTGTTACCAAGTTCTTCTATTATGTGACTTTGGTCACTTCATTCCATTCATTCCATGATACCTTCATATTCTACCTTCTCTCACTCCATGTGATATACCTATTCTTTGAGCCAAATACATTATACATTTGTGCTCCATCTTGTACCTCCTCGTGAACCAAGAGTTGTTTGGCGCTTATCCCAAACACCTAATTCCTTTCTTTTCGGTTGTTCCAGACAGTGCTATAAGTGCTCTACGCCCTCACTTGTCGGTTCAAACAACCTGTTCACTCTTGGTTTCATATTTTCACCTTCATTTGGAGTTCAAATCAAATTATTCTTTGGTTCAAATCATACTTTGATCACACTTCTTTCCACCTCCTGCCTCTAGTTCCTTGAACTACGAAGCTCTGAATTCCTCATTGCACTATGAGGATACGTAGACATGAGGGCCCCAATCCTCACCGAGCACTTTATCTATTTCCCTTCCTTTCCCCATTCTTTGCGAGTAATCTTTAGATATAACACCTATTCGAGCGAGAACAATCAAAAAGGTTCCCATGGAGTACCATGGATGTTTGGGGTGCTAATACCTTCCCCTTGCATAACCAACTTCCTTACCCAGTATCTCTCTTCCCCCCGGGTTTTATCAGTGTCTTCCCTTCCCTTAGGGGATAAATAAAGTTCGATGGCGACTCTGTTGTATGTTCGAGCGTGCGATACGTTCGGGTATATTTCCGCTAGCTTCAGCTGGAATAACTTTAACAAATGCTCAACATACTCTTCTTCAGTCTTTGATTTAGAAATCATATCATCAACATAGAGTCCAATCTCTTTATGCATCATATCATGGAAAAGAGTGGTCATAGCTATCTGGTACGTTGCACCGGCATTCTTTAAACTGAAGGGCATCACTCGATAACAGAATGTTCCCCAAGGTGTAATGAATGTAGTCTTTTCCATATCTTCGGGTGCCATCTTAATCTAATTATAACCGGAAAATTCGTCCATAAACGAAAATATTTTGAATTTAGTTGTATTATGTACCAACATATCAATGTGTGGCAGAGGAAAATCATCTTTTAGATTGGCTTTATTCAAATCTCTATAATCAATACACATACAAACTTTTCCAACCTTCTTAGGAACATGCACAATATTGGGCACCCATCACGGATACTCGGAGGTAACAAGGAAACCAGCATCAATCTGCTTCTGCACTTCCTCCTTAATTTTCACTGCCATATCAGAATGAGTTCTTCTTAACTTCTGCTTGACTAGCGGGCATTCTGGCTTTAAAGGCAGTTTATGCTCCACAATATCAGAATCCAAACCTGGCATATCTTTAAGCACATCAGAATATTCTCGAATAAGATCAACCAACCCCTTCTTAACCTATGTACATAGTTGATACCCAATCTTGACTTCCTTCACATCATCATCGGAACCTAAGTTGACTAATTCAATCTGCTCTTCAAATGGATAAATGGATTTTTCCTCGTGCTCAAGTAAATGGGATAACTTATCAGACACATCTTCATCATCACTCTCTTCCTCAGCTTCGAACATAGGAAAATCAAAGTTTGGAGAGGGAGTAGGATCATTACGTTTAATGGGTTTGAGAATTGACCTGCATAATCATTTGATATTTTGATTTTAGAGAAGTGGAGTGCAAAAAAATATTATGTAGATGGAAATATTATTATTATATTTTTTGTGATTACCATTTTCAGAAAAGCAAAAAGTGAAAATAAACATCATAGATGTGGATGAATAAAATTGTATTTTTATTAACGATAATAGTGAAATGCCCAACAATGTTTCACTTCTCCCTTAGGCATAAGAGAAGAATTTTTTTAAATAATAAAACAAATTACTTTGAACGATACATAATAACAAGAATGTCTACAGCAATCCAATTGTTGCAAGTCTGGCTGTGTGTCACAAAGTTGGCACAAGCTTCATCTTCATCATTGTCTTCAATAATTGCAGTTGAGTGTTGATCATCCTTGTGAATGAACTCTCCACTGCATAAAACTTCTCGCATAGCCTTAACATTTCCGTTGAATGACCCTTGCTGAAATCCCATACCAGCTCTATTCTTGTTCTCAATTACCTCTACAACGCAACCCTATTTGTCGGTGCTACCAGCCTGAATAACCTCTCTTGTGTCCTTTAGAGAAGACATGGGTGCCCCAATCTTCTTTAAGTCATCAATAACAGTCAAAGCTTGGAACGACATTCCAACTTATTCTTCAGCTTCCACATAGGTGAAGGATGAAAAATGGCTTACCAAAAGTGCTTTCTCCCCACAAACAATGATGAGCTTGCCGTTCTTAACAAATTTCAACTTCTGATGCAAAGTAGATGTCACAACACCAGCCTCATGGATCCATGGCCTTCCCAACAAACAACTGTAGGCTGGGTGAATATCCATTACTTGAAAAGTAATTTGAAAATCACTAGGACCTATCTTAACCGGAAGGTCCACCTCTCCAATGACAGTTCTTCAAGAACCGTCAAATGCTTTAACCACAACACCGTTGTACCTCGTCAGGGCACCTGGATAAGAAAGTCTTATCAAAGTTGACTTGGGCAACACATTCAATGATGAACCAATATCGACCAATACATTGGACAAAGCGTCCTCTTTGCAATTCATTGAAATATGGAGTGCCAAGCTATGATTTCTACCTTCCTTATGAAGTCTTCATCATAAAAGCTCAGGTTATTACACGAAGTAATGTTGGCAAAAATATGGTCAAACTAATCCACAGTAGCATCGTGCTCCACGTAGGCTTGCTCCAACACTTTCTGCAAGGCCTCTCTATGTGCTTCAGAATTCATCAACAATGACAACACAGAAATCTTTGACAGTGTTTGGAGCAACTGCTCCACAACGTTGAACTCACTTCTTTTGATCAAACGAAGTACCTCATCATCATTATTAGCCTTCAACCCGCTGGATTCACCAGATTGACAAGTTGGAGGACTAACCGGATCAACTGCAGGTACTTCTGCTTTCTTACCTACCGAAACATATTCCATAACTTTAGGAGATACATGGCCAAACACACGACCACTACGGGTCACCTTTACGACATCTACAATGCTCACCACTGAATTTGCAGCAAGAAGAGAAACCTCTTTCCCATTCCCAATCATGGTAGAATTATACTTAAAGGCACAACTTTATCAGATGAATACGGGATGGCCCGCTAACCGTATAACCAATGGTGATATCGATCTGTTTCCGTTCATGCTGTTGTCATACTAAATAACTACCTACTCAGGGGTCTTGAACACTGGTACAATAACATTTATGTCATTCCCCATATACATGGATTGTTGAATTTGAATAACATTTTCATCCATCAGTTTCTGAATATCCCTCTTGACAATTACACACCTTCGAGGGTTGACAATGCAAATAACACAACCAGCATGGTCATGTTCACAATCACTTACCAAGCATAAATCTCTATGAATTTCCACCAATGACCTCCGGATACGACGAATATTAAAAACCCTAAAATTCCCAGAACAACCATCTACCATGTTCACATAAGCATTGCCATGAGCAAGCAACATATTGGATTTAACATTAGTTGCTCGGTCCTTAAAGGACATCATACCACTCTTAATCAGCTTCTGAACCTCATACTTCAAAGGATAGAAGTTTTCAATGTCATGGCCGGGAGATCCCTGATGAAAAGCACAGTGTAAATCTGGCTTAAACCACCATGGCAAAGGTTCAGGAGTTTGTGGAGGATTTCTTGGTTGAATTAGATTCTTGACAACCAAAGAAGGATATAACTCTACATACATCATATGAATAAGGTTAAAAGAGACATTCTTTCTCTCAAAATTTTGATGATGATTCTTGTTGTTGTAGTTGGTACGTTGTTATGGTTGTTGTTGATGTTATTGCTGAACGAGAATTGATTGATTTGTTGGATTATTAGTGAAAACAATAATAACTTATGATACCTGATGATGTTGATGACGCGATCTAACATTCTTCTTCACATGAGGCCTCCTTTACCTCCCTACGAACACTGCATTGGTTTCTCCTTCCTTCCTTTTAGAGAAACTACCACTGTATTAACATTATACTTATATTGCTTTATGAAAGCGTTGCCCAAGTCATTAAAGGTACAAACATTAGCACTATCCAAGCCCATATACCATCTGAGTGCAACACCAGTGAGATTGTCTTGGAAGTAATGGATGAGTAGTTGATCATTGTCGGTCTGAGTAGACATCTTTCAAGCATACATGACAAGATGACTCAAAGGGCAGGTATTCCCTTTATATTTTTCAAAGTCTAGGACCTTGAACTTGATTAGAATCTTGACGTTGGGCACCAAACACAACTCAACAGCACTCTTACCAAACAGATCTTTTCCTCTTAAGGTCTCCAACTCCTTTCTCATCTTAAGGAATTGATCTTTCATCTCGTTCCTCTTCTTATAAATAGCGGGACCTTCAAACGGTTCGGAGTGATAGATGGTATCCTCGACACGAGGCAAAGTATGCACAATGAGAGGAGGCATAGACATGACCGGGCTAGATGCCGGCATATAAGCAAATGTTAGAGCGTACCCTTCAGGAACAAAGCTTGGTGGCATTCCCCATGGGAATCCAGCAGGCATGGTAGGCACCGACTGGATAGTAACCACAGGCTCAGATGCTGAAGCAATCTTTGAAATCACAGTCCTCTAAGGAGGAGGAGTTGCAGGAGGCATAAATGATTGATTATGAGCAGCAATCACAGACTCAATCAAGGCAGTGAGTATGGAAATCTCGTCCTTAAGCTCTCTATTCTCTTGTTCAAGATGCTTCATTCTTCTTTCGCGATTAGCTCGAGTGTTATAGTGATGAGTCAGCTTGGCTGATACACAGAAGAAGAACCAATAAGACATCTGGATGAAGAAACCTATTATGCAAATGATGCATGAAATGCAATGTTTTTTATTATTTTTAATTCCAAGGAACATATGAAGTCTCATTTACAAATATTTTCAATTAATAATAGTAATCACTAACAATTCAATTAACCATAAAATCTCTTTTTATTCATAAAATTTGGAAGGGTTACACTAAGTACAATTTCAGAAACCAAAATATAAATACAAGAGAAAAGGAAAATATCATCCTAAGGATCCCTAGTAACTGCATCAGATGAACTGGCAAAGGGAGTATACTTCCTTCGGATGCGTCGAATCTCTGACTCAAAAGTTGTTTGCATCTGAGCCTTCTCGAGGACGAGTCGATCAACAATCTTATTCCAAGCACCAGAAGGTTGAGGCATACTAGAGGAAAATAAATCCTATGGCTCTCTCTGTCTCTTCACTGTATGCTCCTCAAGAATCTCAATAAGTGCATCTTTGTCCTTCGACTCATGCTACAACTTCTCATGCTTTTGATTCAAAGCATGGAACCGCTCTTCCCACAAGTCTCTCTCTTGCTTCATCTTGGAAAGTGCGTCTTCCAACTCCTCTACATCTTGGTTAGGGAGAGTTGATGGTTGAACCATAACCACATACATAGGTCTCTTGCAAGCGTATGACATCTTGAGCTCCAAAGCTCTCTTCTTCACCCAAATAGTGTAAGCTTCCAAAGCTACACATTTGTATGGACCAAGCTCGGATCTTCCTTTCCTATGCACATTGTGCCAAGCACGTACCATTCTAATCTTCAAATGTTGGGGATCTTTACCCTCCTTATAGAATAGACCCTCTAACTTGACGTTATTAGGCTTATCTCTCAAGGGGAGCCCAAGTTGACGACGGAATAATATTGTGTTGAAGTTGATTTCTCCTTGCGTACTAATGAGAGGAACGTTAGAGAAGTCACCGCAACTCTCAATAATATCCAAGCTACCTAATGCAGAATCATACCAAACAATATCATCATTAGTGAGAGACATAAGTCTCTGAGACCACCGTAGACATTGTCGGTTCTCCAAGAAAGCAGGCGTCTGAGCCAAGTGCAAAATAAACCACTTATGTAGAAGAGGAACACAACATACAATGGTTTCACCACCCTTAGAATTCCTCAAATACAAAGAGAAATATATGTCGCCCAACAAAGTCGGAACATGATTCCCAATCAAGAAGATTCTAATGGCGTTAACATCAACAAAATTGTCAATGTTAGGGAACAAAGCTAGACCATATACGAGCAATACAAAGAGGGCTTCAAAAGCGTCCATGTTACCGACTTGAGCAAAAGCAGTAGCCCACCTAATGAGAAACTCAGAAGTCAACCCTAGAATCCCTCCTTTCTTTGTCATGTTAGCATCAATCTCAGATTTCTTCAAATAAAGAGTTTTAGCTATGACTTGAGATCTCAGAATCTCCTCCAATCCACTAAAAGGCACCTTGTTAGATACGAGCATACCCAAGAGATGGGCATACTCTTCTAACATGGGCACAAGCTGATAATCAGGAAAAGTGAAGCACCGATAAAGAGGGTCATAAAACTGCACCAAGACACTCAAAAGTCCTTCAACCACATCAGTAGATAACACGGACAAAAGCTTCCCATTATGTTGCTTGAAGTCTAAGGGATCTAATACAAAGGATGACAACTTCCTTAGCTCTTTCAAGTCGGGACACTTGAAACTATACTTCTTAGTGTTCCTTCGTCCATAATCCATGATCTGGAAGTATTTGCAAATAGACCTTAGTTTCCTTGAAATTTTATTGCTATGATGAATGTTATGATGCGCATTAATGCATGAATGCAACAATCACACACAAGGGATCACACACAAGATAAACACAGACAAAGGTCAAGGGATGGATCAAGTCATCATCAATATCAATCATACATTTTAGTGGATTATGGTTTTCACCTTATCAACACCCAAGTTCCATTGATATTGACGAGACTGATCGGATCAACCAAGAACCAAAGGGTTTGTTGTGAGTCACGAGCATGTAGTCGGGTTAAGAACCGTCCCAAAAGGAGTGTACTAAGGATAAAAACCTTTAGATCATATTCTAAAAAGTTCCCATAGTCATAATCCCATCTATTGGATATTATATGTTATGATGGCTGACTCATCAACCCATAGTATTCTCAAGAGAAACTCGTCTGAGTGTAGTATCGTGTAATAACTGTTATCAAGTCTACACTTGAACAGTCTCTGCACTACGTCCTAAATAGGCCAAGTTGGGTTAAATGTTATATGGTCCTCAGCTTCTTAGACCCCCAAATTAGAGAAAGTAATGCCTATCCACGACTTACTCGTGTGACATCAGTAACTCCAAATAGGTCTCCACTGAGTGGGGGATCTCATGTCAACTCTTTCAGAACTACTCCTTTAAAGCCAACATGACTATACCACACTCCTATCTTAAATTTCACTCAAGTTTGGGTTAGAACTTATCTCACCACACAAAGATCTCCAAGCAAAACAGACAGAGTATCACCCAAACAAATATAACAAACATCAAATATACAAATATATACACACACACACAAAAGTATGTTAAACCCACTGAGGACTACTCCACAGCAGAGTCGCTACTTTATTTTTGTAGCCATAAATTCATGACCATCAAGCTATGAATAAATATGATGTCAATAAAACCAGAGTCGCCACCGTGATTTTATTGCTTCCAAAGGAAAAGGAAAAAAGTACAAACAAAACCCAAAGGTAAGAAGTTTTCAAATCAAAACTAATAAAATGTTAGAGATTATAGGTAAGGGGGTTGGTTACACAGAGGGAAGGTATTAACACCCAAAGTGTCTTAGGTACTCCTAGGGAGCCCTTTTTTGTGTGCAAGTATTTTGGTCAAAAATATGTTTGATAAAAATATAGAGTGAGGGGATGAGAAAATAATTCATTAATTACATTTTTGTGTTTGACAGGACCTTCGGTCTTATGCCTATCTACCAACATAAAAGTGAGGGATCAAAACCCCGTAGTTCGTGGTAGAAATTTCAAAGAGGTTGGTGAATTGATTTTTATCAAAGGTTTTGAAAGAAAAGGCACAAAATGGCCAAAGGTTTGGATGAGGTTGTTAGTTCTTTTTGTCTTTTTAAAATTGGGGTCAATATAATTAAGTTTATTCACAAGTTTGAATTAAGGAAAAGTTTAAAAATTCATTGGCATAGGGCCAAGGTTTCTACTCATTAAAACATGTCTAAGTTGAAAACACAAGTAAGAAGGTTTACAAAAGAGAGAGAGATTTGAAATTAAAGAAGTGGGAGGAGATGAAGAGACTACCCTTAATAAAAATTAAAAGTTAAGAGTTGAAAAGATCTGACCAATAGGATGCAATCCACAAGACAAGAATGTCACATAGAAACTCATTTCCTTTAAACTTTTGAGTAAGCAATAACCATAAGAAAACATCCAAGCAAATCATATGAAGACCAAGGCATCAAATAAAGATAGCCATAAAATCCAAGCAAGCACTCTAATAGCTAACAGTCTTCAATATCTTCCAATGTATCAAATGAAACTATTCCTTGGCAAATTCTCAGAAAAACAATCATCAGACATCAATTACAAAGTCAAAATAACTGATTAAACAAAGAGACCACATAACAGATGAACCAAGGGCACTTCAAGGTTAGCTCAGACGAAAGGCGCAGTCAAGGATAGCTCTGATGAAAGGCACAGTCAAGGATAGCTCAGTCTTAAATAGTGGTATTGGCCAAGTCCTCAAAGCATAGGGAAGATTGCCTATCCTAAGTCCAAAAGTTCAGATCAAGTCCAACAGTCCACCAAGATATTTTTTAGGGTTTTTCTTGTTATTAGGTATCTTAAGGTCCTAATACCACAAACAGAACAAAATCACAAACACACAATATATACAATCACAAGATATGGCTCAAGTGAGCTAAGTGAAAAGGACTGAAACATAAATAACTTGCATGAAATGTAAATGGCAATGAATGATAAAGGTACTGAAATTTAAATTGCATTAATTAAATGACTTTAAAGTAAAGAAATATTAATAAGAAGTTAGTCAAATGTTAGTGAGGAATTTTAATTGTTTAAGTCATTCTTTAGAGAACACTTAACCATTCATTCACAAGTATGAATACATGAACCAAGACATCATCCATGAGAAGGGCTCCAACTTGGACAAATCGACAAGTATGCCACTAGCTCTCATGACTGGAAAAAGGCTAAGTCTTCACACAATGCCATGAAGAATGAGAGACTTACAATCTCACTTACAAGAATGCTATGTCTTTTGGGACAGATTTAGCTATATGTTAAGCAATTGTAATTGGACTTATGTAGAAGTAACAACTATCTGAGGCCGGACAATAAATATATTGGTGTTAATGCATGTTAGAGACTTGGTTCAAAGAACCAAACTCTTAAAACATACCACACACAAAAATAAAAGTGGGAGGGACCTATCTCACTCAGGCTCATGTTGATTCATCTGACAGAAGGTCATTGATGAATCAACTAGCATTTGACTTATAGAGAAATCATTGGTCAATAGTGGATTGGGGAATAAGGAGGATGGAGATGAAGAAGGAAGGGGAAATGGAAACCCAAATTGATCATAGGAGGAATTTCATCTGATCAATAAAACATAATATCCTCTTATTTCACGTGTAGTTACAGAGGAGAAAAAACAACACACATTTCTTACCTCTCCATCGTACAACCATCTCGCTCTCTCTCTCTCTCTCAATTTTTTTCTTTTCTTTCTCTCACGCTCATGCATTCTTATACACATAAATCAACACCTTCTAAAGAAACAAACAATGAACTCTCTCTTCCTCTCTCAAATTCAAACAACATTAAATACATACATCAAAATAAAATCTATGAGTGAAATAGAAAGAAAGAAAATAAATCGGGGTAGTATTCCAAGTGGTTTAGTTATGCACGACTGAGAGGTTGACGAAGGAAGTGTTTGTTGCTCACGGCGGTGGTGTGGTTGCTCTGCTGAGCATTTCGTGGTGGTCCGGATGTCGCTCACGATGGTTGTGGAGGAAGGGTATCGTTTGGTCAAAGGAGATTTTTTTGGTGTTCGATTTCACGGCGAGGTTGTGAATGGTGTTTCTTGGTTTATAAGGTGATTGCATTATGGTGATAGAGGTATGTTTATGTGAGTTTTGAACGGTTACAATGGAACTTTATGTTTAAGTTGTTGTTATTGTTTTGTTGAGGGTGGTGAAGGCGAGTTCACATGAAGGTTGTGAGGGACGTTGGTTTAGGTCTGTGATGGTGGAAGGGAACAATTGATGTGGGTGTTTGTTCGAAAGAGAGAAAGAGGGAAGCTCGATTGGCGGTGGTTTGGTATGATGTTATTCTGAGGTGAAAGTGGGCGGGTTGTGGTTGTTTTTGTGTTTCATTTTTGTTGTTTAGATTTATGTTGTATTGTTACAAAAAATTTAATGGTTGTTATGGTTTATTATAGAGGTTAAGTCAAAGTTGTTGTTAGTGGTGGACTGAGGTGCGTTGTGGTGTTTATAGAGGGTGGATAAGATGCTACTTGGTTGGGAGTTTTAAGAGTGAAACAAGGTTTTGAGAAGTGAAATGATGTAGCAAGTGTGGTGTTACAAGGTTGAGGAAAGTGTTGATGTTGGGTGGTATAGTTTATATGGTGGTTATGTGTTTTGTTCTTATCATATATATTTGTAAGAAGTTCACATGATGGCTACACGAACAAGATGACCTTTTTTTTCCATTTTCTTTAAAAGTGGATATGACTTGTAAAGAGGCGTTGCAGATTGTGAGATACGGTGGTGTAGCACCTCAAATTTTCCCTCCCCATTCATGCATTCATTTCATTTTTTAGGTCATATATCATTTCATATTGCATTGCACTATAGCAGTCAGCATTGGCATCAAGAGAATCCTTTGTGCAGAAGAGCAAGTTTTTCCTTGAGACGAAGGCCACATGATAATTCTAAAGAGCTTATATGAGCCAAGGTTCATTTTGAAGCAACTTTACTAAGTGGTAGAGGCCCAAATTCATCAGTGCACTTCCAGGTCATCTGAGGCCCATACAAGTCAACTGAGGGTTATGAGGTGGGGAAATGAATTTCTTCATCCCAATCATGTTCAAACAAGGCTTATTCATCATGTCAAACATCTATCTTGAAGAATTTGAAGTCAAACCAAAAGTTTCCAAAAATGGAAAGTGACCTGTAATTCAAAGTTTCCAAAAATGGCAAGTTTTTAGACCATATTCAACTTGACTTTCCAACATCAAAGAAGCTTCAAATTAATTTTTGGTCAACATGAAAGTTGAAGATCTTTCTCTCCCAGTTTTAAAAAGTCCAAGATCATGAGCATCTGATGAATGGTTGAGGAGTTATGGACAGATGATTGCAAAGTGTGCTTGGAAGTTCAAAGTGCCATAACTTTTGATCCAAAGCTCCAAATTGGTCAAGTCTTTTTGCAAAATGCTTATCATGACCAATATTTTCCAAATCAAACATTGCATTGCATGAAATTAACTCACATGATCATTTGTCCATGCATGTATATTTTGGAGGGAAAATGGAGAATTCAAATTCTATTGATCATACATGAAAAATACCAATGCCATTGTGATCTTTGGATGATTTTAAGTGACTTTGAACCATGCATGTGCACTGTTCACGTGTAAAATCTCCATGCACCTCACACTTGCCAAATTGGTCATACACCTCATTTCTCATTAAGTTTCCATTAGCCAAGCTTAATTTGGATTAGCATGGTAATTAACACAGGGTATAAATAGATAATCCTAACTGTTTTGCTCAAAATACAATTTCTAGATCTAGAATCTCATTTCCCTCCAAAAAATTCTCTCAATTCAAACTTGAATTTTCTTCACATAACTCATCAATATTCTTGCATAATCATGTTCACAATGTATCATTGATGAAGAATCAAGGCCTGGACTGAAGGATTTGGTGTAGAATCGAGCTCCACAAGTGCATGAACATGAAGAAGATTTTCTGAATTTAGTAAGATCCAAGCCTTTTCAGCTGATAATTTGTGCATAAAGCTTCACCACAAGGTTGATAGAGGAGATCTAGAGCTGGAGGAGGCTTGAATCCACGAAATCATCGCACTGTTCTTCAAGAAGGTTAAAATTCGAATCTCATTATTTGCCATTTTATGTACATGATTAGGTAGAGTTTTCAATGTTGATGATGCTGATGTGTTTAGATTCTATTTTGGTTGAGAAATGAGTGAGATATGCTGAGTTGAACTTTTGATGTGCAATATGTTTTTGATCGATCCGTGCTTATTATTGAGAATTAGATCAAATAAATGTTAGATTTGTGTTGTACGTTGAAAGATCTTTCGATCCATATATGCCATGCTTAATTCTGGAAAAATTATTGATGTTGCTCCGCCGGACTCAACGAAGAAGACGGTGGAAACCACCGTGTTCCACCGTCCATGAACAGTACCAATGGCTTCTGGTTCAGCGCGTTAGGGTTCACTGTTTGAACGCTTGCAACCAATGCGTACTCTGTTCGAATCCGTGCCAAGCCTCTTTCAGTTTTCACTTTTAATTTCTCCATGCCAAACGCAGCGTTTCAATCTGAAACGCGCTTGAACCACAGTGACCTCGGTTCGATCCTCAGCGTGTTTTGTGGAATTTCATTTGATTTTTTATTGCTGAGCGCACCTGGAACCACACATGCCTTGGTTCGATCCTTGCTGAAGGCATATTGATGATTTTCCATTTTTCAACTTTTATTTCCATTGATTTCCAATACTATTTCATTTTGTTCATTAATTCTAAAAATCACTAAAAATAGCATATGCATCCAATTTAATTCAAATTTTTTTCTCACATGTTCATTCGAATGTCTATTATTTTGTAGCATTTATTTCCTGATTTTTTACTTGGTGGATTTTCCGTTGTGCTTGATTGTTTGAACATGATGTAATAATGACATGTTATGCTAATTTGATTGTGAAATGCTCATCCTTCATCCAATTGCCTTAAAATTTGACATGCTTGTCCATAACATATAACATGATCTTTTGGCTTTTGTTTGTCATTTTTACCATTTTCCATCACTATTTTGGACACATGAACATTTGGTGTGACAATTTGTGTCGCATATTGGATGTTGCTTTTGTGCATTTTCATTTACATGTCATATTATCTCTTCTGGACTTAATTTTTGGTATGATGATTTTTCATTACATGTTGTGTTCACAAAAAAAAATTCATGATCATTGGATTCATTTCTGTTTTAATGTGGATTTTCTATCCTTGATGTCCAATTTTGATCACAATGTCTGCCTTTGCCTTATCTTGTTTATTTGATGGCTTTGCTTAATGATGTAGCTTTGATCCTTTTTAGGACATGTTCTTGTTTGATTAAATGTGTTTCATGTGGAATATCAACTTCTGTTTTGACTATTTGCCTTGTCTTTGACCCTAGTCTTTGTACTAGTGGTTTGTACTCACCAATTATGTTTGTGTTTCAGGTATTTAGCACTAATGATTGGTGTGGCCTCATCATTTGAGATGCCATTTGCTTTGTTTACTAACCTTTGTTGTGTTGTAGGTCCATTAATGTGATGAACTCCTTTGAGTGATTGCATTTGAGACTTACCTTGTGTATAACTGTTGGATGTTCCATTGTATGGTCTGTTTTGGTTTTCTGAATGTAAATATTGACTGTTTGGGTTTTGTACAGGTACATTAGTCGCTTTTAGCTCTTGCTTGAGCTTTGCTTTGGTTGTGGTTGGTTTACCACCTAGGTAACCACTCTCTAACTCCATGTAGTCTGGAAGCCCTGTCGTTTCTTTTGGCAGGCATTTGGCTGAAGTCCTCCTTAAGAGGCAATGACTGTGATTGTTTATATTTGTGCTAAAGACCTCCTTGTTGAGGCATGGATACTTGTTAAGTCCTCCTAAGTGAAGAGGCAATTGACAGATAGAAGGTATTTGCAATCAATCCCCTGTTAATCATTGAGTCGTTCATTATGCTCGCACTACGTGTTGATGCTCTTGAACCTAACCCAAGATCTTTGTGTATAGAGTCAGTCAAGTGGAATAGGGTCCCTCATTCTGGATCCCCACACCTTCTTTGATTCAAGCTCACCCAGGCCAGGGTTAAGAGCTATGAGGTATAATCCTCATTTCCTTTCATCAGCTTCACCCTAACTCTCAATGTTAGTGGTTAAGAGCTTCAGCATACCCCTACAGTTGGCTTGCTTGTCGAGGTTGATATGACCTCTCTTGACTAAAGCCCGACTTGTTTGTTGAGGTTGATATGACCCCTCTTGACTAAAGCCTCACCCTTGGATGTTTGAGCCCCCTTGTTGGTGTGTTTACTTCATGTTGTATGTTTTTGTATGGTGTGATTGTATCCCCATAGGATTGCTAGACTTCGTATAGTCTCTCGTTTACATGTCAATTAAGGTAGCACGGTTCCTTCGTCTAGGACTTCCTTTCTTGCGTGAGCATTCCTAAAACACAAACCAACTCTATATTCTCTTAAGGACACGTTAACTCCTTCTACTACAGGTGAGTAAGTCTCCAAAGGTCGAGCATCCGGTAGATTGCGTAGTAACGTCGTTCACCTAAAAAACACAAAACAAACAGAAATAGTTTAGCCGAACTACGGCAACTCTGATTCTCATGTTCATATGAGATACGTAGGCACGAGATGCGATGTCTTGTCGAGTTTGACTGACGACTAACATTAATCCTTGCTGGTTTTCGCCCTCGTTGCGATTCTTTTCTCTCGCCCTCGTTGCGATTGAGACCTTCCTTTTCTCTTGCCCTAGTTGCAATCGAGACCCTTCTTCTGTTTGCGTTTATTTGTTAGGAGTTGGATGTAAGTCCATTTATTGGCATTCTATTTCTTGTTTGCATTTGTTTGTTAGGAGTTGGATGTAAGTCCATTTATTGGCATTCTATTTTCTGTTTGCGTTTGTTTGTTAGGAGTTGGATGTAAGTCCAGTTATTGGCATTCTGTTTCCTGTTGTGTGTTTCTTTTGACGTCTCAGCGTCTCTTTTCAGTGTTTTGTTTCGGCGTGCGTTAGCCGAGCTACGAGTGCTCTGATTCTCTCTCTGGATAGAGAAGATACGTATGCATAGGATGCGATGTCCTAGCGAGCATGTCTCCCATTTCCCCGAACTACATCGACTCTGATGTTTGTTTCTGACAAACTACGTAGGCCTAGGATGCGATATCCTGCCGAGTCCCCTTCCTCCGTCTTCTTTCACCTGTGTTTTATTCCAGTTTGGTGCAATTCTTTGAGCAGTTTGTTAGCAACCTTTTTCTATTCTTTTGAGCGTGGATCCCGTCGAGTACGACGGGCGTGAGGGGTGTTAATACCTTCCCCTTGCGTAACCGACTCCCGTACCTTGCAATCTCTGGTCGTAAGACCATTCCTTTCCCTTTCTTAGGTTTACTTCGAGCGTTTCCTTTCCCTCCTTTGGGATAAATAACGCACGGTGGCGGCTCTGTGTCTTTTCCCGCCGGTTGTTTTTCGCGATGCGACAGGTGGTAGCAACTTCATTTTCTATTCGATTATTTTTCTTTCTTCGCATTCTGTTTCGGACTTGTGTGATGTTATTTATTGTTTGTATGAGATCTTATGTTATGACGGGGATAATATTTAATTAGGAAAATGTGGTGTTGGATGATGAATGTTTGGAGAGAAAATGAATGTTAGAAATGTGTTGAGTTGATTTCAATGGTGTTTTATTTTCATTTTAATTTTCACTAACAGAGAGAACAAATGAAAACAAGGATGCGTCGCTTGTGAAATACATATTAGCTCTCTCATCCCTCATTGCCATGCATTAATATATACATGAGAGTTTAGGGTTTTAAAAACAATGAAATTGTCCAACAAAAATAAAACTCCCTAGATATTTTAGTTTAAAATAAATTCAAAATGCAAAGTAAATAAATAAGAAAACAAATATTTTCTATAAAACAAAATATTTCTATGAGAAAAATGAGACCAAGTTAAATACTTTAATAATTCTAATTATTATTTTTTGATTATTTTGATAAAAAGATAAAAAATATAAGGGACAAAAATGAATAAAAATCAGGTGTAAAAGTTCCCAAAAAAATAAAAATGAATGCACTAAAATGTTCAGCACGAAATATACTTCGGGAAAATAGACAGGTTTTGATCAAATTTTGGAATAAAAATTACCGATTTAAAAGGCTCAAGCTTATCAAGCTGAGACCAAAAAAATAGTCGAAAAAATAATACGAGCACGACAGGTTAAACTATGTAAACCATAGATCAGTAAAATTGACGTCTGCAAGCTCGATTTCAAAATTTTCACATGCTAATTTCTCGTATGTTTGAGAATCAGTTTGACCAATCTGTGTTAAATCCGAAAATCTATTTTGGTTGGCATTTTGGGTATCCTGGTTTCTACTCATTTCCTCATGGTTCTTACTTATATGATCAAAGCTACTTTGAGTGGCTTTAATGAAATTTTGCAGGTTTTCTTCCAACTATGATGGCTTCCTTTGAAATTGAGCTTGTTGGCTTTGTTGCATCCCTTGGTTGGCATTTGGATTTTGATTATTGCTCCAATAGAAATTGGGTGATCTACCCAACCTGGATTGTATGTGTTAGAATACAGGTTGTTCTTTTGAAAACCTGCAAATTGGACTTCCTCACTTGTCCCTTCTAACGAACACCTTCCATTTGCATGTACTCTTCCACAGAAATCACACCTAAGTGTTTGTACTTGGATCATGCTATCTCTACCTAAGTTGTTTTCAACTAACTTTTTATTCAATAATTCAATTTGAGTTAAAAGAGCAGTATGAGTACCAAGAGGTAACATGCCTTTAGACGAGCCCACAGTTTCCAGCTTGACCAACCTTTCGCTTTTTGCACGGTACCCATCCGTACACATCTTCTCAATGAGGTATTTTATTTATGGTTCAGTCATTTGATAGATAGTACCTCCCGCGGAAGCATCCAATAACATACGAGTTTGACTCTTGAGACCTTTGATGAAGTTTTGCATTTGCTCCATATTATTCATGTAGAGATTTTGGCATTTGCACAACAAAAACTTGAATTTTTCCAAGCGTCATAAAGTGACTCAATTTCCTACTGCTCAAAATTAACAATTTCTTCTCGACGCTCGATAAATTGAGTAGTAATAAAAAATCTTTCAAGGAATCTATCCTCCAATTCCTTCCAAGTCTGGATTATTCCATTCAGAAGGAAAAGTAACCAATTTTTCGCCGTTCCAATCGGTGAGAACCCAAACAACCTCAAATTAACTTGGTCTTTAGTGACATCAGTAGGTTTGCACAATGAAGTTGTTTCATAGAAGCATGCAAGATGCGCCCATGGGTCTCTAATCCCGCTCTCGTCGAACGAATTTTCTCTTAAACCTAAAAGTACATAATTTTTAATATCAAAATTAGAAGGGTATGTCGGTATAAACCCCCTAGAAACATGTCCTTCATCAATTCGTTTACAGTAGTCCCCCATAGTGAGGGGTTGTGCATTTGCCATGACTTCTTCTTCATAGTCATAAGAACTTGATAATTGCTCTTCTTCTAGTATTCCTCCGTCTAGAGTTGCTTCTCTAACTTCTTTTCTAAGAGCACATGCGGTTCTTTAAATTTCTGGATCCAATGGAATTAATGTTGATCATGAACTGCACATTCACAAACAAAAAATACCTCTGTAGCACTATGATAAACAAGAAATTAAACAAATATTAAAAAGACTAAAAATAAAAGTAAAAACAACTACACAAACGTTGCCTTGTTGAAAAATCAAAAGTCCCCAGCAACGACGCTAAAAACTTGATGACTTCTTGGCAAATGTACCCATAATGTCGAAGTAGTAAAAAATATCGAATCCACAGGGACTGCCTCCAAGCAAGACAAAATGTGTGCAATTTATAAAAACTAGTAAAAAAGGTTTTTTTTTTAGTTTCAGTGCGAAAAGTAAATAAACGAGAAAACAATGTCACAAAAGCGATCAGGTTGTGTTATAAAATCTCATATTCCTCTCTTGTTGATGTTTGATACCCTGTATGAATTATCTAATCATTATAACCTTACGGTAAATTAACAAAATTGTTATAGCTGATCCCTCACAAAATAACTCACTAACCACTACTCGAGGATTTCTATTCCCAGTCCACTAGTGTAAGAAGGGCTATGCGAGGTATATAACGTTAATTCTCTATGCCACTACCCAAGGTCTCCTATCCTTAGTCAACCAGTGTAAGTATAATAATTGCCCCAGGTCCAACATGTAGACTAGTGGCCAGTACTCCCTATGTGCCAAAAAATCATATCAAAAGAGTATCTCACATAAAAAACATTACGAACAAGAAGAAATTAAATAAGATTATAAATTAGTAGGTTCATACAATGGTCAAATCAACATAGAATTCAACAATTGAGAAATAGGTTCATCATAACACAATCTAACCTATAAGAATTTAGCTACTCATAGTGTAATTAAAAATATCACAATTGATAAACAAAGATAACATAAGAAGTCCTTTGAATAGATGTGAGGGGTGCTAATACCTTCCTCTTGCATAACCGATTCCCAAACCTAAATTTGGTTGTGAAGACTATATTTTTGTTCTTTAAGGGTTTCATCGATATTTTCCCATTTATTTTAGAATAAATAAACTTCTGTGGCGACTCTATTGTATTTCGAATGTTCTTTACGCTTGAGTATTTTTCGCGCCAAGACATTGTCCAAAAGTGCTTTGTAACATTTTTCTCATTGATCGTGGTTCTGGCCATTTTTTGCAAAGTACAGTTTTTCCTCTTTACAACTCCACTTTGTTAAGGAGTTATATGACAGGAGAAATCATGAGAATGTCGTTATCTTGAAAAAGTTTTTCAAAATCTTTATTTTTAAATTCACCACCATGATCACTTTTGACTTTAACAATTGCTAAGCCTTTTTCGTTTTGCACTTGTGAACAGAAGGTAGTAAACACATGATGTGACTCATCCTCGTGTCTTAAGAACTTTACTCGTGTCCATATGATGCAATCATCTCTAATCAATGCTTCTTGCCCATTATTAAAGCAGTTTTAACTGGCCTAGACAGATCAATATGCAAGAGTTCCATATATCTAGAGGTGGAAACAACATTCTTAACTTAAAAGGATGTTTTAGAAAACTTGATTTTTTGGCATCTCTCAAAAAGCATTTGAAGAAAACTTCAAGTTTAGAAAATGCCTTTGACTAAATTGAGCTTGTTGAGCTTAGAGATTATTCTTATACTAGCATGACCCAACCATTTATCCCAAGTCCATTATTCTTTGTTCACTGACATAAGACATTTTACATTTTATTGTTCTAAATCAGAAAGTTTGATTTTATAAATGTTATTTTTCCTCTTACCACTAAAAAGTACAGAGCCATCCTTTAGACTCACAGATTTACAAAACTTTTGATTAAATATAATGTCATAACCACCGTCACTTAATTGACTTATGGATATAAGGTTATGAATTAAACCTCCAACTAATAAAACATTGGTAATAGAAGGAAAATAACAAATACCAATTGTTCCTGTACCGTTGATATTGCCCTTTCAATTTCCTACAAGACCTACAAATCCTCCAGGCTTAAATTCCAGCTCTTGGAACATATGCCTTCTTCCCATCATGTACCGAGAGCACCCAGAGTTCATGTACCATTGCTGGTGTCTCAACTTTTGCTAAGGATATCTACAACATAAATAATTTTGTTCTTAGGTACCCACATCGTTTGGGGTCCTTTATGGTTAGTTTCCCATAGGTTTTATCAATCTAGGATTTTTGTGCAAAATATATATCATGTGTGTGACCCTAAGTAAAATGAGAATATAGAGCTTTGTTTCATCACCATTTCTTTAAGTTTAGATTTAAACATAAAGTTATTTGGTGAAACATAACAAATGCCTCTTTTCCCATCTCTACTTACTCCATAGATCATAGAAGCCATCTTGCTAATTTTTTTGAAAAGATGTTTCATATTTCTTTGAAACACACATAGAATCCATATGAGCTTTTGAAAGAATTTTCTTTTCTAGTTTTCACTATTGCTTTAGAGAGCAGAGTTTTATTTTTCCAAACTATCAATTTTTTCTTTTAAAATATATATATTTTTATCAGCTCACTATGGGATCCAAAATCAATTACATGAATCTATTTCAGATTCTTGTATCTTTTATGGAGTTTCTGACTATTTTCAATAATTTCTACTAAATATAATTCAAGTTTAGAACGAGTTAGGTGAGAAAATACCTCTTCAGAGTATGAATCTGATTCTAATTCTGATTAAGAGGCTTCAGTACTAGCCATAAGTGTCATGTTAGCTTGCTATTCTTCAGAGTCATCCCATGTTGCCATTAGCCCTTTCTTATTCTCTATGGATAACTTCTTCTTAGGTTTTTCTTTGTTGAGTTTGGGACACTAATTTTTGTAGTGACCGAGCTTTTTTCACTCATAGAAAATAACCTCTTTGTCAACTCCAGACTTTCTCGGCCCAAAGGTTGACTTAGAGCATCCACGTGTTCTTCTATAGCCTATGGACTTATTCTGTCTTTGTTTCAGAGTTGGTTGACCCTTTAGGATAATAGAGACAACTAGTCCTCTTCAGCAAACCTTATTCAGACTCTTCTTCTTCAGATTGAAGAGCTTTAGTATTTCAAGGCTTTCCTTTAGATTTCAGAGCCATAAATTTCCGTTTCCTCTAGAGCTCATCCTCTTATACATTGATCTCATGACTCCTTAAAGAGCCTACAAGCTCTTCCAAAGTTGTGCTATTTAGATCCTTTGACACCTTGGGTGTTGTCACCATTGACCTCAATTTCTTTGGCAGACTTTTGATGATTTTCTTAACATGATATAGATTGGTGTAGCCATTATTCAAGACTTTCAACCCAACACTAAAGTTTGAAACCATGAGAACATATCCTCAATAGTTTCATCTTCTTCAATTTTGAAAGCTTCATATTTCTGGATTAAAGCAAAAATCTTGGTTTCCTTTACTTCCTCATTTCTTTCACAAGTCATCTTCAAAGAAACAAATATAGACTTAGATGAGTCTCTATTTGTAATCTTTTCATACTCAATATAAGAAATAGCATTCAACAAGATTGTTTAGGATCCGTGATGGTTCTTGTTATCCTTCTTTTGTTGTTCATCCATCTTGTTTCTTTCAAGTTTTACACCATTTGAATATACATGATGTGTGTAACCATCCATTACCATATCCCATAGATCTGCATCATATCCAAGGAAGAAACTTTTGATTCTATCTTTCCAATAATCAAACTTTTCTCCATTGAAGATTAGAGGTTTAACAGAATAATAATCTTTATCATTGTTGCTGGTAGATGTCATATTGTGTTTCTATAAACAGATATTTACCTGACACGGTTAAGTGTTTGACACAAATAGTAAATACTATAATCGGAGCTCTGATGCCAATTGAAGGTTCAAGAAACACAAGAAGTGATGGGTTTGAATTGAGTTTCTCAAATAAAAACTTTTTGCGCAAGCTAATCACAAACCTATGACAAGAACAACAATGATAAAAATACACATGATTTTTATACTGGTTCACTATTAATTAAGTTAGTCCAACCCACTCATCAACGTGATTTCACCTTCTCACAAGGTCTTAATCCATTAATCAATCAAATTACAAACTCAAAGACCAACTGTCAATGACTTCTCGAGGCTACAGATTAAACTTAGTCCCTCAAGGAAAAACTTAAAGATCAATTGTCAATGACTTATTAAGGCTACAAACTAAACTTAGCCCCTCAATGAATTTAACCAACATTACAATACAAAGATTGCATATTTACAAGAACGCTTTTAAACAGGCAGATACACAAAATGAATTTCAGAGTTTACATTTAAGAAAATATATAATGTAAGAAGCTCTAAGTGTAGTGAGTATTGTAATTGTCATTCTTCTCTTATTGTCTCTCTATTTTTCTCACAATTCATTGTCATATTTAAATAGATGAAAAATAGTACAGTTGGAAGATAAAATTGAAAACTTCTTTAATTTCACATATGTAATAGTGGTACGAGGTCGAACCGTGAATCGTGGAGATCCGTTAGTAGTACATTCCTTAATTTCATCCAGAGTCTGCTTTTGTCCATAGTCCATAGTCTGCTTTTGTTTAGAGTCCAGAGTCTGCTTTTGTTCAGAGTCCATAGTCTGCTTTGTCCAGAGTTCAGAGCCTGCTTTCATTATCTTTAAGATTCTGCACACTTAACGAAACTATTAGAGTATAAATTTTTTCTTTATATTATGTTATCATCAAAATTTAAGAATTGTAGATATAGAATCAAACTCGTTCCAATAAATTGATTGAGTGTATAAGAAGATTTTGATAGGATTTGAAGAAGAAATTGTGGTATGATCATGAGTGAAGCTACGTATAAGGTGATATTTTATTAAATTTTTCGCTCGAAATTGTATTTTTAAATTATTCATTGAGTTATAAAATACATCCAAGGATGATGTTATTCACTTGTTTTAATAATAAATCCAAAAATGTACTTTTAAATTATTCACTTAACTTTTAAGATATTTTCAATTTCATCTTACATTACTTCTAAATCAATATTTTCCACTATACATTTTAGTAATAAATGAATACACAAATTTATAAATTGTTATAGAAAAAAGAGATAATACACCGATTATATAAATTAATAACAATAATATGATAGAATGATATATTTTTATTATTTATATAATATAATATAACGGAGTCCGAATTTTTTTTTTAAATATCCAAAAATTTCAAAAAAATTTCAAAAATATCCAATTTTTCAAAATAATTACACAAATGGCCAAAATTGGCCATTTTTTACACTTAGGCGCCACCCTAGTTGGCGCCTACCCTTAATGGGTAGGGCAAGTCGCCACTAGGGGTGGCGCCTATGCCCAATCCATTTTTTTTTTTTTTTTTTAATGTTTTTTTTTTTTTTTTAATTTTTTTTTATTTATAAATTTATGTTTTTTATTAAGTATATTAATTTATGTTCACACATATATATAAATAAATTTTTTTATTTATATATATATATATATATATATATATATTTATTTATATATATATATTAATTTATATATATATATATATATTAATATAATTTATAAGTAATTAATATTATTTGTAAATTTTTGGAAAAAAAATTATTTTATATATGTATAAAGATATGATAGACAATATTTTTAAAGATAAAGATAAAGATATAAAGATAATAAACAGAAAATATTTTTATTTAAATAATAGACAAGGCAAATATTACAAAGATATGATTAATCACATATGATGCGGTCCCTTGTACGATCCGCACGGGGGAGGTCTAGTTACTCGCCTAGACGGTTCACGTGGTGGTGGTGCTTCCCTATTACCACCCCTTGCCCTAACACGCCCCCTTGCCGCTTGCCGTTGTGGTTCGGTCGAAGTCCCTTCAGTGCTGTAGGAAAGACGGGTCCCCTCTGCGCCCTCGAAGCTTTGTCTCGGTGGGACAAACTGGCTACTGCTGGGTGCGCCCTCGAATTGTGGTCTTTGGTAGTTTAGGGTTGAATCGGGTTGGCCAAAGTGCAATGTTTGTTGTGGTGTGTAGTAGTCCTGTTGGTAGTCCTCTTGTATACCCGTGTCGTGGCTAGGTGGAGGACTGGAAGAGCTTGGGAAATTGTCGTGTTGGAAGTGTTGGGATTGGTGGAAGTAGGGGGATTGATATTGTGGTAGGTGTTGGGACTGTTGATGGTGGTGGGAATGTTGAGTTTGTTGTTGGTAGTCTTCATGGTATTGGGATTGAGTTTGTGGTATGTATTGTTGATTTGGTTGGGGGGTGGACATGTGTTGTGGTTGTTGTTGTTGGTAATATGGTGGTGGTTGTTGTTGTTGGTAATAAGGTGGTGGTGGTTGTTGTTGGTAAAATGGTTGTGGTGGTTGTTGTTGGTAATAAGGTGGTGGTTGTTGTTGTTGGGAATACTGTGGTGGTTGTTGTTGTTGGAAATATGGCTGTTGCATCCGGGGATCGTCCAAATAGAACGGGTCAGACACAATCATTTCTGGATTGGTATTTGCTCTATACCATTCCACATATTCCCTTGTCGGCTTCATTTCGTTGGGCGCCACCGGAAATTGTAGAACATAGTGGGCACGGTCTTTCCACATTTTTCGAAACTCCTTAGCAAATTCCTTCCAATTTTGGGCATACCACTGGTGGCTGACTTTTTTTAGATGCCAAGGTTCCATGGACATTGGGGGGCCTGGGATGTCTTGATGCATTCCGAATTGAAGCTTGACACGGTCACTTTGGTGCATCTCCACAGTGGTGAACCGCATTATGGCCGTTTTTGCTGTCCAAACAGCTGCATCTTCGGGGTTGGGTTGATGTTCCAATCCCAAATATGGCCTCCAAATAAACTGCAAAGAAAAAAGTAAATATGTTATTTATCGAGAATGCATGACATTAATAAATCAGTTAGAAGTTGAGTGATTTAGTGGTAATACATCCTGTGCTCGGAGACGATCCAACAGTTGACGATAAAATATAATTTTATTTTTGGGGGTAAGACTGTAATCCAGTCCGGTTGTAATGAACCTAAACAAAAAAAGATAAATAATATTAGTTACAAATATTTATAGAATAAATATACAAAATGAAATAAGATCATAAATTTACCTAGTTGCGTAGGGGAAGGAGTAGTCATTAGGATTTTCTGGGGCTAGCCTCGGCAATCTCCACCACCCCCATGTTTGAAGCAAAAAAGCACATCCAGAAAATGTACAGTGCTCATTTTGTGCATTTTTACACAAAGAGTTATATAGGAATGCTAATACTGCAGAACCCCAACTATATGTGCTTATTCTATCAATGTCCCCGAGCAAACTCAAGTACATAAAATTTATGCTATTTCCCGTCCCTTCGGGAAATAGCAAGTTCCCAAACAATAGCATAATGTAAACCCGGGTTTTTATGACTTTTTCTTGTTCGGAGGATTCCTCAGTCAAAGTTATGGAGTCGTGGTACAATTGTAGGCTAGATAATTTAATACCCTGACCCCTTGCTTTGGCAGACCCCTCACCCTCGACCAGATCTACCCCCAACATTTGAACACATATTTGGTTAGGCTGTTGAACATTTCCGGTCACAGGCTTACCATCTATTCTAAGACCTAAAAGCATGTACACGTCCTCTAATGTGACGGTACATTCACCAGTTGGTAGGTGAAAGGTGTGTGTCTCAGGTCTCCAACGTTCACACAGAGCCAAAATGAATTTGGCATCAATGGTGGCATTTACGACATGCATTACATGACCGAAACCCGCACGCTCTATGTAAGGTACGCACCATGGGTCTGGATAAGGCATTGGGTGTGAACGTTGACGAAATTTCTTGGGATCCTTTAAAAACAAACAATATAAAAAATCATTATATTGGACTTTTAAAAAACTAATTACAAACATACGAAAGAGGCAATGTTCAAGAAAAACTTACGAATGAGGCAATGTTTGCCCTAGTTCCTCTGTGTTCTTGGCCCATGGTAAGAAGCGACATGACTGCAATGTAGGAAGAAGCTTGGTGGATGAGAAGTTTCGCCTGAGTTCTCTGAATAAAAGTGTTAGTGGTTGATGAAAACTTGCAAGAATGACCCTCTATTTATACTCGTTTTCAAGTAGACTGAATATGCAAAAATGTGACAAGTGTAAGGCATGCGTGGTAGTGTTGGCATGCATTGGTGGAATCTGATGATGCAGAAACGTGACAAGTGTAAAGCATGTGTGGGAATCTTGCATGCATAGGTGCAGACTAGGTGGGAGTTGTCTTGTCTTAGGGAAGACTTGGTGGAATCTGATGATGCAAAGGTGTGACAAGTGTAAGGCATGCGTGGGAATCTTGCAGAATAGGTGCAGACTAGGTGGCAGTGTTGGCATGCATAGGTGCAGACTAGGTGGGAGTTGTCTTGTCTTGGGGAAGACTTGGTGGAATCTGATGATGCAAAGGTGTGACAAGTGTAAGGCATGCGTGGGAATCTTGCAGAATAGGTGCAGACTAGGTGGCAGTGTTGGCATGCATAGGTGCAGACTAGGTGGGAGTTGTCTTGTCTTGGGGAAGACTTGGTGGAATCTGATGATGCAAAGGTGTGACACGTGGAAGGCATGCATGGGAATCTTGCAGAATAGGTGCAGACTAGGTGGTAGTGTTGGCATGCATTGGTGCAGACTAGGTGGGAGTTGTCTTGTCTTGGGGAAGACTTGGTGGAATCTGATGATGCAAAGGTGTGACACGTGGAAGGCATGCATGGGAATCTTGCAGAATAGGTGCAGACTAGGTGGTAGTGTTGGCATGCATTGGTGCAGACTAGGTGGTTATGGGTAATCGATCTTAAAATTCACCAAAAGTTTATTTGATTGGAATGAAAAAAATAAAATAAAACAATAACTGATATCAATATTTTGGTGTCTAAATATATTTCTCGAACACATTTACATTAGCATAATTTGTTACTATGATGCATAATAGAACAAAGCCACAAGCAGAAGCTGTCCATAGCTGTAACTCTGGGATCCCTAAATCTCTTGCCACTCTTCCGGCCAACCCGAAAGTTCCATCAGCATGGAAGGATTCACATGACCCTGTGCTGGAAATGGTACGAATTGGTGGTGAAGACTTGATGGGGAACAGGCATGCATGGGAATCTCTGAGACTAGGTTCAGGCTATAGGTGGATAGGTTGGCATGCATTAGTACAGACTAGGTGGGAGTGTTGCATTCAAGGGTGTGACACGTGTAAGGCATGCGTGGGAATCTCTGAGACTTGGTGGTGAAGACTTGATGGGGAACAGGCATGCATGGGAATCTCTGAGACTAGGTTCAGGCTATAGGTGGATAGGTTGGCATGCATTAGTACAGACTAGGTGGGAGTGTTGCATTCAAGGGTGTGACACGTGTAAGGCATGCGTGGGAATCTCTGAGACTTGGTGGTGAAGACTTGATGGGGAACAGGCATGCGTGGGAATCTCTGAGACTTGGTGGTGAAGACTTGATGGGGAACAGGCATGCATGGGAATCTCTGAGACTAGGTTCAGGCTATAGGTGGATAGGTTGGCATGCATTAGTACAGACTAGGTGGGAGTGTTGCATTCAAGGGTGTGACATGTAACACCCCAATTAAAATAAGATAATTATTTAATTTAAATTAATATTTTATTTATTAATTTAATCGAATAATTGGGAGTTTGGATTATTATTATTATTTTGAAATAATAATTATTGGGTTATTATTTATTGGAATAAAATAAGTTGGAATAATAAAAAGTCCCATTTTTGGTAAAAAGGGTTTTCACGTGAAAAGGAAACTCAGAGAAGCTGCTGAAAGAGGAAAAGGGCAAAAGGCAGAGCAAGAGAAGAGGAGAAGCTTGGAGCTCGGAAGCTGCCGGATTAACTCAGGTAAGGGGGGTTTATCATCGGTTAACGGGTATTATATGATAATATGTCATGGGTAGTGATAGACCATTGTTTTACCTCTGATTAGATTGTTGTATGCTGGAAATCTGAATTTTTGGGATGAACGAAATTAGGATTTTAATCGAAGGAATTCGTAGAAATTGTAAGTAATGATGTTAGGATTTGTGAAATAGAACAGGGAATGATTCGTGTTAGATGATATGAGTGATTTTTGTGTGAAAACTGGACTGTGGAAGGTGGGATTGGATAGATCTCGTAGCAGAGAAAGCCATTGCAGATCTGAGAGTTCTGGCTTCTGGTCATACGCGTATGGCACTAGGCAATACGCGTATGAGATGTTGGTACGCGTATGGGGGGAAGCCTTACGCGTATGGGAGGAAGAGATGACATTTTGAACGTAAATTGGTCTCTGTTGGTACGCGTAATGGGAGATTGATACGCGTAGCATACGCGTATGGGATAGGTGATACGCGTATGGGTTGGGCGAGGAAATGCTCAATACGCGTAAGAGAGTGGGCATTACGCGTATGGAGTTGGCCAGGTTTGGGCAATACGCGTATGGCATGGGCAGTACGCGTATGGGCAGAGTTGGGATTTTCCTGAACTGTTGTTGTGCAGTTTTGGTTGTTTAGGCTGAGTGATGCGACTTAGCTGAGGTATGATGTGATAGGGATCATTTCCCGTTGTTTTGAGTAGCATAGGTATTAGTAGAGTGTGCTAATACTGTGTTTGATTATGTGGCATGATATAATATGCTTTTGTGATAAATTGTGTTGACAATGTGTGATGGTATACATGATGTTGTGAATGTATGCATTTGTGAATAGACTATCTTATGGCTTAGAGTGCGAGCATGTGTCTATTCTTGATTATTGTTGATGTTGCATTGCTAGGTGATTAGCATGCATATTGTGGCCTTCGGGTGGTAGCTAATTCCCATGGTGAGGAATTAGTGAGTTTAGTCATTATTGGACTGTTGTTGATTGTTGCATGCTAGGTGAGTAGCGTGCATTTCATGGCCCATTTGGGGTGGTAGCTAATTCCCATGGTGAGGAATTAGTGAGTGAGTCACTATGTCTCAAATGAGTGGGACTAGTGAGCTTGGTAGCCGTGCCTGGATTTGGACGGTGAGGTTGAACTATATGTTCACAACATAGTCGGTACCGCATGCATAGAGTCTCATTGCATAATGAATGTATGGCATATGATATGAATGGATGTATTCCAGTATCATATGTGTGTTGTGTGTTGTATTGTTGTGTGACGTGTTGTTGATGTTGATTTTGGTGGAGAATCTCCTGTTGAGTATGATGTTGAATTGTTGCTGAATGCGTAGTCTGATTAGGGTGAATTAATGTGTTAATTACTTGGCATTACATGTTGTTCTATAATGCTTATTATATTGATTGAGGAACTCACCCTTACAACTCTTTTTCAGGTAACGAGCAGTGATGTTGAGTAGAAGCTAGTACTATGGAGTCTAGTGTCGTCCTTAGTGGGTCATGCTCTGGTAGATGTAACATCGGGAGGGGATGTTTGACTATGTTTGAATTGAGTTGTTGATTAACTTTACATGTAATGTAATACATGATTTGAATGTTGATATTTTGTATCCGCTGCGAATTATGCAAAGAATCTTATTTTGATTAAATAAATGAGCATGACAGGATAATTTGATGATTGTTGTGAAATGATTGTGTGACACCCTTCGGGGCATAATTACTCTGATGAATATATTGTTATTTTAATTATAATAATTTGGGGTATTTAGAAGGGTGTTACATTAGTGGTATCAGAGCATAGTCGGTCGTGTCGAGTCGTAATTATGCTGTTTCCCCTGTACGGGATAGGTGTTGTGTAACCCTATCAGTACTTATTGTTTAGCTTGTTTGGGTTTCAGAATAGAGATGGCTGGAAGAGGTAGAGATGATGATGCGATTGCTGAAGCTCTGGGTATGCTGGCGGGAGTACTTGGAGGGAATCCGAATGTTATGGGAATGGGAGCTGCTCGTCAGTTGAGTGAGTTCCAGAAGAACAATCCTCCAATGTTCAAGGGAGCATACGATCCAGATGGCGCTCAGAAGTGGTTGAAGGAGATAGAGAGAATCTTCCGAGTAACTGAGTGTGCTGATAACCAGAAGGTCAGGTTCGGTACGCATATGCTGTCAGAGGAGGCTGATGATTGGTGGGTTGCTACCCGCACTGAGTTGGAAACTGCTGGAAATGCTGATATTTCTTGGGCTGTGTTCAGAGAGAGATTTCTGAGGAAGTATTTTCCCGAGGATGTCAGAGGAAAGAAAGAGATAGAATTCTTGGAATTGAAGCAGGGTAACAGGTCTGTTACGGAGTATGCTGCGAAGTTCACAGAGCTGTCAAAGTACTATACTCCTTATAGTGAGGCTGCTGGAGAATTTTCGAAGTGTGTGAAGTTTGAGAACGGGTTGCGTCCCGAGATCAAGCAGGCAATTGGATATCAGCGAATCAGGGTGTTTTCTGATTTGGTTGACTGTTGCAGGATTTTTGAACAGGATTCCAAAGCCAGAGCAGAGAGCTATCAACAGAGGGTTGATAGGAAGGGTAAGAATCAGGTTGATCGTGGGAAACCGTATGCAGCTGGCAAAGGTTTTCAGAAGCAGAGTGGGATGAAGAGGCCTAGTGGGGGAGATTCTAGTGCTCCTGTTAAGTGTTACAGATGTGGTCGGGCTGGACATCGTGTTCATGAGTGTACCAGTGCTGAGATGAAATGTTTCAAGTGTGGAAAAGGTGGTCATTTGGCTGCAGAGTGCCGGTTGAAGACTGTGACTTGTTTCAACTGTGGAGAGTTGGGTCATATCAGTCCACAGTGTCCAAAGCCAAAGAAAGAGAATCAGTCAGGAGGCAAGGTTTTTGCTTTATCGGGTTCTGAGACTTCTGCAGATGATCGTTTGATCCGAGGTACGTGTTATATTAATGGCTTTCCTCTTGTAGCTATTATTGACACAGGTGCTACTCATTCTTTTATATCCTTGGATTGTGCTGTGAAACTTAAGTTAGAGATATCTGAGATGTTGGGTAGTATGGTGATTGATACTCCTGCGAAGGGTTCAGTGACTACTACTTCTGTTTGTTTGAATTGTCCTTTGAGTATTTTTGGTAGAGCCTTTGGGATAGATCTTGTGTGTCTTCCACTAGTGCAGATTGACGTTATTCTGGGCATGAACTGGTTGGTGTTTAACCGAGTTTCTATCAACTGTTTTGATAAGACAGTGATATTTCCTGAGATTGAAGAAGGAAAGAGTTTGTTTCTATCAGCCAGGCAGGTGAATGAGGAAGTGGCAGATGGGGCAGAGTTGTTTATGCTGTTAGCGACTTTGGAAGCTAAAGATAAACTGGTGATTGGCGATCTAGCTGTAGTGTGTGATTTTCCTGATGTGTTTCCGGAGGAAGTGAATGAATTGCCACCAGAACGTGAAGTTGAGTTCTCGATTGATTTGGTACCTGGTACTAGACCGATATCGATGGCTCCGTACCGTATGTCTGCTGTTGAGTTAGCTGAATTGAAGAGTCAGTTGGAAGATTTGCTGGATAAGAAATTTATTCGTCCGAGTGTGTCACCGTGGGGTGCACCAGTGTTGTTGGTTAAGAAGAAAGAAGGTACTATGAGGTTGTGTGTGGATTACAGACAACTGAATAAAGTGACGATCAAGAATCGGTATCCTTTACCGAGGATTGATGATTTGATGGATCAATTGGTTGGCGCTAGTGTGTTCAGCAAGATAGATTTGAGATCTGGGTATCATCAGATACGTGTGAAGACTGAAGATATTCAGAAGACTGCTTTCAGAACAAGGTATGGACATTATGAGTATTCTGTAATGCCTTTTGGGGTGACTAATGCACCTGGAGTATTTATGGAGTATATGAATAGGATTTTTCATCCGTATCTAGATCAGTTTGTTGTGGTGTTTATTGATGACATTTTGGTATATTCGAAATCTGAAGAAGAGCATGCTGAACATTTGAGAGTGGTGTTGGAAGTTCTACGAGAAAAGAAGTTATTTGCTAAACTCTCAAAATGTGAATTTTGGTTAGAAGAGGTTAGTTTCCTTGGTCATGTGATTTCAGGAGATGGTGTTGCTGTTGATCCTTCTAAGATAGAAGCGGTATCTAAGTGGGAAGCTCCGAAGTCAGTTTCTGAGATAAGGAGTTTTCTGGGACTTGCAGGTTATTATAGGAAATTTATTGAGGGATTCTCTAAGTTGGCGTTACCGTTGACGATGTTGACTAGAAAGGGGCAAGCATTTGTTTGGGATTCAAAATGTGAAGAAGGTTTCCAAGAGTTAAAGAGAAGGTTAACTACTGCTCCTATTCTGATATTACCGAGTTCGTCGGAACTATTTGAGGTTTATTGTGATGCTTCATTGTTGGGTTTAGGTGGTGTGTTGATGCAGAATAAGCAGGTTATAGCTTATGCTTCGAGACAGCTAAGGGTTCATGAGAGGAACTATCCGACACATGATTTAGAGTTGGCAGCTGTGGTATTTGTTCTTAAGTTGTGGAGGCATTATTTGTATGGATCAAGATTTGAAGTTTTCAGTGACCATAAAAGTTTGAAGTATTTGTTTGATCAGAAAGAGCTGAATATGAGACAGAGGAGATGGTTAGAATTTCTGAAGGATTACGATTTTGGGTTGAATTACCATCCGGGTAAAGCAAACGTGGTGGCTGATGCATTGAGTCGGAAATCATTGCATATGTCTATGTTGATGGTTAAGGAATTGGATTTAATTGAACAGTTTAGAGACTTGAGTTTGGTGTGTGAGAGTACTCACAATAGTGTTAAATTGGGAATGCTGAAGTTAACGAGTGGTATTCTGGATGAGATCAGAGAGGGTCAAAAATCCGATATGCTTTTGGTTGATAAGTTGACTTTAGTGAATCAAGGTCAGGGTGGCGAATTCAGAGTTGATGAGAATGGTATTTTGAAATTTGGTAGTCGGGTGTGTATTCCGGACGTTACTGAACTTAAGAAAAGTATCCTGGAGGAAGGACATCGTAGTGGCTTGAGTATCCATCCTGGGGCTACGAAGATGTATCATGATTTGAAAAGGTTATTTTGGTGGCCGGGAATGAAGAGAGAAATTGCGAGTTTTGTTTATTCCTGTTTGACTTGTCAGAAGTCAAAGATTGAGCATCAGAAGCCGTCTGGGCTAATGCAACCGTTGGCTATTCCAGAGTGGAAGTGGGACAGTATCAGTATGGATTTTGTTTCTGGGTTGCCGAGAACAAGTAAGAATTATGAGGCTATTTGGGTGATTGTTGATAGATTGACGAAGTCGGCTCATTTCATTCCGATCAGAATAGACTATCCGTTAGAGAGGCTAGCTGAGTTGTATATTGAGAGGATTGTAAGTTTGCATGGTATTCCGTCTAGTATTGTTTCGGACAGAGATCCTAGATTTACATCGAAGTTCTGGGAAGGTTTGCAGAGAGCTTTGGGAACTAAACTGAGATTGAGTTCTGCATATCATCCGCAGACTGATGGTCAGACTGAGAGGACGATTCAGTCATTAGAGGATCTTTTGAGAGCTTGTGTTTTGGAAAAGGGAGGTGCTTGGGATTGTTATTTGCCTTTGATTGAGTTTACCTACAACAATAGTTTTCATTCGAGTATTGGTATGGCACCATTTGAAGCTTTGTATGGTAGGAGATGTCGGACGCCTTTATGTTGGTATGAGTCCGGTGAGAGTGCTGTGGTTGGACCGGAGATTGTTCAACAGACTACGGAAAAGATTAAGATGATTCAGGAGAAGATGAGAATTGCTCAGAGTCGTCAGAAGAGTTATCATGATAAGAGGAGGAAGTCACTTGAGTTCCAAGAGGGAGATCATGTGTTTCTTCGTGTTACTCCGATAACTGGTGTTGGTCGAGCTTTGAAGTCGAAGAAGTTGACACCTCGATTTATTGGTCCTTATCAGATTTTGGAGAGGATAGGAGAGGTAGCCTATCGTATCGCTTTACCGCCGTCGCTTGCGAATTTGCATGAGGTTTTTCATGTGTCTCAGTTGAGGAGATACATTCATGATCCGTCGCATGTTGTCCAAATAGATGATGTACAGGTGAGAGATAACCTGACTGTTGAGACATCACCTATGAGGATTGAGGATCGAGAGCTGAAGCAGTTGCGGGGTAAAGAGATTGCCTTAGTGAAGGTAGCTTGGGGAGGACCAGCAGGTGGCAATGTGACTTGGGAACTTGAGAGTCAGATGAAGGAGTCTTATCCGGAGTTGTTCGCTTGAGGTATGTTTTCGAGGACGAAAACTCTTTTAGTGGGGGAGAGTTGTAACACCCCAATTAAAATAAGATAATTATTTAATTTAAATTAATATTTTATTTATTAATTTAATCGAATAATTGGGAGTTTGGATTATTATTATTATTTTGAAATAATAATTATTGGGTTATTATTTATTGGAATAAAATAAGTTGGAATAATAAAAAGTCCCATTTTTGGTAAAAAGGGTTTTCACGTGAAAAGGAAACTCAGAGAAGCTGCTGAAAGAGGAAAAGGGCAAAAGGCAGAGCAAGAGAAGAGGAGAAGCTTGGAGCTCGGAAGCTGCCGGATTAACTCAGGTAAGGGGGGTTTATCATCGGTTAACGGGTATTATATGATAATATGTCATGGGTAGTGATAGACCATTGTTTTACCTCTGATTAGATTGTTGTATGCTGGAAATCTGAATTTTTGGGATGAACGAAATTAGGATTTTAATCGAAGGAATTCGTAGAAATTGTAAGTAATGATGTTAGGATTTGTGAAATAGAACAGGGAATGATTCGTGTTAGATGATATGAGTGATTTTTGTGTGAAAACTGGACTGTGGAAGGTGGGATTGGATAGATCTCGTAGCAGAGAAAGCCATTGCAGATCTGAGAGTTCTGGCTTCTGGTCATACGCGTATGGCACTAGGCAATACGCGTATGAGATGTTGGTACGCGTATGGGGGGAAGCCTTACGCGTATGGGAGGAAGAGATGACATTTTGAACGTAAATTGGTCTCTGTTGGTACGCGTAATGGGAGATTGATACGCGTAGCATACGCGTATGGGATAGGTGATACGCGTATGGGTTGGGCGAGGAAATGCTCAATACGCGTAAGAGAGTGGGCATTACGCGTATGGAGTTGGCCAGGTTTGGGCAATACGCGTATGGCATGGGCAGTACGCGTATGGGCAGAGTTGGGATTTTCCTGAACTGTTGTTGTGCAGTTTTGGTTGTTTAGGCTGAGTGATGCGACTTAGCTGAGGTATGATGTGATAGGGATCATTTCCCGTTGTTTTGAGTAGCATAGGTATTAGTAGAGTGTGCTAATACTGTGTTTGATTATGTGGCATGATATAATATGCTTTTGTGATAAATTGTGTTGACAATGTGTGATGGTATACATGATGTTGTGAATGTATGCATTTGTGAATAGACTATCTTATGGCTTAGAGTGCGAGCATGTGTCTATTCTTGATTATTGTTGATGTTGCATTGCTAGGTGATTAGCATGCATATTGTGGCCTTCGGGTGGTAGCTAATTCCCATGGTGAGGAATTAGTGAGTTTAGTCATTATTGGACTGTTGTTGATTGTTGCATGCTAGGTGAGTAGCGTGCATTTCATGGCCCATTTGGGGTGGTAGCTAATTCCCATGGTGAGGAATTAGTGAGTGAGTCACTATGTCTCAAATGAGTGGGACTAGTGAGCTTGGTAGCCGTGCCTGGATTTGGACGGTGAGGTTGAACTATATGTTCACAACATAGTCGGTACCGCATGCATAGAGTCTCATTGCATAATGAATGTATGGCATATGATATGAATGGATGTATTCCAGTATCATATGTGTGTTGTGTGTTGTATTGTTGTGTGACGTGTTGTTGATGTTGATTTTGGTGGAGAATCTCCTGTTGAGTATGATGTTGAATTGTTGCTGAATGCGTAGTCTGATTAGGGTGAATTAATGTGTTAATTACTTGGCATTACATGTTGTTCTATAATGCTTATTATATTGATTGAGGAACTCACCCTTACAACTCTTTTTCAGGTAACGAGCAGTGATGTTGAGTAGAAGCTAGTACTATGGAGTCTAGTGTCGTCCTTAGTGGGTCATGCTCTGGTAGATGTAACATCGGGAGGGGATGTTTGACTATGTTTGAATTGAGTTGTTGATTAACTTTACATGTAATGTAATACATGATTTGAATGTTGATATTTTGTATCCGCTGCGAATTATGCAAAGAATCTTATTTTGATTAAATAAATGAGCATGACAGGATAATTTGATGATTGTTGTGAAATGATTGTGTGACACCCTTCGGGGCATAATTACTCTGATGAATATATTGTTATTTTAATTATAATAATTTGGGGTATTTAGAAGGGTGTTACATGACACGTGTAAGGCATGCGTGGGAATCTCTGAGGTATTCACAATATCTTCACAGCAATCTTCACACACATATCTTCACAGCAATCTTCACACACATATCTTCACAGCAATCTTCAGTAAGATTCTTGCAGTATAAATATTCACACACATTTTCAAAGGGATTCACAATATCTTCACAGCAATCTTCACAAAACCTTGACAATATCTTCACAAAACCTTCACAAAACCTTCACAAAACCTTCACAAAACCTTCACAAAACCTTCACAATGTCTTCACAAAACATGTCATCTTCTTCACAATACAAAGTCAAAGCTCACGTCAACGGTGAGACTTATGAATGTGATATGTCTGGCTTCCTATTTAGAAACACCGAATGCACTCGGTTTTGTCTAAATAGAGGAGCTGACTTCTCTTATCTGAAAAGGAAGATTGAGTCCAAACTAAGACAACCCGTGTCCCAAATTTTTTATCAACAACCTTTTTTTTCAGAAAACAACTCTGTCAAGTTTTATAAGTCATTGATTCAAAATGACATGGAGACACAATACATGCTTCGTAACCATGAGTACTCTGGTTACGACTACATAGTGTTGTACATTGTGTTGGAACAACCTCAACCAACTCAGAATATTCAATCACAGGTTATTGATCCTGTGATTGATGACGAACAAGATGCTGAGCACCACGTTGAAGACGATGTGGTTGATGATGCTGAAGACGTGGTTGATGACTTGGTGAACCGTCATTCTGAAGACGAAGACCAACCTCAAATACCTATAGCGCAACGCTACTCACCTCCTGCGCACTTCACAACACTTAACTTGGGCGAGGATGAGCCCTCATCAGATATGTTCTACAACCCATATATGAGGTCTGATGAGGACTTAAAAAAGGGTGACCAATTTCGGACCAAGGAAGAGTGTCTGTTAGCAATAAAGAACTGGCACTTGAAAAATTGTGTTGACTACGATGTTATCAAATCAAATCCGGAAAGATACGTTATTGAATGCAAAAATCCGGAGTGTGGATATAGGTTGATGGCATCGTACAAGAAGAAGCATAATGCGTGGGTGATAGGGTCCATATCTCAAGCTCACATTTGCGTCAACACCAACATGGCACAGGATCATCGCAAACTTAGCCATGACATGATCTGCCATTCCATATTACCTCTAGTTGAGGCTGACCCGTCACTGAAGGTCAAAACAATTATCTCCCATTGTGTGGCTGTTTTCAAATATACACCGTCATACAGAAAGGCTTGGTTAGCGAAAACCAAGGCAATTGAACTGGTGTACGGTAACTGGGAGGAATCATACAAACAACTACCACGCTACCTGGCTGCACTACGATTGTATTCACCTGGGACGGTTACTATAATGGAGACCTTGCCTGCACAATCCCCTGACGGAACTCGTCTAGAAGGTAATGGAATTTTCCACAGACTTTTCTGGGCATTCCGTCCCTGCATCATCGGGTTCACATTCTGCAAACCACTTGTTCAAGTCGATGGAACTTGGCTGTATGGGAAATACAAAGGATCGTTACTGATGGCGGTCGCACAAGATGGCAATTCAAATATTTTCCCAATAGCCTTTGCATTGGTGGAAGGAGAAACGGCTGCTGCATGGAGTTTCTTCCTTAAGAATCTTCGAACGCACGTGACTCCACAAGCTGGCATCTGCGTGATTTCTGACAGGCACGCTTCAATAGACAGTGCATACAATAATCCAGCAAATGGTTGGCATGACCCCCCGTCTACCCATGTTTACTGCATCAGGCATATTGCCCAAAATTTTATGCGGGAGTTCAAGGATAACTTCTTGAAGCAACATTTGATAAACGCGGGGTATGCCTTAAACCAACCTGGATTCCAATACTATCGCCGGGAAATAGTGTTGGCAAATTCTGATGCAGGGAGGTGGATCGATAATATCGACCGAGCGAAGTGGACTAGATCATATGACGATGGGGTGAGGTGGGGCCACATGACAACAAATCTTGTGGAATCAATGAACGGCGTCTTTAAGGGGATACGTAACCTCCCGGTAACCGCATTGGTGAGTGCGACGTATTTTCGGATGGCAACGTTGTTCGTAACAAGAGGCAGGCGCTGGAATGAAGTGTTGCAGACGAGTCAGGTATATAGTGATGCCTGCATGAAGTTTATGAGGCAGGAATCTGCCAAAGCCAGCAGCCATCGGGTTACGGAATTCGACCGCCATGGCCACACTTTTAGTGTCAAGGAAACAATTGACCACAACCAAGGGCTGCCCAGACAAGAGTATAGGGTCCTAATACCAGACCGTTGGTGCGACTGTGGTCAATTTCAGGCCTATCGTATGCCTTGTTCCCATGTCATTGCAGCGTGTTCACACAGCCACTTCGATGCATTATCGCTAGTGTCTCCAATCTACAAAGTTGCAACATTGCTCAATGTATACGACAATCCCTTTCCGGTGGTAGCATTTGAGGCGTATTGGCCAGAGTATGACGGGGAAATTGTTTGGCACAACGAATCGATGCGGCGGAATAAAAGTGGTCGCCCAAATAGCAGGCGCATTAGAACTGAAATGGACGTCGCAGAGAAAATGCAGAGGAAGTGTAGCATATGTAGACAACTAGGGCATAATAAGAACAAATGTCCATATCGTGGATCTAGTTCCACAACTTAGTTTTCACTTTCATAAATCTGTGTACCAAAATCATTTTAAATTAAAGTTTACTTTTTATTCCAAATAGAAGATGACACTTGAACAACAAACACAAACATCTAACATTACAACACCAATTACTAAAACAAAAACAAATACTGGAACAAAAACAAGTACTAAAACAAGAACAAGTACTAGAACAATAACAAATACAACAACAACATGACAAACAACCATTAAAATCTAAGAAATTACAACAGTTAACACTATGTCGTCTGATCCATGCATCATTTGGATGCAATCAATGTCGCTTTCAACTTCAACCCACCAACGTATCGTTTCTCCAGTTTCAAATGAGAACCTTGTTCTAAGCCTCTGAATCCTTCTGATGACTTCACCAGGTTGGTAATCTCCCTCTAACCAAGACATCAAGGACCTTTTTAGTTGGTCCAACGAACGGATGTTCCAAAATTTCATCTCCATTGGGGGTTCAAAGGCGAGAAAATAACATGCCCATCCCTTTTTAAGATTACTGGTTCAGGATCCGGGCGCCTTGATGATGTTCGCTGCCATGACGACGGTCTTGGGGATGCCATGAACTCAACTTGATACAGAAGGTGGTAGGAAACAGTGGTGAAGAAAATGCAAGGAAATAACACTTTATTTATAGGAAAAGATCTGGGTTGTACACCAGTCTACCTAACCCTAATTAGTGTCGCACTTGATTAATTAGGGTTTCAATTAGGTCATAACTACCAAACTCGGATTATAACCGATCAATAAACCCTAATTATAATTGATACATTAACCTTAACATGAATAACCCTAATTCTCCCAAAAATTTATAAATAATATTATTTACTTATAAATTAAATTAATATATATATAAATTAATATATATATATATATATATATATATATATATATATATATATATATATATATATATATATATATATATATATATATATATATATATATATATATATATATATATATATATATATATATATATCTTGTAAATAAATATTTATATATATTAATTAAATGTGTATAATATTAATTGTTTATAAATTAAATTAATATATATATATATATATATATATATATATATATATATATATATATATATAAATTAATATATATAAATTAATATATATATATATCTTGTAATAATTTTATTTATATATAAGTGTTAATATAAATTAATATAATTTATAAAAAAATATATTTATCAAATATCTAATATTTAAAAAAAAAAAAATTAAAAAAAAAAAATTAATAAAACATTTAAAAAAAAAAAAAAAAAAAAAAAAAAAAAAAAAAGGGATTGGGCATAGGCGCCACTCCTAGTGGCGACTTGCCCTACCCATTAAGGGTAGGCGCCAACTAGGGTGGCGCCTATGTACACAATTAGGGCAAATTTTGCCCATTTGTGTAATTTTTTTGAAAAAATGGTTAATTTTGAAATTTTTTTTAAAATTTTGGATATTTAAAAAAAAAATTCACGGAGTCCTATAATTTTTATTAGGTGATATAAAGAGTTCTTTATTTTTTGTGCGTTTAAACTGAGCTTTTAATTTGTGTAAAATTCTATAAGAGCATTTTAAGTTGACACTGAAGTGAGAGTACTTTTTTGGGTCACCGTGTTGTTAGATTAGATTAGATTCGCAGTGAAACTAAATTCCACCACACACAACTGTACTACACACTATTCTTTCCTTTACTTCTCACCTCACTCACACGATTTACATTTTCCAACACATTAACCAATTCACTCTGAAACGGTCAACAACAAAAAAAAAAGAAGCAAAACCCTGCTTCTAACATTTTCGAGATTTAGATCTTATTCAAAACCAAAACCTCACCCCTCTCTCACTCTTCCAAACTTTAACCTAACTCAATTCAATTCACCACTTCTCCGTCGTTAACGTCCAAATGACGGAGGGATCGCCGCCGAAGGTGCTCCCGATAGAGCATGCAGATGACTCCATGCAATCTCCTCCGCCGAAATCGGATCTTGCCGATGCAAATGGTCGCAATGTAGGTTCTTCTGGAGGATCGTCGCGGAGAAAAGGTAGGGTTTCTGAGATAAAATCGTCGGATGAGAATCGACGACGGTCGCCGAGATTATCCGTTGAATCCGACGGAACGGACCCTTCTTCTCGTGCTGTTAAGGTGCGTTGCTCATAATTCTCTCTTTTCTCCTTTTCTTTCTTTGTTTCAGTGTTTTTCTTTTTTCTGCGCGATAATAATCTTTATTTTGTGGATAATTTTACGTTTTAAGGATAATCTCGATTTTTTTAGTTCAAGAATTATGCCTGGAAAGTTGTAAATAAAACTTTACACAATTATTCAATTAAATCAGATTTCACCGTGAATATTTGTTAAAATATTTTTGGAAATTTTGTTACAAGTTAAGTTATAAAGAGATTTAATTGGATAATTATATAAAATTGCTTATATATATATGGAAAATTCTATGTTAATTGTATAGTTAAACTCTAAAAAAAACTCTAACTTTGTTTTTCGGAATTTTTTATTTATTATTACCTATTACAATCGTTTTTTTTGACACTTATTATTAACTTTTTTTATCAGTTTGGTTTTCGTGTTTTTTTATAAAAGGTTTTATTTGTTATCCACAGTGACGTCATATTTTAAATCATATCTGAATTTAATTTAACTTTATTTTATTTAAAGTAATATTTATGGATGTTAAAAAACTTTTTTGTGGATAACAATTATTCCCTTTATATATAAACGTTCTGTTTTAAAAATACTATTATAAGCCTTCATATTGCATCATCGTGATATGAATATGATTCAATGTGTGCATAAAAGTTCATCACGTTATGTGCACGGTTATTAAATCATATAATTTCTTAATAAATGGATGTTTACTTGTCCAAAAAATTAATGGATATTAAAGATATATAGTATATCCTAAAATAAAATATAAATACTATAACCAAATATCAAGCTTGTGTCTATTATTTCAATTTTATGCTGTTTATTTAACTGATTATATTTTCAATTCTAAAGTTATATATTAAATAAATTTTAAAAGTTTATTTCATTCAGGAAGCATTTCAATATTTACTCTTTGGGCTGTGGTATAGTAGACCAATTCAGCAATTACCGCATGCTTCTCTCCTATTTTGTTAAATAGTCTTGTTTTCATAAGCACATTTGCTGTAATGCTTTTGATAGAAATTTATGGAAATAACTTGTGAAACACCCATAGGCTATTTTTAGCTTACTCCGGTAACCTTGCTGGATAACTTATGAAAAATGTACTAACTTTTTCTTAGGTTTAATGGCCAGAATTTAACCCCTTAAATGTGAATAATTTGAGTGTCATGGGTTCTCCGCATTCCTGTAATTGGAGCTTCCTAGAAGCTAGAGCTACCAACTAAGCTAGTTTACCTGGCCGAAAAATTGATTACTTATAAAATAACAATTTAACCACATTTCTTCTTTGATTATAGAAATGATCTACGCATAAGTGTTTAATTAAGTTACTTTCCCAAGCAATGCACAATTCTATTATTCTTATTATTGTTGTTGTTGAAGTGTATTTGATTCTTAATGTGTTGTTACTTTAGTTCTTACGTCCTCAACCTAAACTACTTTCATTTTTTTTTTTGTATCTGGTTTTCTCCACTAGTATTATATGTAACAACACATTGGCACAATGTGCGATTGTTGACATACCTGCAACCTTTGATATTGTTTTTTCTTAGTATTTCATGATAAAAGATTCTGTATTCTGATTCTTGAGTCACGCAGCTTCGAAGATGCAGGTCTTCAAACGGGAATGAGAAAACTAGAAAAGTAATTTCATCTTCCATTGAATTGTCTAATTCATCAGTGGAACAGCATTCCCCTGAAGTTGATGGTATTGACTGCCCGGCACTGTCTCCGGAGGAAATCACAACCTCAGCCTGGGTTGAAAATGGCCGAACAAATGCTGATTATTTTGCTTTGTCTGTGCTACAAGGCAATCCTTCAAAAAAGAAATTTAAATCATCTGCTTCTTTTGCAAATGGAAGTATGGATGAGAAAAGCATTTCTTCATTCATTGGTGATCCAATACCCGATGATGAAGCTCGTGAAAGATGGGGATGGCGCTATGAATTGAAGGTTGTTGGCCTGATTCTTTTAGTATGCTTTTCATGTTATTATAACTACATTATGCCATACGCAAAAAGAGAAGAAAATATTAACCATTTTCATTTCCCATAACTAACTTATTAAGCATTTCTTCTTTTTATCTGATTTTTCTGTTGAAAATTGCAGGACAAACAATGTAAAGATAAAGTGTTCAAAATAAAGTAAGTACCGACTTATTCATAAATTCAACGCTAGCGATTTTAACACTGTTTCTCAGATGATAAGTTTTCTAAAATTTTCACTGTATTTTTTCTTTTTGACATGGCTGATATCATAGTGAGGATGAAGAAGACGAGACTATTATAAATGTTAAATGCCATTATGCCCAAGCTAAAATTGGGAACTGCATTTTCAAAATTGGTGATTGTGCATTTATAAAAGTAAGTGCATAGTTCAGGAAACATGGTATTTTATCTGTTTGTTTGTCACCTAAGCAAAACTTGTTATAGGTTTACTGTGTACATTAACTTAGTAGTGCAACTATTATGACCGTAGTTACCAATTTATTTAAGTTTGGATTAGTTAGTAACATCAATTTTTTTCTTTATTATATATACTTTTATCTAACCATATTGCTTCCGTATCTTTCCACGACATTTCAATTTTACCTGAACTTGTGCAGCATCAACTATTGAAACAAGTTAAATTTCATTTTGCAAACTCTTAACTAAGGCTAGGCATGTAGCCTATTTTACATCCTTTACTTCTACTCTAAAATTTCCTCTAATGAACTCATATTAGAGTTCCTATCTCTTTACTTCTCTCCTTATTTTACAAAATAATGTATATTGATTTCCAGAAAATGTGTTTTCTTAGACTAATCACTAGTGTAAGAGTTTTTTTTGACTAGTCATTAAGATTTAGTCTTGAGTACATGGGCTCCTCCCTCTCCCTCTCTCCCCCCCCCCCCCCCCCCCCCTCCCCCCCCCCCTCTCTCTCTCCTCTCTCTCTCTCGCTCTCTCTCTCTCTCTCTCTCTCTCTCTCTCTCTCTCTCTCTCTCTCTCTCTCTCTCTCTCTCTCTCTCTCTCTCTCTCTCTCTCTCTCTCTCTCTCTCTCTCTCTCTCTCTCTCTCTCTCTCTCTCTCTCTCTCTCTCTCTCTCTCTCTCTCTCTCTCTCTCTCTCTCTCTCTCTCTCTCTCTCTCTCTCTCTCTCTCTCTCTCTCTCTCTCTCTCTCTCTCTCTCTCTCTCTCTCTCTCTCTCTCTCCCTCCCTCTCTCATTATATATATATATATATATATATATATATATATATATATATATATATATATATACACACCATTGTTTGGTTTAATTAAAAATGAATGGAATTGGGTGGAACATGCTGGAATGCATTCCATCATTTTCCATCGCTCTTTATACCCTCCGATTTGAGCGGAATGAGAAAATTGCTCTATTCCGTTATGAAATACCCAAACAATGGAATGACATATTTATTCCATTCCGCTCCGTTAGTTTTAGCGTATCCAAACATAGTCTTAGATTTTGGACTACGCCTAATCAAATCCCAAAAGTTAGCTCAAGCAGCGAGGATTGTTAAAGCCTTTTAAGGGGTATTTTGTCGATATCAGTAGTCGACGTGGGATCTTTTCACACTCCCCTTCCCGATTCTATGTAGGATGTCAATTTTAACTTCCTTGGCTACGTGGTAATTTAGTTACTAATATACTATTCCACTACTATTCGTGGCTGCTAAATCTGCTACAGAAAAACAGATCGCACCTGCATCTAGCATTGCACCAGACCCTGATTCTCCTATTGCCTGCTATAGTGCTGCTATTAACAACATAGATCTCCACACTATCACTTTTTCTATTTTCTTCTAATTAAATTCCTCAAAGGATACTGCTGTATGTTCATGTTCATCAACTTTATTATTAAAGGTGTACGAGTATATCCTTAAAACTTGCTTGTGAGTATGGCTAGTCATATTAATCTTTCTACTGTCCTCCTATGAAGAGCCAGCAGAGTAATATATGGATATCAGTGACATCTGTCTACTGCAAAATCTCGTGATTCTATGAACACAATGAGAGCTAGTTATACTTATATTCGATGTGATTCTTACAGGGTGAAGAAGAACAAAAACATATTGGCAAGATTGTTGAATTTTTTCAAACTACTGATAGGAAAAATTATTTCCGGGTCCAATGGTTTTACAGAATTCAAGATACAGTGAGTACCGAGTATCTCATGATATTTATTTAGTTATGTTGAAATATATGTCATTGAATTATTGCTTCTGATTTTATCACAGGTTGTCAAAGATGCAGGTGATTATCATGACAAGAGGCGTTTGTTCTATTCATCAATAATGAATGATAACTTAATAGATTCCATAATAGAGAAAGTGAATGTTAGATACATAAAACCTAAGGTATGACAAAACTCAGTTTAAGATCTTTCTTGTTTTTTCTATTTGCTCACAACTTCATCTGATGAGGGACTTCTGCCTTGTCAATTTTGAGGTTTATATTTCTGTTTTTGCATGTAATAATTGCTAGTTTTTTTTTTTCTGTGTGATTTCTTGCAGGTTGGTCTGAAGTTGACTTCTGTTTCACCATCTAACTTCTATTATGATATGGAATATTGTGTTGAATACTCTACATTCTGCAAAATACCAACAGGTATGCCTTGAGTGAGTGCAAGATGCTTTTGGTCTTTTCTATACCAAAATTTTCTTGTTTAATCTATCACTAGACAAGGAATTGGGAGGCAGAAGTGCCTTGACAGGAAGAAAAAAAAAGTAGTTTAGAAATAGGAAAATAATTCTGTTCAGTGTGCTTCTTGCAGTTGTCATGTTTGTTTGATGAACACAATAATTCATTTTTTGTAGTGATCTCAAGTTTTAGCTAAAAATTCATCTATAAAATATGTTTAACTGTTGAATTGACAACAAAGTGCAATTTGAGTGATCATTTAAAACTGCAAGTTGAGATATTCAAACTAAGTTTATAAAATATGTGTTGTTTTGTTCAGATTTATAGCTAAAAAATGTCTATATTTCTTAGATAATGTTGTTAAGATTAAGGAGTCATCGCAACCTGCTGTGCTTGAGAGTCTCTCAACAGAGGCATCTACTATTTCCAAGAGCCTACCTAGTCCTGAATTGCACAGGACAGAACTGACATTGCTAGATCTCTATTCTGGCTGTGGTGGCATGTCAACCGGACTGTGCTTAGGTGCCAAACTATCATCAGTTAATCTTGTCGCGGTAATTATACATGAAATTCATATTTGTACTGAAGTTATTTGTATTTCACAAATTACATTGTATGTCATTGTTATACACTGATCTTCTATTGTTTGCTTTTTTGCTCAGAGATGGGCTGTTGATAGTGATAAATCTGCAACTAAAAGCTTGAAACTAAACCATCCAGATACTCATGTAAGTGCTCTGACTATCTTCTACAAATTTGTTGGTTGATAAATTTTCTGATTCCATATAATATTTTTTGAATTCTATTGTATAGGTGAGAAATGAATCTGCAGAGGACTTTCTGCAACTATTGAAGGAGTGGGAAAAGCTATGCAAACGGTATAATGTTGGTGACACAGAAAGAAAAACTCCAATACGGTCAAGGAGTTCAGGAGGAAAGAAGAAAGTGAATTCTCAAGCTGATGATAATTCGGATGATGAACTTGAAGTATCTAGGTTAGTTGATATATGCTACGGTGATCCCAGTCAAACAGGAAAACATGGTCTATATTTGAAGGTAATAAATCTAATTTCTGTCTATTTTTGGCTTCTTTTTTTCTTCCAAATAAAACTTTAGTCTTCTTGCAATATGTATGCAGATTTAGTTACTTGTTTTTAGATATGTCACCTTCAAGTGACTAGTATTTGCCATTGTTTCAAGTTCCGATACATTTTTTGGTTATACAATTTTCTAATTAGATGTTGACAACTGTGGGTTATAAAAAGGCATGCAAATTTAAAAAAGGCTTTGTTTTCTGCCTTCATTGGTTAAAGAGAAACAGAAAAAAAAATCAAGTGAGATTTAAACAAAGGCAGTGTTAAAAATTTGTTGGACCTTAAGAATTACTAGAAACCAAAATTGAATTTGGCTGTTCTATTCTGTAAAGTAACCGTTACAGGTTTAAGAACAGCCATTATAAACGTTATTTGTAGCTGTTACAAAATCTAAGAGCAGCCATTAGTATTTGGGAGGGAGAGAACCAAGACTCTTGCATTTCTTGGAAATTCATATAATTACTATTAAACTTTATTGTTTGGTACCTGTTTCTATCAAAATTCACTTCAAAGACTACACAAAATACGCATGAGAACAATTTTACTACGTTAAAAAATGATGCAAATGAGAAAAACTGCTTCTGAATTGTTTGGTGAGCACTAGGATTAAAGACCTTTACACTGTTAAATCTAAAGCCCAAACCTTTTGGATATCCAGTAATTGCAGTATCTATTATGTGAAGTGATTTATTTTTGCATTATTTTTTTTATCAAAATAACTTGCATCTTATTTATGAATAAATTTCATTTTAATTGAATTTTCTTTAGTTATATATACAAATGAAAGGAGACACGTGATTTTCCCCCTCCTATTTTTCAGTTAATAACGATGACGGAATAGAAAATGTTGGCATATCTAAAATCAAACTTTTTCCAAACTCAATTCCGCGTAGTTTTGTAAATTTTAAGATAACATTGTCCTAAGCGACCAATCAGATTTTGTTAATGTTCAATAAACTTTAAAGTGCTGCAGACTCTACTAGTATACATCACCAGCCCAATACATCTAATGGCGAAAAATTATTAGTTTTGTTGACACTGATTTTATTTTTATTGTGGTTTATTATTGAGTGTCTTTATGTACTCTTTCCTATAAAAGGAGCATCCTTTCATTGGAATAATCAAGTTATACAATACTTTTGACAAGTTTACTGTCTAATCGGCTACTCATATGTTTCCATATTGAAATCTCTGAGAATATTCATGAATCTCTGAGAAAATTATTAGTTTTGTTGACACTGTTTGATTTTATTTTTTTTGTGGTTTATTATTGAGTGTCTTTATGTACTCTTTCCTATAAAGGGAGCATCCTTTCATTGGAATAAACAAGTTCTAAAGTTATACAATACTTTTAACAAGTTTACTGTCTAATCGTCTATTCATATGTTTCCATATTGAAATCTCTGAGAATATTCATGAATTTCTTTTGTAGGTGAACTGGAAAGGTTATGATGAAAGTGAAGATACATGGGAACCAATTGAAAACTTACGGTATATAACTTGATTCTTTCCAATGATTGATAATTTTAACTATTTTTAGTGCATCCATACTTATTATTATTATTATTATTATTATTATTATTATTATTATTATTATTATTTGTATATGTAGCAATTGTAAGCAAATCATTCAGGATTTTGTGAGAGAGGGGATACAATCAAAACTCTTGCCTCTTCCTGTAAGTAGTATTTTTTACGGTGTAAATCTAAAAAAATCTGAGGGTTTTGCATTTTAATTAGAATTGTTGCTTAAAATTATTTCAGGGTGAAGTTGATGTTGTTTGTGGAGGTCCTCCATGTCAAGGAATTAGTGGATATAATCGCTATAGAAACATGGAATCACCACTGGATGATGAAAGAAATCATCAGATAGTAGTTTTCATGGATATAGTGAAATATTTAAAGCCTAAGTATGTTTTAATGGAGAATGTGGTTGACATATTAAGATTTGACAAGGGTTCACTTGGAAGATATGCTTTAGGTCGTTTGGTACATATGAATTACCAAGCAAGATTGGGAATTGTTGCAGCTGGGTGTTATGGTCTTCCACAATTTCGATTGCGCGTTTTCATGTGGGGGGCTCATCCCGATGAGGTGTGTTTTATAATTTGATATTTAGTAAATTTGATGAACGTGGCATTGAAAACTAACACATCTCTCTCTCTCTCTTTTAAAAATATATTTTAAAGCCTATGCCTATGTTAAGTGACCCAACTTTAAGGGAACGCAAATGTCTCTTTCCATCAATACATTAAACATATGCATTAGCTACCTATGAAGCTATAGGACACGCCAAACACGACCCCAGCATTCACATGACGACACCAATAATAATTTGAAAAAATGAATAAATTAGATGTAATCACAAGTGTCGATGCAGGTGTCCGAGACACGGACACAACTTTTTTCTGAGGTGTCGGTGCTACATAGTTAGCTACTGCCATTTCTAACATTCATGGTTGTACCTCAAGAATAGTAACCAAAGTATTTTTCCAGTGGTTGGGGTAAGCTACATATCAAATGATGCAATTTTGCTCTATCAATAAATTTTCAATCAGATTTATGCATGATTCTACTGTCTTGTCATCAATAGATGTCATTTTCTTTTCTTGTTAAATACACTAGTTCCTGATGTATGGTGTCACTCAACCAAGACAATATTGTCATAACTTCTCACTTATGCTCCTTTTACAGTCTAATAATCAGTACCATACTACATTATTAGTGTACCGTTCACATTTTTTTCCTTTTAACTTTAATTGTTCCTTTCTATCAGAAATAACACTAGAATATTCCTCATTTGCTTGAATTATATTTTTGAACTTCTACTATTTTTTTATCTAGCTTAATTATAAATTTGAACTTCTACTATTTCTTTGTTTTTGTACCCAAGATACCTAAACTATGTGACATGTTGTATCTATTACCTCCAAGACAATGTGCTTGGTGCAGACCCAATTAATAGGGCCCACTTTAAGTTAATTGCATATTTTAAATTGAAAAAGGGTAGGAAACCGAGAAGACTCGGTTGTTTTATGTGAATTAGCTCGGGAGAGACCGGACTCTCTAATTCCTAGAAAATTATGCTACTCATTAGTTTATTATTTCTATTGCAGCAGTTGTAATTTCCTTTTGTTCTGTAACTGCTCCTGCTGGTAGTTACTGTAGAATTACTCTATCAATAATATTTAGTTTATCATTCTATCCATCACTCTCACAAATATCAAAGAACTATCACAATTCTAGTTTGTACCCGGATAAAGTTGCATTTCATATATTCCATTTTTACTTATTGTTAAATGGAACCTATATTATTCTAAGGTTCACTACCACCACTCTTGTTTACTACCTTCTATTTCCACCAAAACATCTTCTGTAAATAACATGTATTAAGGGTTTCTTGTTTCTCCAAAAACAATAATGTTGTGATCATCTCCGACCCTTCTAAGATCCACTATGTTATTCTACCAAATCTTATCTACTATTATGTTTATCCCATTTAGGGATATCATATTTTCTATCTACCACCGATTAAAAACAGAAGTGTAGGAACAAGCTTGCTCTCATGTAGGCACATGACAATAAATTCTCCTGCTCACCAATTTCCATTGATTTCAATTGTGCAAATATTTCAAGTTTAAAAGCAAGTTTAGTGTCGATTACTTTTGTAGACTTCTAAGTTACATAACAATTACTTTATTTACTAAATTCTTTCTCAAAAGTCTGAGAACTCATGTTTATCAATGCATTAATGTAGTTGTTCTTACAAATATGTGATGTACTTGAGATATGCAAGTCATACAACACATTACTTACGACTGACAACATACGATTAACAAAATCACATCTTCTATCTATTTCATAAAGATTTGATAATGTTTTATGTTGGCTATTGACAATCCGACACAATTCCTTCTCTTTTTTCCGGGCTTTGGACAAGCTACATAAGATAAGCGAGCACAACATAGGCAGAGGATAGATCTCTCGTTTGCTTACTACACACATGTCTATATAGAAATATATCAGGAGCATATCTGTTTTCAGAAAGTAGAAGATCTCGAAGATGAATTTTACTATGATTCAAAGGACATAAAACTATCCTCTAGGGCAAATCTTCTAGAAATAGACAACCGGGCTCTCAAACCGCCAATGTGAATGAAATGCAGCCCAAACGTGAAGTTTTGATGGGTTCCTTTCAACTGAAAATTTGTCTTTCATTAAATATCTTCCAATCATTTTCTGCCAAGGGCACTTTCTTCATTAGCATATCAATTTTACTCACTGATCTAATTCCTTTTATTCATCACATCAGATTCTTGCATATAGTAAATTTTCTGCATTTTGTTAAGAAACACATCAACTTTACATAACATTAATTATATGACTTGTATTAAGCACATCAAATTCTTGTATGAAGTAAATTTCTTAATTTTCATTGATCTAAAAAAATTTATATTACTTTTCTATGGTTTGCTATTTTTTCCAGGTCCTACCCCAATTTCCATTGCCAACACATGATGTTATTGTTAGATACTGGCCTCCACCTGAGTATGAGGTATTAATCCTTACTCTGTTTTGTAAAATAATTTTATCTGGAGTTCTTTCTATTTTTCACTAGCTTTTGGCTTTTGTTTGCAGCGTAATACTGTTGCTTATGATGAGGACCATAAACGAGAATTAGAGAAAGCTGTTGTTATTCAAGATGCCATCTCCGATCTTCCTCCTGTAACGACTTGCCTTTGCTTGACTTTTTATGTTTGGACAAGGCTTCTCTTAATTGACCTTGGTTTTTATAGTGAACTACTAATGTTATATTCACCCTTCATTTATTCAAAAAGCAGAGATATTGATTAAATTCTGGTGTGGTAAAGTCTTACATTTTACACAATCGTACTGTTAGAGAAGCCTTTTCCTTTATGTTTACTGGTTTTAACATAACTTTAACTTGATTCAATATTGTAGGTCACAAACTTTGAAACTCGGGACGAAATGGCTTACAAAAATCCTCCAGAAACAGAATTTCAAAGATATATACGGTCAACTAAGTATGGTAATAGAGCCTTCCCTTGAGTGCATAATTTGTAATAATAAAAAATATATTTAGTATTCATAAAACATAGTTTGCTTATCTACATTGTTATAAGTGGTTGTGTCTCCAATCGCCGTCTATCTTTCCCATTTGTGTATATAGGAAAAAAGAAACTCCCATGCAAACTGGTTGCCATGGATGTCCCATACGTCAATTTCATATTAAATATAACAATTTTCTATGATAGTTGACTCCACATTCTTTTGTCATTTCAAAATTAAAATAAATGCACCTATTTTTTTTTCTAGATTCGGTTTATTAAGTCTTTGTTGAATTTATTTTAATGGCTGGTATTCCTTTGTTTTTATCAAAGTCCACTTAGTTTACATATGCTGTACGCAGATCCCTTTTTATTGTTAATGTATTTTAGCAATAAATATATGGATCAAGCATTGGCTCATCTTGTTCACTTGTTATTCATTTTGAGTAGAGATGACTGGATCCACATTAAATGGAACAGCAGAGCAAAATCATTTATTATATGATCACCGACCTCACTTTATGTCTGAAGATGACTACCTACGCGTTTGTCAAATACCCAAACAGAAGGTTGTATTCTGGATCAAGTTCATGTATTGCACTTGTGCCATTCCTTGAACAACCTTTAATTTAATATTACTGCAGGGAGCAAATTTCCGCAATCTTCCTGGTATAATTGTTGGAGCTGACAATGTGGTCAAGCCACACCCAGTAGAGAAAATTCCATTGCTACCATCTGGAAAGCCATTGGTAAGTCTTTATATTGCTTTCATTAGATATTAGTTAATTAAGACATAATAAATGAATATTCTTAGAGTTTGGGAGAACTAACATAACTCCATAAAACCAATCTGTGTGGTAAAAACTTGCCCCAGAGTTATACGGATTACTTTGGCCATATCCCTAATTGGCGTGGATCTCAGTTATTGTCTAATAGTAGCCATGGCAGACTGTGGTGCTGGATTTCTTGCCAACCACTGCCAATTGGTGAAGGATGGCGGAGTCATGGCATTTTATGGCCTAAATAGTGGCTTTAAATAGTGGACTTTTGGCATGTGCTATTTGCAATTCATGACTCTTATCTCATCACACTAGACCGTGGATTGTGTGTGTGGAATAAAAGAGAACATGGCACAGCAACGAAACAATTACATCATTAATAATAATAATAATACCTCTGTTTTTTATTATAACTCACTTTGGAAAAATATTTTGCACCACAATATAAGTCTTTTTATAATATCAATGAATCATTAAATGTTATTTTTCCTATTATACCCTTAAATATTTATTATTCTCTCTTTCAATTATGTCAATTTGTCTTTCCAATATCATTAATGAAGGATAATTTTGTAAAATCCTTCATAATTTCTCATTTTCATATCACAATTATTATATTTCTTAATACGTGTGAAAAGTCAAAAACGACTTATAATAAAAAACGGAGGGAGTAATATACTACTATTTAGTTATCGCCAAGATTAGGGATGGGAATAGGCCAGGACGGCCTACATGGGCCTATAGCCTTGCCTATTTAAGGCCTAGCCTGACCTTGCCTATTTAATAAAAATGCTAGGCTTAGGCCTTTTTTAAAAGCCTATTTGATAAAATAGGCCAGACTTATGTTTTTTAAAAAGCCTATGAAGCTTTATCGGTCTGTCTATATATGCTTTTTAAAATAAGGCTTAATAGGTAAAATGAGTTATTTGAAAGCCTTAATGTGGAACAGTCTTTTAAATAGGCTTTCAGGCCAGACCAAAATTTTGAAAAGACTAGGCCATGCCAAAAATAAAGCCTATTTCTACCCCTAGCCAAGATTTTCATTCCTCATTCCTATTTGATAGAGATAGGCTCTCATTCTTATCCCTATAACTAAGGGATCTTGATCGAAATTTTTTCATTATAAATACATATTTGCAAGGGGTTGTTAGCCTCTGAAGCAGTTCAATTGAAGCAATACAAACAAACTCGTAAGCTGTATCACCCACCATATGTATAGAAAACTAAGATGTTATTATATGCAGTTGAAGTTCTGGGGTTTTGAAAGAGAGGTTATGTATTTGGATTCAAACGGCACCAAGTTAGTTAATCTTTACCTACTTTACTGTTTGATCTCAGGTCCCAGATTACTGCTTGACTTTTGAACAGGGGAAGTCCAAGAGGTCATTTTTCAGTTCAATAATCTATCTGGTTATTTTTCAGTTCAATAATCTATCTGGTTATTTTTCTTGCTTTAGATTTGATTACTTTTGATCTATATTTGGACGTATTGTAGGCCATTTGGACGGTTGTGGTGGGATGAGACTGTTCCTACTGCATTAACCTCCCCAAGTTGTCATAACCAGGTCTTATCGCAGTCTCTAATTTGTTGCAGAAATCACAAAGTTGGTTTCTTATAGATTCAAACTCTTGCAGGTAGTACTACATCCAGAGCAGGATCGAATCCTCACTATACGAGAATTTGCCCGGCTTCAAGGATTTCATGATTATTATAGATTTTATGGGTCTGTGAAAGCTAGGTAAAACCATTATTTATTGAATATAAAATAGGTTTAGATATGCTTTTCTTTCCTAAATCTTACCAAATTTTGATTATAGACCCTCTAAGATTTGGGTTTTGGTTTTGTCTCTTGTTTCAGAAAAGGGACCCCTTTTGGTCCACCGTAGTCACAACTCTGCGTTTGAAATATGTTTTGTACTGTATCAACCACCCAATGTAATTATGATAAAGACGGAACAAAAATATTTTGTAGATAGTGAAAAAAAGAAGGGGCAGAAATAGAAACTGATTTTAGAGGGACTAGAATCAAAATTCCCTTGTAAAACATTGTGATAATATAGCAAGAAACTGAGTGTAGTGTCCTTATATTTTTCTTGTGATATTATTTACAGGTACCGTCAAATTGGAAATGCAGTTGCTGTTCCTGTTTCGCGAGCTTTAGGATATGCCCTAGGAATTGCACATAGGAAGCTTGGCAGTAATGAGCCACATATGATCCTCCCATCCAAATTCTCTCTTTCCAATTATCTTCAATTATCAAGTAATCATGTTGGCAACTCCATTTTTGAGTCAGAAAATGCAGGCAAAACCACCGTAGTTGAGTCAGAAAATGCAGGTTACACCACCGTAGTTGAGTCAGAAAATGCTGCCAACACCAGACCTGATTCAAAAAATGCTACTGACACCAAAATTGCTACCACCATTTTTGAGTCAGAAAATGCTGCCGATACCATCATTTTTAAGTCAGAAAATGTTGCTGAAACGACCATTTTTGAGTCCGAAAATGCTGCCGACACCATCTTTTTTAAGTCAGTAAATGTTGCTGAAACGACCATTTTTGAGAATGCTGCAGAAACAACCATAGTTGATTCAGAAAATGCTGCCAACACCGCCATTTTTTATTCAGAAAATGCTGCCGACACAACCATGCTTGAGTCAGAAAATACTGTCAACAGCATTTTAGATTCAGAAAATGCTGCAGACACCTCCATTTTTGAGTCCGACAATGCTGCAAATACCACCGTGTTTGAGTCAGAAAATGCTGCAGACACCACCATGTTTGAGTCAGAAAATGCTGCAGACACCACCATGTTTGAGTCCGAAAATGCTGCCAATGCCAATTTTGATTCAAAAAATGTTGCTGACACCACCATTTTTTATTCAGGAAATGCTGCAGAGGCCTCCATTTTTCAGTCTGAAAATGTAGGTGACACCACCATTTTTGAGTCAAAAAATGCTCCAGACACCACCATTTTTGATTCAGAAAATGCTGCAAACAACTCCATTTTTCAGTCAGAAAATGCAGGTGACATCGCCATTTTTGAGTCAGAAAATGCTACCAACACCTTTTTTGATTCAAAAAGTGCCGGAGACACCAACTAGCGTAACATTCATCCTATTTATTCCTGTTGGTTTCATGACAAGTGGAGTTGACGTTTGAATTTCTTGCTCAGCAATTTTTTTGAATCTCATAGATACGTTTCAGCTACTCCACTTAATTTGAACTTATAATCTCATTTTTTTGTACAACTATTGTGCTATGTAACTTATTTAAGATGTAATATCATATCTAAGCAGTAGTTATTAAAAAAAACAATCTAATAAGTGCTTGAATTTCCCTTATAAGCAAATTATTTGCATACCCTATCTCAAGCCTGTAAGCTTATATGAGATTTAATATCATGAGAAAAAGAGTTTTCCATCTAATTTAGGTGGATAGAATCTCCATTTACCAAGGAGATGAAATAACATTCTGTGCTTTGATTTGGAATTCAACTCATTTAGATTCGTGATTCATTTTATAGGGCAAACTTAGCAATCACAATCATTAGAAAACCATTAGCTCATATTAATATATGGATGTTTAACTTTCAACTTACTCCCTCCGTTCTTTTTTAAGTGTCACTTTCTTGATAAATTTGTGTTCCTTTTTAATTGTCATTTGTAGAATTCAAGGTAGTATTAAATGCACTTTTGTCAAAATTACCCCTATGTAATTATTACAGAGAGAGAAAAAGTAAAATGAATGTAGAATATAATTAAGGGTATTATAGGTAAAATGAGAATTATTGTTTAAAAAGTAACAATAATAATTAGCTTTCTTGGTATGTGTAAAAAGTCAAAATGTGACACTTAAAAAGGAACGGAGGGAGTAACTTTTTAGGGGAATACCCATCCCACCCTATTGGGTTATAGGGTGCTTCAATATTACGGTAAAAAGTTACAACAGTTCATAGAATTTGGAGATGTATCTCCGAATATATCTTTTTGACACATTTGTTAGTTTAAATTGTCGAAATATTCTTATTTTGTTAAAATTTAATTTGGAGATGCAACTTTGCATCAACACTAGATTGAATTCGAAGATGCATAAACCCTTAATTTAATATTCAATGAATTTTCTAGAGATGCAGTTCATACCATAAATAACTATAAATAATGGTAGAATATTGGAAAATAACATAAATTAATTTTAAACTACTTAATATTATATAAATAATTGTTAACATAAATTTAACATTTCATTACAAACATGTTGTTTAAAATATTGCAACATTCTTAGAATATCTTTAGTCGATCTTACAATTGTCGCATCCACTTCAATCAAACCCTTTGTTGAGTAACGACACAATGTACTCCACATAACCTTTAAATTCTTATTCGCCTTCAGTTCAAGTTTGGGGAACTGTATCTTTCTTTCGTTGTAAATTGATGGTAAACAATACTTAAGCTTGACAACTCTTCGATTTTCTAGATATCGCAGGAGAGTATTCAATTTAGATTTTAGATCGATGATAGGTATGTCCTTGGAGATCCTAAATTGAAGTGGGGGGTTTGTGTCATTTAAATACACAAATGCAAGACAAAAATATATATTCATTTTGGTTTGTTGTGTTTTTCTAAGGAGCATAGAAAGAGAGACCCTTATTTATACAAGTTTTAGATCAATTTGGACTTTAAAAACCATATAATTTCATTATGACATATTTTGGATATGCATATCAGGACACACCCTATTTTTTTTACAACATAAGGGTGATTACAGAGATGCACATCCATAAAATCCTATCTTTTTACAATTAAAATGAGATGTGTCCGAAGATGTATATCCGAACTCATCCAGAACACTGTTTATACATAATTAGTATAATATGCAGGGCAAAATTTAGAAACAGGAAACTTATCCAAAAATTACAGCATTGAAAATATTACATACAAAAAATGAGTTACATTGTTAAATAAAAATTAAAATGTATCAAAACACGTGTAACTACCTAAATCTATTGGTGGTTCCTTCTTTGACCTTTCCTTATTTGATTCTTTTTCAATGTCGTTCAACTTGGTGAACTTTTTCATCCTTTCTAAAAAGTGATCCGACCAAGTTTCAACATCTTGTGTGAAATGTGTCATCCACTCTAGTGATGTATTTGGTATATGACATTCTGATTTCAATTAAATTTGAACAAAATATTGTGTTTTTGAAAGCCGTCCATGATGCGTCCGAATGAATTTTGAGGTGACCTACTCCGAAGTGGAAAAAAATGTTTATGAGAAATTGTATCTTGTCAGTTCAATACACACTTTATCATAAACACTTGGTATAAGATGTCACATTTTTGGGAAGCGCATCCATTTCTTAAATGGTATCGGATCACTAACACAAGGAACAAGAACATCGAGAATTGCATCGTAATTTTTTTCTCTTATAGGATGTGTATGATTCCCTATGCATCATCAACTCTTGTATAAGTTGGTGGCAGACAAATTGGTGGTCCTCATCTCCTTTACCAAGCAAACCTGAAATAGCTCGAATCCACTCAATGTATAGGTGCAGAAAAAACAACATCTCTTCAATGTGGATGATTTTTGGTAACAGTGGTGGAGGAGATGGTTTGTTAATGTGAACACACTTGAAAACACTTTTTTTTTTAGATTTTAGAGTTGGAGAATCCGGAAAATGTAAGTCAACATGTTCAAAGTATGAAGGAGATCGTCTCATTGAATTGTCACTGTGTGTTAGTTTGACCTTTTTAGTGACACCCTTTGTTTTTACCGATTTTGACGGTGGTCTCAAATATGTTGTTTCTGGAGAGGCAATCTTCCTCAACCGCTCTTCGGTGTGCAATTTCATGATGTCATTAGCTTTCGAAAATCTCTCTTTGATTACTTCTCATTTGGTCATAATAGTTATACTTGATTTAACATCCTTCATCACACCATCATCATCAAACCGAAACCTTTTCCAGTGAGTATAAACTTCATTAATGCAGAAAATATATAAAATAACTAGATATCAGATGCATGGTTTTGTTAGTGGACCTGATACCACTGAAGGAAAATTGCGATCCAAAGCGCATCGGAAATTAAAAGTTTTCCTTTAGTGATCCTTACGAATGAGCATGATCAGTGATGGAAATTGTTACCTCTTGTGGCGATTGAAACCTTTGATGTAGATCTAAGGAGTGATCACAAGCGTTGAATGGTGACAATGCCTCTACTCAGTCCACATGAACGGATTCCTTCAGTCTTAGTGCTAGCTGCTACGAATGAAGGCTTTGTGTATGTGTGTGTGTGTGTGTGTGTGTGTGTGCGTGTGTGTGTGTGAGAAAGAGAGAGAGAGAGAGAGAGAGAGAGAGAGAGAGAGAGAGAGAGACGAAATTTCATCAAGTGAAATGCTTCTGCACAAGGCTTCTATTTATAAAACCACTTGTGTGGGCTGCAAGCTAAAAAGTCCACTTAAGTGTATGTGGCACATATCTTATGGTATATAGAAAATTACTTAAGCGTGTGATATCTTACCACATTTTGTATTCTACTTAAGTGCACCGTACCTTACGATGTTCTACAATTCACTTAAGTGCATCGTACCTTACGGTGTTCCTTATTTACTCCATCTCTCATCAATCCATTTTTGTTTGTGTGACCTTGTAGGTTTTCGCGACATTGACAATTATATTAAATCACGTATTTAACATAATAAATAGTAAGCGGTATCTAGCAATACATCACTGCTACCCAAGACAAGAAAATGTCATGTGATCTAACAAATCTCATTTGGTGATAATACTTGTGTGTACAATTTACCCTTTTGCCCTTATGTCTATATTAAACACAAGGCATAGACCGTGTCATCCTTGTCCAATTCAATATTGGACCCTTAGACATTTATCCCGTTACGCAGGATGGGAAAATTCCATCTAGGTCACTTATGTACCTCAACATGCTTCATGGAGTACCCATCAACTGTCTTTATGGTCATCCAATTACGAACAATGTTTGATCAACAATAAAGCACTTGACTCTACATCTAAGGTCCATAGTGGTTTCAGGTCGAAGGGTGGTATACACCACCATCACCATGAGAATAACTTATGATACTTTGCATAATATTCTAAGTAGTATTCTCATTACGGGTAAATCCAGTATAATTATTACTCCTAATATTCATACATATGCTTAAGACTTGATAACTCCTTATCCATGATCCATGAGATGTGATCATCAGTCTATATACATAATAGTCTTAATGCTTTAATGTTATCCCACTTCACAACAAAGCTCGACTACAGATACTTTAAGAATAGTGTCTTTATGTTTAATGGGATCTCATGATTAAGTCACACTTGATACATTAAACAGACTAGCTATTTTAGGGACTTTATTAAATAAACATAATAAAGAAAAAGTCTTTTATTATTAATAAATAATTCGAGACAAGTATCAAAAGTATTGGCCTATAGGGCTTACACCAACAGTAACTTAGAGTTTTCTCGGGCTGGATCTAACTTAAAAGTTTAGCTCAAGGGGTGCGACTGAAGTATGGCTTTAGAGGCTTTAGATAAATTTTTGTCCAAAGTATTAATAGAATTTCAACCCAATGAATGTAATGCCTCACCTAAGGGACTTTAAGTCTCTCAATCAAGGCTCGAGATCTCACCTGGGGGACTGAGATTCCCATAAAATAGACTTATCTAAATTCCTTTCCTGAGCAACTAGGAGTTTCCTTGGGAGGGACCCAACTTGATCGAAGTACAATCTAAGAGTCTCAACGTCTCTCTTGAGGTACTTGAGTCCCCTCAGACAGATACCTCAAACACTCTATTGTTTAAAGCATTTCACCCTTTATAAAAATAATCGTGCTTTAGTGACTATGTATTGATATATTTGTAAAACACCTATTAAGGGCGGGGGAATTTCCAATTTCCCTTCAAGGGAGACTCCTATCTTTCGTCGCCCATTAGGGACCACCTTGCCCTGAGTGCTCCTTACTCACACTGAGTGCTCCTTACTCGCCCAATTGTGGGAAATATGGGAAAAGACATACCTCAGTCAGAGAGAAGTCATGGTCAAAAGTCTAACCCACATCTTCCTATGAAATACGGATTCAAAGATATATCATTGACTTAGTGGGATATCATCATTTCCAAGGAAACCCTAGGCCCAAAGTGCATATACAAATACCCCAACCTTAGGGTTGAAAGGACATATCATAACTTACCCATAAGTAATGCATAAACATTGAGCTTCTCACCTCACTTGAACTTGCTCTCTCCATGGCCTAAAACACCACAAAGCAAGGCCTATTGCCACCGTGGGCAAGTCCTAACCACTACAAAAATGCTAAGGCCTCTGATCATCCTTAGTAGCTTAAGGGTACCATGCACTCCTATACTTTTTGACAAGTACAAAACACTTTTCACTTTAAATTATACTTATTGTTAAAAGACTATTTATTACACCAATCAATGTAGATACAATACAAAATTACTTACTTTTGATACATCATCACTTAGTACTTAAAAAAAATCATATTAGTAGGAAGACTTAGTCAAGAACATTTATTTGAGGTTGTGGAAACATTCAACTCAATTTCTATTTCAATTAAACTATTTATAACATAATCATGTACTATGTTTCCTACACATGTTTTTTTACCATTTGGTTTGTAGTCCATAGAGGTTTTAACGAGAATATCATTTTCATTTTATCATCAACAAAGTCTTTATCCAAGATATTATGTTTTTTAATCAAAGACAAGTACATAAGTCTGATGACCAACATCAACACCTTGATATGGAGATACTTTAACAAAATTATGTAAGTTTAATGACCAATATCGACACCTTGGTATGGTATTTCATCAATCGAATAATATTAGCCCGACGACCAATAGTTCTACCCAAAAATAACAATCTATCAGTTGACATTCTTAAGCTTGATGATCAACGACGACACTCTGATGTGACAATTCGTCAATAAAATCCCACAAGGTCAATGATCAACGTCACCACTCCAATATATTTTTTTTAAGTATATTATTTAGACCCAACGGCCAACGTCGACACCATCATGGCGACACCTTGAAAATACATCTCGGTTCAACAAACTCAAACTCAAACTCAAAATTGACCTCTACATTAGGTCATAAAACAACCACAATGGTAAAACATTAATTTTTAAATTGTTCTTTTATTTATTTAAAAATAAATAAAATTACAATTAAGGAGATTCGCATTTAGGGATTATATAAAAATTATAACATTTAATTACAAGTGATACATTTTCATTTAAAAGAAGATGTACCATCTAGCAAGAATAAAGAAAATCGTATACTTTCCCAAGGTATGACCTCTAATTTATACCATGGACATTTCTAGAAGTAAGAGATAAGACAACCTCCGATCAATACACCTACGACTTTTTGTTAAGGGAGGAAGGCCCTTTATAACGAAAAATTTGGCAGAAAATTCCGTCATGCAAGAGAAAACTTTGAAAATCATTTTGGTTAACCATATTGTTCTCAATAAACAATACACTATATTCACTATTGATCAACATATTATTCTAAAAAATTGCCATCGCATGCTGATATGACGAATTTGATTTAACAACAACAAACAATCGGGGTCACGCTCTCAGTGCATATATTATACATTCATGAAGAATAAATTTTGTGGAGGATTAATTTTTTTGAAAATGGACAATTATATGAGAAAATAAAGTAACACAAAGGAAGCAAACATTCAATGAGAACAACAAATGAATATGAATGACTGAGCACAATGTAAACAAAATATATTTATAGTAAAAATAGAGCATTGATCATAACAAAAATTAGAAAAATGTGTCGGAGTTAAAAACCAATTGTACTTGTAAGGGACCAAGTACATTAAACATGCGTTTAAAACAATTTTTTTACAAGGTTCAAAGATAACATATTATCAGCAAACCTCCACTTCCACAATTTAACTTTTATATATATATATATATATATATATATATATATATATATATATATATATATATATATATATATATATATATATGAACATGGATCCTCTCCTGCCCTTTTGATGATGCCACCTCTCCTTTTTCAATCCAATCGTTGATTGACCAGTAAAAAAAAATAAAAACACAAAAAAAAATATAATGAATGAATGGTTGAGATTAGGGTTGAATGGAAACATGAGGCAAACAACATGAGAGGATCCATATATATATATATATATATATATATATATATATATATATATATATATATATATATATATATATATATATATATATATATATATATATATATATATATATATATATTACACATTCCTTAATGTATACATTGTTATGTTTTTTGACAACAATGAAACCTCAAAGGAAATACAACATATAATTTACGCATAAATCCATGTCACCGACAACTTTAATATATTTTCACACTTCTCTTTGTATTAGACTACTTTCGAACTCAAGGTAACTTTTCTCTTTGCATAAGTGGAAGTGAACTCTAGGATGAACTTAGCCTATTTGTCTCGTTAGGCAAGTTTACTTTAATACCTTTTACTAGTGAAGTCATTATCAAGAACATGCTCAAATACTTGGTGTGAAAACATGTTAAGGTTGATAAGAATGAAGGAATTACGAACATATTAATTATTAAATTAGAAACAATAAATACACCATAATGAATGACAATATTATAAGTTACAAGTTCGACATTAGAGGCGACAAAATTAAGTGCTTGGTGAAAAAAATTTCTACTAGCATCACTTTTATGTTTCTTCTCATCAAGTGCAAGTGACATTGTAGGATTTTTTAACCCAATCCCTATGTGATCAACATTCTTCCCTAGCACATTAGCCCTGTCATCAATCTATAAAATTTATTTCTTGATATTAAGCCTCATACCTTATATACAAAAAGAAAACAATGTTGGTTAGCACACAATCCAGGTCATAAAAAAACAAAGAAATGATTTAAAGATATTTTCTAAAGTACTTGTTTAAATATAGATGTTTGGACTCGAGCTGTAAAATTTCACTAAAGTTTAGATAACACAAAGAATCTAAAAACTCATTAAAGCAAAGAGTTTAAGATGATGACAACTACTCATCTATGATGCATACTCCTGTATAATTCAAATGATAGTAAAAAGAAACTTAGTTTCACTCGATTTGTAAAGTCAGGATCACTAGGTATGCATGACACTTTAAAAAAGTAGTTTTTGAACAACTTATTAAAATAATTAAATATAGAAAGACGCTACAAGATGGTGTCCCACTCAAAGAGAATAAATTAACCTCACTACTAACTTTGGAAGTGTAAAAACAAAACAAAATTGTAGTAGTGGAAGGAAATTTCTAATGCTCATATATTATCTGAAAACGCCTAATGTACGTCCAACTATTAGGATGGAGTTGAGAAGGAATAACATATAACCATCACATCTCCTCACATTTGAAGTCAATAAAGGGGAGAGAAAAGTAAAATTCTAATGAAAACAATTTGATATATATAAAAGAAATCAAATTCATCATTCATACTCTTACTAAAACAATCTCTATCAATTTTAAAAAAATATATATAAATGAACATAAAGATTGACAAAGTAAATTTATTTTTTTCAAATGAGAATATAGGTAACAAAAGACTCAGTTAAAACTTCATCTAAACACATATAATATACTTTTATGACATTATCCTCTACCAATTCGTACCCTGAAAAATCCTAGTCATGATATTTATGATTAGATTTGCAAGAAAGCACAATAGTCCATATATCGATGTTGTACATGTTAGCAGAAGTAGAAGAAGAAACTTATGTCTAATCTTCCGGAAAAAAAGATGTAACCAATGAATTTGAGATGATTTGGGTTATTTTATAATGGGGTAGCTTAACAATATTTGAAAAGTAATTTCTACTACTCTAAGATAGGCATGACAACGGGGCGGATCGGAGACAGTTTTTATCTCCCCAAACCCAAACTTGTATCCTTAAACAATCTCTATTTCACGCCCGATCCCCAACGGGGAAGGAGAAATAAAACTCAAGCCCGTCCCAAATGGGTTTAGGTCGGATTCGGGTATCCCTACCCCGTCACTATCCATTTTGTGAAAAAAAATTATATTAGAAATATTTATTTTTTCCAAAATCAAATTACATTACAAATAATAAAATAAAACAATCTCGAAAAATTCCGTACATACATTTCAAATATTTTAAATAATAAATACAAATCAAAATATAAAAACATTGGCTATATATTTAATATTCTAAATTATCATAAATAAATAAGAAAGTACATAATAAAATGAACGAGATGGGCTTTGGGGTGTGTTCGGGGTGAGTACTAGTGTCCCTATTGTCTGATCCATCCATATACTTTGTAATCAGGAAAAACCCAAACTCAAACCCAAACCAATCAAAATGAATTTCCCTGTCATATTCGGGGTGAATTATGGTGGGTACTCGCGGGTGGGTTATGTTGCCATGCCTACTATAACACATCGTATTAATTTTATAGGATCATAAGAATGAACATTAATGGTAACAATTTATTGTAACGTGACCAAATACTTTATAAATAAAAGTTCTCCTCAAATATGATCACTCAATTATCCACGACCTACTTAAGCCTTACTTAACTTTTACATTATATGTATTTGCAGGTACATCCCCTCTCTCTAAAAAAAACTAAAGAATCACTTCAACTCCTTCTCTCTCTCTCTCTCTCTCTGTCTCTCTCTCTCTCTCTCTCTATCTATCTATCTATCTATCTATATATATATATATATATATATATATATATATATATATATATATATATATATATATATATATATATATATATAAAAGACAATTTCTTTTCCCACCCTTATGGTATGGGTCGCACCTCTAAAAATTAAAAATACCCTCAGATTTTTTTTGGAGATGCATATCCGAATGCACCAAATTTTATTTTACCAAAATTTAGTCCAAAGATGCATCTGCAAATATTTTTGGGTAAATTCGAAGATGCATCTCCGAAATCTTCTCTGCATGTTTCTTGGGAATAGGGCTGGAAATGAACCAAACCAACTCGAAAATAGTTCGAGACTCGATTCGATAATTAATTCGTTGGACTTGGTTCATGAACCAAATGAGTCGAACTTGAGCTCAAAACTAAGTTCACGCCCCGATCCCCAACTGGGAAGGAGAAATAAAACTCAAGCCCGTCCCAAATGGGTTTAGGTCGGATTCGAGTATCCCTACCCCTCCACTATCCATTTTGTGGGAAAAAAATTATATTAGAAATATTTATTTTTTCCAAAATCAAATTACATTACAAATAATAAAATAAAACAATCTCGAAAAATTCCGTACATACATTTCAAATATTTTAAATAATAAATACAAATCAAAATATAAAAATATTGGCTACATATTTAATATTCTAAATTATCATAAATAAATAAGAAAGTACATAATAAAATGAACGAGATGGGCTTTGGGGTGTGTTCGGGGTGAGTACTAGTGTCCCTATTGTCTGATCCATCCATATACTTTGTAATCAGGGAAAACCCAAACTCAAACCCAAATCCAATCAAAGCGAATTTCCCTGTCAAATTCGGGGTGAATTATGGTGGGTACTCGTGGGTGGGTTATGTTGCCATGCCTACTCTAACACATCGTATTAATTTTATAGGATCATAAGAATGAACATTAATGGTAACAATTTATTGTAAATTGTCCAAATACTTTATAAATAAAAGTTCTCCTCAAATATGATCACTCAATTATCCACGGCCTACTTAAGCCTTACTTAACTTTTACATTATATGTATTTGCAGGTACATCCCCTCTCTCTAAAAAAAACTAAAGAATCACTTCAATAGACATATGGACATCACATCAAAACTCCTTGTGTCCATATATATATATATATATATATATATATATATATATATATATATATATATATATATATATATATATATATATATATATATATATATATATATATATATATATATATATATAAAAGACAATTTCTTTTCCCACCCTTATGGTATGGGTCGCACCTCTAAAAACTAAAAATACCCTCAATAGTATCATTTAAAAAAATAATGTATAGATTTTAAAGGTACTGCTATTTGTGATATATTTAAAATGAATTTATTTATAGAAGTAATTGATTTAGCATAGCATACCATGATCATGTTGCGTTGGCATTCTGATATATGAATTTAATTGGCTTAAAAATTATCTTCTTCCATCTTGCAGGTTATCCTTTCCTTACTAAATATGACAGTAAATCATTTGACAGTTGGTGTAATGAAGATTGAAGTTGAATAATCATTTTGTGATGGGAATGTATCAATTTCTAATAGTTTTTGTTGTACTATTTGATTATATTTGTAATAGTTTTTGAGACAAACTTAAACTAAAAAAGAATAGTTTTTGAATTAGACTTTTAAATTTATCTCTTGAAAGCTTTATTTTGTTTTAATATTTTCCCTTTAAAAAGAATAATTTAAAATGTCAAATATAATAAAAAAAATTAAACTTTAAAAAATGACTTTTTAGTCCGTGAAGTAAACAAACTGAACCTAACGAGTTGAACCGAGTTGTTCAAGAACTTAAAACGAGTCGAGTTCGAGCTTAAAAAAAAGTTCGTGTCGAACTCGAGTCGAGTTTTGAACTAAACCAATTCTTATCGAGTCGAGTCGAGCTGACGACGGTTTCGACTCGACTCAACTCATTTCCAGCCCTACTTGGGAAGAATCCTTGTCCTAAGTTTGTATTTTTTATGAATCCAAAGTCATTTTATTTTGACTAACATATTATTTGATTCAAATATTAATAAATATGATTAATGTATAACAAGGTAATGCATTAATTGAAAAAGCATCCAAGCATATTACAAACATTATTCTAAAAATATGGGGGGGAAATACTAAAACATCCCAAAAGTACAAATAAAGGCATAACCTACTGCGTATGCATAATTCTAACCCATGGTTCCTCCTCTGCCGCCAATAACCAAAGGAATTATGTGCCTCACTAGAATGAAGTGTGCTAGGGCAACCGCATTATCGCCACCTCTCTCAAACAACCTAAACTTTATGCCCTCCAACGTAATTCGCATAATATCATGACAGATCGGGTATACATAAATGACATGGTCATCCCCGCCATGATCATTCTATAAGATCTCCTCATGAGCATACCTAGGTGGACGTCCAAGAGCGTCCAATGTCATGACAGTGTGTGACACACTATATAAACAAGTCATGTAACCGTCTACATAAGACCATTGACTTGTGGATGACATACTCTGATACTCCTCTAGTATTAGATGGTTATCGTAGTCTGTAGTATGTTATCAAGATGTCTGCGGATGATGTTGTTAGAAGCAAACACGAAGGGGGATCTTGGAATGATCTACACATATCCAAACTGACGCATGCATCACTTCGACTAATACCTGCACATCATATTTGTCGCACATGCTAGCCATCAGGATTAAAATGAAATAGAGTTGAATGGAACAGTGTCCCGATGAGTGTTGTATGGTGTCCGATAGATGTCATAGTGTTGAGCCCAATGAATATACAAACGAAATGGCCCCACAACATCATTCCCTCTGCACGGGCAATATAGGAAACCACATGGCCAATCCTCAAAATACTTTAGCACACGACCAAACCCATGTATGCGATGAAAGTGGGATAGGACCCATCCTTGAAATGAATAAGAAAAAAGTATTAGTAACAAGTGTAAAAAAATGGTTTTAATATTAATAACGATTATGGAAGTTATTGTCAACATGGTGCAGGGGCTTGTCATTTGCTTTGTCGTCCAAAGAGAGCCTTCACTCAGCTTGGAGCACATGTATAACAAACAATCGTCCCCCCAGTTCCACTCGTGAATGATAGAAAATTCAATGGAATACTTAAGGTATGCCACATCGACGTAGGTTACACTTTTGTCCATAAAAATGGTCGCGCCAACTAAGAATATGAGGAAACACCTCAATGCACATTCTTTGTGGTAGGTAACTTGTAGATCAAAACCGTCGACATTCTCATCCAACTCTAAGTTGTTCTAATATAGTATCTCCAAGTAAGAAAATTTGGCATGTGCACCTCTGGTGCTCTCACACTACATCATGGCATCCATTGGGTCAACTCCAAAATAAATGACCATCATCTCCTAGGATTCATCATGTTTGATCCTGGGATGATCAAGTAACCTTCCCCTGATAGGAAGGTGTAGAAGGCAAGAAACATCATCCAGGGTGATTGTCATCTTGTCAATAGGGAAGTGGAAAGATGACATTTCCTTATGTTATCTCTCAGCAGAAGCCCCGTGTATGTCATGGATAATGGTCTTGTACCCGGAGTAACACAAGCCTGCAAGATCGAAGTATTGGAGGACACTTTGGAACCAATGATCCTTAAATTGATAAAGCTTTAGAATCTTTCTATTGTGGTTAATAGACTTCTAGCAATCGCATTCCTGTTAAAACATTAAAAAAAATCACTCGCATGGCAAGTGTTTAAAACATATAAATAACAATCATTAACAAAAATACCTCTCCAGCCCAGACATACTCATCAATATGGTCTATATAGTATATCAATAAGGAGGTGTCAGAGGGTCCTCCTGGAAAAGGGTGTGCAAGTGGAGCAACATCATCATGTGCAGCAACAGGAGCTTCCTCCCGGTCTATATGATCATGGGAGACATGCCCCTAAGATGAGGACCTCTGTGACAGGAGGTTCCTAGAAGTCGATGTTTCCCCCTCATGAGGCCTAGGGATGGTTCTCCGTCTAACTCTAGCTTGCTCATTTTGAAGCCTAGCCCTCTCACGCCGAACATGTGTGTGTTGGGTCTCAGTCTGTCTTCGCCGTTTGCAACCATTTTTCCTTAAAAAAATATGAGAAAAAGAGATCATTTAACATCCGGGAAAGTTTCAGATATGCATCTCCGAACACCAGTAAACCAACAATTCGGAGATGTATCTCCGAAAAAGCTCATGTTTGCATCAATGGCAGAAATTGATACCAATCTTGCCATAACAATCCAAAATGAAATTAAATCATAGTGCATGTCTCTAACAAATATCTTTTACAAAACTGACTACTACCTAATACATTAATCAAAAATCAAATTAAGTTAAATGAGAAACTTACTCAAAAAAGTGTTGAAGATGAATAAGTTGAGTTGGGATTGAAATGATTGAAGTTGAGGCAGTGCTTACCCTTGAAGAAGCTTGAAAAATGGACTGGAAGTATGTTGCTACGAGCTCCAAATGTGGCTTGAAGTTGAGAAAAAAGATTCAGAAAAAGAAGAAGGAGAAAAGGGAGGGTCTGACGCGCTATATATTCATTAAACACATTCGGAGGTACATCTCGAATCACCCATTGAATTTGAAGTTAATAGTTATTTCAGAGATGCATCTGCAAACAAATCCTAAAATAGTAGGAAAATATATCACCGAATTAAATTTTGGAAAATTAAGACAACTGTGTTAGGAGATGCATCTTCGAAAATTGGAATCATTTTTTATTTTTCGCCAAGAATTTGGGAGAACCTATACAAGGGTAAAAGAATTTCCTAAAAAAACACATAAACCCTTGTGTGAGGGTTTAACCATCTATAATATAATAAAATTAAGTGTTATGGGAAAGCCATATTTGCCCCTCTTTGTATTTCTGCCACACCACATCAAAATAAGGATAATTTATGTCCAAAATTTACTTTTTCCATCCAAAACCTACAACATGTTTGATTCTAACGACTAATTATATTTTTTGCACTCTCAACCACTAATTTTTTCCACTACAACAATTATTCGGCAAATTTACCGAGATAACCCACATTTTCGAAGAAATTCCCAAAATAACCCAGTTTTCAAAAAAAATCCCAATATACCCCACTTTTAGAGGGAGGCGCCAATTGGATTGGCACCCCCTTTTAAAAATTGCAAGGAGGCGCCAATTGGATTGGCTAGGGCACCTGCCCTAGCCAATCCAATTGGCGCCTATGTGTAATTTTTAAGAGGGGGCGTCAATCCAATTGGCGCTTCCCTTAAAAAAGCCTCAAATGAAAAAACCTCCAACAAGAAAGTTGTATATCTTTTCAAGACAATGAATTTGGATATAAATTTTGCATCATTTGGATTTTTTATGAGAAAGTTATGAGCAGTTGAAGTTGGACTTCTGAGTTTTTTAACTGTTATCTGATCGATAATGTTTTGTATTATTGCATGTGTTTCTTTTAGGAATATGAATTTTTGTCCAACATAACATTTGAACTAGACACCTTAAATTTTGCAATGCACTTGGTACCACCTCAAAATAATTAAAAATGAGTGAGTTAGGTCCCTGCGAACTTGACCCAAAATTAGGGTTTATGTCAAAACAAGTGTATGTGAATTTTGCCAAAAGGGACCAACTTCAAGCCCTTTAGTTTGAATGATAAAAGCCTCAAATGACAAAACCTTCAACATAAAAGTTGTAGGTCTTTTCAAGATAATAAATTTGGACTAAAGTTTTGCATCATTTGCAATTTTTATGAGAAAGGTATGGGCACCTGAAGTTGGACTCTTTGACATTTTATCTGTTATCTGACCTATAATGTTTTGTATTATTGCATGTGTTTGTGTTAGAGTTATGAATTTTTGTCCAACATAACAAGTGAAGTAGACACCTTAAAGTTTCCAATGCACTTGGTCCCACCTCAAAATAATTAAAAATGAGTGAGGTAGGTCCTTGCGAACTTGACCCAAAATTAGGGTTTCTGTCAAAATATGTGTATGTGATTTTTGCCAAAAGGGACCAAATTCAAGCCCTTCAACATAACAATAACAAGTCCTTGAATTAGGGTTTCTGACCTATAAATTTTTGTATTATGATATGTGTTTATTTTAGAATTATGAAAGAAACCTAATGTTTGGAGTTTACACAAAGATAAATTTGACATAATACGAATTGATATTAATAAAATTTGGATTTTACACAAAGAATCCTAATGGTGATGACCGGGATCACCTAACCGACCTCCGGTCCCATATCCCCTAGCTACCCTAACCCTTGGCCCTAACCCACGTTGACGATTCTGCACCGGTGTTTGTTCATCTGATGGTCCAGGAGCGTCATTACCTCCTACAGGAGAAGATCCGTTGAGGTATTCAGCCAACTCAGCATAGTCTTCAGTATTCAATGATGGTGTACCGGCGTAGCTGAGCTCATGACCCATGCCAGAGAAGTTGGGGTGTGGTTGACTCATGGATGGGCGACCGGGACGGTTGAAGGGGGACATGGGTGACAATGATGGGTCTAGGAAAGGTTGGAAAGGTTGTTGGGGTGTTTGGAAGAGATATGGTTGTGGGATGTTTTGGTATTGTGATGTTTGGGGTTCTTGGCTACGGTAGGTGATGGGGCGGTTAGTGTTTTGGGTAAGGCGACTTTGGTAGGGTGATGGTGTGGGTGCGAAGCGATGTTCGGTCGAAGGTTGATGGTCCATTTGTTGGTGGTGGTATGGGGGATGTTCTTGGTTTTGGGGTTGGGTGAATGGCATGTTTTGGTTGTATGTTTGTGTGTTTGTGGAACGGAAAGTTTGTCGGATAGGTGGTTGTGAGTAACCGGGATGAGAATGTTGTTGGGGGTTAGATGTTGATCCTTCTTGTGTGTAACTTGTCTGGCGTGGGTCGTAGAGGTACATATCATCGGCGATGAATTGAAATCCAACTGATCTATACCAAGCCATATAAGTACGACTTGGTTTTACCTCATTTGGCATGACTGCGTCAGTTAAGACATGGTCATGACGGTGCTTCCACTTGCGACACTCTGATCTTGCGAAGGTTTGCCAAGGGTTGTAGTTCCATTGGTCGTTCACTTTACGCATATGCCATTCTCCTAGGCTAGCTGGGGGATCTGGGATATTCTGGACCATACCAAACTGCAGCTTCACACGGTCGGTGTTGTGCAGCTCCACTGTTGTGAACCGTATTATCGGTGTGCATGTTGTCCATACGGCTGCGTCTTCAGGGTTGATCTGATGCTCATGATCCATATTAAGGTATGGACGCCAAATGAACTGAAATGTTAAAGACGATAGAATTTAAATGAATGTAGAAAAAGTCAACATAATATGAAGAAATAATGAAATTATTTTGCTTACGTCTGCCGATCGAAGGTGATCCAACAGGTTGTGATATTGAGTAATACAATGTCTCGGACATCTGCTGTAATTCATACCGCGTGCCAACCATCTACACCAAAAAGTTAAAATAAATTAGTTATGGGTAATAAACTGTAAGGAAGGAAGTAAAGATATAGCAATTTAAACAACTTACTTTTTTGCATATGGAAAAGTGAAGGGGTTGCTATTGACCGGTGCTAGAGACGGTAGTCTTGACCATCCCCATGCTTGTAGCAAAACAGCACATCCAGAAAATGTAGAAGTATCTTTGTGGGAGTTTTTGCACAAAGAACTATAGAGATAGGCTAGACATGCGGATCCCCAACTATAACTACCTATTCTATCTATATGTCTAAGTAAAGGTAAGTACATAATATGCATGCTAGAACCACTACCTTCGGGAAATAAAAAGGATCCTAGTAACAACATAATGTAACACCTAGTTTTGATGATTCGAGCATCTTCGGTAGAATGCTCATCTAAATAAAAACTATTATAATATGACTTTAGGCGTGAAAGTAGTATACCTTGTCCCCTAGCATTATCATCTAACAAATCAGTGTTTAAAAGCTCCATGCAAATTGAATTTGCATAGTTGGTCTTACCATTAACAACTTTGCCTTCAATTCGTAGTCCTAAAAGCATGTAGACGTCTTCTAACGTCACAGTACACTCACCGGTTGGAAACCAAAATGTGTGTGTCTCTGGCCTCCATCTTTCGCATAAGGCTAGAATGAACTTGTTATCTATAGACCAAGACATAATTTTGCTAAGGTGACCAAAACCGGCGAGTTCAACATAAGGTTGAATCATCGGGTCCATTGGGACAAATTCGTGGACTCGAGTTCGAAACCTTGAGACCTCCTATAATAGAAATAATGTAACACTTGACTAAGTCGGTATTTCAAAATAAAATGGGGTTGGTGGAGATGAAACATAAAAAAGAAGTATAAGAAAAAACTTACGTATGTCGCGATGTTTGCAACTGTTCCTCTGTGTGCTTCGCCCATTGTGAGTAAAGACATATTGTTGGGGAGTTGGTGTAGATGAAAATGGAAGAATTTGTTGAAGATGAAATTGTAAAAGAAGTAATGTAGATGAAGTAGTGAGAAATGTAGATGAAGTAGTGAGAATGTTGGTGTGGAAGAATTGTTGAAGGAGTGGATCAATTTATAGGCAAATGGAGGAGTGCATGAAAAATTGTGTTTGCATGGTGTCTCCACCTCATTTGGCGACCATGTGCAATATTAAAGTGGGGGCGCCATTCAAATTGGCGACACCATAGGGTACATGCATGCAAGGCTAGTTCTGAATGCTTGGTTTCGAGGACTGACTCCATGGGGGCGCCATTCAAATTGGCGACCATGTACAAGCCTTAAAGGTAGGCGCCAAACCAATTGGCGCCACCTTCTGCATGTCTGACAAGTGGCATTGTTGTCTCCTGCATGCTGAACAAATCACTTATGGATGGCTTGCATGATTGACACATCATCTCTGACCATCTTAGATGTCCGACACGTGTCTGTCTTGTCTCCTGCATGCTGATGACTACCTTCTTGATAGCTTGCCTGGTTGACACATCAACTCACACTGTCTTGCAGGATTGACATGTCATCTCAGACACGTGGCTCTCTAGTATCCTGCATGCTGAATACTCACTTCTGTCTTGCATGACAGACACATCAACTCTTGACTAGCTAGCATGCTTGACACATCAACTCACACTGTCTTGCATGACAGACACATCAACTCTTGACTAGCTAGCATGCTTGACACATCAACTCACACTGTATTGCATGACAGACACCTCATCTCTGAAATTACTTGCATGCTTGACATGGTATCTCAGACTAGCTTCAATGTGAGACACTGATACCATCTATTTAAGTGTCTTACTATCACATTCATCTGCACTTGCAAAATACTTTTCATCTCCAAAATACTTTTCATCTTCACTCACATTAATACTTATCATCTGCAAAATACTTTTCATCTTCACTCACATTCATCTGCACTTGCAAAATAGTTTTCATCTCCAAAATGTCATCTTCATCATTATACAGTATCAACGTTCACTACAACGGTGAAACTTTTGAGTCTGAGCTTCATGGTTTTTGTTTTAGAAACACTGATACCATTAGAGTCACGATGAAGAGAAATGCAACCTTTTTGCATTTCAAAAAAAGAATACAATCCTTTATAGCATCAGGTATTGTGTCAAAGATGACATATCAGAATCCTATATTTTTTGAGAATGGTCAATGCAAGTTTTTCCCCCTAAAGATACGAGACGATGAAGATGTTGAAAGCATGTTTCTTAGTCATGAACATTCAGGCATGGATTGTATCGAGTTGTACATTACTCTACAACCATGTATACCGTCTCAACAGTCTCAACTAACAGATCAGGATCCAGCTGGTGGAGATGCTGCAGATGATGCACAATGGTCAGATGAACTCAACCCAGAAGCAGAAGTAGAGGTCGATATTGTTGATGAAGAAGAAGAGGAGACTGAGATACAGGTTGATCACATCCTGAATAACGACGATGAAGATGAGGCTCAACCACCACCAATACCTCCTACTCATGCCTATATTCCTCCTCAACATATGACAAATATGGATCTTCACGACGATGAAATGTCCGACAGTGTCTTCTATAATCCGTATCCGAGACCAGTAGGCGAATTAAAGGTGGGAGACATGTTTCGTACCAAAGAGGAATGTGTCTTGGCAATCAAAAAATACCACATGAACAACTTTGCTGACTTTACGGTGAAACGCACTGATTCTAGAAGGTATGTTATCGAATGTCGTAACATGCTTTGTAAGTTTCGTTTGGCTGCATCTTACAAGAAGAAAAATGACTCTTGGGAGATCGCTTCAATAGACCCACCACATAGTTGCGTCGCAACAACCGTTCAACAAGATCACCGTAAACTGAGCACAACTTTGATATGTCGAGACATTCTGCCATTGGTAAATAAAGACCCATCAGTGAAGGTGAGTATAATTATATCCCATATCCGAACAACATATAATTATACTCCATCTTACAAGAAAGCATGGATTGCGAGGACAAAGGCTGTTGAGCAGGTTTTCGGCAACTGGGAGGACTCATTCAAGGAATTACCACGGTTTTTATGGGCACTAAAAACTTATGTCCCAGGAACTGTGGCAATTCTGGAGATAGTGCCAGCAATGATGTCAGACGGAACCTGTGCTACAGGTAATAGAATATTTCACCGTCTCTTTTGGGCATTTGACCCGTGCATCAAAGGTTTCGCTTTCTGCAAACCTCTCCTGCAAATTGATGGCACTTGGTTATACGGAAAATACAAGGGTACGTTGCTCATGGCAGTTGCACAAGACGGTAACAACAATGTATTTCCCATTGCCTTTGCTCTTGTTGAAGGTGAAACGACTGCTGGATAGGGTTTCTTTCTTCGACATCTCAGAACGCATGTCGCTCCACAAGCCAATCTATGTCTGATTTCTGATAGACATGCTGCCATCGAAAGTGCCTACAACAACCATGACAACGGATGGCATGATCCTCCTTCTACACATGTCTACTGTATCAGACACATTGCACAAAACTTCATGCGTGCTATAAAAGATAAGAATCTTCGCAAGAAGGTGGTGAATGCTGGGTATGCTTTAACTCAACCGTCTTTTCAATATTATCGTGATGAGATTCGACTGTCTAATGAAGACGTGGGGAGATGGATAAATAACATCCCAGTAGAGCAGTGGACAAGAGCATTTGACGGTGGTTGTCGATGGGGCCACATGACAACAAACATTGTGGAATGCATGAACGGGGTTTTCAAAGGAATTCGAAACCTGCCCATAACCGCCTTGGTAAGATCAACCTATTATAGGTTGGCTTCTATGTTCGCAAGCAGAGGTGAAAGATGGAGTGCAGTGTTAATGTCCGGACAAGTATTCAGTGAATGTTGCATGAAGGTCATGAAAGAGGAGAGCATCAAAGCTACGACACACGCTGTAATAGTGTTTGACCATCATAGACAAAATTTCAGCGTCTAGGAAACAATGGGCAACAGCGAGGGGAGACCAAATTTAGCCTACGCGGTTAAACTACACAGAAGTTGGTGCGATTGTGGAAAATTTCAGGCCTTCCGCGTACCTTGCTCCCATGTCATTGCAGCATGCGCTTATACTCGTCAAGACGCTTACACCCATTTATCTGATGTGTACAAGGCCAACACCATCATGAATGTATATAGTCAAAGCTTTTCAGTACTACCAATGGAGGATTACTGGCCTCCATATGAAGGAGATATTGTTTGGCACAATGAAGAGATGCGTAGAAAGAAGAAAGGAAGGCCAAACAGCACACGTATAAGAACAAAGATGGATTCCACAGATAAAATGATAAGATTATGTAGTATCTGTCGTCAACCAGGACACAACAAAAACAACTGTCCCAATCAAGGAGCATCATCTAGATCTTAAGCTTATTGTAACATGATATCTAGATCTTAAGCTATTTGTAACATTGTATCTAGATCTTATGCTTTTTGTAACATTGTATTTCTGTAACAATCAATCATTATATATCATTAAGTTCTTGTTACAACGAGTTTCATAACCAACATCAGTACAAAACATCTGAAAACATAAATAATTCTAACTGATTACAACAATCAAATTAATATCGTCTCGACCGAACATCATTTCCCTAGCATCCTTATCAGTCTTCATTCGCACCCAACCAAAGATACTGTCAAGTCTCTCAATACTTCTGATTTTTTCCCCTTCTGGTATTTTCCCGTCTAACCATCGAACCAACTCCCTCTTCAGTTGATCTAACGTGGTGATGTTCCAAAACAGCATCAGCAATTGAGGTTTGTCTCTCGCATAAATCACCTTACCGTATCGGCGACGAACACCAAACATGATAGCCAAATGATTATATGAATTGTGGAACAATAGGTCACACTACGCATCTATTTATAAGACAAAAAAGGCATTTTATGAGGGACTCGACAATTGAGTTGGCGCCTCCTTTTAAAACATACACATAGGCGCCAATTGGATTGGCTAAGGCACCTACCCTAGGCTAGGGCACCTGCCCTAGCCAATCCAATTGGCGCCTCCATTCAAGTTTTAACAACAGTCGCCATATGAACAACTTTCATGTTCATCAAAAATCCATTTGAAACTTGGAAGCTCATCATTAATTTCAAAACATTATAGGTCATTTTGACAGAAACCCTAATTTTGGGTCAAGTTCGCAGGGACCTAACTCACTCATTTTTAATTATTTTGAGGTGGGACCAAGTGCATTGGAAAATTTAAGATGTCTAGTTCAAATTTTATGTTGGACAAAATTACATATTCCTAAAAAAAACACATGCAATAATACAAAACATTTTAGGTCAGATAGCAGTTGAAAAACTCAGAAGTCCAACTTCAACTGCCCATAACTTTCTCAAAAAAAATCCAAATGTTGCAAAATTTATATCCAAATTCATTGTCTTGAAAAGATCTACAACTTTCATGTTGGAGGTTTTTTCATTTGAGGCTTTTTTAAGGGAGGCACCAATTGGATTGGCGCCCCCTCTTAAAAATTACACATAGGCGCCAATTGGATTGGCTAGGGCAGGTGCCCTAGCCAATCCAATTGGCGCCTCCTTGCAATTTTTAAGAGGGGGCGCCAATCCAATTGGCGCCTCCCTCTAAAAGTGGGGTATATTGGGAATTTTTTTGAAAACTGGGTTATTTTGGGAATTTCTTCGAAAATGTGGGTTAATTAGGTAAAAAATCCCAATTATTCATATTTATAATTGTACCATTATCAGTCAAATCATTTCTATTACAGAGTTTGTATTAAAATAACACTAATAGAAACATTTGTTTTTTCATTTTTCCTAACATTGCCACCTACTTTCTCTCTCTCATGTGTGCAATTTTAAATTTTGATTTCCCCCTTTATCGACTTACTATAAAATAGATTAATGCATCTTCACTCTCTTCATTTTTTCTCTTCATTTTTTGTGTGTGTAGAATTTCTTATGAATAACAGATAACATTAACAAAGGTATTTATGTTTTATTTTCTGATTTTTTCATATTTCAGACTTCTATTTAAAAGAGTATAGGATTTTTCACATTTTTACATTCTTCAAATATGTATCCATTTGTATTATCAAAAAGAAGAATAAGTAAATATATATTTTATTTGCTTATTTATAACAATAAGTTTTGTTTTGTTTTTTCACATTTTAATCCCATTGACAAATTCTATAAGATATGGACGTTCGTAATTTTTTTTTCTCTGAAACTTTTATAAAATCAAAAATATTATTTTAAAATCATGTGGTATAGAAAAGATAAATAAGAAAGAGAAATATTATTTTCTGAAAAAATAAGGATAACATCAAACTCACTTGAGATGATGCACATTTTAAAAAATAAAATAAAATATTCAATCACGGAAAAAGTAAAAAATTATATAAAATTCTATGAGTTATTTATTCAATTTTTTTTACCAAAAGAAATTAATTTATTAAAATTATAACCAAAACACAACGTGAAAAAATACAAAATTAATTCTAGAAATAAAATTCAAATATATAGAAATAACAAAATATATTAACCTGTTTTTTATTAAAAAAATATAAATAAAAATATAAATTAGATATAAATCAACATATAAATGAAAGAAAAATTAAACAATTTTTAATGAAGAACATATATTTTTATTTAGCAAAAAAATTATTCGTTAATTGTTACATAGAAAAAGATCTCATTCTTTTTAACTTCGTCATAAATTATTATCATAAAATACCAAACCAAAACACACCATCTACAATAAAAATGGAAAAGATGAAAAGTTGATTGTTTTATCTACCATAAAAAAAAATCAATTAAAAAAAAGAATATACTTTGTCAAAAAAAAGAAAGAAAAGAATATACTACAAATAAAACATATTTCACTTCAAGATTGTTTTGCTTCTGAAAGATCCATATTCAATGTAGCTTATTTCAAAGTTTCTACTTATTGAAAAAATGTTGAGGAGACTGAGACAATGAGTAATATATAGTTTAAAGTATTTGAATATGGAAGAATATTGATGAAAATCATGGAATAAGAATTTAGGTTTTTGAGGAATCATGGTAAGATTTGATGAAGATGAGGAATATGGATGAAGGTCGTTGAATATGTTTGAAGGTTTTCTTGGCTTTTTTGTTAAGGATTAGATGAAAAATGTTGAAGGTTTCCCGAAGATTATATAAATTAATGGTGTGTTATCACTAATAAATTAGGCTTATTATTTTTCATTAATGTATTGGCCACCCCATTATAATTCTTTAGTACCACCCATCATTATTTTTCATTAATATATATATTCTTCATTCTTATACATATCAAGAAAATTAATCATTATTGTTATTTTTTCAAATAACAATTCTTCTTTTATTTATAGTACTCTTAATTATTTATTACATTCATTTTACTTTCTCTATGTAATAATTATCTAAGGGTAATTTTGAAAAAAGTGCAATTAATATCACCTTAAACTTTGCAAGAACAATTAAAAAGAAACAATTTTTTTTCAAAAATATTATACTTATAAAGAAACGGAAGGAGTATATATATATATATATATATATATATATATATATATATATATATATATATATATATATATATATATATATATATATATATATATATATATATATATATATATAAAAATATTGATCATTTATAAATATAAAACAAATATATAATATAGTTGTCATGAATAAATAAATAAAATATTAAACAAATATTTATTATTCAATGTTTAACTAGATTAATTTAAAGAGAAAATATATGTTTGTAATTGAGGCATAATATATGAACTTTTTATTGATATTTAAAATAGATTTAATCAAACACTAAACAACTATTTGATATTGATGGTCTTTTGCATTTTATGAATTAAATGTAAATTATATATTTTATTATCTAAATATGTTATAAAACGTTGATTAAATTCATTACATAACATAACATGAAAAATAAAATAGTTTTGATTAAATTTTGAGAAAACATTTTGAAATTAATATATGAAATTATGATTTCAATGTTTAACATATATTGTTGAAAAATAGTATAACTTATATCTTCATAATATTTTATAAAAAATAGTTTAACTTATGTCTTGATAATATTTTAAAACAAAATTCTATTTTTTTTAATTTATAAGTAAATTAGTTTTTAATGTTAATAGTCTAATTATGTGTCAAATGTTTATTATATGTCAACTCAGATTTGTAATTATGAGACAATTACGTTTTTCTATTTTTCTCTTTGTGCTCATATCTACACATTCAAATAAAATCCAATAATTATGTGTGTATATTGATAAATAAATAAAAAACCTAAATAACTTTATATATATAATGAGATAAGGTTTTATATGTTACAAATTTGATGTATATGAAATAATCAATCCTAAATTTTATTTCGCAAAGATCTGTTGTAATGAATTGAGTTGTACAATATATGTGAAATTATATTTATAAATATCAATTATTAATTTGATTGTATAAATTATAGTAACAACATTACAATCACATTTTATATACAAATTATTTTATTAAGTCATGTCTCACACATTTATAGCAGACCATTGCCTTTAACTATTGATTCAAATATTATTCTGTGTTTATATTAATGAAAGATTTTGCATTGATACATATTATTCTATGTTTTATTATAGATTCAAATATTTTTATAAATATTGTCAAAACAAAAATAATATTTATATATATAAAAAATATATTATTGCTTCAAATATTTTTATATACGAGTACAAATTTACTATTGATTCAAATGGTTTTATAAATAATTTCAAAATAAAAATAATATTTATATATGGAAAATATATATTATTGATTAAAATATCTTTATATACGAGAAAAAATATTTTTGTTATAATCGAGAACAACTTTATCACTGATCAAAATATTAAATAATAGAATTTTTTATTGAATAACTTTATCAAGCATTTTTTTAAATATTTGAAAAAAATTAAGGGAGCTTATTAAAAAAATTGAGTAAATATTTAAAAATTGTATTCTTTCATGTAAAATAATTGTCTTGTTTATAAAAAAAACTAAAACAATTAATTTATCTAACATAACTTTCAATAATTTTTAGTTTCAATTATATTATTGTTTCCCTTTCATCTTTCATCTTCTTAAGTTTGTTTTCAACATTCTATTTTTGTGACAGTCTACGAGCAAATACACGTTCAAAACCATATTCCATTCAAAAGATACCTCGTGTCTGCTGAAGCTAGCGGAAATATACCCGAATGCATCGCACGCTCGAACATACAAAAAAGTCGTCATCGAACTTTATTTATTCGTGAAGGAAAGGAAAAATATCGATAAAATCCGAGAGGAAGAGATATGCTGGGTAAGAAATTCGGTTATGCAAGAGGAAAGTATTAACACCCATAACATTTATGGTACTCCATAGGAACCATTTTGGTTGTTCTTGCTTGAATGAATGTTATATCTAAAGGTTACTCGCAAAAGAACGAGGGAAAAGGAAAGAAATAGATAAAAAGCCCGATGAGGATTATGGCCTGCATGTCTACATATCCTTATAGCGTAATAAGGAATTCAGAGTTTCGTAGTTCATAGAACTGATGATGGAAGATGAAAAGAAAAGTGATAAATGTATGGTCTGAACCAAAGGACAATGAATCGTGAAAGATATGAATGGTTCTCTAAGGCGGAAGAATAATAATTAGAATTGTGCTCACCAAGGATTCGCATCCTCGTGCCTACGTATTCTCACTGTGCAATGAGAAAATTAGAGCATTCGTAGTTTGTGGAACCACAAAAATAAAGGAAATAAGGAAGTGTTTGCCTAGGCAACTAGGACTAACAAGACAAATAACTTCAAGGGCATGATTGCAATGATGAACAATATAACTTGTACCAACAAAATTGTAACATGGGAACCCATAAAGGAGAATGAACTTTGAACCAAAGAGTAAACATGCGTCTTAGCCGACAAGAAGAAATTAAATGTTTGGGTACGAGCCAAATAACTCTTGGTTCATAAGGTGGACTGCCGTTATATCGTCCTAAAAGGGTATATATGTGGGCCAAAAGGAAGTATTGTTGGATACAAGGAATAGTATATCACTAGCTGGGGAATAGACAGTTCAAGATCAACAAAGAATGGTATCTTGGATCCATGAAGGAAATAGACTCTGAACCGAAAAGTAAACAGAATTCTTAGCCAAAAAAAATGAATTAAATGTTTGGGGACGATCCAAATAACTCTTGGTTCACAAGGTGGACTGCCGTTATATCGTCCTAAAAATATGTACGTGGAGTCCAAGAAGAAGTGTTATGATCTCAAAAAGATGGTATTGATTGATGAATGAAGATGAAGAATTAATAAATATGGTAGCTCGCGGAGAATCTGAATTCTCCTGCCTACGTATTTTCACCGTGCAATGAAAAAATCAGAACTTTCATAGTTCAGCCTACTAAGGCTGACATCAAGATGATTGAGGAAAAAGAAATGATTGATTGGTAATGGAAGAATGCTTGACAGTTGCTTGATAAGAATCACACTAAAGTCTATGAATAAGGGTGAATGCTTTGAATAGCTAAGGCCTACGCCCCATATGTAAATTCATTATAGACAAGGGTAGGAGAAACTCTGTCTCATCATTCCTTATTACTTAAGGCTCGTGGTGCATGATATTTCTCATAACTGATAAGTTGTTGGAGAAGAATCCTCATTGTTGCTCCTTTAGTTGATGTTGCTTTGTATGAAGAAGACTTGGTAGGTTACTCGATTCGCATTGCACTAAACTCTATGAATAAGGGCGGATGCTTTGAATTGCTATGGCCTACGCCTCGTATGCAAAGTCACTCTAGACAAGAGTAGGTGAAACTCCGTCTCATCATTCCTTATTACTTAAGGCTCATGCCATGCAATTTGAATCATATTTACCAAGTGTTAACCTTTGATGTATCTTGTATAATCTGATGCTTGATGTGACAGGGATACCTCGCGTGAAAGTCTGAACTTGAAGCTTGGAGATCCGCAATGTTAGATTAGTCCTATCAAGTGATCAAGTGACTTTTGATTACTTGAAGTTATATATGATCAAATGACTTAATTGATCAAAATTGCTTTTGTCAACTTGAATCGTAGGGTTTGGAATGACTTGAAAAGATTAGCCTAATCTAAAGGTTAGAAATATTCACAAGCTATTCCTAAGGGGAACATGCATTTGTTAGTCAAAAACTAATTAAAATTTTAATTCAAATTTTAAGCCTAAAGGGAATCATGCATTTATATGACAAAATGTCAAAACAAACTTATGAGGGTCAAAATGGTCATTTCAAAAAATGAATTAATTCCTAATCATGCAAATTCTAATTAAAATCTTATCTAAATCCTAAACAATTCTAATTAGCTCTAATTCTAAAAAAAATATTAAACTATTTTCTAAAATCAATTATAAAGTCTAATAAACCTAATTAAACTAAAATCTAATATTTCTAAAAATTAATCAAATTCCAATGTTTCTAAAACTCTAATCCTAAGTTCTACTTAACTAATCAAGATTAAGAAACCTAATTATCTTTTATTAACCCTAATTAATACATCCTAATCAATTACCAAAAAAACTAACAAAAAAAAGCTAAAGAAAAAATAGAGATGGGCCCAAAAGAATGATGATCCTAGGCATTGGGGGGTGAAAGCCCTGAAACAGGGTGCAGGAAAGAGTGGGCGCAGGCCCATTGAAGCTAAGTCCAAATCGTTGTCAGCTAGAGGAACATAGGGGTAAGAAACGTATTGAAAGGGGTGTGGCAGACCATGTAAGGTGCTTTGGGAGCCAAGCGTTTGGGCCTTGGGCCCAAATAGAATCAATGAACACGTACAACTTGAAAGAAATAGAGGTAATTGGAACAGCCAAAAAACAATTCCATGGAGAGCTTCAGAGACAACGACTCACTTTTCAAAAATCGGTGTATCGTCGATCACAACATCACCGCGTCTTCCCCGATTTATCATTGTGCTCTCATGTGCCTTACTCGCCTTTGGATAGCGTTACAGATTTTCGTTCTTGGTATGAGGACGTTGTATTTCGAAGCTTCACCGATTCCGGCTCAGCATTTCCACCTTCTCCGCATCTCACTCACGATGTTCATCATGTTCATTCATTCTCATTGTGATTCACGGATTCGCGTTTATCAACATCATCTTAATCCAATGGTTTGAAGTTTCAAATCACAGATGGCATTGAATCGTAATGTCGTTGTTAGCTCATAATTTCGATGCCCACTTTAGAATTACCAAAAGGGAAATCCCATGGGAAGATGTTTCGACCATGTGGAGATGTTTCGACCATGTGAAGATGTTTCGACCGGATATGGTGTTAAGGAGATCCAGTCGAAAGTTCCTGGGTGATAAGGGTCAGCGTGCAGTCAGGACTTAGAAATATTTCTTCAAATATTTGAAGAAGGTTTCAATTGGAGATTCAAAATTCAAATAAATGAGGGAACGTTGCTCTTATCTGAAAATGTTGAAGGTACACGTGGAGCATAATGGATAGTTGCATCCATGCAAAGTGTCATGTGTCTCGACGTGATTGAAGGTCCATTAGAAATGGTTATTTCGATTGAGTATAAATAAAGGGTCTTAGTGTTAGGATCGATGTGTGTTAAAGTGTGTACAGAGTCTGTAAAATTTACCAAGTACCCGTGTGAAGAGGAACCGTAAATTAAGAAATATATGTTTGTTTACACCATTGTCAGTTATTTTGAAGCAATACAATTTACCTTTACTTTTCCAAAAATACTTCTTTATTTCAAACAATCTTAATACTTCTTTATTTCAAACATTCTCATTTGATATTTGGTTATCCTCAGTTCTTTTACAGTTTTTCTCTTTAATTCATACTAGTCTTTTACTGTATGAATTTTAATCATCAGTACCACAGACACTGTCAGAGTGTTCATACTTACTAGAATTTACTTTAAAACAATTAACACATTGTCATACGGTGAACTGACTTTGTGTGTTTTTGCTTTGGAAAGCAAATGTCGCGGTTAGCAAGAGTCGCCACCGACTTTTCTTTTATCCAATAAGGAAAGGTGGAAAAGAACAGGAAAGACCTTAATTTAGATTTTGAGTTCGGGAGGTACATTATACAAAGGGAAGGTGTTAGCACCCTTTGTATCCATGGTTATCCATGGGCTCTTAATTGCTTAATCACTTATGTTTTTCTTTTGTTTGAAAAAAAGTGTTTGAGAAGTGTTTAGGAAATGTTTTGAAAAGGAGAATTTAACTTTGTAATGATTCTTGTATGAATGTATACAAAGTGGTTATCTCGTTTAGTTTTGAAAGGTGTGAGGTGTGAGAAGTATTTTAAGTTGTGAGTAAGCAATTAAGAGTTATACCTACCCAAGGTCTTTAGGGGCGTTTCCTATCCTTATGAGGGTAAAACTGTCCTTACTATTAAGAAGTAAGTAGTTTTGTCCTTTGGATGTAAGAGGGTCATCGATTGGTCATTGAAGGCAACCTTTGTAAGGATACCTTAGCATTCGAAGGGACGATCATCATTTAACCGTAGGCTATACCGAAGGGTCATCGAGGGACAAAGGCAACATTCGAGGGACTATGATGATTTAACCGAAGGGTCTTTGCTAAGTGCATCCCCACATTCGCGGGACATGACCATAATACCGTAATATCGTAGGGTAACAAAGAGAGGTCCAAGATCGCATATTTAAAGGCAAAGTTTTACAATTAATTAGGTAGCCGTAATCGATTAAGTAATTAGGTCCATATTAAAATCGATTAAATAATTAGGATGAATCTCCACATTAAAATCAACTAAATAATTAGAATGAATCTCCACAAGGGTATCCCACAAATAAAGTGGAATACCTAGCAAGCTACTTGTTCCTGGGAATACGTAAACCCTTACAACATTCAGCACACAGGTCAGAATACCAAATGGGGTGCAATCGAGGATTACACCGCAAACGAGACACAGCAGTATGAATGTCAGACAAAATAACACATGATTAGCATGGAACAGATCAGATAAGCATAGAACAGAACAATCAAAATATTAACGACTGTCACGTTCGCCTCTGCCTCGCCTAGCGAAGGCCTAGCGAATACTCGCTACATGCTCGCTTAGCGATGTGCTAGCGAGCGGCTGCGGATTTTGAATTTCAGAACAGTACGACCTCAACCTGTTGCACGCCTTATGGCATCCAATACATAAATTACATGGTTCAGCATTCACAACATTCAGGCACACTTAAATTCACATGCAAAACCTCAAATGTGTTTATGAATTCAATTATAATATCACATGCAAATTACGAACATAAAGCGGTAATAATAATGCAAACCTGTTTGCAATCGAATTGCAACCTTGAATTGGCGAGTCGGATTGAGTTGGGCGGAGGTGGCCTTGATGCAAACGAGTTTCCTTCAGGGTTTCCTTTAGGGTTGCTTTGAATCCTCTGAGTTAGCCTTCAGGGTTTGTTGCGCCTTCTCTCTATCTCCCGTCTTTGTTTCGTTTTTCCTTCTCCCCCTTTCTGACTGAAATCCTTAGTATTTATAATGCTTTTTCGTGACATAATGGGCTCAGAATGAAGCCCAGAATTTTATGGTATTCGCAAGCTTCGCTAGGCGAGTGGAATAGCGAAGGGTTCGCTAGGTGAAGGTTTTGCTCGCCTAGCGAGCAGGCCAGTTTGGGCCATTTTCTGGATTTGGTCATCTGTGTGCTGGGCCTTTGTTCTTTTGGGATCAGTGCCTTGAAAAATAAGTTGGAGTGTCCTGAAAAAATGCCTTGTAATATTAACGGGCAAATTTTGGGGTATGACAGCTGCCCCTGTTCAATTTTCTTGAATCGAGAGAATTAGAATGGTATGTACGCCATTCGTGGTCTGGAGGTGAAAGATTATTGAACACTTAGAATGCCCCAAAATTTCCACTTGTTAATCAACCATTAGTCTTGATGAAGATGGGCTTAAAGATACCATCCAGGAAGTTTGATGATGAGGACTTCAGAGTGCGTCGTACATTAGACGATATCTGAAGACATGGGTGTCATACCGGGTCATACGCTAGACCGTATGGTGAGTCATCCATTAGGCTGTCGACTTCGCCGGGGAGTCAGAGTGTTATATGCTGCTGAGGGACAAGGGATCAGAATGGGCCAGACGCCAGACCGTATCTGAATCGCAGAAGGAGTTATTCATCAGGCGGGTGACTTTGCGGGTGACTCCACTGGGGACGAAAGATCAGAATGGATCGTACGCCAGATCGTATCTGAGTTGCAGAATGAGCCGTCCATTAGGCTATATCTGAGGAAAGTAGAATTAGAATAGATCGTACGCTAGATCGTATCCGAGTTGAAAATCCAAAGGGGTCGTACGTTAGGCCGTATTGGAGTGGCGGAATGAGTTGTCTGTCAGGCCGCATCTGAGGATGAAAGGGTAGTCGTATGCTAGACCGCGTTTCAGAATGTACCGCGCGCTAGGTAGTATCCGAGGAATAAAGATCAGAATGGACCATACGCGAGATCGTATCTGAGGGGATGAAAATCCAAATGGGTCGTACGCTAGACCGTTTTGGAACAGTTGGAGGGACCATACGTTAGGCTGAATCCGAATGAACCATACGTTAGGCTATGTCTGACACCATTTGTATATGTTGTATTTACAATAAATGTCTGGGGATGGGCTTAGAGATGCCATCATTAGGAGAATGTCAGGATGAATGTTGACATGGAGTATATCTGAAAAACGTATCTGTAATCGATAAAGATGTCCGTCTGAATGGATCTTTATTTTGACTGTATCAGGAGGATAGTTAACCTGAAAAATAGAGTTAGCTTCGTGCCATGTTATGATGCATGGGATGTTTTATGCTTCTGAAAATAAATGCGAACAATGTATGGATGCGTATGCTATGAAATGATGCATGAATGAATTATGCATCCAAAAAGTTTTGCCAGGGGAAAATAAATCCCAATATTCTGGTTGGAGATATTTGTACTGATGACCCTTTCTTAGCTGGGGGTATTTGATTTCTGTCTGATGGTAGAAATATCCACTGGGGGACGGAAGAGATGATCCGTCTGTCTGGTGATGCCGACCTCTTCTGGGAAATAGCTGGTTCTTGTTGGGGAATAGAATTAGCGATCGGACTTGTTGGAAAGCATGATTAGACCTTCTCCTTAATCCTGAAGTCTTTTAGTAATTGCTATTGCTATTTTATGCATGTATTTTTGGTAAACATCAATCATATTCAAATGCATATATTAATTCAAATTAAATCAATGGACGTTTACGCAAACAAAACAGAAAAAATAAAATTGTATTGATTTTGAACGAGGGCCTATAAACAAGCAATTCGTGTACAGGGAGACAGAAATCCTAGTAAGAGGAAATTGTCAGGAAAACAAAGAGAAAGTGTCGCATCCTGCGAAAAATCAACCGGCGAGCTAAAAATAAAAACACACACAGAGCCGCCACTGCGCGTTATTTATCCCAAAATAGGGAAAGGAAACGCTCAGAGAAACCTGGAAAGGAAATGGTCTTGCGACCAGAGAGAAAGGGTAAGGGAGTCGGTTACGCAAGGGGAAGGTATTAGCACCCCTCACGTCCGTCGTACTCGACGGGATCCACGTTCTGAAATAAAGAATAGGTTGCTAAACATCACACACACACACGGGGAACGCAGGTGGGGTTAAGAGGAACGAGCTCGATAAGGTATCGCACCTTATGCCTACATATCTTGTCTGGAACAAGAATCAGAGCCTCTGTAGTTCGGCTTACACACGCCAAACAACACAAAACATATAAACAAGCAAGGGTGGCTAACATGGAGCCCGACAACCACTGGATGGAATTACGTCAGCATCCGAACCAAAACACACTCAAAAGGGCAAACGTGGAGCCCGACAGCCAATCACTGGGCTTACGTCGGCATCCGAACCCAAACACACGATCAGATAACAAGTAAACACACGCAAAAAAGAAAAAGGTTGCCCGGAGTGGTCTCGCACGACCACCTGCCTACATACCTCGTCTGGAACGAGGATCAGGGCGATGTAGTTCCCCTGAAAGGGAAAAAGATTTCAGCCAGAAACCGGGGGAAGACGCACTACTAGGGAGCTGGACTCGAGCCTAGTGTTGTCATGCATCGTTTACCCTAATTTCGGTTTTCTATCCTACTTGCATAAGCAAACTACTCCTATCCAGGAAAGAAGTAAGCACACAAGCATACAGCATAATTCAAGCATACATCAAATGAGAACAAGCATCTCAAACAGATATCCACACAGCACGCACTATAACCAAACAAGTGTCTCACACAATAGGTTTGACTGCCGAAGCGAGTCGTCTGTACGGGCTGGGTTTGCTCTTAACCTTGCCATTACGAGGCTAAGGTGAAGCAGATGATGGGTGAAGTGAGGATCAGACCTCACAGCTCTTATCCCTAACCAGGGAGAGCTCCTGACAAATGAGCATGGGTCCAGAATGGGGGAACCCTTTTATACTCAGAGACTCTGACACAATGTGCACTGCACGGATCTTGGGCTTTTGATCTCAATGCTACAACCATGTAATGGGAGCAAGGAGAAGACTCAACTGAATAGTGGGGGGTAGACTGCATACCCCTACCTTCCACCAATTGCCTTATTTAAAGGACTTTCACCTGCTTGGCACGAAAAATAAACAACCACAATCATTGCCTCTTAAGGAGGACTTCAGACATTTATTTGCCCGGCCCGGTAACAGCCGGGTCTCCAGACTACATGAAGTTAGGAAGTTATACCTCAATGCAAGTTGCTTAAGCAAAGCAAAGCAAAAGTTCACAAGGAACTGAGCAACTAAAGTACCTGGAAACAATCAAACACAGTTAGTAATCAGACAGACAAACCATAAACAGCAAGTGTTCAACCAATTAATCTATACAACTCAATACACAACACAAGGCAAGCTCAAAGCTTAAGCCCAAGCTTCACAACCTACAAAACCAAGTTATGTTAGTGTACAAATATCAACAACATCAATCAAAATTGATTTGGATCATTCTCCATGTTCATTATGCCTTTGATCCTGAAAAATCAAGCAAACATTAGCAACTAGACCACTAGGCCAAGCCTAGGGTCCAAAACAAGAAAAAAATCCTTAAACAGCAAGGCATTCACAAACCAACGTCAAATTAATGTCAAACAAGAGCCAACACAATTAGTCTCATGTTTATATCATTCATCATGCTCATGTTATGCACAAAACAATCCACATTGGTTCAAATGAAGCATCAAACATGCAAACAGAACTATTGCATTCAATTCCACACCAAAACAAATCTAAAAATTCTCAAATTATTTACACCTAAACAGAGGATATTCAAGGTCTAGCATGTCAAATTTTAGCCTAATTGGACCAAGGGAACCATGTCAATGAAAATCAACAAAAACAGACACAATTATAGGCTCCAAATCACAACATCAACACATGAACTCACTTCAAAAATTCATAACTCAATGAAGACAATAAAGAAATGGATGAGACCAAAACAGGGATGTCACATCATGTGTCTACTACAAGCATATCAAATTTCATGATTATCCAATACCATATGAGCATTTCACAATGAATCTATCAACCTATGTCACACAAGCTTGCACAATTGGTCACCAGAAATGAAAAATCACAATCAATTTGAAAACGCAATGTAAAATTCCACAAAAATTCATACAGCATCTTAACATGTTAATGATTCACCATGCAAAATTTCACATTATTCTACCAAGCCTAGGTCACTCAAAAAAATCCAGCAAGTTGACATAATGAGGTGTGACACAAATTGTCACACCTAAGTTCCAAAATTTGCTGCTCAATGACCAGGTATCAAAAATTCATGAAATTTACATGTAAATCTCCATCAGCCAGTCCACAATCATCACAAAAATTTTCAAGAATTTATTTAACACTATGAGCATTTCATGAACCAAATGGTAAAATGTATCAAATGTGAACACATGTGAAATAAGCCTAGGTCAAATGATATTTTTGCCATGCACAACTTTGACCAATAGGTCAAACAAATTCTGCACTCAACAACAAAGTCATAGGAAAAATTTCCACATTTTTCTGATTTTTCTACAATTTTTTATGAATTTTTAAAGGTGATTATGAATTTTTTAATGAATTAAATTAATTAAATGAATTAACCAATGGCAGCAGTGGCATTTCCGTTATTATCCTAAACCGGTCCAAAACGACACCGTGCTATTTAATGTGTTGGCGCATGGCTATAGGACAATTCTGGAGGGAAACAACATTTTGAATTGCCAAGCCAAAAAACAGGATCAAACGCGTTTTACATCCAGCACTGCTTCATCTTCCTCGCGTGTTCGCAAGCTTCCATCTCAAAACCGGTTTCAATCATTTCATCACCAAATTGCACAAACTAATACTCATTGGAAAGGTCTGAATGCATAGATCACGAATATATAACTTAATCAACCTAAATCTAACCGTGTAAACCGAATCGATCGTTTAAAGTTTCACATTCAAAGCTTCGAATCAACATAACTCAAGCTACAATTCACTATTTTACAAACCAAAAGCACCAATGGATTCTACATTCAATGTTCTATCAAACGCATATAAGCAATCAAGCAACGGTGAAATTCGATTTCTGACCTTACTTTGACGGCAGCGACGGATTTGATGACCTTTGCGCTTGTAGTGTCAAAACAGATGGAGCATGAGGATGTGTGAGGTGAGTAAAGCGCTCAAGTTCCGTTGCAATCGCTCCTAGTGCATGAAAACCGAATTCACCATGGATGGATCTTGTATGGACAGTCGCGATTAGGTGTGCATTTGATGATGAATTCCAAAAACAGTCCAAGAAGAAGTTGAATGAAGATTGGATCAACAAGAATTTTCGAATTCCATGGAGAATTGGAAGAGTTTGAAGGATTTTTGTGTTTTTTGTTCTTGAGAGAAAGTGATGAATTTGGAGGGAATTTGGATCTGATTTTGGGATTGTGAATTTTCTGTTATGATTATTGTGTGATTAGGTTTATATATGATGCACTAATCCAAGCTTAATCATGTAATTATGCAAATTGGAATTGTTAATGAAAGTGCTAATTTTTCAAGTGAGGGCAAAAATGGAATTTCCAATGCCAGCTCATTGCCACCTGTTTGACAGCTCACACACTCTCTAAATGACATGTGTGAGCTGTTGCAACTTGTCCCACTCTCATTGGATGTGTAATTTGCAAAATCACATGTGAATGCCACTTTGTCCATTTTTGCCATTTCATTTTACAAGCCAATTTTCAAACCATAAGCCTTAGGCATGAAATGATGATTCCAACAAATTTCAAATGCCATTTGTGAGGTGTAGCAAAAATCCCCACTCAAAAATTCCAATTATTTTGAAAGTTGGACAATTTTGCCCTTGGTCCATTTTAACTGTCCAGTTGAAAATTGACTTTTTGCATTGACCACTTTTGGAAAAATCCAATTATGCACCATGAAAGTACATGTCAAATGGAGTTTGTGCATATAAAGAACTTGCAATTTGGCCAAACCATGTGGAAGTTATGGCCTCCTGATTATGGGTCATTTCTGAAATTCACTGAGCCATAATTTTCCAACCATACATGGGATTTTCAAGTTCTTGGACTTTTTGGAAAGGTGAGAACAAGATCTACAACTTTCATGTTGAACAAATTTTCATTTGAAGCTTCCTTGGACACGTGGCCTTGAGGTCCAAAACTTTCCATTTTTGGAAACTTCAATTATAAGTCACTTTCTATTTTTGGCAGTTTTTGTCCTGACTTGATTTTCTTCATTTTTAAGCTTTGAGATGTCAAATAACACTTGTTCCAACATGAATGAAGTGTATCCAACTCATTTCCACCTCCAAATCCATCAGATCATGTACAGTTGACCACTGTTGACTTTTCAACTGATAGATGAATTTGGTCATGCATAGATCAATCTGAGCTTCAATTCTCAACTGAAATGGCTCAAGGGTGAAACCCTAGCCTCAATAAGCATAATATAATCACATAATGAACCTCATAACCATCATAAACCCCATCTCCTGATTATGCCCTGACTGGCCCAATGCAACTGATTAGGGTTGACCAGTGGTCAAAACCCTAATCTCAAGGAATCTTCTCCAATCTTCTGATGACATCCAATTATGATGATGATGATGTATCATTGCAATCAAGATGAAGACCAACATCCATTGAGAATCATGAAACCCTAATCTCACAGCCCAATCCTCAGATGGCCCATGATCAGTCAATAAACCCTAGACTTGCACTTTGATTTCTCCATCCTCTGATCAAGACTTGGAAAGATGACTTGCACAATGTAACCACATGATATGCAATATGCAATGCCTAATGCCCTAAAAATGATATGTAATATGTTAATGCTAGTCCCAAGAGAGGAGGGCAAATTTTGAGGTGTTACAGAAAGCTATGCAGAAAAAGTCCTATTGATTTTAATTCCACTACTGTCATTATGTCTTCAAGTATCTCATTCCTTGCTGTCGGATGGAAGTAATTAGCTTGTTCAGTCCTTTGAACTTGGTTGAAGGTGACTGAGAACGGGACATAGTCTTACGCTTTAATCCCTAATTTTTGCCTGGACCGCCTTTTCAGGTTTTCAGTCCACCAGGATACCCTTTTTTGCCCAAGCCGCCTTTTCAGGTTTTCAACTTGCCGGGTGTACATTTTTATCTGTTTATCCCTAATTTTGCCCGAAGCCTTTTTGGTTCGCCGGGATGCCCTTACTTTTGTCTAGATACGTCGACCTAGCGGGTCTTTTATGCGTAGTATTTTTTAACTATGTCCGCGTTCACCGGATGCGGGAAATCTTCACCATCCATCGTAGCAAGTATCATGGCTCCACCAGAGAATACTTTCTTAACCACAAATGGCCCTTCGTATGTGGGTGTCCATTTGCCTCTGGGATCACCTTGTGGTAGAATGATACGCTTTATTACCAAGTCGCCAATTTGATACACCTGTCTCTTGACTTTCTTATTAAATGACTGGGTCATGCGCTTCTGATATATCTGCCCATGACAAACAGCCGCAAGTCTCTTCTCATCAATCAAATTTATCTGATCGAGTCGAGTCTGAATCCATTCATCTTCATCTAAACCCGCCTCTTTCATGATTCTTAGAGAGGGAATCTGAACTTCCACCGGTAAAACGACTTCCATTCCATAGACTAAAGAGAACGGGGTTGCCCCTGTCGACGTGCGCACTGAAGTGCGATAACCATGGAGAGCAAACGGTAACGTCTCATGCCAGTCTTTGTACGTTACTGTCATCTTTTGTATAATCTTCTTAATATTCTTATTAGCAGCTTCCACGGCGCCATTCATCTTTGGCCGGTACGGAGAAGAGTTATGGTGTTTTATTTTGAACTGCGTGCAGAGTTCAGTAATCATCTTGTTGTTCAAGTTAGTACCATTATCAGTAATGATCCTTTCAGGGATGCCATATCGACAAATAAGACTATTCTTGATGAACCGTGCCACCACATTCTTGGTGACAAAAGCAAATGAGGCTGCCTCTACCCACTTTGTAAAGTAATCAATAGCCACGAGGATGAAACGATGTCCGTTGGAAGCAGTAGGTTTAATCTCTCCAATCATATCAATGCCCCACATTGCAAAGGGCCAAGGGGCTGTCAACACGTTTAATGGAGCAAGAGGCACATGTACTTTATCCGCATAGATCTGGCACTTGTGACAGGTTCTGGAGTGACGGTGGCAATCCGCTTCCAGGGTAGACCAATAATACCCTGATCTCAGAATCTTCTTGGCCATCGTATGTCCACTAGAATGAGTTCCAAAAATACTGTCATGCATGTCTTCCATAATCTTTTTTGCTTCCTTTTTATCCACACAGCGAAGCAAAGTCGAAACATGATTACGTTTGTATAATACTCCATTACTCAAAAAGAACTTAGCGGAGAACTTCCTCAGAAATTTTCTGTCATTGATGGATGCCCCTTTAGGGTATTCCTGAGTTTCTAAATATCTTTTTACTTCGTGGAACCAAGGTTTTTCTTCTCCTCCCTCAGTATTAAGTTCATAACAATATGCTGGTTCCTCTAATCGTTCAATGGTGATCCTGGGAGCTTCATTATCCCATCTGACTCTGAACATAGACGACATGGTAGCCAATGCGTCTGCCAACTGATTCTCTTCTCGTGGAATATGTTCGAATGTAATCTCTTCAAAGTATGGGATTAATGTCAACACCCGCTCTCGATAAGGGACGAGATTCAGATGTTTTGTGTCCCATTCTCCTTTGATCTGACTGATTACCAAAGCTGAGTCTCCATACACGCTTAAAAACTTGATTCTCAGGTCTATAGCAGCTCTGAGTCCCAAAATACATGCTTCGTACTCGGCCATATTATTGGTACAATCAAAACATAGTCTAACAGTGAAAGGAGTATGGCCACCCTTGGGGGAAACGATTACAACACCAACACCATTGCCCAATGCATTAGAAGATCCATCAAAAACCATAGTCCATCGGGATCCCAGTTCGGGTCCTTCATCCGGTCCAGGTTCTTCGTAATCAGTAACAAGCATGACGTCCTCATCTGGGAACTCAAAATTCATAGATTGGTAATCATCCACTGCTTGATGAGCCAAATGATCGGCCAACACGCTTCCTTTGATTGCTTTCTGGGTAGTATACTGGATATCATACTCTGTTAAAATCATCTGCCATCTTGCTATTCTTCCGGAGAGGGCAGGTTTCTCAAATATGTATTTGATAGGATCCATCTTAGAAATCAACAAAGTGGTATGATTCAACATATACTGTCTTAGTCGGCGAGCAGCCCAGGCCAAAGCACAGCAAGTTCTCTCGAGCAGTGAGTACCTTGTTTCACAGTCGGTAAACTTTTTGCTAAGGTAGTATATGGCATGCTCTTTTCGACCAGACTCGTCATGTTGCCCCAACACACACCCCATTGAATTTTCTAATACGGTCAAATACATAATTAGAGGTCTTCCTTCAACTGGTGGCATCAGAATTGGAGGTTCCTGGAGATACTTCTTGATTTTGTCAAAAGCTTCTTGACATTCGTCATTCCATATCATCTCTTGATTCTTCCTTAGTAGTTTGAAGATGGGTCTGCAGGTGGCGGTCAAATGGGAGATAAATCGGACAATGTAATTCAACCGTCCCAAGAAACCTCTGACTTCTTTATCTGTACGAGGAACCGGCATTTCTTGAATAGCTCTCACCTTAGCCGGGTCAACCTCAATTCCTTTACCACTGACAATAAAGCCCAAGAGTTTACTGGATCTTACTCCAAAGGTGCATTTGTTCGGGTTCAATCTCAACTTGTACTTCTTCAACCTCTCAAACAGTTTGTATAAATGATCGAGATGTTCTTCTTCAGTATGAGATATGGCTATCATGTCATCCACATATACCTCTATTTCATGATGGATCATATCATGGAACAAAACCACCATAGCACGCTGGTACGTTGCTCCTGCGTTCTTTAAACCGAATGGCATTACTTTATAACAGAAAGTGCCCCATTGCGTCACAAACGTAGTTTTCTCCATGTCCTCAGGCGCCATCTTAATCTGATTATAACCTGAGAATCCGTCCATGAATGAGAATACCTTGTGTTGAGCGGTGTTATCTACCAGAACATCAATGTGCGGAAGTGGAAAGTCATCCTTGGGACTCGCTTTATTCAAGTCTCTGTAATCTACACACATTCACACCTTACCATCCTTTTTCGGTACCGGTACCACGTTAGCAACCCATTGAGGATAAGAAGTAACGACTAGGAAACCGGCGTTAAATTGTTTCATAACTTCGGCTTTGATTTTCTCAGACATTTCCGGACGCATGCGACGAACCTTCTGCTTAACAGGACGACAATCTTCCTTCATTGGCAGCCGATGCACTACTATGTCAGTATCCAGTCCTGGCATGTCTTCATAAGACCAAGCAAAAATCTCTACATAGTCATGTAACATCTGGATCAATCTTTCTTTGACACTGTTTTCCAAGCCTGCTCCTATTTTGACTTCTTTCCTGTCTACCTCAGTACCCAGATTTACAATTTCAATTGATTCCTCATGCGGCTGTATGGTCTTTTCCTCTTGCAGTAACAGTCTGGCAAGTTCACCAGGGACTTCACACTCTTCCTCACTTCCATCCTCGACTTGGTAGATCGGATTTTCAAAGTTATAATGAACAGTAGTAGAACTATTATCAACGGGATCCAGAGTGGGTACGGATCTGCAATTTGTTACGTGAGTGTGTGTAAGAAAACATAGCTTGTTTGGAAGATGACAGGAAAGATAAAGAGCGCAATATTTGAATGCAAAAAGTCCATTGGTTTATTGAATGTGAATATGCTTATGAAATGACAAACCCTTAACAAATTAGCTATTGTGCCCCGGGCCTAGACACAATGCTTTAAGAAGTTCAATTGTAAACATTAAAATTAAAAAATTTGCAACACTAAAATAGACAATAACAATTACTCCTGACTAAAGGAAATCGGGATAGTGTCTTCAGCCTTCCAATTATTGAGTCTGTCACCAATTGTTGGGAAAATCCAGCTATCCAAGTCGCAATCGCTATCAGCATCTTCTACAGCATTAATCTGATTCTTGACTACCTTCTTAGAGCTAAACCCTAGGCCAAATCTATCAGACTTGTACGGTACATTGATCAGTTGACCCCAGCCAGTACGACCACCATCTTCAACCACAGCTTGAGCATCTTTCAGAGAAATCATAGCAGGAGGAGCATGAATAACCTTGGGCGCACAGGAAGTTGGCTTAAGGACAGGATTAGTCGGAGGAACTACTTCAAATGACTGAGACGGAGTCTCAAAGAATTCACCCTCCATCTCGACGTATCTGAAGGTATGTACACTACTGACGATATACTCTTCTTCCCCACACACAGTGACGATCTTACCCTCTATTGGATATCTCAGCTTTTGATGGAGAGACGAAGCTACATCACTTGCCCCATGAATCCAAGGGCGTCCCAGCAAGCAGGAATAGGCGGGACGAATGTTCATTACATGAAAGGTAGTGTTGAAGACTTGAGGTCCTATCTTGATAGGGAGAACCACTTCACCATGGACAACACTCTTCGCACCATCGTAAGCACGCACCACAATGTCACTAGGCTTCAGTTCAATGCTCTTGCAGTCAAGTTTATCGAGCACGGCTTTCGGTAGCACATTCAAAGAAGAGCCATTATCGATCAAGACATGAGACAAGGTGATCCCCTTACACTCAATGGAGATATGCAGAGCTTTATTGTGATTCTTCCCTGCTGGTGTCAGGTCAGCATTGGAAAAACCTAGGCCATTGTCAACAGTCAGGTTAGCAACATAGTTTTCGAACTGATCGACGGAGGTCTCCTGAGGTACATGAGCAGTCTTCAAGAATTTTATCAAGGCATTGGCATGAGATTCAGAAGATAACAACAAGGATAACATCGAGATCTTAGACGGGGTATGCCCCAACTGTTCTACCACATCAAAATCACTCTTGCGGATGATTTTCAGCACTTCTTCCATTTCTTGTTTGGCAACATCTTCAGTAGTAACTTCGACCGGTGTCTCTGACTGAGAAGGGTTGACTGGTTCCTTTCCCCGGTTTTCGGGGACTGGAGGTGAGATCTCTGGAGAAAAGATCCTTCCGCTTCGAGTAATTCTACTAGTCCCAACAATGTCAACGTCATCAAAATTAGCAGAATTATCATCTTGCTTTACACCATGGATGTAAACATCACCTCCATAATTCCACGGAATGGCTTTGCTTGAGGAATATGGTACTGGGCCAGGTGCAGTAATGATCAGGGGAGCTACCTTGGGTTCAACAGTAATCTTCACAGGTACTCTAGGAGCGGTAATCTTCACTGGAACTTTGGACCTAGCAATCACAGATATTTCTTCAATAGGGTCTTCCGCATTAGGAACCTTTTCGAAGAGAATTGTATGATCGTCCATCAGCCGTTGAATACCAATTCTCAACTTCAAGCAATCATTGGGTCGGGATATACAGAGATCGCAATTTTCAGCACAACCTGGAAATAAACCAGCTTGCAACAACTTCTTCTTGATGGCCAGGAGAGGAGATGCTAAGTCAGCTACATTAGAAATGTGAGAGTTGTCATCCATAGCATTAACAACCTTGTCATGATTAGGCATAGGTGCAGTGATGACATTGGGAGTCTCCGGAGGCTCAAATTCAATTTCCCCAGCGTCGATCATATCCTGGATTTTATTCTTCAACGACCAACAATCGTTTGTATCATGCCCGGGGCTATCGGAGTGATACGCACACCTGGCATTGGGATTATAACGAGGAGAAGTAGTGTTGGGATTCGTAGGAGGATCTTTGAGGGTAATCAAATTTGCTTTTAGCATACCCTGCAGTGCCTGTGCTAAAGTCATATTGATCTTGGTAAACTGCCTTCTTGGCCTGTCTTGTCTGTGCTGGAAGTTTTGAGATGGTGGCGCTGCAATCGTAACTGCTCCAATGGTATGGTCACGATTTTTCTTGTTACGACCCTTTTGACCGTACACAGCATTTGATTCGTTCCTCCCCTGGTAGGACCTTTTGGTGCTTGCAGAGGTAGTCGCCTGTATCTTTCCACTTCGAATGCCGCTCTCGACAAGTTCACCTGTCAATATAAGTTCAGTGAAACCCGATGAAGAACTTCCCAGTAGATGGTTGTAGAATGGGCCAGTCAATGTACTCATGAACATGTCCACTAATTCTCGGTCAGTCATAGGGGGTTTGACTCTGCCAGCCAAATCTCTCCATTTTTGAGCATACTCTTTGAAGCTTTCTTTAGATCCCATAGTCATATTCTGCAACTGTAGCCGAGTAGGCGCCAATTCAGAATTATACTGGTAGTGTTTGTAGAAAGTTGTCGCTAAATCAGTCCAGGTGCGGATGTTAGAGCTTTCGAGCTGATAATACCATTCCAACTGTGTGCCAGATAGACTCTCTTGGAAGAAATGGATCCATAGCTTCCTATCAGTGGTATACGGCTAAATCTTTCTCACATAAGCTCTCAGATGCATCTGAGGACAAGACGCACCATCGTACTTAGTGAAAGTGGGGATCTTGAATTTGCGAGGAATGACCACATCAGAGACCAGTCCCAAGCTTTCGAAATCCAGACCGGGCGCCTTCTGACCCTCCATAGCTAGCATACGTTCTTCCAGCAACTTGTACTTGCCATCTCTTGGAGAGTATTGTTCATTCTCATAATCTTCATCGTCGTCCTCAGAGTTGAAGAGATCAACATCCTCCTCTCCTGAATCATTTTCTGTCTCCTCTTCTTGATCTTTCGGAAGTCTAATCTTGACTCCTGCAGCCTGTCCTTTATGCCTCCTTCCCGGGTTAATGTAACTCACAGGTTTCGGGTCTTTCTTCTTCTCGAGCAAGAGAGCCTTCAGTTCTTCCTGCCCCTTGGATAAGCTCAGCATCATCTCCTAGAATTGAGCATTCTGAGCCTGGAGATCTTTGACAGTTTGTTTGAGAGCCATTTTTCTGTTTGGAAGGAAGACCGTGAGAATATTAATCTTTTAGAATACCTGTTATGCAATGTTATGTTATGCTATGCAATGTATGAAATGTTTTCAAGGACTCCTGGAATTTAACTTTGCGTAAACCACCCAAAAGAGGGAAACTTTTATTAATAATTTCTTTAATCAGTGTTTATTACAAAAAGGAAAAAATAAAAATACAATAAAAATTCAAGCCTCCCAGGGACGGCTTCTTTTTGGGCGAAGATATGTATTGAGTCTTCGTTCCTCATTAAGCTGGCTGGTGAGCTCTAATACTTTCTTCCTTTCTGCAACAAACTGAGTCTCAAAAGTATCCCTTTCCTCTCTTAGCTGGATCTAGGATCTCTTTAATTCTTCAACATCGGTAGGCATATTAGGATAAGGAATGATCTGAGGAGTACCTCCTTCAACTTCTGGTTCAACAATCAGCGGTCCGACTGCAAGGTATGGCATGACAAGTTCACGAGCTCTGGCTCGTACCCATCTGAGATAAGGTTCCATAGGAATAGAGTTTTTCTGTCCTAAAGTGCTTCTTTTCACCATGCCCCAGGCTCGTACAAATCTTTGACGGAGACCTTGGGAATCGTTGTCATAGTCAAACACAGTGCCTTGAATAATTCTTTCATGTGGACCCTCTCTTCGAGCATACCCCAACTGGCGTAGGGCTAAAGCTGGGTTATAAGTAATACCTCCTCTTATCCCCAGGAGTGGTACGTTAGAGAATTCTCCACAACGGTCAATGGTGATAACATCTTCTTTGAGATGAGGACACCAACGGATGTCTGAATGGGAGAGCGACATTATCCTTTGAGACCATTTCAGATTTTGCTCATTCTTCAAGACTGATTGAGGAAGGTGAGAAATAAACCACCTAGACAATAACGGTACGCAGCACATGAGAGTCCCTTGCCTTTTCATAGTACGAGTGTGAAGGGAATGCAAAATGTCTCCAAGCAAGGTAGGCACAGGGTTATGAGTGAGGAATATCTTAATAGCATCCATGTCTATGAATTGGTCTGGATTAGGGAATAACACCAAACCATAGATTAATAGTGCTAGAACATCTTCGAAAGCATGGACATCCATAACTTTTAAGAATTCTCGGGCCTTATTTATCAGGACTTTGGCAAGTAAACCCTTAACTCCACTTCTTGTTACCCAATTAGTTTCAATGTCAGACTTTGTCATGTGTAAAGCTGCGACAACTTCTTCAGACTTCGGAATCCTTTCTAAACCACTGAAAGGTATTTGATCAAGGATAGGTATCCCAAGCAGCCTGGAAAATTCTTCTAATGTAGGTACCAATTGATAATCTGGGAAGGTGAAACAATGGTGTTTAGGATCGAAGAATTGGAATAGAACTCTCATCATGTCTTCTTTGAAACCGGTGGTAACCAAATTGAGGAGAGAACCATGTTTCTTGATGAACTGAGCATGATCGGGAAGTTCTGACACTAAATCCTTGAGTTGAGGAGAGATCGCTACAAGATTGATCCGGATGGTCTTCCTGGAAGCCATAACCTGTTTAACAGAGCAAAGCTAAACCCCTAAGTCCTTGAAATGGTCAGTACAGTGCTATGAATTTATGATGTTATGATGTTATGATGTTATGCAAATACCAAGCACAAACAAGTCACACGACAATCATTCCTAAGTTTTAAGGCTTGCATGAGTTCCATAGGTAAGTACCCTCCCCACTGAAGTTTGGTTGGTTCAACCTGTCCTAGAATAGTAACCGGGTTCTAGAAGGATCTCCAATCATTGACCTTCCTTTAAGTCCACTTCAGTGCAACACCAAGTGGTTGACCAAAGCTTCCCTAAAGTCCAATCTCAAGGAGTGTAGTATCGAGTCTCAACCAACCCCAGTCGGAACCGAAGTCGGTTATCTCACTACTTTCTAATGGCTAGGATGAGTCGATTAGGGTTCTAAAGGTCTGGTTAATGCTTTGATGACACCACGCGAATGCCAAATTTTTCCTCAAGTAAACGTGAGGAACATCAGGACATCCAAAGTGTCACATTAACCGTAGCCATCATTTTAACCATTCCAGTATACACTGGATAGTCGCGATGATCTATTGCTACTTACCTAAGGTACACTAGATCCGGGTGTAGGATCTTTCGCTCGAAAATACCCTTAAAAGAAGGAACAATTGAAAACATAGATGATTTTTTCCTTAAGGTGACCTCTCTTTGTCCTCCCCAGCAGAGTCGCCAGTTCTGTCATACGGTGAACTGACTTTGTGTGTTTTTGCTTTGGAAAGCAAATGTCGCGGTTAGCAAGAGTCGCCACCGACTTTTCTTTTATCCAATAAGGAAAGGTGGAAAAGAACAGGAAAGACCTTAATTTAGATTTTGAGTTCGGGAGGTACATTATACAAAGGGAAGGTGTTAGCACCCTTTGTATCCATGGTTATCCATGGGCTCTTAATTGCTTAATCACTTATGTTTTTCTTTTGTTTGAAAAAAAGTGTTTGAGAAGTGTTTAGGAAATGTTTTGAAAAGGAGAATTTAACTTTGTAATGATTCTTGTATGAATGTATACAAAGTGGTTATCTCGTTTAGTTTTGAAAGGTGTGAGGTGTGAGAAGTATTTTAAGTTGTGAGTAAGCAATTAAGAGTTATACCTACCCAAGGTCTTTAGGGGCGTTTCCTATCCTTATGAGGGTAAAACTGTCCTTACTATTGAGAAGTAAGTAGTTTTGTCCTTTGGATGTAAGAGGGTCATTGTAGGGTCATCGATTGGTCATTGAAGGCAACCTTTGTAAGGATACCTTAGCATTCGAAGGGACGATCATCATTTAACCGTAGGCTATACCAAAGGGTCATCGAGGGACAAAGGCAACATTCGAGGGACTATGATGATTTAACCGAAGGGTCTTTGCTAAGTGCATCCCCACATTCGCGGGACACGACCATAATACCGTAATATCGTAGGGTAACAAAGAGAGGTCCAAGATCGCATATTTAAAGGCAAAGTTTTACAATTAATTAGGTAGCCGTAATCGATTAAGTAATTAGGTCCATATTAAAATCGATTAAATAATTAGGATGAATCTCCACATTAAAATCAACTAAATAATTAGGATGAATCTCCACAAGGGTATCCCACAAATAAAGTGGAATACCTAGCAAGCTACTTGTTCCTAGGAATACGTAAACCCTTACAACATTCAGCACACAGGTCAGAATACCAAATGGGGTGCAATCGAGGATTACACCGCAAACGAGACACAGCAGTATGAATGTCAGACAAAATAACACATGATTAGCATGGAACAGATCAGATAAGCATAGAACAGAACAATCAAAATATTAGCGACTGTCACGTTCGCCTCTGCCTCGCCTAGCGAAGGCCTAGCGAATACTCGCTACATGCTCGTTTAGCGATGTGCTAGCGAGCGGCTGCGGATTTTGAATTTCAGAACAGTACGACCTCAACCTGCTGCACGCCTTATGGCATCCAATACATAAATTACATGGTTCAGCATTCACAACATTCAGGCACACTTAAATTCACATGCAAAACCTCAAATGTGTTTATGAATTCAATTATAATATCACATGCAAATTACGAACATAAAGCGGTAATAATAATGCAAACCTGTTTGCAATCGAATTGCAACCTTGAATTGGCGAGTCGGATTGAGTTGGGCGGAGGTGGCCTTGATGCAAACGAGTTTCCTTCAGGGTTTCCTTTAGGGTTGCTTTGAATCCTCTGAGTTAGCCTTCAGGGTTTGCTGCGCCTTCTCTCTATCTCCCGTCTTTGTTTCGTTTTTCCTTCTCCCCCTTTCTGACTGAAATCCTTAGTATTTATAATGCTTTTTCATGACCTAATGGGCTCAGAATGAAGCCCAGAATTTTCTGGTATTCGCAAGCTTCGCTAGGCGAGTGGAATAGCGAAGGGTTCGCTAGGCGAAGGTTTTGCTCGCCTAGCGAGCAGGCCAGTTTGGGCCATTTTCTGGATTTGGCCATCTGTGTGCTGGGCCTTTGTTCTTTTGGGATCAGTGCCTTGAAAAATAAGTTGGAGTGTCCTGAAAAAATGCCTTGTAATATTAACGGGCAAATTTTGGGGTATGACACACATGTCCTAGGATCAATCTGATTGATCCTATGAGTAACCAAATTTAGTATTTTGGAAGATCAGCGGGTGTTTACCAATTTTCACGGTGAACAAATTGGCACGCCCAGTGGGACAATGCTAACGTTTTTTTAGAAAATTGGAATTGTTTTTATTTCTTATTGTTAATTCATTTTTCTCCTTTTTCAGAAAAAATTCGTTGTATGTTATTAAGGAGTGGTAAAGTAGCCATAAACAACGAACAAAGACCAAGAAGAGAATCCACTACGAGGATGGCAAATTTAAATGCCCCAGATAACCAAAATTCTCAAAATCCATCAACCAACAACATAACATCCCCTTCTTCTTCGATAGGGGCGAACACGACCACAATGCATGTGTCTGAAACAATCCCATCTATGACGAGTTCGATGCCAACATATTCGATCTCTCATACTAAGACGATTTTAACTTACATCGGGCCTAGGGGGCCTCCACATACACCCCCACTAATTGGAAATGTTCTAAACAGGCCTTTGGTACCCCCTGGTTTTTCGATACCATTTGTTAGTCGAGAACAACCATATGGAATGCCAACTTCAGTGATGGCAAGTTTACATAACGCTGGTTCTAATTTCTCAGAACCAGTGGTTAACATGAACTCTCCAGTACAAGGGTCTAAGGTTAACATGAGTTGAAATAACCAATCTTCAGGTTTGAGACACCAGACACAACTATATAGTCTTACCAATAACTCTGCAGCAATGTGGAGACAACAGATGGACGAAATCAACCATGAGATGGTCCAAATGTTAACCCAAACATTGACCACCGTATTAAACCTCTGATTCAAAGTATGCCTCAGTCGAATCATGGAGATGATAGCGCAGGTGGCACAAATGTATGAATTCCTGGGTGTACCACAACCCCAACGACACCCTCTTAGGGATTGGGTAAGAGAAAACCAGGGGGAAACCTTCGAAGAAGACCTTACTATCAACCAAACCCCACAAAATCAACCACGACTAGAGATGGTGAATTAGGAAGTAGAAGTCAGACCCTCTAGGATCAAACCACAAATACCCAGAGAAAGGGAGTCAATGGTAGTAATGGTAAATAGAAACCAAAACCCCGATAATATCATACGGCAAGTTCGACATGACGATTTGGCAGCAGATAATAATCTAGTAGCCATGGTCGAGAGGATTATGGTTCGAAATAGGGTAAACTTTGGCCTTCGAAGGCCAAATTATACATCACCTTTGTCAGAGTATATCTTACAGGCAGAAGCACCCCCTAGAACAAAAATCCCCAAATTCACTAAGTTTTCTAGGGATACTACCGAATCCACTGTCAAACACATGGCTAGGTATTTAATTGAGGCAGGAGACATGTCAAACAATGAGAACCTTAGGATAAAGTTTTTCCCAAGTTCTTTCACAAAGAATGCCTTCACATGGTTCACTACCTTGCCACAAAGTTCGATCCATACTTGGAATCAACTAGAGAGAATGTTCCATGAGCAGTTTTACATGGGACAAACGAAGATAAGTCTAAAGGAATTGGCTAGTATCAAACGAAAGTTTACTAAGCCAATTGATGACTATCTGAGTAGGTTTCGATTACTCAAAGCTATGTGTTTTATGCAAGTGCCAGAGCATGAGCTGGTCGAAATGGCCGTTGGGGGCCTTGACTATTCGAATAGGAAGAAATTAGATACCTAGTATTTGAGAGACATGGCCCAACTGGATGATAGGGTTCGACAGTTAGAACGCTTGAAGGAAGAAAAGGCTAGAGCAAATAAAAATAAAAGGGTAGCCTATATCGATTTTAGAAATGATGATGAAGGGTCATGTGTAACGGAATTTCAGACTTCGACGAAAATGAGATTGACCTTGCTGAATTGAAGCAAGGGCCACCTTACGCGTGTAAAGTTTTGGCCCATTCAAATGAGAAAAACCCTATCGAGCCAGAAAAGAATGATAAATTTCCCAAGAAAACTTATACTTTAGACGTTACAAAATGTGACGAAATTTTTGATTGGTTAGTTAAGGATAGTCAAATGATAGTACCCCCGGGTGCTAAAGTACCTCCTTTAGAACAAAGAAAGAAAATAGGGTTTTGCAAATACCATGGTTTTCTGGGTCATAAAACATCTTAATGTTTTCTTTTCAGGGATCTTGTGCAGAATGCCGTCCAAGAAGGGAGACTCAAATTTGGAGACAAAACTCGGAGCCAAATGAAGATCGACTTTGATCCTCTGCAAGTGGCTGATGCCCATTATACGGAGCCAGAGGAAGTGAACCTAGTCGAAGTCACTGATGATTTCGATATGATTGAAGTCACTGAAGACTTTGTCAATGAACCTGTTATGGCTAAGGTTTTTGAACGTCTTGATCAGGAATCTCTTAATGACTTCATTCAAAAACCTATGGGAGATGCCACCAACAAGAATGCTGATGTCTCTGATGCTGGAATCACTGAAGGTTCTAATCTGATGATAGTCACCAAGGAAACCGCTGATGGTTTTGTGCAGATAGATAAGGCCACCGAGGGCCTTCAATTACAATTCCAAAAGTTAGACATCACTGAAGATGTCGACATGGAGGTTAATATGGTCGAGATATCCCAGAAGACCTCCATGGAAGTTGACGATGAGTGTAGACAAGAAGAATATAACAAAATTGCCTTCCCTAAAGAGGACAAAACGATGTCTGACTTCCTCCGAAGGTGCCAGAAGAAGCAGTCGGAAGTCATGTTATGCTCTCAGTGCAGTGTTGTGTTCGACAAGAAGGCGACCGAAAATCTCAAGGGAGTAAGGAGGGCGAATTACCAAGGGGTCACGAAGCTTTTTAAAGTCAACCGATTATTCATACCATAAGGGATTTCGACCCAAGGAGATACCGTGATCCAAGATGGCCGATGGTGACTCTTGGTGAAGCAAAGCGAAAAGGTCCTACTACTAAACCCATTTCTTTCAAACCTAGTGCGGAAGTTTCAAATGGGAAGTGGGTAAAGCTAGTAGATGGCAAGAAACATGGTCAAGGGAGATGGCAGAGCTTCGAGGTTGAAAGAGGTTCGTCATTAGCTTACCGTAGGGAATTTCAGACCGACAAGAGAACCTTCCATGTATCTGAGAATTATAAAGGAAAAAACCTTATGACAAGGTCTCATTAGAGAAGGGGGCAGAGGAGAAGGAAAGCCCATATGGATGCTGGTGAAAAAGACAAAGTTGAGTCTAGCACCAACGTGCCTGCAAGACAAAGGGAAAACTCAAGCTTCGACAAAAGAAAATTTAATGATCCAGTAGAGGCGGCCAGAGAAAGATATAATAAAACGGTTGCTGAAGATGAGATGTTTACTGATAATTTCAACTCAGGATCTGAGGCTTCCCTAGATATCTTAGTCGGTGTGGTGTCTGTGATGCCCAGGTAATTCGACTGGATCACTGAGGTTGAAGATACTGATAGCATTACAGAAAGAGAGATAGTTACTCATAAGCCAGTATGCTACTACGTGATGAATAATGATTGCGTCGAAGATCAAAATTCCTTTTTCGAGAGACCCAACGAGGCTATGACGAATCACCTTAAGCCTTTCTTCATTATTGGAAAGTTCGAAGATGTCCCCATTAGTAAAATCTTGGTGGACTGTGGCGCGACTGTGAATTTGATTCCTCATCACATGTAGAGGAAATTTGGCAAGTATGACACTGATGCCAAACCTCATAATATGGTGCTTACCAACTATGAAGGTAAAATGGGTTCCACCCTTGGTGTCATCTAATTCGTGTTAACCGTAGGAACAGTCACAAGATCCACAATGTTTATGATTGTGGAAACGAAGGCCAACTATAATCTTTTACTTGGAAGAGAGTGGATACATGGGGTCGGAGTTGTCTCATCCTCAATTCATTAGAGGATCATTATATGGCATCCAGATGGTATCGTGGAAAATATAGAGGCAAATCAAGGGTACTTTAAAACCCCTATCAACCATACCGACAGACGCCAGTTCGACAAGCATTTGGCCAATATCACTCCTTGTGATTTGGTCGATTTTGCATTCACTCCTGATGATAACGCTTATTGTTCCTTATCTTTGCACCCTTACAATGGCTTTCACTGGGATAGAGATTAGTAGGCGAAGATGACTTTGGATACTTAAGAGCGTTTGGAATTGAACCCACAGGTTAGGGAAGCGAATTAAGTGTTGATGACTGAGTTCGCAACATTAAAAAGGATTTCGGTTTAAATAGCCGAAAACAAGCAACAATTGGCCTTAGAGGCCGAAGTAAAAAACATGGTTGCCGAAACCAGTGAAGTTTTTCATCCAATAGGTCCTGGTAAGGAATTTGACCCAATGCCACCTGACAAGGGTCAAAACGAAGAGCAAGGCCAGAGGCGCGACGCTATCTACGACGATGAGCCTTTGGGTTTCGAGAAGGATCCGCTAGCAACAAATGCTAAAATGATGGCTTAGGATCCATTGGAGGAAATATACTTGGGAAATGGATTGATAAAGAGGCCAACTTACATTAGCGCCAATATCCACCCTCAATTGAAAGTTGAAGTGGTCCAGTTGTTGAAAGAGTTCAAAGACTGTTTCGCGTGGGACTATGATGAGATGCCTGGTTTGAGTAGAGATCTGGTCGAGTTAAAGCTGCCAATTAAGCCTGGAAAGAATCCCATCAAGCAGAACCTAAGGTGATTTGCACCAGCAATACTCTCGAAGATCAAAGAAGAGGTCAAAAGGCTTCTTTGTTGTAACTTCATTCGCACAACCAAGTATGTTGAATGGTTAGCTAATATTGTGCCTGTTATAAAAAAGAATGGTACTTTGAGGGTTTGCATAGATTTTAGAGATTTAAGTACTGCAACCCCAAACGATGAATATTTGATGCCAGTGGTAGAAATGCTAGTCGATTCCACTGCAGGCTATGAATATTTAAGCATGCTCGGCGGATATTCTAGGTATAATCAAATATTTATTGTAGAAAAGGATGTCCCGAAAACAACATTTCGATGCCCTGGAGCCTTAGGCACCTACGAATGGGTGGTGATGCCTTTTGGTTTGAAAAATGTTGGGGGCACTTACCAAAGGGCAATGAATTCGATCTTCCATGATTTTATATAGACTTTTATGCAAATCTACATAGATGATATTGTCATTAAGTCTATTTCAGGGAAGAGCCATATAGACCATCTTCGAATATCCTTCGAAAGGATGAGAAAGCATGGTCTAAAAATGAATCAATCTCAAATGCACTTTTTGTGTGCAGGCTGGGGATTTCTTAGGCTTTGTGGTCCATAAAAAGGGAATTGAAATAAACCAGAATAAGACCAAGGCCATAATGGAGGAGAAAATGCCATCAACAAAGAAAGAATTGCAGTCACTACTGGGCAAGATCAATTTCCTGAGGAGATTCATCTCAAACCTTAGTGGGAAGATACAAACTTTTTCACCATTGCTTCGACTAAACAAGGAAGGGTTCAAATAAGGGCAAACAACAAGAAGCATTTGATAAGATTAAAGAATACTTGAGTCATCCACCAATCCTGACACCACCTTGTAGAAATAAGAGTATGAGATTGTACATATCTGCGTCTGACAAGACTTTAGGGAGCATGTTGGCTCAAGAGGATGATAATGGCATCGAAAGAGCCATATACTACCCCAATAGGGTCTTAAATGATGCAGAAACTAGGTATAACATTGTTGAAAAATTGTGTTTATGCTTGTATTTCTCTTGTACAAAGTTGAAGCATTATATAAAACCCGTTGATGTTTATGTTTCATCTCATTTCGACATTATTAAACATATGTTGTCCAAACCGATTTTGCATAGTAGAATTGGGAAGTGGGTGTCGCAACCTGAAAAATACAGTGTGCAAAAAAAACAACCGGCGAAAGAGAATGACAGAAGAGTCGCCACCGTGCGTTATTTATCCCAAGGGAGGGAAAGGAAACGCTCGAAGTAAACCTGAAAAAGGAAAGGACAAGACGGGGTCTCGCAACCAAATCTTGGGTTCGGGAGTCGGTTACGCGAAGGGAAGGTATTAGCACCCCTACGCATCCGTAGTACTCTACGGGATCCACTTTTGTAGTTTTTGTCTAAAGGGTGTGGGTTTACCTAATGTGTTTATTTACTAGAAAGGTTAAGAGAAATGACTCGCGCGGATGTCGCATCCACTGCATACGTATCTCATCTGAATATGAGAATCAGAGTCTTCGTAGCTCGGCTGACCTATGGGTTGGGGGGATGTGTGCTCGCTAAGACATCGCGTCTTATGCCTACGTATCTCATCTGGAATGAGAATCAGAGCAAGCCGTAGTTCGGCTAACTACGGGGTTATGTATTGGGTTTTGGACGAACGACGTCACTACGTAATCTACCGGATGCTCGACCTTTGGAGACTTACTCGCCTGTAGTAGAAGGAGTAAACGTGTTGCTTTGGATTTTAGGGTTTGGGATGCTCGAGGGCAAACAAGCAGTCCTTGACGAAGGAACCGCGCTACATGTGGGGATATGAATACAAAACACAAAACATGTATCTCAAAGTAAAATGCCACCAAGGGGCCCAAACATTGCCTCCTATCGAGGTCTTCCAGCTAAGAAAGCGATAAAGTACGAGAAAAGGAAAAAATTACCACACGGATAAAGATCTGAAGTTACAACAATTAAAGGATTAGCAACCCTGAGATCTCTCCAGCTAGACCATCAAAGAAAATCAGTCAATACGATTAATCAGGATAAACCTCCGGATGGTATCCCTGCAAGAGTATGTGAGCCCTCGCGAAAACTCAACAGAAAGGTTAGACAAACAAGGTGAAATCCAGGGAAAACAATGCCATGGCAACACAAAGACAGGTTAGAGAAACAAAATAGGGTAACCCAGAGTTGCCCCTAAATCAAAATGTAACCACATGAATAATTCCATCAAAATTCACAAAAGGCTCACAAAAAAGGTATCAAATTCACCCATAATACCTCATACATTTAGAGCATTCAAATTAAAGGCATAAAGATGATGGATATAGGGCAAACCTGATTGGAGAGCTTGATTGAAATTGAGTTGCACCCGTGAGGTTTACAAGTTGAGTTCCCTTCAGGGTTTGGAGGCTGCTTTGAGTTCTCTGTCAGGTCTTCTCTCGCTATCTTTTTCCTCAGGGTTTTGTTCCAAGGAAACCTCAGAGTGTTTTGTTTCTCCTCAAAATCCCCCTTTGTTCTGTCTTCTTTCTCTCACTATCTTTTTCCAGTGAATCTCCCAGTGTAACTCCAAGTGTGTTTTCCTCTACTGAAACTTCAGTATTTATAGACTGATTTTCGTGGGTAGTGGGCTCAAATGAGGGAGACCCAAGTGTCGCATCCGCGAAAAACAACCGGCGAGACTCAAATAAAAACACAACACAGAGCCGCCACTGCGCGTTATTTATCCCAAGATAGGGAAAGGAAACGCTCAGAGAAACCTGGAAAGGAAATGGTCTCGCGACCAAAGAGAAAGGGTAAGGGAGTCGGTTACGCAAGGGGAAGGTATTAGCACCCCTCACGTCCGTCGTACTCGACGGGATCCACGTTCTAAAATAAAGAATAGGTTGCTAAAACATCACACACACACACGGGGAACGCAGGTGGGGTTAAGAGAAGGGAGCTCGATAGGACATCGCGTCCTATGCCTACATATCTCGTCTGGAACGAGAATCAGAGCCACTGTAGTTCGGCTTACGCACGCCAAACAACACAAAACGCACAAACAGATGGCAAACATGGAGCCCGACAACCACTCGATGGAATTACGTCAGCATCCGAACCAAAACACACACCAAACGGCAAACGTGGAGCCCGACTGCCAATCACTGGGCTTACGTCGGCATCCGAGCCAAAACACACGATCAGATAACAAGTAAACACACGCAAAAAAGAAAAAGGTTGCCCGGAGTGGTCTCGCACGACCACCTGCCTACATACCTCGTCTGGAACAAGGATCAGGGCGATGTAGTTCCCCCTCAAGGGAAAGAAAATCTAGCCAGAAACCGAGGGAAGACACACTACCAGGGAGCTGGACTCGAGCCTAGTGTTGTCATGCATCATTACCCTACGTTCAGGTTTCTACCTACTTGCACAACTGCAAGCTAATCCTATCCAGGAAAGAAGCAAGCATACAAGCATACAAGCATACATCAAATGAGAACAGGCATCTCAAACAGATATTCACATAGCACACACTATAACCAAACAAATGGGCTCAATCAATAGGTGTAACTGCCGAAGCAATTCATCTGTACATGGGTGTTAGTCGCTCTTAACCTTGCCATTACGAGGCTAAGGTGAAGCAGATGAAAAGGTGAAGTGAGGATGAGACCTCACAGCTCTTATCCCTGACCAGGGAGAGCTTCTGACAAAGGAGCGTGGGTCTAGAATAGAGGGACCCTTCTACGCTCAAAGACTCTGACTCGATTGTGCAACAGCACAGATCTTGGGTTTGTGCCCCAATGCATCAACACACAGCCGTGTGAGCAGAGGGACTACACACAGAATAGTGGGGGATAGATTGCATATCCCTAACTTCCACCAATTGCCTCATAGAGGACTTCACCTGCTTAGGCACAATATTAAACAATCACAATCATCGCCTCTTAAGGAGGACTTCAGACAGTTTGCCCGGCCAAATAACAGACCGGGTCTCCAGACTACATGAAGAATAGAAGTCCTACCTCAAGTGGTTTAAAAACCAAGCAGCAGCAAGCAAGTTCTTAAAGAACTGTAAGCAACTAAATGTACCTGAAAACAATCAAGTATCATCAGTGCTCAGACAGACAAATATAAACAGCAAATGTTAATCAGTCAGACTATACAGATTAATGCACACAAAGGCAAGCTATAAGCTCAAGCTCAAGCTTCACAACCTACAAAACAAATTCATGTTAGTTCTCAACACCAAACAATGTCAATTTAATCCACTTGGTTCAATCTCCTTAAGCATTGTGCTTTTCATCCTGAAAAATCAAGCAAATGTGAGAAACAAGACCACTAGGCCAAGCCTAGGGTCCAAAAGTGAGAAAAAAATCTAAACAGCAAGCAATCTTCAACCAAAATCAAGTTAATGCCAAACAAAAGCAAATGCCATTGGTCCCATGCTTATATCATTCACCATATTCATTTCATGACCAAAACAAGCCAAACTAAGTCAAACATAACACCAAACATCCAAACAGAATGGCTTTAACCAAATCCATATCAAAACAATTCCAAAAATCCTCAAATAATTTACACCTAAACAGGACATATTCAAGGTACAGCATGTCAATTTTCAGCTCAATTGGACAAAAGGAACTATGTCAATGAAAATCAACAAAAACAGGCACAAATATATGAGCCAAACCATAACATCAACACATGCATTCACTTCAAAAATTCACAAGTCAATGAAAACAATTAAGAAAAGAATGGGACCAAAAGCATCATGTCCTATCATGTGTCTATAACCAGCATACCAAATTTCATCATCATTCAATACCATATGAGCATTTCACAAAGATATTCCAAACATATGTCACATAAGCTTGCACATTTGACCAACAGAGATGAAAAATACCAATCAAATTGAAAATGCCACATAAAAATCCAGAAAAATTCACACAGCATCTCAACATATCAATGATCCCTCATACAAAATTTCAAGTCATTCTAACATCTCTAGGTCATGAAAATAAATCCAGAAAGTTGACCTAACTAGGTGTGACACAAATTGTCACACCTAGATTCAAAAATTCATAACTCAATCATCAGGTATCCAAAATTCACAAAATTTACATGTAAATCACCATTGGCATGTCTACAATCACCACAAAAAATTTCAGACATTTCTCTTAAGGCATGAGTATTTCACAATGAAAATGGTAGAATGTGTCAAAAATGCATACAAGTCAAACAACCCTAAGCAAAGTCAACAATCCATCATGCACAATTTTGGAAATTATGTCCATAAAATTCTAGAGAGAAAATGGGAACTATAGAAAAAATCCTCCTATTTTTTTGACTTTCCAATAATTTTTTATGAATTTTCTAATGTTTGTGTGATTTTTTAATAATATTTCAAGTATTATTATTAATTAAATGGAAGCAATGGCATTGTTGTAAATAAGCCTGGCCAGATCAAAACGACACAGTTTCATTAATTGAGGTGTCGGCGTGTGATTGGTGAGAAGCTAGCGGGAAACACCATTCGAATTTGGCCAGGCGCGCGTATGGATCGAACAGAGTATTTTTCCAGAAAATCATCGTCCTCAACATGCGTATTTCCAGAATCTCATGAACATGAAGAACAACAAACCTCCACCAAAATCCACAAACGAACAGTCATTGGAAAGGTCTCATCACGTGGAATACGAATATGTCCATGATTTCGTCCAATTCTTCCTAAATTCTTTGGATCGAACGCTTTAGGTTTTTGCATCATTACTTCTAATCGACATAACTCGATCTAGGTTCATCCATTCCTAAAACTAATTGCATCACGATGCTCTACATCACACACTCTACAAAACGCATATGAGCATGAAGGCAATGGCAATATTCGAATTCTGACCTTACTTCGAAGGCAGCGATGAATTTGATGATCTTTGCGCGTGTAATGTCAAAACAGATGTAGTAGAAGCTCCAAGAAGTTGAATGCAATGCTCAGGTTCGATTGATGTTGCTTCTAATGCACAAAATCTCGATTCACCATTGATGGAGCAAACTTGGACAGTCGCGCTTTGGTGTGCCTTTGATGCTGAATACCAAAAACAGATGTAGAAGATGATGAATGAAGCTCGAATCCAAAAGCACTTTGCCAAATGATCAAGAATTTGAAGAGATCTTTGGATTTTGGTGTGAAGTGCTCTTGAAGAATTTTGATGAATCTTGAGGATTTGATGTGATTTTGGGAATTGTGATTTTTTGTTATGAATTAGTTATGTTTAGGCTTTTGTACTCATGATTAATCCATGCTTAATTACTCTAATTAACCAAATGCCAAGTGATTAGCAAAACGGTTATTTTCAAGCTAAGGGCAAAAATGTATTTTCATATGCCAGCTAATGACAGCTCACTGCCAACTCACACAAACCCTAAACACCTGTCATGAACTGTTGCCACTTGTTTCATGTTCATTGGATGAGTATTTTGCATTTTCCACATGTGATGGCTATGTATTCATTTTTCCAAGTTCATTTCAAAAGCCAATTCTCAAACCACAAGGCCTTGGCATGTTATGATGATTCCAACAATTTCCAAATGTCAATTGTGAAGTGTTGCAAAAATCCCCATCCAAAAATTCCCATTATTTCTCAAGTTGGACAATTTTGCCCCTGGACTTTTAACTGTACAGTTGAAATTTGACTTTTTGCATTGACCATTTTTGAAGAAATCCAATTATGCACCATGAAAGTACATGTCAAATGGAGTCTGTGAATATAAAGAACATCCAATTTGGACACTCCATGTGGAAGTTATGCCCTCCTGATTATGGGCCATTTTTGAAATTCCCTGGACCATAACTTGCCAACCATACATGGGATTTTCAAGTTCTTGGACGTTTTGGAAAGGTTAGAACAAGATCTACAACTTTCATGTTGAACAAATTTTCATTTGGAGCTTCCTTGGACACGTGGTCTTGAGGTCAAAAACTTTCCATTTTTGGAAACTTCCATTACAAGTCACTTTCTATTTTTGGCAATTTTTGTTCTGACTTTATTTTCTCCATTCTTAAGCTTTGACATGTCAAATAACACTTGTTTCAACATGAATGAAGTGTATCCAACTCTCTCCACCTCCAAATCCATTAAATCATGCACAGTTGACCACAGTTGACTTTTTCAACTGATAGATGAATTTGGCCATGCATAGATCAATCTGAGCTCCAATTCTCTGATGAAATGGCTCAAGGGTGAAACCCTAGCCTCAATAACCTCCATATAATCAAATAATGATCCCCATATCCATCATAAACCCCATCTCCTGATCATGCCCTGATTGGCCCAATGCAACTGATTAGGGTTGACCAGTGGTCAAAACCCTAATCTCAAGGAATGTGCTTCAACACTTGCTGATGACAAACCACGATGATGATGATGTATCACTTCAAACAAGATGAAGACCAATATCTTTTGAGAATCACAAAACCCTAATTCATAACCCAATCCTCAGATGGCCAATGATCAGTCAATAAAACCCCTGCTTGCACTTTGACTTCCTCATCTTCTGATCAAGACTTGGGAGGATAGCTTGCACAATGTAACCACATGATGTGCAATATGCAATGCCTAATGACCTAAAAATGATATGTAATATGTTAATGCTAGTCCCAGAAGAAGAGGGCAAATTTTGAGGTGTTACACCAAGTCCAAAATAATTTGTTATATTTTATTTATTTATTTAATTAATTAATTAATTAATTAATTTTTTTCTTTTTTCTTTTTTTTCTTTTTTCGTTTTTTTTTTCGTTTTTTTTTTCAGCAAAAATGAAGGGTAAATTTTGGGGTATTACAGCTGCCCCTATTCAATCAATTGGAGACCCGGAAAGAAGATGGCAGCTGCTTTCGTGCTTTCGAGGTATCAAGGGATTGAATACAATAAAAGCCCAAAAATTTGCACTGAAGTGAAGTGAAGTAACAATGTCTGTCAGAATCGGCAAAGAGGTGGTCTTGAAAGAAGAATCCGTCTGGTACGGTGAAAGTCAGTCTGAATACCGAAAAAGAATGTTAACTTGGATACCAAAATAAATGGTAACACAGAAATAACCATGGCCTGAATGTCGCTCATCAGTCTGAATACTGGAAATGACTTCGATCTGAACATCGGAAAATTGGCCTGAATGCCACAAGTTGCATCGACCTGAACGTCGGAAACTTCTTCGATCTGAACATCGGAAAGACTTGGCCTAAATGCCACTTCGATCTGAATATCGGGAAAACTGGCCTGAATGTCACTTCGATCTGAATATCGGAACAATGGCCTAAATGCCACTTCGGTCTGGATACCGGAAAACTGGCCTGAATGCCACTTCGATATGAATATCGGAAAACTGGCCTGAACGCCACAAGTCGCATCGACCTGACCGTCGGAAACTTCTTCGATCTGAACATCGGAACACTGGCCTGAATGCCACTTCGGTCTGGATACCGGAAAACTGGCCTGAATGCCACTTCGGTCTGGATACCGGAACACTGGCCTGAATGCCACTTCGGTCTGGATACCGGAAAACTGGCCTGAATGCCACTTCGGTCTGGATACCGGAAAACTGGCCTGAATGCCACTTCGGTCTGGATACCGGAAAACTTCATGCCTGTCAGCATTGGCAGAAATAGGGAATGATAATAGAGGCGGCGCATGGGCCAATGACACTTGCTGGGGATAACAAAGGTAAGTCATGAACAATCTTCAGTCTGAGTACTGGAAACAACTTCTAGCTTATCACTTGGGATACCGAGAATGTTTTATGCTTACATGCGTATGTTTGAATTTTTCAATGGCGTAATGCTCCATGAAAATGGAAATGCTACGCGATTTGGAAGGATGCAATGCAATATGATTCTACATGCAGGGATGCGAAATGCTGGGTAGAATGCCAAGCTGAGGCAAAGGGATCTACTGGGGAAATGATCACCATCTTCTGGACTCTGGCAAGGCTGTTGGAGATGCATAGCGCAAAGAACTCTGTGGGGAGATGACTAGCCATGCGGTGTTCTGGCCATACCGAGACTCTGATCGGGGAAAGAATGGCATTGGAAGCCTGCTGCTGAGGAAAGCTACAATGGTTTTGGCAACCACGATTTACGAGAGATGACTCAGCAGGGGGAGCAAACACTGATACGGTACCGAGGTTCTGCTTCAAGGAAAGAAACCATGGATCTGGCATTGGGATTATTGATCTGGCATCGAACTTTAAGGAGCCGCCACTTCTGCTGGGAAGATAAAGTCTGGCACTGTCAACCCCGTTGGGGATATGTAGTCTGGTACTATCAATTCTACTGGGGAGTGTATGTCCTGAAACAACCGCTTAGGGAAGTACGGTGGTGAGAAACTGCTGGGGATTGAAGAATCCAACGCTCTGATCAGCTCTGCAGGGATAAGACACCGAATTTGTCTGTTGGTGACTTCACTGGGGAAGATATTCACGATCATCTGCAGGGAATTTTAAGGAAATGCCCCGAGAATATTTGTTCTGAATAGACGATCCAAAGCACTTAAAATTTACAGCAATTTTAAATGTTTATTAAGCATGTACCTGTAAAGCCCTTATGTGTCATGATGCAATGTTTATCAAAAATTCGGACGTCATTTTGCAAACAAAACAGTAAAATGAAAATGAAAACAGAGATATACTGAATAACATGATTTTATTGATTGAATGACCTCTGAATAGGCATTTACACTAAGAAGCAATCCCTGGAAAGAGGTAATCGCACAATAGATAAAAACAGAAATTAATCTAATGGCAATGTGAAATGGATTTCTATTGGGTTCCAATTCTGCTATGACTTGCTCGTCTTCAAGATCCTCCAGATGATCAACCTTCTGAAAAGGTGATTGGATTGTTTCCTACCTTTGGGAAATTTCCAGTCATTGGCACGAGATGAGATTCAGAACTACTCAGAACGCAGTCATTCGCTTAATCCCTAACTTTTGCCTGGATCGCCCTTTTCGGGTTTTCAATCCACCGGGATACCCATTTTTTCCTAAGTTGCCTTTTCAGGTTTTCAACTTACCGGGTGTACAATCTTTTTTTTAGTTTTGTCCCTAATTTTTGCCCGAACCCTTTCATTTTCTTGGTTCGCCGGGACGCCCATTTTTGCCTGGACTACTCTTTTTTACTGTCCAGCGGGTCTATTTTATGCGAAGTATTTTTTAACTGCGTCTGAGTTCACAGGGGAAGTGAAGTTTTCACCATCCATAGTTGCAAGCATTAAAGCCCCACCATCAAAAACCTTGGTGACAATATACGGTCCATCATAGTTAGGAGTCCACTTGCCCCTGTGATCTGTCTGAGGAGGAAGGATCCTTTTCAACACTAAATCTCCGACTTGGAAACAACGAGGACGCACCTTCTGATCAAAATCTCTCTTCATCCAACTCTGATACAACTGCCCGTGACAAATGGCTGCCATTCGCTTCTCTTCGATAAGACTCAACTCATTGAACCTTGTCCGAATCCATTCCGCTTCATCTAACTTGACATCCAACATGACTCTTAGAGAAGGAATCTCCACTTCAACAGGTAGGACTTGTAACACCCTTCTAAAATACCCCAAATATTTAATTAAAAATAATAAACATATAACAATTCAGAGTAATTATGCCATGCAAGGGTGTCACACATAATATTCACACCATTCAACCATATAACGGTCATGCTCTTTTATTAATTCAAAACATAAACAATTGCATAAAACGCAACGGATAGAGATCTCCTCAATCATGTAAAACATGTAACATTCAATGTAAATTATTCAACAAGGTAAATATCCCATCCCGATGTTACATCTATCAGAGCACGACCCACTAAGGAGACTACACTAGACTCCAAGCATTCGCTTCTACTCAACTCATTTCTCGTTACCTGAAAAATAGTTGTAAGGGTGAGTTCCTCAATCAATATAATAAGCATTATAGAATATAATGTCATGTTAAGTAATTTAACACATTAATCACCCTAATCACAACATACAATCAGTAACAGCACATCAGCTCACATCATACTCAACATTCCATCACACACAAGTATAATCTCAAATCATACTCTACAACAATACAAATACACGTATAATATTGGAATACATCCATTCATATTATACGCCATACATACATTATGCGATGAGACTCAACACATGCGGTACCGACTATTCTTGAACATATAGTTCAAGCTCACCGATCAAATCCAGATACGGCTACTAAGCTCACTAGTCCCACTCATTTGAGATCTAATGACTCACTCACTAATTCCTCACCATGGGAATTAGCTACAGCCCCAAGGCTATGCTATGCACACTAATCATCTAGTATGCAAACATCAACAACAATTTAAGAATAGACATATGCTCACACTCTAAGCCATACAACAGTCCATTCACACATGCATAATATATACATTCACGTCAGTATGCATATCATCATACATCATCAACACATGTATCAACACATCATTATCATGTAAATCAATTAAACACAGTATTAGCACACTCTACTAATACCGATTACTGCTCAAAACAGCGGGAATTAATCCCTGTTACATCATAGGCCAACATAGGCCAACCCTCAAATAGGCACACAACATTTAAAACACCAATTTTCCACTCTGCAACAGCGTTAACCGGTTAACGCCCTGGGTTAACCGGTTAACGCAGCACAACACGCCTCCTGTCCCAAAACTTAACAGTGTTAACCGGTTAACGCCCTGGGTTAACCGGTTAACGCAGCACAACAGCAATATTTCAGCAATCACAACAGTGTTAACCGGTTAACGCCCTGGGTTAACCGGTTAACACAGACAAAACAGCAAATTTTCACAATTCAAAACAGTGTTAACCGGTTAACACCCTGGGTTAACCGGTTAACGCAAGACAGAAGCTGTTCCTGCGCTAACTCAAGGCAGAATGCGGAATTTTCCGCATTTTCCGCCATTGGAGGACTTCCGGACCTCCGATTCCAATTCCGTAAAAAGCTACACTTTCGGAATTTTACAACTAACCCAAACACAGATTCAATTACAGTCTAACACAACTTATTCATCAAAATTTCTCAGCATTTCAAAATCCCAATTAGGGTCAAATCAACGGCTTATCACTACCCATTACATATTATCCCATAATACCCATTAATCGACGATAAACCCCCCTTACCTGATTAATCCGGCAATCTTTAAGCTCCAAGCTTTGTCTCTTCTCCAACCTTCTTCCTCTTGCTCTGTCTCTTTGCCCTTTTTCTCTTTCACGATCGTTCTCTGTTTCACGTGAAACTTTCTTTTTACCAAATGGGATTCTTTCTCTTATTTCCAACATATATATATTTTCCAAATAATAATAATAATCCAATAATAATAATAATGAAATTTCCAATTATTTAATTAAATTAATAAATAATTATTAACTCAATTTAAATAATTATTTTATTATTATCGGGGTGTTACAACTCTCCCCCACTAAAAGAGTTTTCGTCCTCGAAAACATACCTCAAGCGAATAACTCTGGGTAAGACTCCTTCATCTTACTCTCCAGTTCCCAAGTCACGTTGCCACCTGCTGGTCCTCCCCAAGCTACCTTCACCAAGGCAATCTCTTTACCCCGCAACTGCTTCAACTCTCGATCCTCGATCCTCATAGGTGATGTTTCAACAGTCAGGTTATCTCTCACCTGTACATCATCTACTTGGACTACATGCGACGGATCATGAATGTACCTCCTCAACTGAGACACATGAAAAACCTCATGCAAATTCGCAAGCGACGGCGGTAAAGCGACACGATAGGCTACCTCCCCTATCTTCTCCAAAATCTGATAAGGACCAATAAATCGAGGTGTCAACTTCCTCGACTTCAAAGCTCGACCAACACCAGTTATCAGAGTAACACGAAGAAACACATGATCTCCCTCTTGGAACTCAAGTGACTTCCTCCTCTTATCATGATAACTCTTCTGACGACTCTGAGCAATCCTCATCTTCTCCTGAATCATCTTAATCTTTTCCGTAGTCTGTTGAACAATCTCCGGTCCAACCACAACACTCTCACCGGACTCATACCAACACAAAGGTGTCCGACATCTCCTACCATACAAAGCTTCAAACGGTGCCATACCAATGCTCGAATGAAAACTATTGTTGTAGGTAAACTCAATCAAAGGCAAATAACAATCCCAAGCACCTCCTTTTTCCAGAACACAAGCCCTCAAAAGATCTTCTAATGACTGAATCGTCCTCTCAGTCTGACCATCAGTCTGCGGATGATATGCAGAACTCAATCTCAGCTTAGTTCCCAAAGCCCTCTGCAAACCTTCCCAGAACTTCGATGTAAATCTAGGATCTCTGTCCGAAACAATACTCGACGGAATACCATGCAAACTTACAACCTTCTCAATATACAACTCGGCTAATCTCTCTAACGGATAATCCATTCTGATCGGAATAAAATGAGCCGATTTCGTCAATCTGTCAACAATCACCCAAATGGCTTCACAATTCTTATTTGTCCTCGGCAAACCAGAAACAAAATCCATACTGATACTATCCCACTTCCACTCTGGAATAGCCAACGGTTGCATTAGCCCAGACGGCTTCTGATGCTCAATCTTTGACTTCTGACAAGTCAAACAGGAATAAACAAAACTCGCAATTTCTCTTTTCATTCCCGGCCACCAAAATAACTTCTTCAAATCATGATACATCTTCGTAGCTCCAGGATGAATACTCAAGCCACTACGATGTCCTTCCTCCAGAATACTCTTTTTAAGTTCAGTAACATCCGGAATGCACACTCGACTACCAAATTTCAAAATACCATTCTCATCAACTCTGAATTCACCACCTTGACCTTGATTCACTAAAGTCAACTTATCAACCAAAAGCACATCGGATTTCTGACCTTCTCTAATCTCATCCAGAATACCACTTGTTAACTTCAACATTCCCAATTTAACACTATTGTGAGTACTCTCACACACCAAACTCAAGTCTCTAAACTGCTCAATTAAATCCAATTCTCTAACCATTAACATAGACATATGCAATGATTTCCGACTCAATGCATCAGCCACTACATTTGCTTTACCCGAATGGTAATTCAAACCAAAGTCATAATCCTTCAGAAATTCTAACCATCTCCTCTGTCTCATATTCAGCTCTTTCTGATCAAACAAATACTTTAAACTTTTATGGTCACTGAAAACCTCAAATCTTCATCCATACAAGTAATGCCTCCATAACTTCAGAACAAATACCACAGCTGCCAACTCTAAATCGTGTGTCGGATAGTTCCTCTCATGAACTCTCAGCTGTCTCGAAGCATAAGCTATAACCTGCTTATTCTGCATCAACACACCACCCAAGCCCAACAATGAAGCATCACAGTAAACTTCAAATGATTCCGACGAATTCGGTAATATCAGAATAGGAGCAGTAGTCAACCTTCTCTTTAACTCTTGGAAACCTCCTTCACATTTTGAGTCCCAAACAAATGCTTGCCCCTTTCTAGTCAACATCGTCAACGGTAACGCCAACTTAGAAAATCCCTCAATGAACTTCCTATAATAACCAGCCAAACCAAGAAAACTTCGAATCTCAGCAACAGACTTCGGAGCTTCCCACTTAGATACCGCTTCTATCTTAGAAGGATCCACAACAACACCACCTCTTGAAATCACATGACCAAGAAAACTAACCTCTTCTAACCAAAATTCACATTTAGAGAGTTTAGCAAATAACTTCTTTTCTCGTAGGACTTCTAAAACCACCCTCAAATGCTCAGCATGCTCTTCTTCAGATTTCGAATACACCAAAATGTCGTCAATAAACACCACAACAAACTTATCTAGGAACGGATGGAAAATCCTATTCATGTACTCCATGAATACTCCAGGCGCATTAGTCACACCAAAAGGCATTACAGAATACTCATAATGTCCATACCTCGTTCTGAAAGCAGTCTTCTGAATATCCTCAGTTTTCACACGTATCTGATGATATCCCGATCTCAAATCTATCTTGCTGAACACACTCGCACCAACCAACGGATCCATCAAATCATCAATCCTCGGCAAAGGATACCGATTCTTGATCGTCACTTTATTCAGTTGCCTGTAGTCCACACACAACCTCATAGTACCTTCTTTCTTCTTAACCAACAACACTGGTGCACCCCACGGTGACACACTCGGACGAATAAATTTCTTATCCAACAGATCTTCCAACTGACTCTTCAATTCAGTTAACTCAACAGCAGACATACGGTACGGAGCCATCGATATCGGTCTAGTACCCGGTACCAAATCAATCGAGAACTCAACTTCACGTTCTGGCGGCAATTCATTCACTTCTTCTGGAAACACATCAGGAAAATCACACACCACAACCAGATCGCCAATCACTAGTTTATCTTTAGCCTCCACTATCGCTAACAGCATAAACAACTCTGCCCCATCTGCTACTTCCTCATTCACCTGCCTTGCTGATAGAAATAAACTCTTCCCTTCCTCAATCTCAGGAAATATCACAGTCTTATCAAAACAGTTGATATAAATTCGGTTACACACCAACCAGTTCATTCCCAAGATAACATCAATCTGCACTAGTGGAAGACACACAAGGTCTATCCCAAAGTCTCTACCAAAAATACTCAAAGGACAACTCAAACAAACTGAAGTAGTAGTCACTGAACCCTTCGCAGGAGTATCAATCACCATACTACCAAGCATCTCAGATATCTCTAACTTAAGTTTCACAGCACAATCCAAAGATATAAAGGAATGAGTAGCACCGGTGTCAATAATAGCTACAAGAGGAAAGCCATTAATATAACACGTACCTCGGATCAAACGATCATCTGCAGAAGTCTCAGAACCTGATAAAGCAAAGACCTTGCCTCCTGACTGATTCTCCTTCTTCGGCTTAGGACACTGTGGACTGATATGACCCAACTCTCCACAGTTGAAACAAGTTACAGTCTTCAACCGACACTCTGCAGCCAAATGACCACCTTTGCCACACTTGAAACACTTCATCTCAGCACTGGTACACTCATGGACACGATGTCCAGCCCGACCACATCTATAACACTTAGCAGGGGCACTAGAGTCTCCCCCACTAGGCCTCTTCATCCCACTCTGCTTCTGGAAACCTTTGCCAGCTGCATACGGTTTTCCACGATCATTCTGATTTTTGCCTTTCCTATCAACCCTTTGTTGATAGCTCTCTGCTCTGGCTTTGGAATCCTGTTCAAAAATCCTGCAACAGTCAACCAAGTCAGAAAACACTCTGATCCGTTGGTATCCAATAGCCTGTTTGATCTCGGGACGCAACCCGTTCTCAAACTTCACACATTTTGAAAATTCTCCAGCAGCCTCATTATAGGGAGTATAATACTTTGACAGCTCTGTGAACTTAGCAGCATACTCCGTAACAGACTTGTTACCCTGCTTCAACTCTAAGAACTCTATCTCTTTCTTCCCTCTGACATCTTCTGGAAAGTACTTCCTCAGGAATCTCTCTCTGAACACATCCCAAGAGATCTCAGCATTACCAGCAGTTTCCAACTCAGTGCGGGTAGCAACCCACCAATCATCTGCTTCTTCTGACAGCATGTGCGTACCGAACCTGACCTTCTGGTTATCGGCACACTCAGTTACTCGGAAGATCCTCTCGATCTCCTTCAACCACTTCTGAGCGCCATCTGGATCGTATGCTCCCTTGAACATTGGAGGATTGTTCTTCTGGAACTCACTCAGTTGACGAGCAGCTCCCATTCCCACCACATTCGGATTCCCTCCAAGTACTCCAGCTAGCATACTCAGAGCCTCAGCAATCGCAGCATCATCTCTTCCTCTTCCAGCCATCTCTATTCTGAAAACCCAACAAGCTAAAACAATAAGTACTGATAGGGTTACACAACACCTATCCCGTACAGGGAAACAGAATAATTACGACTCGACTCGACCGACTATGCTCTGATACCACTAATGTAACACCCTTCTAAAATACCCCAAATATTTAATTAAAAATAATAAACATATAACAATTCAGAGTAATTATGCCATGCAAGGGTGTCACACATAATATTCACACCATTCAACCATATAACGGTCATGCTCTTTTATTAATTCAAAACATAAACAATTGCATAAAACGCAACGGATAGAGATCTCCTCAATCATGTAAAACATGTAACATTCAATGTAAATTATTCAACAAGGTAAATATCCCATCCCGATGTTACATCTATCAGAGCACGACCCACTAAGGAGACTACACTAGACTCCAAGCATTCGCTTCTACTCAACTCATTTCTCGTTACCTGAAAAATAGTTGTAAGGGTGAGTTCCTCAATCAATATAATAAGCATTATAGAATATAATGTCATGTTAAGTAATTTAACACATTAATCACCCTAATCACAACATACAATCAGTAACAGCACATCAGCTCACATCATACTCAACATTCCATCACACACAAGTATAATCTCAAATCATACTCTACAACAATACAAATACACGTATAATATTGGAATACATCCATTCATATTATACGCCATACATACATTATGCGATGAGACTCAACACATGCGGTACCGACTATTCTTGAACATATAGTTCAAGCTCACCGATCAAATCCAGATACGGCTACTAAGCTCACTAGTCCCACTCATTTGAGATCTAATGACTCACTCACTAATTCCTCACCATGGGAATTAGCTACAGCCCCAAAGGCTATGCTATGCACACTAATCATCTAGTATGCAAACATCAACAACAATTCAAGAATAGACATATGCTCACACTCTAAGCCATACAACAGTCCATTCACACATGCATAATATATACATTCACGTCAGTATGCATATCATCATACATCATCAACACATGTATCAACACATCATTATCATGTAAATCAATTAAACACAGTATTAGCACACTCTACTAATACCGATTACTGCTCAAAACAGCGGGAATTAATCCCTGTTACATCATAGGCCAACATAGGCCAACCCTCAAATAGGCACACAACATTTAAAACACCAATTTTCCACTCTGCAACAGCGTTAACCGGTTAACGCCCTGGGTTAACCGGTTAACGCAGCACAACACGCCTCCTGTCCCAAAACTTAACAGTGTTAACCGGTTAACGCCCTGGGTTAACCGGTTAACGCAGCACAACAGTAATATTTCAGCAATCACAACAGTGTTAACCGGTTAACGCCCTGGGTTAACCGGTTAACGCAGACAAAACAGCAAATTTTCACAATTCAAAACAGTGTTAACCGGTTAACACCCTGGGTTAACCGGTTAACGCAAGACAGAAGCTGTTCCTGCGCTAACTCAAGGCAGAATGCAGAATTTTCCGCATTTTCCGCCATTGGAGGACTTCCGGACCTCCGATTCCAATTCCGTAAAAAGCTACACTTTCGGAATTTTACAACTAACCCAAACACAGATTCAATTACAGTCTAACACAACTTATTCATCAAAATTTCTCAGCATTTCAAAATCCCAATTAGGGTCAAATCAACGGCTTATCACTACCCATTACATATTATCCCATAATACCCATTAATCGACGATAACCCCCCCTTACCTGATTAATCCGGCAATCTTTAAGCTCCAAGCTTTGTCTCTTCTCCAACCTTCTTCCTCTTGCTCTGTCTCTTTGCCCTTTTTCTCTTTCACGATCGTTCTCTGTTTCACGTGAAACTTTCTTTTTACCAAATGGGATTCTTTCTCTTATTTCCAACATATATATATTTTCCAAATAATAATAATAATCCAATAATAATAATAATGAAATTTCCAATTATTTAATTAAATTAATAAATAATTATTAACTCAATTTAAATAATTATTTTATTATTATCGGGGTGTTACAGGACTGCTTCCATACCATACACCAGGGAGTAAGGGGTTGCCCCGGTCGATGTACGTACTGAAGTACGGTACCCATGCAAGGCGAAGGGTAGCATCTCATGCCAATCTCTGTACGTGACGGCCATCTTCTGCATAATCTTCTTTATGTTCTTATTTGCCGCCTCAACAGCGCCGTTCATCTTAGGGCGGTAAGGGGAAGAATTGTGATGCTGAATGTTGAAGTTCTGACACAACTCCTTCATCATTTTGTTGTTGAGATTAGAACCATTATCAGTAATGATTCTTTCGGGAATCCCATAGCGACAAATGATTTCTTTCTTGATGAAACGGGCAACCACATGTCTGGTGACATTCGCGAACGACGCTGCCTCGACCCACTTGGTGAAATAGTCGATGGCAACAAGGATGAAGCGATGCCCATTGGAAGCAGTCGGCTCAATCTTTCCAATCATGTCAATGCCCCACATGGCAAACGGCCACGACGAAGACATCACATTCATAGGATTCGGCGGTACATGCACCTTATCAGCATAAATCTGGCATTTATGACACTTCCGAGCATACTTGAAACAATCTGATTCCATGGTCATCCAATAATAACCCGCTCTCAACAATTTCTTAGCCATTGCATGTCCGCCGGCATGAGTACCGAAGGAACCTTCATGAACTTCCTGCATTAACATGTCCGCCCCGTGTCTGTCCACGCATCTAAGCAAAACCATGTCGAAGTTCCTCTTATACAGCACATCGTCTTTGTTCAAGAAGAAATTGCCTGCCAATCTTCTCAAAGTCTTTCTGTCATTGTTGGATGCCCCTGCAGGGTACTCTTGATTCTTCAGAAAGCACTTGATATCGTGATACCAAGGCTTGTCATCGACTACCAGTTCAGCAGCAAACACATACGCGGCCCTGTCAAGGCGCATCACATCGATCCTGGGAGCATGGTTCCAACGAATTACCTTGATCATGGAGGATAGAGTAGCAAGTGCGTCTGCCATCTGGTTCTCATCACGAGGTATATGATACAATTTTACTGTTGTAAAGAAAGTCAACAGTCTTCTCGTGTAGTCTCTGTAGGGGACCAGAGTGGGCTGGAGAGTATTCCAATCACCATTCACTTGATTAATCACCAGAGCTGAATCTCCGAAGATGTCCAGAGTCTTGATTCTCAGATCAATGGCTTGCTCAATGCCCAAGATACAGGCCTCGTACTCAGCTTCATTATTTGTGCACTCAAAAGTCAAACGAGCGGTGAAAGGCATGTGGGCACCCTTCGGAGTAGTAATGACAGCGCCAATTCCACTACCTCTAGCATTGACAGCCCCATCAAACAACAAAGTCCACTTTTCGTTTGGATCAGGTCCCTCCTCAACAACTGGCTCTTCACAGTCTTTCATCTTGAGGAACATGATGTCTTCATCAGGGAATTCAAACTTCATTGGCTCATAATCATCAATCGGTTGCTCGGCAAGGTAGTCTGACAGAATACTCCCTTTGATGGCCTTCTGTGACGTATACTGGATATCATACTCTGTTAAAATCATCTGCCAACGGGCAACACGTCCAGTGAGAGCCGGCTTCTCAAAGATGTACTTCACTGGATCCATCTTAGAAATCAACAAGGTAGTATGGTTCAACATATACTGTCTCAGTCGGCGAGCAGCCCAGGCCAAAGCACAGCAAGTTTTCTCAAGCTGCGAATATTTGATTTCACAGTCGGTAAACTTTTTGCTAAGGTAGTATATGGCATGCTCTTTTCGACCAGACTCGTCATGCTGTCCCAATACACACCCCATCGAGTTCTCAGTCACTGATAGGTACATTATCAGAGGTCTCCCAGGAACTGGAGGTATAAGGATCGGAGGTTTCTGTAGATACTCTTTTATCTTCTCGAAAGCCCTTTGACAATCTTCATTCCATCTGATATCCTGATCTTTCCTCAGCAATTTGAAAATTGGCTCACACGTGGTTGTTAGGTGAGAGATGAACCTTGCAATGTAGTTCAACCTCCCTAAGAAACTACGGACTTGCTTCTCTGTTCTTGGCTCTGGCATTTCCTGTATCGCTTTTACTTTGTCAGGATCCACCTCGATCCCTTTTCCGCTAACAATAAAACCCAGCAATTTTCCCGATCTCACCCCGAAAGTGCACTTATTCGGATTAAGTCTCAGTTTGAATTTCCTCAAACGCTCAAACAGTTTCTGCAAATTCAACAAATGTTCTTCTTCTGTCTGAGATTTGGCAATCATATCATCAACATAAACCTCGATTTCATGATGAATCATATCATGGAACAGAGTTACCATAGCTCGTTGATATGTTGCTCCAGCATTTTTCAGACCAAACGGCATCACCTTGTAGCAGAAAGTGCCCCATGGGGTTATGAAAGTTGTCTTTTCCATGTCTTCTGGTGCCATCTTGATTTGGTTATAGCCAGAAAAGCCATCCATGAAGGAGAATACCGAGAACTGAGCTGTATTATCCACCAAAACGTCGGTGTGAGGTAATGGGAAATCATCTTTAGGGCTAGCTCTGTTCAGATCCCGGTAGTCGACACACATCCGTACCTTTCCATCCTTCTTAGGTACTGGGACGATGTTTGCAACCCATGGCGGATAATTGGTGACTGCTAGAAACCCTGCATCCAACTGCTTTTGTACTTCTTCCTTTATCTTGACAGCCATCTCTGGTCTTGTTCCTCTGAGTTTCTGCTTGACCGGAGGACAACCTTCTTTGAGAGGCAAGCGGTGTACCACGATGTCTGTGTCCAGCCCGGGCATGTCCTGATAAGACCAGGCGAAGATGTTAACGTATTCTTGCAGCAATTCAATCAGCCCTTTCTTCACATCATCTCTCAAAGCAGCCCCTATCTTGATTTCTCTCTTGGCGTCTTCGGTGCCGAGATTAATCACTTCAACAGACTCTTGATGCGGTTGAATAACCCCTTCCTCTTGTTTTAATAACCTGGTAAGCTCTTCAGGGAGTTCACAATCTTCATCATCCTCTTCTTCAGCTTGAAAGATTGGATTTTCAAAGTCGAAGCGAGCCGTAGCAGAAACGTTATCGATAGGATCCGGTGATGTGCATCTGCATGAGTGATGGTATGTGCTTATGAGTGTGAACAAGAAGTGAAAATTAAACAAAACATTGCCATTTTTTTATTTTGAAAAACTACAAAAATAGAAAGACAGGGAACGAAATATTTGAATGCAAAAATACGTCCTTTATTTATGATAAAAAATGCAAGTGTCACATAGATGGGCCCTACAATGAGTCATTACGCCCTGGGCGGAACGTAAGACTTGGATATGCATGAATAAACAAAGAAAATTACTCTTCAAGAAGAGTGACTTGGATAATCTCTTCAGAAGACCAATTGTTGATGACTTCACCCGGGATCCTCGGACGCACCCAGTTGTCGATGTCACAATCACTATCCCCATCTTCTTCGTTGACCGCAGAGACCTGGATGGGAATCACAAAATTAACAGGAACAACATCTGCGAATTCATCAGTAGCATCTTCAAACACTTCTTCCTCAACCCCTTCCGCAGACTCTTGGACAGACAGACCTTCAACCTGGAGGATACCTTTGTCGAGCAAGGCCTGGATACCCTGCTGTAGCTTCAAACAACCTCCACTCTGAGTAGCACAATCCAAACAATCCTTCCCACAACCGGGGAAGACATCGGCCTTCAACAAGCATCCTTTGACATCCGACAATGGAGTCTTCAACTTCAACACATCCTTAATGGACTTGGCTTCTCCCTCTACCAAATTAACATTTGCACCACCATGCTGGGGCATGGGATTGTTGACGACATTCGGAGCTGGTGCAAGGTCGATGGCCTTTGAATCTATGAGGTCCTGAACTACGTGCTTAAAAGCTTTGCAGTTCTCAATGTCATGGCCAGGTGCCCCAGAGTGGAAGCTACACCTAGCGTTGGCGTCGTAACCCACCGGAAGTCTACCAACAGGAGGAGCCAGAGTGCGCAATTGCACAAGTTGTAGTTGTTGAAGACTAGAAAGCAACTGGGCGTACGACATTGGAAGGGTGTCGAAACGCCGGTCCATCATCCTTTGCCTCTGTTGATAAGCGGGTCTGTTACCCGGTTGTTGCTGCTGTTGATACTGAGCTGGTTGACATTGTGATTGTTGTTGTTGTAGTGGTGCTGCAGTTGGAATGGTCACAGCCGCAACATACGGTTGCTGATGATAATTCTGAAAATTATTCCTTCGGTTATCCCTGTTCTGATAAGAAGATATGGCATTTGCATCCCCTTCTCTCCTCTTCTGTCCCTGAATGAACGGCTTCTTCACCCCTGATGAGGATCCACCTCCACTCTGGATCTTGTATGTCTTTAGGTAATTCTCCACCCTTTCTCCAGTAGAGACCACATCAGCAAAGTTGGAAGCATTGCAACCTACCAGACGCTCCAAGTAAGGTTCAGGCAGCGTATTCATGAACATGTTGGCCATTTCCTTTTCCAACATAGGAGGCTGAACACGGGAAGTTGTATCCCTCCAGCGTTGAGCGTATTCCCTGAAGCACTCATTGCTTTTAAGAGACAGATTCTGAAGTTGAGTTCTGTCCGGAGCCATGTCTGCATTATACTGATACTGCTTCACGAAAGCCTCTGCCAAATCCCTCCAGCAACGGATGTGGGCTTTGTCCAGCCTCATATACCATTCCAAGGATGCCCCAGCTAGGCTATCCTGGAAGAAGTACATAAGTAGCTTCTCGTCATCAGAGTATGCAACCATTTTACGGAAATAGGCTTGCACGTGAGTTTTGGGGCAAGAGCTGCCATTGTATTTGTCGAATATCGGGACCTTGAATTTCGGTGGCACCCTCACACCTGGGACCAGCCCCAAGTCAGCAACATCTACTCCTAGAGGATTCTGTCCTTCCACGGCCTTCAACCTTTCTTCCAATCTCCTAAACATGGGGTCCATGCCAAAGTCTTCCTGAAGCAAGGGGAACTGATCATCCTGACCATCCTGAATGGGTTGTAGACCGGAGGTGACATGTAGGATTGGGATAGGCCCCGGTCCATTGGGACCATTAGCCTCTCCAGCTGGAGGATCAGCTAGCGTCTCCGGTTGAGTAATAGGGGGATCCTTCTGCACCAACAATCTAAGCTCCTGTTGTCCTTGAGCCACCCCTTGAACCAAATCCATGAATTGATTCATGCGAATCTTCATCTCGGCGAGCTCTGCCTGTAGGCTTTCCATTACTCTATGTTGGTTCCTCCGGGTACCGTATCGGTGAATGCCTGAGTCAGCTATCTTGCTAGTGGGACACCAAACAAACTGAGAACACTGTGGCGGTACCTGTTATGCAAGACATGCGGATGACTATGCAAATGCAATGACATGTTTATCAATTCCAAAAGTATTCTACCCCCTTGATTCCAGTCTCACATTTGATAAACAATGTAAGAAGAAAACCCCGACTAGAATCAAGAAGAAGATTTAAACCTCCTTGAAAAGGATAAACATGTGTTAAATGATATGAATGCAAATGGTGTGATGATGTGAATGCAATGCAATGGCATGCCAATTAGGATTGTTGTATCTGCTTGAACATCTGTCAGGTTGCACTGTCTGGAGAGAAATTAAGAGCACACCAAACAAAGGTCATGGGATGGATCATGTTATCCTTAATATCAACCACCCATTTTGGCGGATTATGGTTTACACCTTATCAATACCCGAGTTTCATTGATATTAAGGATACCTGATCAGATCAACCATGAATCAAGGGTTTGTCGCAAGTCACGAGCATGGAGTTTAGGTTAAGAACCACCCAAAAGGAGTGTACTAAGGTTTAAACCTGCCAAACATGTTCTACAAAAGGTTCCCATAGTCATAATCCCATCTTTCGGATATTATCAGAGGAACGACTACTCGTATTCCAACAATATTCTCAAGAGAGACTCTTATGAGTGTAGTATCGCGTAACAATCGTATCAAATCTTACACTTGAACGACTTTCGCACTACGTCCTACGAATAGGCCAAGATGGGTTTGGTAAACTAAGGTCCTTGGCTTCTTAGGTCTATATTGGAACAAGTAATGTCTAACCACAACTTACTTATGTGACATTATTGATCTCAACATGACCTCCACCAAGTGAATGGGCTTGCAAGTCAACTCGCTAAGGAATACTCCACACAAGTTGACAGGACTATGCCATTCTCCTATCTTAAGTGCACTCGAGTTCGGGTATAGAACTCATCTCACAAAGATCACCAAGCAGCCATAGCCAGCCAACAGATACAACAATGATATGTACACAATGTAATAAGGTAAAGCAGGTAAATAAATAACTGTACAAAAGCATGAACACCCAATAAACAAACAAACTACAAAAGCTAGGAGGGACTCGCTTAGGGAAGATGGACCAGCAAGAGGTCAACTTCTTAAAGTCCCCAGTAGAGTCGCCAGCTGTCGCAACCTGAAAAATACAGTGTGCAAAAAAAACAACCGGCGAAAGAGAATGACAGAAGAGTCGCCACCGTGCGTTATTTAACCCAAGGGAGGGAAAGGAAACGCTCGAAGTAAACCTGAAAAAGGAAAGGACAAGACGGGGTCTCGCAACCAAATCTTGGGTTCGGGAGTCGGTTACGCGAAGGGAAGGTATTAGCACCCCTACGCATCCGTAGTACTCTACGGGATCCACTTTTGTAGTTTTTGTCTAAAGGGTGTGGGTTTACCTAATGTGTTTATTTACTAGAAAGGTTAAGAGAAATGACTCGCGCGGATGTCGCATCCACTGCATACGTATCTCATCTGAATATGAGAATCAGAGTCTTCGTAGCTCGGCTGACCTATGGGTTGGGGGGATGTGTGCTTGCTAAGACATCGCGTCTTATGCCTACGTATCTCATTTGGAATGAGAATCAGAGCAAGCCGTAGTTCGGCTAACTACGGGGTTATGGATTGGGTTTTGGACGAACGACGTCACTACGCAATCTACCGGATGCTCGACCTTTGGAGACTTACTCGCCTGTAGTAGAAGGAGTAAACGTGTTGCTTTGGGTTTTAGGGTTTGGGATGCTCGAGGGCAAACAAGCAGTCCTTGACGAAGGAACCGCGCTACATGTGGGGATATGAATACAAAACACAAAACATGTATCTCAAAGTAAAATGCCACCAAGGGGCCCAAACATTGCCTCCTATCGAGGTCTTCCAGCTAAGAAAGCGATAAAGTACGAAAAAAGGAAAAAATTACCACACGGATAAAGATCCGAAGTTACAGCAATTAAAGGATTAGCAACCCTGAGATCTCTCCAGCTAGACCATCAAAGAAAATCAGTCAATACGATTAATCAGGATAAACCTCCGGATGGTATGCCTGCAAGAGTATGTGAGCCCTCGCGAAAACTCAACAGAAAGGTTAGACAAACAAGGTGAAATCCAGGGAAAACAATGCCATGGCAACGCAAAGACGGGTTAGAGAAACAAAATAGGGTAACCCAGAGTTGCCCCTAAATCAAAACGTAACCACATGAATAATTCCATCAAAATTCACAAAAGGCTCACAAAAAAGGTATCAAATTCACCCATAATACCTCATACATTTAGAGCATTCAAATTAAAGGCATAAAGATGATGGATATAGGGCAAACCTGATTGGAGAGCTTGATTGAAATTGAGTTGCACCCGTGAGGTTTACAAGTTGAGTTCCCTTCAGGGTTTGGAGGCTGCTCTGAGTTCTCTGTCAGGTCTTCTCTCACTATCTTTTTTCTCAGGGTTTTGTTCCAAGGAAACCTCAGAGTGTTTTGTTTCTCCTCAAAATCCCCCTTTGTTCTGTCTTCTTTCTCTCACTATCTTTTTCCAGTGAATCTCCCAGTGTAACTCCAAGTGTGTTTTCCTCTACTGAAACTTCAGTATTTATAGACTGATTTTCGTGGGTAGTGGGCTCAAATGAGGGAGACCCAAGTCCAAAATAATTTGTTATATTTTATTTATTTATTTTATTTATTTATTTAATTAATTAATTAATTAATTAATTAAATTTTTTTTTTTCGTTTTTTTTTTTTCGTTTTTTTTTTTTTTCGTTTTTTTTTTCAGGAAAAATGAAGGATAAATTTTGGGGTATTAGAGTGGGCATTAGCATTAACCGAATATTCTTTAACGTACATGCCATTAAAGACTGTTAAAAGACAAGTGGTAGCAGATTTTATAGTCGACCACTCCATAGATGCGAATGCACTAGACTATCTCGAGTTAGAACCCTGGAAGTTATATTTCGATGGGTCTAGTAACAAGGATGGAACAAGCATAGGAGTGCTAATTATTTCTCCTAATAAAATTCCAACAAGACTCAAGTACAGAGTAGAGGGTCTCTGCTCGAACAATGAAGCCGAATATGAAGCCCTCATAGTCGGACTTGAAATATTATTGGAATTGGGGGCAACTTTAGTCGAAATAATGGGTGACTCATAGTTACTCATAAAGCAGATCACAAAAGAATACAAATGTATTAAGGAGAATTTAATTATGTACTTCATAATAGCCAGTCGATTGCTAAAAAGATTAGAGATGGCTAATATTCAACATATACCTCAATTGGAAAATCAAGTGGCTAATGATTTGGCTTAAATTGCATGTGGGTATAAAATTTCAAAAGGAAAATTCCAAAAAGTCATCGAAGTCAGAAGAAAAGTTGTGTCAACCAGATTAACCCTTTCAGACTTAGAAAAGACAAAATTGGGATACACTGATGAAGGAAACTTCGAAATATTAGCAATAGACAATCTGACAGATAAAGATTGGAGGAAACCAACAGTGGAATATCTACAGAATCCAACGGTGTTTGCTGATCGAAAAACCAGGTGTCGAGCATTAAGTTATGTTCTTTTGGGATTGGAGTTGTTTAAGAAGTTTCCTGAGGGAGTTTTGCTTAAGTGCCTCAGCGAGTCAAAGGCATATTTAGCCCTTTCGACTGTCCATAGTAGGGCGTGTGGGGCACACCAAGTTGGCCATAAGGTGAAATGGCTTTTATTTCGCCAAGGGATGTATTGACCTACTATGTTGAAGGGTTGCATCAAATTTGCAAAAGGATGCCAAGAATGTTAGGTACATGCAGGCATACAACATGTTCCCACGAGAGAATTGCACTCTATCATCAAGCCTTGGCCATTACGAGGTTGGGATTTAGATTTAATTCGGGAAATTCGAACACCATCATCTAAGATTCAAAGATATATCCTAGTGGGCGTTGATTATTTTACGAAATGGATCGAAGTTATACCCTTACCATACGTAAATCAGGAAGATGTGATCGATTTTATCCATAAGCATATTATTTATAGATTTGGAATCCCATAGACTATCACAACAGATTAAGGGTCAGTATTCACTGGTTGAAAGATGCAAGAATTTGCTAAAGAAATGGGTTTCAAACTATTAACTTCGATGCCATATTATGCTCAGGCTAATGGACAAGTCGAAGCTGCTAATAAAGTGATTATTGGCTTGATTAAGAAGCATGTGGGAAAGAAGCCTAAAAATTGGCACAAAACTTTAGATCAGATTTTGTGGGCATGTCGTACCTTTTCCAAAGAAGCCACTAATTCGACCCCTTTTCGGTCATGATGTTGTTTTACCAGTAGAGATTCGCCTACAATCCACAAGAATTCAAAGGCACCATGAAATTTCAGCAGAGTCATATTGGAGCATGATACTGGATGAATTAGTTGATCTAGATGAAGAAAGATTAAATGCCTTGGAGTTATTAAAACGGCAGAAGAAGAGAGTAGAGAACTCTTATAACAAGAAGGTGAAAATCAAAAGTTTTTTGCCTGAAGACTTGGTCTGGAAAGTGATCCTTCCAATGGATCGAAAGGATAGGACCCTAGGGAAGTGGTCTCCAAAGTGGGAAGGCCCCTTTCAGATTTTACAAGTATTTTCTAATGGTGCATATGAAATTGAGGAGCTTAATGAAGACAAGAGGATCTTGAGAGTAAATGGGAAATATTTGAAAAAGTATAGATCAGTACTCCAATAGATAAAAATAAGAGACGCGTAGTTATATATAAGTTAATCAGAGCCAATATGGTAAAAGTGCCAAAATGGTTTGCATTTGATTTGAAGGCCCAAAGGGCTAATATTAATTACAATTAAAACTTATATCTCATTACATCAAAAATAAGCAAAATATAAAGGAGACTAAAATTAGAAAGGAAGGTTGGCCTTGATCTGAATGTACTTTGCATTAAGAAGTTCCAGACATTTCTCGCATAAAAGATCTTTTCGATCGAAGAAGTTTGATGTCAGACTCAAGTTTCCAAGCCTGTTCAACAAACTCCATGTCGAATTCTGGCTCTTTAGCCATTAAGGAATCATCAAACTCTAAGAGTTCGTTTTTTGCTTCTTTTGACTTCAGAGATCTTTGCCTAAAGTTCTTCTATTTGCTTCCTCCAAGAAGCAATATCACGATCATGGCTTTCGATCTTTTGTTGATTCCTTTGTTTAGATTACTCAAATTTCATCGCCTTGTTGGTTGACTCGGTGGCAGCATCCCAGGAAGCTGCTTCAGAACCAACTTTCTTTTCGATTTCCCCTGTTAGCCGAGGTAGCAGCTTATGATCTGCGACAACTTGGTCGATCATATTGCCTATCTCCAATATAACATTGGCAACTTCAGGGGAAGTTTCTAGCAGGTCGACTTGATTAAGAATAGCCTTCAAGGTTAAGGGGCAGAAGGATCAGCCAACAATAGCAGGAACAAGTCACCTTTAAAGATCTTGTCCTTAATCTTGGAAAGCACTTCATCTGCAGGGGTGCTCGAAGGTTGATCTTTAGACACCGAAGCAGTGCTAAGGCTTTTTTCAGAAGAACTTTCCCTACAGCTTAACATAGCCTTCAAATATTCAAGGGGTTGGATTCGTTTTAGAATATCCAGTCCTTCTGCAGAGAGGCCCCCAGTACTACTTGTCGAAACTTTGCCTGTCGGAATAACTGTAATAGTTGGAGTGACAAGAGTTTGGCTATGAGCCTGCCCTTCGCCTGTATCAGCCTCCCTCTCTTCGAAGCCTTCATCATCATCACCAATATGGACTAGGGTCTGGTTACCTTTGTTCTCTTCCTCCATCACCGTATCTTCATCGTTGCCACCTTCCTCCTGGGGATTGACTGTTCCTTTGACGTTGTATGAATCGTCTCCAAGATTGTCTTCAGCTTGAACTCCTTCATCCACCACCATGGTATCTGGGTTCACTCTAGCCTTATCTTCTTCGATCGAAGTAGTTTCATGATCAGAGTCACTGGTGTGGGAATGTTAAGTAGCGGTCATTGGTGGTGAACTATAAAGGCCACCAGAAAGAGGCTGATTGATCTCACTCATGGAACTTTTTTCAGATGATGGTCGATAAGTGGGTTCGCCAACACTATTTAAGATATCCTCTATAGAAGATGGCGCAGAGGAAGTTGCGACTTTAGTTTGAACGGCGGTACTTGCGCCACCCTGAAATCAACACAATCGAAACAATGAGTGGTGAAAGACAGCAAATAAACTAAGTAAGTCAGAGTGAAGTTTGTTTTACCTTGTCACCTTCGACCCCAGGGCTGGAGTTATCACTCTCACTTTGGGCCGCCGCTATCTTTGCCATGTCTTCAGGAGTGGGCTCTTGGATAGTAAGTGCAGAAGGCCTTTTCTTCGAGAGTTTTGTTGGAGGCTGGCTCAAAGCATCGGTGATCTTCGGTTGCTGTTTCCTCTTCTTGGAAGTTAGGTAGAGCACCATCGACATGTCCTATTCGTCAAATTCTATTATGACGAGGGTTTCTGTGGGTTTTTGGATTTTAATGGGAGTTAGAGGAGGTTTTCGACCAGCCTGAATTAATAATTGGAATGTCAGCATCATTAAACATAACAAAAAAAAGGCAAAAGTATACCTTTGTAGGCTTGCTACCTCTCTCAGTCTTTGATTCGACTGGTCTTCTAATGGTGGGTTTCTTAGGTGGAACCCTGATGGCTAAAAGAAAATAACATAAAGCAATTAGTGTCAACTAAGAGTAAAGATCCTAAAAGAGGGATTTGCTTCGAGGAAAACCTCTTGTGTCACACCTTCATACATGTCTGATTCGATGCGAACAACTTCGATCCCTATATGAAGACGCCCTTTGAAACTGTCTAGAGTATGCTTAGTTGCAACCACCCGCTGAGCTTTTTTCTGGGACTGTTGTAGAAGTATCTTAATGGAGTCCCCACAAATAAACCAGTTTGGAAATGAAGGGGCAAAGCCCACTCCCAAGTCAATATTAGGCAGTGGAGGGAATTTTGGGGGAAACGGTTCGAAAGCCATTTCGTAGCGTTTCTCATGAGAAACATACGAAGGAATTTTTAGACTTTTCATTTTCTTTGAAAAATTTTCTTTGAGCATGACAGTTGCTTTGTGGATGGTTCGACTAAGATCATCAGGCCTATAGGCAGTTTCAAAGTAATTTTGAAAGCTTGGATTTATTTGATAAGCGTGTAAGTATCTTTTCTGGTCTTTTTCTGCACAAGAAGAAAAGCTTTGTCAAAGAGTTGGATAAAGGAAGAGACATCACAGAACTCTTCAATGTAGTATTTGGTCCACCATCTCCCAAACTCTCGAGTGTAGAGGAAGTTAGGCTCGAAGTTAAGAGGAGTGAGTTGGGTCCTTCCAGTATATCTGGCTATCTGCTTGAGGGCAGTGGCTTCATTGTGGATTACATTGTAGAGAAGAAGGCTACCCTTTTTATCATACAAGCACTTTGGAAGAGCCTGAATTAACCCAAACTGTCGAGCGACAAGGTTGGGTTGATAGGCGATCAAAGTAACCTGAATCTTTGAGGGATTAAATTGAAGGGTTAAGATCCTAGGGGTCAAAAGGCTTCCCAAATCAGTAAAGATTATGTCTCTCGTTTCTTGGATGGAGATGGGAAAGTCTTGGTAAACCATTATGGACCATACTTTCTGGAAGTAAATGAGGCCATGCTCGAAGTGAAAACATGGCGCTTAGAGAACATCATTATGTAGCCCATGAAAGTCGGTTGAAGGGATTGTCCTTTGTCACTAGGAGTCAGCTGGGCCACTTGAATGCCTTTGATCCTTCTGTTTTTAACCTCCTCGGCTTCTTCATCAACGAGGCCTTTATTCGGAAGACTAGCCTTGAACGTGGCATTAAGCCAGAGTTGTAATAGCCAAAAGGGGATAGAGAGGAGAAGATTACCTTTTTCGCCCAAATTCTTCAATTGAGCGACTCCATCACTCAATGACTCATAGAGACTTGCAAGTATCATCTCACTTAGGAAAACATCATGTCCAACATGTAGTTGATTCGCCAAGGTGAGATATTTTTTGGCAACTTGCAGAGACTTCAAGCAAAAGAAAGAATGAGATAACCACAGGGCCAAGAAAGATATGTGCTCCACGTCGGAGATGATGTCATTGTCTTTGTCATAATAATGGGCGATGTGGGTCGAATATGCTGCTCGAGAGGTCGAAAAGGCTATGGTGTCTTCAGCATCAATCTCAGGGTCGTATGTATGTCCAGTAGGTTTTAGCCCTGTGATAGTGGCTAAGTCGAAAAGTGTTAGTGTGGTCATGCTACATAGGAGGTGAAAAGTATAGTGTGTATTATCCCAAAAGTACAATGAAGAAACCAACATGGAGGCGCTTTCGACAACATGATCAGGTCATAAATTCCCATGTCTTTCCAGTTCTGGGATTTAGTTTTCTCTATTTTCTTTAACCAATCCAAATAATCTATTGGGTCTTTGAATATGGGGGTAGTGCGGAAAACTCTAAATCCATTGTTCATGAACCTTAAATCTATGGTTTCACTAGCATTTGAGTTTTTAGTGACGGTTATTCCAGCCCTAGGGTTTTTTGCTTGCCCTATAGGCTTGCATTTATGATAAGAGGGGAAATACTCTCTAAGCTTGCTAGAACCAGTGTTTAAATCAGTTAGAGGCCCAGATAATGCATGATTTTTTCCAGAAACAAAAACAGGGATAAGTACCTGAGAAGCATAGATTCTGCGTTGTCCCTCCGTTTTGGGTTCTAGGATATATTGCTGGTTACCCACCGTTATTGGAGTAGATAATGTAGTGAAAGAAGGAAGCTCCGAAATCCTCTTGGGAGCTTTTATTTTAACAATTATGGTCTTGATAGCTACGTTCACTTCTTTAGGGGCTTTGCTTGAAGTTGCCATTTCTGTTGAAAGTTGAAAGAGAGAAATCTGGGTTTTGTGGTTGAAGATTGTTTGGAGAGGAATAGCTAGAGCTTTTGGAAGTTCAGAAAGTGCAAAATGTAAAATGAGTAAGTTTGTGGTTTTTATAGGCGTGCTTGGAAGAGAAAACACTTAAAATCGGCGTTGATGGTTGACAAGTTAGTGGGACACGTGTCTTCCTTGGACATTGTGATGGAGAGATGTTAATTAATGTTTGAACCCACGATTCCCTAGAGTCTAGGAAACGTGATAATTGAAAAGATTCGGTTGTGGGCTGAATAAACGTGGTTAGGAAAAAGGTAATGAGGATTCTGACGTCACCAGACAGCTAGAGAAACTGATTTGCAACATTGGAACACTTGGCGAAATGTCAAAGTTGTTTAAGGCGTCGAAGCATGTTCTCAAAAAATGTATTTTTCTCTCATATGTCGAAAATAACATTTTTGGGGGACAATTTGTTAGCTCATAATTTCGACGTCCACTTTAGAATTACCAAAAGGGAAATCCCATGGGAAGATACTTCGACCATGTGGAGATGTTTCGAGCATGTGAAGATGTTTTGACCGGATATGGTGTTAGGGAGATCCAGTCGAAAGTTCCTGGGTGATAAGGGCCAGCGTGCAGTCAGGACATAGAAATATTTCTTCAAATATTTGAAGACGACTTCGATTGGAGATTCAAAATTCAAATAAAGGAGGGAACATTGCTCTTATCTGAAACTGCTGAAGGTACACGTGGAGCATAATGAATAGTTGCATTCATGCAAAGTGGCATGTGTCTCGACGTGATTGAAGGGCCGTTAGAAACGGTTATTTCGATTGAGTATAAATAAAGGGTCTTAGTGTTAGGACAAGTGTGTGTTAAAGTATGTACAGAGTCTGTAAAATTTACCAAGTACCTGTGTGAAGAGGAACCGTAAATTAAGAAATGTACGTTTATTTACACTATTGTCAGTTATTTTGAAGCAATACAATTTACCTTTACTTTTCCAGAAATACTTCTTTATTTCAAACAGTCTTAATACTTTTTTATTTCAAACTGTCGCCTTTGCTATTTGGTTATCCTAAATTCTTTTACAGTTTTTCTCTTTAATTCATATTAGTCTTTTATTGTCTGAATTTTAATCATCAGTACCACAGACACCGTCGGAGTGTTCATACTTACTAGAATTTACTTTAAAACAATTAGCAAATGTCCTAGAATCAATCTGATCGATTCCGTGAGTAGCCAAATTTAGTAATTTGGAAGATCAACGGTTGTTTATCAATTTTCACGGTGAACCGTCGCTAAAACCGAGATTCACCGTATCGAAGCAAGAAGAAAAGAAAAGCTCACCAGATTTGACGCGGTGGCGAAACAGGTACTACTCCTTCTTTTTTGCTCGCTCTGCTTCTTCCCCTTTCTTCTGAGCTCGTTGTGAACACGCGCGTGAATTTGTCTTCTCTCTCTATTGATGAGAATGAGAGATTGCAAGAGAGAGTGATGCAAAAGATAGTTCACTGTGTTTTCTGCAAATGGTTGTATGGTGAAAGGACCGAGAGATGATGAGAGTTATACAGGGATTGAGTGTCTCTGTTTCTGTAACAGTGACCGTGTTTTATATATATATATATATATATATATATATATATATATATATATATATATATATATATATATATATATATATATATATATATATATATAATATATATATATATATATATATATATATATATATATATATATATATATATATATATATATCTCGAAACTCACATAGTTAACATTCTGTTAACATCTCAAGTTCAAAATAGTTAGAAATCCCAATCCGTTAATGACTCTGTTAGTAGTTATGTTAGTTACCTTTCCATTTGCCAATCCGTTAACCGAGTTTTCTTTTCTGTTATGCTCCTCTTACCCATTCTACCACAACTTCTGAGTTAGTTAGAGGTGATTCTAAGTTGATGGAAAAACGGTTAAAGTTTGTTAATTCAGTTAGAGGATTCACTTAGAATGTTAGCTAGTTTGGTTAGGAAATGATAAATTCCAGGTTCTGTTAGTAAGTCAGTTGTGGGATGTAAAGGCTAGTTACGAATGATGGATTCAACTTTTGCTAAATTCCGAGTTAATGCCAGTAAAAAAATCCTTTAACTGTCAATGAGAAAAAGAGAGGTGTTTGTGATGTTAGTGTGAAATGTCCCACTGTTAAACCTTCCTGTTAGTTACAAGTTTTAGGAAAAAACTCAATTTGAAAAAGGTTTGGTTTTGGTTTAGTTAGGCGGCTTGGTGATTGTGAATGTTGCAATGACTTTGGTGTTTATGCCAACTTTGTGTTCTTGTTATGCATGCTGCTATGTTTTGGAATGGTGAGTATTGTTGTGTGAATGCTATATTGACATGCTAGTTTGATGCTAGGATAATTGAATGCTAGTTTTGTTACTTTGTTTGTAGAAATTGAATCACAATGTTAAATGTTTCAGGATGGAAATAAGCGGTTTCTTTATTAAGCCTTTAATGCTTTGTGCACTTAGTTGAATTAGGTTAGAATTAGTAACAACTTGGATTGGTTATTTAGATGTGAATGAAAACTTACAGTTGAAGTTAGTTAATGGAATTCTTATGATTTTTATTTGGTATTTTCTCTGTGTGTTTGTAGCATGGCGTGAAAAGTTCATTGGCTTTGATGGATGACAATGGCAGTTCTAGGTTGTCATGGAATGCATTGGAATTGACTTGATTATGGATAATGGATTGCTTGGAATTGTTTTGAATATGTGTTATGTCCGTGGCATTTGAAGGTCATGTCTTGGAAATCTTGGGACGGTTTGTATGGATTTTTAGGTGTGGAAAATGGCATGTATAGGTTATGTGTATGTAGTTTGGAGTGCTCATGGGATTGCTTATGGGATTGCTTATGGTTTCAAGTTTTTGGCATGACATATGGTTGAATTTCTCTATTTGGATGTGTGGTTAATGTTTTTATACTTTGGCAGAGTTTGTGGCCTTTTGTAGTTGAAATGTGAATTGTCTTTGTGTGGTTTAATTGTAATTGAAGCACAGTTGTAAATTGGTGATTGAATGTATAGGTTGATTTAGAATTGTAATTTGAATTGTTAGAAATTATCCATGGAAATTGGTTTATGTATGTTGTGGATTAAGGTTTGAATTGGGAAATTGATTTATGTATTGCAATAGTCATGATGTATATTGGTTCATGTTTGTAATTAAAATGGTTTATGGTTTGGAAATGTAATTGAATGTGTAAATTGAAATTGAAAATGATTCATGTATGTGTTCATGCTTGAAAATGACATATTTGAAATGCATATGAAAAGTGACATATTGATTTGAATTTCTTTTGTAGGAGATGGGTGAATGCAAGGATGATTGGTCTTAGGGTTTAGGGGATGTAGAACGGGTGAGTTGACTTTGGTCAACTGGTTGACCAAAAAGTCAATAGTTGACCAAAAGTCAACTTATGCCACAATATGTAATTTCTTTGTAATTTTTCAATGAAACATGTATGGATAATATAAAAGACCTTTATGAATGAAATATACTCTTTTAGTCAAAAATATTCTTATAAATGAAATAACTTTAAATTCAAATGAAAACCAACTTCAAACCAAATGCCTTAGATGAAATCTAAAACAAATTTGAATGAGTGAATGACATGGATGCTAGTGGACTAATGTAATGCCTTGACCAAGTGTATAATGAAATTGAATCAATGGAGCTAGGCCACTTGTATGAATATTGACACATCCATAGAACATGAGACCAGGACTTGTCAATGCCCTAGTGAGATCAAGAGAAACATGAATGAAATGTGGATGAAATGAAACTTGGATCAAATGGGCCATGAGAACATGAATATGAATGAAATACAAGCCATGCATTAGGGTTTTAGCTAGGTCAAATATCCAAGTGCCAAGCAATAACCAAGAGTTTCAAACTAATCAATTATCAACACTAGTAGTGTACCAATGCCATGAACCATAACTAGGTTTTCCAGTCCCTCAAAGCAAGCCTCAAGGTTCCCAAACTTTCCTGATCAAAAACTAGGGTTTGGTGTGAAATGGACACCAAGATACCACCTCCAAGACCTCAAGCTTCTATCAACTAGGGTTTTAGTGAATCCTCAATCCAAAAGTTAACCAACATGGCACTCATGTACCAACTATCCCTAATTAGGGTTTCAAACACAACACAGAGCTCCATCACCTACACCTCAGATCATGGGTCCATAATTAGGGTTCAGAAGTCAAGTCAATGCACAGAAGGTCAAACATAAGATCTCATAAAAGCAAATCCAAGAATTATGGTTGGAACGCCCAGATGAATGTCATAACATAGACCTCAAGAATCAAGGTCCAAAAGGATCTAGAATTTAGGGTTTCACTCCATATGATGAGCAACACCATAATCTCCAAGCAAAACCCTTGGTTTTTATTAACCATAAACCTTGAATCTATGATGCTTGTTAGCAAGTGTTAACCATGAATGAAGGATGCACATGAATGAGATATGAATACGTATAAATGAATCTCAATTCATAGGTCAGATGAAAAGATGAAAAAGGGAGGGCAAATTTAGGGGTATGACAGTTGTCCCTATTTAATCATCTTAAACCTGAATGCACAAATTGCGACAACTTTTTGGGTATTCAAGATAGAAGAGGATTAAATACAAAAATATCCAAAAATTAGCCCGTTGAGAATGGATGTAATGTAATGAGAATTTTGTGATTTGCCAAGCAAATATTGGGCTTTAGTTGAGTCAATAAAACATGCCTTTGGGCTTTTCTCGCTTGCAAGGTTTCATGTTATGCTATATGAGTGATATGCATGAGTGAAACAATGTGATTTATGCATGATAATGGTTTATGCAACGGTTAATCCAAATGCTCACATAGAGGGAGGTGGGTATTTTGGGCTAGGATAAGGTCATCATGTAGACGTGATTCTCCGATACCTATTTCAAGCTCAACAGTTGTTGCCACACCTCTGTATTATGTATGAAACATGGAGAGAGCTTGTACTTGCATAGCCTGCCTCTGCCCTAATATACTGGGTATCTGCACTAACTGCCCCAGTCACAGGTTAGAGTAGTCTCATCATCTGAGTATCTCAGACTGGCTTGCCACAGTGTCTTGAAACTGTATCCTCTTGACAAACCATTATTGGGAGTGACTGACTTCTCGTGCTCTTGAGGTGGTCTACCCCAATACGATCCTTGAAGCGACTTTTCCCTCATTCGGCTGATTCATAGAGATTTAGAGAATCTCGACGTGGTTGCCTAAGATTGACTGACTTTTGAAGAGATTTGAGCTATGGAATACCATAAGTAATGTTTAACCTTCCTGATATGTAAGCTTTCTTGATGTCAAGTGCCTGCTCGCAAGTAAAATGCTCATTTTGAAAATGATAATTGTAATGTCATGCTCATGCAAGTTTTGAAACTCAAGTGAGTTCACTAAGATTATGACATATAGTGAACGAATTACTGATTAGAATGCCATATCAAGATCAATACAAATGTGTAGCGGTGTATTCGTCGCTATATGATTTATCGATTAAACCATAAGCAAGAGATACAATGAAATTTCGAGTCGCCACCGCACTTTTATTTATCCAAAGGACTGGCTAAAAAGCGAACAAAAGCCTAAGAAGTTTTACACGTAGAAAACTAATAAAAAGATCAGAGAGTCTGGGTAAGGGGTAAATTACGCAATGGGAAGGTGTTAGGCACCCACCACGTCCTAGGTACTCCTAGGGAGCCCTTTCCACACTTGTTGTACAAATTTGTTATTTGTTATGACATAAATATTGTGCAAACATGATTGGGATGATGAGAAAAGAATATACAATTTAGTTATTTTTGTGTTTTTGTGTTCGAACGGATGAACCCGCTGCCTACGTACCTTCCATCAAAGGTAAGGATCAAAACGCCGTAGTTCGGCTAAAAGATTTCCAAAAGTTGGTGGATTCAATTTTAAACACAAGCACTGAGGCTTTTCATTATCAACGGGAGAAAACTCGACCAAGACCAACATCCACCATGTGAGGATAGCTTCGACGCACTAAAGGGGTTAACCCTATTTTCAGTACGGAAGGCTTATAGTCGACTCACTAAAGATAAGGTGAGGTTTACATCAACCACAATGATAATTGAAACCTATGGCTAATGCATGAAAAGATTAACAATGGACAAAGCCAAAACAAGTGAATGGGTGAAATTAATTGATTGTGATTATGAAAACGAAGTCAAAGTATGATTAAGATAAATTCAAAGAAGTATTATGAAATGGAGTTTGAAAAAGTCCAGGACTTGGGTCCAGGTTTTTAGTTTGGAAAACATGAAGATGTTTGCACAATGTCTATGTCAAGTTTGAAATCAAAGTGTGAAAAGGTTTAGGACACAATGAGAGATGAATGGATGAAGATGGAAAGTAAAACTTCTCAGGAGGTTCACCTCTTGAAATCATATAGGAGATGATTCAAGTGTGTCCTTTGGAATGGGCAATTAATAATAAAGCAAACAAACGAATGATACCGGATGCCACTCAATGGTCTTACTCCAATCTCACAAACAAAAGCGGATATCGGATACCAATAGCTGGATTTATACCAATCTCCTAAAACAGAAATGGATATCAGAGGCCACTCGATGGTCTTACACTAATCTCCTCAAAAGGAAAAACAAGAATGAAATATGGAAATCAACTGCCAATCTATCTGGACTTAGGTTAACTCTACACATGATCGTAGGAAAGCAAATACCAACTTGTGGGACTTACAATTGCATCTTCTCATAAACAAAGAAAGCAAAAACAGGGATGTCAGATGCCAATCTGTCTGGACTTACTCTGACATACACAGTATGATCCTAGGAAAACAAATGCCAACTTGTGGGACTTACAATTGTATCCTCACATACAAACAATGCAACAAGCAAAGATAAGATGAGTGGCCAATGTGATGGTCTTATACTCACTTCCATATCCCAGGAGCAATGGCCAATGGATGGTCTTACAATTGTCCTCAATGGGTAAACAACAATGACAATGTCACACAGACAAAAGAGATGATCATGCATTGATGAGCAATTAATGATGATGAGTGCATAGAGCAAACAAGCAAACATGTGCATATGAAGCAATCAATCAATCAATGAGAATCAAACAGCACACTCTATAGCCAAACAAGGGGGCTCACACAAGAGGGTTTGACTGTGAAAGTCCACTGTAATAGGTAAATGTCGCTCTTAACCTTGCCATTGAGAGGCTAAGGTGAAGCAGATGAAAGGAGATGAGGGGTGTGCCTCATTGCTTCTATCCCTAATCAGGGAGAGCATTATCAGAAAGTGGGGGAGTTCAGAAAGATGGAACTCTCTCCCCATTATTGACTCGATAGATCTTGGGTTTTTATCTCAATGCTTCAACCATGTAATGGGAGCAAGGAGAGGACTCACTGAATAGTAGGGGATAGGCTATTTATCCCTTTGATCTACCAATTGCCTTACTTGAAGGACTTTTCCTGCTTGGGACAAATTTAAACACACACAAGCATGGCCTCTTAAGGAGGACTTCAGACAGTTTGCCCGGCCAAATAACGAGCCGGGTCTCCAGACTACATGAAGTAAAAGAGATTATACCTCAAGCAATTTGCTAAAAAGCAAAGCAAAGCAAGTTCAGAGAACTTAAGCAACTAAGGGTACCTGAAAGAGTCCAACTAATCAGTAAACAGTTCAACAGTTTAAATCAAAAGGAATGAAACAAACAGTTAACAGAGGGACCAATGTGCAAAGCACAAGACTCAAGTCACATGAGTCACACCTACAAAACAAAGTTTAGCACATGATATAATCAAGCTCAATCAAATTTGTATGGTTTCCTTGAAGCACTATGCTTAACCTGAAACAAATGAACTCAACATAAGCCCAAAAGACCACTAGGACAAGCCTAGGGTCAAAAACAAAAGGGAAAGTCAAAACAGCAAACAAATAGTCAACCAAAGTCAAGTTCAAGCATTTAAGAAGCAAGCACAATTGGTTTCAAGCTCATATCATGCATCATTGTCATTTCATAAACAAAAGAAGGCAAAACATGGCAAATGAGAGCACATAGAGGTCAACAGCAAGACCAAGCTCAAAAGCAATCATAAACAATTCCAAAAATTATGAAATAATTCATACTCAATCACAATCCATAACATAGCATGAATATGAAATTTCAGCTCAATTGGATCATGGGAAGATGGTCAATTAAAATCAGGAAGTCAAAACAATTTCAAGCATGCACAAAGAAGTCAAACATTCATGTGTCATCTTCAAAAAATCATAACAAAATGAAAACAGATGAGAAATGGATGGGATCAACACCAATGCAAAGCTCAAGATGTCTAGTATGCACATGTAAAATTTCATGATCATCCAATAAGATATGAGAATTTCCCAAATGAAATGGCCAGATGTGTCACACAAAGTCAAAATTTGACTAGGCAGGGAAGAAAATTCACAAACAAATAGGAAATGGCATGGTTAAGTCCAGGAAAATTCACACATCAACTAGTCATATAAGAGATGGCTCATGCAAAATTTCACATTAATTGGAGGCCAGGAAGCATGTGAACAAAAATCAAGAAATGGCATATCATGGGTGTGACACAAATTGTCACACCCTACTTCAGAAAATCATATCTCACACACCACATATGATAAATGCACAAACTTTACATCAAAATGAAGATGAATGAGTGTAGATTAACCACAAAAAATTTCAGGGTCATTGGATGCATCATCATTATTTCACAATGGAATTGGCAAAAGGTGTCAAATATGCATACATGTTAAGAAACCTAGAGCCATTTAAAATCCAGCCAACCAAAAATTCAGCAAAAATCATGATTAAATAGTAGACATTCATTTGATCATGATGGAAAAAATTTCATGAATTTTGGATGTGAAATGCACAAGTTATGAATTTTATAAGTTGAGTGACAATTTGAAATGAAATGAGCAAAAGAACATGATTCAATGGTCAATGGTGGTTGACCGAGTGGCATTTTTGAAATTACCACACCCACTAACCTAAACGCAGCGTACAGACCAATGCAAGGAAATGTTTTAATTGGTTACTAACCAATGGAACAGTAACTCGGCAGCAGAGTCAAACAACAACAGCCAATCCATTCACAAGTTCAAAAACCCTTAGGGTTTATGCAGCAGCCACAGCATTTCAAGTTTATGGTTCATCATCAAACAACAGATTGCCAACAGAAATATTCACACAACAGGGCATTTACATTCGTGCAACATCAAACAGCAACAAATCAAACATATGAAACTCAGATTTCTGGAAATGCAGTAGGGTTTCAACAGCAATGTTCATCTTCATGCAATCATCATAGTAAAACGAATTCAAACAAAATTATGCAAACCACATGGCAACACAATCATGATGTTCATGCAACATATAACAACAGCACACCAAACACGATTCTGGGAAAAAAAATCTGGAAACAAGCTAGGGTTTCTGCAGTACAACATGTATGTTCATCTTCAACAAATTCGTGAGGAAAATATTTGCCCAGAAATTGAAAACCAACACACTATTCTCATCAGCAAATCAAGCACAACAATATTCCAACAAGCATTTGCATCAAATCGAGCTCATATGGAAGAATCACACCAAACATCAAATGAACATCAATCTTTAAACACAAATTATTCACTCAATACTTAATCATTTTATGTGAATCAAAGCTCAAAATGCTCAGCATGTAAAGATCTATTGGACATATAGCATGGATTAGAGAATGAAGAGAGTCGAAATCTTACTTGGTTATGAAGAAATTTGTAAAACAGTGGTTCTTTGAGTGATGCAGCTCGAAACAGATGAAGATAATGCTTTGAAATGATGAATCCTTGAGGTAGGTTAGCTCAATGATGCTTGGAAACCTTCACAGCTCGAATTGCCATTGTTGTATGCTTGGAAAAAACAGAACTCAAGAGGGGGTTTCAGCTGGGATTTAATGGTTGTAAACAACTCACAAAGATGGTCAGGCCATGGAACAATGAAAGCTAGCTCGAGGGTTTTGGAGTTTTGAGCAGAATTTCCCAAATCGTGCCAATTCCAAAATGAGAGAATGAGAGTGTTTTTCTGTGCTTGGAGGTTGTGTCTAGGGTTGCAAATGGCCAGAAAATTGCTTATATGTGGTCTGTTTAAGGTTAATTAATAACATGCTAAGCTTGCTTAACTTAATGAAGCCAAATTGCATTTTGCTAAGTTTGGAAAATATGGAAGTGGAGGTGTGAGGTCTGCCACGAATTGGGCTTCAAAACAGGCTGCCAATGACCATTATGTTTGCTGTTTTATGTCTGCTCATGAAGTGCTAAGTTTGTTTACTTTAATGAAGCCATATTGCTAAATTTGCACCTTTGGCCAAAATGGTGGTATGATAGTAGCATGAGCACAAATTTGGGCTTGGAACATGTTGCAAATAGCCTTCCAAACAATTTCCAATTGGCCAAATGTGTTGAAAACCTTTAATTTGAAAAGTCAACTTTTGGTCAAACTTGAATTTTAAATGAAACAAGTCAAAAAATGCCATTTTGATTGGCAAGGTTTTGGTTCATGAAATTTATATTTTTGGAAAGAGGGGATGAAATGTGGTTTGTAGGAAAAAACCCCACTAAATTTGGCCTTAGGAATCATGAGATATGGCTTGTTGAAGTTCAAAAATTTTTGAAATTGAATTGATCATATCTTGCAAACCACACATGGGATTTGGGTGTTCTTGGACTTTTTGAAAATGGGAGAACAAGATCTTCAACTTTCATGTTGGGCAAAAATTCATTTGAAGCTTGTATCATGATGTAAGTTGAGGATCAAGAAGTTTCCATTTTTGGCAGTTGAAATTACAGGTCCACTTTCTATTTTGGGAAATTTTCTGTTTGACTTCAAATTCTTCCATGATGAGGTTTGACATGATATATGAGGCTTATATGGACATGAATGAGCTCCTTCAAATCAATTCCATCCATCAAATCATTGATTAAATCCACAGTTGACCAAGTTTGACTTCAGTTGACTTTCCTAGGGTTTTGCATGATTGAACCACTTCTGATGAATTCCAAACCCTAATTCTTTGATAACTTGATTTCAAATGATGTCCCAAGTTGTATGAGCTCTTGATTATTGATCATGGTGCCCAAATTCTGCAGGAATGGCCACCATTCACTGAAATGACTGACTGTTGACTGTCTTGACCTAATTGCTGATGACTGCTTCAACTGCAAGCAACAAGGTTAAACTGACAATATTTTTGTACTTTTTGGTTAGTAAACATATGAAAAGCAAAGATATACAAATGCAAAACATGCTTGGTGATCAAGAATCAACCCACAAGGCAACCTACCCACTAGGAGGGAAGCTAGGACATGCAATGATCCTTGAGGCCATGATATGATATGATATGGGCCATGAGGGATCTTAGGGCCCAAAATTGGGGTCTTACAGATGCCCCTATTTAAGGTCATTCTAGCCGGAGAAGTGAAGTTTAGAAATCTTCATCTCGACGTGGTAGAATGAGCTTAAATAACAGTAATGAGACAAATTTTGGTCCCTAAGAGACCTCATGATGCAAATGTATGCATGCAAAAGACAAAATTCTGTGGGGAATATGATTCACACAGAAGAAAAGACGATCCATCGGAGTAATACACTCACCAGGAACAGAGACTCTAACAAGACTCTAGTTAGGGATAAACAAAACTGACACAGCGTGAACAAGACACGACTCTGATTAGAAAATAACAGAAAACAGACTGGAGAACTCACTGGGGAGTGAAGGACTCACACTGGGAAAAGGAATTCCAAAGGAAAATAAATCCATTAGAGAGACACAAGCTGACTTCTGGGGAGAAGCAAAAGGAAATTCCACTGAGGGAAGCACCAAAGAAAATGAGGTGTTACCGGGCATAAGGGTAACAAACTCAGGAAAATCTGACTCCACAGGGGGACCGAGGTCATAATAGGGAGCAGAAAGGAGGGAACACCAAGGATACCGGTTACTGGGTATATAATAGGTGACCGACCAAAGCGTGAATTGGTGTGTGTTCCAAAACACTCATCATCCTGAAGAGAGCGAAAGCAAACTTGTTTATAGGATGGATATTCGATTCTACAAAGAATACGAATCTTACTCTGAGGGGAAAGCAACAAAGGATTGACCCAAGAGTGAACGAGACATATTATTCATTACCGGCAGACCGTGAATAATATACTCGAAAGGAAAATTATCCTGAACCGGTTACTGGGTTGTTTATAGGATAAAATCCGAAGACGTGAATTGGTTTTCACTTCCAAAACACTCATCACCCTGAAGAAAGCTAGAACAGCAGACTTGTTTATAGGATGGACATTCGATTCCACAAGGAATGCGAATCTTACTCGACTGGGGAAGATCAACAAAGGATTCCGACCAAAGAGCGCATGATACATATTATTCATTACCGGCAGACCGTGAATAATACACTCGCATGGTAAGAAACACCAGGGATACCGGTTACTGGGTATATAATAGGTGATCTACCGAAAACGTGAATTGGATTTCACTTCCAAAACACTCATCATCCGAAAGGAGGGCTTGAAAAAGCAAATCGACTTACAGGATGGGCATTCGAATCCACAACGGGAAAACGAATCTTACTCAACTGGGGACACAAACCCAAAGAGTGCATGAGATATAATATCCATTACCGGCAGACCGTGGATAAGAATACTCGCATGAGATATATTATCTATTACCGTCAGAACGTAGATAATAAACTCGCATGGTAAGAAACACCAGAGATACCGGTTACTGGGTATATAATAGGTGATCTACCGAAAACGTGAATTGGTTTTCACTTCCAAAACACTCATCATCCAAAACACAAACTGGTTAAAGGATGGACATTCGATTCTACAAAGAATACGAATCTTGCTCAGTTGGGGAAAATCAACAAAGGATTCCAACTAAAGAGCGCATGAGATATACTATTCATTACCGGCAGACCGTGAATAATATACTCGAAAGGAAAAGACACCGGAGATACCGGTTACTGGGTATATAATAGGTGACTAACCAAAACAGAGAGACAATCGATACCAAGCATCCGGGTAAACGAAAGACAACTCAAAGGGATAAATTGCAAGCATCCGGCAATTATCCAACAACAAGAATATTCGACTCCACAAAGGGAAAATGACGAATCTTACTCGAACAGGGAAACGCAAAAAGGCTTCGACTGAAGAGTGTATGAGATATATTATTCATTACCGGCAGACCGTGAATAATATACTCGCATGGATGATTATCCACAACCGGTTACTGGGTTAATAAAGGATAAATCAACCGAAAAGAACGGCATCGGGATACCAAACTAGGTATATAATGATGACCAATCAAAGGGAGCAACAGACATTACCAACAAAAGGGTGAATGAAAGGCGATCTGCTGAGGATAAATTGCAAGCATCCGACAATTATCCACAAGGACTATCTGGGGATGCATTGATATACAAACAATGATCCGGGGAACACAAATCACTAGCGAACGGTGAAAGGACCCACTGGGGATAAAATTGCTAGCATACGGCAATTATCCACAACAACTTGCTAGGGATATAAGTGCTGATCTGAGCAACTTATCCAAGCAAAGGAAAATCAACATCAAATATTAGATGAAGATAACCACAAAATTAGGGTTTACATCTACCGAATACTGGGTAGAAGACCAACAACTCCGCGTGGGGATAGAACAAATCAAAAATCCGCACGGGAAACCAAAATAGGGTTTATAACAAACCGCAAACTGCTGAAGAGCACAAAAATAAAAGGATTTACAACTACCGGGTAGTAGGTAGAAAACCAAAACTCTGGCTGGAGAATAAAAGGTGTATAACCACAAATTCTGTCAAGAAAGCCAGGAAGAATAGGACTTATAACTACCGGTATGAGGGTAGAGGCCCAAAAACATTCCGCTGGGGAACAACCCACTGGGAAGCACAAGACGTGACCAATAGCCAATTCGGGAATGATCCGAAAAGACGGACTGAATCAAGACACGTCCTAATGAGGATATAACTCAAATAGGAACATCCATCCCAATATATGCGTTGGGAGGAAACGGAAGAAACCGTCATCCACAAGGATATATCTCAGTGGGGAACTGCAGAAGAAAAGACAGACATTTTCTGCTTATGGGGTTGACTCTATATGGAGAGATTTTAAACACCCAACATCTGCTTGGGGAGATCTGTAAAGAGATCCATATCACCATAGCAGGAGACACGACAAACAAAGGATACATGGCGAGAAATGCAACATGAATATCTGAATGTTTATTGTCGCATCCTGCGAAAAATCAACCGGCGAGACTCAAAAGAAAACACACACAGAGCCGCCACTAAACGTTATTTATCCCAAGATAGGGAAAGGAAACGCTCAGAGAAACCTGGAAAGACATGGTCTCGCGACCAGAGAGAAAAGGTTCGGGAGTCGGTTACGCAAGGGGAAGGTATTAGCACCCCTCACGTCCTAGGTACTCCTAGGGATCCACGTTCTAAGAAAAGAAAAGGTTGCTAAACATCACACACACACACGGGGAACGCAGGTGGGGTTAAGAGGAACGAGCTCGATAAGGTATCGCACCTTATGCCTACATATCTTGTCTGGAACAAGAATCAGAGCCACTGTAGTTCGGCTTACGCACGCCAAACAACACAACATACAAACAAGCAAGGGTGGCAAACATGGAGCCCGACAACCACTGGATGGAATTACGTCGGCATCCGAACCAAAACACAAACAAAACGGCAAACGTGGAGCCCGACAACCACTGGATGGAATTACGTCGGCATCCGAACCCAAACATACAATCAGATAACAAGTTAACACACAAAATAAATAAAGGTTGCCCGGAGTGGTCTCGCGCGACCACCTGCCTACATACCTCGTCTGGCACGAGGATCAGGGCGATGTAGTTCCCCTGAAAGGGACTAAATTGCTAACCAGAAACCGGGGAAAGACGCACGACTAGGGAGCTGAGACTCGAGCCTAATGTTGTCATGCATCGCTTACCCTAAGTTCAGTTTTCTATCCTACTTGCATAAGCAAACTAACCTAACCAGGAAAGAAGCTAGCACACAAGCATACAATCATATATCAACATTAAATGAGAACAGGCATCTCAAACAAGCATGTCAATCAGATATCCACATAGCACGCACTATAGCCAAACAAGGGGCTCAATCAATAGGTTTGACTGCCTAAGCAATCGTCTGTACAGGCTGTGTTTGCTCTTAACCTTGCCATTACGAGGCTAAGGTGAAGCAGATGAAAGGATGAAGTGAGGATCAGACCTCACAGCTCTTATCCCTAACCAGGGAGAGCTGACAAATGAGCATGGGTCCAGAATAGGGGAACCCTTTTATACTCGATGACTCTGACTCAATGTGCACTGCACAGATCTTGGGCTTTTGATCTCAATGCTACAACCATGTAATGGGAGCAAGGAGAAGACTCATTGAATAGTGGGGGACAGGTTGCTTGTCCCTACCTTCCACCAATTTCCTTACTTGAAGGGCTTTTCCTGCTTGGCTTAAAAATAAACATACACAAGCATTGCCTCTTAAGGAGGACTTCAGACAATTTGCCCGGCCCGGTAACAGCCGGGTCTCCAGACTACATGAAGTCAAGAAGACCTACCTCAATGCAAGTTGCTTAAGCAACGCAAAGCAAAAGTTCGCAAGGAACTGAGCAACTAAAGTACCTGGAAACAGTCAAACACAGTTAGTACTCAGACAGACAAAACCAAACAGCAAGTTCAATCAGACAAACTATACAAGCTATGCACAAACAAAGCAAGCCAAGGCTCAAGCCTATGCTTCACAACCTACAAAACACAATTATGTTAGTGTACAAACATCAACAACATCAATTAAAGTTAATTTGAATCATTCTCCATGTGCATTGCCTTTTTGATCCTGAAAAATCAAGCAAATATTAGCAACTAGACCACTAGGCCAAGCCTAGGGTCCAAAAGCAAGAAAAAACTTAAAACAGCAAGGTATCCACCATCCAACATCAAATTAACATCAAACAAGAGCAAACATCATTGGTCTCATGTTTAGATCATCCATCATGTTCAATTCATGCACAAAACAATCCATATTGGTTCAAATGAAGCATCAAACATACAAACAGAAGTATTGCATTCAAATCCATACCAAAACACATCCAAAAATTCTCAAATTAATTACACCTAAACAGGGGTCAATCAAGGGCTACCATGTCAAATTTGAGCTCAATTGGGCAAATAGAACCATGTCAATGGAAATCAACAAAAACAGACACAATTTCATGCTTCAATTCACACCATCAATGCATGCATCCAATTCAAAAATTCATATCTCATTGAAAACAAAAAAGAAATGGATGAGACCAAAACAGGGAGGTCACACAATGTGTCTAGTTCATGCATATCAAATTTCATGGCCATACAATACAATATGAGGATTTCCCAATCAATCTACCAACATGTGTCACATGAGCTTGCAATTTCAATCACCAGAAATGAAAAATCATGATCAATTAGAAAAGGCAGTGAAAAATTCTACAAAAATTCATACAACATCCTAACATATCAACAATTCACCATGCCAAATTTCATTCAATTCTAACATGCATAGGTTATCCAATTAAATTCAACAAGTTGACATCAAGAGGTGTGACACAAATTGTCACACCTAAGTTCCAGAATTTGCTGCTCTCTAACCAGGTATCAAAAATTCATGAAATTTACATATAAATAATCCTCAATGAGTCAAGAACCACCACAAAAATTTTCAGCCATTTATTTTATGATATGAGTATTTCATGATCACATTGCCAAAATGTATCAAAATGTGACATACATTAGAAAAGCCTATGCCAAATAAAATATTTGCCAAGCACAACTTTGACCAATAGGTCAAAAAAATCCTACACAAGTCAACAAAGTCAAGGAAAAAATCTCCATATTTTTAGGAATTTTTTACTATTTTTTATGAATTTTTTAAGGTCATGGTAATTTTTTAAGAATTAAATGAATTAATTAAAAATCACAATGGCAATACTGTAATTATTTTGAGCGCGGGAGGGAAACAGCATATTTGAAAATTCAAATGCAATTTTGGATCAAACAACAAAAGTTCATCGTCTTCCTCAAGAACTTGCCCAGAAAATTGCAAAACGGATGAACATCAAACAATCACGAAAATGGACATGGCCATATCCGTTGGACTCGTCTCTTCAAGAGGATCATGAATATCACACTATTTTTCACTAACAGTTCCTAAATCTCTCGAATCGACTCACTTAGGGTTTGTGTTCTTACTTTCAAACTTAGATTTCTCACGCTACGATTAATCATTTTCTAAACCACAAACAGCATTGAAACCTACGTGAAACGCTCTTCAAAACACATATAATTATGAAGCATATGGTGATGATCGATTTTCACTCAAACCTGGAATGGCAGCCGCGATTTTGATGCTCTCAGCGCTCTTTTCTTCAAAACAGAAGTAGAAACACGATGAGGAAGGTGATAGGAGATGCTAGCTTCGATTGATGTTGATCCTAGAGCTCACAATTCCGGTTTGCCATAGATGAGGTGATGATGAACAGTCACGAACCAGTGCTCTACTCCTTCCAAACTACCAAAACAGATGGTGAGGATGATGATACAAATCCAAATCAAAAAGAATCTTGGGATTTGGTGTAGAATTGATGGAGAATTTTGGAAATGAAGGTTTTTGTGTTCTTGAGGGTTTGGAGAGAATGAAGAGTTTCTTGATCTAGTTTTTGGTGAATGAGTTTTCTGTTATGATTATGGAGTGATTTAGAATATATATGGTAGCTTAATCCATCACTAATCATGTTAATTAGCATTTTGGCATAATTAGTGAAAATGCAATTTTGCAAATGGAGGGTAAAATGGTCAATTCCTTTAGACAGCTCATGCCACCTCAGTGACAGCACATACACCTTCTAAATATCATATGTGAACTGTAGAAACTTGTTTCATGCTCATTGGTTGCTCCATTCTCAAATTCACCATGTGTATGCATTTGGTCCATTTTTGTCATTTCCATTTTTCAAGACAAAATCCAAATTAAAAGCCTTATGCATGAAATGAAAATTCAAACACATTCTAAATGCCATTCCTGAGGTGTTGGAAAAAGTCCCATTCAAAAATTCCAATTATTTTGACATTTGGACGATTTTGCCCCTGGTCCAATTCAGCTGTCCAGTTGAAAAGTGACTTTTTGCCTTGGCCATTTTTGGGAAAATCCAATGATGCACCCTCAAAGTACATGTCAAATGGAGTTTGTGCATATAAAGAACTTGCAATTTGGACAAAGTATGTGGTAGTTATGGCCTCCTGATTACGGATCTTTTCTGAAATTCACTGAGCCATATCTTGCAAACCGTACATTGGATTTTCAAGTTCTTGGACTTTTTGGAAAGGTGAGAACAAGATCTACATCTGTCATGTTGAACAATTTTTCATTTGAAGCTTCCTTGGACTTCTGTTTTTGAGGTCAAAAACTTTCCATTTTTGGAAACTTCAGCTACAAGTCACTTTCTATTTTTGGCAGTTTTTGTCCTGACTTGATTTTCTTCATTTTTAAGCTTTGAGATGTCATTCAACACTTGTTCCAACATGAATGAAGTGTGTCTAACTTGTTTCCACCTCCAAATCCACCAGATCATGTACAGTTGACCACAGTTGACTTTTCATCTGATAGATGAATTTGGCAATGCACAGATCAATTTAAACCCCAATCTTCAACTGAAATGGCTCAAGGGTGACACCCTAGCCTCAATAATCACCATATAATCACAAAATGAACCTCATCTCCATCTCAAACCCCATCTCCTGATCCAGCCCTGATTGGCCCAATACAACTGATTAGGGTTGACCAGTGGTCAAAACCCTAATCTCAAGGAATCTTCTCCAATCTTATGATGACATCCCACCATGATGATGATGATGTATCAATTCAATCAACATGAAGACCAATACCCTTGGGAATCATGCAACCCTAATCTCAGCCCAATCCTCAGATGGCCATGATCGGTCAGTAAAACCCTAGCTTGCACCTTTGAACTTCCTCATCTCCTGATTAAGACTTGGGAAGATGGCTTGCACTATGTAACCACATGATATGCAATATGAAATGCCTAATGACCTAAAATGCAATGCAAATATGTTAATGCTTGGTCCCAAGAGAGGAGGGCAAATTTTGAGGTGTTACAGCTGCCCCTATTCAATCCACTGTGAACCTGTCGATACGAAATAGCCTCGGCTTTCGGATGATCAGGATGAAGAGTGATTGAATACCAAGAACAGACGAACAATTTGCACTCTGATGGGATAATAATTAACAACACCTGTCAGCATCGGCGAAGAAACAAACTTCGAACAAAACGTCGACCTGGATACCAAAATAAATGGTAACGCAGGGATAACCATGTCCTGATCACCACACATCCACTCGGGATTATTAACTCTTCTTTTTATGCTTTTCTTGAACCCCAAAATTTTCTCCTTTTCTACCTGGTCCGAAAACCACTTCGGTCTGAACTCCGAAAAACTGGCCTGAATACCATAATTGCTTCAACCTGATAGTCGGAAACTTCACTAATCACCACTCTAAGGGTAACACGTCAGAGGGTACACCTTCAACCAGACACTGACTGATGACTGGGAAGAAACTCGACGTTTACTGAACATCGGACGATGATGTTTACTGACACCAAAAAAAGCTCGACCAGACATTAACCAATGACCGGGAGGAAACTCGATGTTTACAGGCACCGAACAATGATGTTGACATGACATCAAACAATGATGCGGACAGACATCAAACAATGATGCGGACAGACATCAAACAATGATGCAGACAGACATCAAACAATGATGCGGACAGACATCAAACAATGATCGACCAAACACTTACTGATGTCTGGGAAGAAACGGTGGTTCCAAACTCACAATGCTGAACTCCTCGGAGCATCGTCTTCGCTGTCAGACAAAACCAAACCTCAAGCGGTAATCACGGCTTGAATCGCGCTGATCGCGTAACGTCTTCTGACTGTATCCCCATCTCTGTCCGACGGGAACATTTCCTCCAATATCGCACTACTGGGGAACATTGCTGATCTGACGTTGTGATGCTAATCTCCTCAGAGTAACATCTTCACCTTTGGTGAACCCCAAATCTTCAAGCGGTAACCACAGTTTGGGTTGCGTTGAATACATCCCTTTTCCATCTCCGTCCGACGGAAGGAGTCTTCTCCAGTGTCGTACCACTGGGACAATACCTGTGATCCAATCATGAGGCTATACTACTCGGAGTAACACTTTCATTTTCTGGCAAAATACCTCTCAAACAGTAACCACGGCTTGAGACTAGCTGACGTTTGCAATGATGCATGCTTGATTTCTTCTGCGTAATGCTCCATAATTATGGAAATGCTACGCGATTATTTATTTTTCTATGCAATATGCAATGCTTATTCTACATGATGAATGCATAAAAAATATCCCCCTCAAGGGAATTTTCTGGGGAAAACGAGACTCTCTGCTGAGGAACTCGCCACTGCTCCGATTTCCACCCTGCCGGGGATAGCACTGCTGCTAGGAAATAGACAACCCTTGCTGGGGATACAGATCCTTCACTGCACTCTGTGGGAATACCACAGTCTTTGACTTGCTGGGGATATAGATCCCAACTCTGCTTTGGGAACCCTCACAGATACTCCTGCTGGGGAAATGAGCAATCTTCAACCTGCTGGGGATAACCATCCTGATCCTGCTAGGGAAACGCATACTACTCCGCTGGGGACAACCCATGCAATCCATAGGTAGAATCAACTCAGCTGGGGATGCCAAAAATCCGTCCGCTACGGGAACTTGTTCAATCCACTGGTAGGATGAACACTGTTGGAGATATATTTCTTTGAAAAAGACCCGCTCCACTCGGGGACTAGCTGGGGAAATAAGAAAAGTGGGTACAACACCCATCGACTCGTCGAACCATGCTATCCACCTCCTACTTTCGCATCAGCTTTCCACTTTTGAGAATCCCCAGACTCATCTGGACCTTTTCTGCTCCATCATTTTGTATTCCAAGTCGCTCCGCGCTCGACGAGAGACGTACTCCTGGGATATATACAAAGATTCTCAATTTTCCGACTTTGAAGAGTCTTCTTGATTATTTCAATTGTCGTCGGACGTCTCTCGTCGCCTCTCCATTCCTCCTTCATCCCTGATCGAACTCTGCGGGGAACCACAAACTTGCAAGTCTCTCGACTTTGAAGAGTCTTCTTGATTACCACCAAGGCTCGTCGTACGTTGCAACGTCACTTCGTCTTTTCTTCACACATTCGTCCCTGACTGGACTCTCATGGGGATTTCTTTTCGTCAAAAGCTTCCACATCACAACCTGCAAGTGAGTGAGAAATATCTAACAGTTCCTGCAAAACAGACCGTTAGATAAAACCGTGCCCCAGGCGTGTCAAGATTTCAACACTTGGGTCACTCAACCTTCCAAATAAGATTTCAAGTATTCAATCTTATAAACATGCATTGGAAGGAACCTGTATGTATTAAAAATGCAAAGATTCTTTATCAAAATAATCGGGATGTTTTTGCAATCAAAGCGGTAATGAAAAACAAAAACAAAATTATTTGACTGGATTTGCATTTTAGTGAAGAAAAAGTGTGGCTCAAATGAGCAATACGAAAGGAAGCAATTCCTGAAAAGAGGTAATTGCGCACAAAAGGAAAAATCTATCCTAATGGCAATGTGAAACCCGTGATCTCATCGAGTTCCAACTCGGTTACACCCCATATGTCCTCGGACTCTCCGTGCTTTCTGCCTTCTGAACAAGACGTTTCTGATCGATCCCTACCGGGTATTATCCATGATGCTTTAACCAAAGCGCAAACGATCATGCTAGCCGCAGTTGTTCGTTTCAATCCCTCTTTTGCCTGGACCGCCCTTTCGGGTTTTCAGTCCACCGGGATACCCTTTTTTGCCCAAGTCGCCTTTTCAGGTTTTCGACTTGCCGGGTGTACATTTTTCATTTTATCCCTAATTTTTGCCCGAACCCTTTTCTGTTTTTGGTTCGCCGGGATGCCCATTTTTGCCTGGACTATTTTGTTCTTTTCGTCCAGCAGGTCTATTATACGAAGTATTTTTTAACTGCGTCCGCATTCACAGGGGATGGAAAATCCTCACCATCCGTGGTCGTTAACAACAAGGCTCCACCAGAGAAAATCTTCTTGACCACGAATGGACCTTCATAATTCGGCGTCCATTTGCCCCTTCGATCGTTTTGAGGAGGAAGAATCCTTTTCAGCACCATATCACCTACGTGATATACCCGAGGTCGCACCTTTTTGTCAAAAGCACGCTTCATCCTCTGTTGATACAACTGCCCGTGACAGATGGCTGCCAGCCTCTTCTCTTCAATCAAGCTCTCTGAGCGAGAAAGGCGTGTGCCCCAGCAGATGTACGCACCGACGTACAGTACCCAGGATACCCGCTTCGTACTCGGCCACCATTGTTGATGCATTCCATCGTGCCCCAGGAAGCACTACCTTATTCACCTTATCCTCCCCATCAGACATCAGAACCCGTTCGGATTCAGGGTCAAGCCCCTCCTCCGGGATCGGTTACTCTCAATCTTTCGATTAGAGCACCTCGAGATGTCCTCATCAAGGAACTCAAACTTCATCGGTTGATAATCCCCCACGGGTTGCGGAGAGATGTAATCAGACAATACACCTTTGATTGCTTTCTGAGAGCATCACAAATCAGTCAACATTCTTTTGCATTCTCACAACCCGTCCGGTCAATGCTGGATTCTCAAACCCATACTTGATCAGATCCATCTTGAAAATCCACAAAGTGGTATGAATCAGCATACTGTCTCAGTCGGCGAGCAGCCTATGCCAAAGTACAGCAAGTTTTCTCGAACAGTGAATGTAATGTTTCACAGTCGGTAAACTTTTTGCTTAGGTAAATTGCATGCTCTTTTCGACAAGACGCGTCATGCTGACCCAATACACCTCGTAGACCCCTCGAAGGCTGTCAAGTACAGATTAACAGTCTCTTTCCATAGGAGACATCGGAATCAGAGGTTCCCGCAATTTTTTCTTTTATTTTTTTCAATGCCCCTTGGCAATCATTATTTCACCTGACCGTTTGATCTTTTTTTCTTAAATGGGTTCCCATGTGGCTGTTAGATGAGATGTGAACCATGACAGGTAGTTCAATCTTTCTAAGAAACCACGAACCTCCCTTTTTCTTTCTCGGTTCAGGCGTTTATTGTTTTTTTTTTTTTTTTTTTTTTTTTTTTTTTTTTTTTTTTTTTGCAGGATGAACCTCGATTCCTCCCTTACAATGAACCCCAACATCGTACCGGACCGCACTCTGATAGTGCACTCGCTTGAATTCAACCTCAGTTTGAATTGTCTCCACCAGATGCCCCTCTTCTGTTTGGGACTTTGCTATCATGTCATAGCATAGCATTCAATTTCATGATGAATCATCTCATGAAACAAAGTCACCATGGCTCCCTGATACGTGCACCGGCGTTCTGCTTCTCTAGAGGACAGTCTTCTCTCTATGGTAGCTTGTGAGCAACGACATCGGTGTTTGACCTTGGCGTATCCTGACGTGACCAAGTAGAAACATTCATATGCTCTTTCAACAAGCCTACCATCCTGCTTTTGGCTTGCCTCTGAAACGGCCTCAATTTTTCCTTCCCGACCTCGACGGTACCTGGAATAACAATCTCAACTCGCCCTCGAGCGGCTGAATCACCTTCTCCTCTTGTTTCAGCAATCTGGCTAATTCCAGCAGATCACAATCTTCTTCGCTTTCTTCTTCAGCCTGATCGCTCGGATTGTCGAAGTCATATGAGGGCGTAACCAAATTGTTATCAACGAGATCCGGAGAATTATTTTGAAGTTGGGACGAGACAAATCAAAAAAAATGAAAAATGAAAATAAACATTGCCATTTTTATTTGTTTTTAAACTGCAAAAATAATTGAAAAACAGGGAACACTGTTTTTTGACTGAAAAACAACCATTTATTAATGATGCAGAAATGCAAATTTAAACATGAGGTGGCCCTTACAATGAACCATTACGTGTCGGGCAACACGTATGGCTTTCATGCATATAAACTGAAAACAAGAAATAATACTCTTCCAGATGAGTAACAGTGTTGATCTTTTAGGCCTTCCAGCTTCCGGGTACACACGATTTTATCCATTGATCAATCTCCCAGTCACTGTCAGTTTCTTTACCCACTGTACAGGCGTGATCTGAATCTAGCATTCCGGCACTGACAAAGGTGAACGACGGACGACGTCCTCTGTTCTGCTCAGACGAGTCTTGACCTGGATGATAACCAATCCCAAACATATCCGCCTTTACCACAATGCCTATGATCTGTCCCCAGCCTGGGATCCCTCCATTTCTCACCACTTCCAATGCCTGCTTGTAAGAAGACACAGACGGTTTTTTCTCTTTTCCAACACCAATGTCATTTTCCACCTTGACGGTTTCAGCTACCAAACTGGGTGTTTCAAATTTTCCACCGTCCATTTCCTTCACCTTCTGGATCATATCCCCCATCGGTACACCACCCTCTGTGGCGATGGCCATACAACAAGTATCAACACTAGGGAAAGTTCCCTCTTTCCTCCGAGTTTTTGGGACCACAGGCCTCGGCATTTTCAACTGATCATTCTCAGTCACCTCTATCCCTTTCTTGTCCTTTGACACCATTTTCACTTTTACAGAACCATGTTTTGACACGGGGTTAGCACTATCATCTGCCATCGGTGCAAAGCTGATTGCCTTAGAATCTACCAAGTCCTGGACCACATGCTTAAAAGCTTTGCAATCCTCAACATGATGTCCGGGTGCCCCAGCATGGAACTCGCACCTGACATTCTCATCGTAACCGGCAGGCCTCTGATCAGGTTTTAACAGAGTCAACATCCTCGGCTGCACCAATCCAAGATCCTTCAACCTCTTAAACAGAGAGGCGTAAGTCACGGGCGGCTTATTGAAATGACGATCCGTCGTCCTCCTTCTCACTTGGCCCACAACTCTCTGTGTCCTCTGTTGAGGTGGTGATTGCCGCTGTTGTGCAGATGAATCACCAACTGGAATGGTTACGGTGGCGGCATAAGGGTGGTAACGATCCTTACCGCCTTCTCTTTTAGTCTGCGCACCACCTGATTCAACCTTCTTCTTGGGCTGACCACTGTCAAGGGATTTCTTCACTACAGAGTCAGAGGGATTTGTTACTTCGGATGACGGAGCCTTTCCCTGAACTTTTTCCTTAATCATCCAGCCCTCAATCCTTTCTAATCTCTCGGCCATAGCTTTCTGCCCCAAGGCAAGCCCTTGCACAACACTGACCAAATCCCTCACCATCTCTTTCAACTCAAGGATGTCGGCGTTGGGAAGATCCATCAGTCTCGGATTTGTGCCTGGTGAAGTATCTGTGAGGGCGTGCTGAGTGCAAAGGTACGACTCGGCGAGCACGAGCAATGATTCCTGCAAAACAGCAAACAGGTTAATATGCATGAATGCGACGTCTATCCATACGAGGAAGCTTCTGTCTTTTGATCCTGGTTTCATCGAGACAGATAATATTTCACCAATAACATTTTGACATCCAGATGTCTCTCAACCAGATTCTCAATCCATAATACTCCCCATATGGCTAGACGTGAGTTTGGGTGCAAGATGAATGCAAAGTGAGGATGATGCAGATGTATGCAATGCACTGGGCCACCCTCCAAGTCATCTGATCATCTGCACTGAATCTGGGCTCTGAACTGATCATAACCATCTAAGGAATAAATAACCACCAATCTGACCCACGGGTTCCGAAATAAACGGAAGACAGATACATCATCATCATCATCCCTGGTCTCTGAGCAGACACACCATCACCATCTGAATCGGCCCAGGGAATCCGAAATAAACGGATCCCCACTGATAAATATCTCGGCCCGGGGAATCCTGAAATAAACGGATCCCCTCTGATGAATCACGGACAGCACTTCGGCGTCACAGTAATAAATAACCATAAATCCGACTTATAAATATGTCTCTGAATCACAGATCAAAAGTCACCATCTGAAGGCTATCTGAACAAACATCTGACAGAACAACCCTCCCCTCACAGGTAAGTTCTAAACAAGCCATCCTAAGGCGGATAATAGTCTCGACAATCGGGCGGAGATACTCAATGGGTTTGCCCTTTCGGGTGTGCCATTGTAGCTCCCTTAAGACCGTCTAAACCAAAGATCCGGGAAACGATCGGTCACCAGAGTCAATAGTTCAGATGGAGTAACTCAACCAAAGTGGAAAGTCCACAGAGGCAAGCACTATCAAATGAACCTCGTCCGACTTGTGGTATGTCACGTTACAACAATATGCTGATTTAGCAAATGAGGAACGTGAGACCACACTAATCCTAGGTGTATACTCGGGCCTGGGTTTTAGCCCCACTCAGAACACCCACCCCAAACAACAGAACCACCTGCAGAGGACGGCAACAACATGATAATATGATGCATGCAGACATTAATGCAAATATATACACAGTAGTTAGAACAATAAATGCAATAAATAAACAACACACAATAAGCAACCCAAACCAATCCTAAAACGCTAGGAAGGACTCGCTTAGGGACGATGGACCAGCACAGGTCTACATCAGAGGTCCCCAGCGGAGTCGCCAGCTGTCGCATCCTGCGAAAAATCAACCGGCGAGACTCAAAAGAAAACACACACAGAGCCGCCACTAAACGTTATTTATCCCAAGATAGGGAAAGGAAACGCTCAGAGAAACCTGGAAAGACATGGTCTCGCGACCAGAGAGAAAAGGTTCGGGAGTCGGTTACGCAAGGGGAAGGTATTAGCACCCCTCACGTCCTAGGTACTCCTAGGGATCCACGTTCTAAGAAAAGAAAAGGTTGCTAAACATCACACACACACACGGGGAACGCAGGTGGGGTTAAGAGGAACGAGCTCGATAAGGTATCGCACCTTATGCCTACATATCTTGTCTGGAACAAGAATCAGAGCCACTGTAGTTCGGCTTACGCACGCCAAACAACACAACATACAAACAAGCAAGGGTGGCAAACATGGAGCCCGACAACCACTGGATGGAATTACGTCGGCATCCGAACCAAAACACAAACAAAACGGCAAACGTGGAGCCCGACAACCACTGGATGGAATTACGTCGGCATCCGAACCCAAACATACAATCAGATAACAAGTTAACACACAAAATAAATAAAGGTTGCCCGGAGTGGTCTCGCGCGACCACCTGCCTACATACCTCGTCTGGCACGAGGATCAGGGCGATGTAGTTCCCCTGAAAGGGACTAAATTGCTAACCAGAAACCGGGGAAAGACGCACGACTAGGGAGCTGAGACTCGAGCCTAATGTTGTCATGCATCGCTTACCCTAAGTTCAGTTTTCTATCCTACTTGCATAAGCAAACTAACCTAACCAGGAAAGAAGCTAGCACACAAGCATACAATCATATATCAACATTAAATGAGAACAGGCATCTCAAACAAGCATGTCAATCAGATATCCACATAGCACGCACTATAGCCAAACAAGGGGCTCAATCAATAGGTTTGACTGCCTAAGCAATCGTCTGTACAGGCTGTGTTTGCTCTTAACCTTGCCATTACGAGGCTAAGGTGAAGCAGATGAAAGGATGAAGTGAGGATCAGACCTCACAGCTCTTATCCCTAACCAGGGAGAGCTGACAAATGAGCATGGGTCCAGAATAGGGGAACCCTTTTATACTCGATGACTCTGACTCAATGTGCACTGCACAGATCTTGGGCTTTTGATCTCAATCCTACAACCATGTAATGGGAGCAAGGAGAAGACTCACTGAATAGTGGGGGACAGGTTGCTTGTCCCTACCTTCCACCAATTGCCTTACTTGAAGGGCTTTTCCTGCTTGGCTTAAAAATAAACATACACAAGCATTGCCTCTTAAGGAGGACTTCAGACAATTTGCCCGGCCCGGTAACAGCCGGGTCTCCAGACTACATGAAGTCAAGAAGACCTACCTCAATGCAAGTTGCTTAAGCAACGCAAAGCAAAAGTTCGCAAGGAACTGAGCAACTAAAGTACCTGGAAACAGTCAAACACAGTTAGTACTCAGACAGACAAAACCAAACAGCAAGTTCAATCAGACAAACTATACAAGCTATGCACAAACAAAGCAAGCCAAGGCTCAAGCCTATGCTTCACAACCTACAAAACACAATTATGTTAGTGTACAAACATCAACAACATCAATTAAAGTTAATTTGAATCATTCTCCATGTGCATTGCCTTTTTGATCCTGAAAAATCAAGCAAATATTAGCAACTAGACCACTAGGCCAAGCCTAGGGTCCAAAAGCAAGAAAAAACTTAAAACAGCAAGGTATCCACCATCCAACATCAAATTAACATCAAACAAGAGCAAACATCATTGGTCTCATGTTTAGATCATCCATCATGTTCAATTCATGCACAAAACAATCCATATTGGTTCAAATGAAGCATCAAACATACAAACAGAAGTATTGCATTCAAATCCATACCAAAACACATCCAAAAATTCTCAAATTAATTACACCTAAACAGGGGTCAATCAAGGGCTACCATGTCAAATTTGAGCTCAATTGGGCAAATAGAACCATGTCAATGGAAATCAACAAAAACAGACACAATTTCATGCTTCAATTCACACCATCAATGCATGCATCCAATTCAAAAATTCATATCTCATTGAAAACAAAAAAGAAATGGATGAGACCAAAACAGGGAGGTCACACAATGTGTCTAGTTCATGCATATCAAATTTCATGGCCATACAATACAATATGAGGATTTCCCAATCAATCTACCAACATGTGTCACATGAGCTTGCAATTTCAATCACCAGAAATGAAAAATCATGATCAATTAGAAAAGGCAGTGAAAAATTCTACAAAAATTCATACAACATCCTAACATATCAACAATTCACCATGCCAAATTTCATTCAATTCTAACATGCATAGGTTATCCAATTAAATTCAACAAGTTGACATCAAGAGGTGTGACACAAATTGTCACACCTAAGTTCCAGAATTTGCTGCTCTCTAACCAGGTATCAAAAATTCATGAAATTTACATATAAATAATCCTCAATGAGTCAAGAACCACCACAAAAATTTTCAGCCATTTATTTTATGATATGAGTATTTCATGATCACATTGCCAAAATGTATCAAAATGTGACATACATTAGAAAAGCCTATGCCAAATAAAATATTTGCCAAGCACAACTTTGACCAATAGGTCAAAAAAATCCTACACAAGTCAACAAAGTCAAGGAAAAAATCTCCATATTTTTAGGAATTTTTTACTATTTTTTATGAATTTTTTAAGGTCATGGTAATTTTTTAAGAATTAAATGAATTAATTAAAAATCACAATGGCAATACTGTAATTATTTTGAGCGCGGGAGGGAAACAGCATATTTGAAAATTCAAATGCAATTTTGGATCAAACAACAAAAGTTCATCGTCTTCCTCAAGAACTTGCCCAGAAAATTGCAAAACGGATGAACATCAAACAATCACGAAAATGGACATGGCCATATCCGTTGGACTCGTCTCTTCAAGAGGATCATGAATATCACACTATTTTTCACTAACAGTTCCTAAATCTCTCGAATCGACTCACTTAGGGTTTGTGTTCTTACTTTCAAACTTAGATTTCTCACGCTACGATTAATCATTTTCTAAACCACAAACAGCATTGAAACCTACGTGAAACGCTCTTCAAAACACATATAATTATGAAGCATATGGTGATGATCGATTTTCACTCAAACCTGGAATGGCAGCCGCGATTTTGATGCTCTCAGCGCTCTTTTCTTCAAAACAGAAGTAGAAACACGATGAGGAAGGTGATAGGAGATGCTAGCTTCGATTGATGTTGATCCTAGAGCTCACAATTCCGGTTTGCCATAGATGAGGTGATGATGAACAGTCACGAACCAGTGCTCTACTCCTTCCAAACTACCAAAACAGATGGTGAGGATGATGATACAAATCCAAATCAAAAAGAATCTTGGGATTTGGTGTAGAATTGATGGAGAATTTTGGAAATGAAGGTTTTTGTGTTCTTGAGGGTTTGGAGAGAATGAAGAGTTTCTTGATCTAGTTTTTGGTGAATGAGTTTTCTGTTATGATTATGGAGTGATTTAGAATATATATGGTAGCTTAATCCATCACTAATCATGTTAATTAGCATTTTGGCATAATTAGTGAAAATGCAATTTTGCAAATGGAGGGTAAAATGGTCAATTCCTTTAGACAGCTCATGCCACCTCAGTGACAGCACATACACCTTCTAAATATCATATGTGAACTGTAGAAACTTGTTTCATGCTCATTGGTTGCTCCATTCTCAAATTCACCATGTGTATGCATTTGGTCCATTTTTGTCATTTCCATTTTTCAAGACAAAATCCAAATTAAAAGCCTTATGCATGAAATGAAAATTCAAACACATTCTAAATGCCATTCCTGAGGTGTTGGAAAAAGTCCCATTCAAAAATTCCAATTATTTTGACATTTGGACGATTTTGCCCCTGGTCCAATTCAGCTGTCCAGTTGAAAAGTGACTTTTTGCCTTGGCCATTTTTGGGAAAATCCAATGATGCACCCTCAAAGTACATGTCAAATGGAGTTTGTGCATATAAAGAACTTGCAATTTGGACAAAGTATGTGGTAGTTATGGCCTCCTGATTACGGATCTTTTCTGAAATTCACTGAGCCATATCTTGCAAACCGTACATTGGATTTTCAAGTTCTTGGACTTTTTGGAAAGGTGAGAACAAGATCTACATCTGTCATGTTGAACAATTTTTCATTTGAAGCTTCCTTGGACTTCTGTTTTTGAGGTCAAAAACTTTCCATTTTTGGAAACTTCAGCTACAAGTCACTTTCTATTTTTGGCAGTTTTTGTCCTGACTTGATTTTCTTCATTTTTAAGCTTTGAGATGTCATTCAACACTTGTTCCAACATGAATGAAGTGTGTCTAACTTGTTTCCACCTCCAAATCCACCAGATCATGTACAGTTGACCACAGTTGACTTTTCATCTGATAGATGAATTTGGCAATGCACAGATCAATTTAAACCCCAATCTTCAACTGAAATGGCTCAAGGGTGACACCCTAGCCTCAATAATCACCATATAATCACAAAATGAACCTCATCTCCATCTCAAACCCCATCTCCTGATCCAGCCCTGATTGGCCCAATACAACTGATTAGGGTTGACCAGTGGTCAAAACCCTAATCTCAAGGAATCTTCTCCAATCTTATGATGACATCCCACCATGATGATGATGATGTATCAATTCAATCAACATGAAGACCAATACCCTTGGGAATCATGCAACCCTAATCTCAGCCCAATCCTCAGATGGCCATGATCGGTCAGTAAAACCCTAGCTTGCACCTTTGAACTTCCTCATCTCCTGATTAAGACTTGGGAAGATGGCTTGCACTATGTAACCACATGATATGCAATATGAAATGCCTAATGACCTAAAATGCAATGCAAATATGTTAATGCTTGGTCCCAAGAGAGGAGGGCAAATTTTGAGGTGTTACAGCTGCCCCTATTCAATCCACTGTGAACCTGTCGATACGAAATAGCCTCGGCTTTCGGATGATCAGGATGAAGAGTGATTGAATACCAAGAACAGACGAACAATTTGCACTCTGATGGGATAATAATTAACAACACCTGTCAGCATCGGCGAAGAAACAAACTTCGAACAAAACGTCGACCTGGATACCAAAATAAATGGTAACGCAGGGATAACCATGTCCTGATCACCACACATCCACTCGGGATTATTAACTCTTCTTTTTATGCTTTTCTTGAACCCCAAAATTTTCTCCTTTTCTACCTGGTCCGAAAACCACTTCGGTCTGAACTCCGAAAAACTGGCCTGAATACCATAATTGCTTCAACCTGATAGTCGGAAACTTCACTAATCACCACTCTAAGGGTAACACGTCAGAGGGTACACCTTCAACCAGACACTGACTGATGACTGGGAAGAAACTCGACGTTTACTGAACATCGGACGATGATGTTTACTGACACCAAAAAAAGCTCGACCAGACATTAACCAATGACCGGGAGGAAACTCGATGTTTACAGGCACCGAACAATGATGTTGACATGACATCAAACAATGATGCGGACAGACATCAAACAATGATGCGGACAGACATCAAACAATGATGCAGACAGACATCAAACAATGATGCGGACAGACATCAAACAATGATCGACCAAACACTTACTGATGTCTGGGAAGAAACGGTGGTTCCAAACTCACAATGCTGAACTCCTCGGAGCATCGTCTTCGCTGTCAGACAAAACCAAACCTCAAGCGGTAATCACGGCTTGAATCGCGCTGATCGCGTAACGTCTTCTGACTGTATCCCCATCTCTGTCCGACGGGAACATTTCCTCCAATATCGCACTACTGGGGAACATTGCTGATCTGACGTTGTGATGCTAATCTCCTCAGAGTAACATCTTCACCTTTGGTGAACCCCAAATCTTCAAGCGGTAACCACAGTTTGGGTTGCGTTGAATACATCCCTTTTCCATCTCCGTCCGACGGAAGGAGTCTTCTCCAGTGTCGTACCACTGGGACAATACCTGTGATCCAATCATGAGGCTATACTACTCGGAGTAACACTTTCATTTTCTGGCAAAATACCTCTCAAACAGTAACCACGGCTTGAGACTAGCTGACGTTTGCAATGATGCATGCTTGATTTCTTCTGCGTAATGCTCCATAATTATGGAAATGCTACGCGATTATTTATTTTTCTATGCAATATGCAATGCTTATTCTACATGATGAATGCATAAAAAATATCCCCCTCAAGGGAATTTTCTGGGGAAAACGAGACTCTCTGCTGAGGAACTCGCCACTGCTCCGATTTCCACCCTGCCGGGGATAGCACTGCTGCTAGGAAATAGACAACCCTTGCTGGGGATACAGATCCTTCACTGCACTCTGTGGGAATACCACAGTCTTTGACTTGCTGGGGATATAGATCCCAACTCTGCTTTGGGAACCCTCACAGATACTCCTGCTGGGGAAATGAGCAATCTTCAACCTGCTGGGGATAACCATCCTGATCCTGCTAGGGAAACGCATACTACTCCGCTGGGGACAACCCATGCAATCCATAGGTAGAATCAACTCAGCTGGGGATGCCAAAAATCCGTCCGCTACGGGAACTTGTTCAATCCACTGGTAGGATGAACACTGTTGGAGATATATTTCTTTGAAAAAGACCCGCTCCACTCGGGGACTAGCTGGGGAAATAAGAAAAGTGGGTACAACACCCATCGACTCGTCGAACCATGCTATCCACCTCCTACTTTCGCATCAGCTTTCCACTTTTGAGAATCCCCAGACTCATCTGGACCTTTTCTGCTCCATCATTTTGTATTCCAAGTCGCTCCGCGCTCGACGAGAGACGTACTCCTGGGATATATACAAAGATTCTCAATTTTCCGACTTTGAAGAGTCTTCTTGATTATTTCAATTGTCGTCGGACGTCTCTCGTCGCCTCTCCATTCCTCCTTCATCCCTGATCGAACTCTGCGGGGAACCACAAACTTGCAAGTCTCTCGACTTTGAAGAGTCTTCTTGATTACCACCAAGGCTCGTCGTACGTTGCAACGTCACTTCGTCTTTTCTTCACACATTCGTCCCTGACTGGACTCTCATGGGGATTTCTTTTCGTCAAAAGCTTCCACATCACAACCTGCAAGTGAGTGAGAAATATCTAACAGTTCCTGCAAAACAGACCGTTAGATAAAACCGTGCCCCAGGCGTGTCAAGATTTCAACACTTGGGTCACTCAACCTTCCAAATAAGATTTCAAGTATTCAATCTTATAAACATGCATTGGAAGGAACCTGTATGTATTAAAAATGCAAAGATTCTTTATCAAAATAATCGGGATGTTTTTGCAATCAAAGCGGTAATGAAAAACAAAAACAAAATTATTTGACTGGATTTGCATTTTAGTGAAGAAAAAGTGTGGCTCAAATGAGCAATACGAAAGGAAGCAATTCCTGAAAAGAGGTAATTGCGCACAAAAGGAAAAATCTATCCTAATGGCAATGTGAAACCCGTGATCTCATCGAGTTCCAACTCGGTTACACCCCATATGTCCTCGGACTCTCCGTGCTTTCTGCCTTCTGAACAAGACGTTTCTGATCGATCCCTACCGGGTATTATCCATGATGCTTTAACCAAAGCGCAAACGATCATGCTAGCCGCAGTTGTTCGTTTCAATCCCTCTTTTGCCTGGACCGCCCTTTCGGGTTTTCAGTCCACCGGGATACCCTTTTTTGCCCAAGTCGCCTTTTCAGGTTTTCGACTTGCCGGGTGTACATTTTTCATTTTATCCCTAATTTTTGCCCGAACCCTTTTCTGTTTTTGGTTCGCCGGGATGCCCATTTTTGCCTGGACTATTTTGTTCTTTTCGTCCAGCAGGTCTATTATACGAAGTATTTTTTAACTGCGTCCGCATTCACAGGGGATGGAAAATCCTCACCATCCGTGGTCGTTAACAACAAGGCTCCACCAGAGAAAATCTTCTTGACCACGAATGGACCTTCATAATTCGGCGTCCATTTGCCCCTTCGATCGTTTTGAGGAGGAAGAATCCTTTTCAGCACCATATCACCTACGTGATATACCCGAGGTCGCACCTTTTTGTCAAAAGCACGCTTCATCCTCTGTTGATACAACTGCCCGTGACAGATGGCTGCCAGCCTCTTCTCTTCAATCAAGCTCTCTGAGCGAGAAAGGCGTGTGCCCCAGCAGATGTACGCACCGACGTACAGTACCCAGGATACCCGCTTCGTACTCGGCCACCATTGTTGATGCATTCCATCGTGCCCCAGGAAGCACTACCTTATTCACCTTATCCTCCCCATCAGACATCAGAACCCGTTCGGATTCAGGGTCAAGCCCCTCCTCCGGGATCGGTTACTCTCAATCTTTCGATTAGAGCACCTCGAGATGTCCTCATCAAGGAACTCAAACTTCATCGGTTGATAATCCCCCACGGGTTGCGGAGAGATGTAATCAGACAATACACCTTTGATTGCTTTCTGAGAGCATCACAAATCAGTCAACATTCTTTTGCATTCTCACAACCCGTCCGGTCAATGCTGGATTCTCAAACCCATACTTGATCAGATCCATCTTGAAAATCCACAAAGTGGTATGAATCAGCATACTGTCTCAGTCGGCGAGCAGCCTATGCCAAAGTACAGCAAGTTTTCTCGAACAGTGAATGTAATGTTTCACAGTCGGTAAACTTTTTGCTTAGGTAAATTGCATGCTCTTTTCGACAAGACGCGTCATGCTGACCCAATACACCTCGTAGACCCCTCGAAGGCTGTCAAGTACAGATTAACAGTCTCTTTCCATAGGAGACATCGGAATCAGAGGTTCCCGCAATTTTTTCTTTTATTTTTTTCAATGCCCCTTGGCAATCATTATTTCACCTGACCGTTTGATCTTTTTTTCTTAAATGGGTTCCCATGTGGCTGTTAGATGAGATGTGAACCATGACAGGTAGTTCAATCTTTCTAAGAAACCACGAACCTCCCTTTTTCTTTCTCGGTTCAGGCGTTTATTGTTTTTTTTTTTTTTTTTTTTTTTTTTTTTTTTTTTTTTTTTTGCAGGATGAACCTCGATTCCTCCCTTACAATGAACCCCAACATCGTACCGGACCGCACTCTGATAGTGCACTCGCTTGAATTCAACCTCAGTTTGAATTGTCTCCACCAGATGCCCCTCTTCTGTTTGGGACTTTGCTATCATGTCATAGCATAGCATTCAATTTCATGATGAATCATCTCATGAAACAAAGTCACCATGGCTCCCTGATACGTGCACCGGCGTTCTGCTTCTCTAGAGGACAGTCTTCTCTCTATGGTAGCTTGTGAGCAACGACATCGGTGTTTGACCTTGGCGTATCCTGACGTGACCAAGTAGAAACATTCATATGCTCTTTCAACAAGCCTACCATCCTGCTTTTGGCTTGCCTCTGAAACGGCCTCAATTTTTCCTTCCCGACCTCGACGGTACCTGGAATAACAATCTCAACTCGCCCTCGAGCGGCTGAATCACCTTCTCCTCTTGTTTCAGCAATCTGGCTAATTCCAGCAGATCACAATCTTCTTCGCTTTCTTCTTCAGCCTGATCGCTCGGATTGTCGAAGTCATATGAGGGCGTAACCAAATTGTTATCAACGAGATCCGGAGAATTATTTTTGAAGTTGGGACGAGACAAATCAAAAAAAATGAAAAATGAAAATAAACATTGCCATTTTTATTTGTTTTTAAACTGCAAAAATAATTGAAAAACAGGGAACACTGTTTTTTGACTGAAAAACAACCATTTATTAATGATGCAGAAATGCAAATTTAAACATGAGGTGGCCCTTACAATGAACCATTACGTGTCGGGCAACACGTATGGCTTTCATGCATATAAACTGAAAACAAGAAATAATACTCTTCCAGATGAGTAACAGTGTTGATCTTTTAGGCCTTCCAGCTTCCGGGTACACACGATTTTATCCATTGATCAATCTCCCAGTCACTGTCAGTTTCTTTACCCACTGTACAGGCGTGATCTGAATCTAGCATTCCGGCACTGACAAAGGTGAACGACGGACGACGTCCTCTGTTCTGCTCAGACGAGTCTTGACCTGGATGATAACCAATCCCAAACATATCCGCCTTTACCACAATGCCTATGATCTGTCCCCAGCCTGGGATCCCTCCATTTCTCACCACTTCCAATGCCTGCTTGTAAGAAGACACAGACGGTTTTTTCTCTTTTCCAACACCAATGTCATTTTCCACCTTGACGGTTTCAGCTACCAAACTGGGTGTTTCAAATTTTCCACCGTCCATTTCCTTCACCTTCTGGATCATATCCCCCATCGGTACACCACCCTCTGTGGCGATGGCCATACAACAAGTATCAACACTAGGGAAAGTTCCCTCTTTCCTCCGAGTTTTTGGGACCACAGGCCTCGGCATTTTCAACTGATCATTCTCAGTCACCTCTATCCCTTTCTTGTCCTTTGACACCATTTTCACTTTTACAGAACCATGTTTTGACACGGGGTTAGCACTATCATCTGCCATCGGTGCAAAGCTGATTGCCTTAGAATCTACCAAGTCCTGGACCACATGCTTAAAAGCTTTGCAATCCTCAACATGATGTCCGGGTGCCCCAGCATGGAACTCGCACCTGACATTCTCATCGTAACCGGCAGGCCTCTGATCAGGTTTTAACAGAGTCAACATCCTCGGCTGCACCAATCCAAGATCCTTCAACCTCTTAAACAGAGAGGCGTAAGTCACGGGCGGCTTATTGAAATGACGATCCGTCGTCCTCCTTCTCACTTGGCCCACAACTCTCTGTGTCCTCTGTTGAGGTGGTGATTGCCGCTGTTGTGCAGATGAATCACCAACTGGAATGGTTACGGTGGCGGCATAAGGGTGGTAACGATCCTTACCGCCTTCTCTTTTAGTCTGCGCACCACCTGATTCAACCTTCTTCTTGGGCTGACCACTGTCAAGGGATTTCTTCACTACAGAGTCAGAGGGATTTGTTACTTCGGATGACGGAGCCTTTCCCTGAACTTTTTCCTTAATCATCCAGCCCTCAATCCTTTCTAATCTCTCGGCCATAGCTTTCTGCCCCAAGGCAAGCCCTTGCACAACACTGACCAAATCCCTCACCATCTCTTTCAACTCAAGGATGTCGGCGTTGGGAAGATCCATCAGTCTCGGATTTGTGCCTGGTGAAGTATCTGTGAGGGCGTGCTGAGTGCAAAGGTACGACTCGGCGAGCACGAGCAATGATTCCTGCAAAACAGCAAACAGGTTAATATGCATGAATGCGACGTCTATCCATACGAGGAAGCTTCTGTCTTTTGATCCTGGTTTCATCGAGACAGATAATATTTCACCAATAACATTTTGACATCCAGATGTCTCTCAACCAGATTCTCAATCCATAATACTCCCCATATGGCTAGACGTGAGTTTGGGTGCAAGATGAATGCAAAGTGAGGATGATGCAGATGTATGCAATGCACTGGGCCACCCTCCAAGTCATCTGATCATCTGCACTGAATCTGGGCTCTGAACTGATCATAACCATCTAAGGAATAAATAACCACCAATCTGACCCACGGGTTCCGAAATAAACGGAAGACAGATACATCATCATCATCATCCCTGGTCTCTGAGCAGACACACCATCACCATCTGAATCGGCCCAGGGAATCCGAAATAAACGGATCCCCACTGATAAATATCTCGGCCCGGGGAATCCTGAAATAAACGGATCCCCTCTGATGAATCACGGACAGCACTTCGGCGTCACAGTAATAAATAACCATAAATCCGACTTATAAATATGTCTCTGAATCACAGATCAAAAGTCACCATCTGAAGGCTATCTGAACAAACATCTGACAGAACAACCCTCCCCTCACAGGTAAGTTCTAAACAAGCCATCCTAAGGCGGATAATAGTCTCGACAATCGGGCGGAGATACTCAATGGGTTTGCCCTTTCGGGTGTGCCATTGTAGCTCCCTTAAGACCGTCTAAACCAAAGATCCGGGAAACGATCGGTCACCAGAGTCAATAGTTCAGATGGAGTAACTCAACCAAAGTGGAAAGTCCACAGAGGCAAGCACTATCAAATGAACCTCGTCCGACTTGTGGTATGTCACGTTACAACAATATGCTGATTTAGCAAATGAGGAACGTGAGACCACACTAATCCTAGGTGTATACTCGGGCCTGGGTTTTAGCCCCACTCAGAACACCCACCCCAAACAACAGAACCACCTGCAGAGGACGGCAACAACATGATAATATGATGCATGCAGACATTAATGCAAATATATACACAGTAGTTAGAACAATAAATGCAATAAATAAACAACACACAATAAGCAACCCAAACCAATCCTAAAACGCTAGGAAGGACTCGCTTAGGGACGATGGACCAGCACAGGTCTACATCAGAGGTCCCCAGCGGAGTCGCCAGCTGTCGCATCCTGCGAAAAATCAACCGGCGAGACTCAAAAGAAAACACACACAGAGCCGCCACTAAACGTTATTTATCCCAAGATAGGGAAAGGAAACGCTCAGAGAAACCTGGAAAGACATGGTCTCGCGACCAGAGAGAAAAGGTTCGGGAGTCGGTTACGCAAGGGGAAGGTATTAGCACCCCTCACGTCCTAGGTACTCCTAGGGATCCACGTTCTAAGAAAAGAAAAGGTTGCTAAACATCACACACACACACGGGGAACGCAGGTGGGGTTAAGAGGAACGAGCTCGATAAGGTATCGCACCTTATGCCTACATATCTTGTCTGGAACAAGAATCAGAGCCACTGTAGTTCGGCTTACGCACGCCAAACAACACAACATACAAACAAGCAAGGGTGGCAAACATGGAGCCCGACAACCACTGGATGGAATTACGTCGGCATCCGAACCAAAACACAAACAAAACGGCAAACGTGGAGCCCGACAACCACTGGATGGAATTACGTCGGCATCCGAACCCAAACATACAATCAGATAACAAGTTAACACACAAAATAAATAAAGGTTGCCCGGAGTGGTCTCGCGCGACCACCTGCCTACATACCTCGTCTGGCACGAGGATCAGGGCGATGTAGTTCCCCTGAAAGGGACTAAATTGCTAACCAGAAACCGGGGAAAGACGCACGACTAGGGAGCTGAGACTCGAGCCTAATGTTGTCATGCATCGCTTACCCTAAGTTCAGTTTTCTATCCTACTTGCATAAGCAAACTAACCTAACCAGGAAAGAAGCTAGCACACAAGCATACAATCATATATCAACATTAAATGAGAACAGGCATCTCAAACAAGCATGTCAATCAGATATCCACATAGCACGCACTATAGCCAAACAAGGGGCTCAATCAATAGGTTTGACTGCCTAAGCAATCGTCTGTACAGGCTGTGTTTGCTCTTAACCTTGCCATTACGAGGCTAAGGTGAAGCAGATGAAAGGATGAAGTGAGGATCAGACCTCACAGCTCTTATCCCTAACCAGGGAGAGCTGACAAATGAGCATGGGTCCAGAATAGGGGAACCCTTTTATACTCGATGACTCTGACTCAATGTGCACTGCACAGATCTTGGGCTTTTGATCTCAATCCTACAACCATGTAATGGGAGCAAGGAGAAGACTCACTGAATAGTGGGGGACAGGTTGCTTGTCCCTACCTTCCACCAATTGCCTTACTTGAAGGGCTTTTCCTGCTTGGCTTAAAAATAAACATACACAAGCATTGCCTCTTAAGGAGGACTTCAGACAATTTGCCCGGCCCGGTAACAGCCGGGTCTCCAGACTACATGAAGTCAAGAAGACCTACCTCAATGCAAGTTGCTTAAGCAACGCAAAGCAAAAGTTCGCAAGGAACTGAGCAACTAAAGTACCTGGAAACAGTCAAACACAGTTAGTACTCAGACAGACAAAACCAAACAGCAAGTTCAATCAGACAAACTATACAAGCTATGCACAAACAAAGCAAGCCAAGGCTCAAGCCAAGGCTCAAGCCTTTGCTTCACAACCTACAAAACACAATTATGTTAGTGTACAAACATCAACAACATCAATTAAAGTTAATTTGAATCATTCTCCATGTGCATTGCCTTTTTGATCCTGAAAAATCAAGCAAATATTAGCAACTAGACCACTAGGCCAAGCCTAGGGTCCAAAAGCAAGAAAAAACTTAAAACAGCAAGGTATCCACCATCCAACATCAAATTAACATCAAACAAGAGCAAACATCATTGGTCTCATGTTTAGATCATCCATCATGTTCAATTCATGCACAAAACAATCCATATTGGTTCAAATGAAGCATCAAACATACAAACAGAAGTATTGCATTCAAATCCATACCAAAACACATCCAAAAATTCTCAAATTAATTACACCTAAACAGGGGTCAATCAAGGGCTACCATGTCAAATTTGAGCTCAATTGGGCAAATAGAACCATGTCAATGGAAATCAACAAAAACAGACACAATTTCATGCTTCAATTCACACCATCAATGCATGCATCCAATTCAAAAATTCATATCTCATTGAAAACAAAAAAGAAATGGATGAGACCAAAACAGGGAGGTCACACAATGTGTCTAGTTCATGCATATCAAATTTCATGGCCATACAATACAATATGAGGATTTCCCAATCAATCTACCAACATGTGTCACATGAGCTTGCAATTTCAATCACCAGAAATGAAAAATCATGATCAATTAGAAAAGGCAGTGAAAAATTCTACAAAAATTCATACAACATCCTAACATATCAACAATTCACCATGCCAAATTTCATTCAATTCTAACATGCATAGGTTATCCAATTAAATTCAACAAGTTGACATCAAGAGGTGTGACACAAATTGTCACACCTAAGTTCCAGAATTTGCTGCTCTCTAACCAGGTATCAAAAATTCATGAAATTTACATATAAATAATCCTCAATGAGTCAAGAACCACCACAAAAATTTTCAGCCATTTATTTTATGATATGAGTATTTCATGATCACATTGCCAAAATGTATCAAAATGTGACATACATTAGAAAAGCCTATGCCAAATAAAATATTTGCCAAGCACAACTTTGACCAATAGGTCAAAAAAATCCTACACAAGTCAACAAAGTCAAGGAAAAAATCTCCATATTTTTAGGAATTTTTTACTATTTTTTATGAATTTTTTAAGGTCATGGTAATTTTTTAAGAATTAAATGAATTAATTAAAAATCACAATGGCAATACTGTAATTATTTTGAGCGCGGGAGGGAAACAGCATATTTGAAAATTCAAATGCAATTTTGGATCAAACAACAAAAGTTCATCGTCTTCCTCAAGAACTTGCCCAGAAAATTGCAAAACGGATGAACATCAAACAATCACGAAAATGGACATGGCCATATCCGTTGGACTCGTCTCTTCAAGAGGATCATGAATATCACACTATTTTTCACTAACAGTTCCTAAATCTCTCGAATCGACTCACTTAGGGTTTGTGTTCTTACTTTCAAACTTAGATTTCTCACGCTACGATTAATCATTTTCTAAACCACAAACAGCATTGAAACCTACGTGAAACGCTCTTCAAAACACATATAATTATGAAGCATATGGTGATGATCGATTTTCACTCAAACCTGGAATGGCAGCCGCGATTTTGATGCTCTCAGCGCTCTTTTCTTCAAAACAGAAGTAGAAACACGATGAGGAAGGTGATAGGAGATGCTAGCTTCGATTGATGTTGATCCTAGAGCTCACAATTCCGGTTTGCCATAGATGAGGTGATGATGAACAGTCACGAACCAGTGCTCTACTCCTTCCAAACTACCAAAACAGATGGTGAGGATGATGATACAAATCCAAATCAAAAAGAATCTTGGGATTTGGTGTAGAATTGATGGAGAATTTTGGAAATGAAGGTTTTTGTGTTCTTGAGGGTTTGGAGAGAATGAAGAGTTTCTTGATCTAGTTTTTGGTGAATGAGTTTTCTGTTATGATTATGGAGTGATTTAGAATATATATGGTAGCTTAATCCATCACTAATCATGTTAATTAGCATTTTGGCATAATTAGTGAAAATGCAATTTTGCAAATGGAGGGTAAAATGGTCAATTCCTTTAGACAGCTCATGCCACCTCAGTGACAGCACATACACCTTCTAAATATCATATGTGAACTGTAGAAACTTGTTTCATGCTCATTGGTTGCTCCATTCTCAAATTCACCATGTGTATGCATTTGGTCCATTTTTGTCATTTCCATTTTTCAAGACAAAATCCAAATTAAAAGCCTTATGCATGAAATGAAAATTCAAACACATTCTAAATGCCATTCCTGAGGTGTTGGAAAAAGTCCCATTCAAAAATTCCAATTATTTTGACATTTGGACGATTTTGCCCCTGGTCCAATTCAGCTGTCCAGTTGAAAAGTGACTTTTTGCCTTGGCCATTTTTGGGAAAATCCAATGATGCACCCTCAAAGTACATGTCAAATGGAGTTTGTGCATATAAAGAACTTGCAATTTGGACAAAGTATGTGGTAGTTATGGCCTCCTGATTACGGATCTTTTCTGAAATTCACTGAGCCATATCTTGCAAACCGTACATTGGATTTTCAAGTTCTTGGACTTTTTGGAAAGGTGAGAACAAGATCTACATCTGTCATGTTGAACAATTTTTCATTTGAAGCTTCCTTGGACTTCTGTTTTTGAGGTCAAAAACTTTCCATTTTTGGAAACTTCAGCTACAAGTCACTTTCTATTTTTGGCAGTTTTTGTCCTGACTTGATTTTCTTCATTTTTAAGCTTTGAGATGTCATTCAACACTTGTTCCAACATGAATGAAGTGTGTCTAACTTGTTTCCACCTCCAAATCCACCAGATCATGTACAGTTGACCACAGTTGACTTTTCATCTGATAGATGAATTTGGCAATGCACAGATCAATTTAAACCCCAATCTTCAACTGAAATGGCTCAAGGGTGACACCCTAGCCTCAATAATCACCATATAATCACAAAATGAACCTCATCTCCATCTCAAACCCATCTCCTGATCCAGCCCTGATTGGCCCAATACAACTGATTAGGGTTGACCAGTGGTCAAAACCCTAATCTCAAGGAATCTTCTCCAATCTTATGATGACATCCCACCATGATGATGATGATGTATCAATTCAATCAACATGAAGACCAATACCCTTGGGAATCATGCAACCCTAATCTCAGCCCAATCCTCAGATGGCCATGATCGGTCAGTAAAACCCTAGCTTGCACCTTTGAACTTCCTCATCTCCTGATTAAGACTTGGGAAGATGGCTTGCACTATGTAACCACATGATATGCAATATGAAATGCCTAATGACCTAAAATGCAATGCAAATATGTTAATGCTTGGTCCCAAGAGAGGAGGGCAAATTTTGAGGTGTTACATTTATGAATATGCATGAATATGCGTGATTTATGTTTGATGAATGCTGACAAAACAGACAATTCTAACACAACGGGTTCAGGAACCAAACGTCCGGTATTATACTTCCAGGGGAAAAACCAGCTGGAAAGCCAATCTGCGGAGATCTTCATGCTGTAAAGCAAAGATCTGCGGGTACTGCTGAAGAAGCAGAGGATCAGAGATATCAGGAAACAACCCAATCAGGGTACAGAAAGTCACAACGGGCAAAGCAGCCACCAAGACGAATCTGTAGGAGAACAAGAGAAAACCCAAGATATCTGCAGGGGATCCCAGTGTCAACTGAGAAACAAAAAGTGCGTAAGCACGAACTGCTGTAGAAGCAAATCCATATAACTCCGCTGGGGGAATAACCCACCGAGGGAGAATGATATCATCCAAATAGAATCTAACTGCATAAGCAACTCTACTGGGAAAAAACTGTCAGCTACTCTCTTGGGAACAAGCCACTGAGGGAGGACAGATCAAACAAGTAGATTCCGCAACGAACCACTCCACTTGGGGAGAATACACAGCAAACTGATCACAACAAGTAGATTCTGCAATACAAGCCACTCTACTGGGGATCACAAACAGTCAGGAAATCAATCCGTTCTCTGGAGGCTAAAGCCATCATCCGACCATGTCGGGGATTGAAGGAGTATTCAACAGGCAAAACTGCCACAACAAACACTCTGCAGACTATGCTGAGGAAAAGATGGTTGCAATACTGGGATGTCAACCCAATCAACCACTGAGTAGGAAAATAAATCCTGCTCTGCTGAAGAGAAAAACTCTGATGGAGAGATCGCAACAATTCCGCAGACGACTTCGCCGGGGAGAAGGTAAAGTACCGGGTATCAAACCGCTGACTTACCGAGTTTAAAAAGAAAGCGATCGTGCTGAGGAAACAGACAATTCCGCTGACAACTGCACTGGGAAGAGTGACAACAACTCTGTTCGCGACTCCGATGAGGATATCAATAACCGTTCTACTCGCGACTCAGAGGGGAATATCAACCAACAGTTATACTCATGACTGCGCTGAGGAGACACATAAAGTCTGGGGTAGACGGCCCACTGGAGAAAGTGACGGGGCACCAAGATGACAAACCATCAACCGCCGGAACTTCTAGAAGAAAAACACCCATGCTGGGGGAAAACTGTTGCTGGAGGAAACGAAGTCTTCAACAACACTCTGCTTGCGACTATACTAGGGAACAACCCCACCAACAACTTTGTTCGAGGAACAGCCTCAACAAAGATCTGAAGAAAGAAGATACAACCAAACCAGGAATATGAACAAATGTCTTACCTGTTGGAAATCATGCCACCCTCGGGAGAGCACTGAGATATTCTTGAGTATCCTTTCAATCTTGTGAATGTTCACTTTGTTTGAAACAACAAATTTTGAAAATTTTGATTTGTTTAAAACAATGACATTTTATCAATTTAAAACATGCAAAACATTTGTTGAATTGAAACAAATAAGAGTGCAAATAATTGGATAAAAAGCTCAAATTGATTTGATGGAATGGTAGCCTGCAAATGGCAAGACTCCATAGATCTGTACAAATTTAAAATCAGTGATATATATTGGAAGAGGGCTACATTGAACATAATGATCCTTTCTCTACCAATTTGAATCTCGATGTATCCGAAGCTTCGGCTGACGACGAATCGAGAATCTTTTGACGAAATGACGACTGACGAACAGAAAGTCTTGTCAGGATGCAGTTACTTGCCAAATCCCTAATTTTTGCCTAGATTGCCCCAGGGTGAGGTACTCAATCTAGCGGGATGCAAATATATCTCCTTCTCTTTTCTTTTTTTTTCAAGTCTCTAATTTTTGCCTGGATTACCCTTGCGGGTTCTCCACCGAGACGCTCATTTTTGCCTAAGCCGCCCTTTCGGGTTTTCAACTTAGCGAGCTATTCTGTTTTTTTTTCATTTGTTTTTTCATTTGCATATACTCTTTTTTTTTTAGGCAAAGTATCTTTTGACTGCATCTGAATTCACAGGACGAGTGAAATCCTCCCCATCCATTGTTGTAAGCATCAAAACACCGCCTGAAAAGGCTCTCTTAACAACATATGGACCCTCGTAGTTTGGAGTCCACTTGCCCCTGGAATCGGGCGCGAAAGACAAAACTTTCTTGAGCACGAGGTCACCTTCTCGGAACACACGAGGCTTGACCTTCTTGTCGAATGCTTTCTTCATTCTCTGCCGATATAACTGACCATGGCACATGGCAGTTAACCGCTTCTCTTCGATCAAATTCAGTTGGTCATAACGACTCTGAATCCAGTCAGCATCAGTCAACTAGGGACTGGAGGGTATAATTTTTCTTTTTTCTTTTGGAAAATTTTTGAAAATTTTTGCTGATTTTTTTGAATTTTTCATCCTTTTCACCCTTTTTTTTTTTTTTTTTTTTTGATTGCATTTGCCCCAGTTTGACTGGTTTGCTGATTCTCATGATACAGCTGAATGAGCTTCTTTTCGTGCTCAAGGAGTCGGGTAATCTCATCAGGAATCCCCTTCAACATCATCTTCCTCTGCCTCAGATACAAGGACTTCAAGATTGGGAGATGGCGTTGGATCATTATGTTCAATGGGTTTAGAAATCCCTGCATAATGATTCTGGATAATGAAAAGCTTTTGAGTTTTAAACAAGCAAATCAATTATGCATATGAGAAAGATTGTTCAAACAGCACACTCTATAGCCAAACAAGGGGGCTCACACAAGAGGGTTTGACTGTGAAAGTCCACTGTAATAGGTAAATGTCGCTCTTAACCTTGCCATTGAGAGGCTAAGGTGAAGCAGATGAAAGGAGATGAGGGGTGTGCCTCATTGCTTCTATCCCTAATCAGGGAGAGCATTATCAGAAAGTGGGGGAGTTCAGAAAGATGGAACTCTCTCCCCATTATTGACTCGATAGATCTTGGGTTTTTATCTCAATGCTTCAACCATGTAATGGGAGCAAGGAGAGGACTCACTGAATAGTAGGGGATAGGCTATTTATCCCTTTGATCTACCAATTGCCTTACTTGAAGGACTTTTCCTGCTTGGGACAAATTTAAACACACACAAGCATGGCCTCTTAAGGAGGACTTCAGACAGTTTGCCCGGCCAAATAACGAGCCGGGTCTCCAGACTACATGAAGTAAAAGAGATTATACCTCAAGCAATTTGCTAAAAAGCAAAGCAAAGCAAGTTCAGAGAACTTAAGCAACTAAGGGTACCTGAAAGAGTCCAACTAATCAGTAAACAGTTCAACAGTTTAAATCAAAAGGAATGAAACAAACAGTTAATAGAGGGACCAATGTGCAAAGCACAAGACTCAAGTCACATGAGTCACACCTACAAAACAAAGGTTAGCACATGATATAATCAAGCTCAATCAAATTTGTATGGTTTCCTTGAAGCACTATGCTTAACCTGAAACAAATGAACTCAACATAAGCCCAAAAGACCACTAGGACAAGCCTAGGGTCAAAAACAAAAGGGAAAGTCAAAACAGCAAACAAATAGTCAACCAAAGTCAAGTTCAAGCATTTAAGAAGCAAGCACAATTGGTTTCAAGCTCATATCATGCATCATTGTCATTTCATAAACAAAAGAAGGCAAAACATGGCAAATGAGAGCACATAGAGGTCAACAGCAAGACCAAGCTCAAAAGCAATCATAAACAATTCCAAAAATTATGAAATAATTCATACTCAATCACAATCCATAACATAGCATGAATATGAAATTTCAGCTCAATTGGATCATGGGAAGATGGTCAATTAAAATCAGGAAGTCAAAACAATTTCAAGCATGCACAAAGAAGTCAAACATTCATGTGTCATCTTCAAAAAATCATAACAAAATGAAAACAGATGAGAAATGGATGGGATCAACACCAATGCAAAGCTCAAGATGTCTAGTATGCACATGTAAAATTTCATGATCATCCAATAAGATATGAGAATTTCCCAAATGAAATGGCCAGATGTGTCACACAAAGTCAAAATTTGACTAGGCAGGGAAGAAAATTCACAAACAAATAGGAAATGGCATGGTTAAGTCCAGGAAAATTCACACATCAACTAGACATATAAGAGATGGCTCATGCAAAATTTCACATTAATTGGAGGCCAGGAAGCATGTGAACAAAAATCAAGAAATGGCATATCATGGGTGTGACACAAATTGTCACACCCTACTTCAGAAAATCATATCTCACACACCACATATGATAAATGCACAAACTTTATATCAAAATGAAGATGAATGAGTGTAGATTAACCACAAAAAATTTCAGGGTCATTGGATGCATCATCATTATTTCACAATGGAATTGGCAAAAGGTGTCAAATATGCATACATGTTAAGAAACCTAGAGCCATTTAAAATCCAGCCAACCAAAAATTCAGCAAAAATCATGATTAAATAGTAGACATTCATTTGATCATGATGGAAAAAATTTCATGAATTTTGGATGTGAAATGCACAAGTTATGAATTTTATAAGTTGAGTGACAATTTGAAATGAAATGAGCAAAAGAACATGATTCAATGGTCAATGGTGGTTGACCGAGTGGCATTTTTGAAATTACCACACCCACTAACCTAAACGCAGCGTACAGACCAATGCAAGGAAATGTTTTAATTGGTTACTAACCAATGGAACAGTAACTCGGCAGCAGAGTCAAACAACAACAGCCAATCCATTCACAAGTTCAAAAACCCTTAGGGTTTATGCAGCAGCCACAGCATTTCAAGTTTATGGTTCATCATCAAACAACAGATTGCCAACAGAAATATTCACACAACAGGGCATTTACATTCGTGCAACATCAAACAGCAACAAATCAAACATATGAAACTCAGATTTCTGGAAATGCAGTAGGGTTTCAACAGCAATGTTCATCTTCATGCAATCATCATAGTAAAACGAATTCAAACAAAATTATGCAAACCACATGGCAACACAATCATGATGTTCATGCAACATATAACAACAGCACACCAAACACGATTCTGGGAAAAAAAATCTGGAAACAAGCTAGGGTTTCTGCAGTACAACATGTATGTTCATCTTCAACAAATTCGTGAGGAAAATATTTGCCCAGAAATTGAAAACCAACACACTATTCTCATCAGCAAATCAAGCACAACAATATTCCAACAAGCATTTGCATCAAATCGAGCTCATATGGAAGAATCACACCAAACATCAAATGAACATCAATCTTTAAACACAAATTATTCACTCAATACTTAATCATTTTATGTGAATCAAAGCTCAAAATGCTCAGCATGTAAAGATCTATTGGACATATAGCATGGATTAGAGAATGAAGAGAGTCGAAATCTTACTTGGTTATGAAGAAATTTGTAAAACAGTGGTTCTTTGAGTGATGCAGCTCGAAACAGATGAAGATAATGCTTTGAAATGATGAATCCTTGAGGTAGGTTAGCTCAATGATGCTTGGAAACCTTCACAGCTCGAATTGCCATTGTTGTATGCTTGGAAAAAACAGAACTCAAGAGGGGGTTTCAGCTGGGATTTAATGGTTGTAAACAACTCACAAAGATGGTCAGGCCATGGAACAATGAAAGCTAGCTCGAGGGTTTTGGAGTTTTGAGCAGAATTTCCCAAATCGTGCCAATTCCAAAATGAGAGAATGAGAGTGTTTTTCTGTGCTTGGAGGCTGTGTCTAGGGTTGCAAATGGCCAGAAAATTGCTTATATGTGGTCTGTTTAAGGTTAATTAATAACATGCTAAGCTTGCTTAACTTAATGAAGCCAAATTGCATTTTGCTAAGTTTGGAAAATATGGAAGTGGAGGTGTGAGGTCTGCCACGAATTAGGCTTCAAAACAGGCTGCCAATGACCATTATGTTTGCTGTTTTATGTCTGCTCATGAAGTGCTAAGTTTGTTTACTTTAATGAAGCCATATTGCTAAATTTGCACCTTTGGCCAAAATGGTGGTATGATAGTAGCATGAGCACAAATTTGGGCTTGGAACATGTTGCAAATAGCCTTTCAAACAATTTCCAATTGGCCAAATGTGTTGAAAACCTTTAATTTGAAAAGTCAACTTTTGGTCAAACTTGAATTTTAAATGAAACAAGTCAAAAAATTCCATTTTGATTGGCAAGGTTTTGGTTCATGAAATTTATTTTTGGAAAGAGGGGATGAAATGTGGTTTGTAGGAAAAAAACCCACTAAATTTGGCCTTAGGAATCATGAGATATGGCTTGTTGAAGTTCAAAAATTTTGAAATTGAATTGATCATATCTTGCAAACCACACATGGGATTTGGGTGTTCTTGGACTTTTTGAAAATGGGAGAACAAGATCTTCAACTTTCATGTTGGGCAAAAATTCATTTGAAGCTTGTATCATGATGTAAGTTGAGGATCAAGAAGTTTCCATTTTTGGCAGTTGAAATTACAGGTCCACTTTCTATTTTGGGAAATTTTCTGTTTGACTTCAAATTCTTCCATGATGAGGTTTGACATGATATATGAGGCTTATATGGACATGAATGAGCTCCTTCAAATCAATTCCATCCATCAAATCATTGATTAAATCCACAGTTGACCAAGTTTGACTTCAGTTGACTTTCCTAGGGTTTTGCATGATTGAACCACTTCTGATGAATTCCAAACCCTAATTCTTTGATAACTTGATTTCAAATGATGTCCCAAGTTGTATGAGCTCTTGATTATTGATCATGGTGCCCAAATTCTGCAGGAATGGCCACCATCCACTAAAATGACTGACTGTTGACTGTCTTGACCTAATTGCTGATGACTGCTTCAACTGCAAGCAACAAGGTTAAACTGACAATATTTTTGTACTTTTTGGTTAGTAAACATATGAAAAGCAAAGATATACAAATGCAAAACATGCTTGGTGATCAAGAATCAACCCACAAGGCAACCTACCCACTAGGAGGGAAGCTAGGACATGCAATGATCCTTGAGGCCATGATATGATATGATATGGGTCATGAGGGATCTTAGGGCCCAAAATTGGGGTCTTACAAAATGACAAGCAAATCTTTAGGAGTCAGATTTGACACGATCTTACCATAGTATACTTTTGAAATAAACCTCGCTTCAATTAGGTCTTTTGAGGGTTATAACACGGCCTGGTTCACGGTTTCAGAAATAAAAGATATAAGGCTCAAAACCTATTATAATCCACCCGTTCTCCGTGATGTTCTCCAGTCCTACGTTCAGTTAGCTTAAAATAAGCGTTCATCTTTCAGAAAAGGATTGATATTATCAGACATGGTTATGGAATCCAATAAGAATTTGGAGCGACAACCACTCGCCTTTTGATTTTGTTTGCAGTCACAGAGATTTGCTTTTGCTGAGGATTTTGTTTATTGATCCTCTAGTTCTTTTGTTTTGCTTTCCCTTATTTTTTCCTGGGCTGATCTTTTGGGTCTGCAGTCCACCGGGATGCACTAACTTTTTCCTAAGTCAGTCTTGTTTTCAAGCTTTTGAATTAGCGAACTTTTGATTTTTTTTATTTCATCTTTTCTTTTTGTATTGGAGCAAATTCTGTGACATTTTCTTTCTTGGTTTATTGCAAGATTTGTGATTATCTCACTTCTTTTGTCGGTAAGGTATAACCATTATGAATTTATGATTCCATCCTCTTGAGAGGGATGTGATATGATTGATCACTTGATGGGATATTCTCCTTCTGAGTTTTGAACACGAGGTCGAACTAACTGAAGATTATCCTACCCCTTGTTAAAAATGAGGGTTTTATGTGTTAAAGAAAAAGACTCTTACTTCAAGGCCCAAAGGGGTTGACTAGGGATTATCTTCCTTATATCTACAGTGTTTAGCGATTGAACAATGCCTTACATTATCAGCACATTCTTATTCAAAAGCATACAGACAGTGGTCTTGCGCACTTTAATTGCATCATTCTCTTTTGATTTTGTTTGAGCAATAGTTTGATACTGATAAGTGTTGAGACAGTTTTTAAGTGTCGGGTTTTTGTTATCGTATCCACAGAGATTGTAAGATATCACTGCCGTTCAATGGTTGAATTAATCTTAACTTAATGTAACACTAGGGTTTTGGTTTTAATCAAGTTATCTTGCATACAAAGTAATTAATTGCGGTAAAAGTTATGTTTTGATTAATATGAGAAATATTGTCAAAGTTAGGTTTCAATGATTACATTTGCTTTGCATGTATTTGCTCGGTCAACAATCTTATAAACTCTTTTAGATGATAAATTATTTCACAAGGTCCTCTCAATGCGTTTCTCTCGAACACCCATTGTGAGTTTTGCCATTTTGATCCATTGTTTCTCTCGAACACAATCTATCAAAATGACAACTTTTTGGTTCAACCTTATGGTGAACAAAATCATTCGTTACTATCTCTAGCTAACAAACAAGTTTGGATGAAAACCTAGGTCAAGAATCGGTAAACATCTCTCGATCAAATACCAACACAAAGGGTTTTAAATAGAAACAAAGTTTTCATCATATATTTACCGTTAAAGAGTTTACATATGAGGATCCTTACATTTACACACAAAGCTAGCAATCACCTACATCTAACCTTGACAAATGGATGACTTAGCTACTCATTTTCATGGTAGCTTGGTCGGCAAGGAAGGAAAGAAGGTTGATCAACATCCAAGTCGGATAATCGAAGTTGGATGGGAATCCACCTTCTTTTTGTGGAAGATGGTTGCTAGATGAAGAGAAATGAAATTAGGGCATAAAAGCTCCCACAAAACAATGCTGTAAAATATCTAGAAGAAAGTACAAAAAATGGAAAAGTTGGTAAAAATGAGGTATGGTGCCCAAAAGTGGCACCTGCTACTTATAGACAAGTGCAGAACTGTCATGTTCGCTAGGCGAGCAGAATGGCTCGCCTAGCGAAGGTCAAATATGAGCACAAAAGGCCCCTGCGCCCAGAGAAAACAGGGCGTTGGTGAACTGTCATGTTCGCCTAGCGAACATACCTTCGCCTAGCGAAGGAAACGCTCCAAGCTCGCCCCAGCGAGGTTGAGAGGTTTTGCTACTGGAATGCTCGCTGGGGACTCGCTAGAGCCTCGCCTAGCGAGTGAGTGCTGGCTGCACTTTTCACCAAAACAGAATGAATTCGCTGCAAACTTCGCCTTGAGCTCGCCTAGCGAATTAATTTGCTAATTTACTGGAGCTGTTCGCCAGGAGCTCGCCTAGCGAACCCATTCTTCGCCACAGCCTCGCCTAGCGAGCAGGCAGATGAAATGCTCCTTTTCTTTGGTTCCTTTGCCAATTCTCTTGTGTCTTTATTATCAATTAATTCATGCCTTTCCTGCACAATAACACACACATCAAAGGCACCAAGCTTGTTTATCAATGTAACGCATTCCATGTAAAACAAATGTGATTTTGACAATTTTAGCAAGGCAAAAGAGTGAAAGATGCCCACATATGATAGCTCAAATAAGCACTTTTGGGCATCTAACAACTCTCCCCAACTAGATTCTTGCTTGTCCTCAAGCAAAGTATGCCTCTTGAAGGACAAGAGGATTTGCTTTAAGAAACGGTTTCTCCGAAGTTGGATAAACGGCTCAAACACAAGCGAAATTCGCATATACAAGTTCCCAACGGTTCGAATAAAATAATACCTAGGAACTTAAACTTAAATAGCAATGCAAAATATTTATCTATCTACAACAATACTATTCTGAATGAATCATCCTATCTCTCCTCTTCGAATAAGGAATGAAGATTTTGCGCGTTTGCAACCGCGGGACTAATCTCACTCTCTAACAAATAATGAAGAAATCAAACAGATTCATACAATGTCTAATTAATTAAAAATGGTACTGTGGAAGCAAAAAGATCACTAAGGGCTTTTCGGTTGAAGCTTGGTTAGGTTAACAAACAAGGGTCATTTCTAAGGCCATTGAAACGAAAGTGCCGATGCAAAAGAGACATTCACAGTATTATTCACACTACTCGACTTTGTTTCATTTGTTTCTTATTTGTAACCTTCACAACACATATTCCACAACTCCACTTTTATTTTTCACTATTTTTCTTCCAAGCAAGCATTTTTTTTTCATTCTTTCTATTTTTGTTCTTTTCTTTCACATCAAATATACAAAACAGATGTTTATTTTCTACATTTTCTATACATATATTTTTCTATGCTTGCTCGGTTTTTCTTTTCTTTTTCAAGAGTTGTGGTACTTACCAATTCTTTTTCGTTCTCCCCAACTTATTTCTTCCACACCCTAAGTGAATGCTCTTAACTTTTTACGGCAAAAGAACAATAATCAAGATTTTCCGGGTTGTGTAAAAAAAAGATTTTTGAGATCTCGCTTTATTACAAGCCGAGATTCAACTGTTCAGGCTCAAAGGGGTTAACAAATACTCTCTCTGCTCACAGGTAAGTTGTTTTAGGATGTAGTTGTGCTCGAAAGAAAACAAGTGCCTTGATCATTTCTAATTGCTTCCACAATTTCACAATAGTAAAAGACAAAGCATGAATCACATGAATCAACAAAACTTATTAGAATCCAGCATTTAAGTGAACAATGGAGGTTTCCTCACAATTTGTGGTTTTAAGTTCTAGATGAAACATTCATTCTATTATGTTGCACAACGACAATATTCAATTTACCAAAAAGAGTAAAGATCCTAATGCATTCTAAAATTCTAGCCGACGGTAACCATGTACCTTAACTTCATTCACTTGTTATTCTTATCATTGCCATCCAAGCTCGGATGTACCTTCATTGGGTACTTCTTGAGGAGCAACCAATCTAGAAGGGTTTGCCACTCATTCAACCAAAAATTTATTAAACACACAAAATTAAAAACATAATTAAATAACATTAACTGAAAATAAAAATTTGTTCGTGGGGGACAAAACACCCCAATAGTACAACCCATGGTCAAAATACAAAATTCGAAAATACAAATAAAAATGCCATAAAAACTGAAAAAGTACAAAAACAAAAACTTAACCCACAAAGGGCTCAGGACTCCTCCTCGCTACCGGCCTCAGAACCGGTAGCCTCATCATCAACATCATCATCATCATTCTCAGCTTCAGCGTCCACCCCCTCACCATAGACTGGCCTGTCCACAGGCCAATTAGCGTTAAGCATAAACTGCTCACGCGCTAACAATGCTCGAGCACCGGAGGGGTCATTACCTTGCAGCTCCAACCTCTGCATACTGTTGTGCATATCAATCATAGCTCGTTGGGATGCTGCCATCCACTCAAAACTGTAGTCACAAACAGCCCGCAGGTACGGATCAAGTCCGGGAGAAGAAGCACTAGGACCATCAGCAGCCCGAGTACTTCCTGAGGCTGCACTGCCAGCAGTAGTCTTAGCTCTACAATACTTAGCCACATACCTATCATCTATAGGTGTCGGGATTCGAACCTGCCCACGAGACGGAAGTCTCACCCTAGCCTGAACACATAAGCTCATAATCAAACACGGGAAGGCCAAGGGACAATTAACACGTGCCCCTGACTTAAGCCCGCTCTCAACCACGGTCTTCAGCTCATTGGCGATTATCCTCGCGACATCTATCTCGACATTTGTGAGGATGGAATGGACTAAATGTGCCACTGGGATCGGCACAGTAGAGGTGTGTGATTTGGGTTGGATGTTGGTCAAAACCAAGAGTAGGATCAGCTGAGCCATGGGAGTCATGTCCTCCCGATGATATCTCACAGGAACCCCAGATGGGTTCGGCTCAACTGATTTCCCAGGTAAAAGCAGGTCGGCGGTAATGGCAGGGACATCTCTGTGAAGTCTGAGGTCGGTGTGGTACTGGTCTCTCTGATTAGCTCCCAGCTGGAGCGGTTCCCCTAGGATTCGGTTGATCGCATCCCGGTCAAAAGGAATTTCACGCCCGGCAACTTTAGAAACCCAAGTGAAGGGCTCGTCGTCGTCGGGCAGTGCGTTAGCATAAAACTCCCGCACTGTAGCAATGTCGTAATGCTCCAAGGGACTTATCAACCTATCCCACTTTTTGGCGTCTATCAACCCGGCGAAAGTTCTGTAAGTGCCTTGTGGGTTGATCAGAAAACGCTTCTCAGGGAGTATTTTTCTCTTTTCCAAAGCTATGTACCGTGCCGCTTGTTTCGGGCCTACAAACTTGTCTTGGTCGAATTGAATCGGCACGGTTCTGGAAGTAGTTGCAGCTCCCTTCCTTTTCTTACCAGCTCCAGATCTAGACTCCATCTGCAAAAGATACAAAGAAACAACACATACCAACACACAGATTAGCCAGTAAAACATAAATCAAAATACTGTCATGTTCGCTGCTGCTTCGCCTAGCGAAGTTGCAGCGAACGTTCGCCCCAGGTCGCCTAGCGAGCTGCTAGCGAACCTTACGGGTTTTGGGATTTTCTGCATTTTCAAAGATGTTTCCTCCAAAACCCGTACTCTAATGGTTCCCACACAGAACCTAATGATTTCTAATGACAATGAATCGTTATATGCTATTGGGGATTGGCTAATTGCATGCAAAACCTAAAATAGATGAAATCCCCAATTTGAAAAACCTAAGTATCTAAACATTGCAAACTCCACAACATCACATGCAACCTCAATTTCCCATACTACACTTCCCTATTTGCAATTCATATTTGGAATTTTAAGAGTACACAAAAAGAAAATGAAGTAGGGCAAACCTTAATTACACGGATTCGGAAAAATTGAAATGAGAAGAGTTTGCAATCGGACGGAAGGAGCGAGGGTTGGTGATAGCGATGCGAATGCGAGAGTTTGAGAAGCTTCGCGAAATTTCTCAGCAGAGCCGTTCAGAATTTTTTTTGAGGGTTTTGGGCAAAATGGCCCTGCTGAGATTTAAATAGCAAACAGTACTGCAGCGCTCGCTGCTGCCTCGCCTAGCGAGCAGCTAGCGAGCATGCTCGCTTCTGCCTCGCCTAGCGAGCTGCAAGCGAGCATGACAGCAAGTGCATTGGCAAATGCTGCACTTGCAAGTCATCCAGCATGGGTTCAGCACAGTGTACTCACTACACAGAAAACATAAAACAGGAAATACTTACAATGTTGGGGTGCCTCCCAACCAGCGCTTGTTTAACGTCGGCTAAGCTCGACGGTGCGATGCTCACAGAGGAGCATCGAGCGGCTGAGCACAACTCTCGCGATCCACATGACCGCCGAGATACACTTTCAATCGTTGGCCATTCACGGTCCAACTATCTTTCTCGTCCATGTCTTCAATGATAATGGCCCCGTACTCTTTTACTTCTTTCACTCGAAATGGCCCGGACCATTTTGATTTCAACTTCCCGGGAAACAACTTCAACCGGGAGTTGAACAATAGGACCAATTGTCCGGGCACAAATTCTTTGTTACGGATCTTCTTGTCATGATACTTCTTTGCTTTTTCCTTGTACAACCAACTTGAGTGGTATGCGGCATTGCGCATCTCCTCCAACTCAAGTAGTTGTACTTTCCTTTTGTTACCGGCCAACTCATGTTCAAAATTTAAAATTTTTAGGGCCCACAAGGCCTTGTGCTCCAATTCAACCGGCAAATGGCAAGTTTTACCAAATACCAATTGAAACGGAGTTAGGCCAATTGAAGCTTTAAAGGCCGTACGGTAGGCCCATAATGCTTCGTCCAATTTTTGGGACCACTCTTTTTTAGAATTAGACACGGTTTTTTCTAGGATTCTCTTAATCTCTCGATTAGAGACCTCCGCTTGCCCGTTAGCCTGAGGGTGGTACGGAGTTGTCACCCTATGCGATACACCATAATGTTTTAGAATTGTTTCCAAAGGTGCATTGCAAAAGTGTGACCCTCCGTCACTTATCAACACTCGGGGGGTTCCAAAACGGGAAAAGATGTTTTTCTTTAAAAATTTTATCACCGTTTTGGCATCCGCCCGAGGTGAGGCAATCGCCTCAACCCACTTAGAGACATAATCAACAGCTACAAGCATGTACTCATTCCCGTAAGAGGGTGGGAAAGGTCCAACAAAATCTATGCCCCAACAATCGAACACTTCCACTTCTTGGATATTTTGGAGAGGCATCTCATCTCTCTTACCTATCCCACCACTTCTTTGGCAACTGTCACAACTTTGCGCATGAGTATGTGCGTCTTTGAAAATAGTTGGCCAATAAAATCCCGATTGAAGAATTTTAGTGGCCGTTCTAACCCCATTATAATGTCCGCCATAAGGCGAGTTGTGACAATGCCAAAGGATGCTCTGGGCTTCATCACCAGTTACGCATCTCCTTAACAGGTTATCGCTACCCAACTTAAACAAGTATGGGTCATCCCAAGCATAATACTTCGCATCCGAAAGGAACTTCCTCTTTTGGTTTGAAGTTAGGTCGGCCGGCACAAAACCACTAGCCTTGTGGTTTGCAAAGTCTGCAAACCACGGCCTAACTTGAACCTTAAACAATTTTTCATCAGGAAATTCTTCCCGGATTTCCTTTTCAGATGCGGTAACCTCGACATTCACCAAGCGGGATAAATGATCCGCTACCAAGTTTTCCGACCCCTTCTTGTCTTTGATTTCGACATCGAATTCTTGTAACAAGAGGATCCAACGGATGAGCCTTTGCTTCGAATCCGGCTTGGTTAGCAGATATTTAATCGCCGTGTGGTCGGTGTAGACAACGACTTTCGACCCTATAAGATAGGACCTAAACTTTTCTAGCACATACACTATTGCGAGTAGTTCTTTTTCCGTTGTGGCATAATTTATTTGAGCCTCGTTAAGAACCTTACTCGCATAATGTATAGCATGAAAAGTTTTGTCCTTTCTTTGGCCAAGTACCGCTCCAACGGCATAGTCACTCGCGTCACACATTAGTTCAAAATTTTCATTCCAATCGGGAGCGACTATTATTGGAGCGGTAACCAATTTTTCTTTTAAAACCTCGAAAGCTTGCAAACAATCTTCGGTGAAGAGAAATACCTGATCTTTGGCGAGCAAATTGCTCAAAGGCTTTGCCACCTTTGAGAAGTCCTTGATGAAGCGCCGGTAGAACCCCGCGTGCCCCAAAAAACTACGGATGCCCTTCACATTCACCGGAGGGGGTAATTTTTCAATTACATCAACCTTAGCTCTATCCACTTCAAGCCCCCTTTTTGAGACTTTGTGGCCTAGCACGATCCCCTCGGTCACCATGAAGTGACACTTTTCCCAATTTAGCACCAAATTAGTCTTCACACACCTTTCCAACACCGTCTTCAAATTTGCCAAGCATAGACTAAACGTCCCACCAAACACCGAGAAGTCATCCATGAAGACTTCCATTGTTTTCTCTATCAGATCGGCAAAAATAGCTTGGACACATCGTTGGAATGTCGCCGGCGCATTGCAAAGCCCAAAAGGCATTTTTCTGTATGCGAACACTCCAAACGGACACGTGAAAGCCGTCTTCTCATGATCAACCGGGTCAACCGCAATTTGGTTGTACCCGGAGTAGCCGTCTAAAAAACAGTAGTATTGTTGGCCCGATAGTCTTTCAAGCATTTGATCCATAAATGGGAGTGGAAAATGGTCCTTACGAGTCGCGGTATTCAACCGTCTATAATCTATACACATTCTCCACCCCGTTGCAACTTTAGTCGGGATCAATTCGTCTTTGTCATTACGGATTACGGTCATTCCACCCTTCTTCGGAACCACGTGCACGGGACTAACCCACGGACTATCCGAGATCGGGTAAATCATTCCCGCATCCAAAAGCTTCACCACTTCCTTTCTTGCAACCTCTTTCATCGTAGGATTTAAGCGGCGTTGTGGTTGAGCCACCGGCTTGAAATCCTCCTCCATCAAAATCTTGTGCATACAATAGGATGGACTAATTCCTTTTAGATCGGAAAGAGTCCAACCCATAGCTTCTTGATTGGTTTTTAGCACAATGATTAGACGGGCTTCTTCTTCTTTTGTCAAAAGGTTGCTTATGATGACCGGCTTTGCCTCGGTCTCATCTAGAAACACATATTTCAAAGTCGAAGGTAACTCTTTTAATTCAATTGGCACTTTCTCGTCAATTACCTCCTTCTTCAAATTTTCTTCCTCTACTTCCCACGGTTGTAGGTCTTCCAAGCTATCAAGTTCCTTTAAGCATTCCTCAAGAGCTAGCTCCTCCTCAACAGTGAAAACCTCCAATGAGTCGTCGAGAGCTAACTCCATAGGAGATATCTCGTGGATATGCTTTGAAACTTCCATAATAGCGTCTTCGATCACATCGATGCGAAAGCTATCATTTCTGTCCTTGGAATGCTTCATCGCCTCGAATAGATCAAAGGTGACCTCCTCATTTTGAACACGCACCTTCATTAAACCGTCATCAACATCAATCATCATTCTTGCGGTCTTCATGAATGGTCGTCCCAATATGAGCGGAGCATCATCATCTTCCTCCATATCAATTACAATAAAATCCACCGGGAAAAAGAATTTGTCGACCTTCACCAACACATCTTGGGCTACGCCATGAGGATGGGTCGTCGACTTATCCGCCAATTGTAATGTCATTCGGATGGACTTAATCTCGATGTTGCCAAGCCTCTTGATAATTGACAAAGGTATAAGATTTATGCTCGACCCCAAGTCAATAAGTCCCTTTCCGACATACACATCACCAATTTTAACCGGCAATGTAACTCTTCCCGGATCCACCTCTTTCTTAGGAAGCGTCCTTTGAATGATGGCACTACAGCTCGCATCAAGGACGATGGTCTCCGGTTCCGTATACCTCCGCTTTTTGGTCAGTATGTCCTTCATGAATTTGGCATACTTTGGCATTTGTTCCAAAGCTTCAGCAAACGGAATGTTAATTTGTAATTGCTTAAAAATATCCATGAACCGGGCGTAAGACCGTTCATTTTCCCTTTTGGAAGGAGCATGAGGGTAAGGAAGATTTTGGACCGGAGTAGCGCTCACTACCTCCTTTCCCTTTGCAATTCTAGCACTTTTCCATCTAGGCTTCTTCACTACCTCCCTTATTACCTCATCACTTTTATTTTCCTCTTCCTCCACACCTTTTTCTTTTTCAACTTCACCATTATTTTTATTCTTTTCAACTACTTCCTCATCACTCCACACTCCTACTTCACCATCAACATTTTCTTCCACTATTTCCTCCTCAATTTCTTTCTCTTTCTCTCTTTGTTCACTCTCAACTTTTTTTTCATTTTCACTACCCAACTCCCTCCCACTTCTCGTCATAATCGCCTTATAATGCTCCTTAGGATTTGTTTGCGTATTAGCCGAGAAAGAAGGACCGGTTTGTTGTTCAGCTAGTTGCTTGGCAAGTTGCCCAACTTGAGTTTCAAGATTTTTTATGGCCGCGTCATTACTCTTTTGATTGGCCATTGACATTTGCATGAATTGCGTCAATGTCTCTTCCAATTTAGAATTGACTACCGGCGGTGGTTGAGATTGATACGGATTTTGGGGAGGGTTTTGACGGCTAGAAGAACCACCTCCATAACCTTGGTTATGATAATAGTTGCTTCTAGGTTGGAACCTTTGGTTCCCTTGGAATTGTTGTTGTTGTTGTTGTTGAGGGTGCGGTTGATAAGGTTGTTGTTGTCTTGGTTGATAGTCCCGTTGATTGGCCATGTAATTTACTTCGTCAAAACCGGGAGGTGGACAAAATCCGGTGTCATGTTCACCTTTACAAAGTTCACAACAAGCTATTTGTTTAGCTTTTGACGGTTCTCTTAACTCTTTTATTTGTTGCGTTAAGAGTTCCACTTGTTGTGAGATGAGCTTGTTTTGGGCAAGTATGGCATCATTCGTCCCTAACTCAAGCACTCCCGCCTTCTTCAAAGAATTTCCACGACTTTGACTTTGAAGATCATTCAAAGCCATACGGTTGATAATGTTTGTGGCTTCTTCGGCACTTTTTGACATCAACGAGCCACCCGAGGTGGCATCCAACAACGTCTTACAGTTTGGTTGAAGTCCATTTCTGAAGATATGGATTTGAGTTAATTCATCAAATCCATGCCCTTTGCATTTCCTTAGCATGGACTTGAATCTCTCCCACGCTTCATTCAAAGATTCACTGGTTCCTTGAGAAAACACCGAGATGGCCGTCTTTGATTCCATGAATCGGTTATGAGAGAAAAATCTTTCAATGAATTTCTCTTCTAACACATTCCAGTCGGTCATTACGGCAGGTGTTTGATCAAGATACCAATCCTTTGCTTTACCGAGCAAAGCGTGGGGAAACAATCGTCTGAACAACGGAAGCTCCTGAGCCTGATCCACTCCGGCAGCCAATGCTATCTCATAAAATTTTGTGAGAAAAGCAAATGGGTCTTCATGGTCCATTCCGGTGAATGGACTCCCATATAATAAATTCAGAGTTCCCGTCTTCATCTCAGCTTGCCTTCCTGTGTGGTTGGCAAACTGAGCGGTGTTCCTTGGACTGTTGATACATGGAGTAGAAATAGGTGGTGGTGGTTGTGGCTCCATGTTTGGTATGAATGGGTGGTGATTTATGGTCGAAGAACTTTCTCCTTGCTCTTGGCGTTGTCTAGCCTGTTGCCTCCTATGTCGCGTTTTGCTATTGAGCCTCCTTGCGGTTCTCTCGATCTCAGGATCAAAAAGAAGTTCGTCCACAGGGATTTGCCCTCGCATAAAACGTAAGCTGCACACTAAACCAAACAAATTACAAGCACAAGTCAAAAATTCACAAGCTAAAACTTAAACAACCAATGCGATGCTCGCAATATCAATTTACAATCCCCGGCAACGGCGCCATTTTGTTGAGACAGTTTTTAAGTGTCGGGTTTTTGTTATCGTATCCACAGAGATTGTAAGATATCACTGCCGTTCAATGGTTGAATTAATCTTAACTTAATGTAACACTAGGGTTTTGGTTTTAATCAAGTTATCTTGCATACAAAGTAATTAATTGCGGTAAAAGTTATGTTTTGATTAATATGAGAAATATTGTCAAAGTTAGGTTTCAATGATTACATTTGCTTTGCATGTATTTGCTCGGTCAACAATCTTATAAACTCCTTTAGATGATAAATTATTTCACAAGGTCCTCTCAATGCGTTTCTCTCGAACACCCATTGTGAGTTTTGCCATTTTGATCCATTGTTTCTCTCGAACACAATCTATCAAAATGACAACTTTTTGGTTCAACCTTATGGTGAACAAAATCATTCGTTACTATCTCTAGCTAACAAACAAGTTTGGATGAAAACCTAGGTCAAGAATCGGTAAACATCTCTCGATCAAATACCAACACAAAGGGTTTTAAATAGAAACAAAGTTTTCATCATATATTTACCGTTAAAGAGTTTACATATGAGGATCCTTACATTTACACACAAAGCTAGCAATCACCTACATCTAACCTTGACAAATGGATGACTTAGCTACTCATTTTCATGGTAGCTTGGTCGGCAAGGAAGGAAAGAAGGTTGATCAACATCCAAGTCGGATAATCGAAGTTGGATGGGAATCCACCTTCTTTTTGTGGAAGATGGTTGCTAGATGAAGAGAAATGAAATTAGGGCATAAAAGCTCCCACAAAACAATGCTGTAAAATATCTAGAAGAAAGTACAAAAAATGGAAAAGTTGGTAAAAATGAGGTATGGTGCCCAAAAGTGGCACCTGCTACTTATAGACAAGTGCAGAACTGTCATGTTCGCTAGGCGAGCAGAATGGCTCGCCTAGCGAAGGTCAAATATGAGCACAAAAGGCCCCTGCGCCCAGAGAAAACAGGGCGTTGGTGAACTGTCATGTTCGCCTAGCGAACATACCTTCGCCTAGCGAAGGAAACGCTCCAAGCTCGCCCCAGCGAGGTTGAGAGGTTTTGCTACTGGAATGCTCGCTGGGGACTCGCTAGAGCCTCGCCTAGCGAGTGAGTGCTGGCTGCACTTTTCACCAAAACAGAATGAATTCGCTGCAAACTTCGCCTTGAGCTCGCCTAGCGAATTAATTTGCTAATTTACTGGAGCTGTTCGCCAGGAGCTCGCCTAGCGAACCCATTCTTCGCCACAGCCTCGCCTAGCGAGCAGGCAGATGAAATGCTCCTTTTCTTTGGTTCCTTTGCCAATTCTCTTGTGTCTTTATTATCAATTAATTCATGCCTTTCCTGCACAATAACACACACATCAAAGGCACCAAGCTTGTTTATCAATGTAACGCATTCCATGTAAAACAAATGTGATTTTGACAATTTTAGCAAGGCAAAAGAGTGAAAGATGCCCACATATGATAGCTCAAATAAGCACTTTTGGGCATCTAACAATAAGTAAAGTATGAGTGAACACGAACTAATTTAATCAAAACATGCACGTTTATTTCATTATTATCATTATTCAAAAACAAATAAGTTCACAATTGAACAATACATTGACAAACACAAAAATATTACAAATGAAAAGATTGAAAGACAACATGATTACTGGCATGATTGGCCTCATTATTCTTCTGCAGATGAAACCTCAATTTTGATCATTCTTCATCAATGAATGCACTCACCATCCTCAATCTTGACATTAAGCCCTTCTTTGGTGAAAGTCGGAACCTTTTGATCCATAAGTTCTTGTACCCTAGCTTTGAAACCCCAACAATCCTCGGTAGAATGCCCCTTATGCCCAACATGGTAAGCACATGAGACATTAGGGTTGTGCTTTGCATGATACGGGAAAGTGGCAGGGGGAATCTCCTTTGTCACAATGAGTCCTTGCTAGACAAGGTAAGGTAGCAGTTGAGCATATGTCATAGGTATATGATCACGTTGAGGACGCTTCTTATCATAACGTCTGATCTACCTCTGCCCTTGATGGTTACGTGGCGCAGTTTGTTAACTTTTCAGAATTTGAACCTGAGGAGGTTGATGATATTGGGATGCAACACCCTGTAGGAATGAGTAGTATGGCATAGGAACCAAAGGTATTTGCAACTAAGGATGATTCTGAGGAGTAGCCATTGGTGGGAATATCTAAGCAAAGTGTAGTAAGCCAAGATTGACTATCTGATTAGAAGTTTGACCATAATGAACTCCAAATGGGACATAGTGTGCCCCAATATAGGCGCACTGAGGTGCAACAACAATAGAAGATGATGCCCCAGGATAGACCAAAGGAATTCCAGGGTGATATCCTTGGTTCTGATAATGCACAATAGGCTGAACCATATAAAGAGGAACTTGCACATGAATCAGAGGACCCTTGTATTCAAACCCTTTCTCAGTAGGCGCCTCAGCAGTCACAAGCGTGAAACACGACAAACTCCGATTGATGAGTTCTTGAACTTTGGACTTAAAAGGATTACAATTCTCCACATAATGCCCTACATATCCGGCATTCCACACGTGGCATTGGGATCATGCTTGGGATGATAGGGAAACCCAACAGGTTGGACCCGTTTAGGCACAATTTCCCCAATGTTAACCAATATAGGTAGCAGATGTGCATAACTCATAAGAATTTGATCATTGCGAGGATGTATCCCTTCCTGATCGTTGTTCTTCTAGATGATTTGCTTATGCTTCAGTTTCTGGTAGCTTTGAGAGGGCCTCTGATTTGGCAGTAAACGATGTTCTTGAGGAGGAAGTGGAAGAATGCCTGCAACCACCTTTTGTTTATTATCTTTCTTCAGACTGTCTTCAACTCGCTCATCAATCACAACCTGATTTGGGATGTCCTTTGTCATTCCATCCAAGAATAGCTCTACGACCATGTTAGCTTTGTCAATGCTTTTACCATTTTCCATGGTTTTCGATGATCGGTGTCGGCGAATCGTTGTCTTTATGATTGAGGAATGGACAAGGTGAGTTTTCTGGTTGACATGCATGAAATGCAAATGAATGAGTGGATGAGATGCAAATAATTATGTCGCATCCATATATTCTAAGCCTTGTCGATATAGCAACTCAAGTTCAAAGCTCTGACATATATATAATAATGCAATGATGTATGCAATAACATATGTTAACAACACAAATAATCCGGATAATCTATGTATACTGCCTGATGCAGGATTAAAGGTCCGACGTCCATGAGGATAAAGGCATGTAGAGTCTATGGTTTCCTTCAGAAAAAACCCATATCCCCCTCACATGTATGTATTATCCTTAAAGGTTGATCCTAAAAGGTTCTTAGAGTTAATGACCTATTTTGAGATACCATTGCCTTAGATGATTGACTCGTTGGACAATTATGCTCCCAAAAGGATCCACTCTAGGTGTGACATCTCGTGTCAACCATGATTGTAGAATAACTCCACGGAGGTCAAACGCGACTCTAGTCACATTGTTATCTGTGTCTATACTCAAGCTTGGGTATAAAGCTTTTCTCTCATGTAACAATAGCCCAACCTAACATAGAGTATAACAACTAATATCGAAAATATAAAGCAAATGAATATAATGATAAAGCGAGTAAAGCGCAAAGATAAGTAAGCTAAGAAAGCAATCAAAACTAGGTTTAACCCCTTTTAGCAACTAGGAAGTACTCCAAGTAGTGAAGTATTCCTAGTAGATTCGCCAACTGAAGCTAACAAAAATATACCCGAACACATTGCACGCTCGAACATACAACAGAGTCACCATCGAACTTTATTTATTCCAAAGGAAAGGGAAAAAATTGGTAAAACCTAGGGGAAAAATATATGTTGGGTAAGGAAGTCGATTATGCAAGGGGAAGGTATTAACACCCATAACATCCATGATACTCCATTGGAACTGTTTTGATTGTTCTTGCTCGAATGGGTGTTATATCTCAAGGTTACTCGCAAAATAATGAGGGAAAAAGAAAGAAATAGATAAAGTGCTCGGTGAGGATTAGGGCCCTCATGCCTACATATCCTTATAGTGCAATAAGGAATTCAGAGCTCCGTAGTTAATAGAACTAATGATGGGAGATAAAAAGAAGAGTGATAAAAGGTATGATCTGAACCAAAGGATAATGTGATGAACTCCAACAAGGGAAGAAATTTGAACCCAAGAGTAAAACTGACATTGACCAATATGTGGACTAGCTGGAAGCATCTTCCACTATATGGTATATCCGAAAACAAGGAGAATTAAGTGTTCGGGTATGAGCCAAATAGCTCTTGGTTCACAAGGTGACACAAAATAGAGCACAAAGGGTTAATGTATTTGGCTCAAAGATAATAGGTATATCACATAGAGTGAATGAAGGTAGTATATGAATGCATCATGGAGATGAATGCAATGAATGACCAAAGTCATAGAATTGAAGATTTGTTAATAAGTGACTGAAGTGTAGTTTGAAACCAAGGTCAGAGTATATTGGAATCCATAGGAGAAATGGAATTTGTACCATAGAGGGAAACAAACTTACTGACAAAAAAAGAAGGAATAAAATGTTTGGGTACGAGCCAAACAACTCTAGTTACAAATGCGGATAGCCGTTATATCGTCCTAAAAGGATATATATGGAATTCCAAAGAAAATTGTATTTGATTACAAAGAAACAATGTGTCATTGGGGTGAACGGTTTAATGATTGAAGGTAGGTAATGAATCGTGAAAGATATGAATGATGCCCTAAGGTGGAATAATAATAATTAGAATTATGCTCGCCAAGGATTCACATCCTCATGCCTACGTATTCTCACTGTGCAATGAGAAAATCAGAGAATTCGTAGTTCGTGGAACCATGCAAACAAAGGAAATAAGGAAGCATTTGCTTAGGCAACTAGGCTTTGTGTAATCTGTACATCATCTCGTCCTGGTTCTTTTTCTCAAATCCAAGAGGTTGTGACACATAAACCTCTCCTTCTAATGAACCATTCAGAAATGCAGATTTCACGTCTAAATGCATTAGAGGCCAATTCCTGTTAGCAGCTATCACAATCACCAACCTGATTGTTTCATGTGTTACTACAAGCGCAAACACTTCAAAGTAATCTAACCCAATTTTATGTAGTAAACCTCTTACAACTAACCTTGCTCTGTGTTTGCCAATTGATCCATCTGGCTTTAGCTTCACCTTATAAACCCATCTCACACTGATGGCTTTCTTATTCTTTGGAAGTTCTGTTAGCTTCCAAGTTTTGTTTCTCTCTATGGCCTCAAGTTCTTCTTTCATGGCCTTCAGCCATACTTTCTGCTTGAGAGCTTCTTCCGTACTCACAGGTTCAAAGTCTACTAACATGGCACACAAAATAATTTTCCATTTAGAATCTACTTCAGTATCTTGCAGCATGCCAAACTCTTCAAACCTTCTCGAAATGTTTCTGATTCTTTGTGGCCTTTGAACTTGTTCAGAACCTTCTGATTCCAGAACGTTGTCAGATGCTGGAACTCCAAAAGTACCGACTTCAGAAGTATGACCACCTTCAGAATCTAGACTACCACCAGAATCTAAACCTCCATCAAAATCTGGATCAGAATCAGATACTTCCTCATAGTCAATCTCGCCTTATGATTATGACTCACTCTCAGAATCATTTTTAGGCTCTGACTCATCTTCAAAATCATAAACAATCTCTTTAGAAGTTAACTTTGCACCAGAGTTCGATTGAGATTTTCTCAAATCCCATACTTCTGACTCTTTCACAACAACATCTCTACTGACTTCAACCATATTACTGAATGGACAATGAAGCTTATAAGCACCTGTACTATGATACCCCACCAGTAACATCACCTTGCTTCTATCATCCAACTTCTTTCTAGTAACATTTGGAACATGTTTATAACAGACAAAACCAAATGCTTTGAAATGACTCACGCTTTGCTTATCTCCAATCCACCTCTCAAAAGGAATAATTTCCTTCAGCTTCTTGGTTGGACACCTGTTGAGCATGTATGCTGCAGTGGCAACAACTTCTCCCCACAAAGTGTTAGGAAGCCTCATCTCCTTCTGCATGCTCCTTGTCATATCAAGCAAAGTTCGGTTTCTCCTTTAAGCAAGACCATTGTGTTGAGGAGTATATGGAGCAGTCACTTCATGCTCAATTCCATTCTTCTCACAGAACTTATTGAACTCTGTAGAGTTATACTCACCTCTATCATCAGTTCTGAGAATCTTCAGAGTCTGAAGACTCTGTTTCTCAGCCTTGATTCTAAATTTCTTAACTTCAATAAACACCTTGTGTTTGAACTTTATAAGGGATACCCATGTCATCCTTGTGAACTCATCCACAAATGACACAAAATATTTATTTCCTCATAGTGAAGGTTATGGAAATGGTTCACACACATCATAATGCATTACTCCCAAGACATGTTTTGCTCTTGGAGCTACTTCTGATGCAAATGGCAGTCTTGGTTGCTTCCCTCTCATGCACACATTGAATGGCTTTTCTGGTTTCTTAATTGCAGGAATTCCACGTACCAGTTTCTTTGAATTCAGATGCCCTAAGCTTCTGAAGTTCAAATGACCAAATCTTTTGTGCCACAACTCACTTTCCTTCACAACACTTGTTGTGCTAAGACATTCAGAGTCTGCAGTCTTAACATTCACCTTGAATGTTCTATTCCTTCCCTGTTCTGACTCCATAATCATCTTCTGATTACAGTCATACAACTTCAAAAGATTGTCCTTTATGGTAATTGAGAAACTCTTCTCAATTAATTAACCTACACTCATCAGATTGCTCTTCATGCCAGGAACATATCAGACATTTTGAATTAACGCAGATTTGCCATTATTCATAATCACTCTAACATTCCCCATTCCTTCAGCATTCAGATATTTATCATCAACACATCTGATCTTGGTCATCTTCCTAGAGTCAAAATCAAACAGACATTTCTTATTTCCAGTAAGATGGTTTGAACAACCAGTGTCCATATATCACCAGTCTTCTAGAGATGCACTATCAGAATCAGAAGCCATTAATAGCACATGTTCATTATCATAACTTCTGACTATATTCGTTTCTTCTGGTTTCCTCTCCTTGTTTAACCAACAATCTGCAACAAAGTGACCAAACTTCTTACAACTGTAACATTGGACTTTTCTCTTGTCATACTTCTCATTTCCCTTATGACTTCTAGAAGTTGAGGTTTCTGACTTCTGAGACCTACCATATTTTTTCTTGGCTTCTGACCAAGACTGCTTTTGGTCTTTCTTGACAAAAGAAGCTTCCAGAGTCTGCTCTACCTCTCTCTCAGAGGTTCTTTCAGACGCAACTCTTGCGCCTCTAGACTGTTTTGCAGCTCTTCTATTCTCATGTTGCTCAGATCCTTAGAATGTTCAATTGCTACAACGATGTAATCAGACTGAGGAGTAAGAGATCTAAGTACCTTCTCAATGATACTTTCTTCAGAGAGAGTTTCTCCACACGACTTCATCTCATTTGTGATCAGAATCACTCTGGAGATGTAGTAAGGTACCTTCTCATTATTTTTCATGCTGAGGTTCTCATAATGCTTACATAGAGACTGAAGCTTTATCTTCTTCACTGATGCATCACAGTCGTAGCACCGCACCAGTGTGTCCCATGCAGCTTTCGCCATCGTCGAATCAGCGATTTTCTCAAACACGTTCACATCCACACACTGATGGATGTAGAACAGAGCCTTCTGAGCATTTTCTCAAACACGTTCACATCCACACACTGAGCATTTCTCTGCCCATATGTTGCATTTTCTGGAAGTACAACCTGAAAGTAACCATCGTTGATGAGATCAAGAACATCTTGAGCTCCAAACAACACACGCATCTGAATCATCCAACGATTCTAGTTCTTGTCATCGAACACTGGAAACTTGGTACTCAAATTACCGTTTTCATTCATTTTCAATCTTATGCAATACACTCAGATCTCACCTAAGCACAGTGTTTCCCAATCCTGCAGAATCAAGATATGTGATTCTGTTAGGATTCTGAACAGAAATTCAACCCGAATTCTCCAAACAGAAATCAATCACATAACACCTCATCGTTTTCCGTGATATTTCCATGTGAATCTGAACCGAGTTCTTAATACCAATTATTGATGCACAAGATGATAAAGATGAACAATAAACAAAATAGAGAAGAAAGAATAATAACAAAATGTGAGACTTTATTAAAATACTAAAATACCTTTTAACAAACTAAAATATATATGAATTAATTCCGACAATTAAAAAAAACCATTTCCCTCTCACTTTTGCAGCGATTCTCTTGCGGGGAAAAAATGGTGATGATGAGATACACAACTCTAACAAATTCCGTCAAAACCCTATTCCGGTTTCAACTCCATTCTATCGCAACCCTACATTCCTCCGTTTCCCGTCAACCCACCGCTCATAGCTTCTACTATGGAAGCTTCAGGTACATCTCCTCTGCCCCAATCCACGTTGACCAAGAAGCTTCTACTGATAATCGCGTTCCAGCTACAATTCTAACTGGTTTTCTTGGCTCTGGAAAGGTTCTATTTTTCTCACACTTCCAACTCTTCATCACATTTTTTTCTTATACCTTTTTATTGAATGTTTTTAGTTTCCGTATTGCAGACTACTCTTCTGAATCATATTCTCACATCCCAACACGGCAAGCGGATAGCTGTGATTGAAAATGAGGTATCAATTTTGTTCTACCTTACACATTACACAATAAGGAAATAGGTTGATAATAAGGTTTAAAAAAACTGTCTTTAACGCGAAAACCATGTGATAAAATGGAAAAATGGTATCAGAAGATACCGATACCGATACATGAGGTTATTTACCATTTTCACGATGAAAAAGAAGTTGTGAATAATTCAAACCGCGACGACCGCAATTAGTATCGCAACACCTGTACCGATTGAAATTGCGAAAGCCTTTAGGTGACCACACATTTATTTAAAACCTTGGTTGGTAATTTTGTTAGGAAAATAATTTTGACAAGATGTAACTTATGAAATCACACTATGGGTAGCTTTTTACCCAGCTCGAGGTAATGTATTAGTTTATTGGAAAATAACTTAACATGTTATTTATTTGGACAAGTGTAAAATAAGGGAAGAATTTGAGTGCGCTGAGTGTTTTTGAGGATCTATTCTTATAATATGGGTTTATGATTATTCATGAAATTGTCTTGTTGTAAATATTGCAGTTTGGCGAGGTTGATATTGATGGATCACTGGTTGCTAGTCATTCTTCTGTGAGTGGTGAAAATATTATCATGGTCAATAATGGCTGCCTATGCTGCACTGTGCGAGGAGATCTAGTTAAAATGCTGTTGGAGTTGGTTAGGAAAAAAAGAGACAATTTTGATCACATTGTTATTGAAACCACAGGTGTGCCAAATGCTCATGTCGTTCAAAGAATTTGTTCATTGTGTACTAAAGATTGAAGTGTTAAAGAGTGGATATTTACTTGCAAGTTGAAACTAACAGACCAAATTGTAAAGTTACTAATATTGCAGCGGCCCTTTGAAATTCCCTTTGCTTGGGACTTTTAATGAGATTTTAAAAAATATATGTTGTTTGATGAAAAAAGATGAACACATCATTATCGCCCTTATCTAACTCTTAATACATCAAGTTTATTACTGATCATGTGGTGCTTAAAAATCTTTTATGAAGTCCCTTTATGGTTCTGCAACTTTTTTTGAATCTAATGTTTGGGCTAAATAATGATTGATTGCATGGTTGAAATTTGTCTGTTCGGATGTTAGGCATATGAAACAGTTTAATAAAACATTATTTTAATGTCTAAATTTTTAACTGGTTTGCAGGTCTTGCAAAACCAGCCCCTGTTATTGAAACTTTCTTCAGTGATGAACTAGTTTCTGAGTATGTTAAACTGGATGGAGTTGTGACTTTAGTTGACTGCAAGCATGCCATGCAACATTTGAACGAGGTGAAACCAAGATTTGTAGTCAATGAGGCAGTTGAACAAGTCGCATATGCTGACCGAATTGTTTTGAACAAGGCAATCATCCGGCTTTAAGATTCTGTGATATTTCTGTGTACTTTCAACTTTGTTTCTATTCCCATTTTGAATGCTAATATATGTTTTAGTCTGTGCTCTAGATTTTGATTATTATTATGTGCTTTTGCAGATAGATTTGGTTACTGAATCCGAGTTAAATATATTGACCAAGAAATTAAAGGTATGCTTTTGTTACTTATGGGTGGTACACAAACTTTGTTTTACTTAACCTTACTAGGAATCTTTTGCTATATAAAGATGAATGTACAAACAACAAACTGGGTTCATGAAATGAACATGTGTTCTTGACTTCACGAGTTTCCGCACCAATTTCATATTGACTTTACCATGACCTAAATGATTCTATATTGGTTTTTTGACCTTAGTGAGTAGGGTAATTCAGAACATAGTTTACCAGAGAATTGCAGGTTGCGAAAATTCACCTCCCTGGAGCAAGTCATATATGGCATTGTGACTTGCAAAAGGGGAGTTTTACCTCCTGAGTACACAGTGTTGTTAAATTGCGGAATGGCATGGCATTTTTTTGACAACTGCCATTGGCAGTTTGTGATGGGATGCCACCATGGTGGTACCATTTGCTGCAATAGGGTGTTTATATATGGCAAATTTTTGGCCTTCCGCCATATTTCGTCATGGAGGCCATTGACAACACTGGGAGGACCAAACAGTATTAAGTAATTTCAAAAATGACAAGGTATTACTTTTTTTTCTTTCTTTCAAAATAAGGCAAGTCAAATATTGGATTTGGATCTACAACTGGTGTCATTTGTTTAAAAATAAATAATTTCCATGCAAAAGAGCAAGTCTTATCTTGTATCTATGACTTGCTAATTATCGTAAATAAGCAATCTCATTCAAGTAAAAATAAGATCCAATACATGACTTGCCTAAATCTTTTTTAGTAAAAAACACCAAGTCATATTCTGCTCGTGCTGCTACCTTGGAGATTTTTCAAAATAATACATAATAATGTACTATGAATGTCCGGCATCCCTTTTGGCGAGTTGCCAATGGCATCATCAAATTTCATGCAAGTAACTTTGTTCTGTTCCGAATTTCACTACCAAGGTAAAAAAAACCTCTCCATAGTCTATGATTGCCTTTCAAATTTCAATTGGTCAATGGTCGGGGATTATAGTTATTTTTATTGATATCAGTTATGTGTCTGTTTTAGAATAAATAGTGAAAAGAAAGGTGAAACTGATTATGGGATGGTTTTTGAGGGAGAGACCAAACTATCGAATTCATGGAGGGAGACCAAGCTCTCAAATTCTTAGAGGGAGAGACCAAGACTCGAATTTCTTGGATTAGTTCATGTGTGAATTATGTATTCTCTATAGTGTTTGTAATTACATGTCTGTTGTAAACATATTCTGCCATAAATAAAAGTCAGTTTCTACAATTAATTTGTATTTTGGTACTATTTCTGTCATAAAATTAGTTCTCTCTTGATTTTTCAATATGGGTATAATAGTTCTGTTGTTTTGGACTGAATTATAAATTATAATTCTTGCTCTGGGGCAAAAGGTATTAAACATCTAATAAATGTTTATCTGTTATGATAGATATAGCTATTTTATGTCTTACTATGATATGATGAATGTATGTGCATGTGTGTATTGTGGAAAATCTGAGATAAATTTGAATTATTTTCTATGAAATACTTCAAGATTTTTGCCTTTAATTTGTTTGAATTGTTTATTATATCAGCTTCTGTAGAGTTATATACGAATGTACCTAGCTCCCCTTGAAAACATGCTAATGGAATAATTTTTTCATTTATGGAATTTTTGCCAGCACATTAATGGAATGGCACAAATTAAGCAAGCTAAATTTGGATCTGTTGACATAGACTTTGTTCTAGGTGTGGGAGGATATGATCTTCAGAGGTAAGAAAATAAGAGGCATATTTACCATTTTTTTAGCTCCCGTTAAAGTACTATACTTACTCCCCTTCTTATCATGCCCACTTTTTACTTCCTAAATAATATGGCTATAAGTATGACAGATCATAATGCTCAGTAACCCATTTGTCTGTATTTACTGCAACTTTGTCTTCATCTTGATCAAATGTCTTGATATTTGCAGAATTGAATCTGAGGTAGATGGAGAATGCCCCTCTACAGCGAGCCACCCAGATGATTGTGGGAATGGTACTTATTTAAAAACTTGTCAGTCTTTTTCTTATTTACATTTTTTTTTCACTTGTGTTATTAGAGTTGACTGCAAATGGAAAGATGTTTTTGTTGGATCATGTGGGTTTGATAAATTTCATTTATCATGCCTGACACAAGAAATTTTACCATTGCATTATGCTAAGATCCTTCTTTTCTTAAAAGACTAAGGTAGAAACAGTTAAGAATAAACTGGATTTCTTCCATATAACAAGGGTTGTAAAGCAAAGTTAGTTGTCCTTTGTGGTAATTAATTGCGAACTTTTTCTATCTCACTCAGGCTCTATTTATAGTTTGCAGTAAAGTCTTTTGTTTAATTATATTGAGTTCTGTCTTCTCCTTTCCCTACATTGGAAACTCTTTAGTCTTGTGCTATATCCTTCCCTTTCCATTGTTTGATTGGTTCTAGTCTAAAATTTTGAAATAATGACAAAGTCTGTGTGACTTTGATTTGGTTAATACACTATGTTTCCTGATTTTTTTTATCATAATATTTTCTTGTGGTTATGAGTTAGTTCATCATTCTGAATGTATCTACAGCACACAAAGGGCATCATCATCAGCATAATCATGATCACGTGCATGATTCTGCCGTCACTAGTGTCAGCATTGTTGCGGAGGGAACTCTTGATCGTGATGAGGTAATTGTAATAATTTGTTTCTTTGTTTTTTGGTCACCTAAGCAGCCCTATTATGCTTTATTTATTGAGTAATTAATTCTTAGTTCTCAATCAGTCAAGGTGACCAAGTTAACATGAATTTCACATCAAATAGATTTTCAAATGGTTTTGTTGATGGTAACAATTGCTCAGTATAAAACTAGAGTTGTGAATTTGCTTATGGAATACAGTTTTTGAAATCGTTCTTATACTTTTCGGCCAATGATTTTGCATAACCATGCATAATATGTCACCGTGTTAAAGTGGGCTATGCCTGTTGTCATAGAAACCTGGGCTTGAAGAATGCATGGTTTAGTTTATCATGGTGTGTAATACATCTGGTGCAGGAACTCTTTCTTTAAAGTTTTTTCAGAATGTTATTTATAGTTTGTTTCCTCTTTTTTTGGTAATAAAGATTGTTTTTTAACTTCCAACCCGGTAAAGTCGCCTTGTATGACATACTAACTATGTAATGAAAAGTTTAACGACTAATGATTGTAAAAAAAGAAGATAGACATTCAATCTCATTTCATCACGATGTCACAAATATGTATGCTGTCAAATATGATTAAATGCACGTGTTAAAATATTTACATCGTCAATGCGTAGTTATTAAACATATATGTTGATCAATGATATTTCCTAACGAGCGATCATGTTTCTCCCTTACTTTCCCAATAAATGATGGTTAAGGTTGAAGATTGGCTTGAAAGATTGGTTGAAGAAAAGGGAGAGGACCTATACAGAATGAAAGGTGTCCTGTCAGTGGATGGTTCTGAACAACGATACGTGTTTCAGGTTCTCTTCTTTTCTACAATATTATCATTCTTCCATTCTATTGCTTATTGTTATTTGCAATTTTAAACCTTTCAAACTCAAATTTGTTACCCTATTTCTCTATTACTTTCAGGGGGTGCATTCTATGTTGGATGACAGCCCAGGAAAAACATGGGAATCCAACGAAAAGAGGATAAACAAGCTTGTGTTCATTGGAAGGAATTTAGATGAAACTGCCCTCAGAAAAGGCTTCAAAGGCTGTCTAGTCTAGTATTATCATCACATGCTTTGGTTGTGCATGGCAAAAGTAATTGAAATCAGTATATTAGATGGTGATCAAGAGTGTTGTTATTGAGAAAAAGCGAAAAACAAAAATTAAACATTAAATTGACATTTGATATCCAAGATATCCAGTTTATTCCCAATTGGACTATAAGCACAAAATCTCCTAAAGGTAATGTATTTTTCAACCAACAACCACCTCTGTGCTTGAACCACTGCCTCATGTGGAAATATTTCATTTTACACATAAATTTTCAGGTACTCATCCATGCGAGTGTAATTCACCTCAGGGTAAAGCTCAGATGCTTCTTCTCCATCTTCCCCGATTTCAAAGTTTGTCAAACAACCCTCATAGAAAATATGATAGAAGTGTCCAATCCCTACTTGAAGTTTATAATCCAACCCTGCAAATCAAATTCACGTAAACCATAAATCACTGACACTCATGTTACTTTCCTATAACTTTGTCTACACAAACTTAATTAGGAAAATTAAGTGAATATGTTACCTTTCAATGTTGTGAGAAAGCCTTCAGGAGTTATGTATGTCTTCTCGAGTTCCTTTCCAATGAGTTTCTCCCAAATTCCTATAAGTTCTCCTTGGGAGAGAATGTTTTCTTGTGGTCTAAGGTATAATGTTTTGTTTAAGGTTCGAGGATCATCTATTGTCTTGATTGTATATGTTGCAACATCATATTCATCCAAAAACACAGCTGCAATCATACATATATCTTCATGAATATATCATTATTGACAGAAAATGAAACATTATCAGTTTGTTCAAATTCTACTCTGCTATACTGTTACAATACCGTTATAACAACGGTTAGCATATTGCAGAACAATTCTACTATGCTAGAAGTTTGTTGAAGTTATAAAGGTACCTTTGAGTTTGCCATCTCCAAATAGATGAACTTTGTCCCTTGGAGGAACAAAAGATCCCATCTGAGAGAGGCTGCCAGCAAAGTATCCAGCAAAGAGGTTAGCAGAGATGTAAGTGAAAGGAATGTTAGCTTCTTCTATTGCTTTCCTTACAGCCATTTTATCATCAAATGTTACTCTTCCCGGCTCCAATGCATCTCCCATTCTTGCCGGATCTAGCCCAAATTCCGAAGGCAAGAACCGCTACCGAAGAAAAAATCCATAATAATTTTAGTATCCATGTATATAATTTTAAGAATCTTAGATAGAAAACATTCACTAAGTTACCTTAACATTGCCAGCCTCTTTGATAGCATCAACAAGTTTGAGTTGCAAGCCAATACTATGACTCCTAATATGAACACCAGAGATGGCACTGATCACAACATCAACCTTCTTGATAGCATCAACTAAGCTTTTGTGATCTGAAAAAGATGCTTCAATCAAATGAGCACCTTGTTTCTTGAATGAGAGAAGTCTTTGAAGCTTCTCAATTTGTAGACTCAATTCTGGCCTTTGAATCACGTAGGTTTCATGTCCTTGTTCTAAGCTTGCTTTCACTATTCTTCTTCCTATGTAGCCTGTTCCTCCCACTACTAAAACCTTGCTCTTCACCATTTTTTCCTTCTCTTTTTCTTTGTGATTCAATGTTTTGTTTTGGATCTTTGAATTCACCTTTTATTTATTGTGAACTTAGTTTTAGCTGAATTAAATAATGTAGTACCGCTAATTATTATTATAATATGGGATAAGAAAGAAAGAACAAGTTGTTGGTGTGCACTAAGAGTAGAATATTAGTTTTAAACTGTGACACAAATTATGGGGTAGCTGGGTAGGTGGAGGAGGTATCAAAACTAATTTGGTGTTTACGATTCTACCTTAGTTGACTATGCAAAGTAGCCAATTTTGAACACAAAAAACGACTAAGCTTTTTCCATTTAAAATTTTTATTTGTACTAATTTTTTTTATACAAATATAACATTATTTAATTTATCTATTTTTTTTATAATTAACAATAAATAGTGTCTTGATAACACAAACATATCATCTCTCTTAAAAGATAAATCTATAAAAATATTATCAATTATGTTGGAATTTCTGTCTTTATTGCGGTCCGTCTCTAGTCGTCTTAATTCTGACATTTGACTTGTCTTAATTGCAGTTTCCAACACCTCATTGTGTTGGGTTTGAAGGGATAGATTTAGTCTCACATTCATTGTTTAGAGATATGGTATGCGTTGTGTTTTTAAGTTATGATAATTTTCACCATAGAGACCATTTTGTAGGGTTTACTTATAGACAAAATCACATTTCTTAACAATGATATAGAGTTTGGTTTAAGATTCGGTGGATCACGTGCTATCAAATTTCTGTTATTAGATTATCCGTCTACGCTCCAGATATTCAAACTTGAACGTGAAGGATGTGTTAGAATTTTCGTTCATCGTGTGCATCCTTAATCGTCTTAATTGCATTGCCTTAATTCCCGTCTCTAACAAATCATTATTATTTTGTTAATTTTTACAATTAAATTGATTGATCTTATATTTGAAAATAAATGTAATGAAAAATAAATTGGAAAGAAAACTAGTGATGCTCCAAACCCATAAACAAAGAATCATCGTCGGGGAAGCACGAAAAGAATTACAATTATAATCTAAACCTCAACGATAGCAATACTCTAGCTCCCTTTTTGACGAATATAAATTTATTGAAAAACTAAAAGTAGAGTTACATAAATCTTGTGATAAGGATCAGATAAAAAACAGTGGTGCACTACAATCCAACAGAACAATAAAAAATAAAAATTGACAAATTAATATAAAAAAACAAAATAAAACAAAAATAGTCATAATTTGGTAAAAGATTCAAAAATAAATAAATAAATACCTGGAGATAAAAAAAAATCAAACCTATAAGAAAAACTTGGAGAACACTAGCATCACTCAAACAAAAAGACCTTCCTTAACCCACAAAAATCTTCTTAAGATATATCCTTGATATGATCCAATAACTTTTTTTACACGAATATTCTACAATCTCCTAAACTATAAAAACTATCCATGTGCAATAAAAAATTTATTTTTCAAAAAAATCATCCATATTTTATGTATCAGTATATTTGTAAAAAGAGTCTTAAGAGAAGACACTGAGACCTCTAATCTCCCATTTATCGAATCATTTATTTTTTTTATTAAATATATTACCCTTTTGTTAGATGTATCGTCATTCTTTGGGTTAAGTTATCTAAGCGCGGAAATGATTGGCATGCTCTCCTCTTGTAACGACACATAAAAAGTCGTGAGAGAGGTGGATCACACTCCCCTGAACTTAGGGTGGAAAATTGCTCACTCTTTAAGCGGTTGTTATTTGCAAGGAGGCCTAAGACTCAGACCCAATATGGTTATAAATATCCCATCATCACACTTGAGAAAGAAGGAGAACGACTACAATAGAGAAATATGCATATACAAAAGCTTCTCATCCCACATGAGATAGCTCTCAACCCTACAATAATCTAAAAGTATTTGCCAACCCCCAATCACTAGAGATTGTCACATATTTGTACTTTTAGCAAATATAGTTGACGCTTACCATGTGGCTCAATAAAACTAACATAGGCCACCATCACAATATTTAATAGGATTTTTGTCCTCGTGTTCATCCTCTTTAGTGTTGTAAATGAATATCCATGGAACAAATAGTATGATATTCATGTCTTTCCCATTAGATAAGTATGATATTTGTATTTGCCCCGTATATGTGCGGGTATCCACATGTTATATTTACATATATCTATGGATAACATTTTTTTTCTAAATATAATTTTTGACCAAAATTTCACCAAAATTTAATAACAAAATTTTATCACATTAATTTTCTTCTTTTTCACCAAAATATAATACCATAAAAAAATAATATTCATACATTTCATTTTTAACCAAAATAAATGAACATAATATCCATACATTTCATTTTTAACAAAAACAAATGAATAATATTCATACATTTCATTTTTAACCAAAACAAATGAAATATGTTCTGATTGTGAGTTATGATGCAAGAACAGACGACAGAGGAGTAGGAAGAGAGGCACTGGTTGAACGGGGAAAGAGCAGTACTGGTTGGTTAGACGATAGAATTGTTGAAGTGAAGTCTGGAGTATATAAGAAGCTTAAATATGAAATGGCCAAATAGGATTTTTATGGAATGTGAAAGGTTTTCTTCAAACAAAACTTAAAAAAATATGAGAAGACTATTTTTTTAGAAGATGAAAAGACAAAGTATAATAAACGAATGATATTTAAATAATTTTTATAATTTATTAACAGATACAAATATTTGTAGGCACGAGTATCATTAAACTCGCATCCTTATCCATTAAAAATGGGTATTTAAATATCCATTTAATTTATCCGCAATTATCTATTATGCTACCCACCCTGTACTCATGGCAGACTTTATCTACGAATAGCCGCATATACAGGGTTTTTTAATCCCTAATCGTTTGTGTTCATCACGACGAACAAAAAGACAACGTCTCCGGCCAGCGAGGAATCTGATGGCGAGGGAAATGTCATAACAAAGACACACATTGCTATGGATGATCTTCGTAACCATAACCAAACTTTGGATGACCTAAAACCCTTCTTGTGAATGTTGGCGGGTTTTTAGGATAAATGGTACAAATAAAGAGTTACACAACACTGAAGACCACCTTTGCACCAAAAGAAAACACCAGACAGGTCAAGGTATGATATTTAGTCATTGATGCACCCTCATAATCTAACATGATCATAAGACATCATGCCTCTAACTCCCAAGGGTCTGCCTTATCCACTTTATACCTATGCACGGAGTACCCGCTCCTAGATAAGCGAGTCACAGTTATCCAGGGGAATCGAGTGATTTTCAAAAAATTCTATGTAGAAAACTTGAAGTTGAAGAAGATCATAACGGTAGACGTGAACGTTGTGGGCATAAAAGTGAAGGTAAAGCCACCAAAGGAAGCTCTCATTAAGGAATGTTTAATCATTCCAGGTGAGGGGAACACAAAGGCTGTAGAAGAAGATCTCATATCACGAGATGATTTCTAGGGTGATGAGCCTCATTTAGTTCAGGTTGTTTGATGTTTATTTTTATTAGGCAAGTTATATTCTCGGCCTTTTTGTAAGGATAATGATGTTTTTTTGTAGGGACACTCTTTTTTAGTGTTGTTAAAATAACACACAATTTTTAATGAGGCCATCGATTCATTTATATAAGTTTTGGATTGTTGTTAATTTACTTGCAGGATGTCAAGAAGCAAAGGAATATGATCATGATTAACTTTAAGGCTATTAAACATGGTGAATCCTTATGTAGGAATTCTTGTTGCCTTTATGGTGAATCTCATCTTGGGGATCCAACACATGTAATTGCCTCCACGGGCGACAAGGATCCCAACTTGGGGATCCAACGTATGCAATTGCCTTTATGGGCGGCAAAGATCCCATCTTGGGGATCCATCGCATGTAATTTCCTCCATGGGAGACAAGGATCTCATCTTGGGGATCCAGCACATGTAATCTTCTCTATGGGTGGCAAGGATCCCATCTTGAGGATACAACACATGTAATCGCTTACATGGACGACAAAGATCCCATCTTAGGTGTAACACCTTAAATTTTGATTAATTGATTTAATTTAATTTTAAATGCCTTTTATTTAATGATTTTGGTGATAAAATGTTTTATGTGTTTTTTTATGATTGTGGGATTTATCGAGATTTATTTGAATTATTAAAACCATTAGTAGTTGTTATTTAATTAAACTAAGGGAAATATGGATTAAATGAGAAATATTGAGATATGGGGTGGAAAATAGTGTTTTTCTAAAATCAGTGGGTTAAAAGATGAGTTACAAATAGTTGGTGGAGAATTTTGAATAAAATAAAATAATTTGAATTGTTAGGTTATTTAAATAGAAATGTGGAGGAGAGAGAGAGATAATTTTACAGTACGTGAGAATTTTGGCAAAGAGGCAAGAGTAGAAAAGAGGCAACCCTAGGTTGGAAAAGAACACCATAACCAAAAGCTTGAATCTTTGCCGAAAATTAAGGTAAAGGCGGGGAGAGGGGAGAATTACTCTAGTATGAGTGTCAAAATGCATGAAGGGTAGATATTGATCCTCCTCCTCCTCCTCTAGGTTTTCTTCTATTTTCCCCCATTATTGATGCTTGTGTGTTTCTTTTGGAAATGTTTGTGTAAAACTTGTTGTGATTACTGTGAATGACATGAAATTCGTAAATTGTTTTACTACTGGTTTTTGGGTGCCTCTGTATGTGAAAATTGATTGAGTTATGGTTCATGTTTATGGTTTTTGGTGTGATGAACATATTCTTAAAATTGTAATAAATTGATGAATTAGATGTTGAATAAGTGGTTAATTAGTGTAATAAACGTTGTATGAAATATATGTAATGTTATCTGTTCGATTTGGGTGATTAGGGGTCAAAATCGGAGCTTTGATATGGCTCTAATGGTGGAATTTGTGTTTTCTAGTTTTGCTGTCATGAGCGTCCGCGCTTAGCAAGGACCCAACAAGTTTGTGCTCAGCGCAGGAAGATCCCGCCCAGGGAATTCGCGCTATGCGAGCAGTGGTTACACTTAGCGAGGATGACAACACATAGTTAGATGTTTTCAAATCGATTTTTTTGACAAAGTTCTATTTTGATGAATGTTTTGTACTGTTAGGTACTCATTTTTTTGCACTGTTTGTTGTTGATTGATGAGTTAGGGAATAAAAATTGACATATTTTATGAGTTGTGTAAATACTTGAGAATGAATAAGCATATGTTGTTGAATACTTGTATGATTATGCATTGGTGAGTCATAATTATAAAGCATGATTATTTGTTTTGAGACGGTGGCTTTATTGGCGAGTATGTGGTTTGAAGGGAACCAATGAATGTTTATCACATTGGTGTGTTATTGCATTGTCATGTATCAAGGTGTAAGGACTTTGGTCCAGTGGTGTATCACTGGTTCAGTGACAAGTTGTTGATTCAATAGGGGGATCAATGACGCATTGTTGATTCAGTATAGGATCAATAACGTTTATGGTTTGAAGAGGAATCAGGTCCGAAGAGGAACCGTCAGTGAGTAGACGAAATCAATAACATACCTCTGATGTTCGAATTGGTACCACATGCATATAGAGTCGAGGAGTTGATCCATTGCATACATACCTACTTTGTGATCAAGTTATTATTCTTATTGTTGTGAATGATATTCATGTGTTGGTGATTGTTTGTTCGTGCTTGGTTGAGACATGAGTAAATTGGTGATGTTGAGAACAATTTATACATTGATGATTATTTTGTATGATGTTGCCCTTGTTGTCTTTTGCACCGCTAACATATTTTGAGCGTACTCTCACCCTTGTTTGCTTTGTTGCATATCCTACACATGTAATTGCCTCTCTGGGTGTCAAGGATCCTATCTTGGGGATCCATCATATGTAATCACTTCCATGGGCGACAAGGATCCCATATAAGGTACCTAACTTATGCAATCGCCTCCATGGGAGGCAATGATCCTATCTTGGGACCCATCATATGCAATCACCTCTATGGGTGGCAAGGATCTAATCTTGGGGACCCAACATATGTAATCGCCTCCATGGGCGGAAATGATCCCATCTTGGGGACCCATCATATGTAATCTCTTCCATGGGCAGAAAGGATCCCATCTTGGGGATCTAACGCATGTAATTATCTCTCTGGGGGTTTTCTTATGATTCTGGATTTCCTGCGAAGATATAGAATAACCAACAAACGTAGATAAATAAAAGCGAGTTTAATTACACCAGCAGTCCTTTGAGTTATTTTATTGTAACATGTTGGTCCTTTAAGTTTTTCTTACAACTTGGTCCTTTAAGTTACCAAACGTGTGCACTATTACCCTTTTTTAAATCTCTGTTTCAAAAAAGAATATGTGGCATTAACGTGAGTGTGGTGTCAGTTAACGATGGTGACACAAAATTATTATTTTTTACATTTAAATAATTACCCAAACTCTTCTTCTTCTTCCTTTGTCCCCAACCTAAAACCCAAACACCATACTAAAAAAATGGAATATGTGATAACCGAAGTAGCACCACCAACAAATATGCTCCCACACATGAGTTCAAACATAGTTTTTCATATCCAACTAGTTATGGGTGCATATAAGTACTCATCATTCCATGATGGTTGCTAATGCTCAGGGTGATGATTTTATATGCTCAAGCAAATCTTGGTTTGTGTCTCAAAATGACCATTAGGCTGATAGCATAAAAACTAAATTTATAAGCATATAGTAATTGTGTTGCATTCACAACTCAAAAATAAATAAAGACATGTTAAAAGTATAATCACATAAGAATCTAGTTAATCTAGCGAGTAAAATCTTACAATCAACAACATAAATGAAGGAGGTTTGAATGGATATTCAGCAGGAAATTGAATCCTTCCATGGTAAATACCACCCACAAATTCAGTTTCACCAGGTCCCCTAATTGTAAACTGCCATTCAAATATATTTTCCTAAAACCAGATACGAAGCTCAATAAATAGTTTTCAATTACTTTATTATCAAATTGAATAATAAGATTATGAGAGTCAAATTGAATAATAAGAGATTGCTTAATGAAAATTGAAAACCCTAAAATGAAAAATTAGAAAGAAAAAAGAACCACAAAAGGTAAGCTCATGAAATCATCAGAAGGGTTTGATTGCATTTCTTTGACCTCTTAAAGAATCCTCTAGACGACAAGACTCTTCATGTTGTACTAGTCTGCCATCATTGAAAATGGGATTGTGAAGTGAATTTGACAGGTTTGAGGTATTTAGGTGAATTAATGGTGATCAGAGAAATGGATTATAAATAATACATGACCTAAACAATTCTGCACCACCATCTAAACCTATTCCTTCCCATTTATCCTTTCCCCCACACTTAACAACAACAACAACCCTTCAAACTAACCATCCTCATCATTGTTATCTCTTTTCCTTCTCTCTCCCAAATTTCATCTTCATTCCATAACCCGTTGTCGGGAACCAAAGGAAGAAGAAGAAGAGAAATATTTTTTTTGGTTAATTATTTAGATGTAAAAAAAATAATTCCATGTTAGCACCGTTAAATGACACCTCACTCACGTTAATGCCTCTTATTCATTTTTTAAATGGAATTTTAAAAAAATGGTAACGATGCACATATTTGGCAACTTAAAGAGTTTAAGTACTCACATATGAAAAATTGTCAACTTAAAGAAATAAGAAAACAAAAATGAGTACACCAATGACTACTAGAGAAATAAGTTCTGACCTCAAACTTCATTGTGTTAGAATAAAATTTGGTTATGCATCTATACCTTGAGTTTTGATGATAACAATGTTGTATTTATGTGAAACCAATTTTGGTACCCTAATGGTTTTGGTATTGTGTAGCTTTAACAACTAGTTCTGATTCTGAGTTTATGCATGCAAAGTCATCAGTTTTTAAACATTTGTTCTGAATTCCGTTTATGTGCTAATCACTCATGAGAAGTTATGAAAGATGTAAAATTGCTGCTGCAATATTCTTTCTGCTTCTGTGTTGATTCACTCCTGAGAAGTTCTAGAAAGACGACATGTTACTGCTGCAATGTTCTCTCCGCTTCTACTTCAAGATGTAATTCTGATCGTCAAGCTTTTGAAGAATGGTAAGCTTATGAAGTTTTATTACTTAACTGAAGATTCTGAAGATCTCAAGATATACGTTGAGGTTATCAAGGTTCTGACTGAATAGTCTGAAGATTCTAAAGATCTCAAGTCAGACTGCTGACGCTGTCAAGGTTCTGTCTGAAGATTATGAAGTTTTTGAATCCGGTTGTGTGTTTCTTTGTTTCATGCTTCATCAAGTATTCATCAAAAGCCAATGAATTTGAAGATAAGATCAAAATGGATACGTGATCAAATAGTACATGGTACAAATCAAATATTCCTTCCACTACATGATATCGTGGGCAAATGACAATACTATTTTTCATACATGTCACTAATTCATTAGTGGTTAACTACATTTTTATTATTTCGGATTTTTCCTCCAAAAGTTCCTTTTTCATGCTATATAAAGAGGACTTGGAGACTTGAAGAAAAGACGACTACAACAATTTTACGAGATTGTTTTCTACGTGAAAAAGCTCTAAACTTTATGCATACTTTTCTTTAAGTGTTTGTATTTCATTTGTATAAAATATGCTTGTGTGTAAGCAACTTGTTGTAGCACCTTAAATTTGCACCTACCTTTTGTACATACATTTTTCATATTAGGTCATAACATAACATGGTCCACTGCATAGCATTGCATTGTCCCTTTGCCTCAAGTGCAAGATCACCAGTCAGATTAGGTCAAACTGGTTAGGAGATCAGTCAATCAAGCAAGCAAGTGCAATTTTTCATTGAGCCAAGGCCCTAGGGTTGGTCCCAACATGTTCACATGACCTAAGGGTCCTTTTGAAGTGATTTGGTCAAGGTTTGATTGCTCAGAAGTCATCAGTCAGTGTGCAGTCCACCAGAAACCCTAGAAAGTCAACTATTGGTCAACTGTGCATTTAATCAGGGATTTGATGGTGGGAATTGGTTTGAGAGGCCTCATTCATGTCCATATAAGCCTCATATAACATGTCAAACACCATCATGGAAGAATTTGAAGCCAAACAAGAAATTTCCAAAAATAGAAACTTGACCTGTAATTGGAATTTGCCAAAAATGGAAACTTCTTGATCCTAAACTTACATCATGATACAAGCTTCAAATGAATTTTTTCCCAACATGAAAGTTGAAGATCTTGTTCTCCCATTTCCAAAAAGTCCAAGAACACTCAATTCCCATGTATGGTTGGCAAGTTATGATCAATTCATTTTCAGAAATTTTTGAACTTCAAAAGGCCATATCTCTCAAACCATTTGGCCAAATTGGGTGGGGTTTTTTGCTACAAGTCACATTTGATCCCCTCTTTCCAAATATGTCATCATCATTCACCAAAACATCACCAATCAAAATAGCACTTTTGGAAGTAACTTGAATTATTTTAAGTGAAGTGAAAAATTGACTTTTCAAAATAACCATTTTCAATCACTTTTACCAATTGGAATAGTTCAGATATCATATTTAGACTTTGTTGGAAGCCCAATTTCGTGCACTTTCATGCACCTCCATGTAAATTGGTGGATTTTTAGCAAAATGGCAAAAACACTCAAAATTACCAAATTTGGATTACCGCTTTCACTAATCAAACTTAGCATGTTAAACAGCATATATATTTGCCATTTTCTGCCAAACAGAACCCTAGCAGCCACTCTCACCAACAGAAAACCTCTTTCTCTCAAAAATTCATTTTCCTTCATTTTGAGCTTGCTGTCAAAAAACTTCAAGAATTCGAGCTAGAGTTTAGTGCCTTCATCACTCATCACCATCTTGAGATCTTTGCAAGTGACATTCTTCAGCTGTAATGCCATTTGCACAACTGTTTCTCCAAGAACACATCCATGGCAGATTTGGTTTGAGGTCATTTCAAGGATAGCTGAGCCAAAATCTTTCTTCCATCCATCATTTAAAGCATTGTTGTGCATCTGTTTCGAGCCAAAACAACCAAACAACACTTGAATCTTCACTGTGCTTCAATCTTGGTCAGTTTTCGAATCTCCCATTTCTTAAAACCATGCTATGCTTTAGATAGGTCTCTTTACCATGGTTGCAATGAACTTTGAGTTAATGAAAATGGTTGAGTGATGAATGAGAAATCTGATTTTTAAGTTGTGTTGATGATTATGTTTTGCATGATTCTCTCATTTTGGTTTGAATTATTAAAAATGATTGTTGGATTATGAATGTGTGTTGATTGATGAGTTGATTGGTGTATTCGATTTCATTTTCTGGGCAAGGTGAATTTTCACGAGTTAGATGAGGAAGATGATGATACTGTAGCTAAACCCTAAAACTTCATGTTAAACCCAGATTTTCTTGTCCTGTTCGTGTAGCTTTTGTTTTGCATGGCCAGACACTGTACCATTGCCATGAGCCAGTCACAGTGTGACACGCATCTAATCAGCACGCACCGTTTCATTAAAAGTTCCAACTATTTACCAAACTGCCACGGCCATTGTTTATTTGTTTATTTAAATCCTTTATTTTGCAATATTCATTTCATTCTGTACACAAACTTGCAAAAATCATAGCACCTTCATCTTTGATCCAAATTTAATGAGATTTTTTGCTAATTGTTCATCATGATCTCTAGTCAATTATCATGATTTTTCCAGATTTTTTTGATGAGTGGATTTTTAATGATGCTAGGGTTTGTGACATGTGTCCATTTTTTGTACCCTTTTCCAAAACATTTGTGAAATGATGATGCATTATCCAATGGCTTTGAAATGTTTTGTGATTAAACTAGACACATTCATGGTGATTTTGGTTTAGAGTTTGTGAATTTATCATCTCTGGTTTGTGAGTTTTGATTTTTTGAATTAGGGTGTGACAATTTGTGTCACACCATTGATGTGCAACTTCATGATTTTCAATACCATGATTCTTGACCTCAAATTGCTTTGAATTTTTGCATGATTGAACTTATGTATGTCTAGTTTACATGTGATTTTTCTTGGAATTATTTGTGGCATTTCCTAATTGTTTGAGATTTTTCTCCCCTGTTTGGTCTTATGTTGACTTTTTATGACACATGTTCCCATTTCATTTGTGAAATTCTCATACTTTATTGAATGGACATGAAATTTGATATATGATTAGTAGACATCTTAAGCTTTGCCATGGTTTTGATCCCATTCATTTCTCATATGCTATCACTGATTTATGATTTTTTCAAGTTGATGCATGTTTGGTTGACTTCTTTGAGCATGTTTGGAATTGCCTTGCCTTTCTGATTTTCATTGACCACCTTCCCATGATCCAATTGAGTTGAAATTTGACATGCTTACCATGCTATGGATTATGATTGATCATGATTTATTTTATGATTTTTGGAATTGTTTATGATTGGTTTTGAGTTGAGTCTTGCTGTTGACTTCTATGAGCTTCCATATGCCATGCCTTGACCTATTTTGCTTATGAAATCATGATGATGAATGATATGATTGTGAAACCAATTGAGTTTGTTTCTTGATTGTTTGAATTTGATTTTGGACACTTGCCACTTGCTGTTTTGACTTTATCATCCCCTTTTGACCCTAGGCTTGTCCTAGTGGTCCTGTTGCTCATGTTTGAGTTCATTTTTTCAGGATAAGAAGCAGTTGCCTTAGAGAGATCAATACAATTTGATTGATGCTTGATTGATTATCATGACTAACTTGTTTGTTTTGTAGCTTGCTTGGCCCATATGCCTTGAGCCTTGTGCATTGCACAGTTAAACTGATTGTGTAGACTGTTGATCCTTATCTCATTTTTGCTTTAACTTTGACTTGTATACTGATGTTGTCTGACTGGTTTCAGGTACTCTTAGTTGCTTATAGTTCCTTGTGAACTTTGCTTTGCTTTGCTTAAGAGCAATTTGCATTGAGGTATAACTTCTTTACTTCATGTAGTCTGGAAGACCTGGCCTGTTACTTGGCCAGGCAACTGTCTGAAGTCCTCCTTAAGAGGCAATGTTTGTGACTGTTTACAATTTGTCCTTATATAGAGTCAAAGACCTCCTAAGTGAAGAGGCAATTGGCAGAACCCAAGGGATATGCAACCTATCCCCTGCTATTCTGTGTGTCATCTGCTTTGCTCACACTACTATGTTGATGCATTGCAGATACAAACCCAAGATCTTGTACAATTGTACAGTTGAGTCAGTTTTAAATGTGTAGAAGGGTTCCCACTTTCTGAACCCACACATTCTTGTCTTAAGCTCTCCCAGGCCAGGGATAAGAGCTGTGAAGTCTTATCTTCACTCACCTTTCATCAGCTTCACCTTAGCCCCTCAATGGCAAGGTTAAGAGCTAACACTACCCAGTTCCAGTGGTTTGTTTGTTGAGGTTGATATGACCCCTCGACTAAAACCTAACCTTGTTTGAGCCCATTGCTTGCATATAGTGTGTGCTACTTGTGTTTGTGTGTTTGTTTGACTTGCTTCCTGTGCAAGTTAGGTTTAGTTTGACTTGCTTCCTGTGCAAGATAGGTTTGCTTTAGCTTGCTTCCTGTGCAAGTTAGGTTTGGTGTGGCTTGCTTCCTGTGCAAGCCATGTTTAGGATAGGCTGGCTCCCTGTGCCAGTTAGTTAGAAACCTTAACTTAGGGACGACTTTGCATGACAACATCTAGGCTCGAGTCGTAGTCTCCCTAGTGTTGTGTCTCCCTCTGTTATCTGGTTAGGCTAGTCCTTTTTCCCTCCGTAGGGGAACTACGTCGCCCTGATTCTCATACCAGATGAGATACGTAGGCAGGAGATGAGCAGATCTCTCCGGGCGCCTTTTTTCTTTTTTGTGTGTGTGTTTGGCAACTATTAGGCTCGAGCTCTAGTCTCCCTATTAGTATGACCTTTCAACCTTTTGTGTTCCTTCCGACGTCTCAGCGTCTCTTTTTGTTTGCGTGGCAACTATTAGGCTCGAGCTCTAGTCTCCCTTTTAGTTCGCGTGTTCGTCCTTTTTCCCTCCGTAGGGGAACTACGTCGCCCTGATTCTCATACCAGATGAGATACGTAGGCAGGAGATGAGCAGATCTCTCCGGGCGCCTTTTTTCTTTTTTTTTTTGTGTGTGTTTGGCAACTATTAGGCTCGAGCTCTAGTCTCCCTATTAGTTTGACCTTTCAACCTTTTGTGTTCCTTCCGACGTCTCAGCGTCTCTTTTTGTTTGCGTGGCAACTATTAGGCTCGAGCTCTAGTCTCCCTATTAGTTCGCGTGTTCATCCTTTGTCCCCTCCGTAGGGGAACTACGTCTCCCTGATCCTCATACCAGATGAGGTACGTAGGCAGGAGACGAGCTGATCTCTCCGGGCGCCCCTTTTGTTTTGTTTGTGTGAGTTGTTTCTTCTTTTCTGGTTGGAGTCCGACGTAAGTCCAGCGATTGGCAGTTGGTTTCCTGTGTGTGTTTGTTGGTTCGGATGCTGATGTAAGTCCAGTGATTGGCAGTCAGGCTCCACGTTTGCCTTTGTCTTATTGTTTGTGTGCGTGTCAGCCGAGCTACGAATGCTCTGATTCTCTTTTGTCCAAGGAGATACGTATGCATAGGATGCGATATCCTAGCGAGCATGTGTCGTTTCCCCGGTCCGAACTATTTGGACTCTGATGTCTATGTTTGATAGACTAAGTAGGCCCAGGATGCGATATCCTGCCGAGTCAGTTTCAGTCTTGTTTGTTTTCTTGTGTCTCTTTCAGCCAGTTAGTGTGTTTGTGAGCAGCGTTTTCAGCAACCATTTTCCTTCCTATTGTGCGTGGATCCCGTCGAGTACGACGGATGCGTAGGGGTGCTAATACCTTCCCTTCGCATAACCGACTCCCGATCCCATTCTCTTTGGTCGCGAGACCATGTTCTTTCCAGGTTTACTTCGAGCGTTTCCTTTCCCTCTTTTGGGATAAATAACGCACGGTGGCGGCTCTGTTGTTCTTGTTTTCCCGCCGGTTTTTCGCGTAATGCGACACTTGTAAACACAAAACCTTTATTCAAACTTGTTGTTTGTGATTCCTTAAGGATATTAGGGTATAGTCGGATCCTTGAGAAGACAAATAAGGTTATTCTTTGTGATTTTTGTAATCAGTTGATTATAGTTGATTAAGTCCTTGTGTATAAGGAGAAATCACCTTGGTGGATGGAGTGGAGTAGCTTTGAGTTTCAAGCGAACCAAAATAAAAATGCTTGTGTTTTTATCTTTTTGTTCTTAGTATCTTTGTGGTGTTCTTGAGTTGGTAAAAAGCTTTTGTTTTTAAAACCCAATTCGAACCACCTTTCTTGTGTTTTTCACACCTTTAATTGACATCAGAGCTCAAATTCTGATTGTGATAAAGTTTTTATCAACACTTTATCATGTTCATTACCGATCCAGTTTATGTGAGAAACTATGGTCGTTGCTAACAACAACGTTGTCGCTAATTACAACAATGAGAGAGATGGCTACAATGCTAAACCATCAATCTTTGATGGTGAGAAGTTTGATTGCTAGAAAGATAGAATCAAAAGTTTCTTTCTTGGATATGATGTTGATCTCTGTGATCTTGTAGTCGATGGCTACGTTCACCTAGTTAATGTTGAAGGCAACAATATAGTAAGAAACGCCATGACAAATCAATAAAAGAAGGATTTCAAAAATCATCATAAGGCTAAAATGATATTTCTTAATGCTATCTCTTATAATGAGTATGAGAAGATAACTAACAAAGATTCTTCTAAGTCTATTTTTGATTCCTTGAAAATGACTCATGAAGGGAATGCTCAAATTAAGGAGACAAATGCTTTGGCCTTAATCCAGAAATATGAAGCATTCAGAATGGAAGACAATGTAACCATTGAGACTATGTTCTCAAGATTTCAGATGCTTGTCGCAAGACTCAAGGTTCAGATAAAGGATATTCTATGGATGATCATGTCAAGAAAATCATCACAAGTATCCCCAAAAAATGGAGACCTATGGTAACAGCCTTAAAGTTGGCAAAGGACTTGAACAACATTAGTCTTGAAGAATTTGTTAGTTCTTTGAGAATCCATGAGATATAACTCGAGGAAGATGAACCTCATAAGCGAGGTAAATTTGTTGCCTTGAAGTCCAAGCCTGAGAAGATAAGGGTTTATCAAACTGAGGAAGAATCAGAAAATTATGATGAAGACTCAGAAGGTGATGATGAGTTGTCTTTGATTTCCAAGAGGGTCAACAGACTCTGGAAGCACAGGCAGAATGGTCAAGGGAAGTTCAAAGGAGATAGAAGGATTGTTGGTCATTCTAATTCTTCTTATAGACCAACGAAGCAAGGTTCTGGTAAAGAAGTTATCTTTTATAAGTGCAAGGAGCCAGACAACTATAAGAACGAGTTTCTTAAGATGAAGAAGGACAAAAGGACCAAGAAAAATCTCTCTAAAGGCAAGAATGGGCGACGACTAGATGGGATGACTCAGAATCCGAAGAAGAAGATTCTGATGAAGAACAAGCTAACGTTGCATTGATGGCAACTACAGTTAATCCAGAAGGTTTTGAAGAACTAGAGAACAAGATGTTCCCAGAATCAAAATCAAACTCTGATTCTGAAGAGGTATTTTCTGAATTATCTCGTTCTGATTTAGAGTCGTGTCTTTTTGAAATACTAGAAAAGTACCAAAGTCTGCAGAGTAGGTACAAGGACCTTAAACAAGTCAAGTAGTTGCTTCTGAAACTCGTGGTGAGCTTGAGAAGGATATTTCTTACCTAAATGAAAAAAAATATTTAGAAATTAACAAATCTGCTTTGAAAAGCAAAATCTCAAAATTAAAGGAAGAAATAGTCTCAAAAGCTTCTGGTAATTATTGTGTCATTAGATATGACAGAGCATTCTAGTACTTTCTGGCTAAAAGCATAGATAGAAGCAAAATGGCTTCCATGATCTATGGAGTTAGAAGAAATGGCAAGAAAGATTTAGGTTGTACATAAACTGGAAAACCTGATGAAAGTCAAAAGGTAAAATTGAAACCTCTCTATGAGTATTTTGTTCCTGCTGGCATTGAGATTGATAGTTCTTCACAGACACGGAAGAAGAACTTAGTTCTGAAACCTAAATATCATGCACAAATTCCCCTTGATTATCCTGCTGCATAAAAACCCAAAGTTATAAAAAAAACTCTGAGAGAACTAACAAAAGAGGACCCAGAAAGTGGGTACCTAAGGATAAGATCATTTATGTTACAAACATCCTTAGCATCTCAGTTGAGACACGAGTCATGGTTCCTAGATAGTGAATGCTCGCGACACATGACGAGAAGAAAACATATGTTCCAAGATTTAGAACTTAATCCTGAAGGCTTCGTTGGTTTTGGAGGAAACCAGAAAGGGAAGATCAATGGCTCTGGAACTATTGATAATGGTAATCTCCCTTCGATTACTAATTGTCGCGGTGAGAATCGGATATCAAGCTATTGTATTAACTTGAATCACAAAACATTAAGTGTTCACCACCAAACTTTAATTTATCCAAGGGAAAGGGAAAAGATCGAATAAAACCCTAATTGTGCAATGTAAAAACAATGCGAAGAGATCTAAAGTTCGGGGGTTGGTTATACTAAGGGAAGGTATTAGCATCCTCAGTATCTATAGTATCCTATAGGAACCTTTTGAAAGTATTTGTGTTATGTTATTATTTGTTTTCTATTATTTGGAAATGTTTTATTGGGAAGGACCTAAAGGTTTTATTAAGTTTGCTCTCCAAGACTTCGCGATCATGTGCCTACGTATCCTTATAAGGATGGATCAGAGCAACCGTAGTTCACCTAACTAAGGGTGAAAGAACACTTGGTAGTGATCAAGGTTCCAAGGGGGGAAGTAAGTGTTCATAACAAACATACTTACAAGAGTTATAAAATCTTACTTAAATCTAAGTTGAAAGTGAGAATGACTCTAACAAGGTCAAAGGGAAACTAGGATTGCTAAACTACCTATGACATTAAGTCAATAAAGAGGTCTTTCCCTTGGATTCAGGCAAAAAGATAAACAAAATATAAGCAAGATGAAGAAGATGTTCAAGCATGGCATAAAAAAATATAAGCACATGATAAAGAAAGATGTTCAAGCATGACATCAACAAAGATAAACAAATGGTAAATAAGATGTTCAAGCATGACATCAACAAGAACAAACAAGGATGAATAAGATGTTCAAACATGACATCCACAAAGATAATCAAATGAAGAAGATGTTCATACATGACATCAACAAGAATAAACAAGGATGAAGAAGATGTTCAAACATGACATCCACAAAGATAATCAAATGAAGAAGATGTTCATACATGACATCAACAAGAACAAACACATGATAAAGAAGATGTTCAAGCATGACATCAAAAAAGATATGAAAGTATGATCATAATAATATCAAGCATGGTAGGTATACACATATGTACAACATGTGAACATGAACAAAGGTACAACAACATTAATCAAAGATGTATAAAGTTACATGAATATGAATGACATGGATATACCATCATGAAGAAACAAAGATGAATGACATAACAATTCATGAACATGTATATGGATGTCATAATAAGTATGAATGAACATGTGTATGCATGAAGTAAGACATGGTTTAGACATAACATCAACTTGATCATGAAAACAATTTAAGGTATTAAATACATGCATGTTAAGGTTCAATATGATCACAAACAAAGGTTCAACATCATACACAAAGTTTGAACATGTAAGCATACAAGTCATACAAAGACATGTTACTACAAGTTTAAAGCATTTGTAAACACATAAACAAATACAAGCACAAGGGAGCACATGCACACAAAGGTCCAACAAGACATGAAATAATGACATGTGAATCATGGATCAATGGGAAAATAAACACACAAAATTTCATGGCATATTAACAAAAGTTCAAAGCACATAAACATGTAAACATACATTAAAGTAAGTCAAAATTAGGTAAAAAACAAAAGGCACATATTAACAACATCAAAAAAAGTTCATATATGATTCACAACATTCATACAAGTCATGGTGATCAAGAAAAATTAAAGTATCAACCAAAAGAAGGTCGTTTGAAATCCTAAAACAATCCTAAAAAGGTACCAACTTTAGACAAGTATAAGTATGTGAAAAATAAGTAAATTCTGGAATTTCTTTTCACCATAATAAAATAGACAAAATTATGAACACACAGCAAAAAGAGTGGCTCAAAAAGGCTTAGGGATCATCAAGTTATGAGTCTTTGAAGTTATGAAAAATAACAAAAATAAATAGGCAAAAAAAACAATGAATAAAAATAAGTCTGGGACAAGCAGGATTCAAACCCCAAACCTCTTACAAAGACAAAGCCTTAACACACACACTCTAACCGCTGGGGCAGTGATACATCCAATAAACAAATCGCAGACACTAATATACATAATAAAAAAGTTCAAGAACTTGGAGAATGGCACCAACTCATCATCTTCTTCCTTGTGTTCTTGCATGTTTCTTTTCATTTTTTTCTCAAAACTTCAAACAACCATAACTCTCTCAATTTTCCATGAAATTAAAAACCGTAAGAACCTAAATTGCTCTATTTTTCGCAAGGAATCTAATGGTATCATTATATCATCCTAAAACTCAATGTACAAAGTGTGCCAAGGCAAAACCAGAACTGCACTTTTAATTTCTAAACAATAAAATCTCAATGCATGAGCATGGTATAATGCATACAGTAGAAAACATACAACAAACACATTATGTACTATATTTTAACTTCAATAAATATTCAAGAATGATGCATGAACAAGAGTTTCAAGTGTAAGTGCACTTACCTATTGGAGAAAGTCCAATGCTTCTTCTTAACGACTATAGAGATAAGAGAGAGATTCTACCAGCCTTGTTGATCCTTGAGGATAGTGTTTGAACAATGAGAATGGCCAGAAACAACTTGTATTATCTCACACAAATGTTCTTGCAAAGTGAAGAAGTGAAATGGTGAATGATAAAATAGATGCTACAGAACTTGTTCAAGTGATTAAACAAGCTCTAAATGATATCTAGAGATGATTTGTGGTGTTTGTTTGGAAGATACACATGGAGAATAAGTTTGTGAAATTCTGGTATCAGATATAAGATGTCGAAGGTAATGTCACGACACTAATATCTGGTAATAAACAATGGATAAACAAAACAGAATGGTAAAGCGAATAACACAAGCAATTGTTAACCCAGTTCGGTGCAACTCGCCTACGTCTGGGGGCTACCAAGTCAGGAAGGAAATTCACTAAAATAGAATTAGTTCAAAGACTCTCCGTACACTTCAACAAGTTACAGTCTTTATCACCTAATCTCTACCCGTGCAACTTCTACCTAAGCACTCTTAGATATGAGAACCCACTCACTTTCCTACAATCACACACCAGTGATCTTAAACAAAAATCCCTTGTGAAAAGAAAATACTTTTCAATTACACACTCTTGATTTTACTTCACAGTTTCAATCAAGAAGACACACTCTTGATCTTGCTTCACAACTTTGATCAAGAAGACACACACTCTTGCTTAACAGCTTTAGAGTGACAATTTACAACCACAAATCAGTCCAATTCAATCATCAATGGATGACTTGAATGACCTACAAGTCTTACGACTAAACAGACACAAACCCTAGCTCTGTCTCTATATTTCGCTCAGTCTTGTTTCTGTGTTCAAACAGGTTTTCTAAGTCCCTTTTTATAGAAGCATCCAGCTGGGCTTGGACATCTTGAAAACCCTAAATCTATTTTCCAATCAAATCTTTTTATAACAGCTGTTTAGATCTCCTTGGAAAATAAGTAAATCTGGTTGTAATCCATGATTGAATGCGCCAGCTAGCCATATCTTCAATCATCCAAAGACTGCCATTAATTGTGCAATCATAAAACACCAGACATTCATACTGAATGTTCTGTGTACAGGATGTCATGACATCGGGTCTGACATCCTGGAAAAATCCTGCATAATCCAATAATTCCTTTTATAACTTCCAGCAGGTACAGCCATATCAGATGTCATGACATTGTGTATGTCATCTGAAACAATCCTGCATGAACATGTCTTTCATTTAAGCTCCAACAGGTACATTCAATATCAGAAGCCTTGTCATTGTATGTGGCATTCTGAAATAATCCTGCATGCACATGTTCTTGAACTCCAGCAGGTACATAGGATATCTTATGTTAAGACACCACACATGACATCTTGTGAACACTCTTTGTTTTACTAAAATTGCTGCCAACACTTAGAATCAACAAACTCCCCCTTTGGCAAATTTTGGCTAAAACATATATCTGTCCTTTTTGTTCACAAGGTAAACTATCAGTAGTTAAACCACATAACAATAGTTTAATCAGCAACAAAAGCAAAACAATTACTAGCTATGGCTACTAGTAATACACACATGCACAAGGGTACTTCTCCTCCCCCTAAATATGTGCAACAAACAGAATTACTAGTTATGGATGCAACTAGTAAGACACACAAATGCACAATGCACAAGGGTACTCCTTCTCCCCCTAAATCTGTGCATACAACAAACATAACAGCTACTGATCTCCAGTACCTGTACCAGCCAAAATGTCATACTGACATCTGCTTCAACATCAACACCTGTGCACCATATCAGACATCCTTTTTGACATCTGTAACAAACATAATTACATTCTGTTTTAGCACCTGTGCACTCCTTTCAATAATAGTTGTCCTTTTGTCCAGCCACATACAACTTCCACAACAACTTCCATATCAAGCACTTCTCCCCCTTTTTAGTCAAAATTGACCAAAGGTGACCAATTAGACAAAATAAATGTCTATTAGCCTAGCAGAGAATGTTAGATCAGATGTTATAACACTAAGCATGTTAAAACAAAATATTCAGGAAGTACACACCATCATTATACACAACTGAAAGCTGAGATAATGAACAAATTCAAGGAACTCATTAAGAGCCCTAAATATTACATAACAGGCATCAATAAGGACTGCCACAAAATACATAATCAAAAAAACAATCAAGATAACAGCCTTCCAAACGACAGCCCAGCTTCCACCACACCTCCCAGTCTTCAATTCAGGCAGGAACCATTAATCAGAAGAAGAAGTATCACCTTCACCTTCATCTTCATCTTCAGAACACTCAGAGCTTCCAGAGCTGCCACTGGATTGTGCTTTTCCATCTGAATCCTTACCAGCCTTCTCTAACTCCTCCTTTTCCAGGCTACAAATAAGAGTTTCCAAAGCTTCTTTTCTTGCCTTGGCCACCATCATACCCTTCTCCAATTCCTTGCAGGTATCTTTCAATTGATCAATTAGGCTTCCTTGAGATGCAGGCTCTCTTCTGTCAGATGTCATAACAACATCATTTATATGACTTCCCTCAAACAGCTTATAATGAATGGATAGAGGGGTTTTTCTTCTGCTTGGTATGTCATTTGTATTGAGTATGCCTGGTTGTTGACTTAAGATAATACCACAAATAATGGATGGGAAGGCAATGGGTAACTTCACAGCATTTGTGGAGGCATGTTTGATGGTTTGGTCAAATAAAAACTTTCCAAAATCATAGTTTATCTTGGTTCCAATTGCATGAATAATTCTTCCAAGAACAATGGAGATGGTAGAGACATGATTAGTAGGAACCCAATTTGCTGAACCAATCTTGTGCAGAATGGCATATTTAACAGTGAGTTTACTAACTGATAGATGTTTCCTACTAGGCCATTCCTTAACTTGGCCAGCTGTAATAATTCTACAGACCTCATTGTCTGTGGTCTCTAGATCTACTCCTCCATCAGTTCCTCTCCCTAGGAACTTGTTGATGATGGTAGGTGAAAGTTTCACACACTTACCCCTTACAAAAACTTTGCAGACCTCCCTGTTGTTTTTTCCATAAATCTCCTCAGGGATGTTAACAATGAATTCTTTGACCAAGCCCTCATAGCACTGGGGCAGAGCAGTCACAATTTTCATAAGACCAGCAGCTTTAATTAACTCCATGACTTCTTTTACTTCACTTGCCTCTTTTCCCAATTCTCTTTCAACTACTACCCTTCTTTGAGTCACAAACTTTCATTTGGCAACACCATCTTCTACGTGAAAAGAGATATTGTCAAGATGAACAACAGCCACTTTGTTTAGAGACTTCTTTACAGACTTCCTTTTAACAGGGGGGATGTCTGAGACATCGTATTCGACATCCTCATCAGATTCAGAACTCTCACTTTCTTTCTTCTTCCTGACCTCTACTTTACTCCAAGATTTGGAGGGACCTATACCAGCAACCCTTTTCTCTTTCCTACTTGTCCTTATCTCAGCCATACTCTTCATTTTTCTCAGTCTATTAGCTACACTTGTTTTCACAAGATTGACCAACGTGTCATCTTCTTCCTCAGACCTTTCTTCCTCAATGTCCTGAGCAGTATCAGGGGACATACTAGGTAAGTTTTTTCCAAGAGAACATAGTCCCTCAGCAGCTACTTCCTTTTATGTTTTAGATGAGTCATCATCTTTCTCAGCTTGGGTTTCCCCCTCAGGAGAGGGGTCCCTTCTGGACAGAGGGGTAAAAATGTCCTTGACTCCATGCTCTTCATTCAGTATCCTAGTAACTAGGTTTCTTATGATGCGATCAGTAGAGTGCATGTCCTCTTTATCAGGCGATTTTTCAGGAGTGTTACCTTGCTTAACTCCAACCATGGAAGGGGACCCTGGAGCGTCACCTGGTATCATACGCAGAGGAGTTACGTCCATCAAATCTTCATCTAAAAATTCCATGGAGGAAGTTCTAGTATGAAAGGGTTTTGAGCTAGATGTTGATGGATGTTGAGACATGTTGTTGAACTTTTGAGAAAACTTTCTTTGCCCTAGCAGAGGTTCTCTGAGTAGTTTGATAAAGATGGAAAAAATTGTGTTCAGGTAGAGTGTGTAAATGAAATAGATACTGTTTCCAATACTAGGAGATGATTCATTATTAATGTGGCTTTTTCTTTTCATTGGGCAGACAATATTTTTGTTACCTTTTCCACTCCACATTAATTGCCATATTTACTCAAGAAACCAAGCCCCTAATTTTCCCTTTTCATATTTCAGTTGGACATCATACAAATCCCTTGCAGTCCTGTTGGTTAGTTGCATTTCATGTTGTAGAACTATGAGTTTGTTTTCCACATATTTTCTACATGAGTGATGAAATCAAATAATGTACTTGGTCCAGCTGTGCTGAATATGGTCTTTGGACATAGGTGTACCATACAGGTTGTCATAATACAATGTCATAGCATCGAGTGTGACATTGTATACAATTATCAGTAATTTCATCCAACCTGGTTGAGCATTGTTACTTTCATCTGATATCTTTTCTATCTCAATTTTCTTTGCACACATAGTCCCTTGTGTCTCAGTTCCAGCAAAGCTCTCACTACCTTCAAACTTCATACCACCAGTCATATGTTCAGGTGTTTGGGCCATCATGACCTTCTCTTCCTTGAGGTTAGGTCTTAACTTTTGGTGTAACATCCTTGTCTGACATTTTTCATTTCCCTTGAAGGTTCTTCTTGCAACTGTACTCATCTTAGAGGGGTCATCCATTTGAGAGCTCCACATGTAGCAGTTGTTTTTGGTCCTGATTCCTTTCATAATTACTTCACTGTCTTTGTTAACAATCATACATTCAGTTTTAGTGAAGATGATATTCAGACCTTAATCCCCTAGCTGACTGATGCTTATTAGATTTGAAGTCAAGCCCTTGACCAGTAGAATATTGTCAAGTTTAGGAGCTCCAGGACACTCAAGCTTGCCTATCCCCTTTATTTCACCTTTTGCTCCATCACCAAAGGTTACATAGCTTAAGTCATGAGGGTGAAGATCAGTTATCAAGTCTGAGTTTCCAGTCATGTGTCTAGAGCATCCACTATCAAAATACCACTCTTCTTTGTGAGCTGTTAGACTTGTAACATTAGTCTTAGGAACCCATTGCTTCTTGTTGATAGGCCTGTGTTGTTTGGGTTTGGGTTGATAGTGAGTCTGTTGATGAACAGGGGTAGGGTAACCATGCAACTTATAGCAGAAGGGCCTTGAGTGTCCAAATTTCCCACAGTAATGACATCTCCATCTTTGATGTTTGCCTTTCTGCTGTTTTCTCTTTTGTTGGTGTGACATATGATGTGACATCTTAGGACTGCTCTTACTCTTGCTGTATTTAGGTTTAGCTTGAGGTTTGCAACCAGTGTAACTACTTTCAGCCTTAGATTTATGGTATCCTATTCTAGATTTGGCTCTTGTGATTAGTCCAGATTCGATAATCTTGTCTAAGGAGTCAGATCCATTGTTTAGCATCCTTACATACTTGGTTGTCTCTTCTAGTTTTGAGTTTAAGAGCATGACTTCAGTTTTTAGCTTGAAGATGGTTTCCACCTGTTCTGCCTTTTCATTCTCCAGTTGTACTATCTTCTGTTTTTAACTTGGAGATGGTTTCCAAGTATTCTACCTTCTCATTTTCAAGTTGAGTTATTTCTTTCTTCTAGTTTAAAACCTGCTTGCTCAGCTCTACACTTTTATGATACAACTCTCTGTAGGTAGAGGGCAATTCCTCAAAGGTAACTTCACCATCACTTGAGTCTTCATCAGATCCCCATCTTCCTGTCAAAGCAATCCCAAGATTTGCAGCCTCCTCTGTATCACTTTCATCTGACCAAGTGGCAGCAAGACTCATCTTCTGCTTCTTGAGGTAGGTTCCACATTCTGTTCTAATGTGTCCATACCCATCACGTTCATAGCACTTTACTTCTTTTCCTTCTTTGGGCTTCTCCTCTGGCCTTACTCTTCTTCCATTGCTGATGTCATATGAGATGTTCTTGAAATTTGTCTTGGATCTTACATCCATTTTCTTTAACAATCAGTTAAACTGTCTCCCCAACATTGCAACTTCATTGGCCCATTCTTTATCCATATCTTGACTATTTTCCTCTTCTGTGTTGGATATGAAGGCAATGCTCTTGGTTTTCTTTTCAGTTCCATCATTCAATCCCATCTCAAAGGTTTGGAGGGATCCAATTAGCTCATCTACCCTCATGTTGGAGATGTCTTGAGACTCTTCTATGGCAGTCACCTTAATTGCAAATCTCTTAGGGAGTGACCTAAGTATTTTTCTTACCAGTTTTTCATCTGTCATCTTCTCTCCCAGGGCTCCTGAAGCATTAGCAATCTCAAGGACACTCATGTGAAATTCATGAATGTTTTCATCTTCTTTCATCCTTAAGTTTTCAAACTTGGAGGTGAGCAGCTGAAGTCTAGACATCTTTACCCTAGAGGTGCCTTCATGAGTGGTCTTGAGAATGTCCCAAGCATCTTTGGCCACTTCACAGTTATTTACCAGCCTGAAAATATTCTTGTCTACCCCATTGAATATTGCATTCAAGGCTTTAGAGTTTCCAAGAGCAAGATTATCCTCCTCCTTGGACCATTGTTCTTCAGGCTTCTTCTCAGTGGTGGCTTCTCCTTCCTTAGTAATGATAGGATGCACCCATCCTGTTAGCACAGCTTTCCAAGCCTTGTTATCAAGGGATTTTAGAAACGCTACCATTCGAGGTTTCCAATAGTCATAGTTAGAACCATCCAAAATTAGTGGCCTATGAACAGATCCTCCATCTCTCTCCATTGTACCAGAAAGTATTGCCCCTAGATCTCATCCAGAACCAGAGCAGGATGCCTGCTCTGATACCAATTGAAATTCTGGTATCAGATATAAGATGTCAAAGGTAATGTCACGACACTAATATCTGGTAATAAACAATAGATAAACAAAACAGAATGGTAAAGCGAATAACACAAGCAATTCTTAACCCAGTTCGGTGCAACTCACCTACGTCTGGGGGCTACCAAGCCAGGAAGGAAATTCACTAAAATAGAATTAGTTCAAAGACTCTCCGTACACTTCAACAAGTTACATTCTTTATCACCTAATCTCTACCCGTGCAACTTCTACCTAATCACTCTTAGATATGAGAACCCACTCACTTCCCTACAATCACACACCAATGATCTTAAACAAAAATCCCTTGTGAAAAGAAAATACTTTTCAATTAAACACTCTTGATTTTACTTCACAGTTTCAATCAAGAAGACACACTCTTGATCTTGCTTCATAACTTTGATCAAGAAGACACACACTCTTGCTTAACAGCTTTAGAGTGATAATTTACAACCACAAATCAGTCCAATTCAATCATCAATGGATGACTTGAATGACCTACAAGTCTTACGACTAAACAGACACCCCTAGCTCTCTCTCTATATTTCGCTCAGTCTTGGTTGTGTGTTCAAACAGGTTTTCTAAGTCCCTTTTTGTAGAAGCATCCAGTTGGGCTTGGACATCTTGAAAACCCTAAATCTATTTTCCAATCAAATCTTTTTATAACAGCTGTTTAGATCTCCTTGGAAAATAAGTAAATCTGGTTGTAATCCATGATTGAATGCGCCAGCTAGCCATATCTTCAATCATCCAAAGATTGCCATTAATTGTGCAATCACAAAACACCAGACATTCATACTGAATGTTCTGTGTACAGGATGTCATGACATCGGGTCTGACATCCTGGAAAAATCCTGCATAATCCAATAATTCCTTTTATAACTTCCAGCAGGTACAGCCATATCAGATGTCATGACATTGTGTATGTCATCTGAAACAATACTGCATGAACATGTCTTTCATTTAAGCTCCAGCAGGTACATTCAATATCAGAAGCCTTGTCATTGTATGTGGCATTCTAAAACAATCCTGCATGCACATGTTCTTGAACTCCAACAGGTACATAGGATATCTTATGTTAAGACACCACACATGACATCTTGTGAACACTCTTTGTTTTATCAAAATTGTTTCCAACACTTAGAATCAACAGTTTGGTTAAAGAACTTGCAAAAATAGTGTGTTTTTGAAAATTCTAATGGAATGGGAGTTTGATGAAGTGTTGAGGGGTTATTATTGTCTTTTGAGGCTTAAGATATCCTGCTATTTATAGGAAAAGAGTGAGGATTGGAACTGATTAGAAACAAAAGTTGTGAAGTTATGGTTTTGGTTGAGAATGAATGAGAAGTTTGCATGAATAGTTGAGTTTCAAGGAGTTTGTCATATTTCCCTAGCCTCTACAAGATTGCTTCTGATCTCTTAAGATTGTTTGTGATCTTTAGGGACAAGTTTCAAGGGTGAAAGAGTGAGTTTTTTCTGAATCAAAGTGGATCATGATGAAAACTGGCTGTAAAGTTTATCACTTTTTAGGGATCAAAGCTGACTTGAAATTTTTTAAGTGTTTCAACTTGAGACACCAACTTTATGTCCTCATAACTCAAAATCCTTGCACTTTTATGGAATCAACCCTCTAGGACAAAGTTGAAGTATGGAACAATAGATTTCATTTGAGCTTTGTAGCAAAGAAAATGGCTGCTCGGATTGGAAGTTATGGCTTTAGAAAGTAGTGCACTTGAACATGAAATTTGGATACTTAGTGAAATTTTCAATGTTTTCAAGATTGCCCTTTTTGTAAGTAACCTCATTTATCTTGATTTTTCTTGATCAAATTCATCAATTAAGCCTGTACTCATGAAATTTAACTTGATAAGTTCATATTTGATCATAAATCTCAAAAGTCAAAGGTTTGACTTTGTAGTGCAGTGGTCGTGTATCAAATGAATTTGAATTTCTTGATCTTCAATGGATTCAAACTCTTGAGCTAATTGAACATCATGGATGGGCTATAAGATGTAATTTAGTGTGTTGATCCATGTCTCAAGGCTTGATATCATGTCTTGATCAAAATTCTCAGATGAAATTGAATGTTGTTAAGAAACCCTAATTAGTGAGCCAGATGAAAGTGAAGCTTGATGCACTTGTGATTAGGCCATAATACCCTTATTTGTTGATGGAGAGAGATCTATTGAGTGTATGAGAACTTCATTTATTGATGACCAATCCAAAAATTTGAATGATCAATCCTTTGAGCTCTTTGAGGGAAGCCCTAATTCACATATGAAACAAACCAGACATCTCTTGATCTTGAGGTTAGCTATGCATGAATGATGTCTAGGATGAAAATGATTATTAAATCTAGGGGTAAAATTTGAGGTGTGACACTAATGTTCTTTTGGTCGATGGTTTGATGCATAACTTATTGTCTCTTAGTCAACTTAGTGAAAATGGTTATGATATCATTTTAAATCAAAAGTCATGTAAGGCTGTTAGTCATAAAGATGGTACAATCCTTTTCAACAGAAAGAGAAAGAACAACAATTATAAAATCATACTTTCTGATTTTGAGGATCAAAATGTAAAATGCTTCATGTCTGTTAATGAGGAGCAATGGATATGGCATAGGCGTTTGGGCCATGTTAGTATGAGAAGGATTTCTCAGTTAAATATGCTTGGATTAGTCAGAGGCTTACCCAACTTGAAGTTCGCTTCAGATGCTCTTTGTGAAGCATGTCAAAAAGGCAAGTTTTCTAAAATATCATTCAAAGTGAAAACTGTTGTTTCTACCTCTAGAATGTTAGAAATTCTGCATATTGATTTGTTTGGCCTAGTAAAAACTTCCTCTATCAATGGTAAGAAGTATGGACTAGTCAACATTAATGACTATAGTCATTAAACATGGGTAAAGTTATTGGAACACAAGGATGAGTCACATTCTGTGTTCTCTACTTTCTGCTCACAAGTGCAAAGAAAGATGGATTGCAAAATAGTCAGAGTCATAAGTGATCATGGTGGAGAATTTGAAAATAAACATTTTGAAAACATTTTTGATGCAAATGGAATTTACCATGATTTCTCCTGTCCTAGAACTCCACATGAAAATGGGGTTGTAGAAAGGAAGAATAAGACTTTGCAAGAAATGACTCACACCATGATCCAAGAAACTAATATGTCTAAGCATTTATGGGCAGAAGCAGTTAACATAACTTGTTATATTCAGAACAGGATTTCTATTAGACCTATTATGGGTAAGACTCCTTGAATTGTGGAAGAACAAAAAGCCCAACATTTCTTACTTCCATCCTTTTGGATGTGAGTGTTTTATGTTGAACACTAAAGAGAATCTTGGCAAGTTTGATTCTAAGGCACAAAAGTGTTTATTGTTAGGATATTCTGAATGCTCAAAAGGTTACAGAGTCCTTAACACTGAGACACGAATTGTCAAAGAATCAATTCATGTTAGATTCAATAATACGTTTGACCCTGAAAAGTCAAAGCTAGTTGAGAAATTTGCAGATAGGAAGATTAATTTCTCAGAATATGAAGATAAATACTTAAAAAGTAAAGCTAAGGATGCTGAAGAAAAAGACTCAGAAGCTACTCAACCAGAAGCCATTGTTGGTCTAACTTATCAGAAGAAGAATAGATCAAGAACTTCTCATTCTGAATAATTGATTCTAGGAGATAAAGACTTACCAGTCAGAACTCGATCTTCATTCAAACATTCTGAAGAAACTCTTATGAGTTTGATATCTCTAATAGAGCCCACATCTATTGATGAAGCTCTTCTGGATAATCAGTGGATTCTGGCTATGCAAGAGGAACTGAATCAATTCACCAGGAACGATGTCTGGGATCTTGTTTAAAAATCAAAAGGTTTCCATGTCATTGGAACCTGATGGGTTTTCAAAAACAAGCTCAATGAAAAGGGAGAAGTCGTCAGAAACAAGGCTCGACTGGTAGCACAAGGTTATAGTCAGCAAGAAGGTATAAACTATACATAAACCGTTTCTCCACTTGCCATGTTAGAGTTTATTCATCTTTTAATTTCGTTTGCAGTAAATCATAACATCATTCTTTATCAGATGGATATTAAGAGTGCATTCTTAAATGGATACATTTATGAAGAAGTGTATGTGCATCAACCCCTGGTTTTGAAAGTTCTCAAAACCTAGATTTTATTTTCAAACTGAAAAAGTCATTATATGGTCTGGAACAAACTTCCAGAGCTTGGTATGAAAGACTAAGTGACTTCCTTTTGGAAAATGATTTTACCAGAGGGAAAATGGACATAACACTCTTTTGCAAAACCTTTAAGAATGATATTCATGTTGTAAAAATTTATGTTGATGATATTATTTTTGGTTCTACTAATGCTTCGTTATGCAAAGAGTTTGTTAAGTTAATGCAAACAGAATTTGAAATGAGTCTGATGGGAGAACTCAAGTTCTTTATGGGGATTCAGATTGATCAACGCCCAGAAGGAACGTGCATTCACCAGAGCAAGTATACAAGGGAACTTCTGAAGAAGTTTGACTTGTCAGAATGCAAGCCAGTGAAAAATCCAATTCATCCTACATGCATTCGGGAGAAGGAAGAGGTACGCGGTAAGGTAAATCAGAAGTTATTCAAAGGTATGATAAGCTCTCTCCTTTATCTAACTGCTTAAAGACCTGGTATTTTATTCAGTGTCTGTTTGTGTGCTCACTTCCAGTTAGATCTTAGGGAAACTCATATAACTGTTGTTAAGAGAATCTTTAGGTATCTAAAAGGTACTAATAAGCTTGACTTGTTTAATAAAAAATCAAGTGACTTCAAGTAAGTAGGCTATTGTGATGTTGAATATGCTGGAGACAGAATATAAAGGAAACATACTTCTAGAAGTTGTAAATTTATGGGAGACAATCTGATCTCGTGGTCTAGCAAAAGGCAGTCAATAATTGCACTTTTAACAACCGAAGCTGAGTATATCATAGCTTATGGATGCATCACTTAGATACTCTAGATGAAGAGTCAGCTGTAACATTATCAGATATTTGAGAGTAACATTCCTATTCTCTGTGATAATACTTATGCTATTTTTTTATCCAAGAATCCTATCTTGCATTCTAGGGCTAAACATATTGAAATTAAACATCATTTTTTACGTGACTATGTTCATAAGGGTGTTTGTCACTGTCATACCCTAAATTTTTCTCCACCTAATTCATTTGCCTTTATCCAATCACATTCATTTGTCTGCAGCTACTCATGTGTGCCTCATTCATCTACATCTCATTATCTTTATCCATTCAGTGTGATCGATCTGTTTGATCTAACCAGTCTATTACATACCCACATTCAGGCATTAGTTTTGTTTTCCACTTAAACTTTGTTAGGGTTATTAGGACTTTCATTAGGTCTTTTGGATTTTTTTTAATTATTATTATTTTTAATAATTTATAGCCAAATCATCATTTCATTCATAAATACATCCATAAATGACGTTTGCTTTGTCTTACATTAAGTTTGGATGTTTAGAATTTAAATTTGCATTTTACACTAAATGTTTAGCTTTGTCTTTGCTTTCTTTTTTTTCTTCAAAATAAATCAAGTGCTATTTAGTTTTGCCTTGATTTTATTCTTGTTCTAGCAAGAGTTTTTCATATTAGTTTGAAATAATAGCAAATTCACATTTTTATTTAAGTTCACATTTTATTTGTACATTTAAATTCACATTTACATTTACATTTAAAATTCATATACATTCAAATCCACATTTTTATTTTACATTTAAATTCATATTTTGCTTTTAATTAACACTTTATTTTACACATATTTTGTTTTTTTACATTTAAAGTTCAAAAATAAATTACATTTTTATTCTATCCTTTTTTTACACCACTAAAGCAAAATAAGGAAGGCTTAAGCCACATATATTTTTTTTACATTAACCAAGTTACACAATAAAGGAATAATGTCAAATGAGTGGGGACCCTCAATTTGCCATTTTTGATGAATTTCTTGGTTTTTCCTCCACCTTGATTTCATTGGAGCAGAGAGTTTTGTCTTGTACATACCTGGATGCATAAGCATAGAAGAAAGTTAGCATAGATATAACACATGTCCTAAGTCAAGGTGGAAAGCAACATGCAGGATGCACCAAAACATCAGCATAGCAGATCTTTTAGTAAATTGTTAAAATATCTCTTGGCATAAAAAAAAGTTGAATAATTCCATTACTTTTGTGTCATACAACAACATCATAAACCCTAAAAATTTCACAATATAAAGAGGGAGCAGCCCCTAATAAGAATGGAGATCAAAACTTGATGAACACAAAAACCTAGCATTCATCAAAAGAATTCAAAAAAAAAAACTTAATGGCTAAACTCAAAAAATAAGCAAGGAATATACGCAAATAGAAGGAAAAGCCCAGATTTTTTTTGCAGCAAGGAAGAGAAAGAGCATAACAAATTACCTGAACATTCAAGCAGATCTTTTCGGAAAAGAGGAAGGGAGCGGCTATGTAAAAAAAATGGGTTCCCAAGTGTGATAAGCAAACCAAACCGGGTCGGTTAAGGCCCAGTCTGAACCTCCTGACCCACGTTCAACCTCCCCCAATAGAAGTTTACTCTTTTTCTTGACCCATTTGATATTGTTTCATCTTCTTTATTTTCTTTTATTGTTTTTTTTTTAAAATTAAGATATTAAAATAAAAAAGTTAAGTTTAACATTTATTTTATTTTATTATTTTAAAATTATGTCACAAAAATAAAATAAAAAGTAATGTAATTCATTTTCTTTTATTATTTTTGAGTATGTTATAAAAATAAAAATAAAAACTAATGTAATTTATTTTATTTTATTATTTTTGATTATGTTATAAAAATAAAAATAAAAATTAATGTAATTTATTTTCTTTTATTATTTTTGATTATGTTATAAAAATAAAAATAAAAACTAATGTATATTATTTTATTTTATTATTTTTGATTATGTTATAAAAATAAAAATAAAAAGTAATGTAATTTATTTTCTTTTATTATTTATGATTATGTTATAAAAATAAAAATAAAAGTTATTTTATTTATTTTATTTTAGATTATGTTGTAAAAATAAAATAAAAAGTTATTTCATTTATTTTCTTTTAATTTTAGATCATGTCATAAAATATTCCAAAAAAGAGTTTATCATTTATTTTATTTTAATTTCAGATCCTGTCACAAAATATTCCAAAAAAGAGTTTACCATTTATTTCATTTTAATTTTAGATCGTGTCATAAAATATTCCAAAAAAAAGTTTACCATTTATTTTATTTTAATTTTAGATTATGTCATAAATAAATTTCAAAAAAAAAGTTTATCATTTATTTTATTTTAATTTTAGATTATGTCATAAATAAATTTCAAACAAATAAGTTTACCATTTCTTTTATTTTAATTTTAGATTATGCCATAAAAAATTCCAAAAATTAGTTTACCATTTATTTTATTTTAATTTTAGATTGTGTTATAAAAATATTTTTAAAAAAAGGTTAATTTAGTTATTTTCATTATTAGTTTTAGATCATGTTATAAAAATCATTAAAAAAGGGTTAATTTAATTATTTTCATTATTATTTTAAATTATGTTATAAAAATATAAAAAGAGTTAATTTAGTTATATTTATTATTATTTTTAGGTTATGTTAGGAAAAATAAAAAAGGGTTATGTTTAATTTATTTTCTTTTGTTATTATTTTAGTTAGATTTTAAAGAGAATAAAAAAAGTATTTAATTGTTTTATTATCATACCTCTTTTAAAATAAATAATATGCATATGTCTAATATTAAGTTGATCTTATTTTCTCACTTTATTTTACAAGACATAAAAAGAATATTATTGTATTTTTCTCCAACTTAATTTTTTGCTATTTTATCTAAATATTTGAATAACTATGGAATTATTATTTTTAAATAATATCTTTTTATTTGTAGTTTTATTTATTATTGTTAGAATATTATGAATAAATAATTAAATAAATATCTAATAATGATGTTGATTAATTAATGGAATAAAATATTTATGACTAATTTCTTAAATTTTGGTTCTACCCCAAGTTATATCTTTTAATCTGATTAATTTATTTCTTTATTCCGATTCAAACGCTTTATTATTTAAGTTAAAATATTAAAATCTTTTTTTCAAATAACTCAAAAGAAGAGGACCATTGGAATCTAGCATTTCGGTGGGAACCCTCGAATAGTCGGTCATGAGCCTCGCGTTTTGGGTTAACCGTTCATTCTTTTCTTTTGTCCCTAAAAACACTTTAATTAACTTGGACAAAATAAGGGCCGTTGGAATTAAACATTCTGGCGCAACCCTTTGAACAATTGATTCTTATAAAGCGGCTGTTGTCCATCTAATAATTTTCTCAATTAATTCGGTTGAAAAAGGGCCATTGAAATCTAGCATTTTGGTGGAACCCCAAATGATTGATCCCGAGACTTATGTCTCGTTCTCATCAAATGTTCGTCATTCACCCATAAAATACATCCAATGCATCAAACTTCTTTTTTCATCGTGCGATTGATCTTAAAACCTTTTCAAAAACGAAAAACATCTTGTCTTAAGATGATGTAAAACAATGTTTCGTCCGTAATTGTTGAGTTGAGATAAGTGACGTTTTTCCGAATGTTGATTTGTAAATCCACTCGATGTATGGTATACGTCCGCTCCCCATCTGTTTTGGGTAAAATAATGTTTTTCGTCAATTAATACAATATAACTTTCGCTAAAATAGACCAACAAACAAACATTTTTCTACCCAGAACTACGTAATCCTTGAGTTCTCTATTGAGATACGTAGGAGCAAGATTGCGAAATCTTGCCAGGCCCATTAATAAAAAACTTAGGTTTAGTCCCCTTTATTGCAAAAATCCAAAAATATCTTCTCTTTTCTTTTGATCATATTATTCTTTCCCTCATAATAACTTGAGAAGACTAACATAAGCCAACATTCAAAAAGAAACTAACTAAACGGTTCCCGTTGAACACAATGGACGTGAGGGGTGCTAATACCTTCCGCTTGCGTAACTGACTCCCGAACCCTGATTTGGTTGCGACGACCATAATCATTGTCGTTATTTCTTGGGTTTTATCGATATTTTCCCTTTCCTTTTTAGGAATAAATATATGTTCGATGGCGACTCTGTTCAGTATATCCCGCGAGCGTGCTATTGCGCTCTGCGAGCGTTGTGTTCTCATTTTTCGAGGTACGACAGTCACTTAAAATTTGTTGATACAGACCATCAATGGGCTGACATCTTTACAAAACCCCTTGCTGAAGATAGGTTCGTTTTCATTCTGAAAAACTTATTTATGGACTCTTGTCCATAATGAAAATATGAATTCATAATGTTAAGCTTCCAAAACTCTTGATTCGGTTCTGAGAATTTATTTGTTGATTCTGAGACAAGAGCTTTTTAAAGTGAGGAAGCTTCATGAATCAGAAAGGTTCCAATTAGAAGCAATCTTATCGATTTGCCTTCTTGATTTTGAATAATTGTTGCATTAATTGATTGTCATTTCGTGTGATATCATGTAGTTCTTAATGGTGACAGTTGTCCCACTTTCTGAGCATGCGTGATGTTGGCGTGACACTTTGGGTTTTCTATTTCTTGGGGATTAGGTTAAAACTACTACGTCTCCCTATGACGGCGTATTCCTTTTGTTGTCATCATTACTAATTTTTTTTATATAAACCCACTTCACTCGCATTTCACACTACGCACACTTTACTCTCACACTTTCAATCTTTCAAAACTTCAAAAACTCTCTCTAAAACTGTTTATCATTCTTCATCTTCAACATTCTTTAATGACTTCTCTTCAACAACAACAATCTCCTAATCATTCAATTGCTGATGAGAATCATCCTGTTATGGAAGGTATTCATGAGTTAACTCTCGATGCTCCTGTTGATGAGCTTATGGTTCTCTGTGAAACCATTGTCGACTTCAAAAATCTAAAGGATAATGGCTTCAATTTCTCTGAGATTTTGGCATTCCAAGGGTGGAAGGGATTCTTCGAAAGATTAAAGGGCCTAGTTTACCCAGTGCTTGTAAAGCAATTTTGGGTGCATGTTATTGCTGAAAAGAAAACAATAACTTCCTATGTTATGAACAGGAATATCATAATCACTGAGAAATCCATTGTTGATTTTAATCTCTCACAATGGTAAGGGAAAAAGGGTCTATAATGTCAAAGCTAATACTAGAAGAGAAACAAGAATAACATCTGTCATCTTCAAGGTTAGAACTAATCTTGATGATGATAAAGGTCCCAACGCCAAGGATTTTCAAACAATCTAAGAGTTTGGTTCAAGATCATTATGGGTTGTATCCATCATAAAACAAGTACAAATAGTTCAAACTATGTCAACTCTCTTCAGAAGTATATGCTATTCTTTCTGGAGAAGGGTTTCAAGTCGGCACTCCCTTCTTTATTGTTCAAGTTTCTGAGGGATTCTATCAGAGAATCCAAAACTAGAAGTTCGTAAAAGAAAGGAAAAGTAAAGTTCATTCCCAATGGACGCTTGATTTTAGACATTCTAGTCAAGAATGGTTAAGTGGATGACCTTCTGGTGAGTAGACTTACTGAAGAACTGATCAAAGATTCTGGAAAGGTCTTATGGGCAAGAATTTGAAGAGTATGGGTTTGATCACCAAGATTTCTAAGCTAGAACATATTCCCTCCAAGGAAGAAATCTATGGTATTAGAATCCCATTAGAAAACTATCCTATCTTCACCAAGATTGATCCTTCGAAAGTCTTGGCGTACTACATGGAAAGTTACCTCAAGGATAATGTCGATCCTTTGGTGGATCCCTTCAATCTACCCGGTGACTAGCCAAATGTTCATGGCCAGCTGTCTAAAAGAAGTAGAAAGAGAAAATATGCTTAAGAAGGGACTTCTGCACCAAAGAAGAAGAAGAAGCATGCGAAGTTTTTGGACGAAAAAGAAGTGCTTATAAGTGAGCTCCAAAGGAAGATGCTTCTAAGAGACACTTCTGGTGATGCCCAACCATCAACCAAAGCTCCAAGTGAAACTACTTCTGGTAAGTCTCCTATAACTAAAAGTATTTTTGTTTCTGAACCTGTAATTTCTGAATGTGTCTTACCAACATAACCATCTCCATCCCCGTCTCAAAACATTCAAATCTCATAAGCACCACCCACAAATATCATCATTCCAAAAATAATTAAAGAAACTTCTGAACCTCCAATATCTGATCAACAAAAACTAGGATACATTCTTGTTTTAGAACACCCTACATCAACTCTACCTTCACCCATTTCTAATCCACCTATTTATACTCCCCACACCGAAAATCCAAATGTAACAACACTTAAAAGATCTCCTTTGAGAGATTCTGGTAACCCAGTGTCTGAAGGTACTCCTGAAGGCATGTTTAATTTTGAACCTGAACCTAAAGCATCTGATTCTGAAAGATACGAGGTCACTCACTCTCTTCTTCCAATTGTTTATGGTCTAGATCCTCATTCAATCATAACTAATATTTCTGTCAGAATCCTTGGCCAACCCAAACCAAAACAACCAAATATTGGTAAGATTATGAAGAAATTCGAATCGGACTCAAGAAGTTATCTTCACGTTGCTATGAGGACTAATTATTTATCAGCTAATCCAGCAAAGAGTGACACTACTTGGGAAGCTTATAGAAGATGGGTAAACTTCAAGATCTCCAGGCTTAAGAACTTTGGATATAAAGTTTCTGAAATAAACTTTTGTTTCGGGTTTGTACCCCTTTTAGAACTCTGGAAGTTACGACATACTCCATTATGTCTTCCTACTCCAGAGGTTAAGGAAGTTACTAAGGAAAACGAGGAAGACTCTGGTCATCCCGAAATTGTCATGGAAGATGTTGCTGCTTAGCCGAATACTTCTGAAGAACAATAGATTGTTGTTTTTGAAAATTAACAGTCTGCAGGAACTTCTTCTGGGGTAATTTCTGAAGTGCTTCTGAAGACCATAACTAATATGCAAGTTGAGAGTACTCTCATCAAAGGAATTTTGGACATGTAGGAGGTGGTGTTTCAGTTGATTGTATCCAGACTTCCGACCCCTCATCCGCCATAGAACCCTTAGTTTTTTCAAAATAGTTTTACATTTTTGTGTTTTTATTTTGTTTAAGTGTTTTTTTGTTTCTATCTTTTTAACATGATTGTACTATTTATGCCTTCTGGCACCTTTCAATAAAATCATGTTTGTCTCTTTATATTATTTTTGTCTATGCCTTTTTGATAGATGACAAAGGGGGAGAAACGTATTTGATTTTGATATACCTATATTCATCAATGAGAATCCAAACATTTTTTAATGTTTCTACTAACAAAAACTTAGAAGAATAGTTTGTTAATTGTCTTTCAGGGAAAATTCAAGATCATCATAAGCTCTTGAAGTTTGTCAGATCGGAACTTAATTTACCAGTTTCTAAAGAAATGGTCTACTCTCTGAGTCTGAAGCTTTAACTTTGTTGTTTGAGAAAGATTTCGAACCAGGCATCAAGTTTTAAGGAATTATGAATTCCATGTTAATCACAATTGATTCAACCAGGTCTTAAGGATTATAACACGGCTCTGCAACTCTTTAAGAATAATTCGTAACCAGGCTCTAAAAGCTCTTTCAAAGAGAACCGGGATCTGAAGCTTCTTCAAAAGAGTTCAACCAAGCTTCTGAAGTGAAGTTTATGAGAATGTTGATTTTGACAACCAGTGCTCTGGATAAGTTCAAGCAACTTCTGAAGACAAACCAGATTCTGATGGAAGATCATTCTGGTACTTCAAAAAGGTTAATCAGGAAAGTGCTTTATTATTATGATTTTATCCTTTTAGGATTATACATATCAAGAGGAGCTTTGTGCTTATGTAAGATGTATCTTTCAGTGATTACCCTGTACAAAATTGTTCATCAAAATACATGGTTTTGTCATCATCAAAAAGGGGGAGATTGTTAGAACAATATTTGGTTCTGCATCTATACCTTGAGTTTTTCTGATAAAAATGTTGTATTTGTATGAGAATAATTTTAGTACCCAAATGTTTTGTTATATATGGTTGAAAATATGGATTTCTCAAGTCAAGAATTATGAAAATATGGTTGATGAATGCATTTGAAAGTCAACTGCATTTCTAATCCACATATTTCTACTCCCCACACTGAAAATCCAAATGTAACAACACCTAAAAGATCTCCTTCGAGAGATTCTGGTAACCCAGTGTCTGAAGGTACTCCTGAAGGCATGTTTAATTTTGAACCTGAACCTAAAGTATCTGATTCTGAAAGATACGAGGTCACTCCCTCTCTTCTTCGAACTGTTTATGGTCTAGATCCTCATTCAATCATAACTGATATTTCTGCCAGAATCCCTGGCCAATCCAAACCAAAACAACCAAATATTGGTAAGATTATGAAGAAATTCGAATCAAATTCAAGTAGTTGTCTTCACGTTGCTATGAGGACTAATTATTTATCATCTAATCCAGCAGAGAGTGACACTACTTGGGAAGCTTATAGAAGATGGGTAAACTCCAAGATCTCCAAGCTTAAGAACTTTGGATATAAAGTTTCTGAAAGAAACTTTCGTTTCGGGTTTGTAACCCTTTTAGAACTCTGGAAGTTACGACATACTCCATTGTGTCTTCCTGCTCCAAAGGTTAAGGAAGTTACTAAAGAAAACAAGGAAGACTCTGGTCATCCCGAAATTGTCATGGAAGATGCTGCTGCTCAGCCGAATACTTCTGAGGAACAATAGATTGTTGTTTTTGAAAATTAACAGTCTACAGGAACTTCTTTTGGGGTAATTTCTGAAGTACTTCTGAAGACCATAACTAATATGCAAGTTGAGAGTACTGTCATCAAAGGAAGTTTGGACATGTAGGAGATGATGTTTCAGTTGATTCAATCCAGACTTCCGACCCCTCATCCGCCATAGAACCCTTAGTTTTTTCAAAATAGTTTTACATTTTTGTGTTTTTATTTTGTTTAAGTGTTTTTTTGTTTCTGTCTATTTAACATGATTGTACTATTTATGCCTTCTGGCACCTTTCAATAAAATCATGTTTGTCTCTTTATATTATTTTTGTCTATGCCTTTTTGATAGATGACAAAGGGGGAGAAACGTATTTGATTTTGATATACCTATATTCATGAATGAGAATCCAAACATTTTTTAATGTTTCTACTAACAACAACTTAGAAGAATAGTTTGTTAATTGTCTTTCAGGGAAAATTCAAGATCATCATAAGCTCTTGAAGTTTGTCAGATCAGAACTTAATTTACCAGTTTCTAAAGAAATGGTCTACTCTCTGAGTCTGAAGCTTTAACTTTGTTGTTTGAGAAAGATTTCTAACCAGGAATCATAATCAGGCATCAAGTTTTAAGGAATTATGAATTCCATGTTAATCACAATTGATTCAACCAGGTCTTAAGGATTATAACACGGCTTTGCATCTCTTTAAGAGTAATTCGTAACCAGGCTCTAAAAGCTTTTTCAAAGAGAACCGGGATCTGAAGCTTCTTCAAAAGAGTTCAACCAAGATTCTGAAGTGAAGTTTATGAGAATGTTGATTTTGACAACCAGTGCTTTGGATAAGTTCAAGCAACTTCTGAAGACAAACCAGATTCTGATGGAAGATCATTCTGGTACTTCAAAAAGGTTAATCAGGAAAGTGCTTTATTATTATGATTTTATCCTTTTACGATTATACATATCAAGAGGAGCTTTGTGCTTATGTAAGATGTATCTTTCGGTGATTACCCTGTACAAAATTGTTCATCAAAATACATGGTTTTGTCATCATCAAAAAGGGGGAGATTGTTAGAACAATATTTGGTTCTGCATCTATACCTTGAGTTTTTATGATAAAAATGTTGTATTTGTGTGAGAATAATTTTAGTACCCAAATGTTTTGTTATATATGGTTGAAAATATGGATTTCTCAAGTCAAGAATTATGAAAATATGGTTGATGAATGCATTTGAAACTCAACTGCATTTCTAATCCACCTATTTCTACTCCCCACACCGAAAATCCAAATGTAACAACACCTAAAAGATCTCCTTTGAGAGATTCTGGTAACCCAGTGTCTGAAGGTACTCCTGAAGGCATGTTTAATTTTGAACCTGAACCTAAAGCATTTGATTCTGAAAGATACGAGGTCACTCACTCTCTTCTTCCAATTGTTTATGGTCTAGATCCTCATTCAATCATAACTGATATTTCTGTCAGAATCCTTGGCCAACCCAAACCAAAACAACCGAATATTGGTAAGATTATGAAGAAATTCGAATCGGACTCAAGAAGTTATCTTCACGTTGCTATGAGGACTAATTATTTATCAGCTAATCCAGCAAAGAGTGACACTACTTGGGAAGCTTATAGAAGATGGGTAAACTTCAAGATCTCCAGGCTTAAGAACTTTGGATATAAAGTTTCTGAAAGAAACTTTCGTTTCGGGTTTGTACCCCTTTTAGAACTCTGGAAGTTACGACATACTCCATTGTGTCTTCCTGCTCCAAAGGTTAAGGAAGTTACTAAGGAAAACGAGGAAGACTCTGGTCATCCCGAAATTGTCATGGAAGATGCTGCTGCTCAGCCGAATACTTCTGAAGAACAATAGATTGTTGTTTTTGAAAATTAACAGTCTGCAAGAAATTCTTTTGGGGTAATATCTGAAGTGCTTCTGAAGACCATAGCTAATATGCAAGTTGAGAGTACTCTCATCAAAGGAAGTTTGGACATGTAGGAGATGGTGTTTCAGTTGATTCAATCCAGACTTCCGACCCCTCATCCGCCATAGAACCCTTAGTTTTTTTAAAATAGTTTTACATTTTTGTGTTTTTATTTTGTTTAAGTGTTTTTTTGTTTCTGTCTTTTTAACATGATTGTACTATTTATGCCTTCTGGCACCTTTCAATAAAATCATGTTTGTCTCTTTATATTATTTTTGTTTATGCCTTTTTGATAGATGACAAAGGGGGAGAAACGTATTTGATTTTGATATACCTATATTCATGAATGAGAATCCAAACATTTTTTAATGTTTCTACTAACAACAACTTAGAAGAATAGTTTGTTAATTGTCTTTCAGGGAAAATTCAAGATCATCATAAGCTCTTGAAGTTTGTCAGATCAAAACTTAATTTACCAGTTTCTAAAGAAATGGTCTACTCTCTGAGTCTGAAGCTTTAACTTTGTTGTTTGAGAAAGATTTCTAACCAGGAATCATAATCAGGCATCAAGTTTTAAGGAATTATGAATTCCATGTTAATCACAATTGATTCAACCAGGTCTTAAGGATTATAACACGACTCTGCAACTCTTTAAGAATAATTCGTAACCAGGCTCTAAAAGCTCTTTCAAAGAGAACCGGGATCTGAAGTTTCTTCAAAAGAGTTCAACCAAGCTTCTGAAGTGAAGTTTATGAGAATGTTGATTTTGACAACCAGTGCTCTGGATAAGTTCAAGCAACTTCTGAAGACAAACCAGATTCTGATGGAAGATCATTCTGGTACTTCAAAAAGGTTAATCAGGAAAGTGCTTTATTATTATGATTTTATCCTTTTAGGATTATACATATCAGAAGGAGCTTTGTGCTTATGTAAGATGTATCTTTCGGTGATTACCCTGTACAAAACTGTTCATCAAAATACATGGTTTTGTCATCATCAAAAAGGGGGAGATTGTTAGAATAATATTTGGTTCTACATCTATAGCTTGAGTTTTTATGATAAAAATGTTGTATTTGTATGAGAATAATTTTAGTACCCTAATGGTTTGTTATTGTGTAGCTTTAACAACCAATTTTGATTCTGAGTTTATGACGTGAGACGTTATCAGTCTCTGAACATTTGTTCTGAATTCCGCTTCTGCGCTAATCACTCATGAGAAATTATAAAATATCTAAAGTTGTTGTTGTAATGTTCTTTCTGCTTCTGTGTTGATTCAATCCTGAGAAGTTCTGGAAAGACACTATGTTGCTGATGCAATGTTCTCTCCGCTTCTGCTTCTGGATATGACTCTGATCGTTAAGCTTCTGAAGTTTTTTTACTTAACTGAATATTCTGAAGATCTCAAGCCAAATATTGAGGTTATCAAGGTTATGACTGAAGAGTCTGAAGATTCTAAAGATCTCAAGCCAGACTGGTGACACTGTCAAGGTTCTGACTGAAGATTCTGAAGTTTCTGAATCCAGTTGTGTATTTCTTCGTTTCATGTTTCATCAAAAGCCAATGAATTTGAATATAAGATCAAAATGGATACGTGATCAAATAGTACATGGTACAAATCAAATATTCCTTCCACTACCTAATATCATGGGAAAATGACAATAATATTCTTCACACCTGTCACTAGTTTGTTAGTGGACAACTACATTTTAATTATTCTGGATTTTCTCTCCAACAGTTCCTTTTTCATTCTATATAAAGAGGACTTGGAGACTTGAAGAAAAGACGATTGCAACAACTTTACAAGATTATTTTCTATGTGAAAAAGCTCTAAACTTTGTGCATACTTTTCTTTAAGTGTTTGTATTTCATTTGTGTAAAATTTGCTTGTGTATAAGCAACTTGTAAACACAAAACCTTTATTCAAACGCGTTGTTTGTGATTCCTTAAGGAGACTATGGTATAATCGAATCCTTGAGAAGACAAAGAAGGTCATTCTTTTTTATTTTTGTAATCAGTTGATTATAGTGGATTAAGTCCTTATGTATAAGGAGAAATCACCTTGGCGGGTGGACTGGAGTAGCTTTGAGTTTCAAGCGAACTAGGATTAAAATCCTTGTGTTTTTATCTCTTTATTCTTAGTATTTGTATGGTGTTCTTGAGTTGGTAAACAACTTTTGTTTTTAAAACCCAATTTCAACCCCCATTTCTTGTGTTTTTGACACCTTCACATTGTCCCACAGGGTTTAATAAGAAGCCTATTTTCTCTTACCCTCCTATTCGAATGGAGTTATCATGAAGTTGGCTTTCTTTATTTTCACGTCTGAAAAGTGGGCCCTTTTTAACTTGAGGCTCTTTGCATAACACTTTATGACAATCTCTTGATTTCCTCGAGAAATCCCTACTCTCCAATTGGGGAGTGGATATTTCATACATAAATACAAGGTAGATAAAGAAGCTCTCGTTCGGTTAAAGGCTGGTGTCCCAATAATTATATTATACTAAGAGGGGCGTCAATGACTTGATACTCAACCTTTATTTCTTTGGCTTGGTTATGTTCTCCGAATGAAATCCTCATGGTTAGATACCCTTATACTTTTCTCCTAAAAATTTGACTAGTGATCCCTTGAAAGGCTTCAGGCCTTCGGGTCGAGATGCATTCTCTTGAAGGCATCCCAATACAATATGTTGGTGAAGCTTCCCTGATCCATTAAAACCCTTTTAATCTCCCATTCTTCAAATTTGACCGAGATGACCATGAGGTCATCATTGCGAGGATGGATACCAGACACATCCTTCTCCGAGAAGACAATCACAGCTTATGGTGGTTCCATGCTCTTGACCACTAGGACATTTTCTATGTTCAGAATTCGGTGGGCATATCTTTTGCGTGCGGAACTAATTTCCCACCTTGGAAAATCCTCCTGCTATGGTGTTAAGCGTGTGATGTGCCGCTTTGTTTCCTTCTCCCTGAGATGTTCCTTTGTCTTTGTTTGACCCGGGGATTCTTGTAATACCCTAAACCTGACACCTTAGATTTATGAAAATAAAACATATATTTTCACACAACATTGATGTTACACATTCACAACATGAAATTTTACTCCATTTATCACACATATTAAATAAAAACGGAATATCAAAACTCCAAATAAACATTTATTATGTCACAACATAAGTACTTAGTAAAATGATTCAAACATAGCAAGAGAACACATCATGCAACAAGATAACCCATACCAATGTTACAAATCAGAACTCAATGAAAACTAATTAACTCGGAAAACAGTAAAAAAATGAAAAGGCCTCAACGTTATCCTCCAGCTCAATCAACAACTACTCCTCTACCTGATTATCTGTACCCACGAGAGAGTACAAAATACCACAACAAAGTAAACAGGGATGAGAATACCCTCAAAATATGCTAATGGTGCCAAAGTAATAAAGGGCAGTACACACCAAAAAACAATGCGATCATGTCATTCACAACTCTCACAAGTAATCAACACATTCATAAAACATTCACAATCATCACCAAATCATAAGTACAAATGTGTATGCAATGTACTCATGTTCTCATCACCAAATGCATATGGTACCAAACTACTCACCAACTGGATGTCAGAGTTATGTTACTGAACAATCCCATCACTAATATTTAGATATCAGAGTTATATTACTGATTTAGTCTCATCACCAATCCCTATATCTAATATACATGATGCATGACAATGCAATAACACACCAATGTAATAAACATTCATTGGTTCCCCTTCAAACCACATGCTCGCCAATAAGGCCACCATCTCAACATATATAATCATGATTTATAATTGCGACTCACCAATGCATAATCATACAAGCATCCAAAAGCACATACTTAGACATTCACAAAGTATTCACACAACTCATAAAGCATATCAGTTTTTATTCACCAATTCATCAATCAACATCAAACAGTAGCAAACAATGTTAATTCGTACCTAATAGTACTAAACATTCTCCAAAATAAAACTCTTTCGAAAAATCGATTCGAAAACATCCACCTATGCACTATCATTCTCGCTAAGCGCGGATTCACTAGATGGGATCTTCCTACGCTAAGTGCTGATTTAGTGGGTCCTCGTTAAGCGCAAACGCTCAGACAAAAAAACTAGAAAACATAAATTCCACCATTAGAGCCCTATCAAAGCTCTGATTTTGAACCTCGGTCGCTCAAATCGAACAGAAAACAACATATACATGTAATACCATTATTAATACATCATACATTGTTGAAATGCAGTATTGCTATCAAGGGTAAGTATTTGTTTTGTCGTATCCACATGGACTGATCAATATCAATGTCGTTAAACTATTATTATGATTTTAAGCGTAAGTTTGCAAGATGTTTGATGATTTAAAGCTACAAAATGTAAAACGGGTGAATGGTAAATAAAGTTTCAGAGAGATGAGAGCTTGCCAGGATTGAATTCCATCCATCGATAGAATATGTAATTTACTAATCAGTTATACAAAATCTAAACATTTATCAATATCATCATGTATCGCTCGCCGACTGTGTTTATGCCTAAACTCCTGACGAGAGTTCAATCGTATTGTTGAATTGACGATCTCTCAACCTATTAAACAATATAGTAGCATTAAGACTCAATACTCAAGTGAATGTTAAGTATAAATCTATGTCTAGAATTTAGCATCTAACAGATGATTATCCTAGATCAAGATTCGAAGAGTATTTCTCAATAACAGTTCCAATCAATATGTAAAACAAGTAAACAAGAATAACACCACTACTAATGCATGAATATATTGTACATAATACCAAAATCAATAAAAATACATACTGTAACAGTGAACTATATCCAATCCCAACAAGAAACTAATTTAGCTACTCATGGTAGCTTGATACAAAGAGAAGAATGAAAATGAACATGCATCAATTGTGATTTCCCAACGATTAACACGAACCCAACTTCTGACCTTCAAGAAGCACCATCTCTTGCTGTTTTCTAAGTCTCTCTCTCTCTCTCTCTCTCTCTCTCTCTCTCTCTCTCTCTCTCTCCAAAATGTAATATCTATCTAAAAATTTGAAGTGCAAAGCTATTTATACAAATCTGAAAAATTAGACCGCGTTAAACCCCAGATTTGGCGCTAAGCGCAGCTAGCAGGCAAATAACTTAAACAACCATAAATGGCGCTAAACGCAGCTAGCAGACAAATAACTTAAACATGGAAGCCCCTTAATTGAGGTGTTACAATGGCGCTAAGCCACATCTGCTGTGCTACAATGGCGCTAAGCCACATCAACAGGATTTCTTTGATCCAAAAAATGCATGTTGAAGCCATATATTTCTCTTTTAATGACCAAAGCTCCTTCTAAGCATAAATACCTACAAAATGGGTTAAAATTAAGCAAACTATAAATAATTACATGATAAGCTAATATAGTTAGATATTTACATAAAAGTTGATGTTTTGGTATACCAATCAAATGAATTAAGCTAATAAGAGCCATTAAATTATACTATTAATCAACATAATTTCCCCCTTAACAACTATCTCCAACTTAGATCTTTGTTTATCCTCAAACAAGAGTCTCCAATCTAAAGAAACAAGCAACATCCAACTTCGAAAGATTAACAAGCTTTTGATAAAAGACAATTGCATGGTTCAAATTTTTCAAGGGCACAAAGAAAGTAATTCTTACCACTATAATACAACAACACCTTGATCATGAAATAAACTCTAAGCATAAATCTTATGTAAAAAAATATAAGACAACACATGCCCAATCATGAATGACACCTAGAACACATCTTCATCAATGGATAAAGGACAAAATTTGAGGGACTTGACTCACAGCAAACAATCTTGCTAACATCTTGATCAACTTATACATTCATCTAAGCAAAACATATTGAAAGCACAAAAGCATAAATCACAAAGGACTTTCAAGGGTTATAATGAGACTTGGTTAACAAAGAAAGGTCGTATCTAAAGGTCTTTGAAACAAAGTTGTCAAACTCTAGAAGAGCATTCACTTTTCAATTTCTTTATAATTCACAACTTCATTCACCACATTTCTATGTTCATATGGTACACTCTTGATCACATTTTCTAGCACCACTATTTGCCACTTTCTTTTTCAAACAAGTTTATTTCTTTTTCAATTCTTTTTCATCATTCTCTTTCTTGTTCAAATTCTCACTTTTCCAACTTCTTAGCAACCCACATTTTCTCCCCAACTTGATTACAACCAACATTATAGTATGAATGCTCCTTTATTTTCTATGGTAAGGGACAAAATTACACAATCAAAAGAAGGTTTAAGGTTCAAGAAAAAAAATTCAGAATCCATTCTAAAATTAATGATGAACTATTCTTTGCATGTAAAGGACAAATCCCACAGTTTAATATTTAAATAGATCCTGACATTAAGGCTCAAAGTGGTTAACAAATTCTTGCTCACGCACAAGGTAGGTTACTTTTGGTCAAGTGGTTATGCTCAAAATCAAAAATTTCTTTAATCATTTTCATACTTTTGTAACTTTAACATAAATGCAAGATTAAACATAAATCAACCGAGTTAAAACAATAGATTTGGTCTCATATGCATATAGTAAACAATGGAAAGTATCCTCACATTTAGGCTTTGATCTAAAGTGATTCAATCATAAATATGTAGAGCAAAATAATGAATGACATGATATTTGTACAAATTACAAATTTCATATTCATGTTATGGTCTAGAAAGCAATAAACATCATTCAAGCTTTTATCATTACCAAAACATTTTCTAGTTGAAACATTCAAACTTGTAATAATCACTCAATACTTTTTCAAGCCATTCAAAAACAAACTTTGAGAGCAAACTCAAAATTTTTGCTAAAACTCTTGAAATTAAACTGAACTACTATACTATCTACTTGAAACAAATTAAACAAAACACAACTTACTTAACAAAAATCACCATAAAGATGGGGTAAATGGGCATTAGTGAAAGTGGATAAGTGGACTGAGTAAAAAGAATTTTTACTGGTATAGTAGGGCACGCTCAGCGCCCAAAAGTTGCGCTTAGCGCCAACTCTGCTGCCAAGAATTTTCAAAGTGATTTTTTTTGTCAAGCTTTCTATCCACTTTCACTCTTTAAGGCTTAAACTACTTAATGTAAAGCTATTAAATACTTATAAAGTTGGGTTGCCTCCCATCAAGCGCTTGTTTAATATTGTTAGCTCGATTCCTTTTTCAATTAGACCATCATTCTTGTTGCTTATTTTGCTTGGCTAGTTGTTTGTTCTTCCTGATTTTGCCGTTGTTCCTTCACCAACAGTTACCCCTAACTAACACTTGAGCTAACATGATGGAAAACAAGTATATATACAATATAGACAAATGTACAAAGCTTAAAAAGATAGAAACTATTGCTATGCTTTTAATATCTAAACGTCAGTCTTCGGCAACGACGCCATTTTGTTGAAATGCAGTATTGCTTTCAAGGATAAGTATTTGTTTTGTCATATCCATAGGGACTGGTGCGATATCAATGTTATTCAACAATTACTATGACTTTAAGCGTAAGTTTGCAAGATGTTTAATGATTTAAAACTATAAAATGTAAAACGGATAAATGATAAATAAAGTTTCAGAGAGATGAGAGCTTGCCAGGATTGAATTTCATCAACCGATAGAATATGTAATTTACCAATCAGTTATATACATTCTAAACATTTGTCAATATCATCACGTATCGTCCGCCAACAGTGTTTATGCCTAAACTCCTGACGAGAATTCAACCGTATTGTTGAATTGACGATCTCTCAACCTATTAAACAATACAGTAGCATTAAGACTCAATACTCAAGTGAATGATAAATCTAAATCTATGTCTAGAGTTTAACATCTAACAAATGATTATCCTAGATTGAGATTCGAAGAGTATTTCTCAGTACCAATTCTAATCAATATGTAAAATAAGTAAACAAGTAAAAAAGGATAACATCACTACTAATGCATGAATAAATTGTACATAACATCATGATCAATAAAAATAGATACTGCAACAGTGAACTACATCCAATTCTAACAAGAAAGGGATTTAGCTACTCATGGTAGCTTGATACAAAGAGAAGAATGAAGATGAACATGCTTCAATCGTGATTTCCCGTCGATCGGTGCAAACCTAGCTTCTGATCTTCAAGAAGCACCCTCTCATGTTGTTTTATAAGTCTCTCTCTCTCTCTCTCTCTCTCTCTCTCTAAAATGTAATATCTATCTAAAAATCCGAAGTCCAAAGCTATTTATACAAATTTGAAAAAGTAGAATGGGATAAACCCCATATTTGGCGCTAAGCGCGACTAGCAGACAAATAACTTAAACCGTCATAAATGACGCTAAGCGCTAGATTTGGCGTTAAACGTAGAAGCCCCTGACTTGATGTGCTACAATAACGCTAAGCCTCATCTGCTGTGCTACAATGGCGTTAAGCCTCATCAGCAGGATTACTTTGATCCAAAAAATGCATGTTAAAACTAGGGGTGGCAAAACGGGCTCGGTTCGCGGGGCATGCCCGTTTTGCCCGCACTTTTGTGCGGGGCGGACCAAGGATTTAGGCCCTCACCCTCAAATGTGTCCGCCCCGCCCCGCCCCGTTTTTTTCGCGGGCTTTTGCGGGCACGTGTATTTACATAAATTTTTGTATTTTTAGGCTTAAAGAGTACAGTGCCCGCGGGCTTTCCCCGCCCCGCCCTCACTTTTTTGCGGGACGGGTCTAAGTTTTAGGCCCGCATCCTTAACTATGATCGCCCCGCCCCGTCCTATTTTTTTGTGGGCTTTTGCGGGGCGGGCCTAAACGGGGCGGGCATGCCCGTTTGCCACCCCTAGTTAAAACCATATCTTTAATTAACCAAAGCTCCTCCTAAACATAAATATCTATAAAATAGATTGAAATTAAACAAACTACATAAGTCAAATAATATAAAAGAAATTTTGAATCGATTACATCCAACACAAAACTGAATCTGATTAAGAGTGAATTACTGCGAATACATAATTGATTACACCAACTATGAAAACACAATTTCTTAACTTATTGTAATCGATTACATGATGAATACGAATTTCTAAAAAGAAACTCTTAAAGAATGTTACGGGTCCAATTTTAATCTATAATATATTATTTTTAACACCTATATTATCCTCATCCATCACTTCCATACTTTGGCTACACCTATACAAAAACACGTGCATCAAGTCACCGTGTCTCTATGAAGGCGCAATCAATAGTCAACGTACCAAATAAATTATAGCATGGCCAAGAAACAAAATAATAATTTTATAATCTAGTTATCATATTAATTTTAAAATCGACCAGCGTAATTTAAATTAGAAAATACTAGTATGAATCATACTAACATATTATTAAAAATTAAAAGATATATAGTCTTGCCTTTCCAAACGGTTGCTCGTGGTAAAAAAAAGAGTGAATAATTGCTTCTCCTTTTTCATTCCATCTTCATCAACATCACTGAAGCTGTTTTCAATTGTTGAATCATTAAGCAGATTACTTAAAAAGTGATTTGAAAAAGGGTTCTTTCTATTCTACTTTTTCTACATCGTAACTCATCATCATTATCATGCCGCAAACATCTTTATACTATTACTGTAAGTATAATACCTAATCTTCATCATTATTTCTCTTTCAACTTTTTATCTTATTTTCTTACCATTCTTTGCACTAAGAAACTGGATTTGTGTTTTCCCTGAAACTTAAACGTTATATTGATTCTAATCATCAGTGTTTTTCTTCCGGAGTTTCTAACTGAATTAGGGTTTCTAGATGCAGAACTGAATTAGGGTTGATTGACTGACAAAGTAGCTCATAGTTTTGATATGGAACCTGTAAAAGCATACATCAGGTGTTTGAATTCTGATTCCAACATGTTATAACAAGATGCTGAAGCTGTTTGAACTCTGATTCTAACATGGTATAACAATATACTGAAGTCTTATCAGGAAAGTTGTCAAGGTGGAAGTGTTTTAGTTTCCATGTTTTCAAGGATCTAGTTGATTAAGTGAGTGTTTGATTTTGTGGTGGCATCGACGTAGTTGTGAGGTTTACACAGGGGACTGTCAACGGCATTGGGACGCAAGATTTACGAATTGGGCGTTGAACCAATTGGGCATTGGAACTTGAAAGATTTATTTAGTGGTAAAAGTAAATCAGAAAAATGGGATCTTTCGTAGGTCATATTTTGCCGGGAACCTTGTTTCTTCTAGTTGGTTTATGGCATATATGGTGTGCGGTAGTGAGATATGTATCAAGTCCTAAGACATTCCGAGTTCGTGTCTGGAATCCTGTACCAGGATTTGATGGGAAGCTCAAGCACTTGGAACTCTATGTTATTTCAATTGGTGCTTTCATTGACTTGTGCGTTGAGCTTTTAGTTGCAACACAACTCAGGTTTTTTGTTGATGGAGTCTTGAATTCTACTTACTTGAATAACTTTGAGCACTCAGGAATGCTTCTCATGTTTCTTATCTTCGGTGTCGTTTCCCTGCTCTCAGAAAGCACAAGGTTAGGTGTTTCCGTTGTTTTTATGTTTTTTGTTTTTTGTTAGAGATATAGCTTGTACATAAGAACTTATGCTATAAGCGCTTAATTGAGCCGTTTTTCCTAACAGGGCTTAATTTGATCTTATTATGTAGATATGTTCACTTGCCAGAAGGTGCACTTTGTTTAATTGCTGCAACAGCATTCACTGCAGAGTATCTTCTGTTTTACTTTCACTCAACAACACACAAAGGCCTAGAAGGCTATTATCATGTCCTCCTCGCCTTCATAATTGGTCTTTGTGTATTATCTTCAGTTGCCGGAGCACTTTTTCCAACCAGTTTCCCGGTCGATTTATGCAAGGGAATTGCCATAACATTGCAAGGAATCTGGTTCTATCAGACCGCCTTTGTTCTCTTTGGCCCTATGCTACCAGCTGGTTGTAGCATGAAGGACAATATTGTCACATGTCATTCGCACGAGAGCGAGGTTCGTGGTGAGTTGTTTGCCAATGTTCAGCTCTTTTTTGCCGTACTTGCTGTTCATGTAGGAACTATAGTATCCTTTGGTTTTGCAGCTTCAAGATATGGAAATTTAGAAGAACTTGCTCCTAATTCAGGGTTTGATTAGAAGAAAACTCATGTAGATTATGTGATATTATGGTTCCAGCTTTTATGGTAAATGTAATGCTGGAGTAAACAGGTGATGTTTTGGTGTGATGAAAAGACTTTTAGAAGGTCAAGTGTAAAGTTAATTTGTAAATTATTCATTTATTTGGCTACAATTACAATATAAGTTTGAATAATATGAGGGAGTATCCATGATCAACATTCCTTGGTGTACTGAAGTTTGAACTCGAGATTTCATACTCCTCGAGTCTGACCACTAGACTATTTGATCATAAAAAAAAAGAAATAGTTTATATTTGTGAAAACTTTTGTCCCAAACAAATGTGTCAACCTCCACAGAGATTAGATGGATGATCGCTTTGGGTTTTGTCACAACCTCCATCATTTCAAATTTTATGCAATTGGCTTGATTACTATATTTTTGTTTCCAACAATGTGGGTATGGTTAAAGAGGTGGAAGAAATGGACGTGTGACTTGGGAGAAGTTGCTTCCACATGAAGATCTAATCAAGTGATTTCTTCTAGTAAAGTGACATAAAAGAGGAAAAATAATAAAAATATGGATTTGCGGAAGGATATGATAAAGAAGGCGTCACAATCATGGAGATTGATAATCCAAGAGAAATCGTCACAATGGTAAAGAAGTCATAAATAAGATTCAATTAGAGTTTCAATTCAAGAATCAAAAAGATGAGACCGAGCTCATTCACATCATTTCAAACTTTGTTCATATGAGATTACAAATGGTGAGTTGATCTTTCCACCCTTAGGGGTTATTCCACACCACCGCAAAAATACTTAAATGTTATGAACACACCTTTTTTCACACACAACTGAGTCGAAAATGATGAGAAACCTTTATTCTATTAAATTTGATTTGGAGATGTGTCTCTGTATGCATAAAAGGTTGATTCAGAGATGTATCTTTGTATCCTCTTTAATTCATTTGTCTGTGAGCATTTGAGAGATGCATCTCTAGATTTTGCTCGGTTAGTTCAAAACATAAACTGGCAAAAATAATGGTAGAATGAAAAATATAAATTAACTCCAAAATAAACATTACATAGATAAATATTACATAAATTCAACATTACATGTTATTAAAAATATGTTGTTCGGGACGTTGCAACATTCTTATAATATCTTCGACTGATCTTTGAATCGTCACATCCACTTCAATCAAACCTTTTGTTGAGTAACGGTAAAACGCACTCCACATCACCTTCAAATCATCATCCGTCTTCAGTTCAAGCATGGTGAACTGTATATTCCCTTCGTTGTCAATCGCGGGTGAACGGTACTCGAGCTCGACAACTCTTCGATTTTTTAGATATCGCAGGAAAGTATTCAGTTTGATTTTCAGATCAACGAGAAATATGTTCTCGCAAATCCGAAATTTAAGTGGAGATTTTACTCCATTGAAATACACAAATGCAAGATGAGGATATAGATTCATTCCGATTTGTGCAAAGAAAATGGAATGAGAGACCCTATTTATAGAACTCGTAGAGTAATAAGGACCTTACAAACATGATCATATCTTCAAGAAATATTACGAAGATACACCTCCGGATCCGTCTCTCTTTTTAAAAAATAACGGTCGCTCCGGAGATGCATATGTGGACGATCCTCAGTTTTATTTTTTAAATGAATAAAAAAGTGTGTCTGGAAATACATCTCCGGTCCGCCTTTTTTCAAAAAATAAGGGTCGCTCCAGAGATGCATTTACATATGTTCCCTGTTTTATTTTTTTAATGAATTAAAAGGTGTGTCCGAAGATGCATCTCCGAGTCCATCCAAAAATTATGCATAACATAACAACGCTAATTATGCAGAGCAGAATTTTAAAACACAAAAATCATTCAAAAAATACCATCCAATTTTATAACATTATGCAATGCGTTACTTATTAAAAAATGTTACATTGTTAGATTACAATGAAAATACATCAAAAGTTGAGGTACTACCTAAATCTATCGGTGGCTCGATCTTTGACCTTTCCTTATTTACTTCTTGTTCAATGTCGCTCAACTTGGTGAACTCTTGTATCCTTTCAAGAAAGTGATTCGACCATGTTTCAACATCTTGTGTGAAATGTGTCGTCCAGTCCGGTGATGTGTTTGGTATAGGACATCCTGATTTCAAATAAACCTCAACAAAATATTGTTGTTTTGATAGCCAACTAATACACATGATGCGTTTGGATGGATTATGAGATGACTTACTCTGAAGTGGAAAGAATGTTTCAGAGAAACCATATCATCTTAAATTAATGCACACCGAATTCATCAGTGCGTGTCGCGATCGATGATTATGACTTGTGGCATGTTTTTTTGGGTCCTTCAACATACTCTTGCATATTTCCAAAACCCATGTAACATTCTCCTCTTTTTTGGATTCCAAAAATTCAAAATCGACTGAATAAGTCATCTCCGTAAAAGTAACACCAATAATTTTCAAGAGTTGAAGTTTATACTTGTTTGTTTTGTATGTTGAGTCAATTATGAGTATGGAGAAAAAGGTGTTGAAAAACTTCACGGAATTTAGATGACTACAAAATATATCTCGAACAGTGACTTTATCCTTACATACTCTGTACCTCGATACATATTTTTCATCTTTCAAAAGCTTTAACAATTGTTGCATCTCAGATCTTGTCTTCTTGCCACCTTATTGTCTCGAGCATGCACATTGTATATTTGCTTGATATTTGAAACATTTAGAGGTCTTTTCCGTTTCAAAGTCGCGAGTATGTTCTTCGGAGCCACCATGATTAATGTCATTTCTGAAACAAGTTCCCTCTCCTCCGACACAAGGCAATACAATGGGATGGCCAACTAGCTTGTTAGTCAATGCATGATTATGTATACCAGAAATCACATTAAATTTCCATGTCTCATCCGCCATATGGTATACACGCAATTTAAACGAATACTCACATTTCCTTGATCTAGTGTCACCTCGTATCAACTTCCTAATCTTTGGTTTGTACGTGCCATTTCTTCTGCATACCATTGTTACAAATGTTTGTCTTCTATCCGAACCATTGTCGGACCTTCCTATTACAACATCAAACCCTAATTTTATGTCCTCCCTACGGACCCATTGTACCACTACATCGGTCAGTCGAGCATCCGGTTTAACATCATCATTCACTTCATCTGGTTGAACATCGTCATTCTCTTCATCTGGTTTAACAATATGCTTCACTTCAACCGATTTAATATCCACACTCACAATAGCTTTTGGGAAACATATTCGTGTTCACCATATCTATCACCACCAATAATAGAAAAGCAGTGTTACATTTCAAACTATCAGGACAATCCAAAGATGCACATCCGAAACTCACCTAACTTCGTCCAAAAATGCATCTCTGGAACGTTTTTTTTTCATCAAAAAACTAAGATTAATGCATGGAATGAAGGATGAAATGAATGATATTTATCTGTAATTCTAGCTTGTTTTGCTCCATTTGAAGTGATGAAATACAAGAATGATGTTTTGATGTTGAAAAATTGATTGAAAATGAGAGAAACTTTTTCAACGGTTTTGCAATGGTTTCTTCTTTTAGCATGAAGAAGAAACTCATGCAAGGTGGTGTTTTACTGAGATGTTATTTATATCATTTGCGTGAAAAACAAACCCATAAATGAGTTAAGGTGGATTTCGGAGATGCATCTTTGGATACACTCAAATATGATATATTTGGACTATTTTTTTTCAAAAATTAAGGTGGAACTCAGAAAAAAAAAAAGATGTGAGTGATCTTGTGTGCGTTCGGAGATGTGCATCTCATGACGCCTAAGACATTTTTGAATTTTCAAGAATATGAGACACACCACTAAACATGGAAAGAGCATTTCCATTACAAATGCCAATTTATATAGAAGATTTTTCTATAAATGGACCATAAACACCACTTTCTATGTCCATATTAAATTACATCATATTTTCTTAAAATAAATTAAAGGAAGCAAAATCCACTGATTCTTAATTAAAACTAATATAATCTCAAATTAAAATTAAATATAATTATTACAAAATAAATTAAATATTTAATTCACTTCTTCATTCTTCTCTTGATTCGTCCTCATCAAAGTGGGTGTAGAAGTAGTAGAAGTTATGACCAGGTCAATATCTCTGATTATGATAATACAATCTGATTAAGGGCAATCAAATAGCTTAAAAAAACATGAATTTTACTTCTATTGTAACTAACTTAACATAAAAGCTCATACATATCTTTTTATTATAACATACACCATCATATTAATATATTTTTTATTAATATTATTTTCGTGCATAATATTATTCTCTTACATAATTAATATTATTCTCTCACATAATTAAGTAACATTTCACTTATTCACTTAAAAAAATAATATATTGATCATTAATAATATACTAGACAAAAAAAATCTTATATTTATTTAATATAAAAATTATATTCAACTAATAATTTTATTACTACAGCTAACACAATTTTAATACCAATTTTGTAAACAATTACATACTCAAAGAAGTTATTTGTTCTACCAATTTATATATAAAAAGTTAATAATTATTTCTGCATTTTTTCTTACATATTTTTACAAGTCAAGTTTAGTTAATAAAAAATGAATTCATTTTTCTTTAAAATCGAGTAAACATGTAATTTTTTATCAGTAAAAATATATTTAAAAATATAATTTTTCATATGAGGATAATGAATTTGTTTGTTTTAACTTTAAAAAAGTGAATTTATATTTTCAAAAATAAATTTTATAAAATCGTTTTTCAAAATATTATAATTTTTTATATTTATTTTTTCTAAATTGAAAGATTTATTTTAACATTCTATAACATAAACATTATTGAATATCAAAACATAATCGAAATCATAATTTTTAAAAATTTGTATCTCAATAATGATTTTTTATAAAAAAGATATTTGAAATGATTTTAATATTAAATAATTTTTTAAAATGTTGATATATAAATTCTTTTTTAATAAAATAATAAAATATTTAAAATAATATTTTAAAATAACTATTCAAACTAAATTTCATTTGAAACTTTTAAAAATAATTATTTAAAATAACATTATAAAAATAGTTATTTAAAATAACATTATAAAAATAGTTATTTAAAATAACATTATAAAAATAATTATTTAAAATAACATTATAAAAATAACTATTAATTTTTAAGAAAAGGCAAAGCAGACAAATACATTAAACTACTTTAAATATAGATTAAAGTAGCCAATAAAATTGTCTTTAAAATCAATAGTTAAAATTTAACTTATCAATAACATTTAAGATATTGTACATTTAGAACATTTTCAACAACTTTTTTTAGAAGATTCTATTTATGTTGCGTCAAAGTTTATACATATTTTATTTAAATTCTATTAATAATGATATGATACTTTATTATACAGCAAATATTAACGTTAATATTGTATTTTATTTAATATAATTTTCCTAAAGAAATATAATACTAAGTATCATTAAGTCAAAATAAAAACATAGATACTTTTGTTCCGTGGAAAAAGAAAATTAAACAAAAATTGAAATTAAAACAAACAAAAAATCTAAATCTTCAAATAAATTATGAAAATGAAGTTTTTTAAAAATGGTCATACAAGAACAAAAACTAAAACTTCAAACAAATTATAAAAACCATATTTTCCAGAAAAGGTTATATATCGATGAATACACATGCATTAATTATAATCGCTCTAGTCATATTTATAAGAAAATCTTTGTTTTTTGAATTCATTGAATAAGCATTGTATCTACAAAATATAGACCAAATACATTAGTTATTGAATAAATCTATTTTTTTTTATAAATAAAATCAGAGATAGTATATTTCAATTTTCATTGAGGTGGTTGTTGATTGGGGTTGAAATGAATAGATTGACATTCAAATTGCTAAGACCTGAAAATTTATTTATTTATTACAACAATCACCCTCATTATTAACCCTATGAAAGTTCAAGACCAATTTTAAAGAAGGAAAAAACGCAGAGAACTATAATTCGTTACAATAAAATAACTCAAGAAGTGCTGGGACAATTTCATCTTATAATTCATCTATACCCTCACGTCCAAAACAAACTATTGTCTTTTCCCTATATATAGTTGATAGTTTCCTTATCCTCTTTGTGTTTTACTAGTTTGTCTATTTATTTACTAGTTTGTCAATCTATCAAGCATTCTATAGAGTGCTTCTCTCAACAACTCATAACACAAGATACCAATTCAGTGAAGAGTGGATAGATGTTTGCAACTTGTGGGCTTGACGACAAAAATAGCATATATTTTCTCAAATATCGTGAAATCGGTAACATTTTTGAATAAAAGAAGAAAACTGATACTTGATATTCTTCTCTATTTGCTAACTACCCTTTTAGTTTTCTTGTCACTGATGTTATATGTTCTCTCCATCATAGAACCGAAGGCTAGGAGAGTCTGTGGGGAAATAACTAAGAGTTTCATCAAAAAGTAACCACAAAGCCAATAGTTGTGGGTGAAAAGAATCAATCTTTTCCTGCAAAATAAGAGATGCAACAATCAAGCTACTTTGCTTAACATCAGCAGCAGGTAATGAAGTTAATATAGAGGGAGAATAGTGCAAGTATCAATTGGAACTGAATGCAGCATCAGTTCAAAAAAATTAACAATCTTTGGTTTTTCATGTCCTAAATTCAGAGACAGAAATCAGATTTGGATCTAACACAATCGCGTTTTCATGCATTCGTTGCAGTAGTGGATTGCAGGCCGTCCGATCAAAAAATTGGAGGGCTCACATTTTACCAGTGTGATTTGACGAATAATACACGGTTGCAATTGTGGCGTCTGATTTTAATCAAACGGCCTGCGATTTCAGAAAATGCGTGAAAACACGACTGCAAAGATTTGTAATCCATGGAAAACCTAAAGCTATTAGCTACTATCATCGGAAAGTTGTCAACCTATATTTTGGGTTAGGTCCATAACCATCATAAGGGAAAATAACTATTAGTACAGAAGTTGGGGCATTTATCTAGATTCTGATTTTGGACTTGTTTCTAGCTAGTGCATTAAGCACATTAAATAAGAAAATCATGAGATAGAGAAAGGCATTGTTCCTATCTGGGAGCTTTGTAACACCAGATTGCCTTCCTTAGTTTAGGAGGAAAAATAGAGAAAAGAGATAAAATAATCCAAAATTAATAGAAAATAATGTTTTGGATAACTTGGTAGATGAATGAGCTAAATGCTAAAGCGGAGAAGAAATGTACCGTTAAATAAAGATAAGATAAGCAGAAAAACATGAACGCAACTAACTCAGCAGGATAGATAAATGGTGCAAAAAGGAAAGCAAACAATTTCTACACGACAAATACTAGGTATTTGAGTAGAGGTGAATTTTATATTCGAAAACAAAATAATACCTTTATGAGGGAAAAACTGGTCATGAAATGCTTGTATATTTTTACAGGCAGATGTAGTAAGCAAAGGCAAGCTGTTCTTCACATCAAAGAAATCAGTTCCATTGATTGATAAATACTTTTGGCGAAAGCAAGAGAACTTTTCACCAGCTTCCCGTTGAAAATCAGACACAAGAGGTAAATTTCTAATCCAAACGTCCTCTGCGATTTGTGTACCAGAACGTGCTAACTTCAATGCAGAGCTTTTTGTTGCCAAAAAAGCTGGATTAAAATAAGTCACAGGTAACATGCAAGAGTTTAAGACTAGGAATCTTTGATTTCAATCAGTCACACATAATAATTGCATCAATTTGAGCATGGCCATCAGTACTTTACAAAACATGTGAGTCATATCTCTATTCGGTACAAAATTGGATACAACCGATACAAACCTCTATTGTTTATCCATTTTAGACACGACTCTCATACTGAGTTTTGATTCATTATATTGAATCCTGATTCACTATGATGAATTCTGATTCATTCCAATCCAATGAATCACAACAGAATGAATCACAACCTAAAAACTTAGTGTAGTGAGACACTATTTTTGTCAGCTATGTATAGCCAGCCATTTTTCTTATGCCTTGAATCTTAAGTTATTTTCAGGTTCTAATATGCAATGTAGTCAAGCACGAGATCTTAAGTAGGATCGGTCAATTTGTGAAAGATAGTAAAACTCAGATATTTAGCACGGCATGCGAGATCCGACCGAAGGCAAAAAGGGTAATTTCATACATATATACATACACACATACACAAAAACATGAAAATCATTAATACATGCCCAGAAAAAAGACCCAACATGTATTTTTACGATCTTGCTTCAAAAAGCTCGATCTTGACCATACTTAAAATGATCTTTCTCTGATAATGTTATTAACAAAAGGTTTACCGTTGTATGGAGCTGCAAAGATAATGTTAGCTGGAAGACCAATTCCAAAGCCAGCAAGAGTGATACCAACATTGAATCCAACACCACAACCAGAACCAACATAGCCAACAACTTCAGGACCAAATCCAGGACCCCATCCAACACCACAACCTACTCCGAAACCCATTCCATAAAAGGCTCCATAAGTTGGATGAACAGGGTTCCATCTTTTATATCTTCTGAATAATCCTTTTATAATCATTACAACCTAAACAAGTGAAAACATTGCAGTTATAAGTAATCGATAAACTAGCACACAACATGTTTGTTGAAATGACAATGATAAACTTTCATTCAAGCTACTAAACAAGTGAAATTTTACTAAAATCACGTTTTGAAAAGCAATTTTGATAATCTACAATTTGAAATACACACACAACTAAATATAAAATGGAAAGAGAATTGTGACGACTTACGAGGGGAAAATTAAGTTGAAATTATAACTGCTTTGGAAGAAGCAAATAGAAAGGATTGGAGATTTTGAGCCGAAGCTAAATTCACAAAGAACCGCAAACGCCAAACGAAATCAGAGAAATAATATTATCCATTCCGGTCATTTTTGATTGAGTTTGATTGAGTTTTGATTTTTGATTTTTAAAAATATTTTATAAATCAGTTTTGAAAAATAGTTTTTAAAAAAATTAATTGAATAAAAATGAATATTTTAAAAATACTAAAATCTAATCTTTTAAGTTTTATAGTAAATTACTCTAATATATATCAAACTTATATATAATTTTATCAAGGATAAGATAAGTTAATATACAATCTGTATATTTAAAATTTTAATTATTTAATATTTTATTAATCATTTGAATATATATATTAATGTTTTCGTGTAAAATAACTCTAATACAAATCATAACGGTATATTAAAAATAAAGTGTAATATGACGCGATACACGAGTCTCATTGATTAACGGTGTAAAAATATTTTATTTTATCAGTGCATATTTCTTTTTTCATATATATATATATATATATATATATATATATATATATATATATATATATATATATATATATATATATATATATATATATATATATATATATATATATATATATATATATATATATATATATATATATATATATATATATATATATATATATATATATATATATATATATACTCGTTAAAAATTAAATGGATCTATCTTAGCAAAACTCATATATAATATATTTATTTATTATTAATTTAATTTTTTTATAACATTCAAATCAATGTTATTTAATTTATTTTAGGATCTACAGTAATTTTTAAAATAAATAAAATATCAAAATAAAAATAAAAATATTTGGTATTGTAATATAAGGGAGCAACATTGAATCAATAAAAATTAAGGGATCTAAAATAAAATTTAAATATAATCAAGAGTTTAAATAAATAATGCCAAATAAAAGATATAATAATTTTAATGAGTCATCAAATATAGACTATATTAAAAACATAAACTTTATCAATTTAAATATATTTTTATAAATTTACTTTTGATTAAAAATAATTAATTAAGAGAGTTCTATATTAAATTGGATTTTTTTATAGGATTAAAAATAAATAAAAAATATGATACAGAAAAAAACTCATAAATATGTTAAAATGAAATTAAAAAAACACATAACATTGTTATCGTGATGCTATATTAAAAAAATTGACAAACTTGCAAAAAAAAAATATATATATATATTTAGAGTAATGTCATTAATGAAAAATCATTATTTTCCATATATTTTCAAAACACCAAATAGAAAAGAAAAACATCAAAAAAATATTTCCACCTTTTAGTTTTTAAAAACAGAATATTAAAATTAATTATGAAAATTCTATGACATAAAAGTCTTATCAAACAAATTTATACAGTTTTTAGAAATCAATTCAAAAAGGTCCTAAGTATTTAATTTTTCTCTCTCAATTTTAATTCGATTATCTTAATTAAAAGAAAACTAATCATATATATATTTTTAATATTATTTAAAAAGTATAAGATAATACAACAACTATTTTTTTTGTCAAGATACAGCGACTAATTTTTTTTATCAAGATACAACGATTAATTTATTAAATATTATAAATTCAATCAACTAAGTTAACTTTTAATGGAAAACTAATTAATTTCTAACCAAAATATAAGTAATATATATTTATATTACTAATATCTAAATTAATATTTTAATTTATGAAAATTAAATTAAATAATAATAATAATATTTAAAAAATTGTTTTTATAAAATTATATTTAAAATTACAAAAAAAAATTATTCTTTTAAAATATAAAACAAAAATTAATTTATCAACTTTCAATATTTTTTACCATAAAAATTAAAACTATCAACTCTCAAACTTTTTTAACTAAAAAAAATGTTGAAAAAATACTTGATAAAATTAGATAGATGTGTAAAAATAAGGTTGAAAAACTCGATAAAATTAGATAGATATGTAGCATAAGTTACGGTGTCAAATTATAAAAAATCTCAAAAAATCGTAATGAAAAAACAAAACCAATTTTAAAGATGACAAATAGAAATTAAATTTGATCGATAACAATAAAAAATTCCTTTAAACCAATATATATATATATATATATATATATATATATATATATATATATATATATATATATATATATATATATATATATATATATATATATATATATATATATATATATATATATGAGTTTAATTGAAATACACCGACATAGTAAAAGAATTTTACACCGTCAGTTAGTCATAGACGTCGGATATTAAAAGAAGTTTGACTTTTATTTTAAAAATCTATAAAGTAATACAAACGGATGATGGTGATGAATCGACGGTGTAAAACTTTTTACACTGACAGTGTATAATAATTAATATCTCTCTCTCTCTCTCTCTCTCTATATATATATATATATATATATATAGGGATATTTTTATTCCAAGAGTAAATTATTAAAATTTACTCCACATCTTGATCATAAATTCATGGTTAAAAATAATCGGTAATTAAAAACGAAGAGAGAGAAAAAACTAATATAATATATATATATATATATATATATATATATATATATATATATATATATATATATATATATATATATATATATATATATATATATATATATATATATATATATATATATATATATATATATATATATATATATATATATATATGGTCGAGATCAAATGACACCAATGTGTCAAACTTAGTAACATGACACATGCAATAACTCTTCATCCTAAGTCCGTATAATAATATCCGTTGTTGGATTGTAAGCTATCATCATAAAGATCGTGTCTATAAAATTTCACATCAATCAAAAATCTTTTGATACGTTTAAGAGAATGATAAAAATTAACGGGTTTCATGAAGTTTTGTAAGACCTTAATTTTTATGTATCTCGTTGATATGTTCGATGATTTTTAATTGATATTAAATTTTATAAACATTATATATATAATAATAATTTTCAATCTGACGGTAAATTTTGTTATACAAATATGCACTAAAGCGTTTCAAATGTGTCATATTACTAAATTTGATACCTTAACGTGATTTGATTCTGACACACACACACACACACACATATATATATATATATATATATATATATATATATATATATATATATATATATATATATATATATATATATATATATATATATATATATAGATAACTCTACCGATAATGACTAATCAGAGTCATAAGAGAGTCACATTGGATGACTTATTTGCCTAATAATTTCTCTCCTTTTTACTTTTACTTGTCATCCTTTTTATAGTGATCTCTTAACATGAACTGGGACAAGGCTGATAAAGGCACTTCAATGCAATTGAATTGAATGGTCATAACAATGAATAATCATCAATTAAGGGATTTACGGAACATGTTTAGACATGTTGACATTGTGAGGATAAATGCAAATAAAGATGTGTCAGAGATATCTCGACTTCGGGGCGATTTAGATAGCTTTTTATGGTGTATGTAATAGCCTAAAACCTGCATGAAATTTTAACGTATAATTTAATAAAATTGCAACCACAAAGGGTGTCACACACATCAAAAACAAATTTTTCTCCATAACACTGGTTACATCAATTCACATTTAACCTGTCATCGCATGCTTACCTTCACTTAGGGTCATCGCAGCGGAATCATTATCAATCAATTTAAACATAATAAATGCAACTCAAGGCATATAGTCTCAAAACTCAAACTTTCATAACGCCACATAAGAGTTATAAATTCAACTCATCACAATATCGAGATCTTATCAATCATAAATGACGACTTCAACAAAACAAAAGAAGTGAAAACAAACGTCTCCAGTCATATGTTACATTGACCAGGGTAAGACCCTACTAAAGAGAAATGACAAAATAATGGGAAGCCCCTCCAAGAGTTACCTTCCACTTACTCCAGCTATACTACTCATGAGTATCTGCACGATTCTCACGAAAAGGAAACATTCAAACATAAGGGATGCGAATTCATTTCAATAATAAATGGTATATAATAAAGAATAGAATACAACATCTACACAATCATGCATAACAACATATCACATCACACTCAGATCATCATCAACATCATACACGACAACATCTCAATTATCATTAACATCATACACAATCACATCTCAATTATCATCAACATCATACGCAATCATATCTCAATTGTGATTAACATCATATGCAACAATATCTCAATTACAAATGCAACACTTATGCAATATACTCAACACCAAGTCGACATGCATGTGGTACCAAATATTAACATTCATGTTCATCTCACTCCATGATCCCCACCATAAGATCAATTCTCTCATGGAACCGGGGAACACCAAAAATCGCTACCATGACCATAGGTAACGCTTCACTAATCCCATATAATAGGAATTATCTACTCACATCTGATCCATCACAATAGGATCAAGGCTCACCAAAACTCGTTACTATCACCATAGTTAACGCTTCACTAATCCCCCACAATAGAAATTAGCTACTCGCAACCGATCTATCACCATAGGATTGAGGCTCACCAAAATTGGACTGAAGTCCGTACACCATGATGCATGACTCTCAATTAACATGCATTAACACATCAAGATTCACCAAAAGGATCCTCACACACATCTCATCATTTATGCATCACATCATTCATCATACAACAATCATTTTATGTTACCACGTAAATAATATTAACAAACAACATCAACTCATCAACACCTTAACATCATTATCATAACATCATCGACAACAACATCATTATCACACCATGATATTATAGCAATGCAATGATTCATCAACCAAATATATAAACCAATATAGTTATCAATATAGTAGGCATGTGAATAATATTCAAACATCTCAACAATCACTACCATGTTATAGGTCTGAGCATTATCTTTCTAACACTTCAAACGACATAAAAATCGAACTTACAGAATGAAAGTTATGACCAAAATCGTCGGGATATACCAACAATTCATTAATCGAACATATGAACAAAAAATTCACAAACAAAGTAGGCATATGAATAATACTAAAAAAATTCACCTATCACTATCACATTATAGATCCGAGTATTAGCTTTCTAACGCTTCAAACGACACGTCATTTGGGTATACGGATCAAAAGTTATGGCCAAAATCGTCGAACATTGCAAAACAACATTCTGGCCGTTATGTGTCGACACATAACATCTATAGGTCGACAAATAACATTTATAGGTCGACACATACCATCTATATGTCGAAACATAACATCTATAGATCGATATATATACTACATTTTTAAATTCTGTATATTTTGTCTTATGTGTTGACTGCATGTATCGACCTATGACCTATACAGGACGGCACATGACCTTCATAGGTCGACCTATAATATGAAAATTTTCCCAAAAATCAGCTTTTAAACCATCCAAATACTCCCTCATATGTCAGAAACTTATGCTACGAAAGTCCATCAATTAAAATCCAATTTCTCATGGTTATAGCTTCCTAATTTATCAATTACTCCATAGTTTTCATGAATCAATATCATATTATAACACATCATCATACTGATCATCTCTAATTCACCAAATAACACAAATCAAGGTTAAAACCTTCAAACATCAGTCAATGGCATAACATCATCAACACCATCAAACAAACATATGCATACATATGATACATGGACTTCACACCAAATTCATCATACAATCAACAATTATAACATGGAAACCAGAATTTAGATCTAGAACACACAATCCTAAGGAGGTTAAGGGTTCCTTCATTCTACCATTTTACCACACTCTTTACTATCGGAACAAATTCCCACTCTTACCTTAATTCTTTGCAAAAATTCTGAAGTGGAACATTCACTCTCTTAGCCTCTTCCCCTAGCCTTCTTCCTCTTTTCTCCAAATTTTTACGTACGATGCAATTTTGATTCCTTTTTCCCAATTCCCTTATTTTATAGTAACCCTCTTTCTCCCAATAAATTTTTCCTATTCTACCCTAACTTAACTTTGTAATTACCACTTTGCCCTCAAAATCTCTACACACTCTCCTTTTCTTATTATTTAATTAAATAATCAATTAAATCATTATTTTAATTATCTAAAATAACTCTAAATTGTTCTAGATTAATCATATGGTCACAACCCCTTAAATATTCTCCCATCTCAATGACACATACCTCACCAACATCCAACAATAAAGTAATGAATTATTGTCAAGTGTTATGTCATGTTGATGAATTTTAATAAACACTATATGATGTGTTTCATCCAATTTGAATTGTGTTAATTTTTTTATATTGAAAAAGAAATCATTAAAAAACTAATTTTTATTTAAAACACAACTCACAAATCAAACCCAACTCAACCCATAAATGAACGTGTCGGTTTTGATAATGAAATTGTGGGTTAGACAACGAACCCAACCCATTAAAGTTTAAATGGGTTGGGTAACGGGTTAGCCCAAACCTGATCCAACCTAACTTATGTACACCCCTAGAAGTAACATGAATGAATGCATAAGAAGTCATGTTTGATGAGTGTTGTTACTGTTATTTTTATTGATGTTGTAACATGAATTGATTATAATGTGTGATGAATGATGTGATGCATAAATGGTGAGATGTGTATGAAGATCCTTCTGGTGAACCGTTTTGTGATAATGCATGTTGTTGAGAGTCACACATCATGGTGTACGGGCTTCAGTCCATTTTTGGTCTACTCTGGTCCTATATTGGGGATCGAGAGCGAGTAGCTGGTTTCAGGTGGGAATCAGTGAAGTGTTACTTATGTTGATGGTAACAATTTGATGTGCTCTGGTCCTATGTTAAGGATCAGGAGAGAAATGAACCTAATTGTTCATGAATGGTATCACATGCATAATGAGTTAGTTATGGAGTACATTTACATATATGATTGTATATGTTGTTGATTATTCATGATGTTGATGATTATAAGTGATTATGCACATGGTGTCATGAATTGGGTGTGAGAATATGTTGTTGATGGTTATGTAATGAATGTGTGTTTGATGTGTACTCTCTACTTTAGTATTCTTTACACTGTTTATATTGGTTTGTTGTTTCTCACCCTCTTTGCTTTCATGTTGTCCATCATGGACATCTTGCAGATACTCAAGAGTAGAATTTTCTGTTGTAAGTGGAAGTTAGCTCCTGGAGTTACTTCTTTTAGTTGCATCGTTGTTTTAGAAGTCTTGCTCTGATCCTGTAACATCGGGTTGGGAAAGTTTGTTTGCTTATTATATTTGTTAGAGTTTAATTGTTTATTCAGTTTATGTTGGAGTTATTCAAAGAGTTGAAAATGATAACTTTTTACTTTGAAAATAATTTCTTATGATTTGAAAATTGAGACTAAAATTCTAAGTTGCAACGTTTTGTTATTTGAAATAAATCAATATTGTCGCAATGATACCCTAAGTGAAGGTGAGCGTGCGATGACAGGTGTTGTATGATGTTAATATTTTTCGCTGCGTGTTTGTTAAATGTTTGATTTATTAAAGGTTTTGTCGGTGGTGATACCTTAGACTGTCATGCAATGCTTAATATATAAGTTTCAAGGTTTAAGGTGTTACACTGAACCCCTTATCCATAATGATACATACATGCAACCACAAGAAATTACTCATACTTTAACCTTTGACTTTTACAACAATCCTCAACTCAGCTATAACTTTTGAACATCAGAACAACAATTTTCGTTTAATCCACCACAACATTCACCCAAACTCCACCACCTAACTTCAACTTTTAAAAATCCCAATAACAAACCTCTTCAAACCCTCATTTTTCAACTTATAATAACAAATTTATCTCCACAAACAGACTTTTACAACCTCACAACTGAAATGTCAAATCCACCACCAATACATCCACAAAACATGTTCACGCCCAGTGGCGGATCTTGAGGAGAATTTTGAGGGGTGCGAAAAATAAATTTTTGAGGGGTGCGGAAAAATGAAAGATCTAAATAAGTATATATTTTTTAAATTATCAATATTTTTTAGATGATGTGGTAATTATTTAAAGTTAAAATTTTCACAAGTACAAAGGTTCTTCTACTACATTTTGAGAGAGAAAAAACAAAAAATTTGGTGGAACTAGGAGTTTAACCCTTGACTTAAAGGAAAAAATGCAATTTTTACCACTAGGTCATGGGGAGTTGAAGGGTGTTATAGCTCCCTCTCGCCCCCATATAAATATGCCACTATTCACACCTTACAACAAATTTGATTTTGAAATCGCGTTATTTATAAAAACTATGCATCGGATATCAATTAATTTTGCAGACTTGCAAAATGTCTTTGATCCATCATCATTTGATAGGGATCAACAACAAGGTATATATATCGTCACTATGGAACCAACAATCACCTCTAAATCTAACAACGACGACCTTAGTTTTTTTTTATAATTTAATATTTTTATTATTTGTAATATTTATATTAATATCTAATTTTTATTAAATAATTATAATCACATTTACAATTAAAGGATATGTCAAAAACATCTACATTGTAACACCAATAAATATCCTAAAAGAAAGAAAATTTTAAAAATAGTTTAGAAAGAAAAGTATTTTAGAATAGGCCCAACTTAAGGAGCAGGCCACCAAGGCTTCCCCGCCCTAGGCCTCAATTTTTTTAAATAAGATATTTATTAAGAGTATTTCTTAATGCACCCTTTATATTTCTTAGCCACCACGCAAAATTATTTAAATGTCCCTGGTTTCCGGAGATACATCTCCGGACGCACCAAATTCTGAATGAACATTGAAATACTCTAGAGATACATCTCTGTAACAATTTAAAAGATACGATACATCACACTCAGAAGCCATTACACACGTGAATTAGACCGGAGATGCATCTCCGTGCATATTTCAGAGGTACATCTTTGTAATGTATCAGAACATAACTTTTCATGTTATGCTATGTTTATGTGTATTTAGATGCAGATTTAAACCATACCATACAATTGAAAATAAAAAATAGACGTACATAAATCTAGATGGTCCAAAAATTATACATATATATAAGACAAATAAATGTCAAAAATTCCAAAGAACCGAGATCAATAAACTATGATGATGTCTAAATAAAATACAGACCATAGTACTACTGCTATATACTAATATTATATTGTGATGCCTGACTACCTCTCATCTACCTCCTCGGCCATTAATCTCCCCCTTCCTATGATGTGTTTCCTATAGTACCAAATGACTCTCAAAATCAACAAACATATCATATATCAGTCTACGTGTCAAAGCAGGAGGAGCAGAGGCAACAAGGTGTCTGGGAATGGTCGAGTGTAGCCAAATTGTCGCATGATGTGCTCGGGAAGATGATAACCAGTGAGACGTGATCCACAGACCAACCATCAAGAGTATATCATTAACTCGTCAAATGGTCGCATCTGACGATGATCAACATAGATGTTGAAATGCATGTCCTCAGCAACCAAATAGTCAAGATACACTCTGAAAGGCTCAGTCGCCTTGTTCCTCCTGTGCGGGGAAAAACAAGTAGCACACAACATATCCTCAGTGTAAGTCTTAACACTCGCCCAACCGGAGACGCGCAGAAAGTACTGGATGATCCAAGCCTGAAATGAAAAGTTTGGATCACACGAATTATCAGTAATGGCTTTGCATGAAGATGAAATGAAAATGACAAAGAAATATTAAAATACCAATAATTATTATTGTCAATCGTGTCACGCTGCTTGTGATCTACTTCATCTTCAACATACAACCCTCTCTCAACTTCGAATACATGTAGACCAAATAAACGGCCCCCTAGTTGTACTCATGGATCCTCTCGAAATCCAAGAAGCACCGCAGGTAGATGACATATGTATAAGTGGAACTCTTAGTCTTATCCAAATTGTTATTCGCCTCCTCTTTGTCAACCGCTAGATAGTCTACCATTATCTGATGTATCTCATCTTTGGTAATCCTCTTATGACCTATAAGTCTCCTCCTGATCGGAAGATGTAGCAAACATGAGACATCATCGAGTATGATATACATCTCACCAAGTAAGAGATGAAATGACGAGGTCTCCGAGAGTCATCTCTCCATGAATGCATTAAGCATCATGTGGTTGACCGTACTATAACCGGACATGCACAAGTCCTTTAGGCCAGATAAGTACAAAATTTCCTGAAACCAGTCCTCATTTGGCTGAGGCAAGCTAGGAATCTTCCTTCTGCGGTTACTAAAATTTAGCAGATCACGCTTCTAAAAAAATAATAATCAATGTCAGAAATTTGTCAATTAAAATTAACGTAAATAAAAAATAATGATTCCAACTAATACTACATCTCCGTCCCAAATATGTCTGGAAGTATGGTTTGGATACAGAGGCAGTAGTAACAAATCAACAAGGCCTCCGCCAAATTCCTCTTGAAGGTGTGAAAAACACAAGAAATCGGGGGTTTGAATTGGGGTTTACAAGCAAAAGCTTTTTCCAAAACAAGAACACCACTAAGAAGTTAATAACAAAGAGATAAAACTACGAGTATTTTTATCCTGGTTCGCTTGAAACTCAAAGCTACTCTAGTCCACCCACAAATGTGATTTCGCCTTATACGCAAGGACTTAATCCATTATAATCAACAGATTACAATAATCATAAAGAATAACCTTCTTTGTCTTTTCAAGGATCCAACTATACCCTAGTCTCCTTAAGGACTCACAAAGAACAACCTTCTTTGTCTTCTCAAGGATAACCTCCTCAAGGAATCAAACAAATAGTTTGAATAATATTTTTTGTGTTACAAGATGCTTCTACACAAGCAGATTTTACACAAATGAATAAAAAACACTTAAAGAAAAATAGTGTACAAAAGAATGATAACTTTTCACAAAGAAATAGACTTGTCAAAATATTATGTCACCGACGTTTTTTATTCAAGTCTCCAAGTTTCACTTACATAGAATAAGAAGAAGACTGTTGGAGGGAAAATGTGGAAAGCTCATAGAATGGTTGTCCACTGCTGGATGGGAGATGAGTGATATTGTGTACCGTCCTTCACCCATAAAATCAGTGACATGTGTGATGTATAGTACTGCCATTGCCCACAAAATCAGGTAGTGGAATGATGTTTGATTTGTACTATGTACTATTTGATCACATTCCCATTTGATATTATCTTCAAGTTCATTAGCTTCTGATGAAAGTTGATGAATCATGAAATAAAGAAACATAAAGATGGATTCAGAAACTTCAGAATCTTTTGTCAGAACCTTGACAGCGTCAGTAGTCTGGCTTGAGATCTTCAAAATCTTAAGAGTCTTCAGAATCTTCAATAAGAACCTTGATAACTTCAATAGTTTGCCTTGAGATCTTCAGAATCTTCAGCTACATAGCACAACTTCAAAAGCTTACCATTCTTCAAAAGTTTGGTGATCAGAGTCACATCTAGAAGCATGAGCTGAGAGAACATTGTAGTAGCAACATAGTGCCTTACCAAAAACTTCTCAGGAGTGAATTAGCATAGAAGCAGAAAGAACATTGCAGCAGCAATATTGAATATCTTTAAGAACTTCTAATATCTAGCGCAAAAGAGGATTTGGATCACATAGTTCAGAAACTGATGACGTTGCACATCATATATCCAGAATTAGAACTGGCTGTTAAAGCTACACAATAACAAACCATTAGGGTACCAAAATTGTTCTCACACAAATACAATATTGTTATCATCAAAACTCAAGGTATAAATGCAGAACCAAATTTTGTTCTAACAATCTCCCCCTTTTTGATGATGATAAAACATGTATTTTGATGAACAGTTTTGTACATGGTAATCATAAAAGAATACATCTTATAGAAGCACAAAGCTCCTCATTCGATGTATAATCTTATAAAGATAAAATCATAATGAAATAATACTTTCATGATTAACCTTTTTGAAGTACCAAAGTGAATTTTCAATCAGAATCTGATTTATCTTCAGAAGTTGATTGATGTTGTCCAGAGCACTGGTTTGATAATATCATAATTATGATAAGCTTCACTTCAGAAGCTTTGTTGAGTTCTTTTGAAGAAGCTTTAGAGTTGGTTATCTTCTTATAAGAACCTTGACTTTTTAAGTCTGATTACTATAGAGGAAACTCTTCCTTATAGCTAGATGCCAATTCCATGATTTTCATAAAGAAATTTCAGAAGCACTTTGATGCTTAATACTCAATGTTCTAGGTTCAGAACATGAATATTAGTTCCTTGAATCTGATTCTCAGTCACCGGCATGAAGGTTGTACAGACTCAGATAAAAGACCATTTTGTCAGAAACTGGTAGCTTATATTTTGATCTTTGAAACTTCATAAGAACCTCTGATGTTTGAACAAAACCATTCTGATTCTTGAGATGTAACCCTTCAAAACATTTAACAAACTCTTTTTCGAAGTAGTTGCTAGCAGAAAACATTAATCAATGTTTGGGTTTTTAATTAAGGAATTTAGGTATATCAAAATAACCATGAAATCTCCCCCTTAGATATGTTATGTTTATTCCCCTTTGTCATCAATCAAAAAGACATATACAAAATAATAAAATAAATAAAGAGAAACAAACAAATTTTTATTGAAAAGCCAAAAAGGCAGTGAAAGATCCAACTGGTATTTGTCAAAACGGAAATACAAAGAACTAAAAGGAACTACAAACGAAATGCAACAAGTATAAACATTAAAGACATACACACACATTTAGATAGAAATAAAAAGCATACACACGTGCGAAGACATTTTTTAGAAAACTAAGGGTTTTGGGAAGAAGGAGGAGGCGGCAGAACAGTTGGGTAGTCATCCGAGAAATTAAAGGGATCTACCAAAGGATCAATATCATATCCAAGACATATCTCAAAGTAGTGTGCTAAAAATTATGGTGGATCGATCTTTGTGAAGATAGGACAATTATCCGACAGAATATTACTGCCGTTAATTTCTTCTTTGGATGGAAGAGTGCTTTCACTAGAAACAAATCTAGGATGCGATCTAGGTTGAGCTAGTTGCAATTGTTGAAACTGTTGTTGAATTTGTTGTTGTTGAGCAGCCATTGAAGACGATGAAGAACAATTGCAGTGAGGGTTTTTTAGGTTTGAAAGAAGATAGTGTGGGAGTATTATGCGTGTAGTGTGAACATGTGAGTGAAGTCGGTTTATATAGAAAATTTTGCAATGATGACAAAATGGAAATACACAGACATAGGGGGAAGTGTAAGAGTTTAACCTAATTCCAATAAGTGTGAAACCTAATGTGTCACGCTTTTATCATGCATGCTCAGAAAGTGGGACATCTGTCACCACATGAAATCAAACGACATGACAACCATTTAATGCAACAACTGTTCAGAATCAGGAAGATAAATCGATAAGATTTCTTCTGATCAGAACCTTTCTGATTCATGAAACCTTCCTTACTTCAGAAAGCTCATGTTTCAGAGTCAACAAAAACATTCTCAGAATCTAATCTATAGTTCCGAAGACTTTAAAAATTCTTAAATACATCTTTTCACTCAGGACATAAATTCATAAATAAGTTTTTCAGAATGAACACAAATATATCTTCAGCAAGGGGTTTTGTAAAGATATCAGTCCATTGATGGTCTGTATAAACAAATTTTAAATGAAAAATACCCTTCTGAACATAGTCACGTAAAAAATGATGTTTAATTTCAATATTCTTAGCCCTAGAATGCAAGATATGATTCTTAGATAAAAAAATAGCAGAAGTATTATCACAAAGAATATGAATGTTACTCTCAGATATCTGATAATTTTCCATCTGACTCTTCATCCAGAGTATCTAAGTGTTGCATCCAAAAGCTGCAATATATTCAGCTTCGGCTATTGAAAGCGCGTTGTTGACTGTCTCTTGTTGGACCACGAGATCAGGCTATCTCCCAGAAATTGGAAACTTCCATAAGTACTTTTCCTTTCTATTCTGTCTCAAGCATATATAGTCAACATCACAATAGTCTACTAATTTGTATTCACTTGATTTTCTATAAAACAAACCAAGGTTAGTAGTACCTTTAGATACCTAAAGATTCTCTTAGCAACAGTTAAGTGATTTCCCTAGGATCTAATGGGAAGCGAGCACATAAGCAGACACTGAATAAGATATTAGGTCTAGAAGCAGTTAGATACAAAAGAGAGCCTATCATACCTCTGAAAAGCTTCTGATTTACCATACTGCTTACCTCTTCTTTCTCCAAAATACATGTAGGATGCATTGGAGTCTTTGCTTGCTTACATTCTGATAAGTTAAACTTCTTCAGAAGTCCCTTTGTATATTTTCTCTGATGAATGTATGTTCCTTCTGAACGTTGATCAATATGGATTCCCAGAAAGAATTTGAGTTCTCCCATCAGACTCATTTCAAAGTCTGCTTGCATTAACTTAGCAAAATTCTCGCACAACGACGCATTAGAAAAACCAAAAATAATATCATCAACATAAATTTGCACAACCAAAATATCATTCTTAAAGGTTTTGCAAAAGAGAGTTGTGTCCATTTTTCCTCTGGTAAAATTATTTTCCAAAAGAAAATTACTTAGTCTACCATACTAAGCTCTGGGAGCTTGCTTAAGGCTATATAACGATTTTATCAGTTTAAAAAAATCAAGATTTTGAGAACTTTTAAAACTAGGAGGTTGAAGCACATATACTTTTTCAAAAATATATGCACTCTTAACATCCATCTGATGAAGGATGATGTTATGATTGACTGCAAAAGAAATTAAAATAGGAATATACTCTAACCTAGGAACTGGAGCCAAGGTTTTTGTATATTCTATACATTCTTTTTGACTATAACCCTGTGCTACCAGTCGAGCCTTGTTTCTGACAACCTCACCTTTCTTATTCGGATTATTTCTGAAGACCCATCCGATTCCAATGACATGGAAACCCTTTGGTTTCTGAATAAGATCCCAAACATCGTTTCTGGTGAATTGGTTCAGTTCTTCTTGCATAGCAGAATCCATTCATTATCTAGAAGAGTTTTATCAATAAACATGGGTTCTATTAGAGATACCAAACCTATAAGAGTCTCTTCGGAAGGTTTGAATGAAGATCTTATTCTGACTGAAGCATTTTTATCTCCCAGAATCAGTTCTTTATAATTAGAGGTTCTTGATATACTCTTCTTCTGATGAGTTAGATTAACGATTGCTTCTGGTTGAGTCGTTTCTTCAGATTCTTTAGTTTTAAATTTTGAGTCTTTTTCCCCATAATCAATATCCTTGGATTCTGAAAGATTGATCTTCAGATCTGCAAATTTCTCAACTAGCTTTGACTTTTCAGGGTCAAGCTTATCATTGAATCTAACATGAATTGATTCTTCAATAATTTGTGTTTCTGTGTTAAAGATTTTGTAGCCTTTGGAGTGTTCAGAATATCCTAACAATAAACAGTTTTATGCTTTAGAATCAAACTTGCCAAGATTCTCTTTAGTGTTTAACATAAAACATTCACATCCAAAATGGTGAAAGTAAGAAATGTGGGGCTTTTTGTTCTTCCACAATTCATAAGGAGTCTTACTCATAATAGGTCGGATAGAAACCCTATTCTGAATATAACAAGTTGTGTTAACTTCTTCTGCCCAGAAATGCTTAGCCATATCAATTTCTTGGATCATGGTGCGAGCCATTCTTGCAAAGTCCTATTCTTCCTTTCTATAGCTCAATTTTTATGTGGAGTTCTAGGACAGGAGAAATCATGGGAAATACCATTTGAATCAAAGAGATTTTCAAAATGTTTATTTTCAAATTCGCCACCATGATCACTTCTGACTTTGACTATTTTGCAGTTCATTTTTGTTTGCACGAGTGAGCAGAACGTAGAAAACACAAAGTGTAGCTCATCCTTGTGTTTCAAGAACTTTACCCATGTCCAACGACTGTAGTCATCCACTATGACCAATCCATACTTATTTCCATTGATATAAGCATTTTTACTGGTCCAAAAAAATCAATATGCATAAGTTCTAATAGTCTAGAGGTAGAAACAACAATTTTTGCTTTGAAGGATGTTTTAGAAAACTTTCCTTTCTGACATGCTTCAGAAAGAGCATTTGAAGCGAACTTCAGGTTGGATAGACCTTTGAATAATCCAAGCTTATTTAGATGAGAAATTCTTCTCATGATAACGTGGCTCAAACATCTATACCATACCCATTGCTCCTCATTAACATACATTAGAAATTTTACATTTTGATCTTCAAGATTAGAAAGTCTAATTTTATAAATGTTGTTCTTTCTCTTTCCGTTAAAAAGGATTGTACCATCTTTCTGACTGACAGTCTTACACGACTTTTGAACAAAAATGATATCATAAACATTTTCACTAAGTTTATTAATAGACAAAAGTTTATGCATCAGACCATCAACTAAAAGAACATTAGTAATAGAAGGAAGTTTATCGTTACTAATGGTTCTAGAGCCGATAATTTTTCCTTTTTGGTTTCCTCTTAAACCAACGAAGCCTCCAGGCTTAAGTTCTAAATCTTGGAACATAGACCTTCTGCCCGTCATGTGTCGCAAGCGTCCACTGTCCAGGTACCATGACTGGTGGTTCACCTGAGTTTTTAAGGATGTCTGCAACATAAATTATTGTATCCTTAGGTACCCACTTTATGGGTCTTCTCTTGTTTGTTTTCCCAGAGTTTCTTACAACTTTGGGTCTTTTAGCATAATGATAATCATAAGGAATTTGTGCATGATACTTAGGTTTTAGAACTAAGTTCTTATCCTTTGTATGTTTCTGTGTCTATGCCAAAATATCAAGCTTAATGCTAGCAGACACAAAATACACATAAAGAGGTTTTGGTTTTACCTTCTGACTTTCATCAAGTTTTATAGTTCATGTACAACCTAAACCTTTCTTTCCATTTCTGCTAACTCCATAGATCAAGGGGGCCCTTTTGCTTATATCTATTCTTTTAGCGAGAAAGTACTGGAATGTTATGTCATATCTGATGGCGCAATCAGTACCAGAAGCTTCTGAGATTATTTTCTCCTCTAGTTTTGAAATTTTACTTTTCCAAGCAGAGTTGTTACTTTCTAAAGAAAATACCTTTTCATTTAGAGAGGAAATATCTTTCTCAAGCTCACTCTGAGTTTCAGAGGCAATTACTTGGACTTGTTTAAGGTCCTTGTATTTACTCTGAAGACTATGGTACTTTTCTAGCATTTCAGAGAGATATGATTCAATATCAGAATGAGATAGGTTAGAAAATACCTCTTCAGAATCGGAGTCGGATTCAGATTCTGATAATACCTTGTCTTCTGGTTCTTCAGAACCTATGGGATCATCTGTAGTTGGCATCAGTGCAACATTGGCTTTTTCTTCGTCAGAATCTTCTTCTTCGGATTCTGAGTTATCTCATGTAGCCATCAACCCCTTCTTGCCTTTAGAAAAATTCTTCTTAGGACTTCTATCCTTTTCAGCTCAGGACAATCATTTTTGTAATGGTCTGACTCCTTGCACTCGAAGCAGATAACTTCTTTTCCAGGACCTTGCTTCTTCTGTCCAGATGAAGAACCAAAGCGACCAACAGTCCTTCTGACTCCTCTGAACTTTCCTTGACCATTTTGCCTGTGTTTCTAGAGTTTGTTGACTCTCTTTGAGATTAGAGATAGCCCATCGTCATCTTCTGAGTCTTCATCAGATCCTTCTGATTCTTCCTTAGCTTGATAAGCTCTTATGTTTTTAGACTTGGATTTTAGAGCAACAAATTTACCTTGCTTCAGAGGTTCATCTTCTTCAAGCTCAATTTTGTGGCTTCTTAAAGAACTAACGAGTTATTTAAGACCGGTGTTATTGAGATCCTTTGCCAACTTTAAGGCAGTTGCCATAGGTCTCCATTTTTAGGAAGACTTCTGATAATCTTCTTGACATGGTCAGTTGTAGAGTATCCTTTGTCCAAAACTTTATGTCCTGCAACAAACATCTAAAACCTTGAGAACATAGTCTCAACTTTTTCATCATCTTTCATTTTGAATGCCTCGTACTTCTAGATTAAGGCAAAATCCTTTGTTTCCTTTGCTTGAGCATTCCCCTCATGAGTCATCCTCATAGAGTCAAAAATGGATTTGGCAGAACCTCTGTTTATTATCTTCTCATACTCCGTATAAGAGATAATGCTGAGCAATATGGTTCTAGCCTTATGATGATTTTTGAAATATTTCTTCTATTGATCAGTCATAACACTTCTTGCTATAGTATTTCCTTCAACATTCACTGGGTGAACGTAGCCATCGACTACAAGATCCCAGAGATCAACATCGTAACCAAGAAAGAAACTTTCTATTCTATCTTTCCAATAATCAAATTTCTCACCATAAAAGATTGGTGATTTTGCACTGTAATGATCTCTTTCATTATTGTTAACAACGTTAGCAGCGGTCATTGTGTCTCACACAAACTGGGTCCGTACTAAACACAGTGATGTGTTGATAAAACTTTTATACAATCAGAATCAGAGCTCTGATACCAATTAAAGGTGTGAAAAATACAAGAAATGGGGGTTTGAATTGGGTTTTACAAGCAAAAGATTTTTCCAAAACAAGAACACCACTAACAAGTTAATAACAAAGAGATAAAAATACGAGTATTTTTATCCTGGTTCGCTTGAAACTCAAAGCTACTTCAGTCCACCCGCCAAGGTGATTTTGCCTTATACACAAGGACTTAATCCACTATAATCAACATATTACAATAATCACAAAGAATAACCTTCTTTGTCTTCTCAAGGATCTAATTATACCATAGTCTCCTTAAGGACTCATAAAGAACAACCTTCTTTGTCTTCTCAAGGATAACTTCCTCAAGGAATCAAACGAACAATTTGAATAATATTTTGTGTGTTACAAGATGCTTCTACACAAGCAGATTTTACACAAATGAATAACAAACACTTAAAGAAAAACCGTGTACAAAAGAATGATAGCTTTTCACAAAGAAATAGACTTGTCAAAATATTGTGTCACCGACGTTTTTTCTTAAAGTCTCCAAGTTTCACTTATGTAGCATAAGAAGAAGACCATTGGAGGGCAAAATGGGGAAAACTCATATAGCGAATGCCCACTGTTGGATGGAAGATGAGTGATACTGCGATTGTCCTTCGCCCATAAAATCAGTGATATGTGTGATGTATAGTACCGTCCTTGCCCACGAAATCAGGTAGTGGAAAAGATGTTCAGTTTGTACTATGTACTATTTGATCATGTTCACATTTGATCTTATCTTCAAGTTCATTGGCTTCTAATGAAAGTTTATGAAGAAACATAAAGCTGGATTCAGAAACTTCAGAATATTTTGTCAGAACCTTGACATCGTCAGTACTGGCTTGAGATCTTCAGAATCTTCAGAATCTCCTGCAATTCAGAAGTAGCGTCAATGGTGTCAATGTACCCTATGCAATCTAAAAAAAACTTATTTTGATCATCATTTTCAGCCAACAAATATCTAATACACTATGTCTAAACTATCTTAAATGTTATTTCTACTAATTTCTAACTCTAATCATTGATTTCTACTCATTTACACAAAAATTAAAAAAATTATTAAAAAATTCAAAAAACTTACAAGAATTTGATGTTTTAGATGTTGTTTCTGATGTTAGAGATGATGATTGAGTTTTGAGTTGGTGCAGAGAAAAATTTGAGAGAGTTTGAAAAATGGTTTTGAGAAAAATGAAAAATGAGAAAGAAGAAGGATCTGACATGACTTAACCTCCAAAATATTTCAGAGATGTATCTCCAAAATATTTTAACATTAACTGACATTTTGATGCGTCCGAAGATGCATCTCTGAAATCTGAGAGCATTTATGTATTTTTACGTGTTGCGTAAGAAACATATGGAGTGTATTAAGAAATCCTTTTCATTAATATCCACTAAAAAAGGTATATCTTAATTGCGAATGTGTGTATCATTAATAAACTTTCTTACAACTACTAAATTACGATGAAACATGTCAACGGAGAGAGAAAAATGATATCCCCCTTGAACTCAACTAAACTCAACATTGCAAATAAAAATTAACAATACATTATTTTATTTATCTTTTATTATTCAACAATCTTATAACTAATGATGAATTTATGAACTTTTAATTTTTATATGTTTTAAATTGTTTTCTATAAATAACTAAATTTAAAATAGTTTTATATTGTGAAAAGTATATATTTATATTTTTATACATTTTGTTATTTCAAAAGTATATATTTATATTTTTATACATTTTGTTATTTCAAAAGTATATATTTATATTTTTATACATTTTGTTATTTCAAAAGATTTTATTGTGAATTTATCTTGGGCCCCTATTTATGTTGGGCCCATCCTGTTTTAGAGTTTAAAATAAAAAATGTTTATTTGAATAAACAAAATTTGAACCGATATAAATTTAAAGGATTTTACTTTGACAAAGCACATGTGACCTTAGATAGCATTATCAAACAAGTTTTTAAAGTACATGGTTGTCACCAATTTTAAATATATCTATAGTCTGTTCCTTACATGTACACCAATAATATAAAAATTAATCTTGTATATGAATAAAAACTGTATAGTTTGAACTCAAATTTGCATAACTTTAAAAATTAAAAAAAAATCACAAATCAAGCACAGTTTTCATTCTTTTCCAAAACAATAAAGTAGAACATTCATTGCAATTTAAAATCTAAGCCTCAATTAACAATTCCACTATGAGATTTTATTTAGTGGCCCTTTCTCAATAATTAAGGACACAAATCTAATTTTTTAATCTTACAGAAATAAGGTGCACGGAATAGAGCTGATATATTCTCTCCGACTTTATTTATAAGTAAATTTTTTTTTAATTTTTTTGATTTTAAATATAAATAAATATCAACTAATCTATATATATTTAATATATTTATTTCAAAAATATCCTTATATTGTTACATTAATTGTATTGTCTCTCTCACATCAAATAATATATATATATATATATATATATATATATATATATATATATATATATATATATATATATATATATATATATATATATATATATATATATATATATATATATATATATATATATATATATAACTAAAATCTTAATTCATTTTCAAAAAAAATATGAACAAAACACTTGAATGAGACCCGTTTTGTCGCTCTATTTTCATTTTTCATAAAATAATTAAGTTACTTACTTATATTTATCATTTTTATAAATAGAATCTTGTATTTTTTTCAAAGAAATAGAGACAACATATAGTCTCTTCTCTTGATTGACCTTTGCATGCACCAAGGGACCACAACAAGGGTAGAAGACAACACATATAAGGCCTAGGAATCATCATAACCAAAATGGCAATATTCATGGTTCAAATTCCCATCATCATGCAATAAACTGATTTTGTTGCATAATCCAACAGCTTATTAAGCATCTTATTATAAATGTAGGTACAGATTGATTTTAAAGCAAAATGATGAATAGTATTTGCACAAGACAGCCACTTGTGTCTCTTTTAACATAGGTACTAGTAATGTTTTATTCAGGAGCCAGAAATCAAAAGAGAAACAGGCATAATAATAACCAAAGTAACCAAATCCCAAACATTGGAAACTGAGAAAAGGAAATAAATATACTTGGGGATTGAGATTATGGAGATCTACCTTGGGAGAGAGAGCTTTATAATCACTTTCGAAATAATTATATAAAAATATATTTAAAACTATTAAAAGGGAATAATGAACATATCACCAAAAAAGTATGATGGAGTATTTATCAGCCTTAGTAATATTCTTGTTAAGAAGAGAGAAACACAAAAACAGAACATTCCTAACGTTAAAAGTGGTCTAATCTACCCCATGCTTTCATGTTCTCTCACTTTCTTTGAGGTTTTTGAATTTGATAACCTAAAGATGGATTCTAGAGCTTTTAATCGGCAAAGATTTATCTTAACAAAAAACAGAATAATACTTTATAAAGAGTTTGAGAAGCATATGTGCCCACTAGACAAAGGAATAGAATTCTTGTTCTTAATGTGTCACATAGTTTTTCATTCAATTCTTGTTAATGTGTATAACATCTAGTTTTTACTTTTTTATAACATTGATTGAAGATAAAGATACATGAAAAAAAATTAACAAAGATAAAAATTTATGAATACTCTTTAAAACAAAATGAAACCAAGGGTGAAAGAAGGGCTTTAGACCTTGACTATGCTTTTCTTACTAAACAAGATCTAGTGAGAACATTTCTTTATCTAAAGCATGACCCCATATGCTGACACATTTGGAAGTCTATTTTTTCACATACAAAAAGAGAAGAAAGATCAAGCTACAAAAGATGGTTTTAGATTTTTTTTTTTTATATAAATTTAATAAAGGTAGATATTCTATTGTTTTGAGTTTTTATAATTTTGTGTATGTTTGGTTCTAATTATTTTAACGGTTTCGGTTCCCTTTATTAGTTGTTGGAGTTTGAATTATAGTTTTTCCGGTTAAATCTAATATTAATCATCATTAAACTAACTAACCATTGATATGAGAATTGATTTTTATATATTTTTATATTATTTAAGAAAATTTAATTTTAATTTAAAATTAAAATTTATGGTTTTTTATTTTTTACTTTAAACGTAATTTTTAAATTTAAATTTAGTGTGTTTGTTTTTGCAGTGACAAAAGCTAGTCTTAAATAAATGGTCTGTGTTTTGAGTAAAAAGTAAAATATTAAAGTATTAAGTTAGAATTTGTTAAATTCAAATCAATTCAATCCATAAATTATCTGAATCCGTTTATTTATGGATATATCCAATCCAACCTATAACAACTTGTATAATTTTGATTCGGATATCGGATTTGAGTTTTGCAATCCATAGACCAGTTGATCCAATCCATTGATGTGATTTTAATAATTTTTTATTATTTTTATTATTATATTTAAAATACAAATATAAAATTAATATCTCACTAATAACTATAGTTTTTTAAAAAAAAAATTACTTTCTACCAATAATACTATTAGACCAATTAGTTTAAATAATTCTAAGATTAAATGTTGTTTCTTATTTTCTTTTGTATCATTTCCAACTTATTTATTTTATGAAAATAACGTGTCTTGTTGAATTTTATATTATTATAAAGTGTTATGTCGTGTTGATGAATTTTATTAGATATTATATGATGTATTTCAATGAATTTGAGTGTTATAAATGAGTGTGGTTGTCTTGAGTGGTGTTACAGTTTTTTTAAACAGACAAAAAGAATTATAAAAAATATATTTTTTATTTAAAACACACCCCGCGAACCTAACTCAATTCAACTCAATAATGAACGGGTCGTTTCGAGTCTATTTTGACAATGAAATTGCGGGTTTGACGACAGACTCAACCCATTGAAGTTTGAACGGGTTGAGTAACAGATTATGCCAAACTCGGTCCAACCCAACCCCCGTACACCTCTACCGTCGTCTCACAATGAGTGATCCATTTGGAACAAAAGAGTGTCCCATAATGAATGACTTATTTCAATTTCCAATGTACTTTTTTCAATTTTACCCTCTAATTAATATTATTTTCATCATTTTTGATACATGATAAAGGTAGTTTAGTAAAAATAACATTATCTCTTTTTTCTTAATCTATATGAAATAGTCAACTGAATCACTCATTATGGGATAAAGGGGGTAGTTTTTATATTCATAGTTAGTCTGATATTTGAATAAAATGAGAGGATTGTGTTAGACAATCGACAACCAATGTGAATTTTTGTCAAATATCTATAACATTTGGATCAAATACATAAGAATGTAAATGATAGACTATTGTTCTAAAGCAACATATTGTATAGCTCAAGTACATTGTCAAAAAGCAAGGCTCGATGCATCACTGCCTAAATTTAGGAAAAAATAAGCAAGAGTTTTCACATTTTTGTGAACAAGTGCGGATAAAGAAGTTAATTCATTAGAGTATAATTCATTTTGGAGTATGAAATATATATTTACAAAAAAAATAGAAATAATGGACATTATTGTTTGGATGAAGAATAATTTTATATACCTATAAGAAACTAATTGGACGTGAAAAAAGGTAAAAGAAATAGACAAGTTGAGATTTAAGCTTTGATACACCAGTAAAATAGATCGAGAAATGAGATGAAAATCATTATAGATAAGAAGTGGAAGAAATATCTTATAGATGTAAAAAAGGTATAAGCTTAGGTCACAACTCTTAATTTTATAGTAGAACAAAACATCTTTAATTTAATTAGTGCTTACTCACTTTAGATTGAATTGGCATAACACCTTAAAGTAAAACTATAAGAATAATTACAAGGTTTTTTCATGATACATCTTAAGGAGAAAATACTTTTTTAGGAGGGGATCTTAATAGGCATTTAAGGAGCATATCGAGAGATTTTGAAGGAGTTCTTGTAGAGTATAATCTTCGGGAGGTAAATGTGAAAGATAAATCCATCTTAAACTTTTTGTTAGATTTTGATTTTCCTATAGCTAATACAGAAATATATGAGTTATTGTCACATTCGAGGCAAGTTACATGTTTTTAAATATATTTCTTTTTTATTAGGAAATTTTATTGGAAGATTTTCTTGGAGTGTAAAATTATACCTAAAGAAAGGTTAATTATCCAACATAAAATTTTGGTTATAGATGTAAGACTCAAGATGATCAATTGGTAATGTTTGAAGGGTGAAAGCAAAAGATTTTCTAGCACAAGATCTTTGAGGGAGGTTTTGAGAAAGCACAATGAAGTGAAAATGATATATGGGACAAGTTGGCAAAACATATTAGAAAATTAGTAAAAGAGACGTTAGAAGAATCACGAGACTTTGACCCTAAGGATAAAGAAACAGGTTGGTGGAATAAAATTATTCAGATTAAAATTAGAGTAGAAAAAGGAATGTTTAAAAATTGAAACTTGATTAAATTTATAAAAAAATAAAAAAAATAGATTAAGAAGGCGGTGAACGAGGTTGGAACTCAAACTTTTGGCATATTATATCAATCTTTAGGAACTAAGGAGAGAATATATATATATATATATATATATATATATATATATATATATATATATATATATATATATATATATATATATATATATATATATATATATGTATATATATGAAGAAGAAATAATTTAACTTCACGAAAAGAAGAGATATTATACTTATTTTTACTGTTTAAATAAGAAATTTTATCATACACTAATGAGCTAGACATATAGAGGATGATTAAAAGTACAACTCCTATCGAAGTTAAAAACACAATGTAAAAAAAGTGTTCATTGAAGAGGATGAGTAATGACAAGGTGGTTGGACCGAAAAAACATATATATTAGAGTGTGAAAAAGTTATAAGGATGGAGGTACTCAATGTCTCGCAAAGTATTTTAATTTCGATCTATAAAAACAAATAAAATATACATAATTGTGTAAATTATATGAGAATTACTTATGAGTCATACATGAAGTTATGGGAAATAATGATTGAACAGATACTAAAAAAAAGACCACAAAAGCGATATATTTACTATGTAATGTGATAGAATGAGATCAGATGGACCAATAATACTTACACTTGATTTTCATTGAATCAGAAGGGCGTACGATAGAGTGCCTTAAAAGTTTGTTTTATGAAATTTTTTTAGATAAAAAAGATTAAGATTATATATATATATATATATATATATATATATATATATATATATATATATATATATATATATATATATATATATATATATATATATATATATATATATATATATATATATCCTACCATTCAAAATCTCTGGTTCCGTCCCGTCCTATCCCTGATCTACTTAACGATAAACACATATTTACTGAAGGAGAATGGCGATCCAAAACGCAGCGGAATTTAAAATTTCTCCTTTAATGATCCTTACGAATGGGCATGATCAGTGATAGAATCGTTACCTCTTGTGGTGATTGTAACCTTTGGCAGATCTACAGAGCGATCACGAACGTTGAATGATGACAACACCTCTACTCAGTCCACACGAACAAATTCCTTCAATCTCAGTGCTAGCTGCTATGAATGAAGGCTTTGAGTGAGAGAGAGAGAGAAACGAAATTGCAAGTGTGACAATGCTTCTACACAAGGGTTCTATTTATAGAACCACTTATGTGGGATGCAAGCTAAAATGCCCACTCAAGTGTATATGGCTCATATCTTATAATATGACAAAATCACTTAAGCGCGTGGTACCTTACCATATTTCGTATTCTACTTAAGTACACCATACCTTACGATGTTCTATAATTCACTTAAGGGCACCGTACGTTACGGTATTCCTTAATTACTCTATCTCTCATCAATCCGTCCTTTGTGTGTGACCCTATAGGTTTTCGCGGCATTGACAATTATATTAAATCACGTATCTACTTTTAATATATAAAAGTTAATTACCACCATAATTACTTAATTACCCTAATTACAATCCATAATACAGCTACTTTCATGTTCCTATAAGTAATTTCGTACTAAACTCTATTTATACAACTAAAAAATATTACCGTTATTTTATTGTTGTTGCAATCTTATCATTCGAAAATGAAATCAATATTCTGAAATCAAATTAATTATTATTGTAGTTTTTTTGCCAAATATTATCGTTACTTGATTTTCTTTAAATGACAAAATGAATATTTAATTGTATAATTATATGTTATTAAATTATAACTTTAAAATTAAAAATAACTATTTAATATAGTTGATTAATATTAATTGAGTAATTTAATATTATTCTTAATTTACCTACCAATTAATTATTATTATTGTTATTATTATTATTGATATTTACCCGCCATATATGATAAGAATATTTTTAAAATTTAAATAGTATATTTATTATTTGATTTGATTTGATTTAATTGAGATCCAAACTCTATAAATTAAAATCGGTTACTTATTATGAACAATAATATAGGATCATTCCAATGTAAATCTATTATTAATTGAATTTTACATAGATGTAATTTTGCAATAACACGCTGGCATATTGAATCTTATACCGTTGTTATCTTTGCACTAACATATTTTATCCTTTCAACAGAATAATTATAGTAAATACTAAATATAGAGTTTGGATCTCAATTAAATCAAATCAAATCAAATAATAAATATACTATTTAAATTTTAAAAATATTCTTATCATATATGGTGGGTAAATATCAATAATAATAATAACAATAATAATAATTAATTGGTAGATAAATTAACAATAATATTAAATTACTCAATTAATATTAATAAACTATATTAAATAGTTATTTTTAATTTGAAGTTATAATTTAATAACATATAATTATACAATCAAAACGATGTTATATATGTGTAACATCAAAGGTTGGATCCTTTTCAGCATTTTGCCACACACCTCTATCAAATTTATATACTATCTTTTTTTTCCAGGTTATTAGGTTTGTAATTTTATAGTCATCTAAATTTGCAGTTATATTAATTTTTGAATTTTTTTTTCAGTGAAAATGAGTAGAAAGGTTGATTCTGTGAAAGACATCAATGACTCAAAAGAAACTTGGCGTCTTGCTGTTCGAATAATGGATGTTTGGAGTGTTGTGAATAATAAGGGTATTGAACATTTGGAGATGATTGTTATGGATTCCTTGGTAAATTGCTTTTCTTTTTTTAAGTATAGATTTTTGTATGATAGTTAGTAATTACAACAAAATGCTTTTTTGTATAACATATAAAAAGAAGATTATTTTCATTTTGTTAGGGTGATCGGATTCAGGTCCTTATTCGTCATGACCATTTACTGAAATGGAAAGAGATCATTAAGGAGAATATGACCTGCATTATAAACAATGGCAGTGTCTATAACAATGATTTTCAGTGGAAGGTATGTGATCATTCAAAAAAATTTGTGTTTCTTGGTGGTACCACAATGAAGGCAATTGAACTTCAAAATATTCCACCTAAAGGATATTTCTTTAAAGATTTTGGTGAGATACTTCAAGGCAAATGCAAAACCGATAGACTGGAAGGTAATTTAAATTCTATTATAACTTATATAACTTATATATTTGCAAACACATTCAATAATGAACCTTACTTTAATGTAGATATTATTGGTGCTGTTAGTGAGATAAACCATATCCAATCCAACACTCAGGGGAAGAAAGTTGTTGTTTCTGTTGTGCTGAAAGATTTGAAGTAATGCGCATTGTTTTCATAACTTATGTGTTTGATAAATTTATATATTTTGCATCACTGAATCCCATTATATAATATTGTTTATTTATATTGCAAAATAGGGGTAATTGCATAAATTGCAATTTATGGGAAATCTATGGATCAAAATTTTTGGCTTACTACAATGATCCTAAAAACAATGGAGCTATTGTAATTCTGCTCACTCATGCAATGGTAAAAGATGGCCAAGGTATTACACTATCAGACTTTATAAATACATAGCTGATTTGTATTTTTCATTATACGTTCAATAATTTTTATATTAATTATACAATTTACAGTGTCAAATGCATGGAGTGGTTCCAAATTGTTGATAAATGAAGACATCCCTGAAATTCAAGATTTTATGTCTAAGTATGAATTTTATTTATTTATTTATATTCAGATTATTATACATAATTTTTAATTTCAAAAACAATCTTATTTCTATAGGTTGCCTACTAATGAACAGAAGGAGAAGCCTACTCAATCTGCAAAATCTCTTTCTAATTGGTCTGGTGGTTCTCAGTATTCGCCAGTAGAAAGGTTTGTTCATAATGCGAAATGTATGTCCTTAAGTCAGTTCTGCAAAATCAAACATGTAAGTTGAATACTATAGAGCCGAATTTATCTTTACTATTACAATTATATTGTTTGCTTTTTGAAATTAATATAATTTTTTATTTGCTTTTAGGAAACTTTATGTGTTACTGTAGCAACCACATTGAAATTTGCTGTCTCAAAGTATGGATGGTTTTGTTATGGCTGCACAAGGTGTTCTTCAAAGGCACCTAATCCTGAAAAAGCTTATGAATGTTCATGTGGGCAAAAAGTCGAACAACCTATACCAAGGTACATATAATCTAGATGAATTGCAAATAAATTTGGTAATGGATTTGTTATTAATCATATTATTTTCTTCGTTTAAAATACTATAGGTACAAGATTGAGATATATATTAGCAATGGTAAATCAAAATATCGATTTGTATTCTGGGATTCCGAATGTGCTGCTATACTTGGAATGACTGCTGAATTTATGCATAACTCTATGGTGGAGGTACATTGTTATACATAAGTTAAAATGTTAATAGTTTATCGAGTTGTAAAGTTCAGATTATCACTCATGGTTCATATTTTATTTTTCCATTAGAATGGAGAAGATGATCCAATGGTTTATCCTGATGAGCTTGAAATGCTGTTGAATAAGAAAATGACTTTTAGAGTTAAGGTGCAGCCAACGTTTTCCCAAGCGTCTGTTTGGAAGCTTTGTGATGATGAAGTCTTTGTTAAAGAGATTGAAAATGACTACATAGTAGAAGACGTATAATATTCACTTAATTCATGTATTATTTAAACATTTAACAAGTATAATAAATATTCGATGTTTCAATGTGCAGAATCAGTCTAAAACTGAATATGCAAAGTTGGTCCCTAACAAAGAAAATTTGGAAACTTCTGCAGTAAGTATCTTCATTTGTTAACATAATAATTTTCTATGATAAATATTGTATTATTATAATTCATTTTATATTTGACAATTAATTTTTTATATTGCAAGCAAACATTATCTGCATCTGGTGAAAATGATCCAGAATCAATCATTCTAATGACTCCGGCTAAGGATGTTGTAATTGCTGACAAGGGTGAAGAAGTTGATTTTGAAGCGTTTGGCGCTACGCAATTATCAGCACCAAACCATCCAAGAAATTAAAGATAGAACCATCTTCTTAATTAGAATTTTCGGAAATTTGATATTGAAATATATTTTATGAACTTTTTAGCACAAGAATGAGTTTAAGTATGAAGTTGTTAAGAACATGATATGTTTTGGTTGTAGGATGTGTTCGTACTTTTTTGAAGTGTTTATTTTGTGGGATTACAATTGACATTTATATTTCATGTATGGTTTAAAGGATGATAATGAGTATTTAATTCATGTGTGTGAAATTATTCAAAATCCTATGTTGTTATGTTGAACATTATGTTTTGTGTGTTCTTTCAACTACAAAATTTATATGAGTATCATATCTTCAAATGTTAATAAGTATTTTAGATTGATAACAAAATACGTTGTCATCTTATGAAATATGTGTATACAACTAAATTATAAATAGATTATTGCATGTCATGTTTGGTTTCAGTATGCCTAATGGTGTTAGAAATTAAAAAAACAATTACATAAAAATTTATTATGAAATCCTTCAAAACTAATTATAGAAAACACATAGAAACACATTTTTTTACAATTTTTTTCAAAGTCTAATACATATGTTAAAATTGCAGGTAGTTCAGAAATGTTGGAGCAATGTTTGAATCTTGCATTCAACTGAATTAAGGATTTATAAAAAAAACAAGGTATAATTATCATATACAGTGAATTGTCTTTTGATTGGTAATGGAAAATCTACATTATTTGTTTGAAATGATTAAGTTAAGCATGCAACTATACTTTTTACCAATCTCACGTCATCATATATAGTATTATAACTCAACATATTTAAATTATTTATTTGCCAAAATATAGTTGGGGGTTGAAATGAATAATTATGTCCACTGCCTCCTTTCTATTGGCTAGGTCAGTGAAGTATTAAAATAATTCAGCCGTAAGATAATTAATGTTATGCATGATTTGTAATAAATCAATAAGAATATCAATTCTTTATACATTTAGTTGTACAAGAAAATGATTGTAAATAATTAAAGTGGGCTAAGAAAATGGGCCCCACTAAATCCCACTATATATTATATAAAATATAATTAAAAAATTGATTCAAATATATCAAAATACATTAAAAGAGAGTTTTTCATTGGGTAAGGTGATGTATGATATGAGTAATTTCCAACGGGTGAATTATTTTATGGATTTGGGATAAAAAGAGAATTTTGAAATCTTGAATTATGGTGTGGATTTGGAATAAGAGGTGGATTTCCAAAATATGGGGTGTTTTGTTAATTTGGGATACAAAGAGGACTTCCATCATTTTGCATAAAATTGGAGCATGTGTTATGTTGATTGAGGTTCATTTTCAAATGAAATGTGTACACAAAAAAATTAAAATTAAATAAAATAAATTGGTCAAATTTAGACTAGATGTGAGTGAAAAATGTGATAAAATAAAATACCTATTTATACTACTGAAAAATATTACCGTTATTTTATTGTTGTTGCAATCTTATCATTCTAAAATGAAATCAATATCCTGAAATCAAATTAGTTATTATTGTAGTTTTTTAAGGTTGCGGGCAGGTTTTGAATCATCACTTCCTAAAAGGTTGCGGGCAGGTTTTGTATAAACCCAGTTTTTTAAGGACCAAAGAGTTGTACGAAGTTAAATCATTTTTGTTGTTGGACTTATTTCTCACAATTTTAACTAAAATTGTGAACCTTTTGTTTCAATATCTTTTGTTGCATTAAACCTTACTGTATCAATTGCAATTAATTTCAACATTTGGTAGTATTCATTACTATATTTTAAAACAAATGAGGTTCTGTTATTTCTTTTACATGGTTTATGTATTTTGGTTAAATAATCATTTATTATGAAGGTTAATATTTGCGTTTTTATACCTCAAATTAGTAACAGATTGAAAAATTTCATCCATTACTAAATAAATATATTTTTATTTCTTATGTCTAAAATCTTAATGATAAATGGAATGTTTATTTATAACATTAACAATGGAATGTTTATTATATATCAATATATCAATAAATTGTAAAAATATTTTTGTATTATATTTTTTTATTATTTCCTTAATATAGTATACAAAAAAAATTAAGCAAATTATATTACTATAAATTAATAATGTTTTACTTTATTATGTCCCAAACTGGAAAAAGTTATTTGTGGAAATTTTTTGAACCAATTTATTGATCATTTAACATCCATTACATTAAAAAAACTCTTATGCAATAAATTTGTGTACGTTGATCCAACCATATATATATATATATATATATATATATATATATATATATATATATATATATATATATATATATATATATATATATATATAAAAAAAAAAAATATATTATATTTTAATTTTTTAAAAATAAATTATTGCACTTACGCGACCCGTGCGAACGCACGGGTCCTTTACTAGTTTAACATAATAAACAGTGAGCGGTATCTAACAACACATCACTGCTATCCAAGACACGAAAATATCATGTGATCTGACAAATCCTTCTGTGATAATAATTATGTGTATAATTACCCTTTTGCCCTTATGTCTATATTGAACACAAGGCATAGACCGTGTCATCCTTGTCCAGTTCAATATTGGGCCCATAGACATTTATCCTGTTACGCAGGATGGGAAAATTCCATCTAGGTCACTCATGTCCCTTAGCATGCTTCGTGGAGTACCCATCAACTGTCTTTATGGTCATCCAATTACGGACAACGTTTGGTCAGCAATAAGGCACTCAACTCTACATCTAGGGTCCATAGTGGTTTCAGGTCGAAGGGTGGTATACACCATTATCACCATGAGAATAACTTATGACACTTTGCATAACATTCTATATAGTATTCTCATAGCGGGTCAATCCAGTATAAATATTACTCTTAATATTCATATCTATGTTTAAGACTTGATAACTCTTTATCCATGATCCATGAGATGTGATCATCAGTCTATAAACATAATAGTCTTCATGCTTTAATGTTATCCCACTTCACAATAAAGCTTGACTACGGATACTTTAAGAATAGTGTCCTTATGTTTAATGTGATCTCATGATTAAGTCATACTTGATACATTAAACAGACTAGCTATTCTAGGGACTTTATTAAACAAACATAATAAAGAAAAAACTTTTTTATAATTAATAAATAATTCGATACAAGTACCAAAAGTATTGGCCTCTAGGGCTTACACCAACATTTACATCTTTTTTCACACATCTCACTTTTACCTACATATGATATTTTTAAGATAATGTTCTTTTGTATTTTTTAAGAGGTATATTATTTAACTTATTAAGAATACTATTTATGTCCTTTATAATTTTTTATTTCACTTAATTAATGCCTACTTTTCCTTTTAAAAACTCAAAAGAATGTGGTTTTATAATTATTTTATTTTGAAATAAAATTAACAACTTTTTAAAATAGTAAATACTTTTTTAAAATTAAAATTTAAAAGGTTATAAAAAATACAAATCATATTTGTAAACATAAAAAAAAAGTTCTCATAAACACGAAAAATCAATTTAGTTGATGATATTTGAGATTTTTTAGGCGTTATAACTTCTTTATAATCTTTTAAAGACCGGATCATCATGTTCAGCTCGATTTAATACTTATAAAATTTTGTTAAAGAGACTAAATCATATGACCAAATTATTCAATTTAATTCGAGTCAGTCATAGAGGTCATTCATTGACTTTATGATGTGACGTTTAACCTTTTGACTATGTGACCTAGCCAGGCTAATGGCAGAGTCGAATTAAAAAAAAAAGAATATGCATAAAACTCTTGATTTTTTATATACTTAAGGCTAAAAAAGATATGCATTTTTTTACTTATAACTGATTACGGAATAGAATTTGTTCCATACAAGAACTAGAATTATGATTGAGTGGTGATGATGGACTTCTGAAGCGGTGGTGCGTACCTCCGATACGACAACACAGTGGTGGACTTGCAAGGATAGAACTCCAATGTCCAAGTCAGTTATAGGGTCCAAAATAAGTGAAGTGAAAGTATGAGATTAGAAAATGTACTTAACTCTCACGTGTGTCAACTATATATAATGGATAATTCTTACTTGGGCTTTGCATTGCTGGGCTTGGTATTTAGATCTTACATGTGTTAAGTCTTTGGTCGGCCCATAACTCTTTCCCCCTAAGGCTTTCTAAGATTTTTATCAATTGAAAGTTCTTTCAAAGTTGCGGATGGTATCTCGTTGCCAAAGTCGTCCATAAGTAGAAGTGAGAAGACCATGAAACAGTTGTAGAAGTAATGTGGAATAAGTGCATTAAATTCATTTCCCTTCATTAAGACATTTCGCTAATTTTAGGCACATGGCCTTAGACTCGCAGGTTTGAGTTTGATGCTCTTCTCTAGGGCATTCGAGTGTACTTGAGTTTGCTTGTATTCCCAAGGAACGATTGAATCGTCGCTCTTTGTCTTCTCATTTTCTGCTAATCTGAATTGTTGGTTATCATCCATTTCGCTATAAAGTTCTAAACTAGTTTTCAATTTTTCTTTTTATTTTGTTTTCCACTCAAAATATGTCTTCTTCTCAGAGTTTGTCTCCTGTTTGCGAGTTTAGACAATTTTAACGACTTAACATCCCTTCGTGATGAACCCTGCATCTTTGTGTTCTTGCCTTTCTTGAGCTTCTCTTCTATCTCAAGGTATTTCTATACCTTTCTTCATGTACCATTTTATCCAAGTTAGGGAATGTGCTTGTAAACATAACACCAATCTAGATAGTGATGAGTCTTTATCATCCGTTAGAGTCGAGAATCTAAATACTTTCGAGAAGGAGATGCTTGATCACCTATGCATTACCACATCTCAACGCCTTTCAGTGGCTTGGGATTTTGTAAAAGTGTTTCAATATTGGTACGAATATAAGGGGATAATGGGTTTTGCTTAAAAAAAAATTATTTCATTTCTTCTCTGTCAATAGTACCTCAAGGAAAAAAGGGCGTGCTGAAGGGTTAGTTTCGTTTCGCCAGAGCAACAATAGTAAATTCTCCCTTGTCTAAACTAATATATGGGAGTATTTTAAGCCCAACTACTTCCTAATAACTCCAATCCCCCCAAAAGGTCATTAAGAATTTTGCAATATTCTAGATCTTGCTTTGGGTCGATTTCCTGCACGAACAGAGTTGAAAATACTGGTTGCCGAATCATTTTGAGAATAGGGTTGGTTATACTCTGTCCCTCACAGCTTCCTTACCACCTAGGAGAAGTCCATAAAAGTATATTTACTTTAGTTTTTTTATCTGTCTATATTTGATATAATCCTTTGATATATATATATATATATATATATATATATATATATATATATATATATATATATATATATATATATATATATATATATATATATATATATATATATATATATATATATATATATATATATATATATATATATCAAAGGATTACATCAAATGTAGACAATATTTTGATCTTTCACCCTTCTAACTCAAATACCGCTTCAATTTGTCATTGTTCTATGTTCTTGGTATCTGCTCCCCAATTAAAGTTTCTAGGTTATAAACCCCATTTTCGGTGTCGACTTGGACCCTATACGGCCCTTCTCAGTTTGCTTCAAGTTTACCATCATAGGCATTTTTATCTCCGATGTCGGTCGGCTACAGTATCAAGTCTCCTTCTTGAAATTCTCTAGCTTGGACGCACCCGTTATATCGATTTGTTGTAGGTTATTTGATAACGACACTGGTGAAGGCGGTGGATTCTCTATTTTCCTCCAAGAAGTCAATTTCCTCCTTAAGTGTATGGTTGTTGTCTTCCTCTCATAAGGGGTGTGATGTCCTCCAAATCAATTCTTCAACCTCTGTTGGAATGACGACTTCATTTCTATAAGCTAGACAAAAAGGAATTTCATCAGCTGTTGAATGGGGGATTGTTCTATATGCCTACAAGATGCGTGGGAGTTCATCTTCCCAATTTCCTTTGTAAGTTTTGATCCATTGTTACAGTCCTCTTAATAAAACCTAATTATATGCTTATGCTTGTCCTTTTGTTTAAGGATGATCAGGCGAGGCAAAGTGTTGTTTAACTTTCAACTCTTAAAACAAGCTCTTTAACTTCCGACCCATGAATTATGTTCCATTATCTGTCTTAATGGCTTGAGGAACTCCAACTCTGGCCATAATATTTTGTTTGAAAAACTTCAAGATATTTGCTGCTGTGATATTTTCCATAGCCTCTACTTCAATCCACTTAGTAAAATAGTCAACCTCCTCTATTAAATATTTAATTTGAATCGGATCTGGAACAAATGGGTTGAGGATGTCCATTCTCTAATGTGAAAAGGGCCAAGGAGACATCAATACATACAACTCTATTGATATGGCACTATAAATGTCTTTGTGCCACTGGCGTTGGTCAAATTTCTTCACGTATTTCTTGGCATCTTAGATTGTGGATGACCAATAATATTTCCCTTAAAATATTTTTGTCTAATGCTCTGGCACTGATGACTTCTCGGAAAGTGTACCGATAATGTCAAAGTTGAACCTATTGAAAATATACCCGAACGCGTCGCAAGATCGAACATATAATAGAGTCACCATCAGACTTTATTTATCCCAAAAGAAGGAAGGGAAAATATCAATAAAACCCAAGGGGAAATAGAAATGGGTAAGGAAGTCAGTTATACAAGGGGAAGGTATTAGCACCCCTCACATCCATGGTACTCCATGGGAACCGTTTTGATTGCTCTTTGCTTGGATGTGTGTTACTATCTTCAAGTACCTGAAAAATAGAAAGTGGGTTAGGAAAAGAGTGCTCGAGGAGGCTTGGGACCCTCATGCCTATGTATTCTCATAGTGCAATGAGAAAGTTAGAGCCTCGTAGTTCATGGAAAAAAGAGGGGAAAAGCAAGAAAAGTGCTCGCCAAGGATTCACATCCTCGTGCCTATGTATCCTCATAGTGCAATTAGGAAGTCAGACTTCGTAGTTTGTAGGACTAAGGCTGGAAGAAAGATATGATCGAGGGTGGTGTTTAAATCGAAAAAGACTAGAAACTGACTGAAGCGGTGTTTAAACCAAGGCAAAAAAAAGGTAGAGAAATGTTGTCAAAACTAAGAAATAGGTGTTAACCATGAAGGTGATTAACCTAAATTATGGTGTCATAACCAAGAATAGAAATATAAAAGTGGTGTCAAAACCAAGAAAAGACGTGTGAACCATGAAGGTGATTAACCTAAAATATGGTGTCATAACCAAGAACAAAAAGATAAAAGTGGTGTCAAAATGGTGTGAACCATGAAGGTGATTAACCCAAAATGTGGTGTCATAACCAAGAACAAAAAGATAAAAGTGGTGTCAAAATCACGAAAAGGGATGTGAACCATGAAATTAACCTAAAATGTGGTGTCATAACTAAGAACAAAAAGATAAAATTGGTGTCAAAACCAAGAAAATGGATGTGAACCATGAAGGTGATTAACCCAAAATGTGGTGTCTTAACCAAGAATAGAAAGATAAAAATTGGTGTCAAAACCATGAAAAAGGGTGTGAACCATGAAGGTGATTAACCCAAAATATGGTGTCATAACCAAGAACAGGGGTGTGAACCATGAAGGTGATTAATCCAAAAAAGGAAAGCAAATGATGGTGTTTAAATCAGTAGGAGCTTGAGACGGTGAGACACATGGCTAGCTACAAATTTGACAGTGAATTGACTTGAGTTGCACTAAAGTCTATGAATAAAGGTTAACACTTTGAGCAACTGTGTCATTTGTTCCGTACCCAAAGCATTCAGAATGAAGATATGAATGCTCCCTCTCACCTCTTCTTTATTGCTTAAGGCTCATGATATGCAATCCTTGTTAGTGTATGACAAGTTGTTGAAACAGGTACTTAGGGATTCTCTATGGGGATAATGTAGATGGATGATGCCTTGACTTAAGCTTTAGGTATTGACTTATTGAGAAGCTTGAGCTCCAAAGTAACAGAGGCATGTCCTATCAAGTGATTAACAGACTTATGGTCATTTGACAAAGACAAAGGGGATGTATGCAAAGTAAAAGCATCTAGTTGATCAAAAGGGAATTTGATCAAGCTAAATCAAAGGGAAGGAGATGGATAAAACACACAATGCATGATCATACAAAGACTAACCTAGGGTCTCAATGTTAGGTAGCCCAAGAGTAAGCCATGTGGATGCAAAAGTATACTAAGCCTAGGTCTCGTTGTTAGGTATCCCAAGTGTAAGCCATGTGTGTGCTAATGTGTGTTAACCTAAACAAATGAATGTGATAAGAAAAGGTATAAGGCAATGAACAAAAAAAAACAAGTGTAGCGGTAAATTCATGACCATCAAGCTATGGATAAACTTAACGTCAATAAAACCAGAGTCGCCACTGCGCTTTTATTGTTTCCAAAGGAAAAGGGAAAAGTACGAACAAAACTCAAAGATAAGAAGTTTTCAAATCAAAACTAATAAAATGCCAGAGATTATAGGTAAGAGGGTTGGTTACACATAGGGAAGGTTTTAGCATCCAAAGTGTCCTAAGTACTCCTAGGGAGCCATTTTTTTTATGTATGTATGTGTTTTTGTATAAAAAGAAGTTGGCAGTAAATAGAGTGCGAGGATGAGAAAATAATCCATTAATTATATTTTTGTGTTTGACAAGATCTTCAGACTTGTGCCTACGTACCAACATAAGAATGAGGGATCAAAACCTCATAGTTCATGGTATCAATTTCAAAATGAGTGGATTGCTTTTAATCAAAATTAAGTTTATGAGAGGCATAAAGGGCCTAAAAGAGTTTGAATGGATGTTAGTTATTTTTATCTTTTGAAATTTTAAGTCAATATAGTTATATTCATTTACAAGTTTGTTTTAAGAAAGAGTTTAAAAATGCAATGGCATAAGGCCAAGGTTTCTAATTTGCAATAAAGTCTAAGTTTAGAAATCACAAGCAAAGAAGGTTTTTGAAAAGAGGGAGAGATTTGAAATTTAAGAAATGGGAGGAGATGAAGAGACTAATCATAAGCAAGAATTTAAAAGTTAAGAGTTGAAAAGATCTGACCAATGGGATGCAACCCAATAGACAAGAATGTCACATAGAAACCCACTTTTCTCTTGGACTTTAAATCAAGCAACAATAATACACAAATAACAAGATGAAGAGAAAGGCATCAAATAAAGATAGCCACATCCAAGCTAGCAACTTCATAGTCTTCTTCATAATCTTCCCCATGTATCAGATGGCATACTCCTTGAATGGCTCAGAATAAGGCATTAGACGCAGGTTCAAAGTAACATTTGCATCAAGATCGTGTTGCAGATGAACTCATAAGGATTTCAACAATTGTATCAGATGAAAGTTCAATTTACAAACTTGACTTCAGAAAAGTTGGCATTGGCCAAGTCCTTTTGCATAGGGAATGTTGCCTAATTCTAAGTCCAAAGCTCAAATCACAATCCAACAGTCCACACAAATATTTTTTAGGGTTTTTGTTGTTTTTAAAGTATTTTAAGGTCCTAAGACCACAAACACAAACAAAACATACAAACAAATATATACAAACACAATATATGGCTTAAGTGAGCAAAGTGAAAATGACATAAACATAAACAAGTTAAATGATATGTATAATGGCAAATGATAAAAAACTTGAATTTAAAGTGCATAAAAGTAAATGACTTGAAATTAAAAGTTAGTCAAAGGTTAGTTGATTAGAATTTAGTGAAGTTTTGCTTTTTCAATTGCTTAAGTCATTCTTTGGAGAACACTCAACCCTCTATTCACAAGCATGGATCCTTGAACCAAGACATCTTCCAAAGGAAGGAAAAAAGGCCAAGTTTCCACACAATACCATGAAAGGTGGGAGACTTAAAATCTCACTTACTAGAATGCTATGCCTTTGGGTCAAAATTTAGCGCTATGTTAAGCAATTGTAGTTGGACTTATGTAGAAGTCACAACTATCTGAGGCCAGGCAATAATTTTTTTGGTGTTAATGCATGTTAGAGATATGGTATAATGAACCATACTCCTAAAACATACCACACACACAAAAAAGAAAATGATCAAAGGGTGGAACTAATCTCATCCATACTTGTATTGGTTCATGAACCAATTAGCCTTAGGATATTGAGATGTCATTGGCCAATGAGAGAGATGGGATAGAAAGGGATTGAAGATGAAGAGGAAGGGGAAATGAGACAAACATAAATTGTTCATGGGAGGAATTTTATCAAATTAAAATCATTCATTCATTTTGGGAGATGAAATGCACATTTCATAAATCCCCTAAATTCAATGATTTTAATCCAACAAAAGTCAAATCAACCTTGACCAAGGCCCAAACACAATAGTCAAACTTCACAAGTTAATAAAAATGGCTCAACACAATTTATTCACAATTAAACAAATTAAAAATCAAATTAAAATGCATTAAATTAAATTATGTTTCATCAAAAACCTAAAATCTCTTCAAAACACCAAATAAATGGCCAAGAGATTTATCATAGGTCAAACAAGGTCATAAGATTTGAAGAGATTTTTTCACTATTTTTGAAAAGTCAGAAGTATTTTTAAACAATTAAAAATATGAACAAAAACAATTAAATCATGAAAAATATCAATATTGATTCAAAAAATAGTTTTAATTCAGAAAATGAAAGAGAACAATAATTTTTTTTTTTGGTGAAAGTCCCATATTTTTTGTATCAATAATGAAATTAATATAAATTAATAAAAATAAAGCAATTAAAATGAAAATTCAAAAATTCAAAAAAACATGGACCATCTGATCTCCCTCATTAATTGAGGTGGCAGATCAGATGGATCAGCGTGCGCATTCCACATGGACCCTAGTCAATTGAGAAGCACACGTGGTAATCAGAACCAATGCACAAGATTAAAACAATTTAATGGATCCTATGGTTGAGATGCTTCCAACACATCGCCGGAGCCAGAGCTCCGATCTCCTTCTCCGGTGGACCTCACCGGACTGGTCCACCTTCAACCATCACCAAAATGAAAAGGCAAGACATGGATTTAAATAAAAAAATGCTCAGGAGCTCGAATCAGGCCTCAATTTTGTCCAATTCCAAGTATATAAAAAGATACATGGAGTTGGATTTTGAGGATCATGAACTGAGTTGCTTCGATTTGACCTTAAAGCAACTTAATCTTGTTTCCTACATTGGTAGAACTTCAGACAACCAAAAATCAACAAGAATAGTGGAGAAATGAGAGAGAATCAAAGAGGATAAGTTTATGAAAAATCACCTTCGAGTTGATCCAATTTCACTTGATCTTGATCTGGATTTGATTGCTTTCCCCTCCTCTTGCTTGCAGAAACCAAATGGACTGAAAATGGAAGTGAATTTCTGGAGTTTGAACTTCCAAACAGAAGGTGAAGTTCAAGCTCGATTTCAAAAGAAATCTCAGAAAATTCTATGATAGTGAGGGTTTGCAGAGGTCTAGCAAAGCTTAAGCAAGGTCTTGATGATGAATCTGAAGCCTTAAGCTTGTTTAAATAGGCAATGTGTTTGATATTTGCACCACTTGAAAATTGGACAAAATTAGTAACTTCCTTGCATGGGTGCATGGACAATCATTTGGGCCTCAAGAGTGATGCAATCCACCTCCAAATCATGTACAAAGTCTGGTGAAACCATTATGTGCAAGCATGCAAATGGAAATGATCATGTGAAGTTCAATCTTGCCAAAACACTTCCCATAATGAAGCCATGCGCAAGTCCTTCAATTTTGGTCCAAATGAGATGATATTGGATGTTTTGAAAAGGTGACACCAAGGGGAACAACTTTCATGTTGAACACTTTTTAATTTGAACTTAGATCATGATGAATTTTGAGGTGGAAGTTTGGGAAATCAAACATATTTGAAATTTTTTGAAGTCCCAAGTCAAATGTTCACTTCTTCCACCTTGAATAACTTTTTCTATGGACTTCAAATGAGAAACTTTCCTCCATCAAAGTTGTATCTATTTCAAACCCCTTCAATTTGGCCACAAATTTGACCTCATTTTCATTTGGCATGAAGGAGTTATGCATTTTAGAAGTTGAGGAAAATCACGTGTTCATTGGTATTGGCCTAAAATGACCTATAATGTTTCCTCTTAGAACATGCATTTTAAAGTTTAATTTTCACTTACTCCAAACATAAAAGTTGAAGTAGACACGTTGAATTTGATCATGAAATTTTAATGGATTTCATATCATAAAAATTGAGCAAGTTACGGTCTTGGGAAGTTGACCTCCAAACTAGGGTTTAGACAAAATGACCTATAATCTTTCACCATAAAAAATGACTTTATAATCAAAACTAGCTCTAGACTTCAACATTAAAGTTGTTTGTAATGTAATTTTGAGTAACGTTTCTCTTGGAATCATTTTCATATGACAAAAATTGTAGGAGATAGGGTCTAGGGAACCCCAACTTTGACCAGTTGACTTCCTCTGGCCAACCACCATGAACCATCTTGCTAACTTGACATTATCTTAAATTTTGGGACTAATGGAGGATAATTTATGCATAAGATGATGAAATATGAAGTATCCCTTGAGATATTTGATCAATTGTTGAGGAAACTTGTTGAAGAAGTTACACAAGATACCTAGATGAATTAGGGTTTCCAAGGCAAACCAACTCCAAACTCTTGATGATTTCTTGATCAAAATAATATGTAAAGATCACGGGGATCCATATATGATACTTAGATCCAATGTAGACCAATTCTTGATTGAGCTCCTTGCATTGAGGGTCTTAAACCCTAAACATGAGCTTGATAGAGCATAGGTGAGCATGCACACTACCTACAAAAGAATTAAACTATACAATGACATATTTTTAGGTAATTTGGTTAGTAAATAATGAAAAACAAGGTATAATACAATAAAATGTGCTTGGTGATCTCTCCCAATGCAAACCCAATGAATAAGGGGCAAGGAGAATGCCAAGGTGTGATCCCAATGCTAATGTATATGATGAGATACCATGAGGGATCTTAGGGTCAAAATTGGGGTATTACAACAAGATCACAAGATCATAAGTTCAATAGGTGAACAAGGTGTAGGTGTTAAGAGGTCAATGAGTCCAAGGTCACTCCAAATCAAGCATACGTCTAAGTCCTAAGTCCAAAGTTCAAAGTATTCAACATCACTCCAAGTCAAGCATGGGTTTTAAGGATCAAGTCTATCCATTTTAGCATTTTGTGATTCATTGAGATTGTCAAGCAAACCAAGCACAAGATAAGAATAATAATATGAGCAAGATAATATGAATAATGTATGAAGTGAGATGATGAATAATGAGACATAAAATTAAATTTCAAGAATATAAATTGCAAGAATGTAAAGTGCACAAAAGTAAATTGAATAAGTTAATGTTAGGAGTTAGAGTAACAAGTTAGTGATCATGAGGCAAGCAATGTATGTGGCAATCATGTTAGAGTGTTGATACAAAATCAAACTCTCAAGACATAAAATAATATTGTTTAAAACTCAAAGAAGAAAGAAGAGAACAAAAGGTAAAATGAAAGTAAGATCAAGTGTTTTACTTAGGATCCACTATCAAACAAGTCAAGGGACCTAAACATATGGCACAACCTAGGGATAACATATCACTAACTTAGTGTCAAAAATATGATCAAATGATCACCTATCATATTGAATTAGAGAAGATTGAATCAACCTAAGATACCATTTATGGATGACTTGAAATGTAAAAGCATTGATCAACCAAGTCAATAACTCAAGCTCAAACATCAAGTGGCACAAAAATGAATAAAAAAAGGATTTCAAATTGATTAAAAGGGAAAATTAAAGAAAAAACCCAAACCATAAGCAAAACAATGAATAAATGGCTAAGAAAAATACACTAAGTCCCAAATATTACTCATGAATGGATTTTAAAAGTTGGATGCGAAAAGGTCTGAATCTGATTAAAAAACTAAATTGCAAAAGGATATTCAAAAGAAAATGAAATAAAAATAACTAAAAATGCAACGATGAGGCAAAGGAATGTCATCTTTCGCACTTGCTTTGTTAAGATCTCAGTAATTCACACACGTTCTAACCTTCCCATCTTCTTCAGAACCAGGACGATGTTAGCAACCCACTGAGGATATTCAACAATAGCTAAGAAGCCAGTATCAAACTGATTTTTAAGCTCTTCTCTAATCTTCAGTGCCATGTCGGGTTTTGTTCTGTGAAGCTTCTGTTTAACCGGAGGACATTCGGGCTTGAGCGGTAAGTGATATTCAATAATATTGGTATCCAACCTAGGCACATTTTGATAAGACCAGGAAAATACATCAACATATTCACGAAGTAGCTTGACCAACTCGTTGTGTACATGCTCTACGAGGGACACCCCTATATTGACTTCTCTTTTGACTTCATCAGAACCTAGATTGATCACTTCTATCAGCTCTTTGTATGGATGAATCTCTTTCTCTTCGTGCTCAAGAAGCCTTGCAAGTTCAGTTGGTACTTCACAGTCTTCCTTACAATCATCTTCGGCTATGTTGATCGAAAACTTAAATTTACATCGAACTTCAGCCAAATTATTTTTAGTGGAATTATTTGTTCTGCATGTGTATAAGCTTATTTTAGAATGAGGTTATGAAAAAAATGTAACAAAGAAAAAGAAACTTTTTCCATTTTATTTTAGTGAAAAAAAATAAAAATAACAAAAATAAAAGGGATCTTGATTTTGAATGTAAAAAACTGCTTTTCCTTGATTTCATAATGTGTTTAAAAACAATGGAAACCCCTATAAGATATTCACATGCCTCGGGTAAGGGAAAGGGATGAGTGTCATACCCCAATTTTGTCCGACCATTTGTGGTTTACCCATGAGATCTCTTTGTTTCAAAGGCCCATTTGCATAAGTGTGTTCATAATCTAAAATGTGGTTTGAATCTTTTTACATTACTAATCCAAAACCTATTTTTTTATTAGTAAGTATTAAAAGTCATGTTATTATTTCTATGATCACTATTTACTAGTCCATTTACACATCCCAAATATTTATGCCAAGTTCTAAGTTCTTTATAGGTGCCCAAATTAAATTTGCATTTTTTTTGAGGCATGTATGTGTTTGTTTTTAAATTAAAGTTCCATATTTAGATTTTTGTGTTTAAATTAGAATATGTGTTGTTTTTTAAATTAAAAGTTCTATATTTAGATTTTTGTGTTTAAGATAGAATTGTGTTGTTTTCTAAATTAAAAGTTCCATATTAAAATTTTTGTGTTTAAATTAGAATATGTGTTGTTTTTTAAATTAAAAGTTCCATATTTAGATTTTTGTGTTTAAGATAGAATTGTGTTGTTTTTTTTTTAAATTAAAAGTTCCATATTTAGATTTTTGTGTTTAAATTAGAATATGTGTTGTTTTTTAAATTAAAAAGTTCCATATTTAGATTTTTGTGTTTAAGATAGAATTGTGTTGCTTTTTAAATTAAGTCATTATATTTGGTTTCTCTGTACTTAAGTTAAAAGTGTATTGTTTTTAAAAGTTGAAATTGCATTGACATGCGTCATGTTAAATTTCTGGTCATAGTTAGATTTTGATTAAATGATAACATGCTAGAAACATTTTTGGTTGGATGTTCATGGTGGCTCGCCAATTGAAATAAGATGACAAAATTCAAAATGATTTAATTGATTAGCAAGTTCCTAATTGAAATATTAAAATAAAGTTTAAATGTTTGAAAAGAGATTAATTACATAAATGTTTTTTGGTCTAGAATATTACAAATAAATTCCAAAGTTAATAAAATTATCCAAAGGGTCCAAAGTTACATCTTGATGACTAAAATTGAAAAATTAAGCTGCTGAAAATCCAACAGTTTGAGAATAGAATTCTCAAAAGCCAGCGCCCTAAAATCCAACCCCCTCCTCAATAGGGCTGGCGCAGACTTCACCCTTCAATAGAGGTCACTTCATTCCTGTAACCTGTAGAGAAGAAAATAGCTTAAATAAAAAGCACTTTTTAGAAGCGCTTAAGAAACTGAAAAATAACAAAATAAACTACTTGGCTTAAAGCTTTACACAGCAGGTTAACATGAATACTCAAAAAAACATTTTTGACATTAGCTTAAAACAGAACAAATTAACAGAGATAAAATCCCACATAATCCGGGATGGGAAAATCGAAAAAAAGAGGGAGTTTTTCAAGACTTAAAAATTCTTCATAAGCGGATTAATTAGAAGTCAACAACAACAGGATACACAGTAAGAGATTATTTTCTCAAAAACCCTAAGCAAGAACACAACAGCAGAGGCACATAAGAACTCAACACCAAGAACAACACATGAATTTTCTCTAAAAACCCTAAAAAGCTAACAGCAACAACAAAACATTTTTCTCAAACACACACATGAGAACAAAGTGATTTGTTTCTTGAAAACCAAGAACAACACATTAATAGTCCTAAAAACCCTAAAAACGAACACAAGAACAACATATCAATTTCTTTCAAACCCAGAAGAGCACAACAAGAAATTCCTCAAAAAAACCTAAACTTACGGAAAAGCAAAGGGAAAGTAGTTCACCTCACTGAAGAATCGCTCGCCGAAGAGAACCGTTGCCGGCATCCGGAGGATCTCACCGTACCCGGAGATTTTCAGAGCTTCCGATTTGGTAAACGATTCACACCTATCTTCTTCCATGAGTTTTCCTTTTTGTAGATATTTTGGTTGAGTTTGTTTTCGCATGATTGTATGTTGTGTGTCTCGAAATTATGAGAATGAGAAAGAGGGTTGGTTCATGAAACAGAGTTAGGAGAGGGAGATAGTGAAGCGACGGAGAAGAGCGGAGGCTCCGCCGTGAGCCGCCATCTCCGGTCGTCTTCTCCAAGAGAGAGGAGCTTTAGGGTTTGCAGAGGGAGGCGCTCTGTACAGAGCCCTTTCGTTTGGTTTTGATTTGAAGAGAGAGAGTGAAATAGAAAAAATGAAGTTTTAGTTTTCCATATTTATTGTTTTAACACGGCCAATGGGAATGTGAAAGTAGTGGTGACAAGTGTCACCAACCCTGGACACTTGTCACCGTCCAAGAGATGATCCCCAGGGTCAACAAAGTTGACCAGATTCTCATGGGCTGTGTACATTTGGGCCCATTTTCCTCATTTGTTTGTTGTATTTTTTTATCTTCACTATCCATACCCCCATACGATTGGGTTGTCCCTTTTAGGCCCATGCTGATTGTTTTAGAATGTTAATTAGAAATATTTTAGAATTTAATTAGATTTCTTTTTTTAGAAATGATTGTAGATTAATTAGAATTATAATGTGATTTAGAATTGTTTTAAAATTTTAATTTAATTTAGAATGATTTTAGAATTTAATCTTTGTTAATATTTTAGAATTAATATTTTGGATAATAGTTTAGAATTGAGATTTTTGATTGTTTAATATTGTTTTGAGTTTTAATTTAATGATACTTTTGTTAATTGTTTAAACTTTAGTTATTTGTTTTAGATTTAATATTTTATTGCAATTCTCTTGTTATTTCATGTTGATTTCAATTAACCCCTAACATTTAACGATTAACTCTAATTTTTAATTTCCGCAATTAACATCTAACTCTTTTAAATTCCGCTTCTAACATTTTTTTTTATTTTTTTGTATATTTACTTTACTTCGCTTTATGCTATATCATTGTACATTCTTCATCTCATCTTAAAATGAACCTAAAAATGGTAAAGACTTAAAATACAAAAAGATTATAATTCCCATGCCATCAATTCAAACCAATTTTCAAAATAAATTACATACTTCTCGATTCAAAGTCGAGCCCATTTTCAAAACACCTATGTAAGTCAATCGCTTGTAAAAGAATCGCCATCAACCTCACATGGCTTACTCTTGGGCTTTCTTACAATGAGACCTATCCGGTTTAAATTAATCGATTAAATGGATTACTCACTAAATAAATTCAATTCATTCACGAGGATGCAAATTTTAAAAACCTCGATCCGACATCGAAAGTTAAATTAAGATACTTAATCACATCTAAACAACACTTCATTTGAAAATGAAAAGGGGGATGATTTTGAGTTTTCAACTCCTCTCCTCGATTATTTGGATACGAGTTTTCTTACTCGGTTAGTCAAATGGTCGTCATTTCTAATTCATTTAAGTACAAACAAATCAAATCATTTTATAATAAGAAACGAAAAGGGAGATGACTTTGAGTTTTCAATTTCTCTCCTCGACTATTTGAATACAAGTTCTCTTACTTGGTCAGTCAAATAATTGTCGTTCCTATACCAACTTCCAAACTCCGATTAAATCGAAATATTTTCACAATAAGCTAAATGAAAAGGGAGTTGAATTTGAGTTTTCAATTTCACTCCTCAGTTGTTTGAATACGAGTTCTCTTACTCGGTCAGTCGAACAATTGTCATTTTTTACCAACTCATACTTAATCAAATCATTTTCATAACGAACTATACGAAAAGGGAGATGGTCTTGAGTCTTCAATTCCTCTTCTCAAATGCTTAGATATGAGTTGTCTTACTCAGTCATTCAAGTATTTATCGTTCATGCTAAAATACATCAACCATACGCAAACTTTTTTTCGTAATCACCCAGATGAAACAGAAAGTGGTATAGAGTCTTCTATTCCCTTTTTCCGATACTAGGATACGAGTTGTCTTACTCGACCATCCGAGTATTCGTCATCTATTCAAACACCTTAATTATTATCAAATCTTTTCTATAGTTAAGGATGAAAAAGAAAGTGGTCTAGAGTCTTCTATTCCCTTTCCTGACCGTTAGGATACGAGTTGTCTTACTCGACTATCCGAGTAATCATCATCCAACCAAAAACATCATAACCAATCAAACAAAATATCCAACATATTAATCCAACTTGTCACCCTCGTGTGGTCAAAACTCTTTTCAAAAAGAACATTGTTTAATCCTTTCTAATGCGCACAACAAACTAGTGCTTAAGCCTTCTCCGAGAGTAGACAAGCCAACGTTTAGCCTTTTGAACGTGATCTAAAACAGTCGTTCACTAAAAGGCACCAACCAACCGTAGTTCCCCGAACTACGAATGCTCTGACTTCCTTATTACACCATAAGGATACGTAGGCAGGAGATTGTTGTATCTTCGCGAGCACACTAATAAAAAACCTCCCCTTTCTCCTTTCTGAGGTTCTCATCCATTTCTATATTTTATAACCCAAAGATAACAAACAAACATAAATTAACACCCGAAACATAAATTAGAACTAAAAGGTTCCTGTTGAGTACAACGGACGCGAGGGGTGCTAATACCTTCCTCTTGCGTAATCCACTCCCGAACCCGAATATGGTTGCGATGACCATTATTCCATTTCCTAAAGGTTTTATCGATATTTCCCTATCCCTTTATTGGGATGAATAAAGTTCGGTGGCGACTCTATTCGAACATAATTTTTTTCCGCGACCATCGCGAGGAATTGTATTTTTCGAGATGCGACAATGAGAATAACAAAATACAGTACATATTTTCTGAAAAGACCATAAGGACTACTGGCGGACGAAACCGGAGACTGTTGGCTTGCTAGAGCTTGCACCATCCACCACTGCCACAAAAAGATCATACTGGTAGCCTGCATTGTTAAACCAACTAGATTGAACTTCTTATGCTCTCTTGCACCTGGATGATAGTAAGTAAAATGGTAATCAAGATCAAAGCGGTAGTGTTTTTTATCTACTTTCATAATTTGGCCCCAACTGGAGAGAAGGCCCTTCTCAAGAGTGTTCTTAACACTCCTTGTTGAGGATAGTACCACAACTGCTGACTAGATTTGACTAACAAAAGTAGAGCTGACATCCTCAAAATATAAATAGTGGAAAGGTACCTTAGTTATCCCTTCCTCTGTCTCAATGTACCTAAAGGATGATAACTAACTGATCACAAAGTCCTCCTTACCACAGACAATTACGAGTTTGTCTCCAAACATAAACTTAAATTTATGAAGTAAAGTGGACGTTATTGCATCGACATCATGAATCCACAACCTTCCCAATAGGCAGCTGTAAGCGGGATGAATGTCCATAACTTGAAAAGTGATAATGAATTGGTGAGGACCCACACAGACTGGAAAATCCACCTCTCTAATGACTTCCCTCCTTGATCCATCAAAAGCTCTTACAATTAGTGCACTAGCCCGCGTCTCTGGTCCTTTAAACTGCAATTGACTCAATATGCTCTTTGACAACATACTGTGTGAATATCATGTATCAACCAGGACCCTAGTGACCAATGTATATGCACAAGAAATAGAGGTATGCAAAGCCTTGTTGTGGTTGTGCCCCTCGGCTGGAAATTCTGCTTCATTAAAACCCAAGTACAGACTTGCAGTGATGTTAGCTACTACATCATCAAATTGATAAACCGTAATGTCTTGCATCACGTGGACAATGTTAAGATCTTTCATCAGAGCCTTACGATGAGCCTCTGAATTGAGTAGTAATGATAAGATTGAAATATTGGAAGGAGTTTGACCCAGCTGGTCAACAATCTTGAAATCACTCTTCTTAATCAGCTTAAGAAACTCTTGTCCCTCTTCTGCAGTAATAAGATTTTTAATCTGCTCTTGTTCTTTGACTACTTCTTTACCCTTGGAAGTATGGGTGTTCGCAGCGTGGTTTGAACAATTTTTACGATACAAATAATCTGAACCGCAAGAGAAAAAGCATGTGGTTTGGTTTGGTTCGGCTGACTTTTAGAAATAAAACTGAACCAAATCAATGCGGTCTGGGTTGGTTCGGTTTTTTATAGTATTTTTATTGAGCCATACATATACCTATAGAGAACGACATAAATTTGTGTTTAGTCATTCATACATTACCAAATAACATCAAAACTCATCATATTTAGACAAAATCTTCTTATTCAAATTACAAAAATCAGACTAGACAAAAGTGGAATAAAATACATAAAATAGTAGCATAAAATAATATCAAAGACATTATAATAAAACATAAAAAGGAGATAAGAGAAGAGATTAGAAATGAATAAAAATAATGAACAAAAGAGATGCGCGATTAGAGAAGAAAAGTGCGATAAAAACATAATTGGGAGAGAAAATTGTAAAATAAAAATGAGAAGATGAAAAAGAAAGAACATAAGAGATGAGAGATTAGAGTAAAAAAGGAAAGACGTACATGACAAAGAATATGAAAAGAATGCGCGATACTACTAGGAGATATTTAAGAAGGTTGAAACTAAAATCCTAAGTGTGAGTAAGAGAAAATAGTTTGTAATTATAAGGTTAAGGAATAATAGGTTTGGGTTTTGGGCTGGATGTGGGATAAGTGAAGTTTGAGTTATAACATAATGCGGTTTGGTTTGGTTTAGTTCAGTTTGAAAAATACAAATCCGAACCAAATGCAATTTTTTGCGGTTTCTATTTGGTATGGTTTGGTTTGCAGTTTTTTATTAGGTCAGTTCAGTTTTGAACACCCATACTAAGAAGTGGCTGCTTCAGCCGTGCTATTAGAAGTACCCTTTGTCATGAAGGAACTAGGTGTCCCAACTAGAATAGTGGGAACAAATATAGACGTCCCTGCCTGAGGAGAAGGAGTAGGAACCACCATTGGTGTTTGTGTAACTTGAGGATTATACTTTTGCGTAAACACACGACCGCTTCGGATCATCCCACCTGTACCTGCTATGTTGACACTTTCGGTATCAGAAAACTGGATCTCTTTTCCCCCACAGAGATAGTTGCATCATATTTTCAGAGCACCACCTTGGAATCTTGGTAAGGAAAAGGAATGGGAACACAAATATTGATGGGTTGTATTTCCTTTATTGGAGCCTCAATCTTCTTCTTTCGGTACACAATCTCAATTCACTCAATGACAAAAACTTCTTCCACGACTCTAGATCTTGAAAACTATAATACCCCCTGATTCATCAACTCTTGGACACAACCCTTGAGTTGTTCACACTTATCTGGCTCAGTCTTGCATATGTCACAGTTGTCATAAACACCAGCCAAAATACCATGCTCTTGTAAATTTTCTAAGATAGTTGATAATTGAGTCTTCAAATCACCCACTAGGCCGACCACTTCAGTTTCTTCTTCTTCAAGAACTGTGTTAACTATCGAACTACCATGATTGGGCAAATGATTAGTCTTCATATTTGGCTTCTCCTCAATGAAAGACAGAATATCTTGATTAATAAGTTTTTACGCTCTGTTCCTGAACACAATATTGTCTTCGGTTGAATGTCCAATATAGCCTGCATGGAAAGCACATGACACATTGGAGTTGTGCTTTAGATGATAAGTAAACATTATCGGTGGAATCTCTTTAGGAACAATGTCCCCTACATGCACCAAGTAGGGCAATAACTGAGTGTACAACACATGGATCTTTGTATGCCGTAGACGACTTTGGTTTTGATTCTAATTCTGACCCTGGTGATGAAGATTCTAATTCTGTTTTTTGTTTTTCTTATACTGTCTTTGTGGAGCCTACCCCTGAGGAGGCTGTTGTTATTGTAGAACCTGGGGAGGCTACTGGAATTATGATTGATATTGAAAAGGTTGTTGGAATTGAGAAGCGGCTATATATGGATAAGTAGATTATGGCGTATGGGCCATAAAAGCTTGGTATTGAGGAACACTTATCGTCACAACATTGGTTTATCCTTCCTTCTTCTTTGCATAACTGCTCAGAGACTTCCTGGCTGCATATTGCTGATTACTATTACTACGGTGAGCTTTCCCGACTTGATCCCACTCTTTATTCTTTCACCAATCACGACTATATCAACAAAATTGGAAGATGAACTACCAACCATCTTTTCATAGTAGAAACCATGGAGAGTTCCCATAAAGATATCTACCAACTTAGTATCAGATAGTGCAGATCTGACTCTGGAAGCCATCTCGTGCCACCTCTATGCGTATTCTTTGAAGGTATCATTAGACCTTTGTAACTGATTTTGTAGCCACAATCTTGTAGGAGCCATATCTAGATTATACTTGTATTGATTCAAGAATGCCCCAGACAAATCTTTCCATGTCCTTATCTTCCTCGATTCCAAATTCATGTACCAATCCAATGATGCCCCCGATAGGCTGTCTTGGAAGCAATAGATTAGTAACTCATCATTGTAAATATAAGAAGCCATTTTCATGCAGTACCTAGTGATGTGACCGCGAGGACATCTCAAACCTTTGTACTTGGGCAAGTTAGGTACCTTGAATTTCTGCGGGAGTACAACATTCAGCACTAAGCACAACTCTCTAGGATTCAAACTATGATCAGAGAAACCTTAAATATCATATAACATTTCCTCTAAAAGTTGATAATCTGCATGCATGGGCTTATTGAACCCGAGGATCCTTTGAGTGGCAACCCTTGGAGGAGGTTGAGCAACATTTTGAGCAGGTGGTGGTTGTGGCATAAACTACTGATACATCTGATACAACAAGACAGGGAGCGGAGTCTGAGCAACTGGAGTGCTCTCTTCAGTAAATTACCCCCATGTTGCACATTGGGAGCAAATGGTGCCCCAGAATGAGCATACTGGAGAGCAATGTTATTTGGAGGTGGTTGAACCATAGTAGCAGATGTTGGTGTAAGCCCTAGAGGCCAATACTTTTGGTACTTGTATCGAATTATTTAAAGGCATTTTCTTTATTATGGTTGATTAATAAAGTCCATGGAGTAGATAGTCCGTTTAATGTATTAAGTGTGACTTAATCATGAGAACACATTAAACATAAGGACACTATTCTTAAAGTATCCGTAGTCGAGCTTTAGTGTGAAGTGGGATAACATTAAAGCATCAAGACTATTATGTTTATAGACTGATGATCACATCTCATGGATCATGGATAAAGAGTTATCAAGTCTTAAACATAGGTATGAATATTAGGAGTAATATTTATACCAGATTGACCCGCTATGAGAATACTATATAGAAAGTTATGCAAAGTGTCATAAGTTATTCTCATGGTGATAATAGTGTATACCACTCTTCGACCTGAAACCACTATGGATCCTAGATGTAGAGTCGAGTGCTTTATTGCTGATCGAACGTTGTCCGTAACTGGATAACCATAAAGACAGTTGATGGGTACTCCACGAAGCATGCTGAGGGACATGAGTGTCCTAGATGGAATTTGCCAATCCTGCGTAACAGGATAAATGTCTATGGGCCCAATATTGAACTGGACAAGGGTGACACGGTCTATACCTTGTGTTCAATATAGACATAAGGGCAAAGGGGTAATTATACACATAATTATTATCACAGGAGGTTTTGTCAGATCACATGACATTTTCGTGACTTGGGTAGCAGTGATGTGTTGCTAGATACCGCTCACTGTTTATTATGTTAAATGCGTGATTTAATATAATTGCCAACGTCGCGAAAACCTATAGGGTCACACACAAAGGACGGATTGATGAGAGATAGAGTAACTAAGGAACACCGTAAGGTACGGTGCACTTAAGTGGGAGACGAAATATGGTAAGGTACCAAATACTTAAGTGATTTTGGGCATATTATAAGATATGGGCCAAAATACACTTAAGTGGGCTTTTTAGCTTGAAGCCCACACAAGTGGTTCTATAAATAGAACCCCTTGGATAGAAGCATTGTCACTCCAATCCACTCAGACAGAAATTCAAGTAGAGACTTGGAATTTTGTTTCCCTCTTTCTCTCACTCAAAGCCTTCATTCATAACAGCTAGCACTGCGATTGAAGGAATCCGTTCATGTGGACTGAGTAGAGACGTTGTCATCGTTCAACGTTCGTGATCGCCCCGTGGATCTGTATCAAAGGTTTTTATCATTATCAGAGATCTGCACCAAAGGTTTGAATCGCCACAAGAGGTAACAATTCTATCACTGATCATGCCCATTCGTAAGGATCACTAAATGGAGAAATTTTTAAATTCTGCTGCGCCTTGGATGGCAATTCTCCTTCAGCAGACACATAAGGATTCAACTGAGCTAGTTGAGCAGGAATCTGGAAATTGATAGGATGGCCCATATACTCAGGCTATTGGTCCTCAGCATTGTTAACATTCACAACAGGCTAAGGAGCCTCTTCGGTTTCAACCCCTTGAGCGGAGAAATGATTTGGCATCCCCTATGGGAAGGCAACATAGTTCCCATTAGAAGAGGAAACAACGAAGGACTGGTACGGTACAAAAGGAATCCCACTAGCAAACCATGGAGTATAGTTATGAGGCATTCCCCATGGGTAGGTAGCAACAAACCTATTGGGGCCATCTTGAAAGAGAGGTTGGTTTACAACAACTGGTTAAACAACAGTGTCAACAGAATCCACCACAACAAGAGCAGTGTTAGCAACATTAGTGTCGGTCAGAGTGACAATAGTAGCATTGTCCCTCTGAACTTGGAGATGTTCCAGTATGATTCCCATCTGACCTTGTAGTTGAGATAAGGCCTCCCTGGTTGTAACATTTTCTTGTTCATATTCAAACATGATTCTTTGTTTGTTTGCTCCGGTGTTATACTGATGTCGAATCTTCGTCTTTCTGAAGAGGATGAAGACGGGTGTAATCATTTCATTTTTGGATAAAAAAGTTCATATGAATGATATGTTATGCAAAAAGATTTTGATTATTACATTTTTAAAATAATATTTTCCAAGGAATATGCAAAAGAGTTATATGATGTAATGATGATTTATGATATGCAAATTGAAATTCTAGTTAACAGACTTTCGATGTCACACGGGATGCTATGACATCCAATTCTACGCAGACAAGAATTATGCAGAACTTAAAAATAAAGTGCAGTAAACAACACAAGGAATTGTTTACCCAGTTCGGTGTCACACACACCTACGTCTGGGGGCTACCAAGCCAGGGAGGAAATCCACTATTAGTAGTATTAATTCAGACCTTAAACCAACTGTTTAATCCTATCACTTAATACCTACCCAATGCAACTTCAATCTTACACTAAGATCAGAGTTCCTACTCACTCCCCCTCAATCACCTCAGTGATTACAACCTTTAATTATATTAAAGTTTATAGTGAAGTCACACTTCAAACAACTCTTGATTGTGCTTAACAGCTTTAATCAAGATACACAACACTCACGCTTAAAAGCTTAGAGTGACACAACACTTACAACTCAATGAAGACCCTAGTCCAATGCAATCATCTAGGTGATAATTGCTTGGCTCACAAGATACACCTAATACAAGACACACAAAAATACAGCACTGAAGTATGATGGAACAATAAAATCTTCACGCCTAAAATCCCCGAGTTCTGAATGAAGGATTGCCATCCTTTTATATTGCAGCACTTGGGCCTTGTACTTGTATTTCCTAAAATTAAGGTTAAGTAAGTTAACCTAATTTCCACATATTAGGGTACTAACAAATAGGCTATTTGTTAGGTTCATTAATTGTAACTTAGTTGTTAGTTTCCTGGATTTTAGCTCAGCTGTTGGATTCCTGAAAAATAGCCTGAGAAAAATACTGAAACAGAAAAACTAACCATCCTACAATTTAGCATATGCTGTCAGGAATGAATGTCACAACATTCAGTTTGACGTCCAGAACATAGACCATATGCTAAGTCTGTTATTTTTTTGAAAACAGACTGTACAAAATGCTGTGCTGTAAAAGACCAACCAGTCTATACTTCAGTATTAGCTTACAATAATAAATGTCAAAACATCCAATTTGACATTTACAGAATGGGCCTTATGTCAGGTCTGTTATCCTCCTGAAGAACAGATTGAGATACATACTGAATTGTAGCAGAAAACCAACCTGCCTATTATTCAGTATATGCTATCAATGATGAATGTCATAACATCCAGTTTGACAGTAGGCCTTATGCCAGGTCTGTTATTCCCTTGATAAACAGACTAAACTTAAATACTGAGTTATAGCAGACAACCAACTTTTCTACACCTCAGTATCTGCTGTTAGGGATGAATATCATTACATCTAGTTTGACATTCAGTAAATCCTATATTAGCTAAACCTGCAGCATACTACTCAAGTATGTCATGATATCAGTCAAGACATCAGAGTACAGTTAGATGTTCTAACACAAAATGCAGCCAATCAAACATCTCCAAAGCATGTCATGACATCAGTCAAGACATTAGAGTCAAGCTAGTGTTTTAACATAAAATGAAGCCAATCAAACATCTACAAACTCCCCCTTTGGCAAATTTTTGGCTAAAACAACTTGGCATCACAACAGAGTTCACAGCAGCGGAAAACACACATCTAGCAGGGAAATTAACCTAGCTAATACACTCAAAGCAGCAACACACTCAACACACATAGAAGTTAAATAAAAACTTCACATATCAGCACACATACAGAAGTTAAATAAAAACTTCTAACATCAACACACATACAAAAGTTAAATAAAAACTTCTACCAACAGCACACATACAGATAACCCACTCACGCTCATCACACATAGAAGTGGAACATCAGCTGCAGCACAACCTCTGGATTAGAGGATCTTCAATATCTGTTTAATTAATCTGTTGTCCTGGGGCATCACAGGTGTTATTCCCCCTTTTTGTCAAAAATGTTGCCAAAGCAACACCATACATGACAGACCAAAATAAACAGAATTACACACAACCTTGTTAGAAACACAATCTTGATTTTACTTCACAGTTTTAATCAAGAATACCCCTTCTTGATCTTGCTTTACAACTTTGATCAAGACACCACCCACTTGATCTTGCTTCACATCTTTGATCAAGTAGTCACACACTCTTGCTTTACAGTAGGTACACCCATATCAGATGCCATGACTTTGAGTCTGACATCTTGAACCACTCCTGCATGAACACTTTCTTGAAGTCCAGCAGGCACATAGGCTGTCTCATGTTAGGATATCCCCTTAATATCTTGTTACCACACTTGCAGCAAGTAACATAGATGTGATCTGTTGTCCAGTCATAACATACTTTCAATTGTTTAATAGGTTGAGATATTAAACAATACATCCCAAACACCATTGGTTGCTATAAGTCCTCAGAAAGGCATATTCCCAATTTTCCCCTTAAGTTTTCAAACTGAGTAGCATCCAGAGCCTTTGTGAATATGTCAGCAAGTTGTAGTTCAATGGCTACATGTTCCAAGGTAATCACTTTGTCTTCCACCAGATTTCTGATGAAGTGATGTCTAATGTCAAGATGTTTGGTCCTGCTGTGTTGGATGGGATTCTTGGAAATATTGATGGCACTGAGATTGTCACAGAACAATGTCATGACATTCTGAGAGACATTGTACTCAGTAAGCATATGTTTCATCCACACCAGTTGGGAACAACTGCTTCCAGCTGCTATGTACTCAGCCTCTACAGTGGACAGTGATACACAGTTCTGTTTCTTGCTGAACCATGATATGAGATTGTTTCCCAAGAAGAAACATCCTCCTGATGTGCTTTTTCTGTCATCAGCACTCCCAGCCCAATCAGCTTCACAATACCCAGATAAGATAGGCTCAGAGCCATGAGAGTATAGCATACCATAGTCCCAAGTCCCATTGACATACTTGAGAATCCTCTTGACTTGATTTAAGTGGCTCACTTTGGGTTCTGCTTGGTATCTAGCACACACTCCAACTGCATAGGAAATATCAGGTCTACTTGCAGTTAGATATAGTAGACTACCTATCATGCTTCTATACAAGCATTGATCAACACTGGGACCTCCTTCATCTTTGGTTAATTTTAAGTGAGTAGGTGCAGGAGTTCTTTTGTGTCTAGCATTATCCATACCAAACTTCTTCACTATGTTTTTGGCATATTTGCTTTGGGAGAGAAACATAGAATCCTCCATTTGGTTAACTTGCATTCCAAGAAAATAAGTCAATTCCCCAACCAGACTCATTTCAAACTCAGATTGCATCTGGTGAACAAAATGTTTCACCATTTGCTCTGACATTCCACCAAAGACAATATCATCCACATAAATTTGGGCAATCATGATTTTGCCATCTTCATCCTTCATAAACAGGGTCTTATCTATCCCTCATTTCCTGTACCCATGAGAGGTCAGAAATTCAGTCAACCTTTCATACCAAGCTCTAGGAGCTTGCTTCAACCCATACAAAGCTTTCCTCAACTTGTACACATGTTTAGGCAGGTTAGGATCACAGAACCCTTTAGGTTGTTCCACATATACTTCCTCATTCAAGTAGCCATTTAAAAAGGCACTCTTCACATCCATTTGGAACAATTTGGACTTCAGAATACAGGCCACACCTAACAGCAATCTGATTGACTCAAGTCTAGCAACAGGTGCAAACGTCTCATCAAAATCAACCCCTTCAACTTGAGTATATCCTTGTGCCACTAGTCTTGCTTTATTCCTAGTGATTACTCCTTTCTCATCAGACTTGTTCTTGTAAATCCACTTGGTACCAATGATGTTAGTCCCTTCAGGTCGTGGAACTAACTCCCATACTTCATTCCGTTTAAACTGCTCCAGTTCATCTTGCATGGCATTGATCCAATATTCATCAGTCAGGGCTTCTTTCACATTTTTTGGTTCAACCTTGGATACAAAACAAGAATTTGAGCTATTCTCCCTTGATCTGGTAGTCACACCACTATTGGGATCCCCTATGATAAGATCCTTGGGGTGGTCCTTCTGAATTCTGATAGAAGGCACTTTGTTGGATGCATCTACCTCACATTAAGGAGGAGTCTCCTGTACCTCTTCGGACTTGATTGGAATGTCTGTTGACGTATCAAGGAATGTTCCAACATCCTCTATGACATTGATTCCTTCCTCTTTATCATCCATAATAACATTTATGGATTCCATCAGGACATTGGTCCTGTAGTTGAACACTCTGTAGGCTCTGTTGTTAGTTGAGTATCCTAGGAATATACCCCCATCACTTTTGGGATCCATTTTCCTTCTCTGTTCACGACCTGTAAGAATGTAACACTTGCTTCCAAAGATATGAAAGTACTTCACAGTGGGTTTTCTGCCTTTCCATATTTCATACAGAGTGGAAGAGGTTCCTTTTCTCAAGGTAACTCTATTGTGAACATAGCAAGCTGTATTCATAGCTTCGGCCCAAAAGTGCATAGGAAGCTTCTTTGCATGAATCATTGCCCTGGCAGATTCTTGAATAGTTCTGTTTTTCCTTTTAACTATCCCATTTTGCTGAGGAGTTATAGGAGAGGAAAACTCATGACTTATCCCTTCAGATGAGCAAAACTCATCAAACTTGGAATTCTTAAACTCCGTCCCATGGTCACTCCTAATTCGGACAACACAACTGTCCTTTTCCCTTTGAAGTCTGATGCACCGTTCTTTGAAGACATCAAATGCATCTGACTTTTCTCTGATGAAGTTTATCCAAGTGTATCTGGAATGGTCATCAACAACCACATAGACATACCTCTTTCCACCCAGACTTTCAACCTGCATAGGTCCCATTAAGTCCATGTGCAAAAGCTCCAGAGTTTTGGATGTTGTAGGATGTCCCAGCTTAGGATGTGACATCTTGGTTTGCTTGCCAACCTGGCATTCTCCACAGACTCTTCCTTCATCAATAAGCAGCTTTGGGATTCCTCTAACTGCTTCCTTGGATATGATCTTTTTCATTCCCCTTAAATGGAGATGACCAAGACCTCTATGCCACAGCTTCACCTCCGGTTCTTCTCTGGTTGAGGAGCAAATTGTGGAGTAGTTTGAGACTTTAGGTTCCCACAGATAACAGTTATCTTTGGATCTGGATCCTCTCATAACTTCCTGATCATCTCCATTCGTCACAACACATAGCTCCTTAGTGAAGTGAGCATAGAACCCTTGATCACACAGCTGGCTTATGCTGATGAGATTAGTAGTTAGTCCTTTTACTAATAGCACATTATTCAGTTCTGGAACTCCAGAGCTGTCCAACTTACCCACACCTTTGATTTTTCCTTTAGCACCATCAACAAAGGTCACATAACTGGTAGTGTGAGGTTGTATATCCACCAATAAATTCTCCATACCAGTCATATGTCTTGAGCAACCACTATCAAGGTACCAATCTTCTCTGGTAGATGCCCTTAGACCTGTGTGAGCTAACCTAGCAAACCATTGTCGTTTCTTGATGGGGGCATTATGCTTATATGCCTTATGCTTAGGTCTGACATGAGGGGTTTGGTTAGGATAACCATGCAGCCTGTAGCAGAAGGCTTTTATATGACTAAACCTACCACAGTAGTGACATCTCCATCTCTGAAATTTCTTCTTTTGATGGTTACTCATCCTGGTTCCCTGATGTTGAGACATTGGGTGTGACTTCTGCTTGAATTTCTGAACTTCAGCCTTTGAGCGTTTGAGTTCAGCTGAGGATTTCTTCACAAAGCCTAAACCAGACATGGTTCCTGACTTCTGTCCCACCTTTAGGATCTCCTCCAAAGTGTCCGTTCCTTTATTTAGCATTCTGATGGATTTTGTCATTTGATCTAGCTTGGAGGTCAGCAAGGTTATCTCACCATTTAGACCATCTATGAATGTCAGATGCTTCTGTTTCTCATCCTCCAGCTCCTTGATGAGTTTCTTCTGTTTTTCTCCTTGTACACACACTTCTGCACTTTTGACACATAGCTCTTTATATGATGCAACAAGTTCATCAAAGGTCAGTTCATCTTCACTTGAGTCATCATCAGTGGCATAAACACTAGTTAGTGCAATGACATATTTAGCAGATTCTCCTTCAGATTCACTCTCAGAATCTCCTTCAGACCATGTGACAGATAGCCCCTTCTTTTGCATCTTGAGGTAAGTAGGACATTCAGCTCTAACGTGTCCAAAACCTTCACATCCATGACACTGGATTCCCTTGCCTTGGTTGAAATTTTCTTCAGAAGTTGATCTTTTCCTGATGTCAGACGAGATGTTCTTGACATTTGGTCTACCTTTTTGATCAATCTTCTTTACGAACTTGTTGAACTGTCTCTCAAGCATGGCTATGGCTTCTGATATGCTTTCATCACCTCCAGTACTTCCTGCTTCTGAATCCTCTTCAGTATTTGATACAAAAGCTACACTTTTGTTCTTCTTTTCAACATTCTCACACAAGCCCATTTCAAAAGTTTGGAGAGAACCAATAAGCTCATCCACCTTCATATTGCAGATATCCTGAGCCTCTTCTATAGCAGTGACCTTCATGGCAAATCTCTTAGGTAATGACCTGAGAATCTTTCTTACAAGTTTCTCTTCAGCCATTTTCTCACCTAAGCCACCAGAAGTGTTGGCAATTTCAAGAATATTCATGTGGAAGTCATGAATAGTCTCGTCCTCTTTCATCCTCAGATTTTCAAACTTGGTGGTCAGCATCTGAAGTTTAGACATCCTCACCTTGGAGGTACCTTCATGAGTTATCTTGAGGGTATCCCAAACTTCTTTAGCCAGCTCACAGTGATGCACCAGTCTGAAGATGTTCTTACTTATTCCATTGAACAGTGCATTCAAGGCCTTAGAGTTTCCAAGGGCTAAAGCCTCTTGCTCCTTGTCCCACTCTTCTTCTGGAATTTTCATAGTGATTCCATCTTTCCCTGTCTTCGTTGGATATTCCCATCCTTTGTTGACAGCTCTCCAGACTTTGCTATCTAGAGACCTCAAGAAGGCTACCATACGAGGTTTCCAGTCATCAAAGTTAGAACCATCCAGCATGGGTGGTCTATTTGAGTATCCTACATCCTTGTCCATGGTACTAGAAAGTAACTTCCCTAGATCTCACCCAGAAATTAACAGGCAGGGTGCCTGCTCTGATGCCAATTGAAATTCTAGTTAACATACTTTCGATGTCACACGGGATGCTATGACGTCCAATTCTGCGCAGACAAGAATTATGCAGAACTTAAAAATAAAGTGCAGTAAACAACACAAGGAATTGTTTACCCAGTTCGGTGTCACACACACCTACGTCTGGGGGCTACCAAGCCAGGGAGGAAATCCACTATTAGTAGTATTAATTCACACCTTAAACCAACTGTTTAATCCTATCACTTAATACCTACCCAATGCAATTTCAATCTTACACTAAGATCAGAGTTCCTACTCACTCCCCCTCAATCACCTCAAAGATTACAACCTTTAATTATATTAAAGTTTATAGTGAAGTCACACTTCAAACAACTCTTCATTGTGCTTAACAACTTTAATCAAGATACACAACACTCACGCTTAAAAGCTTAGAGTGACACAACACTTACAACTCAATGAACACCCTAGTCCAATGCAATCATCTAGGTGATAATTGCTTGGCTCACAAGATACACCTAATACAAGACACACAAAAATACAGCAGTGAAGTATGATGGAACAATAAAATCTTCACGCCTAAAATCCCCGAGTTCTGAATGAAGGATTGCCATCCTTTTATATTGCAGCACTTGGGCCTTGTACTTGTATTTCCTAAAATTAAGGTTAAGTAAGTTAACCTAATTTCCACATATTAGGGTACTAACAAATAGGCTATTTGTTAGGTTCATTAATTGTAGCTCAGTTGTTAGTTTCCTGGATTTTAGCTCAGCTGTTGGATTCCTGAAAAATAGCCTGAGAAAAATACTGAAACAGAAAAACTAACCATCCTACAATTTAGCATATGCTGTCAGGAATGAATGTCACAACATTCAGTTTGACGTCCAGAACATAGACCATATGCTAAGTCTGTTATTTTTCTGAAAACAGACTGTACAAAATGCTGTGCTGTAAAAGACCAACCAGTCTATACTTCAGTATCAACTTACAATAATAAATGTCAAAACATCCAATTTGACATTTACAGAATGGGCCTTATGCCAGGTCTGTTATCCTCCTTAAGAACAGACTGAGATACATACTGAATTGTAGCAGAAAACCAACCTGCCTATTATTCAGTATATGCTGTCAATGATGAATGTCATAACATCCAGTTTGACATTCAGACAGTAGGCCTTATGCCAGGTCTGTTATTCCCTTGATAAACAGACTGAACTTAAATACTGAGTTATAGCAGACAACCAACTGTTCTACACCTCAGTATCTGCTGTCAGGGATGAATATCATTACATCTAGTTTGACATTCAGTAAATCCTGTATTAGCTAAACTTGCAGCATACTACTCAAGTATGCCATGACATCTGTCAAGACATCAGAGTACAGTTAGATGTTCTAACACAAAATGCAGCCAATCAAACATCTCCAAAGCATGTCATGACATCAGTCAAGACATTAGAGTCCATATAGTGTTTTAACATAAAATGCAGCCAATCAAACATCTACACAAATGATATGCAATAGTATGACACATTCTGGATAATCTGAACATTCTGCTTGATGTCGGTTCAAAGGTTAGATGTTACATGAGAACCAGGGTATGTAAGAGATTGGTCTCCTAAACACCTAATATCCCAATCACAAGTGTGTACTATTCTCCAAATGTGATCCCTAAAAGGCTTCCCAGAGTCATGGATACAAGTGAAAATAGTTTGTCGCAATGATTTTTCACAGGACAAAAGTATCCCCAAGTGACTCTAGTTTGGGTGTGGGTATCGTGTCAACCCAACTCGCGAAGCGCAGGTCAACACGACTATCCATGAGTCTATCATATGTGTATACTTGAGCTCGGGTGTAGAGCTTCCCTCAAGTAACATCAACCCAACCCAACAATAGCAAAAAAAACAAATATCCAAAATGGGTTTCCTAATGAACATCTAAAGCAATAAAATAAATGCAATAAACAAACATGATGATAAAAGCAGGCAAAGCATGAAAGTAAACACCCAAGAAAACAAGAAAGTAAACAAAACTAGGCTCGATTCCTTCTTGCAACTAGGTTGTAATCCCCAGCAGAATCGCCAATTGAAGCTAGCTTACATATACCTGAATGCGTCGCACAATCGAACATACAACAAAGTTGCCACCGAACTTTATTCATCCCAAAAGAGGGAAGGGGAAAATATCAATAAAACCAAAGGGGAAAGAGAAATGGGTAAGGAAGTCGGTTATACAAGGGGAAGGTATTAGCACCCCTCACATCCATGGTCCTCTATGTGAATTATTTTGATTTCTCTTTGCTTGGACGTGTGTTACTATATTCGAGTACCTGCAAAATAGAAAATGGATTAAGAAAGAGTCTCGAGGAGGATTAGGGCCCCTCATGCCTATGTATTCTCATAGTGAAATGTGAAAGTCAGAGCCTCGTAGTTCGTGGAACCAGAGAAAGAAATTGGGGGAAAGCAAGAAAAGTGCTCACCAAGGATTGGCATCCTCGTGCCTACATATCCTCATAGTAAAATAAGGAACTCAAAGATTTTTAGTTTGGAGGACTAAGACTGGAAGAAATATATGATCGAAGGTGGTGTTTAAACTGGAAAAGACTAGAAACTGACTGAAACGGTGTTTAAACCTAGGCAAAAAAGAGGTAGAGAAATGATGTCAAAACAGGGAAAGAGGTGTTAACCATGAAGGTGATTAACCCAAATTATGGTGTCATAACCAAGAAAAGAAAGATAAAAGTGGTGTCAAAACCAATAAAATGGGTGTGAACCATGAAGCTGATTAACCCAAAATGTGGTGTCATAACCAAGAACAGAAAGATAAAAGTGGTGTCAAAACCAAGAAAAGGGGTATGAACCATGAAGGTGATTAACCTAAAATGTGGTATCATAACCAAGAATAAAAAGATAAAAGTAGTGTCAAAACCAAGAAAAATGGCGTGAACCATGAAGGTGATTAACCCAATTTTTGGTGTCATATAACCTACATAAAGATAAAAGTGGTGTCAAAACCAAGAAAAAGGGTGTGAACCATGAAGGTGATTAACCCAAAATATGATATCATAACCAAGAACATAAAGATAAAAGGTAGTGTCAAAAGCATGAAAAGGAGTGTGAACCATGAAGGTGATTAACCCAAAAAAAGGAAAGAAAATGATGGTGTTTAAACTAAGAGGAACTTGAGATGGTGAGCCAAAGGGCTAGCTGCAAATTTGACAGTGAATTGACTCGAATTGTACTAAAGTCTATGAATAAAGGTGGATACTTTGAGCAACTGGGTCATTCATCCCGTACCCAAAGTATTCAGAATAAGGATAGGAATGTTCTCTCTCACCCCTTCACTATTGCTTAAGGCTCATGACATGCAATCCTTGCTAGTGTTTGACAAGTTGTTAAAACAGGTCCTCATGGATGCTTTGTGGGGATGAGGCAGATGGTTAATGCCTTGACTTGAGCTTGAGTTATTGACTTATCAGGAAGCTTGAGTTCCAAAGTAATAAAGGCAAGTCCCATCAATTGACCAAGAGACTTATGGTCACTTGACAAAGAAAAAGGGAATGTATGCAAAGTAAAAGGATCTAGTTGATCAAAATGGAATTTGATCAAGCTAAATCAACTGTAAGGAGATGGATAAAACACACAATGCATGATCATACAAATACTAGCCTATGGTCTCATTCTTAGGTAGCCCAAGAGTAAGTCATATGGGTGCAAAAATGTATTAAGCATAAGTCTCATTGTTGGGTAGCCCAAGAGTAAGCCATGTGTGTGCTAATATGTGATAACCTAAACAAATGAATGTGATAATTTCATACCCTAATTTTTAACCCTAAGATCCCACATCTCATTTGCATATTTGGCATACAAACAAGGTCATATCTTGGCCCTTCCCTTATCCATCTTTGGGGTTGCTTTTGCAGGGATCACCAAGCACCTCTTTGTTTTACCTTTGTGTTTATTTGATTCATTGCTTATCTAACCATTAATCAAAATACCAAAAATATGTCTTGTTCCCTTGAGTTTATTATGAAAGGTAGGGTTTCTCAATCAAGAGCATCTCAAAGTTCTATGTCTTGCTTCTCAAAGAAAGTCAAAGGTTTGTGTGTTTATTTCCATGCCTTCTTCAACAAGTAACTTCAAGATTTGAGAAAATTGATTAAGAGACCATTAAGGACACCATATCTTGATCTCACATGATCACCCATGTGCTTTGAAATGCAAGGAAAGTTCAAGTACACAAGCTTGTTTTAAGTGGTTTGACCAAAAAGTCAACATTTTGAAGTCAAGGTTCCAAGGATCACAACTTCTTCAATTCTCAACATTTTTAAATGCATCTTTTTGAAATTGATTCTTCTTAACATCCTATACAACTTCTCTTTGCATGATAATAGCCAATTATTCTTGGAAGATCATCAAAAGTTTGGAGACATTATAGGTCATTTGTGGACTTAGTGAAATTTGACCTATTTTCAAGTGACTTTTTCCTAACTTTCAAAGATCGTAACTTCTTCAATTTTCAACACATGGAGCTGATTCATTTTGCACAATACCATTGGTGATACCCTCTACAAGTTTTCTTCAAAGGTTAAGGTCAAATTATGCTTGGAAGGCCATGGAATTCATTGGGACATTATAAGTCATTTTCAGCCATGAAGCACTCAAATTTTCTAAGTTATGTGACCACTATTTCATGTCAACTTCAGCACACCATAACTTTATGCTCAAACATCCAAATGCAAACTTTCTTGGCTCATTGTAATCTTGGCCACGATGTTAACACATTGCAAAAAGAATGGGATCGAAAAGCCTCTTGAGTAGGATGTCCCATTGAGTTGGACATGGTGACTTGAAATTGAAGAAATCAACATTGCCCAAAATTTGATCATGACTAATCTCAATTCCAAGCCAAATTAACAAGTGTTTTGGGCTTGAAAATGTTTAATAAGTCTCCATAAGTTAATTAACACTTAAAACTCATCATTTGCCTGAGTTTTGATGAGTTTCAAGTCACACTTTTCACACACTTGGATCAAATTCGTTTTGTATGAATTCAGCATCATTCCACATGTATTTGGATCCAATCACATTCCCTATAAATAGAGGAAGATATTGCTTTCATTTTCAAGCTTTGGAGAGCCAAGAAACCCCTACCGCAACTTGAAAATTTTCCAGAAAAATCAACTATCATATTTTGAGTGTCAGCCTGTTTCAATCCATTTTCTTGATTCCATTAACTCCATAAGCATCCTCTGAAACTTTTGAAATAATTCCCAAGCTCTGAGACCTCCTGAAGTGCTCTAATCAGATTAAGTTTCATCAACTTTGGATCACCATCGAGACAGGGTAGTTCTGAGCATCATTTGAACTCAAACAAGTTACCACAATGTAGTATTTCACTCTCTGATGCTTTCCCTTAACTTATCTGATGTTGATTGATCGTGTTCATCATTTTATTTTATTTTGTGTGGCTTGCTTGTTTCTGAAACTTCTTTGAAATTCTATTTTCTCAGTTGACATAAATGAATTTATACTATGAGGTTGAATTCGAGAGGAGAAGAGGATCACCATGGTGGTGGTCTCGTGTCTTGAACTTACCAAATGATGAAACTCCGGTGAGAGCTCACTGGAGAAGATGGCCAGAGTATTTCTCAGGTGGTATGAGTTTGGACCATACACATTGGCAATTTGAAATGTTTTGATTGGTTAAATTCAAAATGGATCTTGTGTTTTACTTGCAGCGCGTTCCGTCGTGTTTCTCACCATCTAGAGTGTTGGATTTGCCACGTCAACTAATGAGGCGTGATCCAACGCTCTTGCTTTTTTCTGATTTATTTCTTTTTAAATTGATTTTTCTTTAAAAATTCATAGTAATTTCATTTTTTATCCAAAAATTCCAAAATAATTTCTAAATTCTCTTTTATTTGTCTTCATCTGATTTTTATTTTTCCACATTTTATTTCTTTGATTTTCTATTTTTCATGAAATTTCTCTTTTCTACCTTATTTTAATTGGTCTAAAAATATTTTTCTAGATTTTAAAATTTTGAAAATTTTATTATATGTTTCTCATTTTATTTCCAACCTTCCATAATTTTATTGGCGTTTTATTTGGTGTTTTGAAGGACTTTGTGGATTTTCCATTTTATTTCCATTTTAAAAATCATTTAAAAATACCTTTGATGCATTTTTATTTCATTTAATTGCATTTTAAATTTGTATGACCTTGTGGACTTCTATTGACCTTGGGTCATGATGATTTTGACTTCATGTCTCATCAAACTCAATGGATCTTGGGTGTTGATGGGGTGAAAAGACTAATCCACCAAAATGGATGATTGATTTTGATAATGACTTAATCAAATTTTTTGATCCAATTTGGGAATGATCTCTCTTATCCCCCTCTTCTTTATCTCCTTCTTTTCCCTTTGATCAATTGGATGGATTGTGTCCATCTTATTCATGATGTGTGGATTGGTACTTGATGAACTTTCATCATTTCAATTCTATCTTCTAAATGATCATGAATCATTTAAGGTACTTTGGATTGATGCATAAGTTTGTCCTAAGTGTCATAAAGTGTGGATTGAAATAATGGACCATCCTCCTAACCTTTGTGCTTGATCATCCCTTTTCTTTTTCTTTTCTTGTGTGACATGGATTTAGGAGGATGATTTACATATCATTTCTCTAGCATGTATTAACACAAATATTATTATTTATCAGTCTCAGATAGTTATGTCTTCTACATAAGTTCAATTGCGATTGCTTAACATAGTGCTAAATTTTCCCCAAAGGTAATGTCATTTTTATAAGTGAGATTGTAAGTCTCCTATTCCTCATGGTATTATATGAAAATATTGCTCCTTTTCCATTTGCGGGAGCTAGTGGCATACTTGTTAATTTTATCCAAGTTGGATCCCTTCTCATAAATGATGTGTAGGTTCATACTTACATGCTTATGAGATGATAGTTGAATGTTCTCTAAAAAATGAACCAAAATATCTTTTCATCTTCACTAACATCTTTTAATAACACTTTACTTGTATTAACTTTTACTTCAAAGTCATTTACCTTTATGCCTTTATTTTTTATGTCATGTCATTTACTTTATGCTTTATGTTTAGCATTTCGTATCATATTATTTGTATTTATGTCGTTTTGTTCTTTGTTCATTTGGACCTTTCATTATATCATTGTTAAGAAGGCATTAATAAAAAAGAAATTATTTCTCCTAACTCATGGACATGTGGTTACTATCCTTGGCATCATTATGGAGTTATGGACTTAGAATTAGGATCTTGACCCTTGCTTTGGAATTTGTGACTTAATACCTTGGAATTCATCTGATACCTATGGATTTGGAATTCTCTGTGAAGACTTGGCTTGGTTACTTTGGTTTCATTTGATACATGGATTACTATTTGCTTATTTTGCTTACTTGAGGTTTAATCCAAAGGAGGGAATTCTTGCTTGACGTATGTCATAAAGCTTGATATTTCTTGGTTAGATCTTTCATCCCCAACTTTTACTTTATGCTCTAGGATAGTCTCTCCCTCTTCTCCCCCTCTTTAATTTTCAAAATCTCCTTTTTTTTAAAACCTTTTTGTTTCCTAACTTGAACCAGTTTCTCAATAAACCTTGACTTTGGTCAAGTGATTTTCAAAACCTTTTTCTTGAATAAATGTTAATCCATCTTAAGCATGTTGAGACTAATTTCAAAAGACTTAAAAAATGGATAACTCATTCAAACCATTTTGTTCCCTTGTGTACGTTTTCTTTTAAAACTTTTCTCAAAGTATTAAACATGAACCATTTCCATAGTTGAGTTATAATTCTCCTATCTCCATAGTATTGATGATAATTCTTTTCCATCTGTGGGAGCTAGTGGAATACTTGTTGATCCTTATCCAAGTTGGAGCCATTCTCACGATGATGCAGAGTTCTCATACTTATGGGTGACTAGTTGAGTATTCCCCTTAAAATGACAAAATGTGTTTTCCATAAAAATGAATCAAAACAAACTCCTTTTGTTATTTTTACCACGAACTACGAGGTTTTGATGCTTCATTGCACTTTGTTGGTACGTAGGCATGAGACTTAAAAAGTATTGGGAAACATCAAAATAAAGAAAATATGCTTCTCTTCCGATCCCTCCAATATTTTAACAAACAACACCTTTTTCAAACCAAAATGTACATATTTTCAAAGAGGTTTCCATGGAGTACCATGGATTTTTAGGGTGCTAATACCTTCCCTTTGCATAACTAACCCCCAAACCCTTGTTCTCTTTTTATTAGTTTTGTTTTAAAACTTATTTGGGTTTTGTTTTAAAAAATTTACCGCTACAGAAAAATGGCGACTCTGCTGGGGAGTAGTCCCTAGTGGGTTAGCCCATCTTTGTTTTTGTGTATATATTATGTTTGATATTGTTTGTTCCGTTTGGTGCTTAGTGATCTCTGTGTGGTTAGATAAGTCCTATAACCGGACTTGAGAGCTCTTATGATAGGAGGGAGGGTATAGTCATGTTTGGCTTACGTGGAGTTAATCCTTAATAATCTGACTTGAGATCCCCCACTCAGTGGAGGACCATTTGGGATTACTGATGTCACACGAGTAGTTATAGTTGGCATCTTTTTCTGACCTGGGAGCCCGAGAAGTTGATGACCTTAGAACCCTTAACCTATCTTGGACTTTTTAGGATGTATTGCGGTGGCTATTCTGGTGTAGATTTGAATTAGTTATTACGCGATACTACACTCTGACAAGTTTCTCTTGAGAATATTATTGGTCGACGAGTAGTCGTATAAATCGATAATATACAAAAGATGGAATCACGACTCTGGGAAATTTTCAAAACCTTGTTCTACAGGTGATTATACCCTTGGTACATACATTATGGGTTGGTTCTTACCCTTGGCTTCATGCTCGTAACTCCGAACCTTTGGACCTTTGTTTGTGTACTTTGAGTGACCTTGTTTGTGATTGTTGCATCATGCACTAATGCCATTCATAAGAATTTTACTCAATTTTCAAGGAACTTAGATACTCTTGTAGCAAACACCACAAATACTTTAACCATGGATATTGGAAGGATGAATACTCAGAAATACAATTTTAGATGTCTTGATCCCATGGAATTAAGGAAGCTAGCATCTTTTGTGGATGATCCGAAGGGTTTCAGAGACCGTTTTGGAAGACTTTTATTTGTGCTATCTACTGATGTTGAGGATTGTCTTCTCTGTACTTTGGTTCAGTTCTATGATCCTATCTACCGGTGTTTCACTTTCCTTGATTATCAGTTGTTTCCTATCATGGAGGAGTATGCTTATCTTTTGGGTATACCAATTTCTGATAGAGTTCCTTTTAATGGTGTGGAAGGAATTCTTGAATCTCGGGTTATTGCTGAAGCCATTCATCTGAGGAAGTCTGACATAGATGTCAATCTCACTGCCGAAGGAGGTATCAGAGGGTTGACTTTGAAGTTTCTATTGGAAAAAGCCTTTTATTTTTCCAATGCTAATGTCATAGTCACCTTTGAAACTATTCTTGCCTTACTCATCTATGGTTTAGTCTTGTTTCCTAACATTGATAATTTTTTTGATGTTAATGATATAAGGATCTTCTTGATTAGGAATCTGGTTCCAATTCTGCTCTGTGATACTTATTTCTCCATTCATCATAGGACTTCTAAAGGGGGTGGGACTATTTTTTGTTGCGCACCTTTACTGTACAAGTGGTTTATTTCACACTTGCCGCAGTCTCATATCTTACAAGAAAACAAGAGTTGTTTAAGGTGGTATCAAAGACTCATGTCTCTCACCAATGATGACATTACTTGGTACTCTTCTGTTTATCACGATGTTTAGATTATTGATAGTTGTGGGGAGTTCTCTAATGTTCCTCTTCTTGGTACACAAGGAGAAATCAACTACAATCTGGCTTTGGCAAGACGTCAACTTGGGTTTGCTATGAAGGATAAACCTAATAACACTTTGTTAGAAGGTTTATTTTTCCAAGAAGGGAAGGACACTCAAGGGTTGAAATCTAGGATAATGCATGATTGGCACAATATTCATAGGAAAGGAAAAAGAGAGCTTAGATTGAGGAATTGTGTAGCTCTGGAGCCTTACACTAGTTGGGTGAAGAAGAGAGCAAAGGAATTCAAGATGTCATACGCTTATGAAATACCTATGTATTTAGTAATGGTCAAATCTCCCACTATTAAAGGCATAAAGGAGTTGCAAGAGGCTTTGGGTAGGATGAAGCAAGAGAGGTATGATTAGGAGAGCAAATTTCACACCTCACACCTCGAGAAAGAAGAATTGAAGAAGCTGCTAAAGGAAAAGGACAACTTGATAGAATTGCTCGAGAAACATGCTGTGAAGAGATCCTGAGGCCAAGATGATTTATTTTCCTCTAACAATTCTTCATCTACCTATCTTCCTACTTCTGGCATTTAGAAATGAATTATAGATCTGCTTGTGATAGAGAATGATGCCATGAAAATCAACTACGAAAGAGAGATCAAAAGGCTTCTTAAGAAGTGTCAGCTTGGAGTTGGATCGTCATCGGACATGATTTCATAGATCTAGTTTCTTTTCGTTTATGATCATTGAAATTGTATTTATGATTATATTATTAATAAAATGAGATTTTTAGCACATTGAAATGTATTATTCATATGTTTGCAACTTATGTCTTAAAGTTCCTTGGAAAGTAACAATAATAACATCCGAATTTGCATATCATGCATCATGTTGCATCTTGGTCTTGCTTTGAGCAAGTTCGCCATGGGTCTTATTTATTTCTTGGTCTTTATTCAGACAAACTATCTCACTGGTACAATACTCGAGCTAATCAATTAAGAAAGATGAACCATCTAGAGCAAGAGAATCATGAGCTCCATGAAGAGGTGACAACTTTGAGGAACGTATACGAAAGGCTTACTACTATGATGGAAGCTTTGGCGGCTGCTCAGAATCAACCTCCACCTCCACCTCCGACTCTGCTTCAGAGGACCATTATTTCCAAGATTGTCTCTACGCCTATCTCAGTGGATCCCATCAGTGCTCCGCAACACCACATACCTTCTAGTTTCCCTTGGGGCATGCCTTCCAACTTTGTGCCTAAGGGGTACCAACCTGAAGTTCCAGTGGCATAACCTGTGATGTCAGTACCACCTTCTGTGGTTCATGTTGTTCCTTATGTTGAAGAACATGTTTTCCACCCTGACCAAAGCGAGACTGTTGGTGTCTATGAGAGAATGAACGAGTTCTAAGATCAGTTTCAGGCTATGTAGAAATAGATTCAAGCTTTGAGGGGGAAAATATGTTTAGGAAGAATGCTCATGATTTATGTTTGGTTCTTAGTGTGAAGATTCCACACACGTTCAAGGTTCCAGATTTTGAAAAGTACAAAGGCAACTCTTGTCCTCTGAGTCATCTGGTGATGTATGCCCGAATGATGTCGACCCAAACTAACAATCATCAATTTCTAATCCACTACTTTCAAGACAGTTTAACTGACACTGCTTTGAAATGGTATATGGGGCTTGACAGTACTCAAATCTGAATGTTCAATGACCTAGGTGAGGCTTTTGTTCTCTAGTAAAAATATAACATCGACATGGTGTAACGGTAAATTCATGACCATCAAGCTATGGATAAGCTAGACGTCAATTAAACCAGAGTCGCCACCGCGCTTTTATTGTTTCCAAGGGAAAAGGGAAAAGTACGAACAAAACCCCAAAATAAGAAGTTTTCAAATCAAAAACTAATAAAATGCCAGAGATTACAGGTAAGGGGGTTGGTTACACAGAGGGAAGGTGTTAGCACCCAAAGTGTCTTAGGTACTCCTAGGGAGCCCTTTTTTGTGTACATATGTGTTTTGGTATAAAATGATGTTTGAAATAAATAGAGTGGAGGGATGAGAAAGAATTCATTAGTTATATTTTTGTATTTGACAAGACCTTCAGACTTGTGCCTACGTACCAACATAAAAACGAGGGATCAAAACCTCGTAGTTCGTGGTAACAATTTCAAAGTGGATGCATTGCTTTTAACAAAAATTTAAGTTTAGAAAAGGCACAAAAGGGCCTAAAAAGGTTTGAATTAGTGTTAGTTATTTTTGGCTTTTGAAATTTTAAGTCAAGTATAGTTAAGTTCATTTACAAGTTTGATTAATAAAAGAGTTTCAAAATTCAATGGCATAAGGCCAAAGTTTCTAATTTGAAATATGGTATAAGTTTAGAAAACACAAACAAAGACGATTTTTTAAAAGGAGGAAGAGATTTGAAATTAAAGAAGTGGGGAAGAGATCAAGAGACTAATCCTAAGCAAAACTTTAAAAGTTAAGAGTTGAAAAGATCTGACCAATGAGCTACAATCCAATAGACAAGAATGTCATATAGAAACCCAAATTTCCCTTGGACTTTTAGAATCAAGCAATATCAATACACAAATAGCAAGATGAAGAGCAAGACATCAAATAAAGATAGCCACATCCAAGCTTAGCAACTCCATGATCTTCTTCATAATCTTCCATATATCATATGAATTCAAAGATAGGCACCAGGCACAGGTTCAAAGTAACAGCTTTAGTAAGACCATTTAGCAGATGAACTCAGATGGAATCACAATACCTGCTTCAGATGAAGTTTTAAATTACAAGCACTTGGTTTCATGAAAGTTGGTATTGGCCAAGTCCTTTTGCATAGAGAGTGTTGCCTAATTCTAAGTCCAATGTCTCAGAGCAAATCCAACAGTCCACACAAATTTCTTTGAGGGTTTTTGTTGTTATTATGTACATTAAGGTCAAAAGACCACAAACACAAACAAGTATATACAATCACAATATAATCACAAGATAAGGCTCAAATGAGCAAAGTGAAAATGACATTAAAGTAAACAAGTTAAATGGTATGAATAATGGCAAATGAATAAAGACTTAAAATTAAAGTGCATAAAAGTAAGTGGCTTGAAATTAAATGTTAGTTGTTAGTTGATTAGAAGTTAGTATTGCTTTTGCTTTTGTTTTGTTTAAGTCATTCTTTGGAGAACACTCAACCCACTATTCACAAGCATGGATCCTTAAATCAAGACATCTTCCAAAGGAAGGAAAAAAGGCCAAGTTTCCACACAATATCATAAAAGAGGGGCGACTTGCAATCTCACTTACTAGAATGCTATGCCTTTTAGTGTCAACAATTTAGCACTATGTTAAGCAATCGTAATTGGACTTATGTAGAAGTCACAACTATTTGAGGTCGGGCAATAGAAATTTTAGTATTAATGCATGTTAGAGATATTTTATTATGAATCATACTCCTAAAACATATCACACTTAAAAGAATATGCAAAATGGATGGACCTAATCTCCTTCATACTTATGTTGTTTTTGCAATCAGCTAGCCTTAAGATATAGAGACATTATATGTCCATGAAATGGATGAGAAGATAATGGGATTGAGATGAAGAGGGAGGGGAAATGGAATCAACACAAATTGGTCAAAGGAGGACTTTTATCAAATTAAAATCATTCATTCATTTTGGGAGATGAAATGTACATTTCATCAATCCCCTAAATCCAATGAGTTTTTTTAACTTAACAAAGTCAAATCAACCTTGACCAAGGCCCAACAACACAAGTCAAACTCAAGAAGTCAATATCAAAACCTCAACACAATTTATTTTTACATTTAAACAATTAAAATCAATTAAATAATACATTAAATTAAATCATGGTTGGTCAAAATCCTAAAACCTCATCAAAACACCAAATAAATGGCCATGAGATTTATCATAGGTCAAACAAGGTCAAAGGACCTTGGAGAAACAATTTCATTAATTTTGGAAACTTAAAACTATTTTTAAACAATTAAAAATATTCAAAAAAAACAATTAAATCATGAAAAATATTAATAATGATCCCAAAATTGATTTTAATTTAGAAAATGAAAGAGGAATTTATTTAAAATCTTTTGGTGAAAATCTCATATTTTTTGGATCAATATTACAATTGATATGAATTAATGAAAATAAACCAAATAAAATAAAAATCAGAAAATAGAAAAAAAAACGTGGACCACTTGATCTCCCTCATTAATTGAGGTGGCAAATCAAGTAGCTGCTAGCGCATTCCATGGTGGACTAAAGTCAAAGCGCTGCAGGGATGGTATGCAAAACCAAGGCACGAGATTAAAACACTTGAAAAGGATCCTGTGGTTCGGATGAGTGTCAGCATGCCACCCGAGTCAAAGCACCAGTCTCCTTCTCCGGTGAGCTTCACCGGCTTGGTTCACTCACAACCATCACCAAAATTAAAAAGAATGACACAAATTTAAAGTAAAAATGCTCAGGAGCTCGAATCTGGCCTCAATTTCTCCTAATTCCAAGTATATTGAAAGATACAGGGAGTTGAATTTTGAGGTGCATGATCTGAGTTGCTTCGATTTGACCTCAAAGCAACTCAATCTTGTTGCCTACATTGGTAGGACTTCAGACAACCAAATATCAAGAAGATTATGGAGAATTGAGTGAGAATCAAAGAGATGAAAATTTCTGGAAAATACCTTTAATGCAGGTCTGTATGACCATGATCTTGCTCTTGCTTGTTATTGATCTTGCTTTGGACAATTGATGAAGTGGAATTGGATGAACAAAAGGCACGAGACTCTTGGAGATTTGAATCTCAAACAGTGAGATTCAAACTTAATTTCCAATAGAAATTCTCAAGGTTATCCTTTTAATGAGAGGGTTTTGGAGGTTGGGATTCAAAGCTGGCGCGCAGGGTCCTTAATTGTGATGGCAAGGGGTTCTATTTATATAGCCATATGGATTGATATTTGCACACTTGAATCAAGTTTCTAAAAATAGCAATGTACATTGCATGGGTTCATGGGCGTATGATAGGCCCATGTAATCATCTCTTCAGGTCTAAAAACAAGTACAAACATTGCTGAAGTCACATTGGTAAGCCATGCAATTGTGTATGAAAGTTTCAAGCTCACTTGTGCCAAATGGTCATCCATGTCCAAGCCATGCGCAAGTCACTCATACTTTGTCCAAATGGGATGGATTTTGACTTTTTGGAAAGGCTAGATCAATAGGAACAACTTTCATGTTGAACACTTTTTCATTTTAAGCATGGATCAAGATGAATTTGAGGTGGAAGTTGGGAAAATCAAACATGTCAAAAAAAATTCTAAGTGTCAAGCCATATGTTCACTTATTCCACCTTAGCTAACTTTTTATGTGAGCTTCAAATGAGAAAAGTTCCTTCATCAAAGTTGTATCTCTTTCAACATCCTTCAAAATGGTCACAAACTTGACCTGATTTGGATTTAATATGAAGGAGTTATACATTTTTGAATTTGAGGAAAATCACTTGTTCAATGGCATTGATCCAAAATGACCTATAATGTATCCTCATATCACATGCATATAAAAGTTGAATTTGGTCATCCTACAAACATAAAAGTCAAATTAGACATCTTGAATTTGATTTTTCAACTTGGAAATCTTTCATATCATAAAAATTGAGCAAGTTATGGCCTTGGGAAATTGACCTTCAAATTAGGGTTTAGACAAAAGGACCTATAATCTTTCACCATAAAAATGACTTTCCAAGCAAAAATATCTCTATAACTCAACATGAAAGTTGTTTGTAATGTCATTTAGAGTAACTTTGCTCTTAAAATCATTTTCATATGACAAAAATTGTAGGAGATAGGGTCTAGGGAACCCCAGTTTTGATCAGATGAATTCCTCTGGTCAACCACCATGAACCAACTTGCTAGATTGCCAATATCTTGACTTTTGGGACTCATGGAGGATAATATATGCATAAGATGATGGAATTTGAAGTATCCCTTGAAATTTTTGATCAAATGGTGAAGAAGCTTGTTGGAGAAGTTACACAAGATACCTAGATGAATTAGGGTTTCCAAAGCAAACCAATTCCAAACTCTTGATGATTTCTTGATCAAAATATCATGTACAGATCACGGGGATTCGTATATGATGCTTAGGGACATAGTAAACCAATTCTTGTTTGAACTCCTTGCATTGAGGGTCTTAAACCCTAGATGTGAGCTTGATAGATCAAAGGTGAGCACATGCTCTACCTACAAAAGAGTTAGTTTATACAAAGACATATTTTTGGTTTTTGGTTATTAAATGATAAAGATACAAAGTATGATACAATCAAATAGTGCTTGGTGATCTCTCCCAATGCAAACCCAATGAATGAGGGGTAAGGAGGATGCCAAGATGTGATCCCAATGCTAATGCATATGATGAGAAAGCATGAGGGATCTTAGGGTCAAAATTATGGTATTACACATGGAACTAGACAAGGATCAACTATGTGCTATATCCCGTAAAGATAAATAAACCATCAAGGAATACGCGCAGAGGTGGTGCGAGATCGCTGCATAGGTCAGTCCTCCATTGGAGGAGAAAGAAATGACAAAGCTATTTTTGAAGATGTTGAGTTTGTTCTATTATGATAGGATGGTTGCGAGTGCGTCTAGTGACTTTACTAAAATGGTGAATATGGGTTTGAGATTAGAAGAAGCTGTTCGTGAATGACGGTTAAAAGACAGTAGTTCATCTGATGGTTCCAGAAAATATGAGAATGATTTACCCAAGAAGAAGGAACAAGATGCAAATGTTATCTCGCAAGAGAGGCGTAGAAGACTTCCAAGGAACATTCAACATCATCAGTAGGTGGCATCTGTAACTCCAATGTTTAATTCGGCTCCAGTTGCTCAAGCAGCACCGAGTTATCAACTGTGTTTACAATAACGCGCAAATCAACATAATAAATAAAATCGTACCCAAATCCATGTACAATTTGACCCGATTCCAATAACTTACACAAAGTTGTTTCCGAATTTAATTCAGAAAAATTTGGTGCAAACAAGAACTCCATCGGCTATTCCGAAAGAGCTTCCGTGGTGGTATAAAGCTTACCAACATTATGCATTCCACCAAGGAGCACCAGGCCATGATATTTAGAATTGTTTCACCTTGAAAGGAGAGGTAATAAGGTTAATGCAAAGCGGTATCTTGTCATTTGAAGATTCTAATCCCAATGTACAAGCTAACCCGCTGCCCAAACATGGTAATACAGCTGTGAGTATGGTCGAAGGGTGTCATGGGACGTACCGATTTTTTGACATCAATCTAATAAGAAGGTCCTTGGTTGAAATGAATGTTACTTTATATGAGTTGAGATATTATGAACATGACCATGCTTCTTGCCAAGTTTGCTCCAGAGATCCCCAAGGATGTGCTATTGTGAAAAGAGACTTGCAAGAGATGCTGGATCAGAATCTTATTTAAGTTATGAGGGATATAAATGAAGATGAGCATGAGGTGAAAGTCATAGTTCCTCGTTTTTATCTCCCACGACCAGTTGTGATTGCATATGATGGTCAGAAGGATGTTGTTTCTCTGTTGGTTATCCGTTTGGCGGGCCCTACGCCTTACAAGTCTGATAAAATCGTGCCTTACAAGTATAATGCTACTATGATATAAGACGGCAAAGAAGTGCCTATTCATGCTTTTCCCTCTGTTGTGAACATTGGCTATGTAAGTGGTGTGACCCAGAGTGGTCGAATATTTGTTGTTGCAGCTCCCAAAAGGACAGAAGACGTGGTGATAGAGAAATCAAATTCAGAGAAAACTCCTGTCATACAAGTCGGCTAATCCAGTATTATGAATCAGACTATTGATCTAGATGAGGTGCTGAAATTGATCAAGAAGAGTGATTTCAATATGGTGGACCAGTTGTTGCACACTCCGTCCAAGATATCTGTGTTATCCCTACTGATGAGTTCAGAAGTCCACCGAGAAGCTTTGAAGAAGGTCCTAGAGCTGGCCTATGTGGACCATGACATGAAAATTGATCAATTTGATGGCATTATGGGCAACATTACCGAATGTAACAATTTGAGCTTCAATGATGAAGAACTGCCTGAGCAGGGTGAAATCACAATTTGGCCCTGCATATCTCTATGAATTGTCAAGAAGATGTCCTATCCAATAAGCTAGTGGATACTTGATCCTCTTTGAATGTTCTTCCCAAGTCTACCCTGTCCAAACTTGCTTACCAAGGTGCTCTAATGAGATTTAGTGGAGTTGTTGTGAAGGCCTTCGATGGCTTGAGGAAGACTGTAATTAGAGAGGTTGATCTCCCGATAAAGATAGGTCTATGCTTATTTCAGATCACTTTTCAAGTGATGGCAATTCATCCCGCCTACAATTGTCTCTTAGGACGTCAATGGATTCATGAGGTTGGGGAAGTTACATTAACTCTGCACCAGAAGCTGGAGTTTGTAAAGAATGAGAAGTTAGTGATCGTGGGTGGAGAGCATGCCATGTTAGTGAGTAATCTCTCCTTGTTTTCCTACATTGATGATGACGAAGCTGAGGGAACTTAATTTCAAGCCCTTTCTATTGATAATCTTTCTATTAAGAAGAGCGGTGAATCCATGTCATCTTTGAAAATAGCCAGTTTTTGGTGGAGAATGGTCAATCTGCTAAGTGGGGACAAATTGTTGAGCTTGCTGAAAACAAGAACAGAGCTGGTTTGGGTTTTTCACTTGTCGAAGTAATATGTTTGTTTTTTTGTTATTTTCAAAATTCTTTTACTATGCCCAAGGTGAAAGTGAATATATGTGGGTTTTGTTTTGAGCTTCATCATCATTAATAAAATGTTATTTTGTTTATCCATATTATATTTTTCCTTTTTGCTTATTCTAGAAAATGGTAACATAAAAAACAAAATAATAATCACCTTATATATGCATCACAATGTGTGTTTATTTTTTCATATTCTAAAATCAAGCATAAAATTATTGTGCAGATTAATTGTTAAACCTGTTGAAAACAATGACCATATGCCCTCTTCGAACTTTGAATTTCCTGTGTTCGAAATGGAAGAAGAGGATAATGAAGAGATTCCTGATGAGATTTCTCGGTTACTTGAGAACGAAGAGAAGACCATTCAGCCTCATAAAGAGTCGTTGGAAGTAGTTAATCTAGGTTATGAAGATAACAAGAAAGAAGTCAAGATTGGGACACTGCTTTGTCTAGATGTTAAGAAGAGGATGGTGGAGCTTCTTAGAGAATATGTGGATGTGTTTGCTTGATCTTATCAAGATATGCCAGGTCTTGATACTGATATTGTGGAGCATAGATTGCCGTTGAAGCCAAAATGTCTGCCGGTTAAGCATAAATTAAAAAGAACTCACCTTGATATGGCTGTCAAGATTAAAGAAGAGGTGCAAAAGTAGATTGATGTTGGTTTCCTTGTTACTGCTGAGTGTCCTTTATGGATGGCTAACATTGTACCTATTCCAAAGAAATATGGTAAAGTTCAGATGTGTGTTGATTATAGAGACTTGAACAAAGCTAGTCTGAAAGATTATTTTCCTCTATCACACATTGACATATTGGTAGATAATACGACTAAGTTCAATGTCTTCTCCTTCATGGATGGTTTCTCCGATTACAATCAGATCAAGATGGCACCCAAAGACATGGAAAAGACAACATTTATTACACCTTGGGGAACATTCTTCTATAGAGTGATGCCTTTCATTTTAAAGAATGCTAGAGCTACGTACCAAAGAGCCATGACTACTCTTTTTCATGACATGATGCACAAAGAGATAAAAGTCTATGTTGATGATATGATTGCTAAGTCGAAGATTGAAGAAGATTATGTTGAGTATTTGTTAAAGTTGTTTAAGCGGTTGAGAAAGTTTAAACTTCGGTTGAATCCTAATAAGTGTACTTTTGGTGTCCGTTCAGGAACGTTGTTGGGTTTCATTGTCATCCAGAAAGGTATTGAAGTAGATCCTGATAAAGTCAGAGCTATTCAAGAAATGCCTGCGCCAAAGACAGAAAAGCAAGTTAGAGGGTTCCTCGGGCATCTGAATTATATATCCAGATTCATATCTCACATGATTTCCCCGTGTGGGCCAATCTTCAAGCTTCTCCGCAAAGATCAAGCTATGTTTGGACAGAGGATTGCCAGAAAGATTTTGACAACATCAAAGAGTATCTTCTTGAACCTCCTATCTTGTCTCCTCTAGTGGAAGGAAGACTTTTGATTATGTATTTGACTGTATTAGAAGAATCCATGGGTTGTGTACTTGGACAACAAGATGAATCTGGTAGAAAGGAGCATGTCATCTACTATTTGAGTAAGAAGTTTACAGAATGCGAGTCTCGGTATTCCATGCTTGAAAAGACTTGTTGTGGTTTAGCAAGGGCTTCCAAATGTTTACGCTAGTATATGATCAATCATACCACTTGGTTGATATCCAAAATGGATCCAATCAAGTATATCTTTGAGAAGCCTGCTTTGATCGGAAGGATAGCTCGTTGGTAGATGCTATTGTTTGAACATGATATTGAGTATCGAATCAGAAAGCAATTAAAGGAAGTATTCTTGAAGATTATTTGGCTCACCAACCGATCGATGATTATCAATCCATCAGGTTTGACTTCCCTGATGAAGATGTTATGTACTTGAAAGCTAAAGATTATGATTAACCGTTGCCTAAAAAAGGGCCTGAGCCTTGATCCCGATGGGGTTTAGTGTTTGATGTAGCTGTCAATGCTTATGGAAATGGAATTGGGGCAATCATTATTACTCTTAAGGGTTTTCATATCCCTTTTACTGCAAGATTGATGTTTGATTGTACGAATAATATGGCAGAATATGAAACTTGTACCATGGGTCTTGAAGAAGCCATTGATTTGAGAATTAAAATCCTGGATGTGTATGGAGATTCAACCTTGGTGGTTAATTAGATTAAAGGAGAATGGGAGACACATCATCCCGGCCCGGTCCCTTACAAAGATTATGCAAGGAGGTTGTTATCCTTCTTTAACAAAATAGAGTTTCATCATATACCTCGTGAAGAGAATCAAATGGCGGACGCTCTGGCTACTTTGTCTTCTATGTACAAAGTAAATCATTGGAATGACGCGCCCAATATCACAATTATGCACCTTGATAGACCTACACATGTGTTTGTAGCAGAAGAAGTTACAAATGATAAGCCTTGGTATTACGACATTAAATGTTTCCTCCAAAGTCAGTCATACCCGCTTGGGGCATCCTGCAAAGATAAGAAGACTTTGAGAAGACTGGCTGACCATTTCTTTTTTAATGAAGATATGTTGTACAAGAGAATTTTTGACATGGTTTTGCTCAGATGCGAGGATAAACACGAAGCAGACATGTTAATGCAAGGAGTTCATGAAGGATCCTTTGGTACTCATGTCAATGGACATGCAATGGCTAAAAAGATGTTAAGGGCAGGTTACTATTGGATGCCAATGGAATCTGATTGTTGTAAGTATGTGAAGAAGTTCCATAATGTTAAATTTATGCTGATAAGATTCATGTGCCTTTCTCAATGTTATTTCGTCCCCATGGCCTTTCTCTATGTAGGGAACTGATATGATCGAGCCCAAAGCTTCGAGTGGACATCATTTCATCATAGTAGCTATTGATTACTTCACCAAGTAGGTTAAAGCAACATCTTATGCTAATGTGACCAAGCCGATTGTGGCCTGATTTATCAAGAATCATATTATTTTCCGATACAGTGTTCCTAGTAAGATCATTACTAATAATGGGTCGAACTTGAATAACAAGATGATGAAAGAGCTTTGTGGTGACTTCAGTATTGAACATCATAAATCTTATCCATATAGACCCAAGATGAATGGGGTTGTTGAAACTGCAAATAAGAACATTAAGAAGATCATTCAGAAGATATTTTTGACGTATAAAGATTGGCATGAGATGCTCCCATTTGCTTTGCATGGATATCGTACACCTATCCGCACTTCAACATGGGAAACCCCTTTCTCTCTTGTGTATGGAATGGAAGTAGTGCTCCTTGTAGAGGTTGATATCCCATCAATGCGAGTCCTGATGGAATCCAGTTTGTTTGAGGCTGAATGGTGTCAGAGCAGATATGATCAATTGAATTTGATCGAAGAGAAAAGAATGTCAGCCTTGTGTCATGGTCAGTTATATCAAAAGAGAATAAAGAAAGTATTTGACAAGAACCTCGTGTATTTTGAGAAGGTGACCTGGTGCTCAAGAAGATCTTGTATTTCAACATTGTTTATAGGGGCAAGTGGACTCCTAATTATGAAGGCTCATATGTTGTTAAGAGAGATTTCTCTACAGGTGCATTAAATCTTACAACTATGGATGGTGAGGAGCTCCCTCATCTTGTGAACTCCGATGCAATCAAGAAATACTTCGCCTAGAAAAAATAAAAGAATGACTCGCTAAGTTGAAAACTCGAAAGAGCGCTAAGGCAAAAATGAGTGTCTCAGTGGATTGAAAACCCGACTGGTCATCCCGATAGATTGACCCTGAAAAGTAAATCTAGGCAAAAGTTAGGGATTATGGAAAGTAACTGCATCAGGCCAGACTTGATCGTTTGAAGCAACCGTGCCTATTACAGTTTCCTTTTCCGTCATCCTCGACCAAAGACCAGAGCATAGTGGAATTCAAAGTTGTTAGGAAGAATAGTGGTAATTGTATTTGAATGTAGTCATTTCCATGTATTTACCATTTTCCAACTTTATAATGATCCATGGAATCACGCCTTTTGCGGGCTACCATTCTATCAATAAAATTTGAGCCTTTTGCCCATTTGTTTGCTATTCTTATTTTGTTTCAGTTTACAAAATTTAATTTAATTTTTATGATCATTTTTGAAACAAAAGTATATTTAAATGATCATATTTTTGAAAATTTTACAAAAAAAGATATGTATTTTCCTTGACTTGTGAATACAAAAGAGGAATGTTAATGGCGATCCCGAGGATGGTAAGATCCTGAAGAGCGGAATTTAGTAACTTCCCCAAGCCAGATTTTCTTTTATGACAGTCTCCCCAACATCAATTTGCAAGTGTAGTAGAATCTATAACGAATCTCTTCGAACATCTCCATATTGTTGAGATTAGTCGAGTATGTGGTTGTACTATGTTATTAGTCTCGCGCCTTTGTGCTTATTTTGTCAGCATAATCATACGCATGTGTATAGCATCATGATGTTTATTTGCACATTTTGAATTTTTTTTGCAATAATTCCTCACCACTCTCTGGAACTTTTCTCCCTGCAGAGTGTGTGCATCCTCTCTCCAATAGAGTGTTGACCTTTAAGCAGAAAAAGTTTACCCTTTCTAATTCCCCATTGAGTCTAATCCTCATGGAAGATTTTGCTTCAGTCTCCCCCTCTAGCTAATTATCTGGATGGGATTAATCCCCCATTGAGTTCGTGCCCTCATTGGATTGAGTTCCCTTTGACCGCTTCTCTCCAGTTCATTCCTGGTCCGAACTTTGGTCCCCCTCTGATTGGTTACCTTTTTTAAGCTATCACTTGGGCTGGTAGTTGGTAATCATTATGTTTGAGCCTATTACCTTTGTTAAGCTATCACTCTGCTGATAATAGATTATATTCCTTTTACCTTTGATTGGTTACCTTTTGCTAAGCTATCACTTGGCTGGTAGTTGGTAATCATTCCCTTTGGCTTATTACCTTTGTTAATCTATCACTCGGATGGTAGTATATAATATTTCTTTTACCTTTGATTGTTTACCTTTGTTAATATATCACTTGGTTGGTAGTTGGTAATCATTCCCTTTGGCTTATTACCTTTGTTAAGCCATCACTCAGTTGATAGCAGGTAATAGTTCATTTTACCTTTGATTGGTTACCTTTGTTAAGCTATCACTTGGCTGGTAGTTGGTAATCATTTTGTTTGAGCCTATTACCTTTGTTATGCTATCACTCAGTTGATAATAGGTAATAGTTCATTTTACCTTTGATTGGTTACTTTTGTTAAGCTATCACTTGGCTGGTAGTTGGTAATCATTTCCTTTGGATTATTACCTTTTTTAAGCTATCACTCGACTGATAGTAGGTAATAGTTCATTTTACCTTTGATTGGTTACCTTTGTTAAGCTATCACTTGACTGGTAGTTTCTAATCATTCTGTTTGAGCTTATTACCTTTGTTAAGCTATCACTCAGTTGATAGTAGGTAATAGTTCATTTTACCTTTTATTGGTTACCTTTGTTAAGCTATCACTTGGCTGATAGTTGGTAATCATTCCCTTTGGCTTATTACCTTTGTTAAGTTATCACTCAACTGGTAGTTAGGTAATATTCCTCTTCTGTTGGAATCCAGGTTTTCCCTTTTTGGTAATTTCTTTTCTTCGGCAAGGTCTTGCTTTGGTAAGTCGTCTCCGTTGGATCTTTAGTTCATTTCTAACCATGCATCAGTTATTTTCGAGCTCTTCCTTTTCCCCTGCAGAAGTTTATCAGTCCCTAGCTGGGTACCCCCTTTGGAATTTGTCTTTCCCCTACGGATTTTCAATCTCCTCTTGTCTCTAGCAGTTCTTTGTCTCTCGTAGCGCTATATTCCCCACAGAGATTCTTGTTCGCATTCATATCATAAACATCTTGCAACATCTTAGGGAAAAAAATCGGGTCTTTGATATTTAAGTCTCTTCGATCTTGTCGAGGCAAAGATTTCAACCTTCATATATGCAAACTAAAGGAAGTTAAATATGGGCATCTGTCATACCCTAATTTTTAACCATAGGATCCCACATCTCATTTGCATCTTTGGCATACAAACAAGGTCATATCTTGGCCCTTCCCTTATCCATCTTTGGGTTTGCTTTTGCAGGGATCACCAAACACCTTTTTGTTTTTACCTTTGTGTGTATTTGATTCATTGCTTATCTAACCACTAATAAAAGTACCAAAAATATGTCTTGTTCCCTTAAGTTTATTGTTCAAGGTAGGGCTTCTCAATCAAGATAATTTCAAAGTTCCATGGCTTGCTTCTCAAAGAAAGTCAAAGGTTCATGTGTTTATTTTCATGCATTCTTTAACAAGTAACTTAAAGCTTTAAGAAAATTGATCAAGAGACCATCAAGGACACCTTATATTGAGTTCATATGATCACCCATGTGATTTGAAATGCAAGTAAAGTCCAAGTACACAAGCTTGTTCTAAGTGGTTTGACCAAAAAGTCAATACTTTGAAGTCAGGGTTCCAAGGATCACAACTCCTTAAATTCTTAACATTTTTGAATGACTCTTTTTGCAATTGACTATTATAAACATCCTCTATAACTTCTATGTACATGATAAGTGCCAATTATGCTTGGAAGATCATCAAAAGTTTGAAGACATTATAGGTCATTTGTGGACTTACTGAAATTTGACCTATTTTCAAGTAACTTTTTGCCAACTTTCAAAGATCATAACTTCCTCAATTTTCAACATATGGAGATGATTCGCTTTGCATAATGCTATTGGTGATACGCTCTACACGTTTTCTTCAAAGATCAAGGTTAAATTATACTTGGAAGGCCATGGAATTCATTGGGACATTTTCATCCATGAAGCACTCAGTTTTTTCTAAGTTATGTTACCAATATTTTATGCCAACTTTAACACACCATAACTTTATACTCAAACATCAAAATGCAACATTTCATGGCTCATTATAATCTTAGCCATGATGTTAACACATTGCAAAAAGAATTGGATCAAAAAGCCTCTTGAGTAGGATGCCACATTGAGTTGAACATGGTGACTTGAAACTGAAGAAATCACCATTGCCCAAAATTTGATCATGACTAATCTGAATTCCAAGCCAAATTAGCAAGTGTTTTGGACTTCAACATGTTTTAACAAGTCTCCAGAAGTTAATTGACACTTAAAACACATTATTTGGCTGAGTTTTGATGAGTTTGAAGTCACACTTTTCACACACTTGGATCAAATTCATTTTGCATGAATTCAGCATCATTCCACACGTATTTGGATCCAGTCACAATCCCTATAAATAGAGGAAGCTATTTCCTTCATTTGCAAGACTTGAAGAGCCAAGAAACCCTCGTTGGAACTTGAATTTTTTCCAGAAAATTCAACTATCGTGTTTTGAGTTTGAGCCTATTTCAATCCATTTTCTTGATTCCATTAGCTCCATCGGCATCCTCTGAAACTTTTGCAACAATTCCCAAGCTCTGAGACTTCATGAAGTGCTATAATGAGATCAAGCTTCATCGACTTTTGATCACCATCTGGACAAGGTAGTTCTGAGCATCATTTAAACTCAAACAAGTTACCACAATGTAGTTATTCACTCTCTGATGGTTTCCCCTAACTTATCTGGTGTTGATTGATCGTGTTCATCATTTTATTTTATTTTTCGTGGATTTCTTGTTTCTGAAACTTCTTTGAAATTCCCTTTGCTTAATTCACATAAATGAATTTAGAGTATAAGGTTGAATTCAGGATGAGAAGAGGATCACAATGGTGGTGGTCTCGTGTTTTAAAGTTACCAAACGATGAAACTCAAGTGAGAGCTCACCGGAGAAGATGACCAGAGTATTTCTCAGGTCGTCTAAGTTTGGACCAGACACGTTGGCATTTTGAAATGTTTTGATTGGTTAAATTCAAAATGGATCTTGTGTTTTGCTTGCAGCGTGTTCCGTCGTGTTTCTCACCATCTAGAGTGTTGGATCTACCACGTCAATTAATGAGGTGTGATCCAACGCTCCTGCTTTTTTTTGATTTATTTCTTTTTCTATTTTTCTTTTTAAATTTATTTTTCTTTAAAAATTCATAGTAATTTCATTTTTTATCCAAAAATTCCAAAATAATTTCTAAATTCTCTTTTATTTGTCTTCATCTGATTTTTATTTTTCCATATTTTATTTCTTTGATTTTCTATTTTTCATGAAATTTCTCTTTTCTACCTTATTTTAATTGGTCTAAAAATATTTTTCTACATTTTAAAATTTTGAAAATTTTATTATATGTTTCTCATTTTATTTCCAACCTTCCATAATTTTATTGGCGTTTTATTTGGTGTTTTGAAGGACTTTGTGGATTTTCCATTTTATTTCCATTTTAAAAATCATTTAAAAATACCTTTGATGCATTTTTATTTCATTTAATTGCATTTTAAAATTGTATGACCTTGTGGACTTCTGTTGGCTTTGGGTCATGATGATTTTGACTTCAAGTCTCATCAAACTCAATGGATCTTGGATGTTGATAGGGTGAAACCCTAACCACCATGGATGTTTAAGATGCTAATACATTCTCTTTGCATAACTAACCCCGGACCCTTATTCTCTTTTTATTAGTTTTGTTTTAAAACTTCTTTAGGTTTTGTTCGTACTTTTTTCCTTTTCCTTTGGAAATAATAAAAGCACGGTGGCGACTCTTGCTTTGAGAGTTAAATTAATCAACAACTTAATCTCAAAAATTTTACCGCTACAGATAAGCAGAGGTATAAATAAATGAACAATAAAATAAGATGACAAGTTCAAAAGTTTAATAAGTGAACAAGGTGTAAGTGATCAAGAGGTCAATGACTCCAAGGTCACTCCAAATCAAGCATAAGTCTAAGTCCAAAGTCCAAAGTCTTCAACATAACTCCAAGTCAAGCATGGGTCTTTAGGATCAAGTCTATCCATTTTATCATGTTTTGATTCATTGATATTGTCAAGGAAACTAAGCACAAGATTAGAAGCATAATATGAAAAAGACAACATGAATAATGTATGAAGTGAGATGATGAATAATGAGATATAAAAGTAAATTGCAAGAATATAAATTTCCAGAATGTAAAGTTCTCAGAAGTAAATTGCATAAAGTAAATGTCAGGAGTTAGAGTAACAAGTTAGTGATCATGAGGCAAGTAATGTATGTGGAAGTCATGTTAGAGTGTTGATACAAAATCAAACTCTCAAGGAATGAAGCATAATTGTTCAAAACTCAAAGAAGAAAGAAGAGAAAAAAAGGAAAAATAAAAGCAAGCTCAAGTGTTTTACTTATGCAACACTATCAAACATGTCAAGGGACCCAAACATATAACACAATCTAGAGATAACCTATCACTAACTCAGTGTAAAAAATGTGATCAAATGATTACCTATCAACATATTGAATTAGAGAAGATTGATTCAACCTAAGAGAACATCTATGAATGACTTGAAACGTAGAAGCATTTATCAACCATGTCCAAAACTCATGCTCAAACATCAAGTTGCACAAAAATGAATTAAAAAAAAAGGATTTCAAATTGATTAAAAGGGAAAATTAAAGAGAAAATTCTAAACCATAAGAAAAACAATGAATAAATGGCTAAGAGAAATACACAAAGTCTCAAATATTACTCATGAATGGATTTCAAAAGTTGGATGCAAAAAGGTTTGAAAATGATTAAAAAAATAAATTGCAAAAGGAAATTAAAAATAAAATGAAATAAAAATAACCAAAAATGCAAAAATGATTTAAAAAAGGGAGGAAAATATATGTGATCAAAATATTCTTAGAGACTTTGTAAAAAATTTGGATCAAATTGAATTAAAAATAAGTGAAAAAATTAGTTGGAGAAGAAATGAAATAAAATAAGAAGAAAATAAAATGAATCAAGGCATAAATAGTCAGGAGATTCAAAAAAATGCGTTGGCGCAGTGTGATTTATTGAGATTTGAATTTGGCACCATAGCGCACGCATCTTCAACCTTCAACTTGATTTTGTAGATCCATGAACTCGTCTTTTTAGCAACACCTAAGAATGGAGTTAGCTTCGCAACACGTCATCGTTCATGTCTCCCAGCATCAGAGCCATCTATTGGCTCTGATCCGAGAAAATTTTGCTCAAGAACATAAAGAACCCTAAGTGTTCAAAGTAAAATTAAATGAGTAATACAAAAGATAAATGAAAGGTAATATAGGGCTTTAATCAGTGGAACAATGCGAAGAGAGTGATAACTTGTTTGCTTAAGGATTTAACTCATAGGTACCTTTCTAGTTGAAGCTTTGAAGGTCAATAATGGAAGAAATGGGAAGCACAGCGCAAGAGGTTCCAAGGAAAAGTGATGATGTAATTAGCTTTAGATGATGCCGATGAAGCTTTCTAGGAAAAGATTTGAGGTTGAAACAACTTGAATCAAAGAAACCACAAACTAGTTTTGGAGTGATATCGAGTTCAAGTGAGGCAGGGTTTTTCTGGCCGTTCAAGATTGCAAATGAAGGGAAGCCCACACATGCCAAACAGATCTAGAATTCGTGTGAGTTAGGGTTGACATTTGCAAAATGAAACTCGTGTGATATGAGGGGTGAAAACACGAATTGATGATGAAACCTAGTCGTTTTGTGTTGGGTTGCACACGTTTTAGCACCAGAAACATGTTGCACATGTGCAAGTGGTCCCAAAATGAAAAATGACATGTAATTGCAAAATCCAGTTTTCATGCAAAATAGAGTCCATGGCACCATGTTTGAAGCTAGGCCAAATGAAATTCACTCGTGCGTTTTATGATTTTCTTTGTGCCTTTTGTTCATCTCATTGCAATGAATCAAATTAAAAAATAACCATATAAAAAGGAGGGTTGAGGTGAAAATGGCAAGTGTTGGAATTTGAGGTCATGACATGCCTTCCAGGTCAGGCATTTGGCAAAACAGCCTTCACATGTTTTGGGCATCTCGAGACTCCAAGTTCATGACTCCATAACTTTTGATTCCCTCGTACATTTTGATCCAAATTTGGGCTAAATGAACTTTGACATAAGAATAACAAAATTCAAAAGGAATGAGACCAAAAGGTTGCTTGAGTTAAAAATGGCATGACTGCCAAGTGGGGGTTATGACAAGGTTTTGGCCCATTTTGGCAACTTAACCCTTTCCAAAATTGAGGTCCTTAAGGGTTGAATTGATGCTTGAGCCTTGAAGAAAAGTTGTAGAGGAACTCATTAGGAACATTTGGCTAAAAAACGTTTGTCAACTGGTTGAAAATTGAAGAAGTTATGGGGTTTGAACCAAAAGTAAGCCACACTTGCAAATTAGATTAACAAACCTTGTGCCAACTTTTACAAACTTGAAATTCTCTTGCATCCCAAGCCAAAATGATGATGGAATGAGCATACCTTGAATAAAACTTGATTAAGGCTTGAATGATATTAAGGATGGATTTAAGATTGAGTGATATGACATGGAAATAAACACATAAACCACCCTTGAATCAATGAACCAAACTTGCATTTTTCTTGGCCAAATGGACTTTGTTTTGTCTTGAATGGAGGCATTATCACCTGCATGAATAAGGGAAAAAAGTACTATCTCTTATTGATGCTTTGGTTAGTTGATAAGTAAATCAAAGTGAAAAAACCCTAATGTTAAGATTAAACAAAGAATGTGACCATACTTGTGAGCCAATGACCTAATGCAAAGGTCATGCTAAAGTTATGATGATGCATGATATGATTCTATGTATGCGAATAAAACTAAGAAAAATGGAGGTTAAATTTTGGGGTATGACAGAAGTAATAAAAATATCGAATCTGCTAGGACTACCTCCATGCAAGACAAAATGCGTGCAATTTGGAAAAACTAGTAAAAAGGGGGGGGGGTTTCAAGTTTCAGTGTGAAAAGTAAATAACGAGTAAACAATGTCACAAAAGCGGTCAGGTTATGTTGTAGTATCCCTTATTCCTCTCTTGTTGATGTTTGATACCCTGTATGATATTATCTAATCACTATAACCTCACGACGAATTAAGAAAACCATTATAGTTGATCCCTCACAAAATAACCCAATAACCATTACTAGCAGCTTTCTATACCTAGTATGCCAATGTAAGCATGGTTAGGCAATGTATAGAACATTAATTCTCTATGCCACTATTCAGGGTCTTCTATGCCTATTCAATCAGCGTAAGTACAACAATTTCCCGAGGTCCAACACATAGACTAATGGTCAGTATTCTCTATATGCCAAAAATTAGATTAAAATAGTATCTCACATAAAAAGCATTACGAACAAGAATAAATTGTATAAGATTATAGATTAATAGGTTCATACAGTGGTCAAATCAACATATAATCCAACAATTGAGAAACAAGATCATCATAACACAATCTAACCTTGAAGAATTTAGTTACTCATAGTGTAATTAAAAATACCACAATTGATAAACAATAATAACATAAGAAGTTCCTTGAAGAGATGGTCTTCAATGGCTTCAAATGCTCCAAAAATCACCATTTGTGCTCTCTAATTTGTGCTTCAATCTCCCAAAATCGTAACCCTTATGAAAGTGATGAAAAACCTCTTTTAAAGGCATCATAATGGACCCGAACGCGTCAGAAAAAGGCCCATAAAAGGGACCATCTTGTGTATGATATTATGCATCGCGTGCGATGCAACTTTTAATGCCCTATCGTGTGCGTGATGGTGGATGTGATTATTTCCGAAGCTTCACTCTTTTTTGCTCCTTTTCACTCAATTTTTCACTAAGTCCACAATTTGCATACTTAGCTATTTTTCCTTCATTCTATGGTCATTCTTCCTCAAATTTGCTCGAATTTCACTTGTTTTGCTCTGATTCTTCGATTACATATATGCAATGATGGACTGTCATCACAACCCCAAACTTAAATCGTTGCTTGTCCTAAAGTAACTTGCATACAACTACACATTTCAACAGACAACAAGTCACATAATAACAATCAAACATCACCAAATTAAATACTTCTTTTACCTGACCATGGTTCTAGCTCCCAACTTCTATCTAGTGAATTCATAAAACATCCTTAACATTTACGAGTACTAAACATGTCTCTCAGCTCACTATAACTCAATCAATGGATAAGGTGATCATTCAATCAACATGTAAAATCAATTAAACTTAGCTTGATCATGTTCTAATCGAGTTCATCATAGAAATCACAATACACACATTATAAGACTTTTTAGGTTGCAACTTGGCTTATGTTAAGGTAGGATATTTTTAGAAAAATATGTTTAAACCTTTGAATAGTAATAGAGAGTTTGATCCTTTTTGATAGTAATAGAGAGTTTGATCCTTATTTTCTTTTCTCATTCATTTTTTTGAAGAAGTTTCTTTCCTACTTATTTTTCACAATAATTTTTAAAATTTTGGATCATATTCTCTAATACCCCAACCCCAAACTTATAATAGAGTTGCCATCGAACTTTATTTATTCCTGAAGGAAAGGGAAAACATTGACAAAACCCTGGGAAAGAGATATCTGGGTAAGGAAGTCGTTATGCAAGGGGAAGATATTAGCACCCCTAACATCTATTGTACTTAACGGGAACCATTTTGATTGTTCTTGTCGAATGAGTGTTATATCTAAAGTTTATTCGTAAAAGAATAAAGAAAAATAATAAATAAAGTGCTCGGTGAGGATTGGGCCCCTCATGCCTACATATCCATATAGTGCAATAAGGAATTCAGAGTTTCGTAGTTCATAGAACTGGTGATGGGAGGTGAAAAGAAGTGTGATAACAAATATGGTTTGAACCAAAGGATAATATGATTTGAACTCCAAAAAGGGAAGAAATCTGAACCCAAGAGTAAAATTGGTATGAACCAACAAGTGAGGGGCCTAAGGCATGATATCACTATATTGGAATAACTGAAAACAAAGGAATTAAGTGTTCGGTTTCACAGCACAAAGAGCTCTTGGTTCACAAGCTGACACAAGATAGGGCTTAAAGAGATAGTGTATTTGGCTTAAAGGTAAGGTATATCACATAGAGTGAATGAAGGTAGTGAATATTGGTTTATGGATATGAATGATTCCCTAAGGTGGAAGAAATAATAATTAGGAATGTGCTCGCCAAGGATTTGCATCCTCGTGCCTACGTATTCTCCCTGTGCAATGAGAAAATCAGAGCATTTGTAGTTTGTGGAACCACAAAACCAAGGAGGAAGCAAATAGGTGTTTGTCTAAACAACAAGGATTGGCAAGACCAACACAACTAAAATGGTATGATTAAAGTGATGAACAATAACTTGTACTAAAAGATAATGGTAGCATGGGAAACCATAAAGGCCAATGAACTTTGAACCAAAGAGTAAACAGACAAACCAACAAGTGAGGGGCCTAAGGCATGGTATCACTGTATTGGAATAACAGGAAATAAGGAGAATTAAATGTCGGGTGTAGCGGTAAATTCGTGACCATCAAGCTATGGATAAACTTGACGTCAGTAAAACCAGAGTTGCCACTGCGCTTTTATTGTTTCCAAAGAAAAAGGGAAAAGTACGAACAAAACCCAAGATAAGAAGTTTTCAAACCAAAACTAATAAAATGCTAGAGATTACAGGTAAGGAGGTTGGTTACACAGAGGGAAGGTGTTAGCACCCAAAGTGTCCTCCTAGGTACTCCTAGAGAGCCCTTTTTGCGTGCATATGTTTTTGGGTATAAATGATGTTTGATAAAATATAGAATGTGGGGATGAGAAAAGAATTCATTGATTATATTTTTGTGTTTGACAATACCTTCGGTCATATGCCTACATACCAACATAAAAATAAGGGATCAAAACCCCGTAGTTCATGGTAAAAATTTCAAAGAAGTTGGTGAATTGATTTTAACAAAAATTTATTAAGAAAAGAAACAAAAGGCCAAACATTTGAATAGAGTTGTTAGTTCTTTTTGTATTTTGAAATTAAAGTCTATATGGTTAAGTTTATTTACAAGTTTGATTTAAGAAAAAGTTTGAAAATTCAATTGCACAAGGCCAAAGTTTCTAATCATTAAAACATGCCTAAGTTTGAAATCACACGCAAAGAAAGTTTTTGAAAAAGGGAGAGATTTTGAAATTAAAGAAGTGGGAGGAGATGAAGAGACTACCCTAAGCAAAAATTAAAAGTTAAGAGTTGAAAAGATCTGACCAATGGGATGCAATCCAACAAACAAGAATGTAATATAGAAACCCATTTTCCCTTGGACTTTGACAAGCAATAAGCAATAAGCAATGATCAATATCCAAGCATCATGTGAAGATCAAGGCATCAAGTAAAGATAGCCATAATATCCAAGCAAGCATTCCAATAGCTAGCAGTCTTCAATATCTTCCAATGTATCAGATGAAATATTCCTTGATCAACTCAGAACAAACATCAGACATAGACATTAATAACAGAATAACAATTAAGCACAGAGACAAAGTAGGAAATGAATCAAAGAGATCCAAGGTCTTGCATCAGATGAAGGCATGGTCAAAGATAGCTCAGTCTCAAATGTTGGCATTGGCCAAGTCCTTTAGCACATGAAATATGGCCTAGTTCTAAGTTCAGAGGTTCAGATCAAATCGCAACAGTCCAACCAGATATTTTTTAGGGTTTTTGTTGTTATTAGGTGTTTTAAGGTCCTAAGACCACAAACAAAACAAAAGCAAGCAAACAATATATACAATTACAAGATATGGCTTAAATGAGCAAAGTGAAAATGACTTGAAACATAAACAAGTTGCATGAAATGAAAATGACAATGAATTATAAAGGTACTTAAATTTAAATTGCATAAAGTAAATGACTTGAAAATAAAACAACATTAATAAAATATTAGTCAATGGTTAGTCAAATGTTAGTGATGAGTTTTAATTGATTAAGTCATCCTTTGGAGAACACTCAACCATTCATTCACAAGTATGAATCCTTGAACCAATACATCATCTATGAAAAGGGCTCCAACTTGGATAAATCAACAAGTATGCCACTAGCTCTCATGAATGGAAAAAAGGTCAAGTTCCCACACAATGGCATGAAGAATATGAGACTTACAATCTCACTTACTAGAATGATATGCCTTGAGGGACAGATTTAGCTCTATGTTAAGCAATTCTAATTGGACTTTTGTAGAAGTCACAACTATCTGAGGTCGGGCAACAAAAATATAGGTGTTAATGCATGTTAGAGATTTGGTACAAAGAACCAAACTCCTAAAACATACCACACACTAAAAGAAAATGGGGAAGACCCATCTCAGTCAGACTTGTGTTGATTCATCTGACACAAGGTCATTGATGAACCAACTAGCATTTAGACATTAGAGAAATCATTGGTCAAATGAAGGATTGAGAAATAATAAAGGATGGAGATAAAGAGGGAAGGGGAAATAGAAACACAAATTGATCATGAGAGGAATTTCATTTGATCAATACCATCCATTCATTTTGGGAGATGAAATGTAAATTTCATCAATCCCCTAAGTTCAATGGTATTAATCAAACAAAAGTCAAATAAACCATGACCAAGGCCCAAACAGAAAGTCAAAGATCACACGACCATAAAAATGGCTCAACATAATTTTTAAACATTTAATCAATAATAAATCAAATTAAAAGTGAATTAAAATGCATCTTAATATGGACAAAACCTCAAATCCCTTCAAAATAACAAATAAATAGCCAAGGGATTTATCCTAGGTCAAACAAGGTCAAAGGACCTGAGGGTGTATATCCGCAAGTATATGAAGTATGTCCAAGTAATATAAAAGATTATCGATCCCACATAGACCAATGTCAGTCTATCGACTACTATTGTTATGTTGTATATCTAAGGCTAATCGAAACAGAGTGTAATGCATACAGGAAATAAAAACAAAGATTGAATTCAGAGAAATAATACTGGAATGTGATTCACTTCGATCTAACAATACTCCTATTGTCTAGTAGTAACACTTATGGGGCAATATTTTCTTCTCGAAATAAAAGTTAATTAAACAGGAATCGTCGCGTTAGCGTAATAGGAACCGAGTTTTACTCTCTAATTTATACCTTCCATTTGTCACATATGGTCGGCGCTTACTGCGTTAAAGTAGTAAACTCTTTTTTTAAGGAAATAAACTCTTAGCTCAATTGAAAAGTGATTTTGATTTGAAAGTTTGACTTAAAAGGGTTCCGGGCTTTCGCTCAGATAACTGGATCCTAAATCTATAAACGCGTCCGAAAATAGTTTTACAATCGCCTTCTAATAATATCAAAATTTCCTAATTAATTAATAAAGCGTTTTCGCTATTTTTATCAATTAAAAACTAACTAACTTTTATCTAAAGTGTCAGACGACTTTCGATCTTACCCGACGTAATCACGACTATTACATAAATAGAAACACGACCCCATTTACGTAATGGCCGATCAATTTAAGTTCAGGAAAATTATTTAAAATCAAAATCAGCCCCTAAAGTATTTCTACTGAAACAACATATGGAGTACCATCTAAACGACAGTCCTCACATCCCAACACAATAAATTTAGCTGGACATGACTATGGTAAACATTGCATATGATTGATTTGCAGAGTAAGTCATTTAGGGATTAAAAACGTGATAAGTGTGTGATTGGTTTCTAAAAGAACAAAAGTGTCACTCTTAAGTTCGGTTCGAAGACAAATCTTTTTACAGTAAAAGAATTTAAAACAAGTAAATCATGCGATAAAGTAAATAAAGTAAAGTAGAGCAATAATGTAAATAAATTTAAAGCGGGACATGAAAATAAAGAATGTAAAGCAGTGTGGGAATTTAAATAAAGTAAAGACAATGCGATATATAATAAATTGTGAATTGAAATAAAAACCTGCTCCAAATTGGAGACTTGAAGCTGGTACAATACCGGAAAGTAAATTTGAATTGAAGATAAATTTGACAGGAAAATAAACTTCTATGCTACGATTCTCTAATCTCGATTACAACAATGGTGTGATAACCTCTCGATGTGACAGATTATCATTTTAATACTGAGGTTATGCCTAATGCTGAAACTAAGACTAGATGATCAAAAACTAAGAATTTAAGACCTATTTATAGTGTAACAATGCCTTGGGGCCCAAGCAGCCCATTCAAAATTCGTGTGAGAGAATTTCTCTGGTCATGGGAGAGTGCTCCAACTGCCTTGACCGAAAGCTTCCATAAGGCAGATGGCGCCTGCCATCCCCTACATGGCGCCCACCATGTGTGTAAAGAGGGAGATCGTGGCCTTTTGACCGTTGGGACGTGGTCAACATATGAAGATGGCGCCCACCATGTGGGAAAAGAGTGAGAGACGTGGTCTTGTGACCGTTGAGACATGGTCAAACCATGACACCTCATGGCACCCTCCTTGGCCAATGTCGTGTGGGACGCCGTGTGTGTATTATTCACTTAAAATCCCCGATTTTTGCTCTTTTCACGTCATTTCTTTGCTGGAGGCTTATTAGGGCACTGTTATCTAAAAATGAAATAAAACACAAGCATAATACAAGAAATTGACAAATAAAATACAATAAACATGTGCAATCCGAGCCAAATACGCAATGTGTTTTAGTGTTATCAAATTATCCCACACTTAAACCTTTGTTTGTCCTCAAGCAAAAACTCTTATAAGCACAAAAGATAAACAACAACACACAAGTATTAAATTTGGGCTATAGACTTTAGTTCGATTAATGATGCTTTGATAGGTACTAACTCGTGAACTTAAGACATCGTAATAACACTTTCCGCGGATTATGGTCATAAGTTTCTTCTCTATACAAACAAATCCATATCATGATATTATATTCAGGCCTACTTTATTCATCCCCTTCTTACCCCTTTTTCATTCAGGTGCAGTCACATTAAGTCTGTTATCTTACACTCACATGGTGAACAAACCTATTGGTAATCCCGATCCACAAGTTATTCTTTGTAATTTAGCCACATATGCACAAGCTTACTCTTAGAAGTCTCACTACCGTTAGGCTAAATGATCGGGCGAGGGTTACCCAACTTAGAAGGTGGAATACTTTTTCGAATTCTTTTCTTTCAAATTATATCTTTTTTTCTTTTTTTTCTTTTTCGCGGGATCGTACCTATTTGCATCGGTTTGTCACTTAGCGGTGACTAAGATGGTGTTGACTGCTAAAATAAACTACTTAAGGGTAAATATTTAAGGGTGAGATTTTAAGGCCAAAACATAATAAGGATATAGATAAGTCCTTATAGTCAAGAAACTTATGGTGTTAAGACGATATTTATTTTTCAAAAGTTTTCCCAAGTCTATGCAACGAGTGATCCTAAACTTGTCTAACAACCCAAATTTTCAAAATAAAAGTTGTTTTCTTTATTAAAATTTTTGTTATGGCTCAAGAAATGGAAAAAATAGACAAATTACACAAATGACTCGTCAAGCACATGCAATTGTTGAAAAAAAAAACTATAAATAGACTAAAAGTATATAAAAAAACTAAACTAGAAAGCGATAAAAAATGGAAAACATAAAGGAAACTAAAAAAACAGTAAATATCCCCTCCCACACTTAAACCGAACATTGTCTTCAATGTTTTGATAAAAGATGAAAATGAGATAGGTAGAACCTGGACCGTGCTACTACTGACCGCTAGTACCCTCTCCTTTCTGTCCTGATCGTCGAGGGTGACAACTCCTACTGCGGTGTCGGTCACTCTGTGATAGCTCAAACCACTTGAACCTCGCTGCTAGTGAGGCGTTAGACTCTCGAAGTGTGCGAAGGTTCCCAAGTATGGAACCTTGAGTTTCCCCTACTAGCCTGGAGTAATTGCCAAGGTAGGCTTCATGGCTTTGCTGTTAAGAAGTGATGGTGAGCTGAGATTGCAGCATAAATTGCATGGATTGCTCATGTTGCCGCTGCGACTCACACATGAATTTCATCATGTCTGTTGCTGCTCATACATGGCATAGAACCGGCCATCACATTTTTTTTGCGAGCCTGTTGTGCTCTCCACATCTCCTCAGTAATGTAGAAGCCAGTAGGTGTACCTGCGGAAGGGTTAGTAAAATGTGAAGTGTGTGCAGGTGATACATGTGGTGAAGGTATGTGATGAACAGTGGATCGGTCCATCCGCTCAAATTAGTCATCAATTCCATCACCTTCTCCCTCTTGGAAGTTTGGTGGTGACGGACCGAGAAAGGGTGCAGCCTATAAATCAAAAGTCCTGTTTCTTTTACGTCGCACATCTGTACGACGAGAGAACGACAAAACAATACTCGGGATAGCTACATTATGAACCATGAGGATGTAGCCTCAGTCTTTCCTTGTCTTGCACAGTCTCATATCTCTAAAAAAAATTACTGTGCGAGGTGGGAGTAGTTCTAATGTATCTAGCTCAGTGTCTAGCCCAACAACACGCGCAATGGAGGTAATCAACCCCCCAAATAACACAATGCATCCCTTCTTCTCTACGACACCCATATGTGCTATCATAAAAGGCACGGGGTTCAATCTTATTCAATAAAGGGCAGCCTGCAAAAATATGAATTCTTTGGAATTTAATTTGTTAGAGTTTTCCCGGGCAAAGACGACGTCGGCCAACAAATCGCAGAAGACACATATGGTCGGGTTTTGGATATCCGAGGCTAAGTTCCCCTCGAAGGAACTAATGGTGTGACCCGTTAGGTCTCTCCATAATTGGAAAGCTTTGAGTTGCCAATTGGTCTCTAAAGGTGCCTCACAAGTAGCACCTTCCCCAAATGGGAATCCTAACAGACCTGCAAGAGCATCAGTGGTGTATTCATATTCAAAATTAAACATCCTAAACTTCATTGTGACGACGGTGCTAGCAGTGTGAGGACTGACGAGATAAATCAGAGAACTCAAAAATTCTCGGGTCAGCCTCTCAAATGTTTGTTCTCTACGGACAAAAATATCATGCAACTTTAAATTATCTAGCATGTAGACTACGCTATGACAGATACCTATGCTATACATACAATCATCATCAATATACCTAGTCATGAGAATTTCATGTGTTTGTAGTGCTTCGAGTTTCCATCTCTGCCTCTCTCATGGCTTTCCGTCGCGAAAAATAATTCTCCCTTGCTCCATTCCTGCCATTGTTGTTGTTGGTTGAAGGAAATTGACGGTGTTAGTGATAATTGGTAAAATGGGGTTTTTCTGGATTTTGGATGAAAGGTTGGATTTTTATAGATGAAAAGTGAGTGGGATTTGTGGGAATAGTAATGTGTTTGTGGGTAAATGAGTGGTTAATGGTATTTAGTGGGTTTTCAATATGGTCAACAATGGAGGAAGTTGGGTTTTTGGAGGGTTGAAGATGAAGAGAATGTGAGAAAAAGGAGTTTTCTCACTTCTGTCCCGTGTAACTGCTTCAGAACCCTTGGTGTCCGCCATCTTTATTTCTCGGGCTGGAGATCCCCTACAGGTTTTGGGCTTTGTCTTGGATTATAGCTTTATTTTGGGGGTGCAAATAGCTTCTTCTGAGATTTTCCTTAGTATTGGTACGTGCAAGAGACATAAATGATATTTTTACACGATATAAATGATAAGAATAAAGATTAATGTAAAAAATAACAAAGATGAAAATTTAGAAATTCCACTAAAAATGTAATAAATATCAGAATAATAGGCATAATAATAAGAGTGGCAATAAAATTTAAAAAAATAGAGATGCGAAAAGAATAAAAAATGATATAAGTCAGACAATGATGAATAACAATAATAATAATGATGCGGTAAATCTCCCTCACACGTAGTGTGGGAAATATCCTCAGTGCTCCTGTAATTCTTCTAAACTGATTGGCGACAGACACCCTGATTCATATGTGGACAGGATGCTTGTGCCTCTGCAAGCTAGCGTCGAAGACTATAGATTTCCTGATACAAGCAATCGATCTCAGCAGAATGAGTAGAGTCAGAGGTCTCCAGTTGCAAGGTCAAATCTTTAAGGTCTTCGTGGAGAGAAATCATCTCCTTGCGCATAGTATCAAACTCGGAATAAATGATGCGTCGCTGCAAACAAACATTAGAGGAGTAGATTGTGGTCCTTTCCGGGAGGGGTGTAGGATGGTATTTAGGAACCGATGGGGTTTTTGGTGGATTAGGTGTCTCATCATGGGTTTCTAAAGGGTATGACCAATTTTCCATGTTATGGACACTCGTCCGGGTAGGATTCGGTAGTGCAAAGTAATGGATGGTCTCATCATCAATCAAGAGCTTATAATTATCAGGACTGAAGAAGATTCTCCTAATGAGGCTGCATTCTAGGCAATGATTAAGGTCAACTAGGGTATGAATGCAATAGGCAGTCAGGTGAGATATTTTGGTCGTGAGGCCTAGAGCATGAGCTATGCGGGTCACTGTTTCTCCTACATGAATGGGTCCCTCAGAGGATCTAGCAGTCAGGTTGAGGTTATCCATCAAGAAGTTACCATTGGCTATAAGACGTGACTGGGCGGTGCAAAAGATCATAAGGATCTCTTCAACACCGACATTGTCGCCAGCTTCACCTTTTCCAAATAAAGTCTGGGCTAAGATCATTTGGAAGTACCTGAAGGTTGGGTTATGGATTTTGTTAGATAGCTGGTTGGAAGGATCAGATCCTCCTCCACCGGTGATGTCGCTCCAGAACTTATTAAGTACATCTTGCATGACATCGCACTCAGGGTACTCATGTATAGCGTCGAGGCCATACTGAAATCCTAACAGGTTAGCAAAGTCTCTATGGCTAAAGGTATACTCTTTTCCAAACAGTCTGAAGTTATTGCGGTCTGTTTTGAATCCTTTTCCAATGTAAGGTTCGTAAATGAGCGATTTGAGGAATTCTAGTGTTAGGTGTCTATAGGTTACATTCATGGCATCATAGTATTCATCCCATTGGAGTTGGTTGCAGAGGTATTTCACACTGGCTTCAATACCTAAGGCTTTAAGGAAGTTAGGGTTAGGGTATCTGGTTGGAAGCATTGGTATCTCAGAAAGAACCACATATCGTTTCCTCGGAGTATCGTCTTTGAACACAACATGGATGTCGTTGAACCTCTGCATCCTAAAAAATAAGGTTAGTGGAGAATGCTATCGATGGCGATGGAATCTGAAACCTGAAATGTAAATAACATATAAGTTAGTTCTGTTAAGCACATAATAAATAATAAATAATTCACCTTTTTGACATTAATAAATATTGATGCATGAATAAAAAAAAATATAAAGGGTCGTGGGTTGCCTCCCACGCAGTGCTTGTTTAACGTCGTTAGCTCGACGATTAAGTGGTTTACGTAGTAGATGTAACTATTGATGTTTCGATCAGAGTATGACCAGAGTAGTAGGTAGGGATGTCGCCTCCGTGATAATATTTTAATCTTTGTTCGTTCACTACAAAAGGACTACATGAATGATCACAAATTTCTATTACCCCAGATTTCAAGACTTTGGTGACCTCATAAGGGCCAGTCCATCTTGAGCGTACTTTACCAGGAAATAATCGCAATCTAGAGTTAAAGAGAAGTATGGGGTCACCTACGTTAAATTCTTTTTTAACTATCTTTTTGTCATGCCATGCTTTAGTTCTTTCTTTAAAGATGATGGAATTTTCGTAAGCATTTCGAAGTAGTTCTTCTAACTTATGGATGTCTAGAATGCGTTTTTCACCGGCTGCTAAGTAGTCCATATTAAGGGCTTTTATGGCCCAATAAGATTTATGTTCTAGCTCAAACAGTAGGTGGCAAGATTTTCCGTAAACTAATTGATAAGGGGTTGTTCCTATAGGGGTTTTGAACGTGGTCCTATAATTCCACAATGCTTCTTGTAGTCTTAGGGACCAATCTTTCCGAAATATCCAAACGGTTTTCTCTAAGATTTGTTTAATCTCCTTATTTGATATTTCCACTTGACCACTGGTCTACAGATGGTACGGTGTTGCTACTCTGTGTTTTACTCCATATTTATTTAAAATGTTATTAAATATTCTTGATATGAAATGTGTTCCTCTGTCGCTTAGAACGAGGCGAGGCACTCCAAATCTAGGAAATATGTAGTTTTTAAATAATTTTATGACAACGCGAGTGTCATTTGTGGGTGAAGCTACAACTTCGATCCACTTAGACACGTAGTCAATGACGACTAAAATGTACTTGTTTCCCATCGAAGATGGAAAAGGTCCCCAAAAATCTATTCCTCAGACATCGAAGAGTGTTATTTCTTAGATATTTTTCAAAGGCATTTCATCGTGTCTTGGGACGTTCCCAGTGCGTTGACACCGGTCACATATGAGAATATAGGCATGGACGTCGCGCCATAATGTTGGCCAGAAAAGGCCTGCTTGGATTATTTTGGCGCAAGTCTTAGACGTTCCCGCATATCCACCGTATGATGCAGAGTGACAATGTTTGATTATATTCTCTACTTCCTCTTTAGGGACACATCGACGAAATATACCGTCTGTGCCTCTCTTGAATAGGAGGGGCTTGTCCCAATATAAGTGTTTTATGTCGTGAAAGAATATCTTCTTCTGTTGGTAATTAAGGTCGGTGGTCATGATATCGGCGACTAGGTAGTTTACAAAGTCGGCGTACCAAGGTACGTTTGTTAATACAAGAGCTTTTTCAATGTCTGGTTTTAAATAAGGCTCTGGGTCATCATAATGATTGGTTCTAATTTCCATTATAAGTCTTTCATAGGTAAATTTATCATTTATCGGGATAAGATCTGATTTTAGGTATTCGAGCCTCGAGAGGTGGTCAGCAACCACGTTCTCGATGCCTTTCTTATCACGAATCTCTAGAATGAATTCTTGTAGAAAAAAGATCCAGCGAAGGAGTGTAGGCTTAACGTCCTTTTTTCTTAATAGATATCAGATGGCGGCGTGATCGGTGTAAACTATGATTTTAGCTCCGACTAAATAAGATCGGAATTATCGATGGCGAAAACAACAACGAGGAGTTCTTTTTCGGTTGTGGCATAATTAAGTTGTGAAACATCAAATGTACTACTAGAATAGTAAATTACATGAAGTTTTTTATCTTTACTTTTCCCTAACATAACACTCACAACGTAATCGCTTGCATCACACATAATTTAGAAGGTTGGCTCCAATTGGGCAGTTGCATAATAGGTGCAGAGATCAGTGCTTGTTTAAGGTGTTTGAAAGCTTGTAGGCACTTATCGTCAAAAATGAATTCAACGTCTTTCATTAGAAGATTTGTTAAAGGTTTTGTTATTTTGGAGAAGTCCTTAATGAAGCGTCAGTAAAAACCGGTGTGTCCAAGGAAAATTCAGATCTCTCTAATTGTCTTAGGTGGTTGGAGGTTTTCTATAACTTGTATTTTAGCCTTATCAACTTCAATACCTATCTCATATACTGTGTGTCCTAACACTATTCCTTCGGTGACCATAAAATGAATTTTCTCCCAGTTTAGAACGGGATTGACTTCCACGCATCGTTCCAGAATTTTCTCAAGGTTAGTTAAATAGTTTTTAAAACTAGATCCACATACCGAGAAATCATCCATGAAAACTTCCATGATCTCGTCGAGGAAATCTGCGAAGATTGACATCATACAACATTGAATGGTAGATGGGGAATTGCATAGTCCGAATGGCATTCGTCGATAGGGAAATATTCCATATGGGCATGTAAAGGTTGTATTCTCTTGATCATCGGGGTGAATGTGAATTCGTAAGAATCCTGAGTATCCATCTAAATAGCAAAAGTAAGAATGTCTTGCTAGGCGTTCAAGCATTTGGTCTATGAATGGGAGCTGGAAATGGTCTTTCCTAGTTACTTTATTAAGTTTTCTATAATCAATAGACATACGTCAACCGCTTTCTATGTGTTTAGCTACTTGTTCTCCTTTTTCGTTTTGTACTACTGTGACACCTCCCTTTTTAGGTACCACATGTACGGGGCTTACCCACTTACTATCGGAGATTTGGTATATTATTCCAGCCTCTAGTAGCTTCAACACTTCTCTTTTTACCATGTCATTCAGTATAGGATTTATCCTTGTTTGATGTTCTCTGGAGGGTTTAGAATCTTCCTCCAGCATAATCCGATGCATACACATGCATGAACTTATCCCTTTGAGATCAGAAATAGTATATCCTAGAGTTGTGGGATATTTTCTTAAAACATCTAAGAGTTGATTTGTTTCATCACCATTTAAGGTGGCACTTACTATGATGGGACGATTTAGTTCTTCGTCCAAAAACCTGTATCTTAGATTCTTAGGTAGCTCCTTAAGCTCTATTGATGGTTTCTTAGGACATGGCATATGGTTTGGGGTGAGTGCTAAGCATTCGTGAAGGTTATCATCTATATAAGGGTCTTTAAATTCGTCGTCCTCCATTATGGGGGTCGAAGGTGATTTAATTTGTTTCAATGGGGTCTTCTTGTTCTAACGCTCTTATGCATTCGTTGATGATGTCGATGACATAACATGAGTCGTCTATGGATGGTGCTTTTAAGAATTTTGATAATGTAAATTCTAATTTTTCATCACCTACCTCAAAAGTCATTTTTCCTATCTTGACATCTATTATAACCCCAATTGTTGATAAGAAGGGTCTACCTAGAAGCATATGGATTTCGTCTTCTTCTTTAATATCCATGACAACAAAATCTATAGGAATATAAAGTTGGTCAATCCTAACTTGGATGTCTTATAAAATGCCTATTGGATACTTAACGGATCTATCGGCTAATTTAAGGGACATTCTAGTCGGTTGCATTTCTCCCTGGTTTAACCTATTACAAACGGCTAAAGGCATTAAGCTCACGCTGGCTCCTAAGTCCATGAGTGCTTTATCGATAACATGATTTCCTAAAACACAAGGTATAGAAAAACTTCTCGGGTCTTTATCCTTTTTAGCGAGTTTATTTTCACCAATAGAATTGCATTCTAAGGGTTTAGGATCATCAAGTCTTTGTTTGTTGATTAGGATGTCCTTAAGGAACTTGACGTAAGATGGTATTTAGGTGATCGCTTCGGTGAATGGAATCTCGACATGGAGTTTCTCAATCACTTTTACAAACTTTTTATATTATTTGTCTAATTTGGTTTGCTTAAGTCTTTGCGGAAATGAGATTGGTGGTTTTTAAGGGGGGGGGGGGGGGGGTACGTAAACTTTAGTATCTTTCTCTCCTTCCTTATCTTTAACTCCTTCCTCTTTTTGTTTCTCAGGTTCTACTGGTTCCTCTACTTGTTTCTCGGGTGTGGTCACACCAATTTTCTTGGGGGGTTCTGGTTTATTCAACCTAGGGTTTACGGGTTCATCGTAAGTACTTTCACTTCATAGGGCAATTGCGTTAGCATGCTCCTTGGGGTTAGGTTGAGGTTACCCATGAAATTGTCCTCTTGGTGTAGTTTGAGTAGCTTGTTGTTGTGCCACTTGAGATATCTGGGTTTCAAGCATTTTGTTGTGAGTAATTACAGAATAGAGTTTGGTTCCCAGTTGTGTAATTAGTCCATTTATATGAACGTTTTGGTTCACGAATTCCTTATTTTGCTGATTATGGGTTGTGATGAAGCTCTCCATCATTTTCTCAAAGTTTGACTTTGGGGAAGTAGCTTGCATTGGTTGGTTTGGTCTTTGGGTTTGGAAACCAGACGGTCTTTGAGGTGAAGAATTATGAGTGTGGTGATTATTCTTATAGGAAACGTTTGGGTGATACCTCCATCTAGGGTTATATGTGTTAGAATAGGGGTTACCTTGGGCGTAATTGACCTGATCTGAGTTTGTGTCAGCTAAAAGATTACATTCATCTATCGTGTATCCTTGGTTTCCACAAATCTCGCATCCGGGTTGGATTGCGGCTGCGATAGCTGTAGGTTTAATCATTAAACTTTCTACTTTTTGGGCTATAGCGTCCATTTTGGAACTCATATGGTTAAGGCAACTGACTCGTAAATACCTCCTTTGGTATCTTTCCTCTCTATCGATGCTCGTTTCGTTCCCCTATTGGTAATGGTTTTGTGCCATATCTTCAATGAAAGCGCAAGCTTCAGGGTATGGTTTGTTCATCAGAGCACCACCTGCGGCAGCGTCGATGGTCATTTTGGTATTGTAGATGAGTCTGTTATAAAAGGTATGGATTATAAGCCATTGCTCTAACCCATGGTGTGGGCAGGCTCTTATAAGTTCTTTGTATCTTTCCCAAGCGTCGAAAAGTGATTCACCCTCTTATTGCGCGAATCTGGTTATTTGGTTTCGTAGGACAACAATTTTACTAGGAGGAAAGTATCTAGCAAGGAATACTTTCTTTAGGTCATTTCAAGTGGTTATAGAGTTTGCTGGAAGGGAATCTAGCCATGATCAGGCTCTACCTCTAAGGGAAAAGGGAAATAGTCTTAGACGTATCGCCTCAGGAGAAGCACCATTGGCTTTTAAGGTATCCGTTAATTGAATAAATACTTTTAGGTTTTGGTTCGGGTTTTCCATAGGAAGACCGACGAACTGGTTCTGTTGCACTAATTGTAACAAGTAGGGTTTTAGTTTAAAGTTATGAGCTGGTATGGTGGGGTTTACTATACTAGAGTGGGGATCTTTATTGGATGGTAGGGAGAAAACCTTAAATGGTCTTTCATTTTGGTCTTTTGCCATTGCTCTTTTAAGTCTTCGGATTAAAAGATGAGCTCAAGCGTATCTTTCGGGTTCCTCTATTGGATCAAATAGGTTTCCAGTACTGCGAGTTCTTCGCATTGACTAAAAAAAAGGGATGCCTTAGCCTAGACGATGTAACAACAGGGTACAAAATTTGACGTAATTGGTCCCCGGCAACGGCGCCAAAAACTTGATGGTGTATATCCACAAGTATACGGAGTATGTCAAGGTAATATAAAAGATTATCGATTCCACAGAGATCAATGTCAATCTATCGATTACTATTGTTACGTTGTTATCTAAGGCTAATCGAAACAAAGTGTAATGCGTATAAGAAATAAAAACAAAGATTGAATTCAGAGAAATAATACTGGATTGTGATTCACTTCGATCTAACAGTACTCCTATTGTCTAGTAGTAACACTTATGAGGTAATATTTTCTTCTCGAAATAAAAGTTAATTAAATAGGAACCGTCGCGTTAGCGTAATCGGAACTGAGTTTTACTCTCTAATTTATACCTTTCATTTGTCACATATCGTTGGTGCTTAGCGCGTTAAAGTAGTAAACTCACTTTTTAAGTAAATAAACTCTTAGCCCAATTCAAAAGTGATTTTGATTTGAAAGTTTGACTTAAAAGGGTTTTGGGCTTTCGCTCGGATAACCGGATCCTAAATCTATAAACGCGTCCGAAAATAGTTTTACAATCGCCTTCTAATAATATCAAAATTTTCCTAATTAATTAATAAAGCGCTTTCTCTGTTTTTATCAATTAAAAACTAACTAACTTTTATCTAAAGTGTCGGATGGCTTTCGATCTTACCCGATGTAATCACAGGTATTACGTAAATAGAAACATGGTCCCATTTATGTAATGGCTGATCAATTTAAGTTCATAAAAATTGTTTAAAATCAAAATCAGCCCCTAAAGTATTTCTACAGAAACAACATACGGAGTACCGTCGAAACGAAGATCCTCACATCCCAGCACAATAAATTTAGCTGGACATGACTATGGTAAATATTGCATATAATTGACTTGCAGAATAAGTCATTTAGGGATTAAAAATGTGATAAGTGTGTGTTTGGTTTCCAAAATAACGAAAGTGTCACTCTTAAGTTCGGTTCGAAGACAAATCTTTTAGCGGTAAAAGAATTTAAAACAAGTAAATCATGCGATAAAGTAAACAAATAAAGCAGAGCAATAATGTAAATAAATTTAAAGCGGGATAGGAAAATAAAGAATGTAAAACAGTGTGGGAGTTTAAATAAAGTAAAGACAATGCGATATATAATAAATTGTGAATTGAAATAAAAACCTGCTCCAAATCGGAGACTTGAATCTGGTACAATGCCGGAAAGTAAATTTGAATTGAAGATAAATTTGACAGGAAAATAAACTTTTGTGCTATGGTGCTCCAATCTCGATTACAACAATAGTGCGATAACCTCTCGATGTGACAAATTATCCCTTTTAATACTGAGTTTATGCCTAATGTAGAAACTAAGACTGGATGATCAAAAACTAAGAATTTAAGACCTATTTATAGTGTAACAATGCCTTGGGGTCCAAGAAGCCCATTCAAAATTCATGTGAGAGAATTTCTATGGTCATGGGAGAGTGCTCCAACTGCCTTGATCGAAAGCTTCCTTAAGGCAGATGGCGCCCGCCATGTGTGTAAAGAGGGAGATCGTGGCCTTCTGACTGTTGGGACGTGGCCTACATATGAAGATGGTGCCCTCCATCTATACTTGGCGCCCGCCATATGGGAAAAGAGTGGGAGACGTGGTCTTGTGACCGTTGAGACGTGGTCAAACCATAACACCTCGTGGTGCCATCTTTGGCCAACGTCATGTGTGTAATTTTCACTTGAAATCCCCGATTTTTGTTCTTTTTCGCGTCGTTTCTTCGCTGGAGGCTTATTAGGGCACTGTTACTTGAAAATGAAACAAAACACAAGCATAATACAAGAAATTGACAAATAAAATACAATAAACATGTGCAATCAGAGCCAAATATACAATGTGTTTTAGTGTTATCAATACCTTATACAAAAAATTTCATGATTTTTGGAAAGTCAAAAGTATTCTTAAACAATTAAAAATATGTACAAAAACATTTAATTCATGAAAAATATCAAAATTAATCTAAAAAATAATTTTAATTCAAAATATGAAAGAGAAAATTATTTAAAGATTTTTGGTGAAAGTCCCATATTAAAATGAAATTATTATGAATTAAACAAAATAAAGGGATTAAATAAAAAATCAGAAATTAAAAATAAATTCAAAAAAAACAAGGGTCATCAGATCTCCCTCATTAATTGAGGTGACATATCTGATGGCCACGCGCTAGAGTGCACCAAACACCTGAGTCAAACGCGCAACACAAATGGTAATCAAAAGAAGCAATCAAGATTAAAATGTGGACATTAGATCAAACGGTTGGATCCTTGCCAACACATCACCAGAGCCCTAGCTCCGGTTGTCTTCTCCGGTGGATCTCACCGGACTGGTCCACCCTCAACCAATCAGAAAATGAAAAGTAAGAACATCATTTTAAAGGAAAAATGCTCAGGAGCTTAAATCTGGCCTCAATTTCTTCAAATTCCATGTATGTTGAAAGATACATGGATTTGAAATTTAAGGTGCATGATCTGAGTTGCTTCGATTTGACCTCAAAGCAACTCAATCTTGTTACCTACATTGGTAGGACTTCAGCCAACCAAAAATTAATCAAAATAGTTGAGAATTGAGGGAGAATCGAAGAAGAGAAAAATGAGAAAAATCACCTTCTGTTGAGCAGTGATGAAGCTCAATCTGGATCTTAATTGGCTTGGCTTGCTTCTAATTGCTTGCAGGAAGTGAAATGGGAACTTAATTGGCTTGGACTCTTGAAGTTTCAACTTCAAAATAGAATGAATTTGAAACTCGATTTTCAAATTAAAACCTTCAAGATTATCCTTTAATGGATGTGAGGGTGATTGCAGTTCAAAGCTTGGTCAATGGTCCTTGATTTTGAGCAAGAGGACATGTATATATAGGGTTTTGCATTGCTTTTCACACACTTTCCAAATTTGTCCAAAAATAGAAACCTTGGTTGCATAGTTACATGGGCATGTGCAAGGCCCATTGAATGATTCCAAAAGGTCCAAAATTATGTGCTAATCAACCTGAAATGATATCACGTGATCATGCATTATGGAAATGAAATTTGAACATGGATCTTACCAAATGAAGCCATGCAAATAACCCATGCGTAAGTCCCTCAATTATTGTCCAAATGAAGTTATGTTTGACTTTATGGAAAGGTGACACCAATGGAAACAACTTTTATGTTGAACACTTTTCCATTTGGAGCTTGGATCATGATGAAATTTAAGGTGGAAGTTGGAGAAATCAAACATAGTTGAAATTTTCTAAGTATAAAGTCAAATGACAACTTCTTCCACCTTGAATAACTTTTGCTATGAGCTCCAAATGAAAATGGTTTCTTCACCAAAGTTTTATATCTTTCATCCTTATTCAATTTGGTCATAAATTTTACATCATTTGAATTTTTCATGAGGGAGTTATGCATTTTAGAAGTTGAGGAAAATTGCTTGTTCAATGATGATGACCCAAAATGACCTATAATGTTTCCTCTTGGCACATTCCCTTTCAAGTTTAATTTGACATTTATCAAAGAATAAAAGTTGGATAAGACATCTTGAAATTGATCATGATACTTCTATGACCTTCATATCATAAAATTTGAGAAAGTTACGGTCCTTGGAAGTTGACCTCCTAACTAGGGCACAAACAAAATAACCTATAATCTTTAACCATAAAAATGACTTTCCAAGAAAAACTAGATTTTGATGCCAACATGAAATTTGTTTGGAATTTCATAAATAGTAACATTTATCTTGGAATCATTTTCATATGACAAAAAGTGTAGGAGATAGGGTCTAGGGAACCCTAGTTTTGACCTGTTGACTTTCTCTGGTCAACCTCTTTGAACCAACTTGCAAACTTGAAGTTCTCTTGATATTTAGGGCTCATGGAGGATCATATATGCTTGAGATGGTGTAAAATGAAGTATCCCTTGAAATATTTGACCAAATGTTTAAGAAACTTACTAAGGAAGTCACACAAGATACCTAGATGAATTAGGGCTTCCAAGGCAAACAAGCTTCATACTCTTGGTGAATTCTTGGTAAAAATGATAAATGAAGAATATGGGGATCCATATATGATGTTTAGAACCAATGGTGAACCTTTCCTTAATTGATTTCTTGTCATGAGGGCTTCAATCCCTAGATGTGAGATTGATTGGGCTTAGGTGGATGCACACACTACCTACAAAACAAACAAAGATATACATAGACATATTTTTGGTATTTTGGTTAGTAAACAAAGAAAAAAATAAAGTATGATACAATCAAAAGTGCTTGGTGATCTCTCCCAATACAAGCCCAATGAATTAGGGGTAAGGAGGACACCATGGTGTGATCCCAAAGCCAATGCAAATGATGAGATAGCATGAGGGATCTTAGTGTCAAAGTTAGGGTCTTACATCTAGCAACAAGCCAAATAGCTCTTGATTCACAAGGTGTGAAATTGTCCTAAAATGGTGAGTATGGAACCCAAAGGAAAGTATTTAATGGTACAAGGAACAATATATCACTGTAGGGTAACAATCAATTTGAAACCAAAGAAGAACGATATCTAGGATCCATGAAGGAATAAACTCTGAACCGAAGAGTAAAGGTAAAATAACAAGTGTGGGGCCTAAGGCATGGTATCGCCGTATTGGGATAACCAAAAACAAAGGATTAAATGTGTGGTTTCACAGCCAAATAATTTTTGATTCATAAGGTGGTCTCCGATTAAATCATCCTAAAAGGATGTGCACAAGGGAAAGTGATATTTGATCTCAAAAGATGGCACTGACTGATGAATGAATAATGAAGGATTTAAAAATAAGACAAGATTAATAAATAGGGTAGCTTGCGGAGAATCTGAATCCCCCTGCCTACGTATTCTCACTGTGCAATGAGAACGTCAAAGCTTTCATAGTTTAGCCTACCAAGGCTAACATCATGATGATTGAGGCAAAATAAGTGATTGTTTGATAATGGAATATGAAGAGTGCTTGACAGTTATTTGGTATGAATCACACTAAACAAGGGTCTACGCGCCGTATGCAAAGTCACTCTAGACAAGGGTATGAGAAACTCCGTCTCATCATTCCTAATTACTTAAGGCTCATGGCACGTGATACTTATCATAATTGACAAGTTGCTGGATAAGAATCCTCATTGCTTCTACTTGAATTGATGTTGCTTTAGTGAATAAGACTTGGAAATTTGTTTGATTCACATTGTATTAAATTCTATGAATGAGGGTGAATGCTTTGAATAGCTAGGGCCTACGTCCCGTACGCAAAGTCACTCTAGAAAAGGGTAGGAGAAACTCCATCTCATCATTCCTCATTACTTAAGGCTCATGGCATACAATTTGAATCGTAGTTACGAAGTGTTAACCTTTGATGTATCTTGTATAACCCGCTGCTTGATTTGACTGGGATGCCTTGCATGAAAGTCCGGACTTGAAGCTTCGAGAACCACATCATTAGAATTAGTCTTATCAAGTTATCAATGAACTTTTGATCAGTTAACTTGATTGTGGGATTATACATGATCAAAGGATTTAGTTAATCAAAATTGCTTTTGATCAACTTAAATCAGAGGGTTTGAATTGGTTTATGATTAACCTAATCTAAGGGTTAAGCTTGTTCACAAGCTATTCCTAAGGGAGCATGCCACATTAAAGTCATACTAATAAGAGATTCCATGAAAAACTTGATTAAACTAGCTAACATTCTAAGTCAAAAATTAGTCCTAAAGGATCATGCATTTTTATGGCTAAAACAACAAACTAACCCTTAAGGGTAAAATAGTCATTTCACATGAAATATCAATTAGGAACAAAATTTAAATTCTAACTAGAACCTAAAAAATTGATTAAGTCCTAAAATCTATTTAAACCTAATTGTTTAGAAACTAAACTAAATTCTAAAAAACAATTAAAAACTAATTAATAGTAATTTTAGTCTAATTACAATTCTAAGCTAAAATGTAATTAATCCTAAATTTTATTAAATTTATAAGAATCTAATTAAATCCTTAATTTTTTTATGAACCTAAGTAAACATGATTAACAAAAATAAATCTAATTAGTAGAATCAAAATGTAATTAACCCACACAAGTGTTGGGGGTGCAGTTCTGGAACTAGGTGTGTGTATAACAAAGATGCTTTAGGCCCATAACTCGCTTCTTGCAAACAAAACATGTCCCAAAGCCTTGCCAACTGTGGGGGTGTATGAATCCGTTGGGGATGATGTTATTGAAGGTTGGTTGGGCCCAACAAATGTTGTGAGCCCAAAAGAAAAAAGCTTGTCATTGCCTGAACTAAAAAAGGTCCAATACGCGCCTCTCTCACAATTGATTTTGAATGGCCTTCTGTTGCATGCCCTCACTTCCCACCATCTCCGACCAATAGCCGTAGCGGACCACTGCGGGCCATCGCGTCAAAAATCGCTTCTGGCGGCGGTGACCTCCAAAACACAAACCAGATACCTCATTAGGATCGTCTCCCCCTCCTCAAGTTTAATTTGTTTTCAATTTCAAACAAAATTGGATCCATCATCACAAATTAGATTAAAAATCTCAAAACCCTAGAGGTTCAAACATGTATTACATAATGAGGTTTAGGATTCAGATCCCTAACTGTTAGGGCGTTGAGTCACCCTAAGATAAGCTACAAAATGATAAAATGGTTTCAGTTAGAGGGTGAGGATGGACCTATCTCCGAAGCTGAGGATCACTCCCGTGAAATGTTGAATCAGAGAAGACAAAACAAGCGCCAGAAAATCACTTGATTAACAAGTACGATTTTGGATCTCTTTCAATGTCCACTTCTTCTTCTGCTTTCACTTCTTCTTCTTCTTCTTCTTCTTCTTCTTCTAAACTTCTACTATGATGTTATTGAACTAAGCTTGATGAAAGGCTAAGCTCACTCTTCTTGAAGCTTCAATGTGAAGCTTCAATGGAGTTCTAAGGAAAGCTCTGACTAAGAGAGGGAGAGAGGTGTGATTGAGCAAAAATAGAGTGAGAGTAAAATCTGAGATCCGCGATTGCGATGTGTAATCTTCAATGATTGGAAATGATGAACTCTTATAGGGGATTTGCTTGTAACATAATGGGGCAGGTTAGGTCAGTTTGTTATGAGCTAGGGCAGGTTTGTTATTTAGTTGAATTCTTCTATGAGGTTAGTTGTTAGTTGAATTAGCTTAGGTTAACTTCAATTAGAATTTAGACTAGGTTAGTTATGGATGGATTCAATTAATATTTGGTTTCTTAGTTGTAGCCAATTCTATTATGCTTTGCTAGGTTCAATTAATGAAGAGGTTCAATTAGTGTATTAAGAAGTTAGGGAAATCGGTTAGTAGGTTAGTGATTAAAGTTTAAGCTAGTTATGTGAATTATTTAAGTTCAGTTAAGAGAAAAATAAAAAAGTGAATTAATCTTTTGTTGAACTACTAGTTGCTGAATTGATGTTAGTGTAATTGCTAATATGATGCTCTAACTATTATGAAACTTGAGTCATGTTAAGGAGTTTGGTATTGTCATGAGATTTTATCATTGAAACTATTTGTTGACATATGACTTTGTGTTGAGTTTGATTGGACTTTGAATTCCCGTGCTATGCTTGTTATGATATGTTTGTTTTACACTAATTGAAATGGCTTGAAAGGTCATGGGAATGTTAGTTAACTGAGATGAAAATGAATTCAATTAGCACAAAAACTATGGAAAATGCAGATTTAATGAATGAATCGAAATTGGGTTGTTTGGGTTGTGAAATGAATGTAGTGTCATAAAACTTGAATGGTTTTGTACATGAGTCCATTAAAACCAACCGATGATTGTCAATGGGCTGCTAATGTACCAATGAACTGAATTGTCATTACATTGTTTCGGTGTCTGTAAACATCGGGTTTTCTCCCCAGTCATCGGTAAATGTCTGGTCATTTTTTGATGTCGGTAAACATCATCTTTCGATGTCGGTAAACATTGAGTCTTTTCTGCAGTCATCGGTAAATGTCTGGTCATTTTTTGATGTCGGTAAACATCATCTTTCGATGTCGGTAAACATCGAGTCTTTTCTGCAGTCATCGGTAAATGTCTGATAATCCCCAGCTAGAGATCCCCAGTAGAGTCATCGGTAAATGTCCTATCTGGTTTCCAGTTGCAAATATTTGTTTTTTCCCTTAGTGAAGTGTTCCCCAGTCATCGGTAAATGTCTGGTCGTTTTTGGATGTCGGTAAACATCATCTTTCGATGTCGGTAAACGTCGAGTCTCATCCCAGTCATCGGTAAATGTCTGGTCATGCTTTATTTCCTTGTTGATAAAATCAAGATCCCCAGAAGTCGTCGGTAAACGTCTTGTTTGATTACACCACAAAGATTTTGTTCCTCCCCAAGTGGAGACGCCATCGGTAAATGGCCCTGTATGCTTCGATATCGGTAAATATTGAATGCCCAGTTTTATCCGCCATCGGTAAATGGCCCCGTTTTCTTCGATATCGGTAAATATCGGATTCCCAGTTGCAGTAGCCATCGGTAAATGGTCGAGTTGAAGTTGATATCGGTAAATGTCAAGTTTCTTTCCAGCAGCCATCGGTAAATGGTCGAGTTGGAGTTGATATCGGTAAATATCAAGTTACCAGTTTTCTAACCATCGGTAAATGGTTTCGCCTTTCTGAAGTTGTCAATTGCAGGCGTCATCGGTAAATGACGTGGTTCTTCTTGTATCATATCCGGCAGAGTGCAAATTTCTACGGTTCTTGGTATTCAATCCCTGTTTACCCTGGAAATCTGACAGCCGTTGCTATCATCCGTTCGGGTTCCCAGCTGATTGAATAGGGGCAGCTGTAGCACCTCAAATTTGCACCTATCATTGTACATACATTTTCATTATTAGGTCATTGACATTTAACATAGTCCACTGCATAGCATTGCATTGTCCTTTGCCCCAAGTGCAAGCCAGTCAGAAGAATTAGGTCAAACTGGTCAGGAGATCAGTCAGTCAAGCAAGCAAGTGCAATTTTCATTGAAACAAGGCCCTAGGATTGGTCCAACATGTTCACATGACCTAGGGATCCTTTGGAAGTGTTTTGGTCAAGGGTTGGATGTTCAGAAGTCATCAGTCAATGCACAGTCAGTCAGAAACCCTAAAAAGTCAAACTTGGTCAACTGTGATTGATTTTATGGTTTTGATGGTGGGATTTGGTTTGAGAGAGCTTATTCATGTCCAAATAGGCCTCATATATCATGTCAAACACCATCATGGAAGAATTTGAAGCCAGATCAGAAATTTCCAAAAATAGAAACTGGACCTGTAATTGAAACCTGCCAAAAATGGAAACTTCTTGATCCCAAACTTACATCATGATACAAGCTTCAAATGATTTTTTGCCCAACATGAAAGTTGAAGATCTTGTTCTCCCATTTCCAAAAAGTCCAAGAACACTCAATTCCCATGTATGGTTGGCAAGTTATGATCAAGTCATTCTCAAAAATTTTTGAACTTCAAAAGGCCATATCTCTCAAACCATTTGGCCAAATTGGGTGGGGTTTTTTGCAACAAGTCACATTTGATCCCCTCTTTCCAAATATGTCACCATCATTCACCAAAACATCATAGATCAAAATGGCATTTTTGAACCTACTTGAATTAATTTTAAGTGAGGTGAAAAAGTGAATCTTCAATTTAATCATTTCCAACCATTTTTGCCATTCAAATATGTTCTGAAATGTTGTTTAAAACTTGTTGGAGGCCCATTTTCGTGCAGTACATACACCCATTACCAACTTGTTTGAAAATTGGCAAAAGGACACTTTTTACCAACTCCAATTCCACTTTTTCATTAACCATGATTAGCACCATTAAACAGCATATATATTCAACATATTCTCTCTGAAAACCCTAGCAGCAGCCAACATTCCAAAACAGAAAATCATTTTTCTCTCAAACACCATTTTTCCACTTTTGCATTTTCTGCCAAGAACCTTCAAAGAACACGATCCTTGCTCACTTGTTCTTCATTTTGCCATCACTTTGGAAACTATTTGGAGCCTTGTATCCCAACTGTAAGCACAGCACACGACTGTTTTCTCCATGAACTCATCAATGGCAGTTCAAGTTCTGGACCATTTCAAGCTTTCCTGAGCCAAGCTTCCCTCACCATTCACCTTGTGGAAGTTTGTTGAGCACCTGTTTCGAGCAAATCAAGCCAAATAACCACTGTTACACAACTGCACTTCAATCTGGTAAGTTTTTCGACTCTCACCATTTTCAAAACTATAATATGCTTATGATAGGTCTCCTTGCCATGATTATAATGAAACTTAAATCACTGAAAATGGTTAAGTATGCTGAAAGTTACATGGATCTAAAGTTTGCTAGTTGAATATGTTTTTATTCGATTCATGATGTTTAGCTCAAATTATTGAAAACCAAGCCTGGATTTGGATTGTGTGATGTTAAACGGTTCTAATGGTATACCTAATCGCATTTTCTGGGCAAAGTTTTTTGAATCGATTTTGGAAGGGATGAAGCTTTGCACTGTTCATGTAAAACCCTAAGTTGTTCATACCATTGCCCAGATTTCGCGTGTGCATGGCCCTGTAACTCCATCAACCAATCAGTTTATTTCATTTCAGTGTCCTAAACGACCGTGTTTCATTTAGTGACCCTGGGAATTACAAAATTGCCACTGGCGTGGCATGTGACATATTGAAATATATTATTTTTTCATTTTAATTTCACTTTTGATCACAAACTTTGAAAAATCATAACTCTTTTGTTTTTAGTCCAATTTCCGTGGGATTTTTTGCATTCTTTTCATCATGATCTCTACTTAATTGTCATATTTTTTCCAGATTTTTGTGATGAATGGATTTTATTTGGCATATTGGTTTGTAACATGTATCCCCATTTTGCACATTCCACCAAATCATTTGTGAAATAGTCATGCTTTATCCTTTGACCTTGAAACTTTTTGTGCACAAACTAGACACATTCATGGTGATTTTGGTTTAGAGTTTGTGAATTTATCTTATCTGGTTGTTGAGTTATGATTTTTTGAATTAGGGTGTGACAATTTGTGTCACACCAATGATGTGCAACTTCTTGATTTTCTTTACCATGCCTCTTGACCTCAAATTGGATTGAATTTTTGCATGAAAGTACTTGAGTATGTCTAGTTTACATGTGACTTTTCTTGGAATTATTTGTGGCATTTCCTAATTGTTTGAGATTTTTCTCCCCTGCTTGGTCATATGTTGACCTTTTGTGATACATGTTCCCATTTCATTTGTGAAATTCTCATGCTTTATTAGATGGACATGAAATTTGACATGTGATTAGTAGACATCTTAAGGTTTATCATGGTTTTAGTCCCATTCATTTCTCATATGCCATCCCTGATTTATGATTTTTGCAAGTTGATGCATGTTTGGTTGACTTCTTTGAGCATGCTCAAACTTGCCTTGCCTTTCTGATTTTCATTGACCTATTTCCCATGATCCAAATGGGTTGAAATTTTACATGCTTACCATGCTGTGGGTTGTGATTGATCATGATTTATTTGATGATTTTTGGAAATGTTTGAGATTGGTTTGGATTCAAGTCTTGCTGTTGACTTCTATGGGCTTCTAAATGCCATGCTTTGACCTAATCTGTTCATGAAATGATGATGATGATTGATATGAATGTGAAACCAATTGGGTTTGTTTCTTGATTGTTTGAACATGATTTTGGACACTTGCCATTTGCTGTTTTGACTTTCTCATTCTCTTTTGACCCTAGGCTTGTCCTAGTGGTCCTGTTACTCACATTTGAGTTCATTTTTTCAGGTTGACCAACAATTATCCAATGAGACCAATACAAATTGGTTGTGTTTGCTTGTTTATCATGACTAACCTATTTGTTTTATAGGTTGCTTGGCTCACATGCCTTTAACCTTGTGCATTGCACATTTATCTGCTTGTGCTGACTGTTAGCCTTTGTTTCATTCTGATTTAACTTTGACTTGTATACTAACTGTGCTTGACTGATTTCAGGTACTTTAGTTGCTTTTAGTTACTTGTGAACTTTGCTTTGCTTTGCTTGATAAGCAAATTGCATTGAGGTATACCTTTCTATCTTCATGTAGTCTGGAAGACCTGGCCTGTTACTTGGCCAGGCAACTGTCTGAAGTCCTCCTTAAGAGGCAATGTTTGTGACTGTTTACATTTGTCCTTGTATAAAGTCAAAGACCTCCTAAGTGAAGAGGCAATTGGAAGAACCCAAGGGATATGCAATCTATCCCCTGCTATTCTGTGTGTCATCTGCTTTGCTCACACCACTGAGTTGATGCATTGCAGGTACCAACCCAAGATCTTGTACAGTTGTACGGTTGAGTCAGTTTCAAATGTGTAGGAGGGTTCCCACCTTCTGAACCCACACATTCTTGTCTTAAGCTCTCCCAGGCCAGGGATAAGAGCTGTGAAGTCTCATCTTCACTCACCTTTCATCTGCTTCACCTTAGCCCCTCAATGGCAAGGTTAAGAGCTAACACTACCCAGTTCCAGTGGTTTGTTTGTTGAGGTTGATATGACCCCTCGACTAAAACCTGACCTTGTTTGAGCCCATTGCTTGCATATAGTGTGTGCTACTTGTGCTTGTGTGATTGCTTTAGCTTGCTTCCTGTGCAAGTCAGGTTTAGTTTAGCTTGCTTCCTGTGCAAGTTAGGTGTGGCTTGCTTCCTGTGCAAGTCATATTTAGGATAGGCTTGCTCCCTGTGCAAGTTAGCTAGAAACCTTAACTTAGGGATGGTTTTGCATGATAACATCTAGGCTCGAGCCGTAGTCTCCCTAGTTGTGTCTCCCTCTGTTATCTGGTTAGGCTAGTCCTTTATCCCTCCATAGGGGAACTACGTCGCCCTGATCCTCATACCAGATGAGGTACGTAGGCAGGAGATGAGCAGATCTCTCCGGGCGCCTGTGTCTTTGTTTTGTCTTGTTGTGTGCTTGGAAGCTGATGTAAGTCCATCGAGTGGCATTTGGGTTCCAGTGTGGGTTTGTTGGTTCGGATGCTGATGTAAGTCCAGTGATTGGCATTCAGGCTCCACGTTTGCCTCTTTGTGTGTGTTTTGGTTCGGATGCTGATGTAAGTCCAGTGATTGGCATTCAGGCTCCACGTTTGCCTTTGCCAGTGTTTGTTTGTGTGTGTGTTAGCCGAGCTACGAATGCTCTGATTCTTCTCTCGTCCGAGGAGATACGTATGCATAGGATGCGATATCCTAGCGAGCATGTGTCGTTTCCCCAGTCCGAACTACTTCGACTCTGATGTCTATGCTTGATAGACTAAGTAGGCCCAGGATACGATGTCCTGCCGAGTCAGTCTTGTCTGTTTTCTTGTGTCTCTTTCAGCCAGTGTGTGTGTGTTTGAGCAGTGTTTTAGCAACCATTTCCTTCCTATTGTGCGTGGATCCCGTCGAGTACGACGGATGCGTAGGGGTGCTGATACCTTCCCTTCGCATAACCGACTCCCGATCCCATTCTCTTTGGTCGCGAGACCATGTCTTTTCCAGGTTTACTCTGAGCGTTTCCTTTCCCTCTTTTGGGATAAATAACGCACGGTGGCGGCTCTGTTGTTCTTTGTTCTCCCGCCGGTTTTTCGCGTGATGCGACAATAAGCTTACATTGTTACATGGTATGCATCCTTATGTCATTTGAAATTTGGTGAATCATGAGTAAATTGCTTATTGGCTTAGATGACATGATGAACTTGGTATATTTTTGTAGGTATGAACATAGTTTCAAGGCAAGTTCCAAAACATGGCAAGTTTCACACATAAATGAGGTTTCTCATTCATGAAATCAATGACCATGGAATATCATGGAATGCAAGGATGATGAAGATGTAATGAGTTTTAGGGGATGAAAAACATGTTAGTTGACTTTGGTCAATTGGTTGACCAATAAGTCAACAGTTGACCAAAAGTCAACTTTTTCAAAACTTGTATTTTTTTGTGTTTTCTTTTGTAAATGATGTAAATGCTAATTTGTATGAATGAAGGGACATTGATTTGAATAAAATGTTCTTTATGATGGAATGGAAATATGAATTATTTCAAAATGAAACTTTGTTTTCCATGTTTATGCTAAGGCCATAACTTACCATGAAACTTTTGAATGAATTCATGGATTAAGAATGGACATTAAAACACTCAAATCAAAGGATCGTGACTATATGATGACATAATGGACCAATAAACTGTGAATCAAGGACAATAGACTATGCACCAATAACCAATGCATTATGGAGCAATGAATGCACCAAGAGACTTATCAATGTGACCATGAAGCATAATGGAACCAATGAAATAAATGGACCGAGAATACCAAGGGGTATGAAGCAATGTAACAAAGGCTTGGATTAATGAACCTGGATGCACATGACATGGATGAAATCTTGGACAAGGCTTTGGATGGGATGAACCCCAAGTAGGTAGATCAAATGATCAACTTGTTTGAAATTATTTCCATAAGCAAGAATAGACTTGATGATTGATGATACATACCATAATGATCAGAAACCATCCTCTAATGAATTAGGGTTTGAACAACCCCCAAGGTGAAAGGTCAAGCCAACAAGGCATACTAGAACCAAGGCCTCCTGATTAGGGTTTCAATAACACCTCTTTCAATCAAAGCCTTTGGATGAGATAGGAAGCTTTAGAAGCAAGTCTCAACACATATGAACCCCCAATTAGGGTTTAGAGGTCAAGATAAAACCCAAGGAACAATCATGAATCCTTACCACCAAATCATCAACAAATTAGGGTTTGAACCCCTTTGAAGAGTACCTTGATGGGACCTTGTTGAACTCAACCCCAAAGATAAAGCCAATAGGGTTTTACATTCCCTATGATCAGATGACTATCCAAACCAAACCTATAGGGATTCATCCATACAAAAAACCCTAGCTTTGCAAGCCAAGAACTTTGAATCCAAGATGATCAACTACTAAGAATGGATGAATGCTTGATGCATATGAATGAAACATAAGTGTATGCAAATGATTCTCAAGTTAAGGGTTGAATGAAAAGGTGAAAATGGGAGGGAAAATTTGGGGTACAACAACTTCCCTTATCAGGTATGCAAATAATTCTCAAGTTAAGGGTTGAATGAAAAGGTGAAAAGGGGGTGGCAAATTTAGGGTACAACATCTGCCCATATTTAATCTTCTTGAACATGAATATGGGAATTGCGGAAGCGTTTCAGGTATTTAAGGTAGAAGAGGATTAAATACTAATGTATCAAAAAAAAATCCCGTTGGGAACGATCATACGAGATGTGGAATGACAGTTTGGATTTTACAAGTTCATTTGTTGGTACTTATTATATATTTTTGAGATATTCTGTGGCGAACAAAAGATGAGGAATCATGATATGCATGTTGCATGATGTATGCTTTATTTTCATGATGCATGAATGTTTCATATGGTAAGATTGATGTTATTCACAGGGTGTGGTTTCTGGCATGGAGGAAACTCCGACTAGTCACCAATTATACCAAAGAAACTGTTATTGTGAAAACATGGTTTGCTAACACTATTGTTGATCCGCCTGGTCTTGCTGGGGAGCAAAAAGATATATGATATAACTGGGAAGTTATCAAAACAATTACATATTTTCAAGCAAAACTTTCAAACTACTGATCATCCTTTTTAAAGATTCTTCAAGAGGTTACAACAATGCATAATGTTTTCTTTTAGTGTAGCTTTTATTATTCCCCAATTTTAAGGCATTATATCATTAAAATAAATAAGTTACTTTGCAAATAAAATGCAGGAGAAAAGAAAATAGATTGATAAAAGAAACTGAATTTTATTGATTGTAAACAAAATCTGTACATTTGATGCGTACAAGGATGCAAATAACCTTAAAGAGGATATTGCAAAAAATTGAAAAATAAGAGAAACGAAAATGGAAAATATTGTAGCGGTAAATTCATGACGATTAAGATATGGATAAGCTATACATCAATTAAACCAGTGTCGCCACAACACTTTTATTGTTTCCAAGGGAAAAGGGAAAAGTTGGAACAAAACCCAAAAATAAGAACTTTTCAAATCAAAACTAATAAAATGCCAGAGATTACAAGTAAGGGGGTTGGTTACACAGAGGGAAGGTGTTAGCACCCAAAGTGTCCTAGGTACTCCTAGGGAGCCCTTTCTTGTGTGCATATGTGCTTTTGTATAAAATGATGTTTGCAATAAATAGAGTGGATGGATGAGAATAAAATTCATTAATTTATATTTTTGTGTTTGACAAGACCTTCGGACTTGTGCCTACGTACCAACATAAAATGAGGGATCAAAACTTCGTAGTTCGGGGTATTAATTTCAAAGTGAATGAGTTGCTTTTAACAAAATTTTAAGTTTAACAAAGGCACAAAGGGCCTAAAAAGGTTTGGATGGGTGTTAGTTCTTTTTGGATTTTGAAATTTTAAGTCAAGTATAATTAAGTTCATTTACAAGTTTGATTAAGAAAAGAGTTTAAAAATGCAATAGCATAAGGCCAAAGTTTTTAATTTGCAATATGGTCCAAGTTTAGAAATCGCAAGCAAAAAAGATTTTAAGAGGAGGGATAGATTTTTGAAATTAAAGAAGTGGGGAAGAGATGAAGAAACTAATCCTAAGCAAAAATTTAAAAGTTGAGAGTTGAAAAGATATGACCAATGGGCTGCAATCCAATAGACAAGAATGTCATATAGAAACCCAAATTTCCCTCAGACTTTAGAATCAAGCAATATAAATACACAAATAGCAAGATGAAGAGCAAGGCATCAAATAAAGATAGCCACATCCAAGTTTAGAAACTCCATGACCTTCTCCATGATTCCCCATGTATCAGATGACTTCAGAGATAGGCATTAGACACATGTTCAAAATAACAGCTTCAATATGATCATGTTGCAGATGAACTCAAATGGATCTTCAATAATTGTATCAAATGAAAGTTCACTTAACAAGCACTTGGTTTCATGACAGTTGGCATTAGCCAAGTCCTTTTCCAAAGGGAGTGTTCCCTAATTATAAGTCCAATGTCTCAGATCAAATCCAACAGTCCACACAAAAAGTTTTTAGGGTTTTTGTTCTTATTATGTACATTAAGGCCAAAAGACCATAAGCATAAACAAGTATATACAAACTCAATATATTCACAAAGTATGGCTCAAGTTAGCAAAGTGAAAAGGACATTAAGTAGACAAATTGAATGGTATGAATAATGGCAAATGAATAAAGACTTGAAATTAAAGTGCATAAAAGTAAATGGCTTGAAATTAAATGTTAATTTTTAGTTGATTAGAAGTTAGTATTGCTTTTGCTTTTGTTTTGTTTAAGTCATTCCTTGGAGAACACTCAACCCACCTGTCACAAGCATGGATCCTTGAACCAAGACATCTTCCAAAGGAAGGAAAAAACGCCAAGTTTCCATACAATACCATGAAAGAGGGGAGACTTACAATCTCACTTACTAGAATGCTATGCCTTTTATGTCACAAATTTAGCGCTATGTTAAGCAATCGTAATTGGACTTATGTAGAAGTCACAACTATTTCAGGTCGGGCAATAAAATTTTGGTGTTAATGCATGTTAGAGACATAGTATAATGGACTATTCTCATGAAACATACCACACACAAAAAGAATATGCAAAAGTGTGGACCTAATCTCATCCATACTCATGTTGTTTTTTCAGTCAACTAGCCTTAGGATATAGAGATATCATAGGTCCGTGACATGAATGTAGGAAGAAGGGGAATGAGATGAAGAGGGAGGAGAAATGTAATCAACACAAATTGGTCAAAGGAGGACTTTTACCAAATTAAGATCATTCATTCATTTTGGGAGATGAAATGTATATTTCATCAATCCCCTAAATCAATGATCCTAACTCAACAAAGTCAAATCAACCTTGACCAAGGCCCAACAACACAAGTTAAACTTAACAAGTCAAAATAGAAGCTCAACACAATTTATTTTACATTTAAATAATTAAAATCAACTAAAGTATGCATTAAATTAAATTATGGTTTGTCAAATTCTTAAAACCTCATAAAAACCCCATAGAAATGGCCATGAGATTTATCATAGGTCAAACAAGGTCAAAGGACCTTGGAGAAAAGATTTCATCATTTTTGGAAACTTAAAACTATTTTTAAACAATTAAAAATATTCACAAAATCAATTAAATCATGAAAAATATTAATAATGATCCAAAAAATAATTTTAATTCAGAAAATGAAAGAGGAAATTATTTGAAATTATTTGGTGAAATTCTCATATTTTTTGGATCAATATTAAAATTAATATGAATTAATGAAAATAAAACAAATAAAATTAAAATTAAATAATCAGAAAAAACGTGGACCACTTGATCTCCCTCATTAATTGAGGTAGCAGATCAAGTGGTCACAAGCGCACAATCCATGATGGACTCTAGTCAGCACACTGCAAACTTGGTAATTCAAACCAACACTTATGATTAAATCATTTCAAATGGATTTTGTGGCTCTGAACACGCCAACTCGCCACCGGAGCTACAACTTCGGTCTCCTTCTCAAGCGAGCCTCACCGGACTGGTTCAGTCATAACCATCACCAAAATTAAAAAGAAGGACATGATTTTAAAGTGAAAATGGCATTGAGCTCGAATCTGGCCTCAATTCATCCTAACTCCAAGTATATTAAGAGATACAAGGAGTTGAAATTTAAGGTGCACGATCTGAGTTTCTTCGATTTGACCTCAAAGCAACTCAATCTTGTTGCCTACATTGGTAGGACTTCAGACAACCAAGGATCCAAGAGAATTATGGAGAATTGAGTGAGAATCGAAGAGATTAAATTTTCTGAAAAATACCTTAAATGCAGGTCTGGATTCGATTGTTCTTGCTTTGGCTTGTGCTTGATCTTGCTCAGAATGCTTCCAGAAGTATATTAGAATGATCAAAATGCCTTGGATCCCTGGAGATTTTAATTTCAAAATAGTGACCTTCAAACTCAATTTCCAATGTAAATTCTCAGGTTTATCCTCTCAAATGGAAGAGTTTGGTGTTTGGGATCAAAGCTGGCGCCAAGGAGTCCTCATTTCTGATTCATAGGGTCTCTATTTATAGCTAATTCAAATGATATTTGCACCATTGAAGTGAACTTCCAAATTTATCAATGTGTGATGCATGGGTGCATGGGCGTGCACATGCCCCCAAGATCATGTCATTTGGTCCATAATTGAATGTACATAAGTCTGAGATCATGTTGGAATGCTAGGCAAATGTGCATGGATGTTTGAAGATCAATCTTGCCAAATGATGATGCAATGTTCAAGCCATGTGCAACCCATTCAAATCTAGTCTAATATGGATGAAATTGGACTTTTGGGAAAGGTTAGATCAAGAGGGACAACTTTCATGTTGAACACTTTTCCATTTGAAGCTTGTATCATGAATAATTTTGAGGTGGAAGTTTGGAAAATTAAATATATCAAAAAAAATTCTAAGTGCCAAGCTATATGTTCACTTATTCCACCTTGGATAACTTTTTGTGTGAGCTTCAAATGAGAAACGTTCCTTCATCAAAGTTATAGCTATATCAAAGTCCTTAAAAATGGTCACACATATGACCTCATTTGGATTTAATGTGAAGGAGTTATGCATTTTTGAAGTTGAGCAAAATCACTTGTTCGATGATATTGGTCCAAAATGACTTATAATATATCCTCACATCACATGCTCATAAAAGTTGAATTAGCTCTTCCTACAAACATAAAGGTTAAAGTATACACCTTAATTTGATTGTGAAACTTGGAAATCTTTCATATCATAAAAATTGAGCAAGTTATGGCCTTGGGAAGTTGAATTCCAAATTAGGGTTTAGGCAAAATGACCTATAATCGTTCACCATAAAAAAAATGACTTTCCAAGCAAAACTAGCTCTAGACTTAAACATTAAAGTTGTTTGGAATGTCATTTAGAGTAACGTTTATCTTAGAATAATTTTCATATGAAAAACATTGTAGGAGATAGGGTCTAGGGGACCCCAGATTTGATCAGATGAATTCCTCTGGTCAACCAACTTGCTAGCTTGCAATTATCTTGACTTTTGGGACTCATTGGAGATAATATATGCATAAGATGATGCAATTTGAAGTATACCTTGAAATATTTGATCAATTGTTGAAGAATCTTGTTGAAGAAGTTACACAAGATACCCAGATGAACTAGGGTTTCCAAGGCAAACCAATTCCAAACTCTTGATGAATTCTTGATCAAAATAACATGTGGAGATAATGGGGATCCATATATGATACCTAGAGACATTTGATCATTCTTGATTGAGCTCTTAGCAATGAGGGTCTTAAACCCTAGATATGAACTTGATAGACCAAAGGTGAGCATGTGCCCTACCTACAAAAGAGTTAGATATATACAAAGACATATTTTTGGTATCTTGGTTAGTAAAAATGATAAAATACAAAGTATGATACAATCAAACGGTGCTTGGTGATCTCTTCCAATGCAAACATAATGAGTGAGGGGTAAGCAGGATACTAAGATGTGATCCCAATGCCAATACATATGATGAGATAACATGAGGGATCTTAGGGTCAAAATTAGGGTCTTACAGCTTCCCCTATTTAAGGACATTCTAACTGAGGAGATGAAGGTTAAAATCTTTGTATCGACTCAATAAAATGGGCTTAAATAACAACATATAGAAAAAAAATTTGTCCCCTAAGTGACCTCATGATGCATATGATACAAATGCTAAAATAAATCTTTGTGGGAAAATGATTACCATAAAGGAAAATAATCCGGAGAGATTAAAAGTCCACAGGAGTATAATGCATTCCATAAGGAAAACTCACTAGGGAGACAGAGACCCTGAGGGGATAAAAAGGGTTATGCATAGGCCAGACCACGAATTCAAACTGTAGGGGAGACACGAGGGGTTCCATCAAAATAAATCAATGGGTAGACTCAGCCGGGGACAAAAGGAACATCTGCAGGGGAAACGGGTAAATCAGGACAAAGCTGAAATACTCGAACCAAGCAGGGAACATCGATCTCAATAAATAAATACGCACTTAAACTCGACTGGGGAAGAAAAGATCTTCAACACAGGAGGAGCATAAATATATCATCCATTACTAGTTACTCGGTATGGGGATAACAAAAATCTGACAGAGAGAACATCCGTTACTGGTTAGGTTAAACATATCAAGGATGACTCGCTGAGGGCCGCTAGGAGGCGTATTCATTACCTGTTACTAGGTAAGAATAGACTTGTTGGAAAAAAAATAGGATTTACAACTACCAGTTACTGGGAAGAAGACCAAAGGGAGAGAATATCCGTCACTGATTAAAGTGAACATATCAAGGATAAACTCAAAGGAAAGAAAATCCATCGGTTAAGATGAACATATCAAGGATAGACTTGTCTGGGGATGTTAAGGAGGATATTCGTCATCGGTTAAGATGAATATATCAAGGATAAACCGCCAGAACAAAGTAGGAATTATATCTATCGAATGCTGGATAGAATACCAAAAAGAGAATATCCATCATCGGTTAGGATGAACATATCAAGGATAAACTCTGAGGAGAAGAATATGAATTATATCTATCAGTTATTAGATAGAAAACCATAAAAGAATATCATTCACTGGTTAGAGTGAACATATCAAGGATAAACTCTGCACAGGGGAGAAAAAATAGGATTTACAACTACCAGTTACTGGGTAGAAAACTGCAAAGAGAAGGAAACCCGTCATCGGTTAGGATGAACATATCAAGGATTAACTCTCTGGGAATAAAAATAGGGATTACAACTACCTTTTTACTGGGTAGAATACCAAAAGGGAAGAATATCCGTCATCCGTTAAGATTAACATATCAAGGATAAACTCACAGCAGGGGAAGAAAATATTCGTCATCGGTTAGGATGAACATATCAAGGATATACTTCCTGGGGAGACGTGAAAATGAATTCACCGGGCAGAAAAAGGGGTTACTTTTGCCGGGTATTAGGCAAGAAGTAACAAACTGCAAACTAAGAAGAATATTACCAGTTACTGGGTAATAGGAATCACGCTAACTGCTTGGGGAGAACCAATAATGCTCCACATTTAGGGCTTATTGCTTTCAAACCTCTATTGATATTCCTTTTAAATGAAATCGATTACTTAAAATTAATGCTTTTATATGTCTAAGAAAAATATGATTTTGATTAAAAATTTAATTTCAAAAATGATCATAATAAAATTCAAATCTATTTGGGTGAATTAAACAAGAGTAGAAACAATTGGATAAAAGCTCAACTTTATTTAATAGAATGATAGTCTGTAAATGACAAGACTCCATAGATTTTTATACAAGTTGAAAAATGGTAATTTATATGGAAAAGGGATACATTAAATACAATGATCACTAGTCCTTCTACCAACTCTTAATATCCACTGTGCTCTTGGCGACGAATGGAGATGACGAACCAGATTTTGACAATGTGCTTAAGACAAGTCTTCAGAACTGAAGATCAACAGGATGCAGTTACTTGCCGTAATCCCTAATTTTTGCATAAATTTCCCCAAGGTGGGGTACTCAATTTATCGGGATAATTCTTTCTGTTTTATCTCTCTAACTTTTGCCTGGATCGTCCTTTAAGGTTTTTAATCCACCGAGACGCTCATTTTTTCCTAAGCCGCCTTTTCAGGTTTTCAACTTAGCGAGTTGTTCTTTTCTTTTTAGGCGAAGTATTTCTTGACTGCATCTGCATTCACAGGACGTGTGAACTCTTCACCATTCATAGTCGTAAGAATCAAAGCACCACCTAAAAAGGCTCTCTTAACAACATATGGGCCTTCATAATTAGGAATCTATTTGCCCCTATAATTTGGCTTGAAAGATAGAATCTTCTTAAGCACAAGGTCACCTTCTCTGAACATACGAGGTCTGACCTTCTTATCAAAAGCTTTCTTCATTCTCTGCTGATACAACTGACTATGACACATGGCAGTTAACCTCTTCTCTTAAATCAAATTCAGCTGGTCAAAACTGGTCTGACACCATTCAGCCTCAATCAACTTGGCTTCCATTAAGACACGCAATGATGGGATCTCAACCTCTACTGGGAGCACAACTTCCATGCCATAAACAAGTGAGAAAGGGGTTTCCCCTGTTGAAGTGCGGATGGATGTACGACACCCATGCAAAGCAAATGGGAGCATCTCATGTCAATCCTTATACGTTACAACCATCATCTGAATGATCTTCTTGATGTTCTTGTTTACAACTTCAACAACCCCATTCATATTCGGTCTGTAGGGAGAAGAATTATGATGTGCTATCTTGAAGTCTTTGCAAAGAGCTTCCACCATATTATTGTTCAAGTTGGATCCATTATCAGTAATAATCTTACTTGGCACACCATAACGACATATAATCTGATTCTTGATAAACCTCATAATAACTTGCTTGGTTACATTCGCATACGATGCCGCTTCAACCCACTTTGTGAAGTAGTTAATAGCCACCAAAATGAAACGATGTCCATTCGACGCTTTAGGCTCAATCATGCCAATCATATCAATTCCCCACATGGAGAAGGCCATGGGGAGGAAATGACGTTCAACAGTGTCGGATAAACATGAATCTTATCTGCATAAATTTGACACTTGTGGCATTTCTTCACAAACTTGCAACAGTCAGATTCCATTGTCAGCCAATAGTAATATGCTCGCAACATCTTCTTTGCTATAGCATGTCCATTGGAATGAGTACCAAAGGTACCTTCATGGACTTCAGTCATCAACAGGTCTGCTTCGTGTCTATCCATGCATCTGAGCAGGACCATATCAAAATTTCTCTTGTATAATACCTCACCATTCAGGTAGAAATTGTCGGCTAATCTCCTCAAAGTCTTCTTATCTTTCAAAGATGCCCCAGGAGGGTAAATCTGACTTTGGAGGAAACATTTGATATCAAAATACCACGACTTTTCATCTTTGACCTCTTCAACAGCAAACACATGAGCTGGCCTACCAAGACGCATCATAGTAAGATTTGGAACTTCATTCCAATATTTCACTACAATCATTGAAGCCAACGTTGCAAGGGCATTTGCGATTCGGTTTTCATCTCGAGGGATATGATGAAACTTAACCTTTTAAAAGAAAGTTGAAATCCTTTTCACATAGTCTCTATATGGTATCAAACCGGGTTGATTCGTCTCCCATTCACCTTTGATTTGATTCACAACCAAAGCTGAATCTCCATAGATGTCTAAATACTTGATTCTGAGATTAATGGCTTCTTCAAGCCCCATAATGCAAGCTTCATACTCCGCCATATTGTTTGTACACTTGAAAGTCAATCTAGCTATAAACGGAAAATGCGTGCCTTGAGGAGTAATGATTACTGCCCCAATGCCATTACCATATTGATTAATAGCTCCATCAAATACCATGCCCCAACGGGAACCAGGTTTTGGCCCTTCTTCAAGAAATGGTTCATCACAATCTTCCATTTTCAAGTACAAGATCTCTTCATTGGGAAAATCATACTGCACTGACTGGTAATCTTCAATCGGTTGGTGAGCCAAATGGTCAACCAAGACACTACCTTTAATTGCTTTTTGAGATTGGTATTCAATATCATACTCGGACAATAACATTTGCCAATGGGCAATCCTCCCAGTTAAAGCAGGATTCTCAAAAATATACTTGATTGGATCCATTTGGGAAATCAACCAAGTGGTATGATTCAACATATATTGACGCAAACGCTTAGCAGCCCAAGCAAATGTGTAACAAGTCTTATCTAGCATAGAATACCGAGTCTCACAATCAGTGAACTTCTTACTGAGGTAGTAAATATCATATTCTTTCTTTCCAATCTCATCTTGCTGACCTAGAACACAACCCATACTCTCGTCAAGAACAGTCAAATACATGATCAACGGTCTTCCTTTAACAGGCGGAGACAAAATCAGAGGCTCAAGTAGATATTTTTTTATACTGTCAAAAGCTTTCTGGAAATCCTCGGTCCAATCACAAGACCGATCTTTCTGAAGAAGCTTGAATATAGGCGCACATGTGGCAGTCATATGCGATATGAATCTTGAGATATAATTCAAGTGACCAAGAAAACCTCTGACTTGCTTCTCAGTTTTGGGCGCAAGCATCTCTTGTATTGCTTTGACCTTGGTAGGATCAACTTCAAAACCCTTATCGCTGACAATAAAGTCCAACAACTTACCAGAACGAACACCAAATGTACACTTATTGGGATTCAAGCGGAGTTTATACTTCCTCAAACACTGGAATAGCTTCAATAAATGCTCAACATGTTCCTCTTCATCAATTTATTTAGCAATCATATCATTAACATAGACTTCAATCTCTTTATGCATCATATCATGAAAAAGAGTAGTCATTGCTCTCTGGTAAGTTGCACCAGCATTCTTTAAACCGAAAGGCATCACTCTATAACAGAATGTTCCCTAGGGCGTAATGAATATGGTCTTCTCCATATCTTCGGGTGCCATCTTGATCTGATTATATCTGAAAAATCCGTCCATAAACTAAAAGGCTTTGAACTTAGCGGTATTGTCTACCAACATATCAATGTGTGGCAGAGGGAAATCATCTTTCGGACTGACTTTATTCAAATCTCTATAATCAACGCACATACAGACTTTTCCATCCTTCTTTGGAACGGGTACAATATTGGCCACCCACTGCGGATACTCAGCAGTAACAAGGAAACTGACGCCAATTTGCTTCTGCACCTCTTCTTTGATCTTCACTTCCATATCAGGATGAGTTCTCCTTAACTTCTGCTTGACTGGCGGGCATTCTGGCTTCAACGACAATCTATGCTCCACAATCTTAGAATCCAAACCAGGCATATCTTGATAGGACCAGGAAAACACATCTGAATACTCTCGGAGAAGATCAATCAACCCTTTCTTAACCTCTGGACACAGTCGAGACCCAATCTTGACTTCCTTCACATCATCCTCGGAACCCAAGTTGACTAGCTCAATTTGTTCTTCGAACGACTGAATGGCTTTTTCCTCATGCTCAAGAAGACGAAACAATTCATCAGATACTTCTTCATCACTTCCTTTCTCGGCCTCAAACACAGGGAATTCCAAATTTGGCGAAGGAGTAGGATCATTGTATTCAATGGGTTTAGAAACCAACCTGCATAATGATTTGATATTTGATTTTAGAGAAGTGAATTGTGACCAAATTTCATGCAGATGGACAAGTTATTATTTATTGATTTATGTTTTTTGTGATTACCATTTTCAGAATAAAGCAAAAAGCGCAAATAAAACATCATAGATATGGATAAATAGAATTATATTTTATTGACGATCAAATTTGAAAATGCCCAAACAATGTTCACTTTTCCCTTAGGCATAGGAGAAGGATTTTCAAAAACAAATAAAAGCAATTACTTAGATCGATGCACATTAATAGGAATATCAACAGTAGTCCAATTGTGGTAAGCTTTTCCATGCGTCATTGTAGCGGTGTATTCGTCACTTTATGATTTATTGACTAAATCAAAAGCAAAGCATACAAAGATAGAGTCACCACCGCACTTCTATTTATCCAAAGGAATGGCTAGAAAGCGAACAAAAGCCTAAGAAGTTTTACGCAAAGAAAACTAATAAAAGGTCAGAGATCTGGGTAAGGGGGTAATTATGTTGTGGGAAGGTGTTAGGCACCCACAACATCCTAGGTACTCCTAGGGAACCTCTTTTCACAACTTGTTGTATCATTATTTGTTTATGAAATATTTTTGTGCAAACATTGATTGTAGAGATGAGAGAAGAATATACAATTTTTATTATTTTTGTGTTTGGATGGATGAAACCCATTGCCTACGTACCTTTTCATGAAAGATAAGGATCAAAACGCCGTAGTTCGACTAAAAGATTTCAAAAAGATGAGTGGATTGATTTTAAACAAAAGCCTTAAGGTCTTTCGTTATCAAAGGGAGAAAACTCAACCTAAATCAACAACAAGTCCACCATGTGAGAACAGCTTCAACGTGCTAGTGAGGGGTTAACCCTATAATAAGCAGGGAAGTCTTACAATTCAATCACTAAGGACAAAAGGTGAGATTCACATCAACCACTAAGATAACTCAGATCTATGGCTAATGCATGAAAATTTGATAAAGAAGTGATCATTGGAATCACAAAAGACAATTGAGTGAGTGAAATTAACCAATTATGAGTATTCACAAAGATGGTCAAAGTATGCATTAAGTTCAATTCAGAAGAAGTATTATGAAAATGAAGTTTGAAAATCAAAGGCATAAGGCCTAGGTTTCTAGTTTGAAAACAGATGAAAATGTTTGCACAAAGTTTCTGGTTTGGGTTACAAATGCAAGTGGAGGTTGTAAGGAAACAAAAGGGTGAGGGTTAAGGGACAAAGCCACAGGCAGGATTGCTTTCTCAAAATCATAGAAATGATTCAAGTAAGTTCCTTTAGAATTAGGCAACACAAGGGAAAAAGCAGTAAAACATGTATCAGAGATAGCCAAAATAAATGGAAACCAGATGCCAATCAATGGACTTACACTAGACTCACAAAACAAAGATGGATACCAGATGCCAATCTATGGACTTACACTAGTCTCACAAAACAAAGAAAACAAATGCAATAAGCAAGAGGAAACAAGTTGCCAATATATGGTCTTACACTCGACTCCAAGGAAATGGAATGCCAATCAATGGTCTTAGTTCCAACTCCTACCAGATCACAGGAAACAAATGCCAATAGCTGGACTTACAATTGACTCCTCAATGGACAAAACAAAATGTCACAAAGTATGAATAATGATCATGAAATGATATACAATTAATGTTCAAAGATGAAAACAATGCACAAAGGCACACACAAACAATTATGCATAGATGAACAAACAAGCACACACTATACAAAAACAAGGGGCTTCACACAAAGGTGGGCTTTAGTCAAGGGGTCATATCGACCTTGACAAACAAGCCAAATACTGGAATGGGTAGTCAGTTAACCTCTAACATTGAGAGTTAGGGTGAGCAGATGAAATGGGAGATGAGGGTTAGACCTCATAGCTCTTATCCCTGGCCTGGGAGAGCTTGAATCAAAGAATGTGTGGGAGTCCAGAATGAGGAACTCTATTCCACAATGACTGACTCTATGTACAAGATTTTGGGTTTTTGTTCAAAATGCGTCAACACACAGTGTGAGCAAGATGAAGGACTCAACTGAATAGCAAGGGATGGATTACACATCCCTTCTATCTTCCAATTGCCTCTTAAGAAGACTTAACCTGCTTGGCACAAATATAAACAAACAAAGACATGGCCTCTTAAGGAGGGCTTCAGACAGGTGCCTGCCAAAATAACATGACAGGTCTTCCAGACTACATGGAGAATAGGAATTTACCTAAGTGGTATGCCAACCACGAGCAAAGAAAAGTTCAAATGAACTTAAAGCAACTTAGGTACCTGTGTAAACAACTAAACAATCAGTACAGTATTCAGACCAACAGACAACAGATCTTAACAGACAAACAAATCCAATATGTACAACATGTAAGCCATAAGGCAAACACTCAAGTGAATTATCATCAAAGCCTACAAAACAACCAAATGTTAGCAAACAACAACAAACACTACAACAAACAAGACCTTAGACAGCGCTTTTTTTAGCCTTAGACAGCGCTTTAAAGCGCTGTCTAAACCTCCGCTGCTAAAGGCTTAGACAGCGCTTTTTTAAATCTTAAAAGCGCTGTCTAAGCCCCCCCCCCCCTTAGACAGTGCTTTGGCCAAAAGCGCTTTATAAGACCCTCTTATTTTAAATTTTTTAGGTATACCTTAGACAGCGCTTTTGAAAAGCGCTGTCTAAGCCCCACCCCCTTAGACAGCGCTTTGGCCAAAAGCGCTTTCTAAGACCCTCCTATTTTAATTTTTTTAGGTATACCTTAGACAGCGCTTTTCAAAAAGCGCTGTCTAAGCCCCCCCCTTAGACAGCGCTTTTGCCTAAAGCGCTTTCTAATCCCCCCCTTAGACAGCGCTTTTTACAAAAGCGCTGTCTAAGGTATACGAAAATTTTTGGCAACACCAGGATCCCCCATCAAACATATATGTAGATCTCCTCTAATCTGCAATTAAATGAAATTTATAATATTTAGTTATTTAGTTGTGTACTCCAACACAGACAACATAAATTAAATCAAAAGCAGAACAAACTTAGCATAAAGTTTGAGGGAGGAAATAAAACAAAAATTTCATACAAATCACTAATACCGTTACAATTTAATAAATGATATCATGTCTTTATCCCTAATAATTCAACATGATTATTTTTATGTAAATCTTAAGCTCCATTAAACATGTGCGCTTCAAATAATATGAAGTTTATTACCTTTATTCCATCTTTCAATTGCCGGTGGGGTGCACCAACAAGAAGCAGCAGCAGTGCTTTCTTAATATCTTCATGTCCAAAAATTTCAGGAGCTAGTGACCTTGCCAGCTTATCATAGATATCACCATCTTCTGCTAAACGTTTGATCTGCTCTTCCCCATCTCCTCTAAGTTCATATCTATGACATAATTAAATTATTAGGAAGCTGCATGTAACTACATTCCCCAAACTACTGTAATAAGATTAACTAGGCATAAATTTCATTGCGCGCAAACAAGTCATGACAATATCCCAGTAGACAGCAGCCCAAGCAAAAAATGGAATAAAAAGTCCAAGAAGCACTGCTGTATTGAAAGTGGGGTAAAAATAAAGGGATTGGTTATTTATAAAATAAAAGATCTGCAAGTGTAACTTACTCTTCATATTTTTTCTTAAAATGAGAAACAGACATGGCCTCTAAGTATGTGTCAGCAACTAGGCCAGCACGCATTGCTCTAAAACCAACATAAGGTATAGGAAGAAAAATCCCTGATAGTTCAACAACATCACCCGGAGCTACCTGATAATACACAATGAGCAAGTTAGTAAACAGTAGCAGAAATATAGCCAGTTAAACTTCAATATGTACACCAAATCATTGTAATTATTAATCATGATTAGTGCCCTGGTGTTTTATGAGATAACTTTATTCATATGATTGTCAGGTAAGGTCAAGTTCATATTAAAGGAATACAACTATGTATTGACACATTTCAGGTACTTGATAACAATTGACATAGTAATGTTAGTTCAGTTCCATTGGAAGGGAATAGCAAACCTTTCTAGTGAGTTCTCCCCTAAGATGAACAGTCATTGTTCGAGGAATATGACCCTTTGGAACATGTTCAGCTAACTCTTGGAAAAAAATCCATCCCAAAAAAATCCATCCCAAAAATCTAACAAAGTTTAATCATACTTATAAATAAATTATAGTAGTAATACTTAACATAGTTGGTTAACCTTCTGACCTCCAAATCCTAATCCAGATACCAGAACTGAACAATTTCATTTCCTTTTCTATATAAAACAGTTCTCGCATTACTCTAATAAACTACCTGGTAGATTTCAAAGCCACAATCCTCACAGGTGTACACAACAACCTGCATCAATGGTTTGACATCAGAGCATCGAGTGACTATACCAGCTAATCTTACAAGCTGGCCAATGTTTGAAGCTTTCACCTCCCTAATTGTAAAAGGCCGTCCTTTAGAAGATGCTTTAACATAAACTTCACTGCAAAATAACCCACAAATGTTTCAGTGGGTCTCACATATAAAAGCCAAGGCCAAAAATTAGCACAGAAAATAGCACAGAAAACAGGTTTTATAATTTTTATGAAACAAATTAGCACAAAATAATACATCATTACAAAACACTAGTAATTGAATAGCCCAAAAAATCTGGAGTCTTACAAAAAGCGTTTGATTTCAGAAGGCATCTTCTGGTGCGGGTCAGACCCATCAGCACCTTCAGTTCCTTCATCAGACCTCTGAGTCATCAAAATGTCATGGTCATCATCAATAAACGCCTCAGTAGGCTCCGGCATGAGCTCATCAATGGCATCAGCAAAAATCCCTACATATCTTCGAGTATTCTCAGTAACTCGCGTCAGAAATTCCTCATCTAGATCCTTGTACTGGAAAAAACAAACACATCAGTTAAAATCATCAACGGTAACTAAAGCTTAGAACGCACAATCACAATACAGTGAAAGGTCAATAAAACTAACGTTCATTAAGTCGTCGAGATCAATTTCAACAGATCGAGTTTTGTGGTTCGCAACATCTTGCTGAAACGAAAGTAAACAAAAAAAAGTACAAATTAGGGTTAACAGTCGACAGTGCGATAGTACAAATTACTCTGCAAAATCAAGATGTTGCAACACGTCAGTATCACGATTGTTCAAATCCCGCTATGCGACAGTGCGATAGTATCGCTATCGCCGACAATTCACAACATTTTTGTTCAAAGCATGTTAAACTATAATTGAAGGTTCCCCGTACCTCAAGAAATCTGAAAATGTCAGGCAAAAGTCTCCTTCACACACAAATGACAACAACCAATTGAGGAAAAGAGAGTGAACTAAAAGTAAATAACTATTTCAGCCGGCGGTAAGACCCAAAACCACCTACATATAAACAAGTAAAATTTAGAAAACTACTAGCCAAGGTTTAATCAATCGTCAGTAAACAAGTTCGAAGTTTGGCTGAAATAACTTTTAGCCAAACTTTAAACTTTAAACCATAACAATTGAATTGAAAAGGCAAAAAATCATAACAATGACCTCCATAAGAAGCACTGTAGCATGCAACAGCACAAGTCTGAATAATGGTATTCTCCTGTCTAGTGAAAGGTTTTGAAACAATATTTGCTTTCTCAAGAATCTTAGTCCAAAGTTTAATGAACACAAAACCAAGAAGTGCAACTGAAACATTGAGATTAGGGACTAAACCAGTTGTGAGGTTCAGTTTCAACACAATGACACTATAAATTAAGCCAATAAAGATGCTAGTAATCAGTCCTCTAATCACAGAAATTATTGCCCAACTCAATCACAGAAACAAATAGATTAAAGTAAATAATGATGAATATTTACCCAAGGATGAACACCAGGTCGAATAATAAATCTGGCAAGAAATATAACAGATGCAGCAACAGTAGACGGCAAGAATCGTATACATTCATAGTCCAACAAGCTTAGCTCAGCAAGGTAATTGCATAGAAACTCCATTTGCAATTTTGAAGTCTGATTTTGAAAATACAAACCACAAATCAATAAACATAACAAAGGTTTCTAAAATGATCAATAAACAATTCATGAACATTTTCACTTACCTTTTGATTCTCAGTTGCAAACCCAATAAACTCACTGAAACACAGAAATTGAACAATAAAACAATTAGTCCAATTACTTCAATTTCAACAAGATTTTAGATGTCCAAACATACATTAAAAAAAATGAACTTACTTTAGAAATGTGTTAACATGAGGATTGCCCATTTCAAAGTTTAGTGACTTAAGTATTTCAGCTTCCATTTTTATAACCTACATTAACAGTAATTTACATTATAAACAAAGACATGTAATAAAAATGAAATTATCTAACACCAAGTATATGAATAGGGTATTTACCTCTTTCAACTCATAGGTGTTATCAGTAATGTGACAGAAATCAACCGCCTTTGGTGGAGTGATTTCTTCATATTTCCTACATACCCAAAACGAAATTGAATGCGTAAGCTAATTAACATCGCAACATAAGCGCAATTTAATCATAAATTGAACAACATGCGGTCGCATTTGTCATAAGCGCAATTGAGAAAATGTTAACAGCTATCTTCTCCACCTAAAGATTAAGCTAATCTATTTCATCTTGTCCTGAAACATGGGTTTTTACTAAGGCGAAGAACAAGAAGCAATGCGTCTACAAACAAGGAGCTACAGCAGCTACAGTTAGTACCTCCATAAGGGTAGCATTTTATCAGACACTTCAATCAATTCAAACCATGATATCCTGCCGAATCCAAAAGTACTGCTTTAATTTGCTCGGGGGGAACATCCTGACCTTCTCTGCATTGCTGCTAAGAAACAAGAAAGGGTATAAATCAAAACCATAACTTACAAATTACAAATGGTAGAAGAAAGCCAATAATACTTGACTCAAAATATTTGAACTCAAAAGACTTCAGAACAAACAACCTAGAGAAGCAATTAAACATCAACAGGCAAGGATCATAATAATAGAAAGCAAGGAAGGCTAATAACAGATATGTTTAAGTGAAGTTTGGAACTCGAGAAAGAGCTATACCTCGGCTCTGAAAACATCCAAAGCAAAGCCATTGAAACAACTAATAACAGCTTGTTGAACATCCAATCCAAGGTTATCCAAAGCCCTCATGGTAGATAGCAAAAGTCCTGGTCTTCGGGTACAAAACATATGAATGTTGACCGCTCTCCCTTCCCTTACCCTAACTTCCACCTGTAAATTTCAGAAACAAAGTCAAAACGACATCCTCAATTACCATGCAAATAGTTTGCATTCATGTACATACACTTGTTTGCTATGTTACTAATCCATATGAAGGAAGCGTGAGTTGTCGTGTCGTGACAATAATTTACATGGTTTGCAAGCCACAAGCTATAAATCTGATAGATTCTTAGAACAAATTCGCGTTAAGACAAACAAAAATTACCTTAGGAGATTGGTTTTTGGGGCTTAGCAAGTCACCAGGATATAGATCTTCCTTGACTCGGCAAGGAAGAGTCGGTGGAGTGGGTGTCAATGGGTGAAAGCTTGCACTTGCAGAAGGTTGCAGCAATGAGCCAGGAGGAGTTGATTCCAGTTCGTTATGAAGATTGTTAATCCGCTGCAGTAGCTCCTTCAAGTAGTCAACTGCATCACCAAGTATTGAAGCCCTGTCCATCTAACAAGCGAAAATACCCAACATTAGCATGTTCTACTTCCTAAGTTGTTCAATAATACATAAAGGAAAATGTATTGATATGCTACCATTAACAGCAACAAGATGACATCAAGTAAATAGTCTAATTACACATCAAGATAACATTATTGATATTTCTACATGGGTGATGAAGGCTGCATCAGTCGCGTTTGACAGCAATTCGCTGCGATATCAAGAATCAAAACTCGACCACAACCATTATCGCAACCTCAATTTAAAACCTTGATAGAAACTAATATAGCAAACAGAATTTCTGGAAAAAGAAAAAAAAAGGAATGGATTTCTTCTTCCATACCTTGCTAATCTTTGGCACAACAGACCTAAGCATGTACAACCTATCATTGAGTTTCTTCCTTCGACGCCTCTCGGCCATGAGATTTTTGGCAGGAAGCCCCTTCTTCTTCTTCCCCTTTGATCTCCACCAGTAACAACAGTCCCATTGGAATTGTTCAAATCATTTCCATTCTCATCAGAATCATAATTCAACTCAGAGAAATCCTCAACATCATCCTCACCACCACCATTTCCATCTTCCTCCCATTTTTTCTCCACCTTTCTCTTCTTCTTGTTCCCCACCGTCTCCAATCTCGGAATCTCCAACGCCCCTCGCCGCTTCTGAAACAGCGTGGTCGGCTGCTGTTGTTGCTGCTGCTGTTGAGGTTGCGGTTGAGAGAGCTCAAGAGGCATAGAAAACGAAGCACTAAAAGGTGGTACAGAAGCATCGAGTTCAAGAGTCGGTGGAAACTCGGAAGCGGAAGTCAGGTCGAGGGAGGCACCCATAAAAACAGGTGAATTGGAAGCGTTGGTGTTGTTGTTGTTTCCCATAAAGAATCCATTTTCGAATCCCATTTCAAAAGGGTTATTATTGCTGTTGCTATTGTTGAAGAAGTAGTTGTTGTTGTTGTGGAAGAAAGGGTGTGGATTTGAAATAGAATCCATGGTGTTTGTGTTTTGGTGCATGAGAAAGTTATCATTAGTAGAATTGGGATTTGAAACAAACGGAACAACGTTGTTGGTTGTTGTAGTAGTGGAGTTGAGGTTGTAGAAGTTATCAGGTTCGGGTTTGAAGAAAGGGAGAGAGGTAGTAGAAGCAGCCATGGCAATAGCAATGGCAATGTCTTGGTCGTCGTTGTTGTTGTTGTTGAGTTTAGGTTCGGGGTTAGGGTTTAGGGGAAGAATCTTTCACACAGGATAAACAAGCTCTGATTGAGGGTTGGAAGAAGGGGGAGTGGATTTGGGAGAAAGAGAAGCAAGCTCTGATTGAGGGTTTGGGAGAAGAATGTAGGATTTTTAGGATTTGGGAGGGAATAACTTTTTTTTCGTGACATGGAGGGAATAAAGACTTTAGACAGCGCTTTTGGTTTTAATTTTTTTTTTAATTTAAAGACTTTAGACAGCGCTTTATCAAAAGCGCTGACTAAGGTCTATATTTAAAAGCGCTTTCTAAAAGCGCTGTCTAAGGGGGGGGGGGGTCTTAGACAACGCTTTTAGAAAGCGATGTCTAAGACCCCCCCTTAGACAGCGCTTTCATTATTTTTTTGGAACATTTTCCGTGTTTTATTTTAATTTTAACCTTAGACAGCGCTTTCTTTTAAAAGCGCTGTCTAAGATGCGCTGTTAAAAAACCTTTTTGGCCTAGTGAAATAGTCAAGCTCAAATGATGAAGCAACATCAATCATGGAGATGAATGCTTGAACCTGAAATTCAAAACTCAAATGTGAGTACAAACCCCTAGGTCAAAGCCTAGGGTCAAAGGTGGAGAAAAAAATTCAAAACAAAAGCTAAAACTCAACATAATGCATGTTTATTCAATCATGAACATGTCCTAAAAAGGACCAAATCAAAAGCATTAAACAAAGCCATGTAATAAGCAAGAGAAGACAAAGACAAATTCAAGGCACTCAATTGATCATTAAGAATCAAAATTCTATATCAAAACAGAAATGACTCAAACAATTCTGGAAATTTTCATGAGCATACAACATGCTAAATGTAATCATCATACCAAAAATTGTAAACAGAAGAGATCAAATGGTCTATCAATGAAAATGATCAAATAGGACATCCAATTGTGTGACATGCATTGTCACACCATATCAACTTGTACATAAGACATGGATGGAACATGAGAAAAATATCAGACCAAGCCTCAAATGTCAATTATCATGTTAAGAACCATCACACAAAATTTCATGGCATTTGGATCAATATCAAGAATTTCACAATGAAAAGAACAAAGCAATGTCACAAAAGCACACATATTTACATAGTCTAACACAATTCAAAATCCAGCCAGGCACAATTCCAGAAATTTGCATAAAAAAATAGAAGACATTTCAAGGATCATGTAGCAAAAAACCAGGAATTATTTGGATCATTTTTCAATTTATTATGCATTTTTGAAGTTGGCAAAAAAAATATGAAATAAAATGGACATGACATATAATATTTGGAGGGAAAGGAAAAATGATTAATCAATTTGAAAATATGGCATGCGCTGGAATCGAACCATGTTCAGATTCAAATGAGGCGCGCTGAATAAAAGAATTCCAAAATGACAGCGCCTGGAATCGAAGTGATGCTAGCCAAAACCGGTGCAGTTTCAATTAATGCGTGGCAGGCTGAGTCACGGTCAAGGTATATGTGGCGCCAGTCAAAGAGATATAGGCCAATCGTTATGCTAGCATGACGCTCACGTGGAAGCTGAATATGACCAAGCCCTAGCCACATAAGCATGAACGAGACGACGGTTAAAGCAGCTGCGCACGGTGGAAAACACTGTCTTCCTCGCAAAGACGGTGATGAACAATACCAATGTCAAGAATTTGTTTCCAGAATTATATAAAACCTATACCGTTCGAAAGCTTATGCAATGGAGATTACAGATCAATCAAAATCTAATCCTAATTCATCATGAACAGAGAGAATCGAGCAAAAGAAGTTTGATGCACAAAACTTTATTCACACGTATCTCACTCAATAATGCACCAAATCATGTGAATTTTAGCTCAGATTCATCAGCACTCAAAGATCTACACTAACATGTTAATGAATTGAAGAATTATGAGATTCGAAAACGGAACCTCTTGAAGAGCAGTTCTTGAAAACGCACGATCCAAGGCCTGGCGAGCTGCAAATCCAATCCTATATTGATGTTATGAAGCTTGAGGTGTGAATTGAAGCTTGAAATTGCTCAGATCCAGCTCAGGTTTGAACTTCCATGTTTGTGTTCTTGAACTTGCACAACACGATTCTGGTCCAAATTTGATGATCCAAGGCTTGATCTATACTAAATCAACACCAGAGAACAAGAATATGGAAGAAAATTGCAAGGTTATGTGAAGAAAATTTGAATTATGATTGAGAGAAAATTTTGGAGGGAGATGAAAAACTAGATCTAGAAATGGTCCAAAAATGAAATTCTGTTATGATTTTGTATTTATACGAAGTCCTAATCACACTGAAAATGTTAATTAGCAATGATTAATTGGAATTAGCAAAAATAAGGTGTTTTGGCAAAATTGGAAAATTGGTGGTGCATGGAGTACTCTCACGTGAACAGTACCATGTACATGGTCAAAGTCACTCAAAATCATTTCCTTAACTCAAAGGCAATGGAAAATTGTTCATGTGATGCACCATTTTTAAATTTTCAAAATTCCCTCCAAAATAGGCATGAATATGCAAATGATCATGTGATAAAATTTTATGCAATGTGATGAATGATTTGGAAAGTTCATGTTATGAGAAGAAAAATGCAAGAAGAGCCACTCAATTTGGAATTATGAGTCAAAAGTTATGGCCTTTTGAAGTTCCATGCACACTTGGAAATGATTGGATCATATCTCCTCAACCATTCATCAGATGCTCATGATCTTGGACTTTTTGGAAATGGGAGAGAGAGATCTTCAACTTTCATGTTGGACAAAAATTCATTTTAAGCTTCTTTGATGATGTAAGATTGAGTTGAAATTGGTCCAAAACCCTTCCATTTTTGGAAACTTGTAATTACAGGTCACCTTCCATTTTTGGAAACTTTTGTACTGGCTTCAAATTCTTCAATGTTGATGTTTAACATGATGAATAAGCATTGTTGGAACATGAATGGGATGAAGAAACTCAATTTCTCAATTCAAAAACCCACAGTTGACTTTCAGTTGACTGGCATATGCCTTCAGATGACCTGAAAATGTTTTGATGAACTTGGGCCTCAATCACCTGGGGAATTAGTTCCAAAATGGACCTCTAGCTCATATAAGCTCAAAATAATGATCACATGATCCATATCTCAAAGGAAAACCTCATCTCTTGCACACAGGATTCACTTGAATTGCCTTGACCTGTTGACTGTTTAAGCTGCAAGACAAATGTTAGATGACATATTTTTTGTACATTTTGGTTAGTGATTAAAAGAAAAGCAATGATATACAAATGCAAGCAATGCTTGGTGATCAAGAACCACTCTCAAAAAAAAGATCCCACCCACAGGGAAAGAATCAAGGTGTCCAATGATCCTTGAGGCATTGCAATGTTATGATATGAGCCATGAGGGATCTTGGGGACAAAATTGGGGTCTTACAGATGCCCCTATTTAAGATCATTCTAGCCGGAGAAGTGAAAGTTAAAATCTTCATCTCGACGCGGTAGAATGGGCTTAAATAACAATAATGAGACAAATTTTGGTCCCTAAGAGACCTCATGATGCAAATGTATGAATGCAAAAGAAACAAATTCTGTGGGGAACCTGGGTCCACAAAGAAGAAAAAGACGATCCATCGGAGTAATACACTCACCAGGATCAGAGACTCTAACAGGACTCTTATGGGGATAAGAAGAAAAATGCGTGAGCAGGACACGACTCTGAATTAGGGGAAAAAAGAACTAACACTGCGTGAGCAGGACACGACTCGACTGGAGACCTTACTGGGGAGTAAAGGACTCACACTGGGGAAAAGGAGTTCCAAAGGAAGACAATTCCGATGGAAAGACTCAAGCTGACTCAAAAGTGCGTGTATTGGGGAAAACGCCAATGCAGCAAAAACTATCCACAAAGGATACCTCGGATAAAAATCCGGACTCAGACTGGGGAAAGATTCACAAAGAACCTCCCTGCTGGGGGAAAATTGCATATATTGGGGAAAACGCCAATACAGCAAAAGGGAAAAATCACAACAGAAACTCCGTTGGGGAATGCCTAACAAAGACTCTCCATAGGAAAACAACAGGGGTGAGGTGTTACCGGTTACTGGGTAACAAGCTCAAAGAGACATGTGATCTGAACACCGGTTACTGGGTGAAAGAACAACAAGCTCAGGAAGAATGAATATCTAAGACCGATATACGGGTGAGAGATATCAATCAACCAAAAACATCTGAGGAAGACCTGAAAAAGGTATATCAACTCAGGAAAATCTGACTCCGCAGGGGACCAAGGTCATAATAGGGAGCAGAAAGGAAGGAACACTAAGAATACCGGTTACTGGGTATATAATAGGTGACCGACCAAAGCGTGAATTGGGGTTTACTTCCAAAACACTCATCATCCGAAAGGAGGGCTTGAAAAAGCAAATCGACTTACAGGATGGACATTCAACTCCGCAACGGGAAAACGAATCTTACTCAAATGGGGAAGGACAAAAGGCTTCAACCAAAGAGCGCATGAGATATATTATCCATTACCGTCAGAATGTGGATAATATACTCGCATGGAAGGAACACCGGGGATACCAGTTACTGGGTATATAATAGATGGCCTACCGAAAACGTGAATTGGTTTTTACTGGCAAAACACTCATCATCCTGAAGAGAGCAAAACGCAAATTTGATTTTTTTTTTCAGGATGGATATTCGATTCCACAAGGAATACGAATCTTACTCTGCTAGAGATAAAATCAAAAGATTTGACCCAAAGAGTGTATGAGATATATTATCTATTACCGTCAGAACATAGATAATATACTCGCATGGAAGGAGCACCAGGGATACCGGTTACTGGGTATATAATAGGTGACCTACCGAAAAGAGAAACAATCATTACCAACAACAACAGGGTAGACGAAAGATAACTCGCTGGGGATAAATTGCAAGCATACGGAAATTATCCAGGAAACATATCACCGGTTACTGGGAGATACGCTCAAAAAGGGGAGAAATGAATATTCGATTCCGCAAAAGGGAACACGAATCTTACTCGACTGGGGAAACACAACAGGTTTCGACTGAAGAGTGCATGAGATATATTATCCATTACCGTCAGAACATGGATAGTACACTCGCATGGAAGATTATCCACAACCGGTTACTGGGTTAATAAAGGATAAATCATCCGAAAAGAAAGGCATCGGGATACCAAACTAGGTATATAAAGATGACCAATCAAAGGGAGCAACAATCATTACCAACAAAAGGGTAAATGAAGGAGGACTCACCGGGGATGCATTGATAAACAATCAATGATCCGGGGAACAAATCACTGGCAAACGGTGAAAGGACCCGCTGAGGATAAAATTGCTAGCATACGGCAATTATCCATAAAAAGACCCGCTGGGAATACAACTGCTTACTCAGAGCAATTACCCAGAAGAGGGTGAGGAAAAATCAACATCGAATACTGGATATTGACAACCACAAAGAGGGGATTACATCTACCGAATATTGGGTAGAAAACCACGGACGAGTAACCCGTCATCAGTTAGGATGAACAACATGGTTAACTCTGCACAGGGGAGAATATAGGATTTACAACCACCAAATATTGGGTAGAAGACCAAAGACTCAGCTGAGGATAAAATGAATGATTGCCGATTACTGAGCAATTATTCAACTATTCCACCAGGAAGCACAGACTCCGTTGGGGAGACAACTAAAACATAGGATTTACAACTACCGAATACTGGGTAGAAGACCGCAAAATCCGCCATCAATCAGACTGAACCAAAAAGGTTACCTCTACTAGGGGAGAAAAGTAGGATTTACAACTACCGAATACTGGGTAGAAGACCAAAGCCTCTGCGTGGGGAGTGAAAGGATCACAATTCCGCACGGGGGAACAAAAATAGGGTTATAACTACCAGTTACTGGGTAGAAAACCATAAACTCTGCTGAAGAGCAAGAAAAATAGGATTTACAACTACCGAATACTGGGTAGAAGACCACCGACTCTTGCTGAGGAACAAAAGAGTTCACAAATACCAATCTCTGGGTAAACAACCACATATTCCACAAAAAGGGGAAAAAGGTACACAGGATTTACAACTACCGGTTACTGGGTAGAAAACCACAAAGATAGGACTTACAACTACCGGTTACTGGGTAGAGGCCCAAAAATTCTCTATTGGGGAATAAGATGAACTATTGCCGGCTACTGGGCAATTTATTCATTTATTCCACAGAGAAGCACACGAGACAGTTGCAAAGAGGCCAATTCAGGATAAAACCAAAGAGGCAAACTGAATCAAGACTCGTCCTAATGAGGAAAGAACTCAAAAGGGAACACCCATCCCAATATATGTGTTGGGAGGAAACGGAAACAACCGTCATCCACGAGGATATATCTCAGTGGGGAACTGCAGAAGGAAAGGACAGACACTTTCTGCTTAAGGGGCTGACTCTATATTGAGAGATTTAGACACCCGACATCTGCTTGGGGAGATCTACTGGATAGATCTATATCACCATTAGCAGGAGACACCAAACAAAAGATATATGGCAAAAAATGCAACATGAATATCTAAATGTTGAAAGTATGCATGAATATGCTCGATTTATGTTTGATGAATGCTGACAAAACAGAAATATCTAACACAAACAAGTCCAGGAATCAAACGCCCGGTACTACACCACAGGAGAGAAAGCTAGGATCACCGGAGAATAAACAATCTGCCGGGATCAGGAAACAACAAGATCTCTGCAAGGGATGGATCATCAGTCTCAACTGGGAAAAGAGAGCTCACTGCACAGGCGAAAACTGTCACGAAAACAGAACACACAAGTAGAATCTGGCCGCACAAGCAACTCTACTGGGGATACTGTCATCAACTCCATTGGGGACGAACCCACCGAGGGAGAAAAAGATCACACAAGTAGATTCTGCCACATAAGCAACTCTACTGGGATCAAAGGATATCAGGAAAATCACCAAATCTCTGCAGGGGAGAAACCATCACAAATACAATCCACCATGCCACAAATCTACTGGGGATTTATCTGAGGCAGAGAAGGAGAACTGAGGATCAACCACCAAAAACTGAACCTTCCAAAAGGAACCATAACTGCTGAGGAGGAAAGAATCACTGCTCTACTGAAGGGAGGGGAGATGAAAACCTCAACAAGCCCTCTGATGGGGAGAAGTCCAACAAAGGCTCTGCTCAACAAAAATCTGCTAGGCAGAAATCCCAACAAATACCCTGCTTAGGGAACAAAATCTCAACAGAAGCTCTGCTTGGGGAGAAAACCCCAACAACAATTTGGAGAAAGAGGATACAGCCATGCCAGGAATATGAACAAATGTCTTACCCTGTTGGAAATCATGCCACCCTTGGGAGAGCACTGAGAAATTCTTAAGTATCCTTTCATCATTGTGAATGTTCACTTTGTTTAAAAACAATTTTGAAAAATTTATTTGTTTAAAACAATGACGTTTTATCAATTAAAACATGCAAAACATTTGTTGAATTGAAACAAATAAGAGTGCAAATAATTAGATAAAAGCTCAAATTGATTTGATGGAATGGTAGCCTGCAAATGGCAAGACTCCATAGATCTGTACAAATTTGAAATCGGTGATATATATTGGAAGAGGGCTACATTGAACATAATGACCATTTCTCTACCAATTTGAATCCGATGTATTTGAAGCTTCAGTTGACGATGACTGAGCGAGAATCTCTGACGAAAAGACAGTTGTGAAACAGAAAGTCTTGTCAGGATGCAGTTACTTGCCAAATCCCTAAATTTTGCCTAGATTGCCCCAGGGTGAGGTACTCAATCTAGCGGGATGCAAATATTCTTTCATGTCTCTAATTTTTGCCTGGATCGCCCTTTCGGGTTATCCACCGAGACGCTCATTTTTGCCTAAGCCGCCCTTTCGGGTTTTCAACTTAGCGAGCTATTCTGTTTTTATTTTTAGGCGAAGTATTTCTTGACTGCATCTGAATTCACAGGACGAGTGAAATCCTCCCCATCCATTGTTGTAAGCATCAAAGCACCGCCTGAAAAGGCTCGCTTGACAACATATGGACCTTCGTAGTTTGGAGTCCACTTGCCCCTGGAATCGGGCGCGAAAGACAAGATTTTCTTGAGCACAAGGTCACCTTCTCGGAACACACGAGGCTTGACCTTCTTATCGAATGCTTTCTTCATTCTCTGCTGATATAACTGACCATGGCACATGGCAGTTAATCGCTTCTCTTCAATCAGATTCAACTGGTCGTAACGACTCTGAATCCATTAAGCATCAGTCAACTTAGGGATTTGAGGGTATCATTTTTCTTTCATTTTTTGATTTTTTTTTTATTTTTTTGTTTTTTCACCCTCTTTTTTTTATTACATTTGTAATGCCCCAGTTTGACTGTTTCTGGGTTCTCGAGATGCGGCTGAATGATCTTCTCTTCATGTTTAAGAAGACGAGTGATCTCATCAGGAATCTCTTCAACATCATCTTCCTCTGCTTCGAATACAGGGAATTCAAAATTGGGAGATGGCGTTGGATCATTATGTTCAATGGGTTTTAGAATCAACCTGCATAATGATTTTGGATAATAAAAAGCTTTAGAATTTAAATAAGCAAATCATTATGCAGATGAAAAGATTGTTTTTATTTGTTTTTCAGGGTTTTTTGTGATCACCGATTTCATGCAAAAAGCAAAAAGTGAAAACAAATGGAAAAACAAATGTTTAACATGCATCAATTGAATGAAAACATCATTGTATTAAATGCTTGCCAACAATGTCATCACTTCTCCTTTTGGCATGGGAGAAGGGTTTTTAAACAAAGCAAACATATTACGCTGACTTATGAATGACCGTAGGAACATCCACAACGACCCAATTGTGGCAGACACCGCCAGGGATGACAAAATTGTCAGATTCCTCTGCATCTTCTTCCAGAATAGCAGCAGCTTCCTCAGCTTGATCGGCGTGGATGAAACCTCCACTCTTGAACAATCCTTTGTCGTTGAAGACCCCAGAAGAATAGCCAATGCCAGCCCGGGATTTATTATCTTCAAGCTCAATCATCTTTCCTAGACCAGCAACTGCACCACATTCAATGGCCAGTTTCGCATCTCGATAGGAAGCAAATGAAGGAGTTTTCTTCTCAATCGGCTCAGCTATAGATAAAGCTTGGAAAGGCATTCCAACTTCATCCTCAACATCAATGTATGAGAAAGAAGATAAGCGGCTAACCAGGAGAGCCTTTTCTCCCCCTACCACAACCAGTTTCTTGTTCTTAACAAATTTCAGCTTCTGGTGTAGGGTGGATGTCACGGCGCCAACCTCGTGAATCCATAGTCTACCAAGGAGACAGCTATAAGATGGGTGGATATCCATAACCTGAAAGGTGATCTGGAAATCACTTGGTCCAATCTTGATTGGGAGATCAACTTCCCCAATCACAGTCTTACGCGACCCATCAAAAGCTTTCACAACAACACCACTCTGCCTCATGGGAGGCCCTTGATATGACAGTCTAGAGAGAGTGGTCTTCGGCAATACATTTAAAGATGACCCAATGTCCACCAGCACATTGGACATGGCGTCACTCTTGCAATTCATGGATATATGTAAAGCCATGTTGTGGTCTCTTCCCTCCTCAGGGAGATCAGCGTCACAGAAACTCAAAGTGTTGCAAGCAGTAATGTTTGCAACAATGCTGTCAAACTGTTCAATAGTGACGTCATGATCAACATAAGCCAAGTCCAACACTTTCTGCAGAGCCTCCCTATGGGGTTCTGAATTCAGAAGCAACGATAGCACGGAGATCTTGGATGGAGTTTGTAGAAGCTGGTCTACAACGTTGTACTCACTCTTCTTGATGAGCTTCAGCATCTCATCACATTCTTCATTCACAGTGCCACTAGGGCCAACAGAAGAAGTAGGAGTCTTTTGTACAGAGGGGGGTTTAGCAACAGGTTCCGGATTCGGAGAATTAACTGCATTCCCAACCGGACGCTCAACATAATCAGCTCTAGCCTGAGGCTTCGGGGGTGTAGAAAACACACGACCACTACGGGTCAATCCGCTCACATCAGCTATATTCACAACAGATGGAGAAGGCAAGGGCACTTCTTTCCCATCTTCAACAGCAACAACATTATAGCGGAACGGAATCGCTTTATCAGAAGAATAAGGCACAGGGCCGGTAGGTTTGATAATCAGCGAAGGAGAAACCTTCTGCTTGCTACCATCATAACGAATGACAACAGGCTCAGGGATTCTGAATACCGGAGAAATCACATTCACCTCTGGCTCATTTTCATCAACATTCCTGTTCTGAAGAATCTCAATAGTCCCATCATCTAGCAACTCTTGCAGCTCTCTACGCACTTGGCGACAACCCAATCTATTGACAGAGCAGATACGGCATTTGTCATGGTCGTGCTCCAAATGACTGTAATCACACAGCAGACGGTGCAACTCAACAAGTGACTGTCGAATATGGCTCACATATTTGACCTTATATTTGCTAGGGCAACCCTGGACCATGTTAACAGACTTCCCATGCTCGGGCAATGGGTTCTTTTTAACATTGGGACCAACATCCTCAAAGCACAAAATTCCGCACCTCATAAGGTCTTGAACCTTAGTCTTCAACGGAAAGCAGTTGTCCACATTATGACCGGGAGCACCCGAATGATAAACATAGTGTTGATCAGGCTTGTACCACCATTGCGGGTTAGCAGGTACAGCCGGAGGATCTCTTGGAGTAATCAATTTCCGCTCTATCAAAGAGGGATACAGCTCTGCATATGACATCGGAATTGGATCGAAAGTGATCTTCTTCCTCTCATAACTCGTACTAGCTGGATTACTGTTGTTGCGAGGCTGGTAAGCCTGCTGTTGAGGACGATGTTGTTGTTGATATTGCTGCTGAGATTGTTGTTGATTATTGTGTTGCTGATATTGCTGATTGTTATCTCTGAAGACAGGTGCTATGTGAGCCACCTGATGTTGATTGCTAGCTGAACGCACAAGCTTCCTCCTAACAGAGGGTCTTCGGGATTTGACATGGGATTGCACAGCATGTGCCTCCCCATCTTTCTTCTTCGCAAACGCCTCATATCGCTTGCTAGAAGAGCCTTCATCCTTGGATAGCCGTCCTTCACGGACTCCTTCCTCCAGTCGCATCCCCATGTTCACCATTTCAGTGAAATCAGAGGGAGCACTAGCAATCATCCGCTCGTAATAGAATGAACTAAGAGTCTTCAGAAAAATCTTAGTCATTTCCTTCTCTTCCAGCGGAGGAGTAATCTGAGCTGCCAGCTCTCGCCACCTTTGGGCGTACTCTTTAAACGTCTCTTTGTCCTTCTGTGACATGGCCCTGAGCTGATCTCGATCGGGAGCCATATCAACGTTGTATTTGTACTGCTTGACGAAAGCTTCGCCAAGATCGTTGAAGGAACGGATGTTTGCACTGTCCAAACTCATATACCATCGCAGTGCAGCACCGGACAGACTGTCCTGGAAATAATGAATGAGCAGCTGATCATTATCCGTTTGAGTAGACATTTTCCTGGCATACATAACCAGGTGGCTGAGCGGGCAGGTGTTCCCCTTATACTTCTTAAAGTCTGGGACCTTGAATTTGACAGGTATTTTCACACCGGGAACTAAACAGAGCTCGGCGGCAGACTTGCCGAACAAATCCTTTCCTCGAAGGGTCTTCAATTCCTTGCGGAGTTCAAGAAATTGGTCATTCATCGCATCCATCTTCTCATGAAAATCTGGGCCCTCAGACGGCTCAGAATGATAGATGGTGTCGTCTACCCTAGGAATGGCATGCACGACAGGAGGAGGTACAGCAATGACCGGGCTAGATGTCGGCATGGAAGCAAATGTTGGCGCAGGAATATCAGGCATAAAGCCAGGAGGCATCCCCCACAGAAACCCGGGCGGCATGGCTGTTGGCACAAAATGGGCACTGGCAGCTGGCACTGTAGCAGAAACAACCTCAGAGATAACAGTCCTCTGGGGAGGAGTTGCAGGTGTTGGAGACGACTGATTCTGAGCGGCTAGGAATGACTCCATCAAAGCGCTCAGTCTGGCGACTTCCTCTTTCAGCTCTCGGTTTTCTTGCTCAAGATGATCCATCAAATCTAGAAGAGTTGGCTTTGGTGTAGTACCGATGAGTCATCTTGTCTTTAAAATAAATGAAGAGCACAGAGTTAGGCCACAGACAAGAAGACCGGAACAAACACCTGCTTATGCAAATGATGCATGCAATGCTTGTGCATATGATTTGTTTTTATTTCAAGGAACTTTTAGGGTATTATTTGCAAATTTCGAATATTAAGCATTTAATCGCATATGGAAAATATCTCATCAAATATATTTGAGACAAAGAAGTACAACATTGTTCATCATATTACAAGAGAAAAGGAAAATAAACATCCTATGGATCCCTAGAAGCTCGGGATGCCGGAAGATAAGTTGCACGAAGCCTCTTAACCTCTCTCTCATATGTTGCTTCCATATCCGCCTTCTCTTTGGCGAGTCTGTCATACCTCCTTTTCCAGAACTTGGAAGACTAAGGAAGTAGAGAAGTCCATGTATCATCAGGATCATCAATGACCTGATGCTCGAGGAACTCGATCAGAGCGTCCTTCTCCTTAAGTTGTTGAAGCAACTCTTCTCTTTCATGGATCCAGGCACGTGAAATGTCTTCGTCTCTCAACTCCTCTACGCCTTGGTTAGGGAGGGTTGAAGGCCCAGCCACAACCAAAGGTGTAGGTCTCAGATAATCATAAGGCATGAGATACTCGGATGCTCTCTTCCTTACCCAAGTCGTATACGGCTCCAAAGCAATGCAGTTCTTCGGACCCAACTCATTTCTACCCTTCTTGTGAATCTTGCGCCAAGCGCGGATCATCCTTGCTTTCAGGCCTTGGGGATCTTTACCCTCCTGAAAGAACACACCTTCTAACAGAACGTTATTAGGTTTATCCTTTAGGGGGAACCCAAGTTGACGTCGTGCTAACACAGGGTTGTAGCTGATTCCACCACATGTACCAAGAAGAGGCACATTGGAGAATTCACCACAAGAGTCAATGATCTGGACACCGTCATATGCGCGATCATACCAAGAGATATCATCATTAGTGAGAGACATAAGTCTCCTAGACCACCATAGACATCCCTTGTTCTCCTTGAAAGCGACCGTCTGAGGTAAGTGAGAAATAAACTACTTATACAACAGAGGCAAACAACACACAATAGCGCCACCACCCTTTGCATTCCTCAGATGCAAAGAGAAATATGCATCACCCAACAGAGTCGGAACGAGATTAAGAATAGAGAAGATCCTAATGGCGTTCACATCCACAAATCTGTCGATGTTGGGGAACAATACCAACCCATAGATGAGAAGCACAAATATGGCTTCAAAGGCATCCTCACTCATGGCCTTCCCATAAACGGTAGCTTGAGCAATGAGGAACTCAGAAGGGAGACCTTGAATTCCACCTTTGGTAGTCATATGAGCTTTAACCAAGGATTCATCTATGTGCAACATGTCTACGATCTCTCGAGAAGTAGGAATACTCTCCAAGCCACTGAACAGCACCTGATCCAGAATCGGAATACCCACAAAATGAGCATACTCCTTGAGGGTAGGCAATAACTGAAAGTCTGGAAAAGAGAAGCAGTGATACAGAGGATCATAGAACTGTGCCAAAGTATTCATCAACCCTTCATCAACCTGAGTAGTCAATAGAGGCAGAAGCTTCCCATAACGAGCTTTGAAACCCAAGGGATCTAATACATAGGATGTCAGATTCCTTAACTCTTTCAAGTCGGATTGTCTGAAGCTGTACTTATTTATATGCCTTTTTTGTCTTTCCATATCTGAAAATTTTGCAAATAAACCCCTTAAGTTCCTTGAAAATTTTCTTTTTATCTGATGATATGAATGCAGATGAATGCATGAATGCATGAATGCAACAATCACACTCAAGGATCAAGCAAAGCACACCAGACAAAGGTCATGGGAAAGCTCATAGCATCCTTAATATCAATCATCCATTTTGGTGGATTATGGTTTTCACCTTATCAACACCCAAGTTCCATTGATATTAACGATATATGAACCGGCTCAATCATCCTTAATATCAATCATCCATTTTGGTGGATTATGGTTTACACCTTATCAACACCCAAGTTCCATTGATATTAAGGATGTCTGAACGACTCAACCATGAATCACAGGTTTGTTGTGAGTCACGAGCATGGAGTCTCGGTTAAGAACCACCCAAAGGGAGTGTACTATGGTTTAAACCTGCCGAACATGTTCTACAAGAGGTTCCCATAGTCATCGTCCCATCTTTCGAATATTATCGGAGGAACGAATACTCGTATTCCAAAAATATTCTCAAGAGAGACTCTTATGAGTGTAGTATCGCGTAACAATCGCATCAAATCTGACATTTGAACGACTACCACACTACGTCCTAAAAATAGGCCAAGATGGGCTTGGTAAACTAAGGTCCTTGGCTTCTACGGCACACATTGAAAGAATAATGCCTAACCACAAATAACTTGTGTGACATTATTAATCCAACATGACCTCCACCAAGTGAATGGACTCGCAAGTTAACTTGCTAAGGAATAACTCCACACAAGTCGACGAGACTATGTCATTCTCCTATCATAAGGTGCACTCGAATTCGGGTATAGAACTCATCTCACAGAGATCACCAAAGCAAGCAAGCAATTGATATATCAAGAAAATCAATCATTACAAACAATACAGTAATCCCAAATTGTACCAAAAATATGTCATAAACAATATATCACAACAATTGTGAAAAGTAGGCAAACCCACTAGGAAGACTTTCGTCCCCAGCAGAGTCGCCACTTTTCTGTAGCGGTGTATTCGTCACTTTATGATTTATTGACTAAATCAAAAGCAAAGCATACAAAGATAGAGTCGCCACCGCACTTCTATTTATCCAAAGGAATGGCTAGAAAGCGAACAAAAGCCTAAGAAGTTTTACGCAAAGAAAACTAATAAAAGGTCAGAGATCTGGGTAAGGGGGTAATTATGTTGTGGGAAGGTGTTAGGCACCCACAACATCCTAGGTACTCCTAGGGAACCTCTTTTCACAACTTGTTGTATCATTATTTGTTTATGAAATATTTTTGTGCAAACATTGATTGTAGAGATGAGAGAAGAATATACAATTTTTATTATTTTTGTGTTTGGATGGATGAAACCCATTGCCTATGTACCTTTTCATGAAAGATAAGGATCAAAACACCGTAGTTCGGCTAACAGATTTCAAAAAGATGAGTGGATTGATTTTAAACAAAAGCCTTAAGGTCTTTCGTTATCAAAGGGAGAAAACTCAACCTAAATCAACAACAAGTCCACCATGTGAGAACAACTTCAACGTGCTAGTGAGGGGTTAACCCTATAATAAGCAGGGAAGTCTTACAATTCAATCACTAAGGACAAAAGGTGAGATTCACATCAACCACTAAGATAACTCAGATCTATGGCTAATGCATGAAAATTTGATAAAGAAGTGATCATTGGAATCACAAAAGACAATTGAGTGAGTGAAATTAACCAATTATGAGTATTCACAAAGATGGTCAAAGTATGCATTAAGTTCAATTCAGAAGAAGTATTATGAAAATGAAGTTTGAAAATCAAAGGCATAAGGCCTAGGTTTCTAGTTTGAAAATAGATGAAAATGTTTGCACAAAGTTTCTGGTTTGGGTTACAAATGCAAGTGGAGGTTGTAAGGAAACAAAAGGGTGAGGGTTAAGGGACAAAGCCATAGGCAGGATTGCTTTCTCAAAATCATAAAAATGATTCAAGTAAGTTCCTTTGGAATTAGGCAACACAAGGGAAAAAGCAGTAAAACATGTATCAGAGATAGCCAAAATAAATGGAAACCAGATGCCAATCAATGGACTTACACTAGACTCACAAAACAAAGATGGATACCAGATGCCAATCTATGGACTTACACTAGTCTCACAAAACAAAGAAAACAAATGCAATAAGCAAGAGGAAACAAGTTGCCAATATATGGTCTTACACTCGACTCCAAGGAAATGGAATGCCAATCAATGGTCTTAGTTTCAACTCCTACCAGATCACAGGAAACAAATGCCAATAGCTGGACTTACAATTGACTCCTCAATGTACAAAAAAAAATGTCACAAAGTATGAACAATGATCATGAAATAATATACAATTAATGTTCAAAGATGAAAACAATGCACAAAAGCACACACAAACAATTATGCACAGATGAACAAACAAGCACACACTATACAAAAACAAGGGGCTTCACACAAAGGTGGGCTTTAGTCAAGGGGTCATATCGACCTTGACAAACAAGCCAAATACTGGAATGGGTAGTCAGGCTCTTAACCTCTAACATTGAGAGTTAGGGTGAGCAGATGAAATGGGAGATGAGGGTTAGACCTCATAGCTCTTATCCCTGGCCTGGGAGAGCTTGAATCAAAGAATGTGTGAGAGTCCAGAATAAGGAACTCTATTCCACAATGACTGACTCTATGTACAAGATTTTGGGTTTTTGTTCAAAATGCGTCAACACACAGTGTGAGCAAGATGAAGGACTCAACTGAATAGCAGGGGATGGATTACACATCCCTTCTATCTTCCAATTGCCTCTTAAGAGGACTTAACCTGCTTGGCACAAATATAAACAAACAAAGACATGGCCTCTTAAGGAGGGCTTCAGACAGGTGCCTGCCAAAATAACATGACAGGTCTTCCAGACTACATGGAGAATAGGAATTTACCTAAATGGTATGCCAACCACGAGCAAAGCAAAGTTCAAATGAACTTAAAGCAACTTAGGTACCTGTGTAAACAACTAAACAATCAGTACAGTATTCAGACCAACAGACAACAGATCTTAACAGACAAACAAATCCAATATGTACAACATGTAAGCCATAAGGCAAACACTCAAGTGAATTATCATCAAAGCCTACAAAACAACCAAATGTTAGCAAACAACAACAAATAGTCAAGCTCAAATGATGAAGCAACATCAATCATGGAGATGAATGCTTGAACCTGAAATTCAAAACTCAAATGTGAGTACAAACCCCTAGGTCAAAGCCTAGGGTCAAAGGTGGAGAAAAAAATTCAAAACAGAAGCTAAAACTCAACATAATGCATGTTTATTCAATCATGAACATGTCCTAAAAAGGACCAAATCAAAAGCATTAAACAAAGCCATGTAATAAGCAAGAGAAGACAAAGACAAATTCAAGGCACTCAATTGATCATTAAGAATCAAAATTCTATATCAAAACAGAAATGACTCAAACAATTCTGGAAATTTTCATGAGCATACAACATGCCAAATGTAATCATCATACCAAAAATTGTAAACAGAAGATATCAAATGGTCTATCAATGAAAATGATCAAATAGGACATCCAATTATGTGACATGCATTGTCACACCATATTAACATGTACATAAGACAGGGATGGAACATGAGAAAAATATCAGACCAAGCCTCAAATGTCAATTATCATGTTAAGAACCATCACACAAAATTTCATGGCATTTGGATCAATATCAAGCATTTCACAATGAAAAGAACAAAGCAATGTCACAAAAGCACACATATTTACATAGTCTAACACAATTCAAAATCCAGCCAGGTACAATTCCAGAAATTTGCATCAAAAAATAGAAGACATTTCAAGGATCATGTAGCAAAAAACCAGGAATTATTTGGATCATTTTTCAATTTATTATGCATTTTTGAAGTTGGCAAAAAAAATATGAAATAAAATGGACATGACATATAATATTTGGAGGGAAAGGCAAAATGATTAATCAATTTGAAAATATGGCATGCGCTGGATCGAACCATGTTCAGATTCAAATGAGGCGCGCTGAATAAAAGAATTCCAAAATGACAGCGCCTGGAATGGAAGTGATGCTAGCCAAAAACGGTGCAGTTTCAATTAATGCGTGGCAGGCTGAGTCACGGTCAAGGTATATGTGGTGCCAGTCAAAGAGATATAGGTCAATCGTTATGCTGGCATGGCGCTCACGTGGAAGCTGAATGTGACCAAGCCCTAGCCACATAAGCATGAACCAGACGGCGGTTAAAGCAGCTGCGCACGGTGGAAAACACTGTCTTCCTCGCAAAGACGGTGATGAACAATACCAATGTCAAGAATTTGTTTCCAGAATTATATAAAACCTATACCGTTCGAAAGCTTATGCAATGGAGATTACAGATCAATCAAAATCTAATCCTAATTCATCATGAACAGAGAGAATCTAGCAAAAGAAGTTTGATGCACAAAACTTTATTCACACGTATCTCACTCAATAATGCACCAAATCATGTGAATTTTAGCTCAGATTCATCAGCACTCAAAGATCTACACTAACATGTTAATGAATTGAAGAATTATGAGATTCAAAAACTGAACCTCTTGAAGAGCAGTTCTTGAAAACGCACGATCCAAGGCCTGGCGAGCTGCAAATCCAATCCTATATTGATGTTATGAAGCTTGAGGTGTGAATTGAAGCTTGAAATTGCTCAGATCCAGCTCAGGTTTGAACTTCCATGTTTGTGTTCTTGAACTTGCACAACACGATTCTGGTCTAAATTTGATGATCCAAGGCTTGATCTATACTAAATCAACACCAGAGAACAAGAATATGGAAGAAAATTGCAAGGTTATGTGAAGAAAATTTGAATTATGATTGAGAGAAAATTTTGGAGGGAGATGAAAAACTAGATCTAGAAATGGTCCAAAAATGAAATTCTGTTATGATTTTGTATTTATATGAAGTCCTAATCACACTGAAAATGTTAATTAGCAATGATTAATTGGAATTAGCAAAAATAAGGTGTTTTGGCAAAATTGGAAAATTGGTGGTGCATGGAGTATTCTCACGTGAACAGTACCATGTACATGGTCAAAATCACTCAAAATCATTTCCTTAACACAAAGGCAATGGAAAATTGTTCATGTGATGCACCATTTTAAATTTTTAAAATTCCCTCCAAAATAGGCATGAATATGCAAATGATCATGTGATAAAATTTTATGCAATGTGATGAATGATTTGGAAAGTTCATGTTATGAGAAGAAAAATGCAAGAAGAGCCACTCAATTTGGAATTATGAGTCAAAAGTTATGGCCTTTTGAAGTTCCATGCACACTTGGAAATGATTGGATCATATCTCCTCAACCATTCATCAAATGCTCATGATCTTGGACTTTTTGGAAATGGGAGAGAGAGATCTTCAACTTTCATGTTGGACAAAAATTCATTTGAAGCTTCTTTGATGATGTAAGATTGAGTTGAAATTGGTCCAAAACCCTTCCATTTTTGGAAACTTGTAATTACAGGTCACCTTCCATTTTTGGAAACTTTTGTACTGGCTTCAAATTCTTCAATGTTGATGTTTAACATGATGAATAAGCATTGTTGGAACATGAATGGGATGAAGAAACTCAATTTCTCAATTCAAAAACCCACAGTTGACTTTCAGTTGACTGACATATGCCTTCAGATGACCTGAAAATGTTTTGATGAACTTGGGCCTCAATCACCTGGGGAATTAGTTCCAAAATGGACCTCTAGCTCATATAAGCTCAAAATAATGATCACATGATCCATATCTCAAAGGAAAACCTCATCTCTTGCACACAGGATTCACTTGAATTGCCTTGACCTGTTGACTGTTTAAGCTGCAAGACAAATGTTAGATGACATATTTTTTTGTACATTTTGGTTAGTGATTAAAAGAAAAGCAATGATATACAAATGCAAGCAATTCTTGGTGATCAAGAACCACTCTCAAAAAAAAGATCCCACCCACAGGGAAAGAAGCAAGGTGTCCAATGATCCTTGAGGCAATGCAATGTTATGATATGAGCCATGAGGGATCTTGGGGACAAAATTGGGGTCTTACAGTCATAAAATCGATGCAGTCTTCATCTTCATCGCCCTCGATCACAACAGCTAAGTGTTGTTCATTACCATGAATGAACCCTCCGCTACGGAAACTGGGTTGTATATCTTCAGCTCTAATTACAAATGAACCTCATTGGAAACCCAAACCGGCTCTGCTCTTGTTGTCGGCGACCTCTACCATTTGTCCCCACTGATCAGACTTACCATCTTTAATAATTCTCTGTGCATATTTGAATGAGGACATGGGTGCCCCAACTCTCTTTTCCTCAGCAATAGATAAGGCTTGGAACGGGGTTCCAACCTCATCCTCAGCTTCCACATAAGAGAAAGATGACAGGTGGCTTACCAACAAAGCCTTCTCCCCACCAACAATAACAAGCTTTCCATTTTTGACAAACTTCAATTTCTGGTGCAGAGTTGAAGTAACGGCTTATGCCTCATGTATCCATGGCCTTCCTATCAAACAGCTATAGGCCGAGTGGATATCCATTACTTGGAAAGTAATCTGGAAATCACTCGGACCTATCTTCACAGGAAGATCCACTTCACTGATCACAGTTTTGCGAGAACCATCAAATGCTTTGACGATCACGCCACTATACCTCATCGGAGCTCCTTGATACGATAATCTTGACAAGGTTGATTTCAGGAGTACGTTCAAAGAAGAACCAGTATCAACCAACACATTCGACAGAGCATCCTCCTTACAGTTCATTGAAATGTGCAACGCTAAATTGTGATTTCTACCCTCATCGGGGAGTTCTTCATCACAAAAGCTAAGATTGTTGCAGGAAGTGATTTTAGCCCCAATATGATCAAACTGATCCACCGTAACATCATGTTCCACATATGCTTGCTCTAACACCTTCTGCGGTGCTTCTATGTGTACTTCAGAATTCATAAGCAGAGACAACACTAAAATCTTGGAGGGGGTTTAGAGAAGCTGATCCACCATATTAAACTCGCTCTTCTTTATTAATGGAGTACCTCATCATCATCATCGTTAGGCTTCAAACCGATAGATTTACCAGACTGACACTTTGGAGAGCTAGTAGGATCTACTGCAGGCACATCAACCTTCTTATTAACAGATATGTCTTCCATATTCTTAGGGAACACCAGCCCAAAGACACAACCACTACGGGTCACCTTAGTAACATCAAATATACTCACAACAGAACTGGTCGTAGGTAAAGGAACCTCTTAACCATTCTCTAACATAGTCGCATTGTACTGATATGGGATAGCCTTATCGGATGCATACGGGACGGGGCCCGCTAACCGTATGACCAACGGTGATACTGATCTATTGCTGACATTGTTACTACTACTGCTATCAAATTGAATCACCACTCTCTCTAGTGTCTTGAATACTGACACTATTACATTTATATCGTCATCCACGTGACGGGACTAGAGAATCTGAATCATACCTTCGTCCATCAACCTCTGGATGTCTCTCTTCACAACCACGCAACCTCGGGGATTAACACCGCAAATTGCACTACCATCATGGTCATGCTCACAATCACTAACCAAACAGATATCCTTGTGGATCGTCACCAAGGACCTTCTAATGAAGCGTACATCAAATACCTTGAACTCCCCAGGACAGCCATCCACCATATTGATAGAAGGGTTACCATGAGCAGGTAGTGGATTAGCTTTGATATTTGGCGCACGGTCCTCAAAGGACACCATTCCACTCTTAACCAGCTTTTGGATTTCATACTTCAGGGGGTAGTAATTCTCAATATCATGACCGGGAGCTCCTTGGTGAAAGGCACAACGGAGTTCGAGTTTGTACCACCATGGAAGTGGTTCAGGAATCTGCAAAGGATTTCTAGGTTGCAAAAGGTTCTTGAGAACCAATGATGGATACAGTTCAGCATAAGTCATAGGAATCGGGTCAAAAGAGACCTTCTTCCTCTCAAATTTTTGTTGTTGTTGATCATTGTTGATATTGTTGTTATTGTAGGTGTTTGTTCGTTGTTGTGGTTGTTGTTGATGTTGTTGTTGATGTTGGTGTTGATTGATTGTTAGAAAATACCGGAATTACAGATGATACTTGATGATGATGTTGACGGGGTTGTTGACTTCTTCTTACATCAGGCCTAATCTTCCTCCCAACAGATACTGCATTAGTCTCGTTCTCTTTCTTCTTGGAAAACCCACTGCCATACTTCTTGATGTACGAAACTTCCTCCCTAGATAACCATCCCTCTCGTACACCTTCTTCTAGTCTCATCCCCATGTTTACCATCTCAGTAAAATCACTGGGGGCACTGGAAATCATGCGCTCATAGTAAAATGAGCTCAGGATCTTGAGGAAAATCTTAGTCATCTCCTTTTCTTCCAAAGGAGGGGTAATCTGAGTGGCAAGCTCTCTCCATCACTGAGCATATTCTTTAAACGTCTCCTTATCCTTCTGAGACAATAATCTTAACTCGTCCCTATCCAGCACCATATCCATATTATACTTGTACTGCTTCACGAAGGCTTCACCCAAATTGTTGAACATGCGAATACTCGCACTATCCAAACCCATGTACCACCTCAGAGCGGCACCAGTCAGACTTCCTTGGAAATAATGAATCAGTAATTGATCATTATCAGTTTGCGTCGACATCTTTCTAGCATACATGACGAGATGACTGAGCGGACAAGCATTCCCCTTATACTTTTCAAAGTCAGGGACTTTGAACTTAATCGGGATTTTAACATTTGGAACCAAGCAAAGTTCCGCAACACTCTTACCAAACAGATCTTTACCCCTCAAGCTCTTCAACTCCTTTCGCAGCTCAAGGAATTGGTCTTTCATTTCATCCATCTTCTCATAAACATCCGGACCCTCAGACGGCTCGGAATGATAGATGGTGTCTTCAACACGAGGCAAAATATACATAACTGGTGGTGGCACAGACATGACCGGGCTAGATGTCGGCATGGAAGAAAATGTGGGTGCAAAACCCTCGGGCACAAAGTTGTGCGGCATTCCCCACGGGAATCCGACTAGCAACCTTGGAAATGACAGTCCTCTGAGGAGGAGGAGTTGCAGGTGTTGGAGAAAATTGGCTCTCAGTAGCTAACACTGACTCTATCATGGCAGTCAGGCGGGTGATCTCGTCCTTCAAATCTCTGTGCTCTTGCTCTAGATGTTTCATGATTCTTGAGTGATTGGCGCGGGTATTATATTGATGAGTCGGCTTGGCTGAAGCACATAAGAAATACCAATAAGACATCTGGAAAAAGAGAAACCTGTATGCAAATGATGCATGAAATGCAATGCTTGATTATTTTTATTTTTCAAGGAACTTACTATATTATTTGCAAATATATATATAACAATTGTAACAACTTGATTGACCATAAAAAATATATTTTATTTATATAATTAGAAGGATTACACTGAGTACAATTTTAGAAACCAAAATACAAAATACATGAGAAAAGGAGACTAGTTATCCTAAGGATCCCTAACAACATCATCAGAAGATTTAACTGCAGGCGCGTACTTCCTTCGAATGTGTCGGATCTCGGACTCAAAAGAAGTCTTCATCTGAGCCTTCTTAAGGACAAGTTGATCAACAATCTTCTTCCAAGCAATGGAAGACTGAGACATACTAGAGGCAGATGAAACCTCTGGCTCTCTCTGTCTCTTTGTTACTCGGTCTTCAAGAAGCTCAATAAGTGCATCTTTGTCCTTAGACTCAAGCTGCAACTTCTCATGCTTTCTGCTCAAAGCATGGAACCGCTTTTCCCGCATATCCTTCTCTTGCTTCATCTTGGCGAGTGCGTTTTCCAACTCTTGTACATCTTGGTTAGGGGGAGTTAATGGCTCAACCACAACCATAGACATAGGTCTTCCAAAAGCATATGATATCTTCAATTCCAAAGCTCTCCTCTTCACCCGAAGAGTGTAAGCTTCCAAAGCTACACAGTTGCACAGACCAAGCTCGAATCTTCCTTTCCTATGCACATTATACCAAGCATGCACAATCTTCTGCTTCAAATGTTGGGGATCTTTACCCTTTTGATAGAAAAGACCTTCTAACAAAGTGTTATTAGGTTTGTCTCTCAAGGGGAACCCAAGTTAATGACGAGCCAAAGCAGGGTTGTAGTTAATTCCTCCTTGTGTACCAATGAGAGGCACATTAGAGAATTCACCACAACAATCAATAATCTCCAAGCTACTTAATGAATAATCATACTAAACTATATCATTATTAGTGAGAGACATAAGTCTTTGAGACCACCTTAGACATTATTTTTTCTCCACAAAAGCAGGCGTCTCAGGCAAGTGCGAAATAAACCACTTGTACAGAAGAGGAATGCAACAAACGATAGTTCCACCACCCTTAGAATTCCTTAGATACAAAGAGAAGTAAATATCACCCAACAAAGTAGGCACAAGATTCCCAATCGAGAAAATTCTAATGGCGTTAACATCAACAAAACCGTCAATGTTAGGGAACAAAGCTAATCCATAGATGAGCAACACAAAGATAGCTTCAAAAGCATCCACGCTACCGGCTTGAGCAAAGGCAGTAGCTTCCTTGATAAGGAACTCAGAAGTCAATCCAAACAATCCTCCTTTCTTCACCTAATGAGCCTCTATCTCAGACTTCTTCAAGTGAATAGCTTCAGCTATAACATGAGATCTGGGAATCTCCTCCAATCCACTAAAAGGCATTTTCTAGAAACATGTATTCCCAAGAGATGGGCGTACTCTTCCAACGTAGGCACAAAATGATAATCAGGAAAAATGAAGCAACGGTAGAGAGGGTCATAGAACTGAACCAACACGCTCAAGAGTCCTTCAACCACATCAGCAGACATAATAGACAGAAGCTTCCCATGACGTTGCTTGAAGTCCAAGGGATCTAATACAAAAGATGCTAGCTTCCTTAACTATTTCAAGTCGGGACATCTGAAACTGTACTTCATAGTGTTCCTTCGTCCACAATCCATGGTCTGAAAATATTTGCAAATAAGACCCCAGTTCCTTAAAATTTTCATGTGATGAATGATATGATGCGTATGAATGCATGAATGCAACAATCACAAATAAGAGATCACACACAAGGCAAACAAACAAAGGTCAAGGGATGAATCGAGTCATTGTCAAGATCAATCATCCATTTTGGTGGATTATGGCTTTCACCTTATCAACACCCAAGTTCCATTGATATTGAAAGGACTTGATTGGATCTACCAAGAATCAAGGGTTTATTGTGAGTCACGAGCATGGAGTCTGGGTAAGAACCATCCTAAAGGAGTGAACTAAGGATAAAAACTCGTAGATCATGTTCTAAAAAGTTCCCAGAGTCTTAATTCCATCTATCGGATATTACAGGTTTAGGATGACTGACTCATCAACCCATAATATTCTCAAGAGAAACTCGTCTGAGTGTAGTATCGCGTAACAACTATTATCAAGTCTACACTTGAACAATCTCCGCACTACGTCCTAAATAGGCCAAGAGGGGTTAAATGTTCTACGGTCCTCAGCTTCTCGGACCCCAAATCAGAGAAAATGATGCCTAACCACAAATAACTTGTATGACATCAATAGCTCCAAAAGATTCTCCACTGAGTACATGGGTCTCAAGCCAACTTGTTAAGGACTACTCCACACAAGTCGAACATGACTATACCATCCTCCTATCTTAATTGCACTCAAGTTCGGGTTAGAACTTATCTCACCACTCAGAGATCACCAAGCACAACAAGCAAATTATATCACACAAACAAATATACATACATCAAATATACAAATATATACACACAACAAAGTAGGCTAAACCCACAGGAGACTACTCCCCATCAGAGTCGCCACTTAATTTCTGTAGCGGTAAATTCATGGCCATCAAGCAATGGATAAGCTAGACGTCAATTAAACTAGAGTCGCCACCGCGCTTTTATTGTTTCCAAGGGAACATGGAAAAGTACGAACAAAACCCAAAAATAAGAAGTTTTCAAATCAAAACTAATAAAATGCCAGAGATTACATGTAAGGGGGTTGGTTACACAGAGGGAAGGTGTTAGCACCCAAAGTGTCCTAGGTACTCCTAGGGAGTCCTTTCTTGTGTGCATATGTGTTTTTGTACAAAATGATATTTACAATAAATAGAGTGGAGGGATGAGAAAAGAATTCATTAATTTATATTTTTATGTTTGACAAGACCTTCGGACTTGTGCCTACGTACCAACATAAAATGAGGGATCAAAACCTCATAGTTCATGGTATCAATTTCAAAGTGAATGAGTTGCTTTTAACAAAATTTTAAGTTTAACAAAGGAACAAAGGGCTAAAAAGGTTTGGATGAGTGTTAGTTCTTTTTGGCTTTTGAAATTTTAAGTCAAGTATAATTAAGTTCATTTACAAGTTTGATTAAGAAAAGAGTTTAAAAATGAAATGGCATAAGGCCAAAGTTTCTAATTTGCAATATGGTCCAAGTTTATAAATCACAAGCAAAGAAGATTTTAAGAGGAGGGAGAGATTTTTGAAATTAAAGAAGTGGGGAAGAGATGAAGAAATTAATCCTAAGCAAAAATTTAAAAGTTGAGAGTTGAAAAGATCTGACCAATGGGCTGCAATCCAATAGACAAGAATGTCATATAGAAACCCAAATTTCCCTTGGACTTTAGAATCAAGCAATATCAATACACAAATAGCAAGATGAAGAGCAAGGCATCAAATAAAGATAGCCACATCCAAGCTTAGCAACTCCATGATCTTCTCCATGATTCCCCATGTATAAGATGACTTCAGAGATAGGCATTAGACACAGGTTCAAAATAACAGCTTCAATATGATCATGTTGCAGATGAACTCAAATGGATCTTCAATAATTTTATCAGGTGAAAGTTCACTTTACAAGCACTTGGTTTCATGAAAGTTGGCATTGGACAAGTCCTTTTTCATAGGGAGTGTTGCCTAATTTTAAGTCCAATGTCTCAGATCAAACCCAACAGTCTACACAAAATGTTTTTAGGGTTTTTGTTCTTATTATGTACATTAAGGCCAAAAGACCACAAGCATAAACAAGTACATACAAACACAATATATTCACAAAGTATGGCTTAAGTTAGCAAAGTGAAAAGGACATTAAGTAAATAAATTGAATGGTATGAATAATGGCAAATGAATAAAGACTTGAAATTAAAGTGCATAAAAGTAAATGACTTGAAATTAAATGTTAATTGTTAGTTGTTTAGAAGTTAGTATTGCCTTTCCTTTTGTTTTGTTTAAGTCATTCTTTGGAGAACACTCAACCCACTTGTCACAAGCATGGATCCTTGAACCAAGACATCTTCCAAAGGAAGGAAAAAAGGCCAAGTTTCCACACAATACCATGAAAGAGGGGAGACTTACAATCTCACTTACTAAAATGATATTCCTTTTGTGTCACAAGTTTAGCGCTATGTTAAGCAATTGTAATTGGACTTATGTAGAAGTCACAACTATTTGAAGCCGAGCAATAGAATTTTGGTGTTAATGCATGTTAGAGACATAGTATAATGGACTATGCTCATGAAACATACCACACACAAAAAGAATATGCAAAAGTGTGGACCTAATCTCATCCATACTCATGTTGATTTTTCAATCAACTAGCCTTAGAATTTAGAGATATCATAGGTCCATGACATGAATGTAGAAAGAAGGGGAATGAGATGAAGAGGGAGGGGAAATGAATTCAACACAAATTGGTCAAAGGAGGACTTTTACCAAATTAAGATCATTCATTCATTTTGAGAGATGAAATTTACATTTCATCAATCCCCTAAATTCAATGATCTTAACTCAACAAAGTCAAATCAACCTTAAACAAGGCCCAACAACACAAGTTAAACTCAACAAGTCAAAATAGAAGCTCAACAAAATTTATTTGGCATTTAAATAATTAAAATCGACTAAAATATGCATTAAATTAAATTATGATTTGTCAAATTCCTCAAACATCATCAAAACACCAAAGAAATGGCCATGAGATTTATCATAGGTCAAACAAGGTCAAATGACCATGGAGAAAAAATTTCATCATTTTTGGAAACTTACAACTATTTTTAAAAAATTAAAAATATTCACAAAATCAATTAAATCATGAAAAATATTAATAACGATCCAAAAAATAATTTTTATTTAGAAAATGAAAGAAGAAATTTTTTGAAATTTTTTGGTGAAACTCTCATATTTTTTGGATCAATATTAAAATTAATATGAATTAATGAAAATAAAACAAATAAAATGAAAATCAAATAATTAGAAAAAATGTGGACCACTTGATCTCCCTCATTAATTGAGGTGGTAGGTCAAGTATTCACAAGCGTGCAATCCACGATGGACTCTAGTCAGCGTGCTGTAAACTTTGTAATTCAAACCAACGCTTATGATTAAATCATTTCAAATGGATTGTGTGGCTCTGAACACGCTAACTCACCATCGGACCTACAACTCCAGTCTCCTTCTCAGGCGAGCCTCACCGGACAGGTTCAGTCATAACCATCACCAAAATTAAAAAGAAGGATATGATTTTAAAGTAAAAATGGCACTAAGCTCGAATCTAGCCTCAATTCATCCTAACTCTAAGTATATTAAGAGATACAAGGAGTTGAAACTTGAGGTGCACGATCTGAGTTGTTTTGATTTGACCTCAAAGCAACTCAATCTTGTTGCCAACATTGGTAGGACTTTAGACAACCAAGGATCCAAGAGAATTATGGAGAATTGAGTAAGAATCGAAGAGATGAAATTTTCTGAAAAATACCTTCAATGCAGGTCTGGATTCGATTGTTCTTGCTTTGGCTTGTGCTTGATCTTGCTCAGAATACTTGCAGAAGTATATTAGAATGATCAAAAGGTCTTGGATCCCTGGATATTTGAATCTCAAAACAGTGAGCTTCAAACTCAATTTCCAATGGAAATTCTCAGGTTTATCCTCTCAAATGGAAGGGTTTGGTGTTTGGGATCAAAGTTGGCGCCAAGGAGTCCCCATTTTTTATGCATAAGGTCTCTATTTATAGCTAATTCAAATGATATTTGCCCCCTTGAAGTGAACTTACAAATTTAGCAATGTGTGATGCATGGGTGCATGGGCGTGTATAGGCCCATGAGATCATATCATTTAATCCATAATTGAATGTACACAAGTCTGAGATAATGTTGGAATGCTAGGCAAATGTACATGGAAGTTTGAAGTTCAATCTTGCCAAATGATGATGCAATGTTCAAGGCATGCGCAACCCATTCAAATCTTATTCAAAATGGATGAAATTAGACTTTTTGGAAAGGTTAGATCAAGAGGAACGACTTTAATGTTGAACACTTTTCCATTTGAAGCTTGTATCATGATGAACTTTGAGGTGGAAATTTGGAAATTTAAACATATAAAAAAAAATCTAAGTGTCAAGCTATATGTTCATTTATTCCATCTTGGATAACTTTTTGTGTGAGCTTCAAATGAGAAAAGTTCCTTCATCAAAGTTGTAGATATATCAAAATCCTTCAAAATGGTCACACATTTGACCTAATTTGGATTTAATATTAAGGAGTTATGCATTTTTGTAGTTGAGCAAAATCACTTGTTCAATGATATTGGTCCAAAATGACCTATAATGTATCCTCATATCACATGCTCGTAAAAGTTGAATTAGCTCTTCCTCAAAGAATCAAAGTTAAAGTAGACACCTTGAATTTGATTGTGCAACTTTGAATTCTTTCATCTGGTCAACCACCAGCAACCAACTTGCTAGCTTGCAATTATCTTGACTTTGGGGACTCATTGGAGATCATATATGCATAAGATGATGTAATTTGAATTATCCCTTGAAATATTTTATCAATTGTTGAAGAAGCTTGTTGAAGAAGTTACACAAGATACCCAGATGAATTAGGGTTTCCAAGGCAAACCAATTCCAAACTCTTGATGAATTCTTGATAAAAATAACATGTGGAGATCATGGGGATCCATATATGATAACTAGAGCCATTTGATCATTCTTAATTGAGCTCTTAGCAATGAGGGTCTTAAACCCTAGATATGAACTTGATAGATCAAAGATGAGCATGTGCCCTACCTACAAAAGAGTTAGATATATACAAAGGCATATTTTTGGTATTTTGGTTAGTAAAAATGATAAAATATAAAGTATGATACAATCAAATGGTGTTTGGTGATCTCTCCCAATGCAAACCCAATGAGTGAGGGGTAAGGAGGATACCAAGATGTGATCCCAATGCCAATGCATATGATGATAGAGCATGAGGGATCTTATGGTCAAAATTGGGGTCTTACAAATATTTTGTATTTTTTCATTGATTACAACATTGGCTATCATCCATCGTAGGATCGGAATCCCAATACTTTGCTTCGATTGAAGATGATTGGATCGATCTTCGGCCGTATGAGATCTACCTTATAGCGAGATCTACATTTATCCCTAACTTTTGCCTGGACATTTTCTATATTTTTTTCGTCCACTTGGATGCTCATTTTTTCCTAAGTCTCCCTTTCGTTTTTTCGACTTAGCGAGTTGTATATATTTTTTATTTGGTCCCTAACTTTTGAATGGACAATTCATTTTTTGGTCCATCGAGATAACCATTTTTGCCTAGATTGAACTTGTGAAGGTCAATCTAGCGAGCTTTTATTATCATTTCTTTTTAGGCATACTATTTTTTGACTATGTCCGCATTTACTGGCGATGGCAAATCTTCCCCATCCATTATTGTGAGGATTAGGGCTCCACATGAGAATGCATTCTTAATGACGAAAGGTCATTCATAGTTGGGAGCCATTTACCCCGGGGGTCCGAGTGAATAATATAATACCTTTTGAGTACGAGTTCTCCTGAGCAGTATTCACGAGGAAGAACTTTCTTATCAAAAGCTTATTTGAGGCGTATTTGGTACAACTGAGCGTGGCATACAGACGTCAAACGCTTCACTTCAATCAGATTCAACTGATCATACCAAGATTGAACCCATTCAACTTCATCAAGGTCAGCCTCCATGATAACCCTGAGTGAAGGAATCTCAACTTCAATTGGCAAAACAACCTCGATCCCATACACTAATGAGTACAAAGTTGCCCAAGTGGATGTACGAACCGAGGTCCTGTAACCGTGCATAGCAAAGGGTATTATCAAATGACAATCCTTATATGTTTTGACCATTCTTTGGATGATTCTTTTGATATTCTTATTAGCTTCTTCTACGATACCATTCATCTTAGGCCGGTATGATGAAGAGTTATGGTTCTCAATCTTAAAGTTTTCACACAACTCCTTCATCATCTTGTTGTTGAGATTACTGGCATTATAAGTGATGATCTTTCTAGGAATTCTATAGCGGCAGATTATCTCTTTCTTAATAAATCGATTAACCACTTGTCGAGTGACATTGGCATATGAAGTAGCTTCAATCCACTTGGTAAAGTAATCAATAGCAACTAGGATGAATCAATGACCGTTGGAATCTTTTGGCTATATCATCCCAATCATATCAATACCTCACATAGAGAAGGGCCATGGAGACATCAGGATGTTCAACGGAGTTGGTGGCACAAAGATTTTGTCACTGTATATTTGACATTTGTGGCATCTTTTAACAAAGTTGTAACAATTAACCTCGATTGTTGTCCAGTAATACCCATCCCAAAGTATCTTCTTAGCCATGGCAGAACCTTTCGCATGTATACCCTTGCAACCTTCATGTATGGACTTTATGATCATGCTAGCTTCGTGTCTATCCACACATCTGAGCAGCACAAAATCATAATTCCTCTTGTATAATACATCATTATTTAAGAAAAACTTGGAAGACAGTCTTCTCAAAGCTTTCTTATCAGTAATAGATATACCCTCGGAATATTGTTGTTTCTCTAGAAATATCTTCATTTCATAGAACTAGGGCTTATCATCAAGATCTGCCTCGATTGCTAGATAATGTGTTGGTTCATCCAAGTGGTCAATATGGATAACTAGTGATTCATTCTTCTATTTGACTTTAAACATGGATGCCAACGTAGCTAGAGCGTCTACTAATTGATTTTCTTCCCTAAGAATATGATGAAAAGATATTTCATCAAAGTAGGGCATCCAATTTATAATATGCTCTTTATAAGGTATCAACTTGCTATCCTGAGTTTCCCAATCACATTTTACCTAACTGATTACCAGAGATGAATACCCATATACCTCAAGAATCTTGAGCCTCAAGTCACTGGCCGCCTCAATACCATAGATACATGCCTCATATTCTACCATATTGTTGGTGCAGCCAAAGCATAATCTAGTAGTAAATGGAAGGTGGAAGCTGGTTGGAGAAGTAATAACAGCGCCTACTACATGACCACGAGCATTGGAAGCACCGTCGAACACGAGCGTCCATCACGATCCTGGTTAAGAACATTCCTCGGGGCCTGGAGTAGCTAAATCTCTGATAAACATGATGTCTTCATCTCGAAAGTCAAACCTCAATGGTTGATAACCCTCCACAGGTAAATGAGCAAGGTAGTCATACATAATACTCCCCTTTATTGATTTCTGAGTCACATACTGGATATCATAATTGATTAACAACATTTGCCACCGAGAAGTTCTACCAGTCGAAGCAGACTTTTCAAATATGTACTTTATAAGATCCATTTTGGATATCAATAAAGTGGTATGGAAATCCATGTATTGTCTCAGGCGTCGAGCATCCCAAGCCAAAGCATACCAAGTCTTCTCTAAAAGTGAGTATCTGGTCTCACATTCAGTGCACTTCTTGCTGATATAATATATTGCATTTTATTTCTTGCTTGTGTCATCATGTTGACCCAAAACGTAACCCATTGATTAATCAAGCACCATGAGGTACATAATAAGAGGCCTACCAAGAACCAGTGGTATAAGGATTGGTGGTTCTTACAAATACTTCTTTATTTTGTCAAATACCACTTGACAATCATTATTCCACACAATCGATTGATTCTTCCTCAACAATTTGAAGATTGGTTCACAGGTAGCTGTTAGATTTGATATGAATCTGGAAATATAGTTAAGTCGACCAAGGAAACTTCATACTTCTTTTTCTGTTCGGGGAGGTGGCATATCTTGGATGGCTCGAACTTTGTCGAGATCAACCTCAATACCTTTCTGGCTGACTATGAAACCCAATAGTTTACGAGATCGGACCCCAAAAGTGCACTTTACTAGATTCAAACGCAACTTGAACTTCCGGTGCCTGACAAACAACTTTCTTAGGTGTTCCAAGTGATCATCCTCAGTTCTAGAATTGGCAATCATTTCGTCCACGTAAACCTCAATCTCTTCATGGATCATATCATGAAAGAAGGTTACTATGGCGCGTTGATATGTTGCCCTTGCATTCTTCAAGCCGGGCAACATTACTTTATAGCAGTATCTTCCCTAAGGCATGATAAAATTTATCTTCTCCATATCATCAGGCGACATCTTTATCTGATTATACCCTGAGAAACCATCCATGAAGGAAAAGATGGAAATTGAGTTGTATTATCAACCAAAACATCAATATGAGGCAAAGGGAAATCATCCTTTGGACTCGCTTTATTGAGGTCTCGGTAATCTACACACATTCTGACTTTGCCATATTTCTTCGGAACTGGAACGATATTAGCAACCAACTGTGGATATTTAGAAATAGCTAAAAATCCAGCATCAAACTGCCTTTTAACCTCTTCTCTGATCTTGAGCGCCATGTCGGGTCTGGTCCTTTTGAGTTTCTGCTTGACTAGGGGACATTCATCTTTGAGTGGTAAGTGATTCTCAAGAATGTTGGTGTCCAACCTTGGCATATCTTGATACGACCAAGCGAAGACGCCAACATATTCATGCAGTAACTTAACCAACTCAGAGTGTACATGTTCGGCAAGAGATGCCCCAATCTTTACTTCTCTTTTATCAGTTTCAGAATCCAAGTTGATAACATCCCCTAGTTCTATGTATGGCTGAATCTCTTTTTCTTCGTGCTCAAGGAGCCTTGCTAGCTTAGTTGGTAATTCATAATCTTCCTCACTGTCATCTTCAGCTTGGTTAATTGGAAATCTAGAATTACAACCAATTCTTGCCATGTTGTTATCGATGGTTTTATTTGCTATGCATGTTTTGAGCTTATTTTTAGTATGCTTTTAATAAAGTGGAAAAAGAAAAAGAAACTTTTGCCATTTCATTTTTTGGTGAAAAAGTTAAATAACTGAAAGAAAGGGAACAAAAATTTTGAATGCAAAAAGTAATTTCTTTATTTAATCACATAATACTTTTAAACATGGAGGCCCTTATAAGCTATCCTCTTGTCTCGGGCGAAGATAAGGGATTAAGAAAACTAAATGAATTACGTTTTCTCTGAATATAATATAGGAATCACGAAAGTCGTCCAGTTGGTGAGCTTGAATCCAGGAGGACATCTGCGTACAAAACTGGGAGTCTCATGTTTGCTGCCACTAGATTCTCCAATAACTGCCACGGTGTGATTTCCTTGGAAACCCGCACTGATGAACTTGATAGGATTAAATGTCTTCTTCCTAGGACTTACTTTTCAAGCTGATGGACGATATCCAATACCGAATATGATGTGCTTCTCTATCACATTGACTACTTGACCCCAACCAGCTAACGAACCTTTCTCCAGAGTTTGCTTGATGCTTCTGACTGAAGATAGTATCGTTGCAGACGACTAATTGAGATTAGAAGTAGCTGAGCTGACATCTTCAAATTCTAAACAGTGGAGTGGAATTTCAATGACCCCTTCATCTGTATCAACATATCTGAATGAAGAAATCTCACTAACCAATAGATCCTCTTCACCACAATTTATAACCAGCTCGTCAGTGATCAGGAATTTCAACCTTTTGTGCAAAGTAGAAGTGACAGCCCCAACAATATGAATCCAAGGTTAACCCAACAAACAATTGTAGGTTAGATTGATGTCCATGACTTGGAAGGTGATAGTGAACTGATGATGTCCTACATAGATTGGTAGATCCACCTCGCCAATAACCTGCCTTCTAGAGCCATCAAAATCTCTAACAATTATTACATTGGTCCTCATCTCGGGCCCCTTAAATTGTTACTAGCTCAATGTAGCTTTCCACATCACATTAAACGAGGAACCAGTATCAAAAAGAACTCGAGATAGTATGGAGTATATACACATGACTGAAATATGCAATGCCTTATTGTGGGCATTTCCCCCAGGAGGTAATTCTACTTCATTAAATCCTATATACCTGCTAGTGGTGATATTTTCAACCATGTCGTCAAATTGATCGAACATGATATCATGCATCACGTGAGCAATATTCAGGACCTTCAACAATGCCTTTCAGTGAGCCTCACAACTCAAGAGTAAAGACAATATGGAGATTTTGGAGGGAGTTTGACCCAACTGATCAACAATTTTGAAGTCACTCTTCTTGATCAATTTGAGGAATTCCTGGCCTTCCTCAACATAAATGCTTTTCTTGTGACATTCAACCTACTCATATTCATTTATCATCCATTTACCTTTGGAAGTTTCAGATTCTGCAGCTTTATCGGGAATAACTTTATTACAACTGGAACAATCGTCACGATCAGAGTGGCGGGTATATATGCCCATGCCTGCGGAGGAGGAGTAGGAAGGACCTTCTCTTTAGGAGGGATGACTATGGGTGATGAAGACACCCTAGGAGTGTATTTTGGAGCGAATATAGGACCACTGCAAGTCATGACTCCCGTTCTAGTTATGTTAACAATCTCAGTATCAGTATCAGGAACTTGAATTTGTTTTCCACCCACATACGCAGTCATTTCATACCTCAAAGGCACCGCCTTGGTGTTTTGATATGGGAATAGAATAGGAACACGGATATGGATATGATTAATCCTCTTGGGAGAATTGTACCAACCTTTGATTCATCAAATTATGTACACAACCCTTCAAGATGTCACAACAATCATGATCAGATTTGCACACAATACAACCGTCATGAATACCATCTAGAAACCCATGTTGTTCAAGCTGCCTCAAAATTACGGACATCAGAGTTTTCACATCATCAACCCTCTTAACAGATTCTGCAGTATCTTCCTCAATCACTACACTCAATGTTGGCCCATCATGCTTTGGTTGAAGGTTGTCTTTATATTAGGTTTTTCTTCTGAAAAGGACAAGACCTTCTAGTTAATCAACTCTTGAATTTTATTTTTGAGAGACCAACAATCCTCTATGAATGTCCTATATACCCGGCATGAAAAACGCATGAGGCATTAGGGTTATGCTGTGGATGATATGGAGGAATAGCCGATGGGATTTCTTTTCATACAATGGCCTCCACATGGATCAGATACAACAGTAGTTCAACATATCGTAGTAGAATCTTGTCATATTGGAGATGTCTACCATAGTTGTTCATGTAATTCTGGCCTTGACCTTGACCCATATTATCACGAACATTTTGTTGAGTCTAAGCAGGCTGAGCCGGTGCGGGCTGTTGATTACGAGTCTGTGGTTGATACTGGAAATGAGGTTGTTTATACAGGGCGACATCAACATATGGATACAAATAATACAACATAGGAGCCATAGGAACCTGATACTGAGGATGGACACTTGTCATCATAACACTTGTCTCACCTTCCTTCTTCTTTGTAAATCTCCCATGTGGTTTCTTGTTTACAGTTGGCTGAGCAACAATACCTATAATTTTTCCTGATTTAACCTCATTCTCAATTCTTTCACCGATGGTCACAATATTTGCAAAGTTGGATGAGGCGCTACTAATCATCTTCTCAAAATATAACCCCTACTGGGTACCCAGAAAGATGTCAATCAATTCATTGTCAGACAAAGATGGCCTGACCCGGGAAGCCATTTCATGCCACCTCTGAGTATACTCTTCAAACGTTTCACTAGAAATCTGCGGTTGTTTCTACAATTGTAACCTAGTCAGTGCCATATCCAGATTATACTTATACTGCTTCAAGAATGCTTCAGATAAGTCTCTACAAGATCTGATTTTGATACGTTCCAAACTCGTGTACCAATCCAAGGAAGCCCTAGAAAGATTGTCTTGGAAACAATGAATCAGCAGGTCATCGTTATCAATATATGATGCCATCTTTCTGCAATACATCGTAACGTGACTTCGGGGACAGCTTAATCCCTTATACTTCAGCAAGTATGGTACTTTGAACTTCTGAGGAAGAACCACATTACCAAACATAGATCTCTTAAGTCCATGCCAAAGGATGAGAAACCTTCGATAACCTTTATTCTGTCATCTAACAGCAGGTAGTCCGCTGGCCTATCCGGACTAGCATGAGGAATGATGACCTGATTGGCTGGTCGAGAGGTATCTTGAGAAAACGCCTAAGTAGGCATAGATTAGGGAGCAAACATCATCTGCGACAGGTAAGAAAAACCATGAGGCACTATCATGGGAGTAACATTCATCATCTGAGGGAATTTCCCTCCAATTTATGCATTAGGGGCTTGAGGTACCCTAGCCTGCACCTACTAGAGTGCAAGGTTGGCAGGTGCATAAGGCACCATATGAACAAAAGTTTCCCCAGGATGGGAAAACTGAGCAGCTTGGTAATGATTCAGGTTCACAGGCTGAGCTGCTTAAGAAGGAATCTGAAAATTGAGGTATGGGCCTCGATATTCAGTATCGCCATCAGGAGTTTCAGTGGGAACCTGACCTTGGATGTTCTCGGGATTTGTAGGATCAACCGTCTGAGGAGTCTGAACCATGGGCACACCACACGGGAAAACAAAAAAATTCCCGGAAGTAGTAGGGGCGGTAAGAGCTTGATGAGGGATTAAAGCACCTCCATTAGAAAATTGTGAAGCAAAATTCAGGGGCATCCCCCCATGGGCAGGCAGCAACGAGCCTGTTGGAAGTAGATGGGAACATAGGTTGATTTACAACAGTTGGGACCACAGTCTCGACGGGGGGCTCAATAGTGGCTACAATATCAGCAACAGAGGTGGTCACCATATCATCATAGGTGACAGCAGTAGTAGCAGGGTTGGCAGAGGTAGCAGCCCTCTGAGTTTGGAGATATTCCAGAATGGTCTCCATATCACCTCAGAAGAGGTTCATCTTGCCTTGGAGTTAGGCCAAGGTTTCCTTAACAACAACATTCTTGGTTTCAAAATCAACAATGAGTCTAGTCTTGTTTGCACTGGTAAAGTAGCGGTGACGAGTCGTCGTAGCTGTTTGTGGAAAATTGATAGAGTAAGCATTTTGTTTTCTTGTTAGCAAAAATGCATGAATGCATGAATCTATAAATGTATACAAACAGAAAAGAATTTTTTTCGAGGGAGTCAGTATGTCAGTTTGCATATACAGTCATACAGTTAGTAGGAGTAAGACAACAAAAATATTTCAACAAAAATCTCTTTTATTCATTTGAGGAACAAACAATACAACTTATTACAACTCAAAATTATGTTCATCGAACTTCAAGAAGATCAACCTTGACTCTCTCAAATACAACTCTACACACTGATACGAAATGAAAAACAAACCAAGGAGTATTATAAGGAAATCTGTCAGCATATGCCCCTTTTAGCAATCCAGGAAGGTCCTCAAGTGCATGATCAACAAATTTGACCAAGCGTGCATGCCTGTTGTTCTAGTACTATGCATCCTTAACAAGGTTATACAATAGGGTGTGATTATGTCCGCTTAAAATATCATGTAGAAACGCCTCCATCTAATTCAGGAGGACCTGAAGGTGACGATTGTGAATCTCCCAATGAATGGCTTCTTCCTTCAGTTGATTACTATCTTCCAAACTCTTGTGTGCTTGACCTCTCAGTTCTTGAATCTCCTCAAAACATTTGTCAAGATCACTCTGGTGATGTGAAAGAGTGACTTCCAGCTTCTTGACACGACTTTGCTCTTCCTTCAACCCCTTATGACATTTCTCTAACTGGTCTTGTAGATTCTTGATCTGGTCTTGGTAATTGATCTCCATTTTGCATGTGCGGTATTTCGCTTCGACTAACTTCTTCTTCTTGGCTGCTAGGTTCTCATAAGTTCCCTTCAAAACCTTTCCTACCTTCCTTCTTTTATGATGTTCAATCTAAATATATGTGTTCTCTTTGATAACTCGCTCCCTCTTTTGACTAAGATTAAGCGGCAAAGTTTCCTTCTCCAATGTTATTTTTCCCATACTAGATCGGAGATCGGCATTCTCCTTCTCCAATGTCTTGATAGTCTCTTTGAGACGGTCTACTTTAGAAATAGTAGCAACATATGGCTCAATGGTCTTGAAACTCATGGAGGGTTCCCATGGGTACGACAACTTAATCGTCTTGACTCTTGACTTAACCCAAGATGAATATGATACTATCATAGTGCATGTTTTCTTGCCTAACTCCTTCTTCCTAATATGATGGATCTTACAACGGGCTCAACATACTTTCTTCACTATGTCAATATTCTCAACCCCTTAAGTTATAAGTAGTTCTTCTAGTTGTCGTACTTCAGGTTTTTCCTTCAATGGATACCCTAACTGAAAAAGTGAGAAAACGAGGTTGTAATTGATCAACCCCCCTTTAGTACTGATAAGAGGAACATTTTGAAAATCCCCACAACGAAAGATAGGTTCAACCCCAATATAATCATGGCTATACTAGGTAACACCTTTGCCGTTTGAGGACATCAACCTCTGCGACCATTTCAATGCCCCAAAATTATCAACAAACAATCCTCTCTTTGGAAAATGAGTCATGATCCACTTGTGAAATAGAGGAATGAAACAGTTAATAGTCCCACCCTTCTTCATATTTCTCCAATGGAGATAGAAGAAAGCATCATCTAGCAATGTGGGAACTGGATTCTAGGAGATAAAAATGGTGATGACGACTTTGTCAATGAACCCTTCAACACTCAGAAATAGCACTATACCATAGATAAGCAAGGCAAAGCTAGCATAAAAGGCATCCTAACTTCCACTGTTGGAAAATAAAGTGGCTTTCTCGAAAAAAAACTTGGACGAAATACCCTTGGCATTACCCTTGACTTGAAAGCTAGAATCAATCAAATCTTTCTTTATATGCAAGGCTTGTGCTATCACAGCAGAATCGAGGAAACTATCTTCGCTCGTGTAAGGAACCAAATCTTTAATCGGTAGATGAGTAAGTGGGAAAATTCTTCCAGCATGGGAGCTAGAAGAAAATCCTGGAATGTGAAACAATGCAAGGTAGGATCATAGAACTGTGCGAAAGTGAAGATCAACCCTGTATCTTCCCTAGTAGACATAAGCTCCAACAGATTACCATGTTCCTTTTTAAAGGCCATCCTATGGTCATCAAACAGGAAGTCACCAAGCTTCCTTAGTTCACCAACTTAGAGTCTCTTAGCCTATACTTCTCCATAACTGATTAGACAACTGCAACTGACAAACTGAGGGTTCCCTGAAACAAGCAAATGCAATAGACAAAATCAAACATTATGATGCAATGATGTTATATGATGTAATGATAACGAGATATCATATAATCAAAGTTATGGCGTATTCTGGATAAACTGCATATTTTATTTGTTGCAAGTTCAAAGGTCCGACGTATACACGAAAAACAAGTATGAAGGGTCTCGGTTTCCTGTAAAAACCCAATATCCCTCTCACAGGTGTGTACTATCCTCAAAGGGTGATCCTAAAAGGTTTCTACAGTCAATGAGCCATTTTGAGATACCATTACATTTGACGATTGACTCGTCAAAAAATGATTCTCCCAAAAGGATCTACTCTATGTGTGACGTCTCATGGCAACCATGATCCCAGAATAACTCCACGGAGGTCAAACATGATTGTAGTCATATTACCATCCTGTGTTTGTACTCAAGCTCGAGTATAAAGATTCTCTCTCATGTATCGTCACCCCAACTCAACAACAACATATACAGGTATCCAGAATAAGATAATATATAAATTCCAAATAAATGATAAATAATATAAAACGAGTAAACCATAAAGATAAACACCTATAACAAGCAGAAACAACCAAAGCTAGGCTCGACTCCTTTTAAAGACCAGGAAGTACTCCAAGTGGCAAAGTTTCACCATCAGAGTCACCAGCTGAAGCTAGCGAAAATATACCCGAATGCATTGCACGCTTGATCATACAACAGAGTCGCCACTGAACTTTATTTATTCCCAAAGGAAAGGGAAAACATCGATAAAACTCGGGGAAAGAGATATCTGGGTAAGGAAGTTGATTATGAAATGGGAAGGTATTGGCACCCCTAACATTTGTTGTACTCAAGGAGAATCGTTTTGATTGTTCTTTCTCAAATGGTTGTTATATCTAAAGGTTACTCACAAAAGAATAAAGGAAAATAATAGATAAAGTGCTCAGTAAGGATTGGTGCCCTCATGCCTATGTATCCTTATAGTGCAATAAGGAATTTAGAGCTTTGTAGTTCATAGAACTAGTGATGGGAGGTGAAAAGAAGTGTGATAAAAACTATGATTTGAACCAAAGGGTAGTATGATTTGAACTCCAAAAAGGGAAGAAATATGAATCCAAGAGTAAATCTGGTATGAACCAACAAGTGGGGGGCCTAAGGCACGGTATCACTGTATTGGAATAATCGAAAACAAAGGAATTAAGTGTTTGGTTTCACAGCACAAAAAACTCTTGGTTTATAAGTTGACACAAGATGAAGGTCAAAGAGATAGTGTATTTGGCTCAAAGGTAGGGTATATCATATGGATTGAATGAAGGTAGTGAATAGTGGTTTATGGATATGAATCGTGCCCTAAGGCAGAAGAAATAATAATTAGGAATGTGCTCACCAAGGATTCACATCCTTATGCCTACGTATTCTCACCGTGCAATGAGAAAATCAGAGCATTTGTAGTTCGTGGAACCATAAAAACCAATAAGGAAGAAAATATGTGTTTGTCTAAGCAACAAGGACTGACAAGACAAACACAACTAAAATGTTATGATTGAAGTGATGAAAAATAACTTGTACCAAAAGACAATGGTAGCATACAAAACCATAAATGCCAATGAACTTTGAACCAAAGGGTAAATAGACAAACCAACAAGTGAGGGGCCTAAGGCGTGGTATCACTGTATTGGAATGACCGGAAACAAGGAGAATTAAATGTCTGGAAATAAGCCAAATAACTCTTGATTCACAAGGTGAATGAGTATCCTAAAAGGGTGAGTATGGAACCCAAAGGAAAGTATTGATTGGTACAAGGAACAATATATTACTGTAGGGGAACAATCAATTTGAAACCAAAGAAGAATGGTATCTAGGACAAATGAAGGAATAAACTCTGAACCGAAGAGTAAAGGTAAAACAACAAGCGAGGGGCCTAAGGCATGGTATCACTATATTGTGATAACCAAAAACAAAGGATTAAATGTCTGGTTTCACAACAAAACAACTCTTGATTCACAAGGTGGACTCCGATTAAATCGTCCTAAAAGGATGTGCATGGAATCCAAGGGAAAATGATATTTGACCTTAAAAGATGGTACCGATTAATGAATGAAGAATGAAGGATTTAAAAATAAGATAGGATTAATAAATAGGGTAGCTCGCGGAGAATCTGAATCCTCCTACCTACGTATTCTCACTGTTCAATGAGAAAGTCATAGCTTTCGTAGTTCAGCCTACTAGGGCTGACAGCAAGATGATTGAGGCAAAATAAATGATTGATTAATAATGGAATATCAAGAGTTTTTTATAGTTATTCGATATGAATCACACTAAAGTCAATGAATGAGGAAGATTGCTTTGAATAGCTATGACATTCTCCCCATACGTAAAGTCACTCTAGACAAGGGTAGGAGAAACTCCATCTCATAATTCCTCATTACTTAAGGCTCATGGCATGTGATACTTATCATAATTGACAAGTTGTTGGAGAAGAATCCTTATTGCTTCTCCTTGAATTGATGTTTCTCTAGTGAAGAAGACTTGAAAATTTATTTGATTCTCATTGTATTAAAGTCTATGAATGAGGGAGAATGCTTTGAATAGCTCGGGCCTACACCCCGTACGCAAAGTCACTCTAGACAAGGGTAGGAGAAACTCCCTCTCATCATTCCTCATTACTTAAGGCTCGTGGCATACAATTTGAATCGTAGTTACCAAGTGTTAACCTTTGATGTATCTTGTATAATTCACTGCTTGATTTGACTGGGATGCCTTGCATGAAAGTATGGACTTGAAGCTTCGAGATCCACAACATTAGAATTAGTCTTATCAAGTGATCAGGGGACTTTTGATCACTTGACTAGACTGTGGGATTATACATGATCAAAGGATTTAGTTAATTAGAATTGCATTTGATCAACTTAAATCAGAGAGTTTGAATTGGTTTATGATTAACCTAATTTAAGGGTTAAGATTATTCACAAGTTATTCCTAAGGGAGCATGCCACAATTAAAGTCATACTAATCAGAGATTCCTTGAAAAACTTGATTAAACTAGCTAACATTCTAAGTCAAAAATTAGTCCTAAAGGATCACACATTTCTATGACTAAACTAGAATCTAATTAGGAACAAAATTTTAAATTCTAATTAAAATTCTAACTAGAATCTAAAAAATTGATTAAGTCCTAAAATCTATTTTAACCTAATTGTTTAGAAACTAAACTAAATTCTAAAAATCAAATAAAAACTAAATAATACTAATTTTAGTCTAATTACAATTCTAAGCTAAAATATAATTAATCCTAAATTCTATTAAATTTCTAAGAATCTAATTAAATCCTAAATTTTTTTATTAACCTAAGTAAACATGATTAACAAAAATAAATCTAATTAGTAGAATTAAAATGTAATGAACCCACACAAGTGTTGGGGGTGCAGTTCTGGAACTGGGTGTGTGTACATCAAAGAGGCTTTAGGCCCATAACTCCCTTATTGCAAACAAAACTTGGCCCAAAGCCTTTCCAATTAAGGGGGTGTATGGATCCGCTGGGGATGATGTTGTTGAAGGTTTTTTGGGCCCAACAAATGTTGTGACCCCCAAAAAAAACCTTGTCATTTCCTGAACCAAAAAAAGGTCCAATACACGCCTCTCTCACAATTGAATTTAAATGGCCTTCTGTTGCGCGCCCTCAATGCCCACCATCTATGAGTAAAATGGCTATCGTGGACCACTGTGCCGGAAATTGCTTCCGGCGGCGGTGACCACCAAAACACAAATCAGATACCTCATTAGGATCGTCTTCCCCTCCTCAAATCGAATCCATTTTCAATTTCAACCAAAATTATATCCATTATCAGAAATCAGATTAAATATCTCAATAACCCTAGAGGTTAAAACATGCATTACAAAGTGAGGTTTAGGATTCAAAGCCCTAACTATTAGAGCTTTGAGTCTCCCTAAGACAAGCTACAAAATGATAACATGGTTGTAATGAGAGGGTGAGGATGGACCTACCTCCGAAGTTGAGGATCTTTCTGGCGAAATGTTGAATCAGAGATGACGAAGTAAGTGCGAGAAAATCACTTGATTGATAGGTACGATCTTGGCTGTTGGTTCTAGATGTTGGCAGCAATTTTGGTAAAACCAAGAGTGTTCACAAGATGTTACATGTGATGTCTTAACATAAGATATCGTGTACCTTCTGGAAGTTTAAAACATAATTATGCAGGATTCTTTCAGGATGTCATACCCGAGGTCATAACATCTGATATCATATACCTGCTGAATGTTTAAAATATAATTATGCAGGATTGTTCCAGGATGTCAGACCCGATGTCATGACATCTGTATACAGAACATTAAGTCTGAATGTTATGTATAATGTGATTGTGCTTTTAATGGCAATCTGTGTATGATTGATGAGTTAATTGAACATGCTATCAATCAGTAATTACAACGTAATTAACTTATTTTCCAAAGAGATCTAATCAACTGTCATGAGAAGATTTAAAAGGAAAATAGTTTTAGGGTTTTATGATGTCTAAGCCCAGCAAATTGCTTCTATAAAAGGGACATGGAAAACCTGATTTGATACACAAGAAATACAGAGCGAAATATTGAGAGAGAATAAGGGTTTAAGTCTTGTGTGGTCGTGTGACTTGTAAGCCATTCAATTCCTCCATAGATGATTGAATTGGTCTGATTTTTGAGTTGTAATTTGTCACTCTAAGCTTTTAAGCATGAGTGTGTGTCTACTTGATTGAAGATTCTAAGTAAGATCAAGTGTGTGTCTTTGAAGAGTGTCTTCTTTTCATAGTAATTCTTATTTAATATCACAGGTGTGATTGAGGGGGAGTGAGTGAGATCTCATATCTAAGAGTTCTTAGGTAGAAGTCACACGGGTAGAAATTAGGTGAAAAAGATTGTAACTTGTGTTGTTTACTGAGAGTCTTTGAACTGATTCTATTTTAGTGGATTTCCTTCCTGGCTTGGTAGCCCCCAGACGTAGGTGAGTTGCACCAAACTGGGTTAACAATTGCTTGTGTCTCTTGCATTATTGTTCTCTATCTTTGATCCTGTCGGTATTATTCAGATATTAGTGTCATGAAATTACCTTCGACATCTCATATCTGATACCATAATTTCAATTGGTATCAGAGCAGGCATCCTGCTCTGGTTCTGGGTGAGATCTAGGGACGATACTTTCTGGTACTATGGAGAGAGATGGAGGATCTGTTCACATGCCCCCTATTTTGGATGGATCTAACTATGACTACTAGAAACCTCGAATGGTAGCCTTCCTAAAATCTCTGGATAATAAGGCTTGGAAGGCTGTGTTAATAGGTTGGGAACATCCATTAGTTATTAAGGATAGAGAAGCTATAACTGATAAGAAGCCTGAAGAACAATGGTCCAAGGAGGAGGATAATCTAGCCCTTGAAAATTCTAAAGCATTGAATGCTATATTCAATGGAGTAGACAAGAATATCTTTAGATTGGTAAATAACTGTGAGGTGGCTAAAGATGCTTGGGACATTCTCAAAACTACTCATGAAGGCACCTTTATAGTGAATATGTTTAGATTGCAGCTGGTCACTACCAAGTTTGAAAATTTAAGGATGAAAGAAGATGAAAATATTCATGAATTTCATATGAATATCCTTGAAATTGCTAATGCCTCAGGAGCTCTGGGAGAAAAGATGTCAGATGAAAAATTAGTAAGGAAAATACTCAGGTCACTCCCTAAGAGATTTGCTATGAAGGTGACAGCCATAGAAGAGTCTCAAGACATCTCAAATATGAGAGTTGATGAGCTAATGGGATCCCTCCAAACATTTGAGATGGGAATGTGTGATAGATCTGAAAAGAAAGCCAAAAGCATAGCCTTCATGTCAAACACTGAAGGGGAAGAGGAGGAAGGTGGTCAAGATATTGATGAAGATCTAGCAAATGATGTAGCAATGCTGGGAAGACAGTTCAACAGACTTATGAAAAAGATGAATGTAAGGTCTAAGGCCAATGTCAAGAACATCGCATCTGACATCAGTAAATCCAACAATATTAGAAGAAGAACAAGGTCAGATGAAAAGCCCAAAGAAGGAAAAGGAGTTCAGTGCCATGAATGTGATGGGTATGGTCACATTAGAACTGAATGTGGGACCTACCTCAAGAAACAGAAGAGGAGTCTTGCTGCCATCTGGTCTGATGAAAGTGAAACAGAAGAGGCTGCAAATCTTATGATTGCCCTGAATTGGAGATGGGGCTCTGATGAAGATTCAAGTGATGATGAAGTAACCTTTTAAGAGTTGGCCACTACCTACAGAGAGTTGTGTCACAGAAGTGTAGAGGTGTGTAGACAAGTTGAGAGCCAGAAGAAAGTGATAGCACAGCTGGAGAATGAGAAGGCAGAACATGTGGAAACCATCTCCAAGTTGAAGACTGAAGTTGTACTCTTGAATTCTAAACTGGTTGAGATGACCAAGTATGTAAGAATGCTAAATAATGGATCTGACACCTTAGACAAGATTCTCCAGACTGGTCAAATAACAGGAGACAAATCAGGCATTGGGTTCAATGAATCTAAGGCTGAGTGCAATTACACTGGTGGCAAACCTAAATCCCAACCTAAGTGTAGCCATATTGATAGCAGACCTGCGATGTCACATCACATGTCACAACATCATAAAGGAAGACAGCAGAAAGGGAAACACCAAAAATGGAGATGTCATTACTGTGGAAAGTTTGGCCACATAAAACCTTTCTGCTATAAGCTGTATGGTTACCCTCAGCCTGCTCATTATCAACTTAGACCCAAACATCACAGACCTGTCAATAAAAAGCAATGGGTTCCTAGGACTAATGTTACAAGTTTTATAGCTCACACTTCCTTCAGAGTTTCAGCCAAAGAAGATTGGTACTTTGACAGTGGGTGCTCCAGACACATGACTGGAAACAAAAACCTGCTAATTGGCCTTCATCCTCATGCCACAAGTTATGTAACCTTTGGTGATGGAGCAAAGGGTGAAATCAAGGGGATTGGTAAGCTTGATTTCCCTGGAGTTCCTGACCTTGACAATGTCCTACTTGTTAAGCGATTGACTGCAAATCTAATAAGCATCAGTCAACTGTGTGACCAAGGTCTAAATGTAAACTTCACTAGAACTGAATGTCTGATTACTAACAAAGAAAATGAAGTAATCATGAAAGGAGTTAGTTCTAAAGACAATTGTTACATGTGGAGTCCTCAAGAAACTATCTATTCTTTAATGTGTATTTTAGCCAAAGAAGAAGAAGTGAAGATATGGCATCAAAGATTGGGCCATCTGCATCTTAAAGGTATGAAGATGATTATATTTATTGAAGCTGTTAGAGGAATTCCCAACTTGAAGATTGATGAAGGAAAAGTCTGTGGAGAATGTCAGATTGGGAAACAGACAAGGATGTCACACCAGAAGCTCAAACATGACACCACTTCCAAAGTTCTGGAACTCCTCCATATGGATTTGATGGGACCCATGCAGGTTGAAAGCCTTGGTGGGAAGAAGTATGCATATGTAGTAGTGGATGACTTCTCCAGATACACCTGGATCAATTTTAATAAGAGATAAATCTGATATTTTTGAAGTCTTCAAAGATCTTTGTCTAAAACTTCAAAGAGAAAAGGAATATCCAGTTATCAAGATTAGAAGTGATCATGGGAAGGAATTTGAGAACAACAAGTTTGCTGAATTCTGTTCTTCATAAGGAATTCATCATGAGTTCTCATCTCCCATTACTCCCCAACAAAATGGTGTGGTGGAAAGGAAGAATAGAATCCTTCGAGAATCAGCCAGAGCTATGATTCATGCTAAGAAATTTCCTTACCATTTTTGGGATGAAGCCATGAACACAGCCTGCTATGTTCACAACAGAGTGACATTGAAGAAAGGGACTCTTACAACTTTATATGAAGTCTGGAAAGGAAGAATACCTACAGTCAAATACTTCCATGTATTTGGTAGCAAATGTTATATCTTGACTGATCGTGAACAAAGAAGGAAGATGGATCCCAAAAGTGATGAGGGAATATTTCTAGGCTACTCAACAAATAGCAGAGCATATAGAGTCTTTAATACCAGAACTAAAGTAATGATGGAATCTATTTATGTTGTGTTTGATAACCAATAGACTGATGTCACAGACGATGTTGAGACATCTCTGAATGATCCCCCAGCTGAGTTCTCAGACAAAAATAAGGAGAGTGAACCTCCTCAAGATGATCCTGAAGATGACAAAATCAACAAGGGACCCTCCATCAGAGTTCAGAAGGATCATCCCAAAGATCTCATTATAGGAGATCCAAATAAAGGGGTCACAACTAGATCAAGAGAAGTGATCTCACATGGCTGCTTTGTGTCCAAGATTGAACCTAGGAATGTCAAGGAAGCCTTGACTGATGAGTTCTGGATCAATGTCATGCAGGAGGAGTTAGGTCAATTCAAGAGGAATGAAGTATGGGAACTGGTTCCTAGATCTGAAGGAGTAAATGTCATAGGTACAAAGTGGGTGTATAAGAATAAATCTGATGAACAAGGGGTGGTTACTAAAAACAAAGCAAGATTAGTAACACAAGGATATACTCAGGTTGAAGGAGTGGATTTTGATGAAACATTTTCTCCTGTAGCTCGCCTTGAGTCTATTAGACTATTGCTTGGAGTGGCATGTATTCTGAAATTCAAACTGTTCCAAATGGATGTAAAAAGTGCCTTCTTGAATGGCTACTTAAATGAGGAAGTATATGTTGAACAGCCTAAAGGATTCACAAATCCAAATCTCCCAAAGCATGTGTACAGATTAAAGAAAGCACTCTATGGGTTGAAGCAAGCTCCTAGGGCTTGGTATGAGAGACTCACGGTGTTCCTCACTAACAATGGATACAGGAAAGGAGGTATTGACAAAACCTTATTTGTGAAGAATGAAGGAGGAAAACTCATGGTGGCACAAATATATGTGGATGATATTGTGTTTGGTGGGATGTCGGATCAGATGGTTGAACATTTTGTTAGACAAATGCAGTCTGAGTTTGAGATGAGCCTTGTTGGAGAGCTGACCTACTTTCTTGGGCTACAAGTCAAGCAGATGGAAGATTCTATCTTTCTATCTCAAAGAAAATATGCCAAGAACATTGTTAAGAAGTTTGGCATGGAGAATGCAAGTCATAAAAGGACACCCGCTCCTACACATGTGAAAGTCTCCAAAGATGAAAATGGTGTTAGTGTAGATCAAAGTCTATACAGAATCATGATAGGAAGTCTGCTATATCTCACAGCAAGCAGACCTGACATTGTATTTGATGTAGGTGTTTGTGCTAGATATCAAGCTGAACCAAAAGTCAGTCACATAAACCAAGTAAAGAGAATACTAAAATATGTCAATGGCACCAGCGACTATGGGATGTTATATACTCATGGATTTGGATCTATGCTGACTGGTTACTGTGATGCTGACTGGGCTGGAAGTGCTGATGATAGGAAAAGCACATCAGGAGGATGTTTCTTCTTGGGGAACAATTTGATATCATGGTTTAGCAAGAAACAAAATTGTGTGTCCCTATCCACTGCTGAAGATGAATACATAGCAGCTGGGAGTAGTTGTTCTCAACTGGTTTGGATGAAACAAATGTTGATTGAATACAATGTCACACAAGATGTCATGACATTGTACTGTGACAACCTGAGTGCTATAAATATTTCCAAAAATCCTATTCAGCACAGCAGGACAAAGCACATTGATATTCGTCATCACTTCATTAGAGAACTTGTAGAAGAGAAAATCATAGCACTGGAGCATGTTACTACTGAAATGCAATTAGCTGACATATTTACAAAAGCTTTGGATGCTAATTAGTTTGAATGTTTAAGAGGGAAATTGGGGATTTGTATTCATGAGAATTTATAGCAATTAAAGTGGAGTGGAAAAGGTAATAAAAATATTGTGTACCCACTTAAAAGAAAGTGCCTCATTTATGGTAAATCATTACCTAGTATTGGAACTAGTGTCTATACCATCTTCACACGCTACCTCAACACAACCACTTCCATCTTCATCCAACTGCTCAGACCATCTCTTCTAGGGCAGCAAAACTTTTCTCAAAAGTTCAACAAAATGTCACAACATCCCTCATCCTCTGGTTCAAAACCCACTCACAAAGCAAGGACTCCCTCCATGGAGTTTCTGGATGAAGACATTTTGGAGGTTATTCCTCTTTTTGTAATCCCAGGCGACGCCCCTGGTCCTTCTTCCACGACAGGAAACAATCAAGGTAACTTTTCTGATAACCCTTCACCTAAGGATGACATGCACTATACAGATCGTGTCATTAGGAACATGGTAACTAGGATCCTAAATGAAGTACATTCAGTCAAGGGTGTTTCGACCCCTCCGTCTAGAAGGGACCCCTCACCTGAGGTGGAACCTCAAATTGAGAAAGATGATGATTCATCTAGATCAGAGAAAGACATTGCTACTGAGGGACTATGCTCTCTAGGTAAAACCTTGCCTAGTAAGAAACCAGTAGATGTTTCTCATGAAACTGCTGAGAAGGTTATTGATTTGGAGGAAGAGAGTTCAGAAGAGGAAGATGACACCTTGGTTCATCATTTGAAACCAAGTGTTGCAAAGAAAATGAAGACCAGGAAAGGGAAGACTGTGGCTGAGATGTTGACAGCTAGAACTAGGAAGAAGACTGTTGTTGTAGGACCTTCTAAATCATGGAGTAAAGTAGAGGTCAAGAAGAGGAAGGTCAGAGAAAACTCTGATTCTGAAGATGATGTTGAAGACGATGTCCCAGACATCTCTCATGCTAAAAGGCAAACTGTTAAAAAGTCTCCAGCTAAGGTTGCAGCTGTGCATTTGGACAACATTTCCTTTCATTTGGAAGATGGTGCAGCCAAATGGAAATTTGTTATACAGAGGAGAGTTGCTCTAGAGAGGGAACTAGGGAAAGATGTTGTAGAAGTGAAGGAGGTTATGGAATTAATCAAGACTGCTGGTTTGATGAAAACAGTTAATGCTTTGCCCCAATGTTTTGAAGGTTTAGTGAAGGAGTTTGTGGTTAATATCCCTGAGGATATTTCTGACAAGAATAACAAAGAATTCTGCAAGGTGTTTGTGAGAGGAAGGTGTGTAAGGTTCTCCTCAACTATAATCAATAAGTTCGTAGGAAGAGGAACTGAAGGAGGTGTTGAGTTAGAAGCCACAGACAATGAAGTCTGTAGGACAATCATTGTTGGTCAAGTCAAGGAATGGCCAAGCAAGAAGCATCTATCAACTGGTAAATTAACTGTAAAGTATGCTATCTTGCATAAGATAGGTTCAGCCAACTGGGTGCCAACCAACCATATCTCAACAATATCTAATACTCTTGGAAGGATTATATATGCTATTGGAACAAGGCTCAACTTTGATTTTGGAAGGTTCATGTTTGAACAAATTGTTAGACATGCCTCCACTAATGCAGTAAAGCTGCCAATTGCCTTTCCCTCGATCATTTGTGGAATTATTTTAAGCCAACGACCTGGTATTCTAAACACAAGTGATATTCCCAGTAGAAGGAAGCCTCCATTGTCCATTCATTACAAGTTATTTGAAGGCAGTCATGTCAATGACATTGTCATCACATCTGCAAGGAAGGAGCCAGCCTCAGAAGGAGGACTGATTGCTCAATTAAAAGAAACCTGTAAGGAGTTGGAAACTGGGATTAGGGTTTCCAAGGCTAGGAAAGAGGCTTTACAGGTTCTCATTAGTAGCTTGGAGCAGGAAGAGATGGATAAGGTTGGTGAAGCCAAGGAGTCAAATGCTCATACCTCAAGTGAGAGGTGTAATGCTCAAGATCAATCTAGTGGCAGTTCTGAATCTGAAGGTGAAGAAGATGCTACCTCCTCAGACTAAGTTGTGATGTTGATGGTCCCCCTGTTAATGCTATGTGTTCTGGATGCTGTTTTGGATGCTTGGATGATTTGTTGTTTTTCTGTTTAATGTTTGTAACTTTTGGCAGTCCTTTTTTATGCCATGATGTAATATTTGGGCTCTTTATGAGTTCCCCGGATTTCTGATTATCTCAGTTATTGCAGCTGTGTATAATTATGGTTATGTTGTTGGTGTAAGCCCTAGAGGCCAGTACTTTTGGTACTTGTATCGAATTGTTTATTAATAATAAAAGGCTTTTTCTTTATTATGTTTGTTTAATAAAGTCCCTGGAATAGATAGTCCATTTAATGTATCAAGTGTGACTTAATCATGAGATCACATTAAACATAAGGACACTATTCTTAAAGTATCCGTAGTCGAGCTTTATTGTGAAGTGGGATAACATTAAAGCATGAAGACTATTATGTTTATAGACTGATGATCACATATCATGGATCATGGATAAGGAGTTATCAAGTCTCAAACATAGGTATGAATATTAAGAGTAATATTTATACTGGATTGACCCACTATGAGAATACTATATAAAATGTTATGAAAAGTGTCATAAGTTATTCTCATGGTGATAATGGTGTATACCACCCTTCGACCTGAAACCACTATGGACCCTAGATGTAGAGTTGAGTGCCTTATTGCTGATCAAACGTTGTCCGTAACTGGATGACCATAAAGACAGTTGATGGATACTCCACGAAGCATGCTAAGGGACATGAGTGACCTAGATGGAATTTGCCCATCCTACATAACAGGATAAATGTCTATGGGCCCAATATTGAACTGGACAAGGATGACACGGTCTATGCCTTGTGTTCAATATAGACATAAGGGCAAAAGGGTAATTATACACATAATTATTATCACAGAAGGATTTGTCAGATCACATGACATTTTCGTGTCTTGGGTAGTAGTGATGTGTTTCTAGATACCGCTCACTATTTATTATGTTAAATACGTGATTTAAAATAATTGCCAATGCCGCGAAAACCTATAGGGTCACACACAAAGGACGAATTGATGAGAGATAAAGTAATTAAGGAATACTGTAATGTACGGTGCCCTTAAGTGAATTATAGAACATCGTAAGGTACGGTGTACTTAAGTAGAATACTAAATATGGTAAGGTACCACGCGCTTAAGTGATTTTGGCATATTATAAGATATGGGCCATATACACTTGAGTGGGCTTTTTAGCTTGAAGCCCACACAAGTGGTTCTATAAATAGAACCCTTGTGTAGAAGCATTGTTACACTTGTAATTTCGTTTCTCTCTCTCTCTCTCTCTCTCTCTCTCACTCAAAGCCTTCATTCGTAGCAGCTAGCACTGAGATTGAAGGAATCCGTTCGTGTGGACTGAGTAGAGGCGTTGTCATCGTTCAACGTTCGTGATCGCCGCAAGAGGTAACGATTCTATCACTGATCATGCCCATTCGTAAGGATCATTAAAGGAGAAATTTTAAATTCCGTTGCGTTTTGGATCGCCATTCTCCTTCATATGTACCACCTGACATTTATGTTTAACATTTCATATGTTATAACATCCTTTGTGACATTCTCTGCTGGACGATTGACATTTATTTTGTCTAATTGGTCACTTTGGTCTATTTTGACTAAAAAGGGGGAGAAGTTAATATGTGGAGAGATGCAGTTATTATGTGTTGATGTAGCTAGCTAGGCTAAACAGATAATAGCTGATGATGTGGAACAGAATGATGTTCTATGATATTATGTTCTGTGATGTTGAAGGAGATGTCTGATGTTGAACAGAAGAATGTTCTGTGTTGTACATGTGGTTGTACAGGTGATGTTAAAGGAGATGTCATAATGTGATTTGTATGTTACAGATGTTGAAGAAGATGTCAGAAGGAAATACTAATTGTTACAGGTGCTGTTGTCTGTAGGAGAACAGACTTAGGGGGAGAAGAAGTACCCATGTGCATTTGTGTATTACTAGTTGCTATTATAGCTAGTAATTGTGTTTGCTTCTACTGCTGCTTAAACTACTGTAATGCTGTTTAACTGCTGATATGTTTTTTTCTTGTGAACAAAATAGACTGATATATGTTTTAGCCAAAATTTGCCAAAGGGGGAGTTTGTTGGTTCTAGGTGTTGGCAGTAATTTTGGCAAAACCAAGAGTGTTCACAAGATGTTACATGTGATGTCTTAACATAAGATATCTTGTACCTGCTGGAAGTTTAAAACATAATTATGCAGGATTGTTTCAGGATGTCATATTCGATGTCATGACATCTGATATCATGTACCTGTTGGATGTTTAAAATATAATTATGCAGGATTGTTCCAGGATGTCAGACCCGATGTCATGACATCTGTATACAGAACATTCAGTCTGAATGTTATGTATAATGTGATTGCGCTTTTAATGGCAATCTGTGTATGATTGATGAGTTAATTGAACATGCTATCAATCAGTAATTACAACGTGATTAACTTATTTTCCAAAGAGATCTAATCAACTGTCATGAGAAGATTTAAAAGGAAAATAGTTTTAGGATTTTATGATGTCCAAGCCTAGCAAAATGCTTCTATAAAAGGGACACGGAAAACCTGATTTGATACACAAGAAATACAGAGCGAAATATTGAGAGAGAATAAGGGTTTAAGTCTTGTGTGGTCGTGTGACTTGTAAGCCATTCAATTCATCCATAGATGATTGAATTTGTCTGATTTTTGAGTTGTAATTTGTCACTCTAAGCTTTTAAGCATGAGTGTATGTCTACTTGATTGAAGCTGCTAAGTAAGATCAAGTGTGTGTCTTTGAAGAGTGTCTTCTTTTCATAGTAATTCTTGTTTAATATCACATGTGTGATTGAGGGGGAGTGAATGTGATCTCATATCTAAGAGTTCTTAGGTAGAAGTCACACGGGTAGAGATTAGGTGAAAAAGATTGTAACTTGTGTTGTTTACTGAGAGTCTTTGAACTGATTCTATTTTAGTGGATTTCCTTCCTGGCTTGGTAGCCCCCAGACGTAGGTGAGTTGCACCGAACTGGGTTAACAATTGCTTGTATCTCTTGCATTATTGTTCTCTATCTTTGATCATGTCGGTATTATTCAGATATTAGTGACGTGACATTACCTTCGACATCTCATATCTGATACCAGAATTTCATTGGCTCTCTTTCACTGTCCACTTCTTCTTCTACTCTCACTTCTTCTTCTTTTAAACTTCTGCTATGATGTGATTAAAATGAGCTTGATGAGAGGCTAAGCTCACTCTTCTTGAAGCTTCAATGGAGTTCTGAGGAGAGCTCTGAGTGAGAGAGGGAGAGAGGTGTGATTGAGAAAAAACAGAGTGAGAGTAAAACCTGAGATTTGTGATTGTGATGTGTAATATTCAATGATTGGAAATGGTGAACTCTTATAGGGCATTTGGTTGTAACAAAATGGGGGAAAGTTAGGTCAGTTTGTTAGAAGCTAGGGCAAGTTTATTGTTCAGTTGAATTCTTTTATGAGGCTAGTTGTTAGTTGAATTAGCTTAGGTTAGCTTCAGACGGAATTTAGACTAGGTTAGTTATGGATGGATTCAGTTAGTGTTTGGTTTGTTAGTTGTAGCCAATTCCATTATGCTTTGCTAAGGTTCAATTAATGAAGAGGTTAAGTTAGTGTATTAAGAAGTTAGGGAAATCAATTAGTAGGTTAGTGATTAGTGTCTAAGATAGTTATGTGAATTAGTTAAGTTCAGTTAAGAGAAACAAAAAAAAGTGAATTAATCTTTTGTTGAACTACTAGTTGCTGAATTGATGTTAGTGTAATTGCTAATATGATGCTCTAAATGTTATGGAGTTTGAGTCATGTTAAGGAGTTTGGTATTGTCATGAGATTTGATCATTGAAATTATTTGTTGACATATGATTTTGTGTTGAGTTTGATTGCACTTGGACTGTCCATGATATGCTTGTTATGCAATGTTTGTTTTGCACTAATTGAAATGGCTTGAAAGGTGATGGTCATTTTAGTCAACTTAGATGAAAATGAATTCAATTAGCACCAAAACTATGAAAAATGCAGATTTAATGAATGGATCGAAATTGGGTTGTTTTGGATGTAAAATGAATGCATTGTCATAAAACTTGAATGGTTTTGTACATGAGTCCATTAAAACCAACGGATGACTGTCAAGGGGCTGCTAATGTACCAATGAACTAAATTGTTATTGCACTTCTCCGTTAATGGATTGGTCTGCTTGTTCTATTATGCCATGTTGCCATTTGAAGTAAATATTAATGTTAAGCTGTAACTTATGGCCTTGATATTTGTTTGATGCTTAGCCCGATTTAGGAACACATTGGCATGTTGACTGTTGCAAGCTTGTTGGTTGTGAAGTGATGACCATGATGTAGGGTTGTGCTTGTGTAGAATCAGCAAGTGTTGACTGCTACAATATAGGGAATGCTCAAGTCCTTATGCAGGTCAGGTATGTGTATAATAATAGGAATTGGTTAGGCTGCACATGGCTTAAAGTATCATGGCTTGTGTGGTAGTGGAAACTCAAGGTATTGTGGTTTTGGTTACTAAGCTTGCATTGTTACATGGTATGCATCCTTATTTCATTTTCAATTTGGTGAATCATGAGTAAATTTCTTATTGTTTTAGATGACATGATGAACTTGGTATGTTTTTGTAGGTATGATCATAGTTTCACAAGTTCCAAAACATGGCAATTTTCACACATAAATGAGGTTTCTCATTCATGAAATCAATGACCATGGAATGCAAGGATGATGAATATGTAATGGTTTTTAGGGGATGAAAAATATGTTAGTTGACTTTGGTCAACTGGTTGACCAAAAAGTCAATAGTTAACCAAAAGTCATTTTTTTAAAAACTTGTATTTTTGTATTTTCTTTTGTAAATGATGTAAATGCCAATTTGTATGAATGAATGGGCATTGATTTGAATAAAATGTTTTTTATGATGGAATGGAAACATGACTTATTTCAAAATGAAATTTTGCTTTCCATGTTTATGCTAAGGCCATAACTTACCATGAAACTTTTTAATGAATTCATGGATTAAGAATGAACATTAAAACACTCAAATGAAAGGATCATGACTATATGATGACATAATAGACCAATGAACTATGAATCAAGGACAATAGACTAGGCACCTATAACCAAAGCATTATGGACCAATGAATTCACCAAGAGTCTTATCAATGTGACAATGAAGCATAATGAAACTAATGAAATAAATGGACCAAGAATACCAAGGGGTATGAAGCAATGTAACAAAGGCTTGGATTAATGGATCTAGATGCACATGACATGGATGAAATCTTGGAGAAGGCTTTGAATGAGATGAACCCCCAAGTAGGTAGATCAAATTATCAACTTGTTTTATATGATTTCCATAAGCTAGAACAAACTTGATGATTGATGATACATACCATAATGATTAGAAGCCATCCTCTAATGAATTAGGGTTTGAAGAAACCCCGAGGTGAAAGGTCAAGCCAACAAGGCATAATAGAACCAAGGCCTCCTGATTAGGGTTTCAACATCACTTCTTTCATTCAAAGCCTTTGGATGAGATAGGAAGCTTTACAAGCAAGTCTTCAACACATATGAACCCCCAACTAGGGTTTAGAGGTCAGGATAAGACCCAAGGAACAATCATGAAGCCTTACCACCAAATCACCAGCAAATTAGGGTTTTAACCCCTTTGAAGAGTACCATGATGGGACCTTGTTGAACTCATGCCCCAAAGATCAAGCCAATAGTGTTTTACATCCCCTATGATCAGATGATTATCCAAACCAAACCTCTAGGGTTTCATCCATACCCAAAACCCTAGCTTTGCAAGCCAAGAACTTTGAATCCATGATGATTAACTACTAAGTATGGATGAATTCTTGATGTATATGAATGAACTATGAGCGCATGCAAATGATTCTCAAGTTAAGGGTTGAATGAAAAGGTGAAAATGGTAGGGAAAATTTGGGGTACAACACAAACCAGATAACTTAACCGAAATTAAATCAAACAAGATAAAAGAATAATGCATGAATACCTTACTAGATGGGGTATCTGTAGGTTGAGTACAAATCCATTGATTCTTTTCTCATCCCTCTCCTTCAAGTTTCTAGTTGCTATTGTAATGATCAAGTTTCTTTTGGATTATCTATTCAATGCTAAAGTGATAAACTTACAATATGAAAAAAACATAAACAACTAAAACTTATTTATTAAAGAAAATTGAGATCTTTACGGAAATTTTATGCTTGAGTAGCTACTTCCTCTTGATATGGTCTTGAATAGAAATAAAATAAATTCTGCAAAATAAAAACTAATTAAAAAAATTAATGGGTTGCCTCCCATCTAGCGCTTCTTTTCTGTCAATAGCTTGACACTCAATGCTCAAAACACATTAGGCGTAAGGTATACCCTCACGCCGGTGAAAACTCCTTTTTCATCCTCTTGTGAACTTCATTACCTTTCTCTTTCAATTTAAAACAAGTATCTAGATCCTCCACCTATGGTGTCCATTGATGATAATTAAACACCAGCTTCTCCTTATTAAACTTCAAAATCAACTCACCTGTCTCCACGTCTATTTTTGCCTTCTCGGTTGCTAATAATTAAGCACCACAGTCTACAGGGAAGGTCAAACCATCAACATGAACTAGCATATCTTGTACAATACCTAGTGGATGAGTCACAAATGAATCATCCAAAGTGGGTGTCATGTTGCTTGGCATGATCTCTCATATCTCCAATTCCTTAAATTTGCTTAGCGGCATGAAATTGATGCTCGATCTTAAGTCATACAAAGCATGTGATATTTTCATCCCCCCAATGGTGCAAGGGATGTTGAACTCCCCTAGATCATTCATCTTTGGTGTAACTTCTGACGATTATATTGTCTCCTCATTTTCTGCCATGTTGACCTTTTCTTGTTTCAAATTTTGTTTTCCACGTTTCATAAATACTTATATAAACTTAGAAAAATTGGGAGTTAGTTCTAAAGTTTCATGAAAAGAGAGACTTACTTGAAGTTGTTTTAACATATTTTTAAATTTTTCAAAAATTCCTGCCTCATCCTCTTGTACCAGTTTCTTCTTAATGATGAGATCTGGTAGTTTTATGTAATCAGATAAAGGTGGGTTCCGTTTATTCAGAATTTAATCCTTTGTTCTCTTCCAAGGAGAATTTTTATCGATGATGTGATCAAGGGTGAATCCTCTTTCCTCTTCCTCACCTTGATTTCTACTATTTTCTCTTTCAATCACACCTTATTTTTCCTCAATTTGTTTCTCTTTAATCTTTTTAACTTCCTCCTTTCTAGTAACCACCCCAAAATCCATTTCCATAACCTTGCATGTTTCATTATTGGGATTATGAATAGTGTTACCACTGAATCCTCCACTTGATATTTGCAAAACAACTATTTGTCTTGATAATTGACCTATATGAGTCTCCAATATTTTGATTGATACATCATGGTTTCTGCTCAAAATTTCATGGTTCCTAGTTACCTGCTTAAAGCTACTTTCAGCATCCTTAATGAAATTCTGCTAAGTCTCTTCCAACTGTGACGACTTCCTTTAAAACGGAGCTTGTTAGCCTTGCTGCATCCCTTGATTGGTATTTTCCATCTGGTTATTGCTCCAACGAAAATTTGGGTGATCTTTCCAACCTAAATTGTATGTGTTGGAATACGAGTTGATCTTTCGAAAACCTGCAAATTGGACTTTTTCACTTGTCCGTTCCAACGAGCATCTTCCATTCGCATGTTCACCTCCATAGAAATCACACCTAAATGCTTGTACATGGCTTACGTTAGCTCTACCTAAGCTGCTTTTAGCTAGTTTTTTATTCAACAATTCAATTTGAGGTAAAAGAGCAGTATGAGTATTTAATAGGTAAAATATCTTTAGGTGTGCTAATAGTTTCAATTTTGACTGACCTCTCACGTTTTGAGCGGTACTCATTCATACACATCTTCTCAATGAGGTCTTTTACTTGTGGTTTTGTCATTTGGGGGAAAATACCTCCCGCAGAAGTATCCAACAACATGCGAGTTTGACTCTTGAGACCTTTCATGAAGTTTTACATCTGCTCCATATTATTCATGTTGTAATTTGGGAATCTGCGTAACAAAATTTTAAATCTTTACCAAGCGTCATAATGTGATTCAATTTCCTACTGCTCAAAATTAACAATATCTACTCGGCGCTCAGTAAATTGAGTAGGAATGAAAAATGTTTCAAGGATTTTAGCCTCCAATTCCTTCCAAGTTCGGATTGTTCCATTAGCAAGGAAAAGCAACCAATCTTTCGGCCTGCCAATCAATGAGAACCCAAACAACCTGAATTTAACCTGATCTTCAGTGGCATAAATAGGTTTGCACATTGAAGTTATCTCTTAATAGCATGCAAGATACACCCATGGGTCTCTAATCGCATTCCCATCGTACAGATTTTCTCTTAAACCTAAAAGTACAGAATTTTTAATATTGAAATTAGCAGGGCCTGCCAATACAAACCCCCTAGAAATATGTCCTTCATCAGTTTGTTTATAGTAGTCCCCCATAGTGAGAGGTTGTGCAGCTGCCATGACATCTTCTTCAGAGTCAGAAGAACTTTATAATTTCTCTTCTTCGGGTATTCCTTCGTCCAGAGTTTCTTTTCTAATTGCTTTCCTAAGAGCACGTACAATTCTTTTAATTTCTAGATCAAATGGAATTAATGGTGATCCTGAATTGCACATACACAAATAGACAATACCTCAGTAGTACTGTGATAAACAAGAAATTAAAACAAAAATTAATAATTAGAGAGACTAAAAATAAAAATAAAAATAAAAACAATTGCAAAAATGTCGCCTTGTTGAAAAATCAACAGTCCTCGACAATGGCATCAAAAACTTAATGACTTCTCGGAAACTGTATCGGTACTGTCAAAGTAATAAAAAGATCGAATCCACGAGGGTTGCCTCCAAGCAAAATAAAATGTGTGCAATTTGGAAAAAAGTAGTAAAAAAGGGGGATTTTCAAATTTCAGTGCGAAAACAGTCAGGTTATGTTCTAGAATCCCCTATTCCTCTCTTGTTCATGTTTGATGCCCTGTATGATATTATCTAATCACTATAACCACACGGAAAATTAACAAAACCGTTATATTCGATCCATCACGAAATAAATCACTAAACACTACCAGGAGCTTTCTATTCCTAGTCCACCAACGTAAGCAAGATTAGGCGATATATAGAACGTTAATTCTCTATGTCACTACTAGGGGTCTCTTATGTCTATTCAACCAGCGTAAGTACAATAATTTACCAAGGTCCAACACATTGACTAATGGTAAGTATTCCCTATGTGCCCAAAATCAAATTAAAAGGGTATCTCACATAAAAAGCATTACGAACAAGAAGCAATTGAATAAGATTATATCAATAGGTTCATACAGTGGTCAAATCAACATAGAATCCAATAATTAAGAAATAGGTTCATCATAACACAACCTAACATAGAAGAATTTAGTTACTCATAGTGTACCTAAAAATACATAATTGATAAAGAATGATAACATAAGAAGTTCCTTGAAGAGATGGCCTCGAATGGATTCAAATCTTCCAAAAATCAGAACTTGTGCTCTCTAATTCATGCTTCAATCTCTCAAAATCGTAACCCTTGTGAAAGTGCTTAAAAACCTCTTTTAAAGGCGTCAGAATGGACCAAAACGCGTCAAAAAGGCCTAAAAAAGTTACCATCGTGGACACGATACCTTGTATCGCACGCGCGATGCAGCTGTTAATGCCTATTGCATGTGCCATATTGCGCGATAGTGTATGTGATTATTTCCGAAGTTTCACTCTTTGTTGCTCCTTTTTCGCTCAAATTGTCACTATGTCCACGATTTGCATGCCTAGCTATTTTCCTTCATTCTTTGGTCATTCTTCCTCAAATTTGCTCGACTTTCACTTGTTTTTCTCTGATTCTTCAACTAAATATATGCAATGACGGATTGTCATCAGGCACCCAAGTGTTGCCAAATTATTCCCTCATGCACTTCTAAGAAGCATAAGCGGCCTTTTCCTCATCTCTTATGCACTTATGTTTAAAGTTCCCTTGATCATGGTGTATGAACTTACTACTCTCTTTACAAAAGCCATTTCATTCGGATCAGAAGGATGGACTATTTGCTTTATGTACGTTATGATGAGAGATATCCAAGAGGTTTGACTAGTACTGGTACCATCTATGACCATCACCGAATATCCCGGGGTTTTGATGCTCAGATTCTTCAGAGTCTCTTGGATGAAATAATGGTTGATCTTATAACCTCATGTGCTTTCCAGTCTAGAAATCATGTATGCCAGAGTACTTTCTTCTCACGAGACATGTGTGACCTCATATGCCTTGAACTTTTCCAACTTCTCTTTGACTAGCCTCAACTACCATTCAATAAAGGATCCTTGGCATGTGCTACCCCTTTGACTTAAGAAAAAACTATCTGAGAGTATGTCCTCAATTCAATGTTTTATGCCATCAAGGTGATCCCAACAATGTATTCTTCACATTCAACTTGGTTATTGGTGGCGAACAATTCGAATTGCTAGTAAAATTCAACCAAAGGGCCAACTTCATTTTCCAAAATTATGCCATTATTGCTCCGCCTATTAGATGATTCATTTGTGAATATCGTCCAAGTGTGAGCTAGCTCGGATGGGCTAAGAGTTATTTCTGATAGGATGTCTATGAACAACTAGGCTTTTAACACTTTTTATGATTCAAAAGACATATCAAACTCAGACAATTCAATGGACCATTTTATTATACGCCCGACCAAGTCTGATCGGTGGAGTACCTATTTTAAAAGCAATTCAGTTCGAAATACTATAGAATGTGCAAGGAAACCCCTTTAGAGCTTCCTTAACTAAATCACCAACACCAGCTCTTACTCTTCTATCTTTTGATAGCGTATTTTTAGTTTGGCTAAAGCCTTTGAAATTAAGTATACCGAGTTATGGTTGGAATCCGGATCCCTGATCAGAACGTCGCTAATAACTTCTTTGGACACATTAATGTACAGATAAATGACTTTGTTGGGGAGTTGATGAGTAAGCGCCTGTGGTGTAGCTAACATCTTTTTAAATGATATAAATGCTCTTTCACATTCCAATATCCATTCAAACTTCGATTCCTTCATCAATAACATTTAGAAAGGCAACACATGTTGGCCAGACTTTTAGGCAAACTTATTTAAAGCAATGAGCATCTCATTCAACTTTATGACTTCCTTCTTTGATGTCAGCGAATTCATTTGGATAAATGCTTCACATTTGTCTTGGTTGACCTCTATTCCTATTTATGTAAGGTAAAACCCCAAAAGAATTATAGGTTTTCACCTCAAATATGCATTTCTTAGGATTGAGCCTTAATTTGTATTGTCGAACCCTCTTGAATACTTGACTGATGTGTTGTCATGTGATTCTTCTTGAATGGACTTCACAATCATGTTGTTCATGTACACTTATAATGCCTTACTTATTTCCTCTCGAAAGACCTTTTTCATCATCCTTTGGTAGGCCGCACCCGCATTCTTCAACTCAAAGAGCATGTCATTGTATTGTTAATTGGCCTTCTTGGTCATGAATGTTGTTTTCCTTCTATCAATCCCGAACATGGGTATTTGGTTGTATTAAGAATATGCATCCATGAATGACAACAACTTATATCTGTATAAATTATCTACCTACTTGTCTATATTTGGCAGCATGTGTGAATCCTTCGGGAACACATAACTGAGGTTAATATAATCAACATACATCCTCCACTTCCCAGAGGCCTTCCTGACTAGTACAACATAGGAAATCCATTCAGTGTATTTTACTTAATATTTAAAGTTGGCATCTAACATTTCTTGAACCGTGCTAGGTGAGCATCATCCTTCTCCAGAGTCTGTCTTCTTCTTTATTGAGATACATGTTGAGCATTAGGATCGACGTTCAATTGGTGACATGAACATTTGGATTGATGGAGGGAATCTCATAGGGAGAGATAGAAAAGAGATCTACGTTTTCCCTAAGGCAATCAATTAGTGCATTTTTTACCTCAAAGGGAAGTTTGGCCATATTTCATTGATTGATCAAGATTTTCGTCAAGCTAGATGACTTCAAAGTCTCCATCTGGAACCGTTCTTATCTCATCTCTATGTACATCAATGTCAACCATATTAACTCCTCCCAAAGCCTCTTCAGGAACCATTGTGATGGCGAGGAGGTTTCTTAATATAGCATCACAGATATGTGTTGCTGTTTTTAAGTCGGCGGCAAGAAAAATCGATTTCCTGACATTATTTTGATATGTTACTTTAAGGTGGACAAGGGAAGCCATCACGTCCAATGTCTCTAGGAAAAATCTCCCAAGGATTTCGATGAAAACACTTTTACACATAACTACTAGGTAACAAAGGGTTACCTTCATTTCACCTTATCCTTCTTTGAGTGACATCGGTATCTTTGCTATCCTGCAGGGGAGATATACAAAATAATTTTATACGATAAGACTTCTATCATCACATGAATATAAATCTTGTTGATGGATTCCTATCTACATGAGTGTGTTGATGGACTCCTATCTAAATGATAGATTCCCATAGACAACAACATTCTTCCACAAAAGAACCAAATATGTGATTGACTGATGATAATGGACTACTCATGCGATGTTGCATACCTCTGATACAACAACATAGGGGTGGACCTGCAAGGTTAGCACTAACGCTCAAGTCAATTACAAAGTCCAAAGTGAGTGAAGTGAGAGTATGAGATCACAAAGTGTACCTTAAGGCTCGCATGTGTCATATGATGGATAATTTTTGAGAATTTATTAGGGCACCCTATATGTTACTTACGCACCATACAAAAATACAAAAGTCCCTTTCATATTCTGGAGATGCATCTCCGGATGCACCATACACCAACGCTATAGCGTACCAACTAAGTTCCACCCTAGATGAATACTAAAATAAAACCCGTTGATACGTCTCCAGAATTTTCAATAAATATGTTGATAGTTGATCAGTCCAGTGGACATTCTGGAGATGCATCTTTAAAAGTTTGGGGCGGGATTTTGAAATTTACTATCACCTTTGCATGCCAAATATTTTCGGAGATACACCTCAGCAATAACTTAATAAAATACAGAGTCTCATAATCACCCAACCATACTTGTTTTTCACTCAAAACCCTCACAAAAACCCTTCCATTCTCAATCCATATTTTTACTCCAAATCTTTAATCTTGTATTTTATCACATCAAAGGGAGCAAAATAAGTTTGAATTTCAAGTAAAGATAATTTATTTCAAACCTCATTTCTTAATCTAATCTTGTTTTTTGTCTGAAGAACTAGTGTTTCTTCCAGAAATGTATTTCTGGAACGAGTATGAACTTACCCGAAAATGCATTTCCGATATCAGTATGTGTTCATTTTTCAGCTTTGTTTACAACATTAATGCTTATTTACTATTCAGTGGTAATTGTTTTTATTAGATATGGTTGCACCCTAATGTTTTCCCCAAACAAGTTGTGTCTCCCACTATTAATGGTGTTTTTGTAAAGGCGGTACATATTGGCAACCAATTTTAAAATGAGCAAGAGTTTGAATCTCGTGATCACATGCTCCAATGGATTCGTACGGAGACCTCCAAACTAGGATTTGGTGTAGTTATCGGAAGGTCCGATAATGGTTTAAATAGAATATGTGTTTTCGTGATAATTATGTGCAAAAGAAGCGGGAAATGTAGGCCTCATATCCGAAATCTTAAACGAGACAACACCGGTTCAAGAAAATGTGAGTGTCCATTTAATGTGTGTGGTTACATGGTGGCAAACAATAACTGGAGATTTAATGTCATATGTTGTTTGCATAACCATTATTTGTGTGAAAAGTTAGCCAACCATCCAATCGTGTGTTGCCTCATGCCGAAAGATAAGGAATGTGTTGCTGACATTACATTGAATTTGGTTAAATCGACAAATATACATGGACTTTGAAACGTAAAAGACCAGAAAATATCTTAAATACCAAGCAAGTGTATAATATTCGATACCAAACTAACAAGACGCTTATGGGGATTAGAACTAAAATTCAATAACTATTGAAATTGTTAAATGATAAAATTTATGTGTCTAGGTACCAAACGTGCGAGAATGAAGTTATCGTTAGAGATATATTTTGAAATCATACTTATTCCATCAAGTTGTTCAACATGTTTCCTATTGTGCTTATACTTGATTCAACGTACAAGATCAATAAGTATAGACTTCCATTATTGGAGATGGTTGGTGTCACATATACTCAAAAGGCCTATCATGTCGGATTTGCATTTCTAGAGAGCGAAAAAGAGGAGAATGTTACTTGGGCCTTAGAGGTGTGTCGAGCAATGTTGAAGGACCAAGAAGAGATGCCTAAAATGATTGTTACCGACCGCGATACCGCCTTGATGAATTTGGTTGCAAAGGTATTTCCTACTTCTTATACTTTACTTTGTAGGTTTCACATAACAAAAAATGTGAGAAGTCGGGTTAAACTCATAATAAATATCACATTACTTTGTGGAAAAAATAATGGATGCATGGAATCGTATAGTAAAATCTTCCACTAAAGAATTATATGCTGATTCCATCATGCATTTCAGGAAAGCATATGAAAAATATCCTGATTTGTTGAAATATGTTGAAAGCACAATTCTTGACCAGGTGAAGCTGGAAATTGTTTAAGCTTGGATCGATCAGGTTAGACACCTTCTAAATATAACAACTAACTGATTTGAGTTTTCCCATGCTATATTGAAGAATTGGTTGGGAAATATTAAGGGTGCTTCGTGTAAAGATTGGGACTCTGTAAACCAAGTGATTCAGAAGCATCATAATGTGATACATACATCATTTGATCGGAGCATCACATTTTTAGAACATAGATTTAAAGACAACAATATTTATTCTCAGTTGGTCGGTAACATATCTTGAACGAGTTTGAATTATATTTTTCACGAAGCTAAATGAGCTAATAATGTAGGCTCCAATAGTGCAAAGTGTGGATGCACAATTATGAAAACATATGGTCTCCCATATGCTTGTGTCATTGCAAAAAAAAGGTGAAACTTGGTAGCTCGATAAAAATGGATGAGGTTTGCACTCATTGGAAGACTCATAGGTTTGGTAATGATGGTGTCATGAAAGACGGTAAATTGAATATCTCTATCTTGGCCGAATAGGAAGTGATACAAGAGAGATCTTTGAAATCTGATGACAACATGAAACTCCACATCAAAGAACAATTGAGGAAGATTCATTTTTCAGAAACCACCCTCTCAACCGTTAAAAAAAAATGTGCTCCGAAGAAGCTCAAGCCTACATCAAGTGACAATTCAACGGTGTGGTCTCTTTCATACTTTAAACACGTTGACAAAGTTTTTTCGGACTCACCAACTCCAAAATCTCAAAAAGTGTTCTCAAAAGAGCTTGCACTATCAAACCACCTCTTACGCGCCTTCACCAAAGATTTTGTTCATTGACGAGATGCCAGTTTTTATGCACAAATATATTGAGCGGAGTTTCAATGTTAAAGGGGATGGTAATTGCGGTTATCGAGTTGTTTCGGTTTTACTCGATAAAGGATAAGTTAGCATACACTTATCTATCATCAACTTATCCAAGAGTTGAGGGCTCATAAAGAATCATACAACGAATGTACAGAAAGAAAGAAAACTTCGATGAAGTTTATGAGTCTTTTGTTCATTGCCTTAATGGGCCGACACCAGAGGCAAAACGGACGCGCTTGTCTGAAATGGGTCACCTCATAGCATGTATGTATGATAAAGTGTATGTTGATCTTACATGATACAGTTTTTCAGAAACATTTTCCCATTGTGTACCGTCCCACCTCAAAATCCAAATGATCGTATTAGGTGTATTGGGTAGATTTCAAAATCATGACATTTCGTTCAAGTTGACTTGAAATAAGGATGCCCTATACCACTTACATCACCGGAGTGGACGACTCATTCAACAACAAAAGCCGAGACTTGGCCGAACCATTTTATATAAAGGATGCAAAAGTTTGATAAATTGAGCAACATTGAAAGAGAATCAAATGCACAAAAGTCAAAGGGGGTACCACCCATAAATTTAGCCGATGACAAATGTTTCTATTTGTTTTAATTTCCTGTCTAGCCGGACAAATAAGTGGATGTAATTATGTCTAAATATTAATGAAGAGTAATACATTCAATTTATTGATATTTTAATACATTTTTATCTTTCCCATTAGATTTGTTCATTTGTCAAAAAATATCTTCAATTAAGTTCTGTTTTCAAAGATTCTGTTTTCTGCCTGTTCAGGAGAGGTTCCAGAGATGCATCTCTGGAACAAGATAATAGAGTGTTAAATTGGAGATGTATCTCTGGGACCAACATGCTAGGTTTTGAATAGTCCACATTTGTCTACAACTTCTATATATTAAGGTGCTCTTGTTTTTTATTTCATAAAACGGAAAATGTATCAAATATCACAAATAAACATCATCAGGTATGTCGCAAATGTCTCCTTCTCCAGCGCGACACTCGAGCGAAATTTTAAGCTCAACGAGTACACCTCTCTTGCATATATGAAATACAAAATCCATAATCCCCTATCTTACAAAGATAATAGAAGAATTGTGAAGCTCGAATACCGTTCACCGTCGATTGACAACATGGGGAAGATTGAGTTCAACAACTTTTAGTTCAAGACAAATGTACATGTACAACTTTTAGTTCAAAATAAAAGTTTCGCTCGAGTTGGAAGCAACGATTTCAAGATCGGTCGAATATTGTGAAGATGTTGAAGCGTCCACCTAGATATTGAAGTGTAATGTTGCATTTTATGTTAAAATCATCTATGCAGTACTTATTTTATTTTATGAATGTTCGTTTTATTTTGTCAAGTTACAAATTGTTGGTTTCTGCTTCTGCTATTGGTGTGTAAACGTTACAGAAATGCATCTATAGACATATTTCAGAGATGCATCTCCGGTATTAAAAAAATTCAACCAATAGGACGTCACTCAGAATGGCCTATGATGAGTGTGTATTAAGTGCGTCCGGATATGCATCTCCGAAATCTGAGGGGCATTTTAGTATTTTTGCATGGTGCGTAAGTAACATATAGGGCGCATTAAGTAATTCCCTAATTTTTACTTAGAAGTTGCATTATTGGGCTTGATATTTGGACTTTACCCGTATTGTCTTTGACCGACCCATAATAAAATTAATTCATGCAAAAGTTGTATAATATCAATATTGTAGCCACAAATAATTAACTATGCAACTCTTTAATAAAATTATAAAATCTGATAAAGATCATGAATCATGTCAGTTCCAACTATCCTTTGAATCATATTTTTATTCAAATGTGTTGGAAATTAAAAGATAAATAAATTCATTTATCGTTTATCACATTTTAATAAAAATATGAATCGAAGGATAAGTGGAACTGACATGATCCATGGTCTTTATCAAGTTTTATAATTTTATTAAAGTGTTGCATACTTAATTATTTGTGACTACACCATTGATAAAGTGCGAGCTAACGTATGTAGAGGTGAATTTGAAAAGTTCATTAAACTTTTACATCTAAGAGATCCCACACTTTAGTAATGCTTATATATGAAAAGTTTGTCTCTTAGAGTGTACTATAAGGTTTACGCAATTTTGTGAAAGGATGAAGATGCACCACCATGAACCATCACGCACCCGTCTGCCATTGTCGTCTGACCAGTTTGGATTTGATTTGGACGATCCATTGTTTTTATCCAAAATGGCGAAAATTAATAAATAATAATAATATATTTAATTAAATCTAGTGTGTTGTATTGTAATTTATATTTATTAATTATTATTATTGTATTATCCCTTAAGGGTAACCCTAAATTTTTATTAAATTTTCACAATGGTCTTGCCTTCCATGTTTTTTTGTTGACCAAGTTCAATAACAGATAATTTCCTTACTAACCAAGTTCCATAACGGATCATGGTTTCCTTACCTTCCACGTTTCTGCTCCACTCCCTCACGTTTCCCTCACGTTTCCCCCATTCGGGGTCATTATTTTGCCTATAAATAAAGGACTTCCCGTCTCATTTTTTTCACTTCAAATTTTCGCATTCTAAAATCTTTCTCCTTTCTCTTCTCTGTTTCATCTAAAATTTTATTTTTTTACGAGTGATATTTATATCATCATCAATGGGTCTTAATGTCATCTGAAGGTGTATTTCAAGACTATTACCTATCGTGCAAGTAGTATTCATACATTATAGAACTGCGTTGTTTTATTCCGAAGACGTCGTGAAAGATTAACTATTTTACATAGCTTTGTGTTCTGCAGTGCCGCAAAAACGTTTTAAAGAATGCGACATATCCGCACCTCAACTAGATTATTTCTTCCCTGGCAATTTTCCAAAAGTGTAAAACAACAAAATGTAATTAAATATAAATCACTCTACATTTTATTCAATTCAATTTTATAAAATTAATGATCAATTTTGTCACAAATATACACTTTGTTATTGTTCCTCTATTGCAAGCATTCTTTGCTTAAAGAGAGGTTAGTCATGGGAATAAAGCCAAGAACCCAAAAAAAGAGTGATGGATTAAAGTTAAAGCACACAACACAAATGTCATATCCATCACTTGGCCACACCACACCAACACCAAAGCACAAAAATTTGCAGCCTATTCTTCTGACAACCGACAATAGCCAGTAACATACTCCTGTGTCCAAAAAGTTCCCTCCCATACATATGTTTAGTCACTGGTCATAGCCGGTAGTCAGTACTCTTCTGCTTATTTACTTACCGTACACAATACTCTAATCTTGTTGACGAGACTATACTATTCTATGTGTTGGGTTTTGGTCACACATTCACTGTTTTAGTCAGCGAAAAGAAACACAACATGCATATAGTAACAGAATCATATCATCACTATTCCATGCATTCATTCATACATGATGCATCAACTGAGCCAAAGGAACTTTTGCTTCATGTGAAAATCTTTCTATTTATATAGTATTTGTTTCTTTTGATAAATATTCCTTTAATATTGAATTACTCAATTTGATTTTTGGATTTCGTCACCATGGATGGATCAATACCTTACTTAGTACTACTGGTTGAATTCACTCGTGCAATTTGATTGGACAATACATATATATATATTTATAAGGTAACGTACCTGTAGTTACTTTCATATTTTAATATTTATTTGAAACTTTAGCTTTAGTAGTGGAATACATACGCGTGTAAAATGAGTGACTGAAGAAAGCAAAGTTGGGTGAATTGTGGTTCAGCGAATAAGCACAGGCATAGGAGCATGGAGTGTCTTATTTCGACTGACTCTTTTCAAACAGTGCAGGTGCTTTTCTCTATTCGAATATGGCTTTTTTGGTTTATATGGGAGGGTCACGGTTGGGGAATATATTATACTCACACTTGAGTATTGAAGCATGTTCTTGAAAGAAAAATCTCATATATTAAAATAGACTTCACTATATATTAAATTAGTAGACTTGAATAAGACTCGGCCAGAAACCTGATACAATATTAAAGAATATTTAATTAAGCTTTTTTTCTTCTACAACTTTGAGGCCGATCACATTCTAGTAGCTTCTCCTTTCATTCTGATTCTTAGAATTTAGTCCCTCCTATTATTGACTAGAGCACGTTATAGATCTTTGCAACTTTTCAATCTTCTCAACAGTAGCTACAAGATCGAACTTCAAAATAATTTTCAACTACTGAAATTTTGTTCTTAACGAAATTGATGTTGAATACGATGTTCCGATAGTAGGTTCCACAAAATACACTAGAACCACTATAATAATGATTACTAGACGATGGACCAGAAAAATAATAAACAATACAATCAATTGTTTTCCAATTCAGTGAAATTACACCTGAAACTACACCTACCTCTAAGAGGCTGAGTTCACAACCCAAGAAATAAAAATCACTTATTAGTAGTTTAGTACATCCAGTCTTACAAGCAACAACAAAACTTATGTAGTCCAATATTTTTTCCTAACATTATCTAATGACTTTCTATTTAGAATCTTCCCATAAACATGAGAACCTACTCACTTTTTTCTCTGTTACAAAACTAGTGACATAACAAACAACCATTAAATCTAGTGATCAACTTCAATCTTAACAAGATGAAGGAATGTTGAATATTACAACTCAATTAGACAAATTTTCTATGTCAAGTTACTGAAACATAGAGGTGTACATAACAATGTTGAATTTACAACTTAACTAGACAGATTTTTTATGTCAAGTCACTGAAACATAGGTGTACATAAAAATAACAAGGACTCTTGTAAACTCTAACACTCTAAAATCTTCAATAGGAGTTCTTGTTTTCCAATGTAGGTATAATCTCCTTATATAACAAAATAAATATGGATTTTTCTCCTAGGATAATATCTTTCGTCCAAAATTAATGCAGTGGATATTTGATTCGTTCCTTGAATATCTCCAACAAGATATGATTTGTTTTAATTTAAATTCAAATTTAAATCTGAATTAATCTTTATCCAACTGTCAAACAAATCACCTAATCATGTTGTTAAATTAATTACAATAAAATGTTTAACAAATCTTCTGCAGAACACACTTCAAAACACAACATTCTGGCGCTTGTTCACAAGGTCCAAATGTCGTACCAACATGTCGAAATATCGCGCTCAACATGTTTTTCTTCTTCGGTTTCATACAACTTTAGCAAGTTAGACCAATGTTGAACACTTTGACACTTTTGTTTTTCTAAAATGCATTCAATCCAACAGGCAAATACAATAGGAACAACAATCTCCTAATTTGGCAAATTATGGAAAAACAATTCTTCAAGATATAACGCACTTCTTCCATTAGAATAATGACCGCCAGTAGATGTATTGGATCTTTAAAGCATTTAAGCATCAGTAACTTCCATATATCAGAGTTAAGCACCAACAATAGAAGAAGTCAGAAGCATCACCATTCAAATGCTTACACATAATCCATTCAGCTTCTCCATACCAAATAGACAATCATGCAATCATTCACAGACTTAGTCATGCATGAATCTAGTACCACATATTTAGTAGCATACAATCCTACTAACAAACATATATCAGTATGCAACCATTCACATACTTAGTCATGCACACAAAATCAGTTAGTAGTTGATAACAGAATATCAATGAATACCACTAATATATATATATATATATATATATATATATATATATATATATATATATATATATATATATATATATATATATATATATATATATGTTTTCATAGATACAAGGACCAAGACCAGATCTCCTGCCCAATCCAGCATGGAGCACAACATTAGCACTTCCTGAACAGTTAGCATTAAACAATCACCAAGTTTATCTGCACATATTAGGTACACCACTTCATCTCATTACACTCTCTTTTTTCTATAATTTTGCAAAGGGTTAGTCCTTCAACAAAGTCAATATGCATAAAGAATAACATACACAAGGTCAGTCATGCAAGGGTTATGTTAGAACATACACACCCACAAACATGAGAGACAACCAGAATCAGCATCAACAGATGCACAATCATTATTACGCAACCCAGTCTCAAATGGTTATAAATCCCTTACAGAAAAACAACAAAACGAAACATGTCCAACGAACAAGGACCACCAATTTGACCCAATATGATTATAAGTTGTCTGAAGAGCAGTCTTCAAGCTTTGAATCCATTTAGTTATCAAGGTCTTCATCTGAATCAGAATCACTTAATCCAGATTCATTAGGTTCTTCACAATAGCCTCTACCTTCCTTATTTGTTCAACATTCAAATTCTTGACCAAAATCTTCTTGGTGCTAGTTCCACCAGGTGATTTATCAATTGTAATGTACTTCCCACCCTCTCTAGCTTCCTTAGCTTTGTTCAACCATAACTTCAATATATCAATAACCTCCTATAAAGCCTTAATATCTTTAACAATCTTACTCCCACTAGATTGATCTTGATTCATGTTGGGAGAAGGATTTGTAACCTGAAAGTAGGATAAGGCAAGATATCTGGTACTCTTGCTTGTAACGTGATCCAAGTTAAGATGTAAACTAATCCACCTAATTTTTTGTGCCAAAATGGTCTTAGGGGAAAAAACTTTTTCTCTTTTGGCACAACTCCCCAACATTTATTGGTATGGTCTTTGACAGAGGCAAATACTAAGGATACACCTTAGTACTTCAAGATTATTTGCATCACACAATTTTTGTAATGATGTCCCAGATTGATGTAAAAACATCGTGTCTGACATTATAATTCTTTCCTATTTTCTTCACCAAAAGTACTTTTTTGCCACCTAATTTTATGTGCCAAAATGGTCTTAGGGGAGAAAAAAACTTTTTCTCTTTTGGCATAACTCCCCAGCATTGATTATTATGGTCTTTGACAGAGGCAAATACCAAGGATACACCTTAGTACTTCAAGATTATTTGCTTCACCTATAGTAGTTGTTTTCCATTTCTCCCATAGTAGCTTAGCATTAGATGTTCCCTGATTCTCATACTGACTTCCTTCAACAGTTGTACCACTTCTTTAACAGTCAATACTTCTCTTGACTTGTTTCATTCAAGGTCTATCCATCTGTGATACAACCACATCCTCTTTGCCCAATCTTATTAAACCAAGTCAGGAACTTTGAAAGTGGGAATCCCTTTGTCATTCATCCATTTCACAATGATCAAGGAATTTGCTTCAGCATCTATCTCTGATCTTGGCATTCTATTTATTCCATTGATATCGATACTAGCTTGTTCATTCTTCATCTGATTTGGAAACTCGGTAGCCATTATGTTACTCTTGATGTCTGACACATATTGAACAACATCATATTTGCGCATAGGTTCACTCCATCTAAGTTGAGTGAAATCACAACCTTGGGAATACATGCATAATTCTTCATTTTCTCTATTTGAAAATCGGGAAGGTATCTCACATTTTGAGTCATGCTTAAATCATACTAAGCCTCCTTGAGTTAAGCATCTAACATTGTCCTAATTCCCACCATTGTGTCTAACAATAGACCCTCACTATCTCTTAAGATGACACTGTCAGAGGTAGAATTAAAGAACCAATTCACATTTGTTTCAGCAGATATCAAGGAAACAAAATGTTTCTCACTATCTCTATTTGTGGACTGATCTTCACCATTTTGAGGGGAAATGTCATTTTTTGAAGAACAAACTAGAAGAATGTTTTCATTCTTACATATCACACTTTGACCCTGTGTTTTCACATCTTTGAATGCACGATCATGACTATCAACATCAACTATAAAAATATCACTCTCAATATCTTCATGACTAAGATCATCAACTTCCTTATGCACTTGATATTCATCCAACACGTTAGACCTGATGACTGACACAAAGTTATCACTCTCAGTATTTGTCAACCTGGTTTCTTGGGGAACTTCACCAGAGGACGTTTGAACTTCATGAAGATTTCTCATAGGCCCAGACCTGAGTGGAACAAAACTTATATCTACATATGCAGTTGTATCATCCTTAACATCAATAGGTTTATTATGGAGTGAATTCTATGATTCATACTTCTTGTAGATCAATTTCAATCCATTTATTCCAACTTTACTAAGCAGTCTTGAGTCATAATCATTCTTCCCCTTTGGATGCTTTCTCTAAACCAATGTAGGTTGCCCAAAGTTTGGAGGACCTCCAGCCTGACCATAAGCCCTCCCTTTAATGACACCTTCTTGTTTAAGTCTAAAACCATCCTTAAGACACGATTCAGACTCCTGAGATAGATGTTGGAACATCAGTTCTAACATCTAGATAAACCTTTCTTCTTCCTACCAATTAGCTATATGAATCACGAGGTCTTTCAAACTCATGATGTCTTTTGCAGATATAGCCTTCTTCAAAAGAACTTCTTAACCCTTGTTAGTTACATCACTCTTGAAGTTCATATTCTTCCTTTGAATACACAGTTGGTTCACATTGGTAGATAAGCCTTTTCCTAGTGGAACCTCTTTCGTACTAGGATTTGCTACTTTTCCTGAGCCCTTGATTCTTCCTTTTTCTTGATTTCCATGTGTCGTGCCACGAAATATACCCGAGCGCATCCCACGCTCGAAATACAATAGAGTCGCCACTGAATTTTATTCATTCTAAGAGAAAGGAAAAATATCAATAAAACCCAAAGGGAATAGAAAAAGGGTAAGGGGGTTAGTTATGAAAGGGGAAGGTATGAGCACCCCTCACATCTGTTGTACTCATTGGGAACCATTTTGATTGTTCTTTGTGCGGATAAGTGTTATTATATAAAAGTTACTTATGTTTGGTTTTAATTAAGGGAAAATAAGTTTTTAACTAATGTGCTCGCCAAGATTTCAAAATCCTGTGTCTACGTATTCCCATAGTGCGATGAGAAAATCAGAGCTTTGCAGTTCGTGGGGTAAAAAATAAGTATTAATTGGTTGTTTTTAAGGAACAATGTTATAATCGTATCCTAGAAGTATTTTGGCGTTAGCTGTTTGATCCTTGTCCAGATGCTCTATGTTGTTAGTCTGAACCAAGGACAAAGAATTGTAAAAGTGGTGTCTGAACCAAGGACAAAGAATTTTAAAGGTGGTGTCTGAACCAAGGACAAATAATTGTAAAGGTGGTGTCTCAACCAAGGATAAAGGATTGTAAAAGTTTGCCTAAACCGGAGATTAACAAGACAAATAGGAAGAGGAAAAGAGTTTGCCTAATCTAGGGGATTAGCAAGGAAAATGGGAAAAGGAATAAGAGTTTGCATAAACTAGGGAATTAACAAGGAAAATACGATAAAGGAATAGTATGAGTGTCAAAACCAAGATAAGTTTTATTGGAACCAAGAGAGAATGATTATGGAATGCTTTTGATATTGGTTGTGATTGATTTCAGTCTGAAAACAATTACTTAGACAAGGAGCTCTACAACAGTTCTGAACGTATGGGGAGAGAGAGTCTACACCCTCCTCCATTTTCTTCCTTTAATTATGAAAAATTTCCTTGATTTGGACTTCACTAAAGTCTATGAATGAAGGTGAATACTTTGAACAACTGGTCATATGTCCTGTACCCAAAGATATTCAGAATGAGGATATGAATACACCCTCTCATTCTTCTTCATTTATTAAGGCTCGTGGCGCACAATTCGTATCGTATTTGTTAAGTGTTTTAGTTTATTTGCAAAAAGAGGTTTTAGTGTTACATGAATGAAGAAAAAACATGATTAAATGAATGAGATATAGTACCAAAAATAGGGTATAGAGCCTAATATTTTCATATATTGACTTTACCTATTTTCTAGAGTCTTGAAATGAATATAATTTTTAACCTAAGGGATCATAAATGGTACAGGTCCTAAAGTCTTTCTAATTCAATTAATGATTAAAAGAATTTTAATCACCTAATTGGGTAAACTCTTAAGGGATCATGCAAGATTATAAGTCAGGCTATATCAAGAAGAATCAAGTTATTCAAGCAACATACTATGGACCATGAATTAAAGGAAAAGAAAAAGAAAAAGAAAATCAAGGTTAATGATATGAAAACCCTAATTTCTAATCTAATTCTAGTTATGAGAATTCAATCCTAAAAATAATTAACCTAATCCTAATCATGACTAATGGTAAATTAATTAACCAACTTCTAATTATGCTTATGGTGTGAATAGAGACCTACGGGTGTTGGGCTCAGAGTTTTGAAGCCTAAGTCCTTTTTATTTTGTTACTGTTTGGATCAGAGTTGGGGTGTAAATGGAAAAAGGAATGGTGTGTGGTAGAGAAGGCCAGTGGGCCTTGTTTCCTTTGGCCCATGAGAGAGATCTAAATGGGGGAAGGAAATGAACTCCCATCATCACTCTCAGACTCCTATCTCCCTTATTCTCACTCTCCCTCTCACTTGAAATTGCCACCACCGCGCCGAAAATCGCCTCCGGCGATGACGCGGCCCAGAACAACTTCTAACCACCACCATTAGATTCATCTTCTCACCCTCTATCTCTTTCCAGCCTTAGATTTTTTTCAAATAATTAACCAATGTCCCCAAATATAAGCCTTATCAAAAACCCTAAAAACTTTATAACCTAAATTAAATAGTAATAAGGCATGGAAGCAAGCCATCAGCTTAGGGCTTCTTTTAGCGCCTCATACGCAAAATAAAGGTAACAAAGGAAAAGCAAGAAGGTGGACAATTATAGGGACTCATGTTTACCTACGGAGCAGAGAATTGCTCTGGTGATTGTTGCAGACTGAACTGAAGATGATGATGAAATAGATAGAAATCCAGAGCGGAGGCTCCAACTATAAGGTATGAGTCTTGATCCTTACCTCTTCTTCTTCCTTTTTTTTTTAATTCCCTTGGAACTGAGTTGATGAGAATGTTTTTGTCGTGCTGGTAGAGTGGTATATAGGGATAGAAGTTAAGATTGATGGTGAACATAGGTGAGTGTTGATGATGAACAATTAGAGCAGATTGGTGTGTAGGCTTAGCTCGATTGTTAAGAGCTTCAAATGTTGAAACTCTTGCAGTTCAAGGATTGGAGATTTGGTGAGGATAATTTGAGGAATGAATTCAACAGAGTTTTATTAGGGTGAATGTGACTTGATCATAAATTGAGTAATGTTAGGGTTTATATAGATAATTGTTTGATAGAATTGGAGGGATATTCAGTTAGGGAGGTTATGAGTGATTGAGTTCTAGCCTTTGGATTGTGATTTTTGGCTAGAATTAATCAATGGTTGAGAGTGAATCCTAATAGTTAGTTAGAATTTGGTTTAGTTGGAGTGTGAGATTTGGAAGGATTTAGTTAGTTTTTTTCCAACTATTTTTAGTGTAAGATTTGAATAGGGATTGTGTTAGTTTGGTAGTTAGATATTAGTTAGGGTTTAAAATTGTTAGTTGGAGGGAAAAAGGTGCATAACTAACTCGGGAAGTTAGTTAATTGTTAGGGCAGGCTGTTAAATGTTACAAGTTGCTTCTACACAAGCAAATTTTCCACAAATGATAAACAAATACTTAAAGAAAAACTGTGTATAAAAATGATAGCTTTTCACAAAGAAATAGACTTTGTCAAGTAATGCATCGCTTCACCATTCTTGTTTTTCTCCAAGTCTCTAAGTCCCACTTATATAGAACAAGGAGAATACCATTAGAGGGAAAAACGGGGAAACCAAATAGAGCAGTTGTTCATTGTTGGATGGTGAAATGAGTGATACCACATACTGTCATTCGTCCATAAAATCAGTGACATGTGTGATTTGTACTATGTACTATTTGACCATGTATCAATTTGATCTTATCTTAAAGTTAACTGGCTTCTTATGAAAGTTTATAAGGCATGAAATGAAGAAACATACAACTGGATTCAGAAACTTCAGAATCCTCAGTAAGAACCTTGACAGCGTCAGTAGTCTGGCTTAGGATCTTAAGTATCTTCATAATCTTCAGAATATTATGACTATTCAGTCAGAACATTGATAACCTCAACGTTTGGCTTTAGATCTTCAGAATCGTCAGCTAAGTAACACAACTTCAGAAGCTTTCCATTCTTTAGAAGCTTAACGATCAGAGTCACGTCCAGAAGCATAAACTGAGAGAACGTTGCAGCAACAACATAGCATCTCCTCAAAAACTTCTCAGGAGTGAATTAGAAAAGAAGCATAAATATCATTACAACAACAACTTTGAACATCTTTCAGAACTTCTCATGATTAGCGCATAAGTGGAATTTGGAATGAAATATTCAGAAACTGATGATGTTACACGTCATATACTCAGAATCAGAATTGTTTGTTAAAGCTACACAATAACAAACCATTAGGGTACCAAAATACAACATTGTTATCATCAAAACTCAAGGCATATATGAAGAACCAGATCTTGTTCTAACATCCCCAAGGAGTGATAAACGTAGTTTTCTCCATGTATACGGGGTCCATCTTTATATGATTATAAACGGAGAATACATCCATGAATGAGAAGACTGATAACTGAGCGGTGTTGTCTACCAGTAAATCGATATGCAGTAGTGGAAAGTCGTCTTTAGGACTTGCTTTATTCAAATCCCGATAATCCATACATATTCTGACGTTGCCATCTTTCTTCGGAACCATCACCATGTTATCTACCCATTATGGATATTTTGCAATGTCTAAGAACCCTGCGTCAAACTGTTTCTAACCTTTTCCCTGATCTTGAGAGACATGTCTGGTCTGGTTCTCCTAAGATTTTTCTTAACTGGTGGATATTCCGGCTTAAGCGGTAGCTTGTGTACAACGATGTTCATGTCCAGTCCTGGCATATCTTGGTATCACCGAGCAAACACATTTGTGTATTCATGTAGGAGATTGATCAACCTTTTCTTGATATTATCCTCTAAGGAAGTGTCAACCTTAACCTTTTTCTTGTTTTCTTTAGTCCCCAGATTGATCAAATCCATTGGTTTTTGATGAGGTTGAATTTCTTTGTCCTATTTTTTCAGCAGTCTGGCTAATTCTTCTGGCAGTTCACAATCATCCTTATCATCTTCTTCCGCTTTGTTAATTGGGAATTTGAAGTTATAAGGGATATTGCAATGTCATTTTCAATAGGTTCATTCATGAATCTTCATGAGGAATATTTTCATTTATTATTATCTTTTGAGAGGGATGAGAGTGTATGAAAAGATATTGCCATTTTCTTTTGAAAAACTGGAAATGAAAGGAAAGAGATCTTAATTGAAAACAAAAATGCAATTCTATTCATGGATAAGTTATTGAAATAAGGGGGTCCCTACAAAGCTTGTCCATTTACTCTAGGCATATCAAAGGACTTATTATTATTAAAAAAAACAGTAAATTACTTCAAACTGGAAATCGTCTCCGGGATCTCGATGGCCTTTCAATTACTGAGAGTTTATTTGGTGAGTCGTGACATACCAAGTTGGGTATCCCTTCTTCTCCTTCAATCACAACCATCTGATCTTCACCCCTATATCCCACATTTTGGAAAGTCTCTTGAAGTGTACATAGCCTTTTTTGGTTGGTTTTCTGAAGTCCTTCATTATCCGGTTTGTAACCCATCCCAAGATGATCCTTATTATCAAGTATCTCCAACAGCTTGCCCCAACCCTATATGTTTCTACCCTTGATTAACTTTGACATCTTCTCTCCTTAGACTAACTGCTGCAATCTCCAAAGCTTGGAAAGGTATTTCCAATGTTTCCCGATCCGCTTCTATGTATCTAAATGATGAGAGGTGACTAACAAACATGTCTTCCTCTCCTTTGACGATTATTAGCTTATCATCAGTTATGAATTTCAACCTCTGGTGAAGGGTTGAAGTGACGGCTCCGGCAGCATGTAACCATAAATGTATGAGGTCCTACAGTTATTGGTAAGTCAACTTCTCCAATTACCATCCTCTTCGAACCATCGAAATCCTTGACCACCAAAGTACTAGCCTTCATGGAAGTTCTTACATTATTCAGCTTCCCAATAGTGTTCTTAGGCATGAAATTTAGAAACGATCATGTGCCAACTAATACCATTGATAGGAGACTATCTTGGCATTTGACTGATATGTGTAAGGCTTTGTTATGAGCATGTCCCTCTGGCGGTAATCCACCATTACTGAATCCCAGACAGCTGCTAGCGGTAATATTAGCCACCACATCGTCAAATTGATTTACTGTTATCTCATGAGTGACATGGGCTTCGTTTAATATTTTCAATAAGGCTCCCCTATGAGCCTTAGAACTCAGCAACATAGATAATATAGAGATTTTGGAGGGCGTCTAGCTCAGCTGATCTACCACTTTATAGTCACTTTTTCTTATTAATCTTAAGAAATGGGCTTGATTTGGTTTGGGTCAACATTTTGACCGATTTCGATCCAACTAACAAAAGCAACATCACTCTAATAAAATCTGACTAAAAAATAAACATTAATATTTAATCTAATCTGATTAACCTAATTAATTTAAAATAAAATAATTTAATTATCAAAACTCAATTAATTAATATCACAATTAATTTAACTATGCCAATAGTTTATTTATATAAAAAAACAATTAATTTAATTAATATCATAAATAAATTTAATTGATTAACCAATGTTTAAATTGTTCAATAATATTAATCTAATTAACTTAAAAACAAGAATATTATATGTTAACCTAAATCCTGGACTGTCCTAAATTAGCAATTAACCAAGGAGGGGTCAAAACACTTTAAAAAGTCAAAATGGTCCCCCTTTGATTTTTTTAGGTCATTGGGGTCGACCAAATGTCTTATACCGTATATGGACATGTTAGTCATAGGAACCCTAAGTTAGGAGAAAGGTGGTCAAATTTTGGGGTACGACAATTATGTGTGAATTGACATGGCTTATGTATTGCATTATATATATGTTTGAATGACATGGTTTAGATCATTTAGCATGAACATGGCTTGTTTTGGATAAAATATTTTTGATATTTCATGGAAAATATATGGTTTATGTATGTGAACTGAGTTATGAAGTGATATTGAACTGATGTAGGTGGTCTTTTTGCAAGTTGGTAACATGGCATGGACATGATGATGCAGGTTTGGACATATTTGGCATGGCATGGACTTGGTTACATTTGAAGCCATTTTGTCATAAATAGGGTGAAAACTTGAAGGCTTGAATAGGAATAGGTGTAAGGTGGATTTAGAAGTCAGGGTCAGTCAAAGGCCAATGGTCAATTATTTGACCAAAAGTCAACTGTAGGTCAAATTTGGAATTTTTTATATATTCTTCATTTTGTTTGTGTATTCTTTTGTATTTTAACATTGAAATGAAATTGGTATTGAAATCTTCAATACCAATTTGTTTTTAAAGTAAATGAAGATGATTTCCCTTGTTTTTTGAATTTGAATTTTAAATCCTTCTTTAATGCAATGAATGTAAGAATAAACATCTAATTGAAACCATAATGTATTCCAATAATAATGGTAATGGGAAAATCAATATGACTTGGTCAACAAAAAGTCAACCTTCCATGGTTGACTTTGTTGACCAAAAGTTAACTCTGGTGTGAATGTCTTCAATCTCTTCCTCAACAAAAATTCATCCAAGAATGTAATGATGACCTAACTTGAATAAGAAAGTAACAATAAATAGGTCAATAAAAGTCAACCTGCCACAATTGACTTTGACAAAAAATCAACTGAATCACATTATTCCTTCTTTTCCAAGTAATAGTCCAAAATGACTTGATCCATAAGTAAGCAGAACAAAACCCTAGTCCATGAGACCAATAGCATCCACTTGAAATTCACAACATCTTGTTCCATAAGTAACAATAACAACACCAATCATAGTCACCTGATCAAATCCTCAATATCCCAAATATTGAGACAAACCAGTTGAAATCATGAAGCTTTTGAACCAATTATGTTACCTTATGCAAATGAATCAAAATGAGTGATTTCTAAATGAATGTTAATAGGATTATATAGAGGAGTTGGAGATCATAAGCCAGATAAAATAAGAATAGGTAGGATTTTCTTTTGGGTATGACACCAAGAGCAGTCTTATCTTTGGCCATGTGCATGGTACCATACCATTATTTTCTTAAGGAACCTCTATGGTCTGTATGAATTCTGGAGTTGGTTGATACATCATTGGATTTCCATTTCTTCTTGGCATGGTCTTCCTTTCGCCCTCTAATGTTTAACTTAAGCCACTCAAAACAATACGCATTTATATGACCATATTTTCCATAATATTGACATGTTAGAGGTTGTTTCTTGCTCTTTCCATGATAGGATCCCACATGTTGAACACGATGTTGCGACATGTGATCCAACTGCAGAACTTTAGTCTTATTTTCATAATAACTAACCTTCACTGAGACAATCTTCATCTCTTTTATATCTTCAAACTCTATCATTGCATCACGCAATTTTGAACTTCTTTTCAAATTTCTTTCAGTTTGAATCAAGTTTCCTAGATTGGAGTGTAGTGATGATACCTTTTTTTGTTAAACTGCAATGGTAGAAGCACACTCTTCTGATTCTTTTTGAAGTGTGTCTATGGTTTATTTAGGATAAGCACATTTCTTCCCACTTGGTGATAACAAATATTGTATGTTGCCATAACTTCTTCTCTAGTCATTTCTTCTAAGTGGAACTCATCTTCAGATACATCTCTTTCAAAATATGCCATCATAACGTTGGCAGTTTCCCTTTCACCTTCACTTTTAGAATCAGACCAAGTGGTGGTTAATCCCTTTTTCTGTTTCCTTATAAAATTTGGGCATTCTGGTCTAATGTGTCCATAGCCTCCACATTCAAAGCACTGAGTATCCTTCCTACATTTGAGTTCTTCTTCATTCATTTCTTTGTCCTAGGGGATGACGTTTGACCTTTTGTCTGAGACATTGGTCTTCCACTTCCTGTCCAAATATTTCAAGGTATTGTTGATTTTCCCCCCAGGAAAATCTATATCATCAACCAAGCTCTCTTATTTGTCACCTTTAACATCCATTACCTAATTGTTGGATATAAAGGTTATACCTTTGTTCTTCTTCTGTGACCAATCATTAATGGACATCTCAAAGGTGTGCAAGGAACTAATAAGTTCATCAACCTTTATACTGCTTATTGTAACACCCTAAACCACGACTCTTAATATAAAAGAGATTTTTCATAACTTAGGATGCTACTCAACGTAAAACATGCAACCTCAATGATATTTTTCAAAAACTTCGCAGTTGAATTCAAAATATCTCAAAACGTAAAATAATTATGTAAAGAAAATACTCAATGAATGTAACTCCAAAACAAAAACTCTAAAACAAATATTATGCCTCAATAAATATGAAAATAAACTAAGAAAGCTCCAAGACTATCTTCCAACCCACAAGCAACTACTCTTGATAAGTACTTGTTTGTCTATGCTTTAGAGGAGCACAGATATGACAACAACAAAAGGGGTGAGAATACACTTTACAAATGATAACGGTGAAAATTAGCAGCTGGATGGTAAATAACACAATCACAATTATATCATTCACATAAAACACAATCACAACTCAAATATGCTAATGTCACCAACTCCTTCATCAAAATGCATGTGGTAAAGGGTTCTTGGGGTCAGAGATATGTTACTGGTTGTCCATGTCTCCTATTCCTCTTAAACCATGTCCCTCTTTGGACGTGAGACCGCCATGGTTCCTCTCTGAACCTGACCATCACTGGACCGAAGTCCTACCTATCTCCAAAATTCATGTATGCATGATCATGTATAAATGCAAGCATACAACTAAACAATCGTCAAAATATAATCATCAAAATACCATCATTAATACATCATCAAAACATGATCGTCAAAATGTCACTGTATAAGGTTCCATTCTTGAACCAATATATTGCAAATCACAGGTCGTCACTATAATCCTTCTAGATTACTAATCTCCAAAATTTCCAATCACAGGCCGTCACTGTAATCCCTCCGGATTACTAATATCCAAAAATACAGTTTTAAAGTAATTATTTTTTATCTTAAAAATAGAGTAAAGTTATATGATTACTCGTCATCTCTAACTCATCAAAATACTTAGAAATTCCCAAAACTCTATTTTGTTAATTCAACAACTCTCAACTCTCTAATTGACTCTAGAGTGCCCAACAATACTCTAAAGTATTCAAAAGTACCATAAGGGCAACTCTTCACAAGTGATAACTCAACTAACTCTAAAATTATCTCACTTCAAAATAGCACCAAGTATTATAGAATTATGATAAAATTATGAAACTCTTCAGTTTTAAACTTCTTTAAACCTTATTTCAAGCGCACTTAACCGCACCTCAAGCGGATTATGAAACTCTAGTTGTATTCGTTTTAGTTCAGCCCTATCGCGACAATTCCTACATGAACTCTAAAACGGAATGTATGACTTCAAAATAGCACAAAAACTTATATACTCATTATAAAATTATGAAACTCTACAATTTGAAACATAATTAAACCCTTTTTCTGACTTAATTAACGATATCCCAAAAGGACTTACGAAATTCAAGCTACGTGTGACAATGATGACCAACACATGACTGAAAATGACTACGCCTCTGGTATACAAACCAGCAAACTGCTACTGTAGTAGTGCTCCTAGACCCAATTAACCCAAATCAAAAGAAATATTATTAGATTAGATTTTCAATGCAACTGGAGACACCTTAAACCGACTTACGAAACTCAAGTTATATCTGAAATAAGGCGATAAATCCCCCTTTATGTCTACCTGTTGTAGCACCTCAAATTTGCACCTATCATTATACATACATTGTCATTATTAGGTCATAACATAACATGGTCCACTGCATAACATTGCATTGTCCCCTTTGCCCCAAGTGCAAGTCATCAGAAGAATTAGGTCAAACTGGTCAGGAGATCAGTCAGTCAAGCAAGCAAGTACAAATTCCATTGAGCCAAGGCCCTAGGGTTGGTCCAACATGTTCACATGACTTGGGGATCCATTTGAAGTGTTTTGGTCAAGGATTGGACGTTCAGAAGTCATCAGTCAATGCACAGTTTACCAGAAACCCTAAAAAGTCAAACTTGGTCAACTGTGTCTGATTTTATGGTTTTGATGGTTGGATTTGGTTTGAGAGAGCTTATTCATGTCCAAATGGGCCTCATATATCATGTCAAACACCATCATGGAAGAATTTGAAGCCAGATCAGAAATTTCCAAAAATAGAAACTGGACCTGTAATTGAAACCTGCCAAAAATGGAAAGTCTTGATCCTCAAACTTACATCATGATACAAGCTTCAAATGAATTTTTGCCCAACATGAAAGTTGAAGATCTTGTTCTCCCATTTCCAAAAAGTCCAAGAACACTCAATTCCCATGTATGGTTGGCAAGTTATGATCAAATCATTTTCAGAAATTTTTGAACTTCAAAAGGCCATATCTCTCAAACCATTTGGCCAAATTTGGTGGGGTTTTTTTCCAACAAGTCACATTTGACCTCCTCTTTCCAAAAATGTAACCATCACTCACCAAAACATCATAGATCAAAATGGCATTTTTTGACTTACTTGAATTAATTTCAAGTGAAGTGAAATTTTGACCTTTTAAAATAACCATTTGTAATCACTTTGGCCATTGGAATATGTTCAGAAATGACATTTGAGACTTGTTGGAAGCCCATTTTCGTGCAGTACACACACCCATCCCCAACTTGCTTGAAAATTGGCAAAAAGTACACTTTTCACCAACTCCATCCCACATTTTCATGAACCTTGATCAGTACCACAAAACAGATATATATTCATCATTTTCCTGCTGAAGAAAACCCTAGCAGCCACCATTTTACAACAGAAAAACCCTTGTTCTCTCATTTTCTCATTTTTGCATTTTGGAACTTTTCTTGAAAAAACTGCAAAGAACACGACCTGGCCTTGCTTGCTTCATCATTTCTCTTCATTGTGAGCACATTTCCATCATCTTTTCCCAACTGGAACCACAGCACACGACTGTTTTCACCAAGCACTCATCAATGGCAGTTCAAGTTCTGGACCATTTCAAGCTTTCCTGAGCCGAGCTTTCTTCACCATTCACCTTGTGGAAGTTTGTTGAGCATCTGTTTCAGCCATTTACCACCAAAGAACCACTGTATTACAACTGCCCTCCAGATCAAGTAAGTTTTCGACCCCATTATTTCTCCAAATCATGCTATTCCTTATGAAGATCTTACTTGGCTGATCATTGTGAACTTTAAATCGTGCAAAATGGTTGAGTGATGAGTGAGAAAACTGGTTTTAAAGTTTCACATCCAAATATGTTTCTGCTCGATGCTTCCTTGTTAGTTTGATTTAGTGAATATGAATGTTGGAACATTGATGTGCATTGCTTGATGGTGCGAATGGTATGCTTGATTCAAAAATCTGGAAAGTTTGCTCTTCATCTTGATGAACTGGTCACTGTAGCACGCAAAACCCTAAATTCATAAAACCCAGAAATTGCATTGGCTGATTCTGTTTCACGTTGCATGTTGTTTCCCCTGTTGCATTAAGCCTGGCCAATCAAATTATTTCGTTTGCTTGCCCAAAACGACCGCGTATTGTTTAAGTGACCTGGGAATTACAAAAATGCCATCCGTGCCATGTGACTTATTGAATATTGTTGTTTTTTCATGATTAATTTCATCTTTTGATCATCAAACTTGTGAAAATCATAAGTCAAGCATGCTTTGTCCAAAATTCATGGGAATTTTTGCATCATCTTCATCATGATCTCTACTTTTTTATCATATTTTTTCCAGATTTTTATGATCATTGGATTTTATTTGGCATATTGATTTGTAACATGTGTTCATTTTTTGCACATTCCACCAAAACCTTTGTGAAATGGTCATGACTTATCCTATGGACTTGAAACGTTTTGAGCACAAACTAGACTCATTCATGTTTATTTTGATATAAAGATCATGAATTTATCATTGCTGGTTTGTGAGTTATGATTTTTTGAATTAGGGTGTGACAATTTGTGTCACACCATTGATGTCCAACTTCATGATTTTCATTACCATGCTTCTTGAACTCAAATTGGTTGGAATTTTTGCATGAATGTACTCTTGGATGTCTAGTTTACATGTGAATTTTGTTGGAATTATTTGTGGCATTTCCTAATTGTTTGAGATTTTCTCCCCTGCTTGGTCATATGTTGACTTTTTGTGACACTTGTTACCATTTGTTTTGTGAAATGCTCATACTTTATTAGATGGACATGAAATTTTACATGAGATAACTAGACATCTTAATCTTTGCCATGGTTTTAGTCCCATTCATTTATCATATGCCATCTTTGATTTATGAATTTTTCAAGTTGATGCATGATTGGTTGACTTCTTTGAGCATGTTCAAAATTGCTTTGACTTTCTGATTTTCATTGACTGCCTTCCACTTGTCCAAATGAGATGAAATTTGACATGCTTACTATGCTATGTGTTGTGATTGATCATGATTTATTTGGTAATTTTTGGAAATGTTTGAGTTTGCTTTTGATGCAAGTCTTTCTGTTGACTTCTATGAGCTTCTGTTTGCAATACCTTGACCTAACTTGTTCATGAAATGATGATGATAATTGATATGAATGTGAAACCAATTGGTATTGTTTCTTGATTGTTTGAACATGATTTTGGATGCTTGCCCTTTGCTGTTTTGACTTTTTCATTCCTTTTTGACCCTAGGCTTGCCCTAGTGGTCCTGTTACTCACCTTTGAGCTCATGTTTTCAGGATGACCAACAAATGACCAATGAGACCAATTCTTTTTGATTGAGCTTGCTTAAATATCATTGTCTAACTTGTTTGTTTTGTAGGTGGCTTGGCTCACATGCCTTAAGCCTTGTGCCTTGCACATCCATTTGCCTCTAATTAACTGTTGATGTCTGTTTCTTTTTGCTTTGTTTGAAGTTGTATACTAATGTCTGCTTGACTATTTCAGGTGCTTTTAGTTGCTCAGTTCCTTGTGAACTTTTGCTTTTCTTTGCTTATTAAGCAATTTGCATTGAGGTATACCTTTCTATCTTCATGTAGTCTGGAAGACCTGGCCTGTTACTTGGTCAGGCAACTGTCTGAAGTCCTCCTTAAGAGGCAATGTTTGTGACTGTTTACATTTGTCCTTGTATAGAGTCAAAGACCTCCTAAGTGAAGAGGCAATTGGCAGAACCCAAGGGATATGCGACCTATCCCCTGCTATTCTGTGTGTCATCTGCTTTGCTCACACCACTGTGTTGGTGCATTGCAGATACAAACCCAAGATCTTGTACGATTGTACAGTTGAGTCAGTATCAAATGTGTAGAAGGGTTCCCACTTTCTGAACCCACACATTCTTGTCTTAAGCTCTCCCAGGCCAGGGATGAGAGCTGTGAAGTCTTATCTTCACTCACCTTTCATCTGCTTCACCTTAGCCCCTCAATGGCAAGGTTAAGAGCTAACACTACCCAGTTCCAGTGGTTTGTTTGTTGAGGTTGATATGACCCCTCGACTAAAACCTAACCTTGTTTGAGCCCCTTGCTTGTGTATAGTGTGTGCTACCTGTGCTTGTATGTTTGTTTGACTTGCTTCCTGTGCAAGTTAGGGTTAGTTTAGACTTGCTTCCTGTGCAAGTTAGGTTTTGCTTGGCTTGCTTCCTGTGTGTCATACCCCAAAAATTACCCATCATTTTTCCTAAAAAAAAAAAAAAAAAAAAAAGAAAAAAGAGAATTTTTTTTTTAATTAATTAATTAATTAATTAATTAATTAAATAATTAAAATAAATAAATAAATAAAATATAACAAATTATTTTGGACTTGGGTCTCCCTCATTCCAAGCCCATTACCCACGAAATTAGTCTATAAATACTGAAGTTTCAGTAGGGGGAGTTAGACTTGGAGTTACACTGGGAGATTCACTGGAGAAAGAAGGAAGAGAAGCAAAACACTCTGAGGTTTCCTTGGAACAAAACCTTGAGGAAAAAGAAAGAAAGAGAACAGAGAAGGACGGATAGAAACTTTGGCATAGGAACCCTGCCTACCCGGAGAATTCAGAGTAAAGAAACCCTGAAGGCAGCCCATCTGCACCGAAGCCATCGCCGTCCAATTCCCGCTGCCTAACTTATTCCGATACTACAAGTGGTCAATCCCTTCAACCTTGAATTGGCAAACAGGTTTTGCGTATCTCTATTGTTTATACTTTCAATTGGCCATATCTACATATATAATGCATCATGATTAAATGTTGATATATAATTTGCTTTCGTATGGGAATTTAAATATGCCTGAATACCCTGAATGTTTGACCATGTTATTCCTGTGATAAAATGCCATAAAATTCAAAGTTCCTAACATGGGGTTGTTTTCAAATTCAAAATCCGTGGCCTTCGCTAGGCGAGGCAGAGGCGAACGAGACAGTAGCTGACTTTTCTATTCTGTTTTTTTTTATGTTTTATCATAGCCATGCATTATTCATCCTATCCTATTTATTGTTGTGATATTTCTCCGGTGTAATCTTCGATTGCACCCTGATTTGGTGTTCTGACATGTTTCTTTTTTTGAGTTTCGTAAAGGTTCACATATCCCAGGAAAAGGTTATTGGCTAGGTATTCCACTTTATTTGTGGGATACCCTTGTGGAGTTTCATCCTAAATTAACTTTTAATGTATTAATTTCTAATGTATTAATTTTTTAATATATTATTTTTAATAATTTTAATGTGGAGTTTCATCCTAATTATATAATTAATTGTAAAACTTTGCCTTTGAATAAGTGATCTTGGACCTCTCTTTGTTGCCTTACGATTACGATATTACGGTCATGTCCCGCGAACGTGGGGATACCCTTAGCAAAGACCCTTCGGTTAAATCATCATAAAATAAATTATAGTCCCTCGGATGTTGCCTTCGAATATACAACTTTGTCCCTCGATGACCCTCCGATGTTGCCTACGGTTAAAAGATGATAGTCCCTTCGAATGCTAAGGTATCCTCGTAACTGTTGCCTTCAATGACCAATCGATGACCCTACGATGACCCTTTTACATCCAAAGGATAAAACTACTTATTTCTCAATAATAAGGACAGTTTTACCCTCATAAGGATAGGAAATACTCATAAAGACCTTGGGTCGGTATAACTCTTAATTGCTGGCTCACAACCTAAAACATTTTTTCACACCTCACACCTTTCAAAATACCTTCAGAAAATCACCACTTGGTATACATTCATACTAGAATCATTACCGAGTTATATTTTTCTAAACAATTTTCAAAACTAAACGAGATAATCACTTTGTATACATTCATACAAGAATCATTACAAAGTTAAATTCTCTTTTCAAAACAATTTTTCTAAACAATTCACAAACACTTTTTTTCATGACAAAAATAATATAAGTGATCGAGCAATTAAGAGCCCATGGATAACCATGGATACAAAGGGTGCTAACACCTTCCCTTTGTATAATGTACCTCCCGAACCCAAAATCTAAATTAAGGTCTTTCCTGTTCTTTTCCACCTTTCCTTATTGGATAAAAGAAAAGTCGGTGGCGACTCTTGCTAACCGCGACATTGCGATAAAAAGCAAAACACAAAAAGTCCAGTTCACCGTATGACAGAACTGGCGACTCTGCTGGGGAGCCTAAATATTTAAAAAGAGAGGTTACCTTAAAAACAAGATCACTTATTCAATTTGTCTGATTTATTTTTAAGGGATTGCTTGGGTATGTTATGCTTGAGTGAAAGATCCTACACCCGGATCTAGTGTACCTTAGGTAAGTAGCAAGAGATCATCGCGATTGTCCGGTGTATACTGGAATGGTCAAAATGATGGCTACGGTTAATGTGGCACTTTGGATGTCCTGATGTTCCTCATGTTAGTTGAGGAAATATTTGGCATTCGCGTGGTGTCATAAAAGCATTAACCAGACCTTTAGAACCCTAATTGACTCATCCTGGCCATTAGAAAGTAGTGAGATAACTGGCTTCGGTTCCGACTGGAGTTGGTTGAGACTCGATACTACACTCTTTGAGATTGGACTTTAGGGAAGCTTCGGTCAACCACTTGGTGTTGCACTGAAGTGGACTTAAGGAAAGGTCAATGATTTGAGATCCTTCTAGAACCCGGTTACTATTCTAAGACAGGTTGAACCAACCAAACTTCAGTGGGGAGGGTATTTACCTATGGAACTCACGCAAGCCTTAAAACCTAGGAATGATTGTTGTGTGACTTGCTTGTGCTTGTTATTTATCTAACAACATGACATCATAACAACATAACATCATAACATCATGGCATTGTACTAACCATTTCAAGGATTTAGGGATTTAACTCTGCTAAAAAAAAAACAGAAAAAACAAAAACAAAAGCAAAAACAAAAGAGAAAAGAAAAAAAAAGCTCTTTTTGTTAGTTTATGCAAAGTTAAATCCCGAAAGTCCTTGAAAACATTTCATACATTGCATTGCATCGCATAACAGGTATTCTAAAGGATCAGTGTTCTCACGATTTTCCTATCAAACAGATTCCAACAGATTCCAGCAGATTCAAACAGATTGAACAATGGCTCTCGAACAAACTGTCAAAGATCTCCAGGCCCAGAATGCTCAATTCCAGGAAATGATGCTGAGCTTATCTAAGGGGCAGGAAGAACTGAAAGCTCTTTTGATGGAGAAGAAGAAGGACCAGAAACCTGTGGGTTACATCAACCCGGGGAGAAGGCTTAAGGGACAGGTTACAGGAGTCAAGATTAGAATTCCGAAGGATTCAGAAGAAGAGACCGAGAATGATTCGGAAGATGAGAATCCTAATCTCGTCAATTCTGAGGACGACGATGAAGATTATGAACATGAACAGTACTCTCCGAAGGATGATAAGTACAAGTTGCTGGAAGAACGTATGCTAGCTATGGAGGGGCAGAAAGTGCCCGGTCTGGATTTCGAAAACTTGGGTCTGGTCTCTGATGTGGTCATTCCCCGCAAATTCAAGGTTCCCATTTTCACTAAGTATGATGGTGCCTCTTGTCCTCAGATGCATCTAAGGGCTTATGTGAGAAAGATTCAGCCGCACACTACTGATAAGAAACTGTGGATCCATTTCTTCCAAGAGAGTCTGTCTGGCACACAGTTAGAGTGGTATTATCAGCTTGAGAGCTCTGACATCCGCACATGGACTGATTTAGCAACAGCTTTCTACAAGCACTACCAGTATAATTCTGAGTTAGCGCCTACTCGGCTACAGCTACAAAATATGACTATGGGCTCTAAAGAAAGTTTCAAAGAATATGCTCAAAAGTGGAGAGATTTGGCTGGCAGAGTCAAACCCCCTATGACTGATCGAGAGTTAGTGGACATGTTCATGGGTACACTGACTGGCCCATTCTACAGCCATCTACTGGGAAGTTCCTCGTCAGGTTTCACTGAACTTATCTTGACAGGTGAACGGGTTGAAAGCGGCATTCGAAGTGGAAAGATACAGGCATCTACTTCTGCAAGCACCAAAAAGTCCTATCAGGGAAAGAATGAATCAAATGCTGTGTACAGTGAGAGGAAGCATAACAAGAAGAATCGTGACCATACTATTGGGGCAGTTACAATTGCCGCACCGCCATCTCAGAACTTCCAACACAGACAAGACAGGTCGAGAAGACAGTTTACCAAGATCAATATGACTTTAACCCAAGCACTGCAGAGTATGTTAAAGGCCAATTTGATTACCCTCAGAGGCCCTCCTGCAAATCCCAACACTACTTCTCCTCGTTATAATCCCAACGCCAGGTGTGCCTATCACTCCGATAGCCCCGGGCATGATACGAATGATTGCTGGTTGTTGAAGAACAAGATTCAGGATATGATCGACGCTGGAGAAATTGAATTTGATCCTCCGGCGACCCCCAATGTCATCACAGCACCTATGCCTAATCATGACCAGAATGTTAATGTTGTGGACGACAATTCTCACGTTACTGACGTTGCTGATTTAGCATCTCCTCTCCTGATCGTTAAGAAGAATTTATTGCAAGCTGGTTTATTTCCAGGTTGTGCTGAAGGTTGCGATCTCTGTGTACTCCGACCCAATGATTGTTTGAAGTTGAAGAACGGCATTCAACGGCTGATCGTACAATTCTATTTGAAAGGGTTCCTAAGGTGGACAACTCTATTGAAGAGGTATCTGTGATTGCTAGGTCCAAAGCTCCAGTGAAGATTACCGCTACTAGAGTGCCTGTGAAGATTACCGCTGAGCCCAAAGTGGCTCCCCTGATTATTACCGCACCTGGCCCCGTGCCATATTCCTCCAGCAAAGCTATTCCGTGGAACTATGGAGGCGACGTTTACATCCATGGCATAAAGCAGGTTGGTAGTTCTGCTAATCCTAATGATATTGTGGGGACTAGTAAAGTTACTCGAAGTGGAAGGATCTACTCCCCAGAAATCTCACCTCCCGCTCCCGAAATTCGAGGAAAAAGACCAGTCAATCCTCCTCAGTCAGAGACATCGGTCGAAGTTACTTCTGAAGACGTTGCCAAACAGGAAATGGAAGAGATGCTGAAAATCATCCGTAAGAGCGATTTTGATGTAGTGGAACAATTGGGGCATACTCCGTCTAAAATCTCAATGTTGTCCTTGTTATTATCCTCTGAATCCCATGCCAATGCATTGATGAAATTCTTGAAGACCGCTCATGTGCCTCAAGAAACATCCGTCGATCAATTCGAACATTATGTTGCTAATTTGACTGTTGACAATGGCCTAGGCTTTTCCGATGCTGACCTGACGCCAGCAGGAAAGAATCACAATAAAGCTCTGCATATCTCCATCGAGTGTGAGGGGATCACCCTGGCTCACGTGTTGATCGACAACGGCTCTTCCTTGAATGTGCTCCCGAAAGCTGTACTCGATAAATTTGACTACAAAGGCATTGAACTGAAACCTAGTGATGTTGTGGTGCGTGCTTACGATGGTGCGAAGAGTGTTGTCTATGGTGAAGTGGTTCTCCCTATCAAGATAGGACCTCAAGTCTTCAACACTACCTTTCACGTGATGGACATTCGTCCCGCCTACTCCTGCTTGTTGGGGCGCCCTTGGATCCATGGGGCAGGTGCGGTAGCTTCGTCGCTTCATCAAAAGCTGAAGTATCCAATAGCAGGCATGGTTGTCACTGTATGTGGAGAAGAAGAGTATATTATCAGTAGTGTGCAAGCCTTCAAATACGTCGAGATGGATGGTGAATTCTTTGAGACTCCTTCTCAGTCATTTGAAGTGGTTCCTCCACCCAGTCCTGTCCTTAAGCCAACTCCCCTTGTGCCCAAGGTTGTTCGTGCTCCCCCTGTCATGATCTCTCTGAAAGATGCTCAAGCCGCGATTGAAAATGGTGATCGTGCTGGTTGGGGTCAACTGATCAATGTACCGTACAAGTCTGATAAAGCTGGCCTGGGGTTTAACTCTGGAAAGATAGTCAAAAATCAGATTAATGCTATGGAAGATGCTGATAGTGATTGCGACTTAGATAGCTGGATTTTCCCAACAATTGGTGACGGACTCAACAATTGGAAGACTGAAGACATTATCCCGATTTCCTTTAGTCAGGAGTAATTGTTATTGTTTATTCTAGAATTGCAAATTTTAATTTTCTTTTACAATCAAACTTCTTAAAGCATTGTGTATATGCCCGAGGCACAATGGCTAATTTGTTAGGGGTTTGTCATTTTCATAAGCATATTCATATTCAATAGATCAATGGACTTTTTGCATTCAAATATTGCGCTCTTTATCTTTCCTGTCATTTTTCAAACAAGCTATGTTTCTTGCACACACTCACGTAACAATTTGCCGATCCATATCCACTCTGGATCCTGTTGGTAATGACTCTGCTACTGTTCATTATGACTTTGAAAATCCGATCTACCAAGCCGAGGATGGAAGCGAGGAAGATTGTGAAGTCCCTGGAGAACTTGCCCGACTACTGCGAGAAGAAAAGACTATACAGCCGCATGAGGAATCAATTGAAATTGTAAATCTGGGTACTGAAATAAACAAGAAAGAAGTCAGAGGTTTCTTGGGGCACTCGAATTACATTGCCCGATTCATTCCACACTTGACTGCTACCTGCAAACCCATCTTCAAATTACTGAGACAAAATCAAGAGATGGTATGGAATGATGAATGCCAAGAAGCTTATGACAAAATCATGAAATATCGCCAAGAACCTCCAGTTCCGATGCCACCAGTTGAAGGAAGACCTTTAATTACGTATTTGACCGTGTTAGAAAATTCAATGAGGTGTGTTGGGGCAACATGACGAGTCTGGTCGAAAAGAGCATGCCATATACTGCCTTAGCAAAAGGTACCGACTGTGAAACAAGATACTCACAGCCCGAGAAAGCTTGCTGTGCTTTGGCCTGGGCTGCTCGCCGACTAAGACAGTATATGTTGAATCATACCACTTTATTGACTTCTAAGATGGATTCTATCAAATACCTATTTGAGAAACCTGCTGTCTCCTGAAAGAGTTATCACTGACAATGGTACTAATTTGAACAACAAGATGATTACTGAACTCTGCACGCAGTTCAAAATAAAACACCATAACTCTTCTCCGTACCGGCCAAAGATGAACGGCGCCGTGGGGACTGCTAACAATATCAAGAAGGTCATGCAAGAAATGACAGTAACATACAAAGACTGGCATGAGATGTTACCCTTTACTCTTTACGGTTATCGCACTTCAGTGCGCACTACGACAGGGGCAACTCCGTTCTCTTTAGTCTATGGAATGGAAGCCATCTTACTAGTGGAAGTTCAGATTCCCTCTCTAAGAATCATGAAAGAGGCGGGCTTAGATGAAGATGAATGGATTCAGACTCGACTCGATCAGATAAATCTGATTGATGAGAAGAGACTTGCGGCTGTTTGTCATGGGCAGATATATCAGAAATGCATGACCCAGGCATTTAACAAAAGAGTTAAGAGACAGGTGTACCAACTTGGCGACTTGGTGATCAAGCGTATCATTCTACCACAAGGTGATCCCAGAGGCAAATGGACTCCCACATACGAAGGGCCATTTGTGGTTAAGAAGGTATTCTCTGGTGAAGCCATGATACTCGCTACTATGGATGGTGAAGACTTCCCACATCCCGTGAACGCGGACATAGTTAAAAAATACTACGCATAAAAGAGACCCGCTAGATCGACGTATCTAGGCAAAAGTAAGGGCATCCCGGCGAACCAAAAGGGTTCGGGCAAAAATTAGGGATATATAAAAAAAAATGTACACCCGGCAAGTCGAAAACCTGAAAAGGCGGCTTGGGCAAAAAAAGGGTATCCTGGTGGACTGAAAACCTGAAAAGGCGGTCCAGGCAAAAATTAGGGATTAAAGCGTATGACTATGTCCCGTTCTCAGTCAACTTTCATCCAAGTTCGAGGGACTGACCAAGCCAATCACTTCTATCCGACAGCAAGGGATGAGATGCTCGAAGACATAATGACAGTAGTAGGCTTAAAATTAATAGGACTTCTTCCACATAGCTTTCTCTTTGTTTTCGACAATTTCCTCTTACTAGGATTTCTGTCTCCTTGTACACAAATCGCCTGTTTATAGGCCTCCTTTCAAAATCAATACAACCCTCTTTCAAAAAAAAGATGCTTTTGTTTTTACTTTTCTGTTTTGGTTGCGTAAATGTCCATTGATTTAATTTGAATTAATATGTGCATTTGAATATGATAAATGTTTACCAAAATATATGCGTAGAATAGCAATAGCAATTACTACCCGACTTCAGGATCGAGGAGAAGGTCTAACCATGCTTCCAATGAATCCGCTACCAATTCTATTCCCCCAGCAAGTCTGTTATTCCTCAGAAGAAATTAGCAGTATTCCCCGGCACAGCCAGTTACTCCCCAACAGAGGTCGGCGTCACCAGACAGATTGATCATCTCATCCATCCCCAGCCAGGCTCTGTTGAATATTTCCACCATCAGACAGAAATCAAGCATCCCCAGCCGAGAAAGGGTCATCGACACAAATGTCTCAAATCAGTAGATGGGGATTTATTTTCCCCAGTAGAGTCCCCAAGCAGAACTTCTCATACGCATAACTCATTCATTACATCCTTTCACAGCATACGCATGCATACAACATTCACATTTATTTTAGCATAACACGAAACATCTCATGCATCATGACATAGCATGAAGCTAACTTTTTCTTTGCAGGTTAATTATCCTCCTGATATAGTCAAAGTAGAAGGTTCATTCAGACAGACACCTTTATCAATCACATTCAAGATTCAGATACATATTTCAAATACAGTTCATGGGAACATTCATTCTGACAACACTTCGATATCCTCCTAACGATGGCATCTCTAAGCCCATCCCAGACATTTATTGCAAGTACAACATATACAGGTTATCAGATACAGCCTAACGTACGGTTCATTCTGATTCAGCCCAACATATGACTTCTTCAGCAACTCCAATGCGGTCTAACGTACGACCCATTTGGACCTTCAAATCCTCAGATGCTGCCTAGCGTACGGTACATTCAGGGGTGTAGTCTAGCGTACGACTACTTTCTTTTTCAGATGCAGCCTAACGGACGGCTCATTTTACAACTCGGATACGATCTAACGTACGATCCATTCTGAACTTCAACAACCCCAACGCGGTCTAACGTACGACCCGTTAGGATCTTACAACCCTCAGATGCTACCTAACGTACGGTACATTTCTGAAGTGTAGTCTGGCGTATGACTACCGCTTTCATCATCAGATGCGGCCTAACAGACGACTCATTCTGCGACGGTCTAACGTACGACCCGTTCGGATGTCCATCCCCTCAGATGCTACCTAACATACGGTACATTTCTGAAGTGTAGTCTAACGTACGACTACCCCTTTCATCATCAGATCCTACCTAACATACGGTACATTTCTGAAGTGTAGTCTAACGTACGACTACCCCTTTCATCATCAGATTCAGCCTAACGTACGGCTCATTCTGCAACTCAGATACGATCTAGCGTATGGTCTATTCTGATCCTTTATCCCCAACAGCATATGACACACTCCGACTCCCCAGCGAAGTCGGCAGCCTAATGGATGACTCATTATACGGTCTAACGTACGACCCAGTGTGGCACCCATGTCTTCAAATTGGCCTAATATACGGCGCGATCTGAAGCTTTCGTCATCAAACCTCCCGGATGGCATCTTTAAGCCCATCTCCATCAAGACCAACTGTCGATTCTCAAGTGCAAATTTTTGGGGCATTCTAGTGTTCAATAATCTTCCACCTCCAGACCACGAATGGCATACACGCCATCCTAACTCTCTCGGTTCAAGAATATTGAACAGGGGCAGCTGTCATACCCCAAAAATTACCCATCATTTTTCCTAAAAAAAAAAAAAAAAAAAAAAAAAAGAGAATTTTTTTTTTAATTAATTAATTAATTAATTAATTAAATAATTAAAATAAATAAATAAATAAAATATAACAAATTATTTTGGACTTGGGTCTCCCTCATTCCAAGCCCATTACCCACGAAATTAGTCTATAAATACTGAAGTTTCAGTAGGGGGAGTTAGACTTGGAGTTACACTGGGAGATTCACTGGAGAAAGAAGGAAGAGAAGCAAAACACTCTGAGGTTTCCTTGGAACAAAACCTTGAGGAAAAAGAAAGAAAGAGAACAGAGAAGGACGGATAGAAACTTTGGCATAGGAACCCTGCCTACCCGGAGAATTCAGAGTAAAGAAACCCTGAAGGCAGCCCATCTGCACCGAAGCCATCGCCGTCCAATTCCCGCTGCCTAACTTATTCCGATACTACAAGTGGTCAATCCCTTCAACCTTGAATTGGCAAACAGGTTTTGCGTATCTCTATTGTTTATACTTTCAATTGGCCATATCTACATATATAATGCATCATGATTAAATGTTGATATATAATTTGCTTTCGTATGGGAATTTAAATATGCCTGAATACCCTGAATGTTTGACCATGTTATTCCTGTGATAAAATGCCATAAAATTCAAAGTTCCTAACATGGGGCTGTTTTCAAATTCAAAATCTGTGGCCTTCGCTAGGCGAGGCAGAGGCGAACGAGACAGTAGCTGACTTTTCTATTCTGTTTTTTTTTTATGTTTTATCATAGCCATGCATTATTCATCCTATCCTATTTATTGTTGTGATATTTCTCCGGTGTAATCTTCGATTGCACCCTGATTTGGTGTTCTGACATGTTTCTTTTTTTGAGTTTCGTAAAGGTTCACATATCCCAGGAAAAGGTTATTGGCTAGGTATTCCACTTTATTTGTGGGATACCCTTGTGGAGTTTCATCCTAAATTAACTTTTAATGTATTAATTTCTAATGTATTAATTTTTTAATATATTATTTTTAATAATTTTAATGTGGAGTTTCATCCTAATTATATAATTAATTGTAAAACTTTGCCTTTGAATAAGTGATCTTGGACCTCTCTTTGTTGCCTTACGATTACGATATTACGGTCATGTCCCGCGAACGTGGGGATACCCTTAGCAAAGACCCTTCGGTTAAATCATCATAAAATAAATTATAGTCCCTCGGATGTTGCCTTCGAATATACAACTTTGTCCCTCGATGACCCTCCGATGTTGCCTACGGTTAAAAGATGATAGTCCCTTCGAATGCTAAGGTATCCTCGTAACTGTTGCCTTCAATGACCAATCGATGACCCTACGATGACCCTTTTACATCCAAAGGATAAAACTACTTATTTCTCAATAATAAGGACAGTTTTACCCTCATAAGGATAGGAAATACTCATAAAGACCTTGGGTCGGTATAACTCTTAATTGCTGGCTCACAACCTAAAACATTTTTTCACACCTCACACCTTTCAAAATACCTTCAGAAAATCACCACTTGGTATACATTCATACTAGAATCATTACCGAGTTATATTTTTCTAAACAATTTTCAAAACTAAACGAGATAATCACTTTGTATACATTCATACAAGAATCATTACAAAGTTAAATTCTCTTTTCAAAACAATTTTTCTAAACAATTCACAAACACTTTTTTTCATGACAAAAATAATATAAGTGATCGAGCAATTAAGAGCCCATGGATAACCATGGATACAAAGGGTGCTAACACCTTCCCTTTGTATAATGTACCTCCCGAACCCAAAATCTAAATTAAGGTCTTTCCTGTTCTTTTCCACCTTTCCTTATTGGATAAAAGAAAAGTCGGTGGCGACTCTTGCTAACCGCGACATTGCGATAAAAAGCAAAACACAAAAAGTCTAGTTCACCGTATGACACTGTGCAAGTTAAATGCGGGTGTGGCTTGCTTCCTGTGCAAGTCATGTTTAGGATAGGCTTGCTTCCTGTGCAAGTTAGCTAGAAACCTTAACTTAGGGATGATTTTGCATGATAACATCTAGGCTCGAGTCGTAGTCTCCCTAGTTGTGCCTCCCTCTGTTATCTGGTTAGGCTAGTCCTTTATCCCTCCGTAGGGGAACTACGTCGCCCTGATCCTCATACCAGATGAGGTACGTAGGCAGGAGATGAGCAGATCTCTCCGGGCGCCTGTGTCTTTGTTTTGTCTTGTTGTGTGCTTGGAAGCTGATGTAAGTCCATCGAGTGGCAGTTAGGTTCCAGTGTGCGTGTGTTTGGTTCGGATGCTTATGTAAGTCCAGTGATTGGCATTTGGGCTCCATGTTTGCCTTCTTGTGTGTGTTCTGGTTCGGATGCTGATGTAAGTCCAGTGATTGGCATTCAGGCTCCACGTTTGCCTTTGCCTGTGTTTGTTTGTGTGTGTGTCAGCCGAGCTACGAATGCTCTGATTCTTCTCTCGTCCGAGAAGATACGTATGCATAGGATGCGGTATCCTAGCGAGCATGTGTCGTTTCCCCAGTCCGAACTACTTCGACTCTGATGTCTATGCCTGATAGACTAAGTAGGCCCAGGATGCGATATCCTGCCGAGTTCGTCTTGTCAGTTTTCTTGTGTCTCTTTCAGCCAGTGTGTGTGTGTGTGAGCAGCGTTTTAGCAACCATTTTCCTTCCTTTTGTGCGTGGATCCCGTCGAGTACGACGAATGCGTAGGGGTGCTAATACCTTCCCTTCGCATAACCGACACCCGAACCCATTCTCTTTGGTCGCGAGACCATGTCTTTCCCAGGTTTACTCTGAGCGTTTCCTTTCCCTCTTTTGGGATAAATAACGCACGGTGGCGGCTCTGTTGTTCTTGTTTTCCCGCCGGTTTTTCGCGTGATGCGACACCTGCGATTTTCTGTATTTTTCTATTTTTAATTTTTGTTTTTCGTGAAAAAAGTTCAATTTTTTAAAACATTAGGTTCCTGAAATTTGGAAAATTTTGGGAAAACAAATCGTAAGGTTTTCTGAAAATTTTGGGAAAAGTCAACCGATTAGGGTCGCTAAAAAAATTACACAAACTCCAGCTAAATTCTATTACAACATAATTATATCAAATAAGCATGTTCATGGATCAATAAAAATATTTATGATGACCATTGAGGATTTATCCCAAAGCCCAATTGGTCACCTACAGTAATACAACAAAACACTAAGTTATTCATTGATCAATGGCAATAAGGTTTTGTCAAAACCTTATTTGGCCAAACACATTAGAGGAATATACAAACTCATATTGTTTTATCAATAAAAAATCATATTACGGTGACCATAAGGGATTCATCCCAAAATCCATTTGGTCACCACAGTAAAACACAAACAAGAAAAAAAATTATTTTTCGATGTCAATAGGGTTTTGCCCAAATCCTATTTGGCCAAACATAGTAACACACAAAAACAACAATTATTTCATTCAATTGATGTCAATGGGGTTTTGTCCAAACCCCATTTCGTCAAACATATTATAAAATCACATAAAATTGAAGCAAGTACTAAAATTACCCATGACATTGATGTGAGGGTAAGGACTCCACACCATCATGGATGCCTAAAATTGCCTTCTCTCCAAAAGTTCCAATTTCACGTATTGTAAACCTAACCTCTACCAAACTTCACTATTTATTTTACCTTAATCTTATTATCCTTAAATATTACACTTTGGTCCTATTTTCCCAAATTCTCACCACTCCACCTCATATTCTCAATACTTTTAATTTTCACCCAAATTCTAGAAATTCCAATTTTCTCATTATTTTAATTAAATAAAAAATTTAATTAAATAAATATTTAATAAAAAATCCTCAAAATGTGAATTATTCCTAATAATTCTATTTTCTCCAGTTATTACTAAATAATTAAAGTTATTCAAATATCTCTAATAATTCAAAAAAAAAATATTTTATTTTCTGCTTTCAACTCTAAAATCCCCATAATCATAAAATTACTAAAATATCCCTAAATCTCCCAAAAAAATAGCACAAATAACACATAAATACTCCAATAATTAAATAAAATGTTAATTTAAAAATCGAGATATTACACTTAGGTCCTGAGTTTCTTCAAAAGCAGATACTTTTATATCAAACCTCTTAGGCAATAATCTGAGAATTTTCCTGGCAAACTTTTCTTCATAAAATTTTCACCTAAGGCAAAGGTGGTATTGGAAATATCATGCAATTTAATGTGGAACTCACAAATAGATTCTTCTTCATTCTTCCTTAGATTCTCAAATTTTGTGGTAAGGAGTTGCAGCCTTAATATACGCACTTTGATATGCCTTCTTGAGAAGTTTCGAGAATCTCTCATGCTTCTTTAACTTCTGAACATGTGTTGATCAGCCTAAACATGTTCTTGGATTTTCCAAGAGATTTCGCATCTTCTGGATCAGTCCAATCTCCTTCTAATTTCAGACTAGTGGTGCCATCTTCAGTCGTGATTATTGGATGTTTCCATCATTTTAACATGACTTTCCATGTTTTGCTTCCCAAGAATTTGAGAAAAGAAACCATCACTACCTTCCAATAATCATACTTTGTGCCATCTAAAACAAGTGGTTTGATGAATGATCCTCCATCTTTCATTGTCTCCATTTGAGCAAAAATTATATTCCCTATAGCTCACCCAACAGGCTAGGGTTCCTACTTTGATGCCAATTGAAATTCTGTTTCTCAGGGGGCTAATGTCAAACATGATGCTCCGATAACAGGTTCGACAAGATACACCATAACTACTACAATAACGATTACTAGATGATAAAGCATAAAAGAAATAAACAACACAATCAATTGTTTACCCAGTTCAGTGAAACTACATTTTCGTTTGGGGGGCTGAGTCCATAACCCAAAAAAGGGAAACCACTTATTAGTAGTTTAATCCAATTAGTTTTCCAAGCAGCAACAATCTCTATGTTGTCCAATGCCTTTTCCTAAAACTTCTTGTTGACATTCTATTTAGAACCTCCCGCTAAACATGAGAACTCGCTCACTTTATTCTCTGTCATAAAACCAATGATATGTGCAAATAACCACTAAACCCTAGTGATCAACTTCAATCTTAACAAGATGAAAGAATGTCGAATATTACAACTCAACTAGACAAACCTTCTATGTCAAGTTACTAAAACATAGAGGTGTACATAACAATATTAAATTTACAACTCAACTAGACAATCCTTCTATGTCAAGTTACTAAAACTTAGAGGTGTACATAAAAATGACAAGGAATCTTATAAACTCTAACACTCTAAAATCTTCAATGTGAGTGTTTTCTTTCCAACGTATGTTTAAGCTTCTTATATAGCAAAATAACTATGGGCTTTTCTCCTTGGATAATATCTTTAATTTCGTCCAAAATTAATGCAAAATCTTCACCCAATTGTCAAACAAATCACCTAGTCATGTTGTTAAATTAATAACAACAAAATCTTTAAGAAATATTCTACATAACACACTTCAAAATGCAGCATTCTGGCGCATGTTGTACAAGGCTCAGATGTTGCATAAGGTGCATATTTCCCTTCTTCATTTCCATACAACTTTAGCAAGCTAGACCAATCTTGAACATTTGGACACTTCTCTGAGTTGTTGTTTTGCTAAAATGCAGCCAATCCAATAGGAACAATAACCACAACTATAAATACCTAGACAAGAGATGATCCAAAACTTCTAGTAACTCCAAGACAGCTTAGACATTCAAGGAGTGAATGAACCCCTCATCAACATCTACAACTTGGTACATCAACACAACTCATATTTCTTGCACGAAAGACTCCTTATGATTGAAGAGAACCTGCAATACACTCCTCCTAGAGACCACTCCCTATGTTAAGTGGTGTCGCAATTGATCCTCATGGATAATGCCTCTCCACACCGAAAAACTTCTAGGTCTCCGAATCATCTATGGTATCGAGAATGATAATCTCCTCCACATGATTTAGAGGGAAGATGTAATAGCCACACTCCCCCAAGAGCACATCATCCTCACCAATTTCCACCAAGTCATTCTCAGAAGGAAGACAGACACGATGTCAAGAAACAAGTTCCTTAACAAAGAAGGAATCCTTTATCTGAGCATATCCTTGACATCTAGATATTGAAGTCTCTCGATGACTCTTTGGAGCTAGACAACTACAATAGGATTGGAGATACAAACAAGCACATCAAACACGTAGATACTATGATTGATTATCACCATGCTTAGGGTGTGGGGATTTGCAAATTGTTTGTTCTGATCCTCAAAGGAGACGTCAAGACGTGGTTTAAGACCATGTTTGACTGTTGCATAACCTCCTATAAATAATTATGTGATTCTTTTACCGCCCAATTCACTTCTCAAAAATGAAAACCCACGATGATAGCCATCCTAAATGGAATTCAACAAAAGAAAAAGAAACCCTATTAAAATACATGGAAAATTCACCAAGGTCGTCGTAGAGGTAAGAATAATTAATGATGGGTTGGAGTGTTGGATATTCAAGAAAGGGTTGAGGGAAGACTCTGTATTTCATAGATAGTAAAGGCTGGAAGAGGTCGGGAGCTTGAACAACCTCTTGACTAGGGCCTAAGCCTACATTAATTCTGAAGAGGAACTCCTTACCGCAGAAGTGGAAAAGAGTCGAGGAATAGTCGTCCGGCAAAGAAAGGCCTCAAATGATGCTGGGATGAATGAGACTAAGGGTCGGAAACAAGATTCTCATCTTACACTCCATTGAACGGGCCAATGGAAAATATTTTGTATGAATGTGTAAAAATTTACTTCAAGGAAGCCAAAATAAGAAACCTTTAAATAATAAATAAATATGTTATGACTGATAAGACAACGTGTTTCCACATCAACAAGAGTCATTACCATAATACAATTGAATGCTTGGACTTGAAAAATGAAATTGAGGAACTAATTAAGAATGATAGGTTGATCCGAAAAACATAAAAGGATGGTTAAAAAGATGATTACAGAATAAGGAAAGAATACAAAAGGTAAGACAAATTTCCAAGAAAGAAGTTATCCCCTAGCCGAGAGAAGACGTCTCCCAAGAAGACGCTAAGTTATGACTAAGACCAAAGGAAGGAATGACATCAAAGATAAAGAATAACAATAAGAAGAAGGGAGAGGTAAATGTCAATATATTGCATCCATTATGAAAGGTATTCCCATACCAAAGAATACTTCCAAATGGATAGTCAAAATAAGGGTTTATGAGCTAATGGTAGTTAGTAAAAAGGGAAGAATAGTCCTTGAGGGGAACCAAAAATACCCATTCTTGGGTTTAAGGATAGCGGGAATGTGGATAGTATCCTGAATGAAAATTTTCCTATGGTGATAATGACAACTATGGAAAACTTTGACCTTTCAAGAATCCTCATTGTCACGGGAATGTCATGCGTTATCATGTACCAGAATTCTTCAAGAAGTTTAGAATAAAAAGAGAGAGTTTGTCTTCTTATGCAGGTTGCAAACTACAATTCAAGCCTTCAACAATACTAACATATCCCTAGGGATTTATAGTGTGGATGGTTACTCATGAAGAAGGAAAAGATACCAGAACGTTAGACCTATGGTTCTTGGTATTCCCATGCCATAGCATTTACAACTATGTTCTAGGCAAACCTTTTTTCGCGATGCTCAACATCGTAGCCTCCTCGATCCACCTAAAGATTAAATACTACAATGCTATATAACGAATCTGTAAAAATATGCCCTGATATATCTGGAGCCTATAGAATATTGTAGCGGTAAATTCATGACCACTGAGTTATTGGTTAGCTCAAAGTCAATAAAACCAGACTCACCACCGCGCTTTTATTGTGTCCAAAGGAAAAGGGAAAAGTACGAACGAAACCCAAAGATAAGAAGTTTTCAAATAAAAACTAATAAAATGTCAGAGATTACAGGTAAGGGGGTTGGTTACACAGAGGGAAGGTATTATCACTCAAAGTGTCATAGGTACTCCTAGGGGGCCCTTTTGTGTGCAAGTGTTTTGGTTGAAAAAGATGTTTCCTAAAAAAATAGAATGAGGGGATGAGAAAAGAATTCATTATTTAGATTTTTGTGTTTGACAAGACCTTCGGTCTTATGCCTACGCACCAACATAAAAATGAGGGATCAAAACCTCGTAGTTCGTGGGAAAAATTTCAAAGATGGGTGGATTTACTTTTAATAAAAACTTAAAGATCTTTTGTTATCAATGAGAGAATACTCAATCAAACATCCACCGATAATTAGGGTTTTACAACATTTAAGAGGGAGGGCTCTAACTTGGATTAAATCAACAAGTATGCCACTAACCCCTAATAAAAGGAAAGACTTACAATCAATATATCATGGAATAGGAGAATTATATATCAATCAAAGATAACTCAAATCTAAATGCTCTCTTTTGAAAAGTTTAAAAGAAAATGTCACAAAATGGCCAAAAGGATTAGATGAGGTTGTTAATTCTTTTTTGTCTTCTGAAAATAAGGTCAATATGATTAAGTTAAAATTTGATTAAGAAAATGTTTTGAAAATCAATGGCATAAGGCCAAGGTTTCTACTCATTAAAATATGTCTAAGTTAAAAACACAAGCAAAGAAGTTTTTGAAAATGAGGGAGAGATTTTGAAATTAAAGAAGTAGGAGGAGATAAAGGGACTATCCTAGACATGATTTAAAAGTTTAGAGTTGAAAATATCTAACCAATGGGAAGCATCCACAAGACAATAGTGTTTGATAGAAACCCATTTCCTTTGGATTATCAAGCAAGCAACAAAGCATGATCATCCAAGCAATTAATAAGAAGACCAATGGTATCAAATAAAGATAACCAAACTGTGAGGACAAAGATTCCTTGTCCTTATTTTAATGATGTCAAACCTTTTTTTGTTGCTCATAATGTGTGATTTGGAAGGTGTCATCATATCATGGAATGCATTCATCCTATAACATGCTCAAAGTATAAGTGAAATGAGTCCATGCATATAGGAGCATTTCATAGATGTGAATAATGCACTTGATCATCATTGGTACCTTAGGTTCATAAGAAAATGGTTTGAATTGACCAAAATATCAACAACAAAAAACTCATTGTTGACAGTTTAAGAATTTTGAGTTGACTCATGAGTCTGAACAGGTCGAGTCATGAGTCGACTTGTGACTTAGAGTAGTAAAATTGTGAGTCGATTCATGAGTAGGAGCATAACTCTCGGGTCTGAACACGCCGAGTCATGAGTTGTTGAGCATTGTGCATTGCAAATGTGATAACGTTCAAATAAGATTGGATTATCTTAGTTTGGGTTGACACTTTGTGTGGGTTTTTCTTGAATAAAACCCTTGAGGTTTTATCCTCCAAGAATTGGGGGGGGGGGGGGGGTTTGCACTAACCTTTGCTTCGCAGATTCAGCCGAGTGAAAAATTTGAAGAATGGAAGGTTCGGTTAAACAAGTAGCAGTAAACGGAGGATTGTGAAGAAAGCTTAGGGATCAAGCGACTTGCGTTCGAAATCAGCCGAGCTGAAGTTTTGGAGAACGTGGCGTTCTTGCAATAAGGTAGCGGTAACCGGAGGTTTGCTCGAAGCACTTGAAGGACTTGGTTCAACTCGAATCAAGGGGGAGAATAGAATAGGATCTACAACAACTCTAGTGGTTGATTGGTGGTGGTCATTTGTGCTCTTGTATTGACTTTGCAACATGTTAATAAAAACATCTCAATTCTAGATTTAGAATTGAGGGCAGACGTACCCTAAGCGAGGACGATACTCAACAAATCCGGTCTTGTTCTCTCTATCTCTTAACTCTTTAAATTCTGCATTAATTACGTTTTACATAAAATTAATCGTAAAATCAATATCGCTTGATTGGTGTGCATAAAAACTGTTCGATAAATTGTTGCAATCACTTTGATTGCAACTGAGTAAAATTTTGCACATTCAATTTGAGTGAAATTGAAACTTGGTGTGAAGTGCACACCAAGTGTTCGATAAAATTAATCTCGCACAAACTTAGTAATATTTTCCTTGATCTCTTATTGTGTTAAGCATTATTAGAGGTAACGATATCAAGAATCATAGTGGTTAATCGATTGATTTAGATAGGGGTTGATATTCTCTATCTTAAGTAATTTCATTCGGTTTCACGTATATTCAATCTTTCCATTAACGGATCGTTTAGACAATTACTATCTAGGGTGATTCCGCAACCGTTGAAAACTTTAAAAAGCGTAAAATTTCAAAACTGATCTATTCAACCCCCCTTCTAGATCGGTACTATCGTCTAACAAGTGGTATCACGAGTGTTGGTTCATCTAGTGCTTCACATTCAACTTTTTAGAAAATGAGTAACGATCCTAAAGGGGTGTACAATAGGGCGTATATTTTTACCGGTGAAAACTATAGTTATTGGAAAGATTGTATGCATATCCATATCAACTCTATTGATAGGAAAGTGTGGAAAGTCATCCAAGATGGTCCTATAGAAATAACCATGACCAACGCGGATGGTTTTGTTATACCTAAACCTGAAGCACAATGGAATGAAGAAGATGACAAAAAGTATAGTTATGATTGGAAAGCCAAAAATATGCTCATTGTAGCCTTAGGTGTTGATGAGTATTATAGGGTTTCCCATTGTACTAGTGCTAAAGCTATGTGGGACTCATTGCAAATTACCCATGAGGGAACCAATGATGTCAAACTAGCTAGAATCAACACCTTAACTCAATAATTTGACCTTTTTCATATGGAGGATGGTGAAACCATTGCTAATATGCAAAAGTGATTTTCTCATCTAATCAATTAGTTAAATGCTCTTGGTAGAACTACCCCTAATAATGTTGCTACTAATAAAATCTTAAGATGTCTTAACAGGAATTGGCTACCAAAGGTCACCGCGACTAAGGAAGCCAATGATCTAAGAACATTGGACATGGAAGAATTTTTTGGCAAGCTTCAAGAGCAAGAGCAAGAGCTCATGAACCTTGACAAACATGAGAAGAGTCAAAAGAAGGAAAAGAAGGAGAAAGCTAAGGACACCGAAAGGAAGTCTATCGCTTTAAAGACTTCAAGATATAAGTCATCCACTAATGATGTGTGTGAGAGTGAATCAAGTGATGACGATAAAGATTCGAATGAAGACATGAGTTTGTTCGTAAGGAGGTATAACCGATACCTTAGAAAGAATGAAGTCCAACATTCGGATAAAAATCCTATCAACTATAAAACACAATCAAAATTCCTGAATCAAGAGGAAGGTAAGACAACTAAGTCAAAAGGATCATGCTTCAATTGCGGAAAGGTTGGTTATTATAAGTTAGGTTGTCCCTTGATGGAGAAAGACAAAGGAAAAGACAAACGTCACAACAAATCTATCAAAGCTAGAAGAGCATACATTGCATGGGAGAGCGATAGTGAGTCCTCAAGCAATGATAAATCAAGTGATGAAGAAGAAAACGCCAATCTTTGTTTTACAGCTCATCGAAAGAAGAAAAAGAATGTAAGTCATTCTAAATATAATCATGTTGATAAAAAGTCTTATTGTGATTTGCAAAATGCCTTTAGTACTCTAAATAATGAGGCCAAGGAAGCTTTCAAACGCCTAGCCTCAAATAAGAAAATTTTCTGCTATTCAGAAAAGAAGATTTTTGATTCCGAAAAGGAATTAGAAACCCTCAAGAAATCAATGATAGAGGTTACTAAAGGCAAAACTGAAGATGATAAGGGATTTTGGTTTGGATGGTCCGGATGTGAAACCTGTCACATTTGGTAGAGGTTAGAACTCTTTAAGCCAAATTAGACAAGGCTTTACAACCTAAAGTTACCTTTGCTATTGATCAATCACATTTTAGAAGTGACATTAATAATCCTTATCAAAAATATACTTATGTGGTAAAGGATCAAGTTAGCAAAAGCAACTCTCATCCTAACTTAAATTGTCTATATTGTTGCAAAAGGGGACATACTATTGCTAAATGTCGATTTAGGAGATTTCTAGTCCGTAAAGGCATTTTTCAATGGTTTCCCAAATGCAACCAAAGTTTCACTCACACACTAGGACCCAATGAAAATTGGGTACCTCTTTCCCTTGTTTAAATTTGTAGGTGTAATGCCTTGAGGATACGGAGAGAACATGGGTTTTCGATAGTGGATGCTCAAGACACATGACGGGTAGCACTTCCTTGTTCTTTGACTTTGTGGATAAGAATAAAGGGTTGTAACCCATGGTGATAATAACAAGGGAGATATACTCGGAAAAGGTAGTGTAGGCGATCCCTCCTCTACTACTATCTCATACGTCCTTTTAGTTAAAGACCTTAAGCACAATCTCATTAGTATTAGCCAATTATGTGACAAAGGATATAAAGTCTCATTTTCAAAAGATTGTTGCATGATTGAACATAATGATAATAAGAATGATGTGCTTAATGGTTGGACGGAAAATAATGTATACATGCTTAACTTGATTGAAGTATCTTTGACTAGCGTTAAATGCCTCGTCTCCATGAGTGAAGACTCATGGCTTTGGAATAGGCGATTAGCGCATGTCAACTTTGACTTGCTAAATAAAGTTGTCGCAAAAGATCTAGTATTTGGTCTTTCCAAAATAAAATTTTCAAAAGATCACTTATGTGATGCATGCCAAATGGAAAAGAAAACAAGGATCTTGTTTAAATCTAAAAATATTGTTTCCATAATGAGACCCCTTGAACTTCTCCATATGGACCTTTTTGGGTCATCTAGAATTAAAAGTCTAGGTGAAAACTACTATGGTTTTATTATAGTAGATGACTACTCTAGATTTTGTTGGACTATCTTCTTAGCAAGTAAAAGTGACATTTTTTCTGCTTTTGAAAAGTTTTCCAAGATGTCTCAAAACAAATTGAACACTAACATAGTTACTATTCGAAGTGATCACAAAGGTGAATTTGAAAACCACCTCTTTGAGGAATTTTGTGAAACAAACGACATTGATCATAATTTTTCTGCTCCAAGAACTCCACAACAAAATGGAGTAGTGGAACGTAAAAACAGAATTTTAGAAGAGCTTGGAAGGACTATGATCAATGAAAACGACCTTCCTAAATATTTTTGGACCGATGCCATAAATACGGCTTGTTATGTATTGAATAGGATACTCATTCGTCCTATTCTAAACAAAACCCCTTATGAATTGCTAAAGGGAAGGAAGCCTAATGTTTCACATCTTCATATCTTTGGATGTAAATGCTTTGTATTAAACAATGGTAAAGAAAACCTTGGTAAATTTGACTCAAAAGCCGATGAAGGTATCTTTCTCATATACTCTCATTCTAGTAAAGCATATAGAGTATACAACAAAAGGTTACTTATTGTTGAAGAATCCGTGCATGTTTCCTTTGATGAATCTTATCCGAAAACTGTTGGAGAAGGTATTATTGTTGATGGTGCAGGTGTTCCTTCGGAAGACATAATAAAAGATCAAGAAGAAAAGCATGTTGAACCCCGTCCGGAAAAAGCTAAGGAGGAGCTAGATCAAATTTCCAAAAAGAAATAGGAGGATCATTCGATTAATAACAATGATCTTCCTTTGGAATGAAAATCTTCTAAGGATCATCCCATCGATAATATTCTAGGATATATCTCAAAGAGAGTTACCACACGGTCAAAGATAAGTAACTTTTGTTATCATTTCGCTTTCGTCTCTCAAAATGAGCCTAAAAACTCCAAAGATGCATTACTCGATGAACTTTGGTTTTTAGCGATGCAAGAGGAACTTAATCAATTCAAAATAAATGAGGTGTGGGATCTTTTTCCCCCTCCGCGAGACCATCGAGTAATCGACATTAAATGGGTGTTTAGGAACAAGTTAGACGAAAACGGAGTTATAACTCGCAACAAGGCATGCCTTGTTGCTCAAGGGTATAACCAAGAGGAAGGCATCGACTATGAGGAAACTTATGCTCAGGTTACCTGAATCGAGGCTATAAGCCTTTTGCTTTCCTATGCTTGTTCTCAAAATTTCAAATTATTTCAAATGGATGTTAAGAGTGCTTTCCTAAATGGTCACATTAATGAAGAGGTCTATGTATCTCAACCTCCCGGTTTTGAAAACTATGAGCATCCTAATTATGTTTATAAGCTTAAATGTATTTTGTACGGCCTCAAACAAGCCCCTAGGGCATGGTATGATCGTCTTAGAAAATTTCTACTAAAACAAGGATTCTCAAGAGGGAAGGTTGATACAACCCTTTTTATTAAGCGTCAAGGAAAATACTCTATTTTAGCTCAAGTCTATGTAGATGATATTATTTTTGGATCTACTAACATAAATTTTGTCCAGGAATTCTCTAAGTTGATGTAGGGAGAATTTGAAATGAGCATGATAGGGGAGCTAAGTTACTTCCTCGGACTTCAAATCAAGCAACTTGAAGAAGGAACTTTTGTGAGCCAAACGAAGTATTATAATGAGCTACTCAAGCGCTTCGATATGGCAAATATGGATTGGGATGAAAATGGTAAGGCCGTAGATATAAAAAAGTATAGAGGTATGATCGGTTCCCTCCTCTATCTTACCGCATCTCGACCAAATATTATCTTTAGTGTATGTATGTGTGCTAGGTATCAATCATGTCCCAAAGAATCACATTTAAAGGTCTTCAAGCACATACTTAGGTACCTCTATGGTACTTCAAAGTATAGGCTTTGGTTTTCTAAGGGAAGTGATTGCTCTTTGGTTGGCTACTCTGACTCTGACTTTGCCGGTTACAAATCGGATAGGAAAAGCACTAGTGACACTTGTCATTTTTATTCAAATTCCTTAGTGAGTTGGCACAACAAAAAGCAAGTTTCAGTTGCTTTGTCAACGGCCGAGGCGGAATACGTTGCAGCCAGTAATTGTTGTGCTCAATTTTTTTGGCTCAAACAACAATTACTTGACTTCAATGTTCAACTTGAATGTATTACCATTTTTTGTGACAACACAAGTGCTATCAATTTAACCAAAAAATACTATACTACATTCGCGCACTAAACATATTAAAATTTGGTATCACTTTCTTAGGGATCATGTTGAGAAAGGTGATGTTGTCTTCGAGCATGTTGATAGCAAAAATCAACTTGCCGATATTTTCACAAAACCACTTGCGACAGAGCCTTTCTTCCACATCCGTAGGGAAGTTGGTGTTCTTGATATTTCTGATCGCATTTAAATATATATATATATATATATATATATATATATATATATATATATATATATATATATATATATATATATATATATATATATATATATATATATATATATATATATATATATATATATATATATATATATATATATATATATATATTATGCCTGTCTATTCCTTGATTTATAAGAGCGACTATGTGAGGGCACTCGTCGTCTATCACCATTGGAGGTAATGTCGCTCCTATCCATTTGACCTATATTGTATGTATATACTTGATCTATGTAACTCTTGATGTCATGTGATGGCTTGATCTAAGTTTCATCAACTACTATGTTTGAATTATACTTGAACTTGCTTAGGTATCATATTTATTGTATTTAGTCATTTGTCCTAAAGTTTATACTAAACAAATATGGGAATCTTATTTACTTATTTTCTTTTGATCCGTGTAATATTTATGCCTATACTTCTTCCATTGACTTCATGTTATGTTCATGGTTGTTAATGTCTATATGTTGCAAAGTCGTTGACTAAGTGCTTATGAATATCTTTATATCATGTTGACTGTTTCATTGTTTCTTTTTGATGTTGTCAAAGGGGGAGAAGCAATGAAAACACAATAGCTGATTTAGCATATTTATAATAGCAGAATGTTTGAAGGCATGCATAAAATCAAGGGGAGAATGTCTATCAAAGTACGCGATTGTGCCACAGTTTGCCATCATCAAAAAAGGGGAGTATGTGAGGGCAAAGATCCCTTGTCCTGATTTTAATTATATCAAACCTTTTTTTGTTTCTCATAATGTGTGCTTTGGACGGTGTCATCATATCATAAAATGCATTCATCCTCTAACATGCTCAAAGTATAAGTGAAATGAGTCCATGCATATAGGAGCATTTCATAGATGTGAATAATGCGCTTGATCATCATTGATAACTTAGGTTCATAAGAAAATGGTTTGAATTGACCAAAATATAAAAAAAACTAATTTTTGACAATTTAAGAATTTTGAGTTGACTCATGAGTCTGAACAGGTCGAGTCATGACTTGACTCATGACTTGGAGCAATAGAACTGTGAGTCGACTCATGAGTAAGAGCATAACTCTCGGGTCTGAACAGGTCGAGTCATGAGTCGACTCAACTCTGGAAAAACCTATTTGAGTTGACTCATCCCCTATTTGAGTCGACTCATTGGCTTTTTGAGTCGACTCATTGGCTGTTTCATTTGAACCATGTTGCCACGGGTCTGAACAGGTCGAGTCATGAGTCGACTCATTGAGTTGACTCATCCCCTGTTTGAGTCAACTCATCGCCTATTTTACTTAATTTTCTGTTGTGTAACTTTGAAAAATATTTATGTTATGTTTGTTATTTGGTCCATGCATCATATAAATATTCAAGAGTCTCTTCTTCAACATACAACAAGAAAAGTGAAAGATATACACCAAAGTGCTCATCATCTTCATTCTTCATTGCATTTTTCAATAATCACACATAATAATCTTTGTTGAGCATTGTTCGTTGCAGCTGTGATAATGTTCAAATAATATTGGATTATCTTAGTTTGCATTAACCTTTGCTTCGCAGATTCAGCCGAGTGAAAAGTTTGAAGAACGGAAGGTTCAGTCAAACAAGTAGTGGTAAATGGAGGATTATGAGGAAATATTAGGGATCAAAAGACTTGCGTTTGAAATCAGCCGAGCTGAAGTTTTTGAGAACGTGGCGTTCTTGCAATAAGATAGCGGTTACTAGAGGTTTGTTCGAAGCGCTTGTATGACTTGGTTCAACTCGAATCAAGGGGAGAGAATAGAATAGGATTTGCAACAACTCTAGGGGTTGATTGGTGGTGATCATTTGTTCTCTTGTATTGACTTTTCAACATGTTAATAAAAACATCTAAATTCTAGATTTAGAATTGAGGGCAGATGTACCCTAAGCGAGGATGATAGGGGAACTGCCTCAATAAATCCGGTCTTGTTCTCTCTATCTCTTAACTCTTTAGTTTCTGCATTAATTACATTTTGTATGAAATTAATCATAAAATCAATATCGCTTGATTGGTATGCATAAAAACTGTTCGATAAATTGTTGCAATCACTTTGATTACAACTGAGTAAAATTATGCACATTCAATTTGAGTGAAATTTGAAACTTGGTGTGAAGTGCACACCAAGTGTTCGATAAAATTAATCTCGCACAAACATAGTAATATTTTCCTTAATCTCTTATTGTGTTAAGCATTATTAGAGGTAACGATATCAAGGATCATAGTGGTTAATCGATTGATTTAGATAGGGGTTAATATTCTCTATCTTAAGTAATTTCATTCAGTTTCACGTATATCCGATCTTTCCATTGACGGATTGTTTAGACGATTACTATCTAGGGTGCTTCCGCAACCGTTGAAAACTTTAAAAAGTGCAAAATTTCAAAACTGATCTATTCAACCCCCCTTCTAGATCGGTATTATCTTCTAACATAAACATCTAAGCAAACACTCCAAAAGCAAGCAGTCTTCAATGTCTTTTAAATGTATCAGATGAAATATCCCTTGAAACATTCTCAAAGAGAAACCATCAGATAATATCAATAAGATCAAAATAACAACTTAAACACTCGAATAGAGAGTATCAGATAAACCAAAGGGAGTTTCTCTAGCTTATATCAGATGAATGGCATTGGCCAAGAAAGGTCTCAAATAATGGAATTGGCTAAGTCTCCAAAGCACAGGGATGTTGTCTACTCTAAGTCTAAGGATCCAAATCAAGTCTCAGATAGAGGTCCAACAGTCCACCAACATATTTTTTAGGGTTTTTGTTTTTATAGAGTATTTTAAGGTCCTAATACCATAAACAAAACAAAATCACAAGCACAAATATAATACAAGCACAAAATATGGCTCAAGTGAGAAAAGTGAAAATGATTGAAGCATAAACAAATTGCATGAATGTAAATGACAATGAATGATAAAGTGCAATAATTTAAATTGCATTAAAGTAAATGAGATTAAAATAAAAATAGACAATAAAGAGATGTTACTGAATGCTAGTGGAAGAATAAAAATTGTTTAAGTCATTTTTTGGAGAACACTCAACCATCCATTCACAAGCATGAAGATATGTACCTGGACATCATTCATGATAAGGGCTCCAACTTGGATAAATCAACAAGTATGCCACTAGCTCTCACAAATGGAAAAGAGGAAAAATCTTCACACAATACCATGAGGAATGAGAGACTTACAATCTCACTTATAAAAATCCTAATGTCTTTTGGGAATAATTTAGCGCTACGTTAAGAAATCATAATGGGATTGCTGGGTAAAGCTTGGGCTAGGGTTATCCTTCATTCTGAGGCAGTGCATCTCATTATATAGGCCATGGAAAATGATTTTTACACCTTCCAAACTTTGGCCAAAAATAGTAATTCAATGGGCATGTGTTCAGGCCCAAATGATCAAATCAATCCATTCCAATTCATGCACAAATAATGTTGAGATCATAACATGAAGCCATGCAAAGGTGTGTAATATTTGAGTTCAAAAGTTGCCAAATTGGGCCATGCAAAAAAACCATGTGCAAGTCCCTCAATCTTTGTCCAAATGGAGTGATCTTTAGCTCTTTAGAAAGATACCACGAAGAGTAACAACTTTAATGTTGGGACTCTTTCCATTTTGATATTGGAACATGATTAGTTCTGACCTTGAAGTTGGAGGAATCAAACATACTTGAAAATTTTCTAAATTAAAAGTCAAATGACCCATTTTTCCACCTTGAATAACTTTTGCTATGAGCTTCAAATGACTTTGGTTCCTTCTTCAAAGTTGTAGCTATTTCAACTATCTTCAATTTGATAGAAAATTTGACACCATTTAGAGCTTACATGATTGAGTTATGGATTTTAGAAGTTGAGGAAAATTGTTTGTTCAATGATGAGGACTAAAACGGACCTATAATATTTCCTCATGGGACATGCCCTTGCAAGTGGAATTTGACCTTTCTAAAAGAATAAAAGCTGAATAATACATCTTGAAATTGATCATGAAAATTGTATCATATTCATATCATAAAAATTGAGGAAGTTATGGTTCTTTGAATTTGATCTTCTATCTAGCGCACATGCAAAATGACCTATAATATTTCGCCATAAAAATGACTTTCTAAGCAAAATTAGATCTTGATGCCAACATGAAAGTTGTTTGTAATTCCATAAATAGTAAATTTTATCTTGTAATCATTTTCATATGACAAAAATTATAGGATACAGGGTCTAGGGAACCCTATATTTGACCAGTTGACTTTTCTGGTCAACCTCTTTGAACCAACTTGCAAACTTGAAGTTCTCTTGATATTTGGGGCTCATGGAGGATCATATATGCTTAAGATTAATTTAAATAAAGTATACCATGATATCTTTGATCACATGTTGAATAAACTTGCTGAGGAAGGCACACAAGATACCCAGATGAATTAGGGCTTCCTTGACAAACAAGTTTCAAACTCTTGATGATTTCTTGATCACAATGACAAATAAAGAACATGGGATTCCATATATGATGCTTATAATCAATTTGGACCTTTTCTAGCTTGATCCATTGCATTGAGGGTCTCAAACCCTAGTTGTGAGCTTGATGAGGCATAGCTAGATACACACACTACCTACAAAAGAAACAAAGCTAAACTAGACATATTTTTGTATTTTGTTAGTAAACAAAGAAAAATAAAGTATGATACAATCAAATTTTCTTGGTGATCTCTCCCAATGCAAACCCAATGAATGAAAGTTGAGGAGGATACCAAGTTGTGATCCCAATGCCAATGCAAATCTATGAGATGTCATGAGGGATCTTAGGGGTCAAAGTTAGGGTCTTACACGAGGCACTAATACAAGTTACTAGAAAGGGGAAAAGGTAAATTAGAATTTAACATGGTAGATCTCAACAAGCTCCTAGAAAATATGGTAGTCAGTAACCAAATGAAGGACCGATGTCTCCAACAAGTACACCATGAATTGTTTTTAGTTGATGAGTGCATACGACAATGGATGGATAACAATTTAAGGTCTACATCTGAGAATAGTTCAAGGGCAATATAGAGTTTGTGGTGACAAGCCAGACCAAGACCTTCTGGATTAATAAACAACAACTAGGTCGATTTGGTTAAGTATTTTCAATCATGCATAAAAAAAATCAATGTTATCGTGCAATGTTTTCTTCCAACAAGGAATAATTTTTCACCAAATTATCTTATTTATGGTCATGCAAAGATAGGTATGACTAAGTGATGATTTCATAAATGTTGTGAGTGTATTACTAAATAAATCATAACCTTATAACAAAAGTCACACGAATAATGAAAACAAACCACATAACAAAAGTGGTGAGTTGGGCTCACCCCCCATCTTTATCTATCCACTCAAAAGTGTGGGAGGTGAGCTCCCATTGCATTGACCTTGAACCAAGAATAAACTTGGGGCATGAAAGAGGGGCAGACCCTTGGTCAGGCGCATTTCTTAAAGACGTTATATAAAACTTTCGAGCATGACCTTGGATCATGAAAATATGCTATAAAGGTAAATACCTCAGAATGCAGCAAATATAACAACATTGAAAAATCATTTATTCAATGATAAACAACACCCGATCAAAGGTAACCCATAAAAAAAACAAGAGTCTAACTCATTAACAAGATTCGTCGGCCTCTTATTTACTATTTCTTGCTCAAGATGTATTTGTTCTCTTGATATTCGCACCATGTGGTGGAAAAATTCCACCTACTTCAGAGCGTTTTCAACAAGTCATGCAATACGGAGTAACCATGTTCTATTGACTTCACATACTCTTTAGATTGGTTTATATTTTCATAACACATCTCTAAAAGGTCATTTTGCATTTTCCTTCAGCCTTCCCGAGAATCACTTAAGCATGCATCCAACTCCCTTATCGACTTGTAAGAAGAATCTAAATCTTTGGTCACATTAGCAACGACGGTATCAACATCAAACAATGTCTTTCGATGTGAAGATAATGCAACATCCCTCTCATTTGTTCCATGATTAAAAAACTTAACCTTTTCAACAAATAGATAAGGATACCCTAAACTCTCACCTCATCATTGATTTCCCTCAAAAGGTTTCCTGACTTAATAAAGAGATCATCAAGAAACTGGTTTTAATATATAATTAAGGTTCCAATATGCTCTTTGAGTTCCTTTTTCTCCTTCTAAGGATGGTCAGGAACAAATATGCCCCCTTTACTTGCAACGCTGAAGGTCAACACAAGCGAAGCCTTATGCATCTGGTATGACAATTTTTCCATTTCTTCTTAATGAATAACTTTGGCCTTGCTCGGGAAATAGGGATAGTCCTCTTCAAAGACAAAATACTAAAGCTCTTTGGTCGTTTGATGACCAAAGCGAGCCTGGAACAATGACGATAAGCTGAATGGAGTCACTCACAAACTTCCACTAAGATCCGACCTTCCAAAGTTTGACTCCGCACTTCGATGCATTTTTGAGGTCAGCTCCCCGCTAGGGCATGCTTCTTTGTCTTCACCCCTCATGAGATCCTCTTGTGCATGGTGGTAGGTTCAAAGAACCCCTCGTTGTTGGTTTATTAAGAGGGTTTCACACCTCGGATTATACTGAAACAAGAGGGATAGAAGAGACTAGATCCACATGGCTTCCGAAGTATGAACCCCAATTGAAACTGAAAAGCAACAACTTCATAAGGAAAAGGAGTATTTATGGGCGTCCTCTTCATTTGAAGCATAATTTTGTGGCAACCCATCTTATCTGCAAGCAAAAGGAAAACAAACAATAAAAACACTCACTTTGAAACAGCAAGACAGAGAAAAACAAATCTTCCATTTCATCACCAAATATGTTACACATATCCTCTTTGGTGGTATCCTTCACTAACTGGTGCGTCTCTATGTATCATTTCTTCTACTTTTTTGACACCACTGCAGAAGACCCAACGCTATTAACAAATCCCAAACCTTCACATAAAGCTACCAACTTGTTCCTTAAATGAGACTCCTCTTGAGATATCTCATAAGGGAGGTAGACATAAGTTCCTCTCTCAGCCAAGAAGTGGTTTTGAGATTATTTCATAATATCTCAAAGACATATCGGGATAAACATCACACATACTTGCATGGTAAGCCTCGGTATAAGGCATAATCAGGTAGTATCAGTTCTTGAAATTATTCATATTGTTAGTATACACCTCGAACATCTTACTACCTTGCCTAATAGATATAAAACCTTGGCTTCACTCCAAGTCATCCGAACTACACCAGATATTGAAAATATGAAGAAACTAAAGGGTCAATGTTGGCATGCTCTTCTTGTAAGCACACCAATAGTGGAAGACCTTGACATAGGCTTATCCTATTAGATGTAGTTATGAAGGAACAACCCCCTAAATGGTCAAGGATGCCCATTTCAAAGTCATTAAAGGGAATACATAAACCTATATGAGAAAACAAGAACTCGTGATGGTGAATGACATATCCTTCGTACTTGCTGCACAACCTTTATCTTCTTCCAAAAGGAGCACCCCGAGTTCGAGGAGGATCCCCCTTCAGTATAAAAAATGGTCCAGACCACCTTTATCAGTGAATATGTAAATAATGTCCAACATCTCTTAATCAACTAATGCCATTGGGTCTTCGTTCCATGCATCCACGGTTTTGATAATTGTGTTGGTTTATTTCAATTTTACTGAAAACACATAAAAAAGAACAAACATAACTATTAACACGATATTGATATTCCAACCACCATATTATGTTTCTATCCGTGGGGTCACAACCAAACGTTTGATGATACAACCTAATGTAAGTCTGAGCCTTCTGTTTTTGTTTGAAGTCGCTAATGACAATTGGATTCATCAAGGGAAAATATGGGTAAGTAAACCCCGTGGCAATTTCTCTAGAATCAAGACCATCAATCATCTCTCCATTATCAACATTAATATATCCTTTCAATTCTTCCATAATCGTCTTCACATGAACCATATCATATGACAAGCAAGTATAGGAGTAAAATAGATATTATTCGTTACCTTTAAATAGGTGTGATTCTCGATGCGAGTGTGAGTCATATCACCAGAATTCTGCAAGAGGTTTCAGAACATTGATTGGTGGAAAATTGTAACAAAAGAGGAATTTTATAATAGAAAGAGAGAAACTAGATAATCCATAAGCCTCGTATGCATCGAAGGTAGAAAGAAAAAAAGAAAATCCTCACCTTGAATCTTCATATATTTCCTAGTATACAGTCACATGATCAACATTAGAAGAGAAAAGGAAGTGTACCACACTATCAAAGACCTTGATCGAACCTTAGTTTATTTAGTTACTCGAGTACTCTAAAAAAATGCCTTTTCTATCATACCTAGGGTCACGTGCCAAGGTTGTTATGCAAAACTTTTAATTTTAAGACATGCATTTTATTTGTATGTTCCTGAGACCACATGCTCCAACTCACCAGACTTTTCCACTTCCACGAGGAAAAGACTTACCGGGAAGCCCAAGCGTGTAATTAAGTGCGGCTTGAGCGATAAAATCCTCTCTTCACCAAGTAGCAGCAAGAATTTGGAGGAAAACTATTTTGGGCCAGAAAAAGGCCCAAGGAGGAATGCCAATTATAAAGCCCAAAGAGGAAGGCCGACACAACATACAGAGGAACCAATAGGACCTAGTCAAAAGGCCAAGCACCCTATCTCAACTATTGGTATATCATCCATAATTAAGTCGGATCAGAAAAATTTATGCATTACACATCAGGTTAGACGAAAGCATTTTTAAGTGTAAGCCATATATAATCTTTACCACGCGTCATTTACAAGTGTTATCTCACTCTTACTCCCAAACTACATATCTTCGACTTTATTGACTTGGGCAGTACAATGTTAATCTTGGAGGTCCTCTCCGCTTCAGAAAGAGTGCTTCATTCATTGACATGCACATGGACCTTCATTCATGAACACTAGTATTTTGTTTACATACTGTTTACCGTGAAAATTGGTAAACAACTACCAATCTTCCAAATTACTAGATTTAGTTACTTACAGGATCGATCAGATTGATCCTAGGACATGTGCTAGCCGTTTTAAAAAGTGAATTCTAATGAACATAAACACTTCGACAGTGTTCATACAAGCAATGGTTTGTTAAAAGATTTAATGAAAATTTAAAGTGAAAGAGGGCAAAAAGAATGTTGTAAATCGAAAATAAATGGCAGTAAAGATAAATTTCTGGGTAAAGTGTAATTCTGGATATAAAGAACTAATTAAATTACTTCAAATAAAACAATGGTGTAACATCAAACGTACATTTCTCAATTTTACTCTTTCTCTGCACACAGATACTTGAATAAAATGGACAGATTTTGTACACACTTGAACACACACAATCCTAACACTAAGACCTCTTATTTATACTAATCGAAGTAACTGCCTCTAACGGTCTTTCCACTAAATCGAGACAAGTGGCGCTTTACATGCATGTAACTACCCATTATTCACGTGTATCTTCAACAGTTTAGATAGGAACAAAAATTCCCTCTTTTATTTAAACTTGAATCTTTCTTTGAACCACAACTGGTGACGCCTCCATCGAAAAAACACCTTAAACTACTTAGAAATATTTCTAAGTCCACGCATCATCCTTACCCTTGTACCAAGGCATCTTCGACTAGAACTTCAAACGCACAATGTTATCGAAATGTCTTCATAGGAAACTTTACTCTCTTAATTTATATGGGCGTCGAAATTGGGAGCTAATAAATTGCCCCCTAAAAATGTCATTTTTGACCTTACGAAGAAGTAGGCATTTTTTGAGAGTATGGTTCAACGCCTTGAGCAATTGTTACATGTTACCAACGCCCAACGTTGCAAAACCTTTTAGTTTCCTCTAGTTGGCTCGTGACGTCGGCACCATCATTACCCTTTTCCTAACATGTATTTTCCGCCCATAACCAAATCTTTTTTAATCATCACGTTTCCTAGACTCTAGGAGGTTGAGGTATTAGGCATTAATTATTACCGTTTCACTATGTAATCCTGGAGAGACACGTGTCCCACTCACTTGTCAACCATTAATGTTGATTTGAACCGTTTCTCTTCCAGAAGAACTTATAAAAGGCGCACTTCTTCCTCATTTCCCTTTTTTACGCTTTCCAAAAACCTTAAGCACTTCAACTTTTCATCTTTTCATCTTCCTCCAAAAACAAACTCAAAACAAAACCCCGACTTTCTTCAAACTCTCAACAACAATGGCTACTTCAAGCAAAGCCTCCAAAGAAACCACCAAATCTGCTAAGGTTTCTGTCAAATCCACAAATTCTCCAAAAAAGTTCTCAAATCTTCCTCCCTTCTCCATGCTCCCTGGTCGAGTAATGAGAGGCAACCAACAATACATTCCTGAACTCAAGACTGAAGAATAAGGTTAAATCTATGAATCTCAAGTACTTATTATTGTTATTGTTTATGGAAAAAGTAATGATTTGCTTAGACCTTTGCCTGATCTAAATACTGGCCCTATCAAACTTAGGGATTTCTTCCCCTCTTACCACAAATGCAAACCCATAGGACAGTCCAAAAGAACTTAGGTTTAACACTACTGAGGAACCTCAATCATCAACAAATGAACCTATAGACCTTAGGTTCATGAATAATGGTTTTAGGGTTTTCCGTGCAACTCCTTTATTTAAAGATCCAACTGATTATATAAACTGGTTAAACAAAATAGAGAAAGCCAAAGCTCAAACCTGGAAAGACATGGGGATCTATGATTTAATCATGTTATCGAATGTAGGATTAGATTATAGTTCATCCTTATTAGTCTCTTCCTTATACTTCTGGGATAGCACCCATTACACTTTCCATCTTCCTTGTGGAATGGTTACCCCCACCCTCTTCGACATAGCCATTATCACATGGCTAAAACCGATTGGACATACTTACGACCCAGAGATAGACTCTGAGGATTCCATTACCTTCTCCATTTCTAGAGCTGCTTATTCGACCCACATAGCCCATTATCATGACAAGGACATCGAAATCGTCTCTGACATGGAACATATTGTGTTCCTGGCTTTATGGTTATCCCATTTCATTTTCTGCTCGAAGGCACTGCAAGTCGCCAATAAGTATCTTATATTGGCGAACCAACTACACGCTGGTCACAACGTTTGCTTGAGCGAAATGATCTTGGCCAACCTCTATGAATCCTTAAGCGACATCGTTACTCAACTCAAGAGTCTGGGAGAGAAAGGAAATCTCCTCCTTTATGGGCCTTTCTGGCTATTACAACTCTGGTTAAATGCCACCTTCGAGGCAAGCCTTCCCAACAAAGGCCTTGTCGACGAAGATTCTGAAGACGTGAAGAATAGAAGGGTTGAAGGAGTTCGATTGGCTCAGCTGACGCCAAATGATGAAGGACAAGCCCTTCGAACTACATTCATGAGCTATGTTCTGATGTTTGCAAGACGCTATGAGTTCACGTCAAACATGGCCCCCTTTGCAGCCAAAAAATATGGTCCAACATGGTTCAGAAGACCCTTTCCTTGTCCTGCCAAAAAATAAGAGACATAATCTCTTCTGCTTTGGGAAGCCATTTTAACCCCAAAACTTATAACCCTTAGGTTACACCCGTCGAAGACACAGGTTACCTTAATTACTTATCAACCCAACCTTGTGGCTCGACAGTTTGGATTAGATCAAGCTCTCCCAAACTGTCTTTATGACAAGAAGAGAAACCTCCTTCTTTACAATGAAATCCACAACGAAACCACTGTTATCAAATAGATAGCTCGATATACTGGTAGAACACACCTTGCTCTAGTTGAATTCGAGCCATGCTTCCTCTGTAGTCCAGAATTTGAGAAGTGGTGGTCGAAATACTATGCTGAAGAATTTTACGATGTTTCTACATTTACTCAGCATATTACAAAAGCTTTCCTCTATGTGTAGGAAAAAACCAAAAAAGGTACTTAAACACAAATCAAAGTAATTCAGGCATTCCAAAATTACTTTGAAACTGCCTATAGGCCTGATGATCTTAGTCGAACCATTTGTGAGGCAACTGTCACTCTAAAGGAAAAAATTTCGAAGAAAATGGAGAGTTTAAAAATCCCTTCGTACATTCCTCTTGAGAAACGTTACGAAATGGATTTCAAAATGCATCCTCTTAAGTTTCCTCATCTGTCAAATACTAATTTTGGAGTGGTCCTTGCCCCTCCATTCCCAGACTGGTTCATCTGTGGGGATTCTATAAAAATCCTTCGACAACAGTCATAGAAAAAATCCCAACGAGTGGTTGCGACTAAGCATACTTTAGACAGTTTCAAAGGACATCTTCATATAGGAATCGAAGATGTTTGCATCGAATCAGATATATATGAAGGTGTGGGGTGGAATGCCTTTTCGAATCACATATCTTATTAGGATATTTACTCTCGAATTCTAGTAACTGCTTCATTTTATTTCTTTTACCTATCAGAGTTCCACCTAGGAAACCAACAACCAAGCAGTTGGTCGAAGAAAAAATTGAGGGTGGCAGCAAGACTATTAAGGTACATGTTTACTCTACCCATTACTTTTTGTTATGTATAATGGTATCTCTAACACTTCGATCTTGTACTCAGGGTGCTCGAAAACCTCCCCCTACTCCTCAAAAAATCAGAACAAAAGCAGTGGCGGCTCCTGTGATAATAGAATCAGACGAAGAGGATCTATCTCCCGTCCTAGATCTGACTCTTAGGAAGAGGAAGAAAAACCCCAAGGTTGTCGAAACCTTCAGTCAGCCTTAGGCAAAAATTTCCAAAGTTATAAAGCGACTTATTGCCCTCTCCATCCTAAAGCCTACTCCCGAAGATATGTTGAGAATAGCAGCGACACAAGTCGAAAGTGACAACTCCAGCGCTAGAGTCGAAGGGACCAAGGCAGAAGCATACATTACTTAGACTTTTTCGATTTAGTGTCCTATAATACTTTGACTAACTTATTATTTTTTCTTAACCTTTGGCTTCCAGGATGGCGCAGCCACTGCCACTCGAACAACAGGTAAATCTTCTTCTACACCAGATATTCTCAACAGTGCTGGCAAACCCACCTATCGACCCTCATCGGAGAAAATATCAATGAGAGAGATCAACAAACCCGCTGCTGAAGGGCTTGAGACTTCGCCACAAAAAACCACTACTCAACACTTTTACACAAGTGGCTCTGATCACGAAGATGATTTGGGTCCAGAAACCCAAGTTGAGGCGAACAGGGATGCCATGGTGGTGGACGAAGAAGTCCAAGTTGGCAATGTTTCTAAAGGTGATTCACCTAACGTCGAAGGTGCAGACACCACTGCTTTGGGAGGTGTTGGTGCCTAAGATGAGAAGCTGAGAGAAGACGAAGAAGAAGAAGAAGTTGAAGAGCCGCCGATATTCGACGATGCCGATGATGATGAGGAGCTTGAGGACCAAGAAGAACAGCCTCAGGACCAAACCCCCATAACCCCCACACCTGAAATTATCCCTGAGGGTTTTAGAGATTCGATAAGAGCGACCGGGGTTCTTTCTTCAGAGGAATTGGCAGCTCTGAAACAAATCCAACCTCTTGAATATCTGAAGGCTATGTTGAGTCGAAGAGAAAACTCATCTGAAAAAAGTCTTAGTACTTCTTCAGCCTCTGAGGATCAATCTTTGAGCAGACCCGCGAATGAGCCACTCTCAAAAATTAAAGAGAAAATCATTAAGGGTGACTTATTTCTACTCTTGCTGGTTGATCCTTCTGCCCCCTATCTTTGAAGGCTCTCCTCGGCCAAGTTAATCAGTTGGATATTTTTCCTGAAATTTCCAATGTCATCTGGGAATTGGGTACCATGATAGAACAGGTTGTCGAAGACAATAAACTGCTTCCCTAAATTACCACAGAAATCGAGCAAAAATCAGATGCTGAAGCTGCTGCTTGGGATGTATCTAGTGAATCGACCAACAGGGCGCTGGAACTGGAGGAGACGAAAAAGAAAAACCAGTCCAAGATCGAAACCCATGATCACGATATTGCCTCTTGGGAAGCGCAAATAAGGGAACTTCAGGCCGATATCACTTAAACAAAGAAACACGAAGATGAGCTTTTAAAGTTCGATGATGCTTCCATAGCTAAAGAGTTAGATTTTGGCTTGGAGTTTGTCGAAAAAGCGTGAAAACTAGAGACAGAGCTCACGACTCTTAGATCAAAATGATCTTTGTATGAAAAAGGCTTGGAGCTTCATAAGACCAAATACCTCCATATGAAGAATCACCTCCCATTTTAGCTTTGGTCTCCTTATCATCATTTACCTCTTAATGACCTTTTGATTTTACTTGTATTAACCATTAGCCCTTTGGGCCTTTGTAATGAATTCTAGCCATATTGGCAATATTTTTACATTACCATGTTGGCAGCAACTTATTTTAATGCAATTACTCGTTTATTATTCTTATTTCTTGGAGCACTGGCTTATATTTTTTCAAATATTTTCCATTCACTCTTAATACTTTGTTGTCTCGACTAAGTTCTTCGATCTCGTAAGCACCATTAGAAAAAACTTATAAAATTTGAAAATGGCCTTCCCATTTGGCAGACCATTTCCCTAGGAACTTATCCTTTTGATCCATTGGAAGGATAACTTTCCAAACCAAATCTTCAGGCAAAAATGTCTTAATTTTAACCTTCTTATTATAAGAGATCTCTACTCTCTTCTTCTACCTTTGCGATAATTCCAAGGCATTTAGTCTCTCTTCATCTAGATCGACTAACTCATCTAGCATCATGTTCCAATATGATTCTGATGGAATTTCATGATGCCTCTGAATCCTTGTTGATTGCAGGTAAATTTCTACTAGTAAGACTGCACCATGACCAAAGGCCATTCAAAATAGGGTTGAATTAGTGGCTTCTTTGGGAGAAGTCTGACATGCCCACAAAATCTGATCTAAAGTTTTATGCCAATTTCTAGGTTTCTTCCCTACATGCTTCTTGATCAATCCAATTACCACTTTATTTGTTGCTTCGACCTGACCATTAGCCTAAGCGTAATATGGCATAGATGTTAACAATTTGAAACCCATTTCCTTAGAAAATTCTTTCCATTTTCGACCAGTAAATATTGATCCTTTATCCGTTATAACGGTCTCTGGGATCCCAAATCTGTAAATGATGTGTTTCTGGATAAATTCAACCACATCTTCTTGGCCTACATTTGGAAAAGGTATAACTTCGATCCATTTTGTAAAATAATCAATGCCAACTAAGATATACCTTTGATTCTTAGATGATGGTGGTTGAATTTCCCCAATCAAATCTAAAGCCCGACCTATAAAGGGTCAAGGTTTAACTATAAAGTGTAGTTCGCTCGCAGGGACATGTTGTATGCCTGCATGTACCTAAAACTCTCGACATCCTTTGGCGAATACAACACAGTCTTTTAACATGGTGGGCCAATACATACCCTGGTGAAATAATAACCATTTCATCTTATGGCCAACTTGGTGTGCCCCGCATGCCCCACTATGGACAGTCGAAAGGGCTAAATATGCGTCTGATTCAATATTCTGTTGTCTGGACTAAGTTCTTCGATCTCGTAAGCACCATTATAAAAAACTTGTAAAATTTGAAAAAGGCCTTCCCATTTGGGAGACCATTTCCCTAGGGCCATATCCTTTCGACCCATTAGAAGGATAACTTTCCAAACCAAATCTTCAGGCGAAAGTGTCTTAATTTTAACCTTCTTATTATAAGAGTTCTCTACTCTCTTCTTCTGCCTTTGCAATAATTCCAAGGTATTTAGTCTCACTTCATCTAGATCGACTAAATCATCTAGCATCATGTTCCAATATGATTCTGATGGAATTTCATGATGCCTTTGAATCCTTGTTGATTGCAGGTAAATTTCTACTGGTAAGTTGCATCATGACCAAAGGTCAGTTAAAATGGGGTCGAATTAGTGGCTTCTTTGGGCGAAGTCCGACATGCCCACAAAATCTGATCTAAAGTTTTGTGTCAATTTCTAGGTTTCTTCCCTACATGCTTCTTGATCAATCCAATTACCACTTTATTTGTTGCTTCGATCTGACCATTAGCCTGAGCGTAATATGGCGTAGATGTTAACAATTTGAAACCCATTTCCTTAGCAAATTCTTGCATCTTTCGACTAGTAAATACTGATCCTTGATCCGTTGTAACAGTCTCTGGGATCCCAAATCTGTAAATGGTGTGTTTCTAGATAAATTCAATCACATCTTCTTGGCCTACATTTGGAAAAGGTATAACTTCGATCCATTTTGTAAAATAATCAATGCCAACCAAGATATGCCTCTGATTCTTAGATGATGGTGGTCGAATTTCCCCAATCAAATCTAAAGCCCAACCTCTAAAGGGCCAAGGTTTAACTATAGAGTGTAGTTCGCTCGCAGGGACATGTTGTATGCCTGCATGTACCTGACACTCTCGGCATCCTTTGGCGAATTCGACACAGTCTTTTAACATGGTGGGCCAATACATACTGTCGCATCCTGCGAAAAATCAACCGGCGAAGCTCAAATAAAAAACACAACACAGAGCCGCCACTGTGCGTTATTTATCCCAAGATAGGGAAAGGAAACGCTCAGAGAAACCTGGAAAGGAAATGGTCTTGCGACCAAAGAGAAAGGGTAAGGGAGTCGGTTACGCAAGGGGAAGGTATTAGCACCCCTCACGTCCGTCGTACTCGACGGGATCCACGTTCTAAAATAAAGAATAGGTTGCTAAACATCACACACACACACAGGGAACGCAGGTGGGGTTAAGAGAAACGAGTTCGATAAGGTATCGCACCTTATGCCTACATATCTTGTCTGAAACAAGAATCAGAGCCACTGTAGTTCGGCTTACGCACGCCAAACAACACAAAACATACAAACACACAAGGGTGGCAAACATGGAGCCCGACAACCACTGGATGGAATTACGTCGGCATCCGAACCAAAACACACTCAAAACGGCAAACGTGGAGCCCGACAGCCAATTACTGGACTTACGTCGGCATCCGAACCAAAACACATAGTCAGATAACAAGTAAACGCACGCAAAAAAGAAAAAGGTTGCCCGGAGAGGTCTCGCACGACCCCCTGCCTACATACCTCGTCTGGAACGAGGATCAGGGCGATGTAGTCCCCTTAACAGGGACTGAATTGCTAGCCAGAAACCAGGGAAAGACACACTACTAGGGAGCTGGACTCGAGCCTAGTGTTGTCATGCATCGTTTACCCTAAGTTCGGTTTTCTATCCTACTTGCATAAGCAAACTACTCCTATCCAGGAAAGAAGCAAGCACACAAGCATACAGAATAATTCAAGCATACATCAAATGAGAACAAGCATCTCAAACAGATATCCACATAGCACGCACTATAACCAAACAAGTGGCTCACACAATAGGTTTGACTGCCGAAGCGAGTCGTCTGTACGGGCTGGGTTTGCTCTTAACCTTGCCATTACGAGGCTAAGGTGAAGCAGATGAGAGGTGAAGTGAGGATCAGACCTCACTGCTCTTATCCCTAACCAGGGAGAGCTTCTGACAAATGAGCATGGGTCCAGAATGGGGGAACCCTTCTATACTCAGAGACTCTGACACAATGTGCACTGCACGGATCTTGGGCTTGTAACCTCAATGCTACAACCATGTAATGGGAGCAAGGAGAAGACTCACAGAATAGCGGGGGATAGATTGCATATCCCTACCTTCCACCAATTGCCTTGATTAAGGACTTTCACCTGCTTGGCACGAAAAATAAACAACCACAACCATTGCCTCTTAAGGAGGACTTCAGACAGTTTGCCCGGTCAAATAACAGACCGGGTCTCCAGACTACATGAAGTTAGGAAGTTATACCTCAATGCAAGTTGCTTAAGCAAAGCAAAGCAAAAGTTCACAAGGAACTGAGCAACTAAAAGTACCTGGAAACAGTCAAACACAGTTAGTACTCAGACAGACAAAATAAACAGCAAGTATTAATCAGTCAGACTATACAAACTAATGCACAACAAAGGCAAGCTATGAGCTCAAGCCCACACTTCACAACCTACAAAACAAAGTTATGTTAGTGTACAAACATCAAACAACATCAATTGAATTGACTTGGATCATTCTCCATAAGCATTGCACCTTTTCATCCTGAAAAATCAATCAAATATTAGCAACTAGACCACTAGGCCAAGCCTAGGGTCCAAAGGTAAGAAAAATTCCTAAACAGCAAGGTGTCTCTAACCAAACTCAAATTAATGTCAAACAAAAGCCAACACAATTAATCCCATGTCCCTATCATTCATCATGTTCATGTTATGCACAAAACAAGGCAAACTAGCTCAAATGAAGCATCAAACATGCAAACAGAACTATTGCATTCAAATCCACATCAAAACACTTCCAAAAATTCTCAAATAATTTACACCTAAACAGGGACTATTCAAGGTCTAGCATACCAAATTTTAGCCTAATTGGACCAAGGTAACTATGTCAATGAAAATCAACAAAAACAGACACAATTATATGCTCCAAATCACAACATCAACACATGCTTCCACTTCAAAAATTCATAACTCAATGAAAACAGTAAAGAAATGAGTGAGACCAAAACAGGGATGTCACATCATGTGTCTACAACTATCATACCAAATTTCATAAGCATTCAACACCATATGAGCATTTCACATTGATTCTACCAACCTATGTCACATGAACTAGTAAATTCAACCACCAGAGATGAAAAATAGCAATCAATTTGAAAATGCCACATAAAATTCCACAAAAATTTACATAGCCTCTTAACATGTTAATGAAACATCATGCAAAATTTCACATCAATCCAACAAGTATAGGTCACTCAAAAAAATCCAGCAAATTGACATAATGAGGTGTGACACACATTGTCACACCTAAGTTCAAAAATTCACATCTCAATGACCAGGTATCCAAAATTCATGAAATTTACATGGAAATAAACATCAGCCAGTCAACAATCATCACAAAAATTTCCAAGAATTTCTTTTACACTATGAGCATTTCACAATGGAATTGGCACAAGGTATCAAAAATGAGTACATGTTAAAGATCCCTAGGGCAAACACAAATATTACCATGCACAACTTTGACCAATAGGTCAAAAATAATCTACAGTCAACCAGGAAGTCAAAGAAAAAAATCTCATATTTTTCTGAATTTTCTATGATTTTTGGTGAATTTTCTAAGGTCATGGTGATTTTTTATGAATTAATTTTAATTAACTAAAATTGCCAATGGCACAATTGTAAATAATGGAGGCGGGAGCGGGAAACATCCAATTTGAATTTTCAAATGGAATTTTGGATCGAACACACTTCCATCATCGTTTTCACTCAAAGAATTTCCAGAAACTCAAGAACTCGATGAACAATGAACATCAACCAAAATGAGCATGCGCGTAACCGTTGGACTCGTCTCACTATGCACAATCCAAATATCAACCTAATTTAACCTAAAAGTTCCTAAATCCTACGGATCGATCGAGTTAGGGTTTGGATTCGAAACTTCAACTCAAGATTTCTTCCTCTACACTAATCCATTCGCAAAACCGAAAGCATCACTACAATCCACATTCTATGCTCTACGATATGCACACAACAATCGAACAAAACTTGAGATTCGAAAAAATCAAAAACCTGGAATGGCAGTGGTGAATTGATGCTCTTTGCGTGCTTTCTCCACAAACAGATGGAGTAGGATGATGAGGAAGATGACTGATGCGTTCAGGTTTGAATGAAACAGCTCCTAACGCGCGAAATCACAATTCACCATGAATGATGCTTCTTTGAACAGTCGTGTTTGGAGGCTTGATTGATGATGAGAAGCAAAAACAGATGTAGAAGATGATGATACAAGATCAATGCAAGAAGAATTTCGAAGATTGAGCCAATATTGAAGAAGATTGATGAATTTGAAGGTTTTGTGTTCTTGAGGAATTTGAGAGAATGTGATGAGTTTTTGATCTGATTTTGGAAAGTGTGAGTTTTTTAAGGTGTTATGATTTGGAAGTGATTAGGAATATATATGATACCTTAATCCATGATAAACCATGTTAATTAACCATTTGGAATGTGTAAGTGAAATGTTAATTTTCAAGTGAGGGCAAAATGGTCACTTCCTAAGCCAGCTCATTGCCACCTCATGGACAGCTCATACACTCTCTAAATGACTGTCATGAGCTGTTGCAACTTGTTTCACTCTCATTGGATGTGTATTTTTGAAATTCACCATGTAATGCCACTTTGTCCAATTTTGCAATTTCATTCTACAAGTCAAATTCCAAACCACAAGCCTTAGCCATGAAATGATGACTCCAACAGGTTTCAAATGCCATTTATGAGGTGTAGCAAAAATCCCCACTCAAAAATTCCAATTATTTCACAAGTTGGACAATTTTGCCCTTGGTCCATTTTAACTGTCCAGTTGAAATTTGACTTTTTGCACTGGCCACTTTTGAGAAAATCCAATTATGCACCATGAAAGTACATGTAAAATGGAGTTTGTGCATATAAAGAACTTGCAATTTGGACAAACCATGTGGAAGTTATGGCCTCCTGATTATGGGTCATTTTTGAATTTCACTGAGCCATATCTTTCCAACCATACATGGGATTTTCAAGTTCTTGGACTTTTTGGAAAGGTGAGAACAATATCTACAACTTTCATGTTGAACAATTTTTCATTTGAAGCTTCCTTGGACACGTGGCTTTGAGGTCAAAAACTTTCCATTTTTGGAAACTTCAATTACAAGTCACTTTCTATTTTTGGCAGTTTTTGTTCTGACTTGATTTTCTCCATTCTTAAGCTTTGCAATGTCATTTAACACTTGTTCCAACATGAATGAAGTGTATCCAACTCATTTCCACCTCCAAATCCATCAGATCATGTACAGTTGACCACAGTTGACTTTTTCAGCTGATAGATGAATTTGGCAATGCATAGATCAATCTGAGCTCCAATCTCCAACTGAAATGGCTCAAGGGTGAAACCCTAGCCTCAATTAGCTCAATATAATCATAGAATGAACCCCATAACCATCATAAGCCCCATCTCCTGATCATGCCCTGACTGGCCCAATGCAACTGATTAGGGTTGACCAGTGGTCAAAACCCTAATCTCAAGGAATCTTCCTCAATCTTCTGATGACATCCAATCATGATGATGATGATGTATCATTGCAATCAAGATGAAGACCAATATCCTTTGAGAATCATGAAACCCTAATTCATAGCCCAATCCTCAGATGGCCAATGATCAGTCAATAAACCCTAGGCTGCACTTTGACTTCCTCATCTTCTGACCAAGACTTGAGAGGATGGCTTGCACAATGTAACCACATGATATGCAATATGCAATGCCTAATGACCTAAAATGATATGTACAATGTTAATGCTAGTCCCAAGAGAGGAGGGCAAATTTTGAGGTGTTACAGCTGCCCCTATTCAATCCACTGTGAACCTGTCGATATGAATAGCCTCGGCTTTCAGATGATCAGGATGAAGAGTGATTGAATACCAAGAACAGACGAACAATTTGCACTCCGATGGGATAATAATTAACAACGCCTGTCAGCATCGGCGAAGAAACAAACTCTGAAATCGAAAAGACGTCGACCTGGATACCAAAATAAATGGTAACGCAGGGATAACCATGGTCTGAACACCACTCATCCGCTCGGGATTATTATTCTCTCTTTTCTCTTTTTTTATTTTTCTTGAACCCCGAAATTTTGCTCTGTTTTTTTTATTTTCTTGAACCCCGAAATTTTTCTCTGCGCAAACGATCCTCGGATCTCTGCATTTGAACCCCGAAATCTTCTTTCCTTGTGATAACTCCGCTGGCAATCGTCGGAAATAACACCAATCACCACTCTGATGGCGACATATCAAAGGGTGCATCTTCAACCAGACACTGACTGATGACCGGGAAGAAACTCGATGTTTACTGGACATCGAACGATGATGTTTTACAGGGCACCAAAGAAAACTCGACCAAACATTAAACAATGACTGGGAGAAAACTCGATGTTTACAGGCATCGGACAATGATGTTTACAGGCATCAAACAATGATGTTGACAGGACATCGAACTATGATGTTTACAGGCATCAAACAATGATGTGGACAGGCATCAAACAATGATGTTGACAGGACATCGAACAATGATGTTTACAGGCATCAAACAATGATGTTGACAGGACATCTAACAATGATCGACCAGACATTAAACAATGACTGGGAAATAACTTGACGTTGACTGGACATCGAACGATGATGTTGACAGGACATCGAACAATGATGTTTACAGGCATCTAACAATGATGTTGACAGGACATCGAACTATGATGTTGACAGGACATCAAACAAGGATGTTGACAGGACATCGGACAATGATGTTGACAGGACATCAAACAATGATGTTGACAGGACATCAAATAAGGATGTTGACAGGACATCAAACAAGGATGTTGACAGGACATCAAACAATGATTGGGAAATAACTCGACGTTTACTGGACATCGAATGATGATGTTTTACAGGACACCAAAGAAAACTCGACCAGACACTTACTGATGACTGGGAAATACTGTTGTTCCAAACTCACAATGCTGAACTCCTCGGAGTATCGTCTTCATTGTCCGGCAAAACCAAATCCCAAGCGGTAACCACGGCTTGAATCGCGCTGATCGCGTAACGTCCTTTGATGTTATTTCCATCTCTGTCCGACGGAAACATTTCCTCCAATATCGCACTACTGGGGAACATTGCTGATCTGACGTCATGATGCTAAACTCCACAGAGTAACATCTTCGCTTTCTGGCACAACCACCTCTCAAACGGTAACCACGGCTTGAGACTAGCTCTATGCTTGCAACAATGATGCATGATCTTTTTCTGCGTAATGCTCCATAATTATGGAAATGCTACGCGATTTATTATTTTTTCTATGCAATATGTTATGCTTATTTACATGATGAATGCATAAAAAGCATCCCCCTCAAGGGACTCTTCTGAGGAGCACGAGACACTCTGCTGAGGAACTCGTCAATACTCCGATCTCCACCCTGCTGGGGAATAAGCACTGCTGCTGGGAAAAGGTAACCCTTGCTGGAGAAGAACCTCCTTTGCACCCAATCCGCTCGGGAAACTGCTGGGGACAAGCACCACCAACACTCTGTGGGGGATACAACAGTCTTTGACTTGCTGGGGATATCAATCCTGATTCTGCTTCGAGAACCCTCACAGATACCTGACGACTTTACTGGGGAAAATGCTCACAGATACTCTGCTGGGAAACAGCCACCTTCAGGCCTGGCAACTGGGGAAACATCGATCTGACACCTGCTGGGGATAACCATCCAAACCCTGCTAGGGAAGCGAATGCCACTCCGCTGGGGACAACCCATGCAATCCATAGGTAGAATCAACTCAGCTGGGGATGCAGATATCGGCCTGCTACGGAAATTTGTCCAATCCACTGGTAGGATGAACACTGCTGGAGATATATTTCATTGAAACCCGCTCCACTCGGGGAATAGCAACCTTCAGACCTGGCTGTTGAGGAAACACCGTTTAAACCCGTCGGGGACAACCATCCTGACTCGGCTAGAGAAGCCCACAGACCTGGGATCTGCTGGAGAGCTAGTCCTACGATTCTGCTTGGGGACTTAGCTGGGAAACGAGAATAATTGGTACCACACCCATCGACTCGTCGAACCACAGTATCCACCACCAATACTCATATCAGCTTTCCACTTTTGAGAACTCCCAGACTCATCTGGACCTTTTCTGCTCCATCATCTTGTATTCCAAATCGCCCCGCGCTCGACGAGAAACGTACTCCTGGGATTTATACATACTTTTCAATTTTCCGACTTTGAAGAGTCTTCTTGATTAATTCCAAAGGTCGTCGGACGTCTCAACGTCGCTCATCGCTTCTCTACCCATTCGTTCCTGATCAGACTCTGTGGGGAATTTCTACAGACTTTCCAATCTTCTGACTTTGAAGAGTCTTCTTGATTATCATCAAGGATCGTCGTACGTCTCAACGTCTTCATCATTTCTTCATACATTCGTTCCCTGAGCGAACTCTCTGGGGATCTGTCACAAAGCTTCCACATCACAACCTGCAAGTGAGTGAAGAATATCTAACAGTACCTGCAAAACAGATCGTCAGATAAAACCGTGCCCCAGGCGTGTCAAGATTTCAACACTTGGGTCACTCCACCTTCCAAATAAGATTTCAAGCTTTCAATCTTATATGCACGCATTGGAAGGGACCTGTATGTCTTAAAATGCAAGATTCTTTATCAAAAATATCTGGATGTTTTTGCAATCAAAGCAGTAATGAAAGACAAAAACAAAATTATTTGACTGAATATGCATTTTATTGATTGGAAAAGCGTGGCTCAAATGAGCAATACAAAAGGAAGCAATTCCTGAAAAGAGGTAATTGCACAAAAGGAAAAATCTATCCTAATGGCAATGTGAAACCCGTAATCTCATCGAGTTCCAACTCGGTTACACCCCATATGTCCTCAGACTCTCCGTGCTTCTGCCTTCTGAACAAGACGATTCCAACTGATCCTTACCGGGTATTATCCATGATGCTTTAACCAAAGCGCAAACGATCATGCTGGACGCAGTTGTTCGTTTCAATCCCTCTTTTGCCTGGACCGCCCTCTCGGGTTTTCAGTCCACCGGGATACCCCTTTTTGCCCAAGTCGCCTTTTCAGGTTTTCGACTTGCCGGGTGTACATTTTTCATTTTTATCCCTACTTTTTGCCCGAACCTTTCTTCTGTTTTTGGTTCGCCGGGATGCCCATTTTTGCCTGGACTATTTTGTTCTTCTCGTCCAGCGGGTCTCTTTATACGAAGTATTTTTTAACTGCGTCCGCATTCACAGGGGATGGAAAATCTTCGCCATCCATGGTCGTTAACAACAAGGCTCCGCCAGAGAAAACCTTCTTGACCACGAATGGACCTTCATAATTCGGCGTCCATTTGCCCCTTCGATCGTTTTGAGGAGGAAGGATCCTTTTCAGCACTATATCACCTACGTGATATACCCGAGGTCGTACCTTCTTGTCAAAAGCACGCTTCATCCGCTGCTGGTACAACTGCCCATGACAGATGGCTGCCAGCCTCTTTTCTTCAATCAGGCTTAACTCTTCATACCGGGTCCTTACCCATTCAGCCTCTTGCAACTTCACGTCCATCAGGACTCTCAAAGAGGGAATCTGAACCTCAACGGGTAACACCGCCTCCATTCCATATACCAATGAGAAAGGAGTTGCCCCAGTAGATGTACGCACCGACGTTCGATACCCATGCAACGCAAACGGCAACATCTCATGCCAGTCTTTATAGGTTACCACCATTTTCTGCACAATCACCGTCGGTGTATTCAAACGTTATCCGGGCAACAAAAGCTCATTCACCTTAACCTCCCCATCAGGCATCAGAATCCGTTCGGACTCAGGGTCAGGCCCCTCCTCCGGGATCGGCTACTCTCAATCTTTCGATTAGAGCACCTCGAGATGTCCTCATCAGGGAACTCAAACTTCATCGGTTGATAACCTCCACGGGTTGCAGAGAGATGTAATCAGGCAATACACCCCTTGATTGCTTTCTGAGAGTATACTGATCAGTCAATATTCTTTTGCCTTTTCACAACCCGTCCGGTCGATGCTGGATTCTCAAACCCATACTTGATCGGATCCATCTCGGAAATCCACAAAGTGGCATGAACCAGCATAAACTGTCTCAGTCGGCGAGCAGCCTATGCCAAAGTTCATCAAGTTTTCTCGAACAGTGAATGTATTGTTTCACAGTCGGTAAACTTTTTGCTTAGGTAAATTGCATGCTCTTTTCGACAAGACGCGTCATGCTGACCCAATACACCTCGTAGACCCCTCGAAGGCTGTCAAGTACAGATTAACAATTGTTCCTTCCACAGGAGACATCGGAATCAGAGGTTCCCGCAACTTTTCTTTTATTCTTCAATGCCCCTTGGCAATCATTATTTCACCTGACCGTTTGATCTTTTTTTTCTTGAATGGGCTCCCACGTGGCTGTTAGGTGAGATGTGAACCATGACAGGTAGTTCAATCTTCCTAAGAGACCACGAACCTTCTTTTTTCCTTTCTCGGTTCAGGCATTTCTCTTATTGTTTTTTTTTTTTTTTTTTTTTTTTTTTTTTTTTTTGCAGGATGAACCTCGATTCCTCCCTTACAATGAACCCCAACATCTTACCGGACCGCACTCTAATTGTGCACTTGTTCGGATTCAACCTCAGTTTGAATTGTCTCCACCAGATGCCCCCACTCCTGTTTGGGACTTTGCTATCATGTCATAGCATAGCATTCAATTTCATGATGAATCATATCATGAAACAAAGTCACCATGGCTCTCTGATACAGGCACTGGCGTTCTGCTTCTCTGGAGGACAGTCTCCTCTCCACGGTAGCTTGCGCACAACGTCATCGGTATCCGACCCTGGCATATCCTGACATGACCAAGTGAAGGTATCCACATGCTCTTTCAACAAGGCTACCATTCTACTCTCGATTCGCCTCTGAAGCGGCCTCATTTTCCTATTTCCTTCCTGACCTCGGTGGTGCTTGGTACAACAATCTCAACCCGCTTCACGTGCGGCTGAATCACCTTCTCCTCTTGTTTAAACAACCTGGCTAATTCCAGCAGATCACAATCTTCTTCGCCTCCTTCTTCGGCATGATTGCTCGGTTTGTCAAAGTCATATGAGGTGTAACCAAATTGTTATCAACGAGATCCGGAGAATTATTTTTCGACTTTGGGACGAGACAAATCAAAAAAGAAAAATGAAACTAAACATTGCCATTTTTATTTGTTTTTAAAAACTGCAAAAATAAATGAAAAACAGGGAACACCGCTTTTTGACTGAAAAACATCCATTTATTAATGATGCAGAAAATGCAAATTTAAACATGAGGTGGCCCTTACAATGGACCATTACGTGTCGGGAAACACGTATGGCTTTCATGCAGATAAAACTGAAAACAGGAAATCATTACTCTTCCGGACGAGTGTCAATGCTGATCTTTTTAAGCCTTCCAGCTTCCTGGTACGCACGGCATTATCCAACCATCAAACTTGCCGTCACTGTCAGCTTCTTTACCCACTGTATAGGCGTGATCTGAATCTTCAGCAATTGCATTCACCATCGCCTGACCATGTGCCGGCATGGGATTAACATTAACGTTGGGAGATGGTGCGAAGTTGATTGCTTTGGAATCCACCAGGTCTTGGACTACGTGCTTAAAAGCTTTGCAGTCCTCTACACTGTGCCCGGGAGCACCCGAATGGAATTCACATTTGACATTTTCATCAAAATTGGCTGGCCTTTGATCAGGTCCCATAGGTGCCAAAGTCCTCAACTGTACCAGCCCCATATCTTTCAACTTTTTCAATAGGACAGAGTATGTCACAGGCGGCCTGTCTAAATGCCGATCACTCATCCTCCTCCTGACTGGATATCCTACCCTCTGAGACCACCGCTGAAATGGCTGATGCTGCTGTTGCTGTTGTGCAGGCTGATTGTCAGCAGGAATAGTTACCGCAGCGGTGTGCTGGTAGTAACGACCCCTACCGTGTCCTCTCTGGGCGTACACAGCACTCGATTCACCCTCATCCTTGTGCTGGTCATTACCAAAAGATTTCTTCGGTCCAGATGACGAAGCGTTTCCTGTATCTTCCCCATTTTCAGCCAACTTTCAATTCGTTCACCAGCCACCACAATGTCTGCAAAGTTGGTTACCGGACAACCCGTCATCCTTTCAGCAAAAACCCCTTGTAAGGTACCCATGAAGAGATCAGACATCTCTCTGTCCACCAACGGAGGTTGAACTCTGGCAGCCAACTCCCTCCACCGTTGTGCATATTCTTTAAACCCCTCACTTGACTTCTGAGACATACCCTGCAGCTGGGTACGACTCGGAGCCATATCAGCGTTGAACTGATATTGTTTAAAGAATGCATCTCCCAGATCCTGCCAGCTCTTGATGTCAGCAGATTTCAACTTGGTGTACCACTCCAAGGATCCTCCAGACAGACTGTCCTGGAAGAAGTACATCCACAGTTTTTGATCTGTAGTGTATGCAGAGATCTTGCGGACAAAAGCTTGGAGATGAGTTTCCGGGCAGGAACTCCCATTGTATTTGTCAAATGCAGGCGCCTTGAACTTTTGTGGGATCACAATCCCCTCGACCAGCCCCATGTTGGACATGTTGACAAACCCCGGAGTAGCATAACTTTCCAGCACTTTAATCTTCTCAGCCAGCAGCTGGATCTCCTTGTTCTGAGGCGGAGCATTGTAAGGCACAAACGGCTCGTTTTGCATAGAGAATTGGTCAGCCTCCCTGTCTTCCTCCTGATCTTCATCGAACCCATAAAACGGAGGCACAAAATTATCTTTCTGATTCTGCCCCAGACCGGGCCCAGGTTGACCACCAGCACCCAGACCAGCAGCATTGTTGTTCACCATACCCACGGTTGCTCTTTTTTCACCGTCTCTGGATCCACCCAGTCCCTGATTGGAGACACCATCCAGATTGACAACACTGTTAACAGCTGAAGCCCGCTCGAGCTTTTCAACTTTGTCAGCCAAAGCTTTCTGATCAACTGCAAAACCCTGCATGATGTTGATCAGCTCAGTCATCTTGTCCTTCAGCTCGAGGAGATCAGTACTTGGGAGATCCATCAGTCGGGGAGTATTGCGCCGAGTGAAGTATCTGTGAGGACGGGTTGAGTGCAAAGGTACAGTTCTACGAGCACGAGCAATGATTCCTGCAAAACAGCAAACAAGTTAATATGCATGAATGCAACGTCTATCCATATGAGGAAGCTTCTGTCCTTTGATTCTGGTTTCATCGAGACAGATAATATTTCGACATCCATATTCTGAAATTCAAGATGTCTCTCAACCAGATTCTCAATCCATAATACTCCCCATATGGCTAGACGTAGGCTTGGTGCAGATGAATGCAAGATGTAATGATGCAGATGAATGAATGCAATGCATTGCCATCCTCCAAGTCCTCTGATCATCTGTTGCTCTGAATCACAGCCCTGACCTCTGAACCGATCACAACCATCTAAGGAAATATGTAACCACCAATCCAACTCAAGGGTTCCGAAATAAACGGAAGACAGATACATCATCATCATCACCATCACCAATCTCTGAGCAGATACCCATCATCATCTGAATCGGCTCGGGGAATCCTGAAATAAACGGATCCCCACTGATAAATAACTCGGCCCGGGGAATCCTGAAATAAACGGATCCCCACTGATAAATAACACGGACAGCACTCCGGCGTCTCGGCAATAAATGGCCATAAATCCGAATTATAAATATGACTCTGATCCACAGAACAAAAAGTCACCATCTGAATCACCATCTGAACATGCATCTGAAAGAATCACCCTCCCCTCACAGGTAAATTCTAAACAGGTCATCCTAAGGCGGATCATAGTTTCGACAATCGGGCAGAGATACTCAATGGGTTTGCCCTTTCGGGTGTGCCATTGTAGCTCTCCTGAGATCGTCTAAACCAAAGATCCGGGAAATGATCGGTCACCAGAGTCAATAGCCCAAAAGAGATAATCCAACCTAAGCGGAATAACTCCACCCGGCCAGACTCTCTCAAATGAACCTCGTCCGGCTGTGGTGACATGTCTCCGCATCATGTCGTACAACATGTGAAGAGACATGAGACCACGCTAATCCTAGGTGTGTACTCAGGCCTGGGTATTGGGCCTCACTCAGAACACCCACCCCAACACAGAGAAACCACCTGCACAGAGGACGGCAACAACATGATAGTATGATGCATGCAGACATTAATGCAAATATATACACCGGTTAGAATAATAAATGCAATAAATCAAGCAAAACAAGCAACCTAAACTATCCTAAAACGCTAGGAGAGACTCGCTTAGGGAAGATGGACCAGCACAGGTCTACATCCGATTTTCCCCAGCAGAGTCGCCAGCTGTCGCATCCTGCGAAAAATCAACCGGCGAAGCTCAAATAAAAAACACAACACAGAGCCGCCACTGCGCGTTATTTATCCCAAGATAGGGAAAGGAAACGCTCAGAGAAACCTGGAAAGGAAATGGTCTTGCGACCAAAGAGAAAGGGTAAGGGAGTCGGTTACGCAAGGGGAAGGTATTAGCACCCCTCACGTCCGTCGTACTCGACGGGATCCACGTTCTAAAATAAAGAATAGGTTGCTAAACATCACACACACACACAGGGAACGCAGGTGGGGTTAAGAGAAACGAGCTCGATAAGGTATCGCACCTTATGCCTACATATCTTGTCTGAAACAAGAATCAGAGCCACTGTAGTTCGGCTTACGCACGCCAAACAACACAAAACATACAAACACACAAGGGTGGCAAACATGGAGCCCGACAACCACTGGATGGAATTACGTCGGCATCCGAACCAAAACACACTCAAAACGGCAAACGTGGAACCCGACAGCCAATTACTGGACTTACGTCGGCAGCCGAACCAAAACACATAGTCAGATAACAAGTAAACGCACGCAAAAAAGAAAAAGGTTGCCCGGAGAGGTCTCGCACGACCCCCTGCCTACATACCTCGTCTGGAACGAGGATCAGGGCGATGTAGTCCCCTTAACAGGGACTGAATTGCTAGCCAGAAACCAGGGAAAGACACACTACTAGGGAGCTGGACTCGAGCCTAGTGTTGTCATGCATCGTTTACCCTAAGTTCGGTTTTCTATCCTACTTGCATAAGCAAACTACTCCTATCCAGGAAAGAAGCAAGCACACAAGCATACAGAATAATTCAAGCATACATCAAATGAGAACAAGCATCTCAAACAGATATCCACATAGCACGCACTATAACCAAACAAGTGGCTCACACAATAGGTTTGACTGCCGAAGCGAGTCGTCTGTACGGGCTGGGTTTGCTCTTAACCTTGCCATTACGAGGCTAAGGTGAAGCAGATGAGAGGTGAAGTGAGGATCAGACCTCACTGCTCTTATCCCTAACCAGGGAGAGCTTCTGACAAATGAGCATGGGTCCAGAATGGGGGAACCCTTCTATACTCAGAGACTCTGACACAATGTGCACTGCACGGATCTTGGGCTTGTAACCTCAATGCTACAACCATGTAATGGGAGCAAGGAGAAGACTCACAGAATAGCGGGGGATAGATTGCATATCCCTACCTTCCACCAATTGCCTTGATTAAGGACTTTCACCTGCTTGGCACGAAAAATAAACAACCACAACCATTGCCTCTTAAGGAGGACTTCAGACAGTTTGCCCGGTCAAATAACAGACCGGGTCTCCAGACTACATGAAGTTAGGAAGTTATACCTCAATGCAAGTTGCTTAAGCAAAGCAAAGCAAAAGTTCACAAGGAACTGAGCAACTAAAAGTACCTGGAAACAGTCAAACACAGTTAGTACTCAGACAGACAAAATAAACAGCAAGTATTAATCAGTCAGACTATACAAACTAATGCACAACAAAGGCAAGCTATGAGCTCAAGCCCACACTTCACAACCTACAAAACAAAGTTATGTTAGTGTACAAACATCAAACAACATCAATTGAATTGACTTGGATCATTCTCCATAAGCATTGCACCTTTTCATCCTGAAAAATCAATCAAATATTAGCAACTAGACCACTAGGCCAAGCCTAGGGTCCAAAGGTAAGAAAAATTCCTAAACAGCAAGGTGTCTCTAACCAAACTCAAATTAATGTCAAACAAAAGCCAACACAATTAATCCCATGTCCCTATCATTCATCAAGTTCATGTTATGCACAAAACAAGGCAAACTAGCTCAAATGAAGCATCAAACATGCAAACAGAACTATTGCATTCAAATCCACATCAAAACACTTCCAAAAATTCTCAAATAATTTACACCTAAACAGGGACTATTCAAGGTCTAGCATACCAAATTTTAGCCTAATTGGACCAAGGTAACTATGTCAATGAAAATCAACAAAAATAGACACAATTATATGCTCCAAATCACAACATCAACACATGCTTCCACTTCAAAAATTCATAACTCAATGAAAACAGTAAAGAAATGAGTGAGACCAAAACAGGGATGTCACATCATGTGTCTACAACTATCATACCAAATTTCATAAGCATTCAACACCATATGAGCATTTCACATTGATTCTACCAACCTATGTCACATGAACTTGTAAATTCAACCACCAGAGATGAAAAATAGCAATCAATTTGAAAATGCCACATAAAATTCCACAAAAATTCACATAGCCTCTTAACATGTTAATGAAACATCATGCAAAATTTCACATCAATCCAACAAGTATAGGTCACTCAAAAAAATCCAGCAAATTGACATAATGAGGTGTGACACACATTGTCACACCTAAGTTCAAAAATTCACATCTCAATGACCAGGTATCCAAAATTCATGAAATTTACATGGAAATAAACATCAGCCAGTCAACAATCATCACAAAAATTTCCAAGAATTTCTTTTACACTATGAGCATTTCACAATGGAATTGGCACAAGGTATCAAAAATGAGTACATGTTAAAGATCCCTAGGGCAAACACAAATATTACCATGCACAACTTTGACCAATAGGTCAAAAATAATCTACAGTCAACCAGGAAGTCAAAGAAAAAAATCTCATATTTTTCTGAATTTTCTATGATTTTTGGTGAATTTTCTAAGGTCATGGTGATTTTTTATGAATTAATTTTAATTAACTAAAATTGCCAATGGCACAATTGTAAATAATGGAGGCGGGAGCGGGAAACGTCCAATTTGAATTTTCAAATGGAATTTTGGATCGAACACACTTCCATCATCGTTTTCACTCAAAGAATTTCCAGAAACTCAAGAACTCGATGAACAATGAACATCAACCAAAATGAGCATGCGCGTAACCGTTGGACTCGTCTCACTATGCACAATCCAAATATCAACCTAATTTAACCTAAAAGTTCCTAAATCCTACGGATCGATCGAGTTAGGGTTTGGATTCGAAACTTCAACTCAAGATTTCTTCCTCTACACTAATCCATTCGCAAAACCGAAAGCATCACTACAATCCACATTCTATGCTCTACGATATGCACACAACAATCGAACAAAACTTGAGATTCGAAAAAATCAAAAACCTGGAATGGCAGTGGTGAATTGATGCTCTTTGCGTGCTTTCTCCACAAACAGATGGAGTAGGATGATGAGGAAGATGACTGATGCGTTCAGGTTTGATTGAAACAGCTCCTAACGCGCGAAATCACAATTCACCATGAATGATGCTTCTTTGAACAGTCGTGTTTGGAGGCTTGATTGATGATGAGAAGCAAAAACAGATGTAGAAGATGATGATACAAGATCAATGCAAGAAGAATTTCGAAGATTGAGCCAATATTGAAGAAGATTGATGAATTTGAAGGTTTTGTGTTCTTGAGGAATTTGAGAGAATGTGATGAGTTTTTGATCTGATTTTGGAAAGTGTGAGTTTTTTAAGGTGTTATGATTTGGAAGTGATTAGGAATATATATGATACCTTAATCCATGATTAACCATGTTAATTAACCATTTGGAATGTGTAAGTGAAATGTTAATTTTCAAGTGAGGGCAAAATGGTCACTTCCTAAGCCAGCTCATTGCCACCTCATGGACAGCTCATACACTCTCTAAATGACTGTCATGAGCTGTTGCAACTTGTTTCACTCTCATTGGATGTGTATTTTTGAAATTCACCATGTAATGCCACTTTGTCCAATTTTGCAATTTCATTCTACAAGTCAAATTCCAAACCACAAGCCTTAGCCATGAAATGATGACTCCAACAGGTTTCAAATGCCATTTATGAGGTGTAGCAAAAATCCCCACTCAAAAATTCCAATTATTTCACAAGTTGGACAATTTTGCCCTTGGTCCATTTTAACTGTCCAGTTGAAATTTGACTTTTTGCACTGGCCACTTTTGAGAAAATCCAATTATGCACCATGAAAGTACATGTCAAATGGAGTTTGTGCATATAAAGAACTTGCAATTTGGACAAACCATGTGGAAGTTATGGCCTCCTGATTATGGGTCATTTTTGAATTTCACTGAGCCATATCTTTCCAACCATACATGGGATTTTCAAGTTCTTGGACTTTTTGGAAAGGTGAGAACAATATCTACAACTTTCATGTTGAACAATTTTTCATTTGAAGCTTCCTTGGACACGTGGCTTTGAGGTCAAAAACTTTCCATTTTTGGAAACTTCAATTACAAGTCACTTTCTATTTTTGGCAGTTTTTGTTCTGACTTGATTTTCTCCATTCTTAAGCTTTGCAATGTCATTTAACACTTGTTCCAACATGAATGAAGTGTATCCAACTCATTTCCACCTCCAAATCCATCAGATCATGTACAGTTGACCACAGTTGACTTTTTCAGCTGATAGATGAATTAGGCAATGCATAGATCAATCTGAGCTCCAATCTCCAACTGAAATGGCTCAAGGGTGAAACCCTAGCCTCAATTAGCTCAATATAATCATAGAATGAACCCCATAACCATCATAAGCCCCATCTCCTGATCATGCCCTGACTGGCCCAATGCAACTGATTAGGGTTGACCAGTGGTCAAAACCCTAATCTCAAGGAATCTTCCTCAATCTTCTGATGACATCCAATCATGATGATGATGATGTATCATTGCAATAAAGATGAAGACCAATATCCTTTGAGAATCATGAAACCCTAATTCATAGCCCAATCCTCAGATGGCCAATGATCAGTCAATAAACCCTAGGCTGCACTTTGACTTCCTCATCTTCTGACCAAGACTTGAGAGGATGGCTTGCACAATGTAACCACATGATATGCAATATGCAATGCCTAATGACCTAAAATGATATGTACAATGTTAATGCTAGTCCCAAGAGAGGAGGGCAAATTTTGAGGTGTTACACATACCCTGGCGAAATAATAATCATTTCATCTTATGGCCAACTTGGTGTGCCCCGCATGCCCCACTATGGACAATCGAAAGGGCTAAATATGCCTCTGATTCACTAAGACACTTAAACAAAACTCCCTCAGGAGTCTTTTTGAACAATTCCATCCCCAAAAGAACATAACTCAAAGCCGATACCTGGTTTTTCGATCAGCGGACACCATTGGATTCTTTAAATACTCCACTATTGGTTTCCTCCAATCTCCGTCTGTCAGGCTGTCTATTGCTAATAATTTGAAGCTTTCTTTATCAACGTATCCCAACTTTGTCATCTCCAAGTCTGATGGGGCTAATCTGGTCGACACAACTCTTCCTCCGACTTTGATTACTTTTTGCAATTTCTCTTTCGAAATTTTATACCCAAATGGAATTTGAGCCAAGTCATTGGCCACCTGATTTTCCAATCTAGGTATGTGTCGAATATTAGCCATCTCGAATCTTTTCAACAATCGACTGGCTATTATGAAGTACATGATGAGATTCTCTTTAACACATTTATACTCCTTTGTAATCTATTTTACCACTAACTCCTAGTCACCCATTATTTCAACTCAAGTTGCCCCCAATTCCAACAATATCTCAAGTCCGGCTATGAGAGCTTCATATTCAGCCTCATTATTCGAGCAGAGGCCCCCCACTTTATACTTGAATTTTGTTGGAATTTTATTAGGAGAAACAATTAGAATTCCTATACATGTTCCATATTTATGACTAGACCCATTGAAGTATAAATTCTAGGGTTCTAAATCAAAGTAGTCCAGTGCACTCTCAATTATGGAGTGGTCGACTATAAAGTCTGCCACCACTTGTCCCTTAACAGCTTTTAATGGCATATAAGTTAAAGAATATTCAGTTAAAGCTGGTGCACATTTCCCAATTCGACTGTGCAAAATTGGCTTAGACAACATACGATTAATAACATCAAAGTGAGACGATACATAACATGAACATGTTTTATATAATGCTTCAACTTCGTACAAGAAAAATACAAGCATAAACACAACTTTTCAACTATGTTATACCTAGTTTCTGCATCATTTAAGACCCTACTGAGGTAATAAATGGATCTTTTGATGCCATTATCATCCTCCTGAGCCAACATGCTCCCCAAAGTCTTGTCAAATGCAGATATGTACAATCTCATACTCTTATTCCTACAAGGTGGTGTCAAGATTGGTGGATGACTCATGTATTCTTTGATTTTGTCGAAAGCTTTTTGCTGAGCCTGCCCCCATTCGAATCCTTCCTTGCTAAGTCGAAGCAATGGCGAGAAGACTTGCATTTTTCCACTAAGGTTCGAGATGAATCTTCTCAAGAAATTGATCTTGCCCAGTAGTGACTGTAATTCCTTCTTTGTTGATGGTGATTTCACCTCCATTATGGCCTTAGTATTATTCTAGTTTATTTTAAATCTTTTTTTGTGGACCACAAAGCCTAAGAAATCCTCTGTCTGCACACAAAAAGCACATTTGATATGATTCATTTTTAGACCCTGTTTTCTCATCCTTTCAAAGGACAGTTGAAGATGGTCCAAATGGCTCTTCCCTGAAACAGACTTAACAACAATATCATCAATATAGATTTACATAAAAGTCTCTATAAAATCATGGAAGATCGAATTCATTGCTCTTTGGTATGTTTCCCCAGCATTCTTTAATCCAAAAGGCATCACTACCCATTCATTGGTGCCTAAAGAACCAGGGCATCGAAATGTTGTTTTTGGGACATCCTCTTCGGCAATGAATATCTGATTCTATCTAGAATACCCATCGAGCATGCTTAGACACTCATGGCTCGCGGCAGAATCGACTAACATCTACGTCATGGGCATTAAATATTCATCTTTTGGGGTTGCGGCGTTTAAATCTCTAAAATCTATGCACACCCTCAAAGTAACATTTTTCTTAATGACAGGAACAATATTGACTAGCCATTTGACATACCTGGTTGTACGGATGAAATTGCAACGAAGAAGCCTTTCAACCTCCTCTTTGATCTTTGAGAGAATCACAAGTGCAAATCGCCTTGGGTTCTGCTTGATGGGATTTTTCCCAGACTTGATTGGCAACTTCATTTCTACCAGATCTCTGCTCAACTCAGGAATTTCATCATAATCCCATGCGAAATAGTCCTTGAACTTCTTCAGCAACTGGATCACTTCTACTTTGAGTTAAGGGCTGATATTGGCGCTAATGTAGGTTGGCCTTTTTGCTAACCCTTCTCCCAAGTCGGTTTCCTCAAATGGATCTTGCGCCAGCATCTTGATATTTATTGCCAGCGGATCCTTCTCGAATCCCAAAGGCTCCTCATCATAGATAGCGTCGAGCCTCTGGCCTTGATCTTCGCCTTATCAGGTGGTTTTTGATCAAAGTCATTTCCAGGACCTTCTTGGTGAAATACCTCATTGGCTTCGGCAACCATGTTTTTGACTTCACCCTCCAAGGCCGATTTTTGTTTGTTTTCAGCTATATAAGTCGAAATCCTTTTTAGCGCTTCGAACTCAGTCATCATCACAGAATTCGCTTCCCTAACTTGTTGGGTCGATTCCTGAAGTTCCTATGTACCCAAACTCATCTTCGCCAACTACTTCACGATCCCATTGAAAACCATTTATGGGGTGTAGATACAAAGAACAATAGGCATTATCGTCCGGAGTGAATGCAAAGCTGGCCGGATCGCGTGGAGCAATATTGGCCAAATGTTTGTCAAATTGGTGCATGTCAACATGATTGATAGGAGTATTTAAGTAGCCCTGGTATGCTTCTATGTTCTCTACAATACCGTCGAGGCGTCATATGATGATTCTCTGGTGCATGGAGGATGGTACAACTCCAACTCCATGTATCCATTCGCATCCAAGTAGCAAGTTATAGTTGGTCTTTGTCTCCACAATCATAAACATTGTTGATTTGGTGATAGTTCCTACTGTTAACTCGACTTGGATTACTCCAAGAGTAGTACCCACCTTTCCCTCGTAGTTGCACCATGTTGTGGGGCTTGGCATCTGTGTCATATTTTCCTATTTTCCTCAACATGTGATGCGGCATCAGATTCACCGTTGCACCGTAATCTACCAAGATCTTGTTAATTGGGACATCTTCGATCTTCCTAGTAATAAATAGAGGTTTAAGATGACTCTTCATTGCCTCATTTGGTCTTTCTAAGAAAGAATTTTTCTCCTCTACACAACCATTGTTCATTACATAATAGCACACTGGTTTGTGAGCGGCCATTTCCCTCTCTGTGATGCTGTTAGTGTCTTCGACCTCTGTTATCTGGTTGAATTCTCTGGGAAACACTGATACCACACCAACTAAGATATCTGGTGAAGGCTCTGACCCAGAGTCAAAGTCATCCGTTAGCATTTCATCTTCGGCCGTCATTCGATCATATTTCTCTTTGGACGCCTCTGCCGGAGTGTTAAACTTCCCTTTGAAGAGACTTGCTTCCCCTTTTTCCTTCTTTCTGGCAGGCACATTGGTGTTGGATTCAGCTTTTTCCTTTTCATCAACCTCCCTCTTTGCTTTTCTCCTTCTCTGTTCCCTTCTCCACTGGGACCTTGTCATGGGATTTTTCCCTTTATAATTTTCAGAGATGTGGGATGTTTTTATGGTAGCCTGCAATTCCTTATGATACGCCAATGATGAACCTCTATCTACTTTGAAATTCTTCCATTTTCCCCAGCCACGTTTTCTGCCATCAACTGGCCTCACCCATTTTCCATTTGAGGCCTCAGCATTGGGCTTGAAGGAGATAGGTTTGGCAGCAAGAACCCTTCGTTTTGTTTCATCTAGCCTGACCAAAGTCCTGTCTGGATCGAAATACCTCATTGGGTCGAAGGCCCTTATGGGATCAAAATCCTGTTGATCCTTAGGGGCCCTCTGGCACCCTTGGTCTTTTGCCCTCCTGACTCCTTTGAGGTTGTGGGCTACTTGTTTGTCGAATACGGCACTACAACAAGGGGACAACATAACCTCAAATTTTTTTTCTTTGGTGTCTATGGAGGAAATCCATCAGAGTCTCCTCCTCTTTTGGGAAGGCCACTTTATTGTACTCTTCTTTTCGACACTCGTTGTCAACTTCCATGGAGGTTTCTTGGGAGATTTCGACCATGTTGACCTCCATGTCGACATCTTCAGTGATGTCTAAATTCTGGAATTCCAGCTGAAGGCTCTCAGTAGCCTTATCAATTTGTTTGAAACTATCAGCAGTTTCTTTGGTTACTATCATCAAGTTGGAATCCTCAGTAACTTCGGTGTCAAAACCATTAGTAGTTCCGCTGGTTAAGCTTTCAGCGGCTTCCTAAACAAAGTTTTATAGGAATTCCTGGTTGAGATGCTCAAAGACCCTAACCATGATAGCTTTGTTAACGAAGTCTTTTGTAACTTTGACCATATTGACTTCATCTGGCTCCGTGTAATGAGTATCGTCCACTTGCAGCTGATCAGAGTCAATATTTATTTGGCTTCTGGGTTTGTCCCCGAACTTGAGTCTTCCTTCCTGGATAGCATTCTGAACAAGATCCCTGAAAAGAAAATGTTGAGACGTTTTATGACCCAAAAAATTATGGTACTTACAAAACCCTTTTTTCTTTCTTTGTTCCAAAGGAGGCATTTTAGCACCAGGAGGCACTATCATTTTGCCATCCTTAACTAACAAATCGAAGATTTCGTCACATTTTGTAACGTCGAACATGTAAGTTTTCTTAGGAAATTTATCATTCTTTTCTGGTTCGATAGGGTTTCTCCCATTCGATGGGGCCAAGACCTTACAAGAGTAAGGTGGCCCTTGTTTCAACTCAGTAAGGTTGAACTCACTTTCGTCGAAATCTAAAGACTCATTATTGGATCCTTCATCATCATTACTGAATTCGACGTATGCCACTCTTTTACTCTTATTTTCTCTAGCCTTTTCTTCCTTCAAGAGTTCTAACTGTCGAACCCTATCGGCTAGTTGGGCCATATCTCCCAAATATTGGGTGTCTAACTTTTTCCTGATAGAATAGTCAAGCCCCCCAGCGGCCATTTTGACCAACTCATGCTTTGGTACCTGTGTAAAACACCTAGCTTTGAGCAATCGAAATTTATTTAGATAATCATCAATTGGCTCAGTAAGTTTCCGTTTAATATTGGTCAGTTCCTTCAGACCTATCTTCGTTTTCCCCATGTAAAACTACTCATGGAACATTCTCTCCAACTGATTCCATGTATGGATAGAATTTTGTGGCAAGGTTGTGAACCACGTGAAGGCATTCTTCGTGAGAGAACTTGGAAAGTACTTTACCTTAAGGTTTTCGTTGTTCGAAATGTCTCCTGCCTCTATTATATACCTAGCCACATGCTCAACGGTGGATTCAGTGGTATCCTCAAAAAACTTAGTAAATTTGGGAATTTTCTTTCTAGGGGGTGTATCTGTCTGTAGGATAGATTCTGACAAAGGTGATGTATAATTTAGCCTCCGAAGGCCAAAATTCACCCCATTTTGTGTCATGATCCTCTCGACCATAGCTGCTAGATTGTTATTTGTTGCCATATCATCATGTCGAATTTGTTGTATGACATCATCAGCGTTTTGGTTTCTATTAACCATTACTATCCTTGGCTCTCTTTCCCTGGGGATTTATGGTTCAACCCTATGAGGTTTGACTCCCACTCCCTGATTTACCATCTCTGGTGGTAGTTGGTTTTATAGAATTTGGTTAATAGTAGGGTCTTCTTTGAAGGTTACCCCTTGCTTTTCCCTTATCCCATCTCTTGGAGGGTGTCGATGGGGATGTGGCACACCCAAGAAGTCAGCCATTCGCGCCATCTGCGCTTTCACTCGTTGATTCGATTAGGCCGTATTTTGAATCAAGGGATTCAAAATGGTGGTCAATGTTTGGGTAAGCATTTGTACCATATCATGGTTGTTTTCGTCCATTTGTTGCCTCCACACCGCTGCAGAATTATTGGTAAGGTTAGGCATTTGTGTTTGGTATCCCAAGCCTAAAGATTGGTTATTTCGACCCATGTTAACCCTAAATCCTGACTCTTGTAATTGGGAGGTTATGTTAACCATTGGTTCTGAAAATGTCAAAGCAGCGTTATGTAAGCTTGCCATTACTGAAGTTGGCATTCCATAAGGCTGATCTCGACCACTAAAAGGCATAGAGAAACCTCGGGGAACTAAAGGCCTATTTGGGACATTCCCACTTGGTGGGGGAGTATTAGGAGGTCCCCTCAACCCAATGTAAGTCAAAACGGGTTCAGTATGGGCAATCGAATGTGTAGGCATCGAACTTGCCATAGGTGATACCGGTTCAGACAAGGGCATTGTGGTCGTGTTTGCCCCTGTCGAAGAAGAAGGGGGTTGTACATTATTGTTTGGATTTTGAGGATTTTGGTTCCTTGGCGCATTTAAATTCGCCATTCTCCTTGGTCTATCTTCGTTGGTTGTGACTACTTTATCACTTCTTAATAACATACAACGAATTTTTTCAAAAGGGAAAAATGATTAAAAGATCAGAATTAGAATAAATGAAGAGAAAGAGAGAAGAAGAAGAAATTTCAAGTGTTACCACTGTCTCACTGGGTGTGCCAATTTATTTACCGTGAAAATTGGTAACACAACCGTTGATCTTCCAAATTACTAGATTTGGTTACTTACAGGATCGATCAAATTGATCCTAGGACATGTGCTAACCGTTTTAAAAAGTGAATTCTAATGAACATAAACACTTCGACAGTGTTCATACCAACAATGGTCTGTTAAAAGATTTAATGAAAATTTAAAGTGAAAGAGGGCAAAAATAATGCTGTAAATCGAAAATAAATGGCAGTAAAGATAAATTTTTGGGTAAAGTGTATTTCTGGAAATAAAGAACTGATTAAATTACTTCAAATAAAACAATGGTGTAACATCAAACGTACATTTCTCAACTCTACTCTTTCTCTGCACACGGATACTTGGGTAAAATGGACAGATTTTGTACACACTTGAACACACACAATCCTAACACTAAGACCTCTTATTTATACTAATTGAAGTAACCGCCTCTAACGACCTTTCCACCAAATCGAGACAAGTGGTGCTTTGCATGCATGTAACTATCCATTATGCTCCACGTGTATCTTCAACCGTTTAGATAGGAATAAAAATTTCCTCCTTTATTTGAATTTGAATCTCTCTTCGAACCACAACTAGTGACACCTCCGTCGAAAAAACACCTTTAACTACTTAGAAATATTTCTAAGTCCACGCAGCATCCTTACCCTTGTACCAAAACATCTTTGACTAAAACTTCAAACGCACAATGTTGTGGAAACGTCTTCATAGGAAACTTTATTCTTTTAATTTATATGGACGTCGAAATTGGGAGCTAACAGATACACCTGCAAAGCTCCATCTCATTCAAACACTAACTTGAATGTTATAGTACTAACCTTTTATAAACACTCTTTCTGCTCATCGAAAAATCATAATCGTCGTATAATTTTTGTTCAGTCTTTCACCCATTTTTGTTCTAGTATGGAATAACTACGTATGTAAAATTATTTTGTTGGCATAATAATTTTAAATTAACATTTAAAGTATTAGTTTCTTAACTATTTTTTAAACAGAAAACTAATTTTGAATTAAAGATAAAAGTTCAAAGTAACATAAAGCCATACTACGTGAGTTAATATGGGTATGTTTGCTCCTTTACTAACCCTTTAGAATCCAAATTTAAAACAAGGCCAAAGGGAAATTACTTGTCAAGACCCTGCTCCCAAAACTAAGAGGAATTAATCTTTAATTTGGTTGATCATTCCTATAAAACTTTATAAAATTGGAGGCTAAATATTACTGCTTTTGTGAAACAAAGTTGCTTAGCTAGCTAGTTCAAAAAAAGCAAAATCTTAGCCACCAATCAACATTTTGAACTATAAATTCAAAAAGCACATTCGAGCACTCAATCGAATAAGCTTCATGCATGTGGTTTTATGGCAAATAAAAATTATGGCATCGATTAAGACAGTGATAAACTTTTAAGAAAAGGATTGGAAAAAGTACATAAGTTAGCAAGTTATGAATAATGTGATAAAATTAATCACCTAGCTAGGTATTGTTTATTTAAAGTAAAATATATAGTAGCTAGATTAGCACGGCTTGCTTGTTGTATATGCAATCCTCCAAAGTTCAAACACAAAATGTAACGTAATGTTCTTTTTTATGCATGTTTGGTTCTCTACTAAGCAAACTATGTTTTTTTTGAATGAGAAAATAGCCAAACATTTATAGGTTAATGGTTTTAAAGTTTAATACTATAAGGAGGAAGGTCTAAGTGGATGAACTAGAATATGTTTTGCCTAATATACAATTATACTAGCTAGTTAATGGTTTGGGTTGTCTATTACTTTTTTGGGATTGTGCTAGCACAATCAAAATCAAGTTTGTCATCTCTTAGAAGAAAAGTATGTTCTCAATATGTTGGAGGAGACAAGTCTTATTGAGGTTTTCTTTGGATTAACTACCAAATAAATTAAAAAGAGTTAAAAGTGTTTTTGTCCATATTGTTTGAAAATTTTAGTTTTTCTCATTCTAATTTTGTTTTTTATTTATGATTTTTACTCTTGTTTAGTAACAATATAAATTATAATATGATGTAACATAAATGCCGTCATTATTACATTTTTAACAAATTAAAAAATAATTAGAGGGCTAATTTCATATCTTAATTGATAATTTTCCTTTCATTAATCATTTGTATCTTAGTTACATTGGTAATACATTTTCCAAATAACTAAGAGTCACATTATTAATTTCATATGTTCAATTTCTCTCCTACACGATTCTTCATGCAAACTCTCTGCATTCCACTGCTAATCCTGCAGAATAAAAAGAGTTCTTCACAATGGCATATCTTTTCAATTTCCACAACAACCATTAAGTTTTCAAATCCGAGCTAAAGGTAAATCCTTTCAAATTCCTTTTTCCTCTTCATCAATTGCTTAGATCTGATTTCCTGAAGTGATTTCTTCATTATGTGTTATCTTGATATTGTCGCCATATTGCGGTAATTATTTTGCAATTTTGGGGTAAGAATTTTGTTGTTCCTTTTCCTGGAGTTTCTGATTTTCGTCATATTGATATGCAGAAATCAATTAGGACATGCAATTTTGCGGTAACAATTTTGTTGTTCATTTCCCTGGCATTTCTGATTTTCGTCATATTGATATGCAGGAATCAATGTCGCGCAAATTCGACAACATTGTTTATATCAATGATTCAAAAGAGAGATAGCGTTTTGTTGTTCGTATTCTTGATCTATGGAGCGTCGATAATAGCAAGGGTATAAAACACCTTGAAATTATTGTAATGGATGCAAAGGTCTGATGCATTATAATTGATTTTTGATGTTTGTTTTTCTTTTTTTTATTATACTCATTCGAATACTAATGAAACATGTTGTATTATACTACTTCTATTGCCGAATGATCAGATTCAGGTATTGATTCGAAGCGGCCACACCACAAAGTGGAAACAACTGCTGAAGGAATATATGACTTGTGTAATAAATAATGGTAATGTGTATGACAATGCCTTTCAATGGAAGATTTGCGATCACCTGAAGAAGTTTGTTTTACTAAGTGGTACAACTGTGAAGCCCATTGAGCTTTGCAGTATTCCCCCTAAAACGTTTTTCTTCAAAGAGTTTTCTGAAATTCTTCAAGGAGATTGTAAAGTTGACAGACTTGAAGGTATTTCCTTTACATGATGTTATATTGATAGAATGAGTGACAAAAAGAAATTGACTTACAATCAGATAGTGGCTGGCATTTTGAATCCAATCCTGACCAAATGAGGCACTGACATTATTGAAATCCCCAAGGATTTACCAATAATTTTTGTTACATGGTTTTACAATGATGGAATCAGAGAGGCTTAGATGGCTTAGAAAAAATCAATTAAAACTAAGAGTTGTAAAGTATCACAATTTGAGTGAATTAAACTCAAATGGTCATACTGAATGTTCAAACACAGGAAAGAGGGTTGTCTTGCCTTCGTCTTACGTTGGTAGTTGTAGATATATGGATCAACCATATTTTGACGGAATGGCAATATGGAGTTACGTTGAATTTCCAGATCTTTTTGTTACATTTACATGTAACCCCAACTGGCCCAAGGTGCAAGTTATCTTGGACCGATGAATTTGAAACCAAGTGATCGTCCAGACATTATTTCAAGAGTTTTTAAACAAAAGCTTGATGATTTATTGTCCAACTTGACCAACAAAGGAGTGATGGGCAAGGTTCTTGCATGTAAGTGTCTTTTTTGTTTTTGTTTTATATCATCATGTTTTATTTTGTATTGTAACTATTACAAGAATCTTATTCATATTTAGTTGAGTAATGTATACTCTTTATTGTTAACATCTATGTATACCATTGAGTTTCAAAAAGAGGGTTGCATCATGCCCACATAATAATTTTTCTGCACCCATCTAACAAATATCCCACTTCAGCTAATATTGATAGGATGATTTCAGCTGAAATTCCTAATGCTGAAACTGACCATGTAAGACCCCAATTTTGACCCTAAGATCACTCATGCTATCTCATCATTTGCATTGGCTTTGGGATCACACCTTGGCATCCTCCTTACCCCTCATTCATTGGGTTTATATTGGGAGAGATCACCAAGCACATGTGGTTGTATCATACTTTGTTTTTCATTATTTACTAACCAAAATGCCAAAAATATATCTATGTATAGCTTTGTTTCTTTTGTAGGTAGTGTGTGCATTCACCAATGTCTCATTAAGCTCATATCTAGAGTTTAAGACCCCCAGTACAAGAAGATCAATCAATGAATGGTTCACATTGGTTCTAAAAATCATATATGGGTCCATATAATATCCACTTATCATTTTTATCAAGAAATCATCAAGAGTTCGAAGTTTGTTTGCCTTGGAAGCCCTAATTCATCTAGGTATCTTGTGTGACTTCCTCAGTAAGTTTATTTAACATTTGATCAAATATATAAAGGTATACTTCATATTACATCATCTTATACATATATTATCCTTAATGAGTCTCAAATATCAAGATAACTTCAAGTTTGCAAGTTGGTCCAAGGAGGTTGACCAGAGAAAGTCAACTGGTCAAAACTGGGGTTCCCTAGACCCTATCTCCTATCATTTTTGTCATATGAAAATGATTACAAGATCAAATTTAATCTTTATGACATTACAAACAACTTTCATGTTAACATAAAGATATAGTTTTGCTTGGAAAGTCATTGTTTGTGGTGAAACATTATAGGTCATTTTGTTTGTGCCCTAGTTAGAAGGCCAACTTCCAAGGACCATAACTTGCTCAATTTTTATGAGATGAAGGCATACAAGTTTCATGATCAAATTCAATATGTCTTCTCCAACTTTTATTCTTTGATAAATTTCAAATTCAACTTGCAAGGGCATGTGCCAAGAGGAAACATTATAGGTCATTTTGGGCCATTACCATTGAACAAGCAATTTTCCTCAACTTCTAAAATGTATAACTCCTTCATGAAAAATCCAAATGAGGTCAAATTTATGACCAAATTAAATAGGATTGAAATAAATACAACTTTGATGAAGTAACTTTTTCCATTTGAAGCTCATAGAAAAAGTTATTCAAGGTGGAAGAAGTGGATATTTGACTTGGTACTTAGAAAAATTTCAAGTATGTTTGATTTCTCAAACTTCCACCTCAAAATTCATCATGATCCAAGCTTCAAATGGAAAAGTGTTCATAATGAAAGTTGTTTCCCTTGATGTCAAATTTCCAAAAAGTCCAAGGTTACCTCATTTGGACAAGATTTGAATGACTTGCGCATGCTTAGTCTTCATGGTTCCATTTGGATGAATCACATGATCATTCCCCAATTTCAAATGCATGGCTTCATGTTATACTTTAAGCATCACTCATGATCATTTTTGGACCTGATTACATCATCTCATGGGCCTATCACACGCCCATGCAAGCATGCACTTCATATTTCTATTTTTGGCAAAAATTCAAAAGGTGTGAAAAGTAATGGACATGGCTATAAATACATGCCCTTGGTGATCAGAAAAAGGATCCTCTTTCCGAAGCTCCGTCCCCATTATTCCCCAAAACCCATTGAAAGGATAATCTTGAAGATTTCTTGAGAAATCGAGTTTCAACTCTCATTCTGTTTTGGAATTGAAACTCCAAGAGTCCAAGCTTTTTAATCATCAATATCATCTCTTACAAGCTTCTAGAGTCAAGCCAAGCCAAATTGGAAGCAAGATTAAGTTGATTTGAAGCTCCTCGAAGGTGAGATTTCAGAAACTTTTCTTCTTCGATTCTCCCTCATTTCTTATCCATTTTGATTGATTGTTGGTTTGTTGAAGTCCTACCAATGCATACAACGAGATTGAGTTACTTTGAGGTCAAATTGAAGCAACTCAGATCATGATCCTCAAAATTCAAATCTCTGTATCTTTCAATATACTTGGAATTAGAGAAAATTGAGGCCAGATTCGAGCTCCTGGGCATTTTTTCTTTAAAATCATGTCCTTGTTTTTCATTTTGGTGATGATTGGTGGTCATCCAGTCCAGTGAGGTTCACCGGAGAAGATGAACAGAGCACTAGCTCTGGTGGTGTGTTGGCGTGTTCCCAACCCTTTGATCCATTCAAAATGTTTTAGTATTGACCCTTGGTTTTAATTATCATTGGTGTGACGCGTTTGACTTGGTCTATCATGGATAGCGCGCGTGGCCATCAGATTTTCCATCTCAATTAATGAGGGAGATCTGATGGCCCTTGTTTTTTTTGAATTTATTTATATTTTGTGATTTTTCATTTAATCCCTTTATTTTGTTTAATTCATATAATTTCATTTTTAATCCAAAAAATATGGGACTTTCACCAAAAATCTTTAAATATTTTTCCCGTCTATATTTTGAATTAGAATTATTTTTTTGGATTAGTTTTGGTATTTTTCATGAATTAAATGTTTTTTTTGCATATTTTTAATCATTTAAAAATACTTCTGACTTTTTAAAAATAGTGAAATTTTTTGTCTAAGGTCTTTTGACCTTGTTTGACCTAGGATAAATCCCTTGACCATTTATTTGGTGTTTTGAAGAGATTTTAGGTTTTGACCAAATTAAAATGTATTTTAATTCATTTTAAATGTGATTTTTAGTTGATTAAATGTTTAAAAATATTGTTGAGACATTTTTATGGTCCATTGATGTTTGACTTTCTATTTGGGCCTTGGTCATGGTTGATTTGACTTTTGTTGAATAAGAACCATTGGATTTAGGGGATTGATGAAATGTACATTTCATCTCCCAAAATGAATGGATGGTTTTGATTTGATGAAATTCCTCTCATGATCAATTTGTGTTTCTATCTTCCCCTCCCTCATCATCTTCATCCCTATTCTTTTCCATTCCCCTATTTGACCAATGAAATCTCTAATGTCTAAAGGCTAATTGATTCATCAATGACCTTGTGTCAGATGAATCAATACAAGTATGACTGAGGTAGGTCCCTCCCATTTTTTAGTGTGTGGTATGTTTTAGGAGTTTGGTTCTTTGTACCAAATCTCTAACTTGCATTAACATCTATATTTTTATTGCCCAGCCTCAGATAGTTGTGACTTCTATATAAGTCCAATTACGATTGCTTAACATAGAGCTAAATTTGACCCTCAAGGCATAGCATTCTAGTAAGTGAGATTGTAAGTCTCTCATTCTTCATGGCATTGTATGGAGACTTGACCTTTTTTCCTTTCATGGGAGCTAGTGGCATACTTGTTGAATTATCCAAGTTGGAGCCCTTCTCATGGAAGATGTCTTGGTTTAAGGATTCATACTTGTGAATGAATGGTTGAGTGTTCTCCAAAGAATGACTTAATCAATTAAAATTCAACACTCAATTTTGACTAACCATTGACTAACTCTTATTCATTATTGCTTTACTTTCAAGTCATTTACTATTATGCAATTTAAATGTTAGTCGTTTATCATCCATTGCATTGACATTTCATATAACTTGTTTATGTTTCAAGTCATTTTCACTTTGCTCATTTGAGCCATATCTTGTAATTGTATATATTGTTTGCTTGCTTTTGGTTTTGTTTGTGGTATTAGGACCTTAAAACATTTAATAACAAGAAAAACCCTAAAAAATATTTGGTGGACTGTTGAACTTGATCTGAACTTTTGGACTTAGGATTAAGCAACATTCCCTGTGCTAAAGGACTTGGCCAATTCCAACATTCTGAGACTGAGCTATCTCTGATTTTGCCTTCATCTGATGCAAGACCTTTGAGTCCTTTGGATTGATCTACTACTCTGTCTTTGTGCTTAATTGCTTACTTTGATTGTCTGTGTCTGATGTTTTGTTTTGAGTTGCTTAAGGAATATTTCATCTAATACTTTGGAAGATAATGAAGACTGCTAGCTATTGGAATGCTTGCTTGGATGTGGCCATCTTTATTTGATGCCTTGATCTTCATGATGTTTGGATATTTCTCATTGCTTATTGATCATTGCTTGATTAAAGTCCAAAGGAAAATGGGTTTCTATATGACATTCTTGTCTGTTGGATTGCATCCCATTGGTAAGATCTTTTCAACTCTTAAATTTTAAATTTGTGCTTAGGATAGCCTCTTCATCTCCTCCCACTTCTTAAATTTCAAAATCTCTCCCCCTTTTTCAAAAACATTTCTTTGCTTGTGACTTCAAACTTAGACATGTTTTAATGATTAGAAACTTTGGCCTTATGACATTGAATTTTCAAACTCTTTCTTAAATCAAACTTGTAAGTAAACTTAACCATATTGACTTAAATTTCAAAAGACAAAAATAACTAACAACTCCATTCAAATTTTCGGCCTTTCGTGCCTTTTCTTATTAAACTTTTGTTAAAAGCAATTCACCAACTTATTTGAAATTTTTACCACGAACTACAGGGTTTTGATCCCTCGTTTTATGTTGGTACGTAGGCATAAGACCGAAGGTCTTGTCAAACAAAAAAATATAATCAATGAATTCTTTTCTCATCCTCACACTTTATTTCATCAAACATCATTTATACCAAAAACGCATGCGCACATTAAAAAAGGGCTCCCTATGAGTACCTAGGACACTTTGGGTACTAACACATTCCCTCTGTGTAACCAACTCCCTTACCTGTAATCTCTGACATTTTATTAGTTTTGATTTGAAAACTTCTTATATTTGGGTTTTGTTCGTACTTTTCCCTTTTCCTTTGGAAACAATAAAAATGCGGTGACGACTCTATTTTTATTGACGTTGAGCTTATCCACAGTTTGATGGTCATGAATTTACCGTACAGACCCCGAGTTGTATAATTTGGTTAGATCCCATATGATACATGGGCAATGCGGTAGTGGTAAGCAATATGTGCCATGTATGAAAGAAGGAAAATGTTCGAAGTACTTTCCAAAAGAATTTCAAGCTCAAACAATTGTCGATCAAGCATGCTTCCCGGTATACAGAAGAAGAAATAGTGGCAACTCAGTGTTGAAAAATGGCATTCAGATGGATAACCGTCATGTTGTACCATACAATCCAATTTTATTAATGAAATTTCAAGCTCATATAAATATGGAATGGTGCAATCAGAGTTCACCAATTAAGTATTTACTCAAGTACATAAATAAAGGATATGATAGAATCATTGATGCCACATTTCCAAGTGATGATAGAAATCCAACTAAACAACAACGTGTTGATGAAATCAAACAATATTTTTATTGTAGATACGTTTCTCCTTGCGAGGCATGTTGTAGAATATTTTATTTTCCTATACATGGAAGGAAACCAGCAGTTGAAAGGTTATTTTTAAATTGTGAAGGTGAGAATTTGGTATATTACACTGATGTAAACTGCATAAATACCATGTTGGATAAACCAAGTGTTAAGGAATTGATGTTTACCTCATGGTTCAAAGCAAACAAAAAATATGTTGAAGCTAGAGAGTTAACATACAACAAATTTGTTTCAGAGTTTGTTTATGTTAAAAAAACAAGAGAATGGAAACCTCGACAAAGAGGTGACACAATAAGAAGATTAATATGGGTTCCTCTAACCACAGGTGAGTTGTATTATCTTATAATGATACTAATCCATCTAAGGGTTCCAAAAAGTTATGATGAGATAAAACAGTTAATAATGTCAAGTACGATTCTCTCTGTGATGCTTGCTTTGCTATGAGTTTTATCGGGGATGATAAGGAATTTATAGTTGTTATTGAAGAGGCAAGTCATTGGGGTTCTGTACATTATTTGAGATTATTGTTTGTCCATATGTTACTGTCAGACATCATGAATAGACCAACATATGTATGAAAAAACATGGAAGTTATTATCAGACAGAATACTTTATTCTCAACAAAGAATTGCAAACAACAGAGGTATATGATATTGAGTTTTTGAACACTACATATATTGTTTTTGCCACTTTTAGTATCAATGTTTGTAAGTCGTAACATTACTTATTTTGTAGAATTGAGTTTATTGGATGAAGATGTAATCAATTTAACATTGATTGAAATCAAAAAATTGCTTCAGAAGAACCGCAAAAGTTTAACGGGTTATCCCAGATTGCCTTATCCAAAATGATATGGGTTCAGTAGTTAGGCAACGGACTTATTTATGGTGAAGGCAATTATGATACGAGTGAGCAGTTAGAGGAATTCAATAAGTTCTACTAGAATTTAACAGGTAACGTTGGAATGGCTTTGCAAATTTTGACTATCATATATGTTTTTGGTATGGCAAGATGTATTAATTTCATTTAGGCAATGTTATAACACCATGTTTAAACTATTTTTTCTTCTATAAACTATTTTTGGTATGGCAGGATGTAACTGTTTCTGCTATTAAATATTTATTCTGCTGTTAACTCTGATGTTTGTTAACTTTGTATGTCCCATTCTTAAAGAAATTGTTTATGCTGTAAACGATTTTTGCTAGCAATTTCGACCTTTAACGAATGATGCATTTTTTATGAGTTATTTTGTATATGCGTATTGCTTTTAATATTACTTTTGTAGTTTTATTAATTCTTGATTATTTGTTTCAATTTCAATAGATGAACAAAGAGGTGTCTTTAAAAGAATTATTGATGCAGTCAATAATCAAAGAGGAGGAGTTTTTTTCCTTTGTGGATATGGTGGCACGGAAAAGACTTATATTTGGAGAACTTTAGCCTCATACATAAGAACAAGAAGAAAAAAATGCTTGACAGTTACTTCATCGGGTATAGTCTAACTTTTACTTCATGGAGGTCGGACAACTCATTTCATGTTCAAAACTCTAATACCGACATCGGAGTCGTCTATATGTGATATAAAAAAAATATTGATCATGCTGATTTGTTAAAGTTAGCGAAGTTGGTTATTTAGGACTAAGCTCCAATGCCCAATACATATTGTTTTGAAGCTCTAGATAAAACACTTAAAGACATTATGTCAAAATCGAAGATTTCTAATACAATATTTGGAGGAAAGGTGATTGTTTTGGGTGGTGATTTTTATCAGATCCTTCTTGTTGTACCAAGGGGCAGTCATTTTGATATCATTCATACCACCATTAATTTGTCGTACATATGAGATTATTGCACAATTCTTAGACTTACCAAGAACATGCAACTTCAACAATCCACCATGTCTTCCAATGCTTATGATTTAGAACAGTTTTCAAATTGGATGTTATAAGTTGGAGATGGAAAATTGGCTGAACCTAATGATGGTTATGCAGATTCTGACATTCCAAAAGATATGTTAATCATAGATTTTGGCGATCCCCTCACAACTATTGTTCAATACACATGTCCAAACTTTCTTCAGAACTATAAAACCCCAGCTTTCTTGCAATGTGGAGCAATTTTAGATGGAACATTGGAAACAATTGATGTTATCAATCAGTACGTGTTAGAATTAATTCCAGGTAATTTATTGTATGAAGTAACTATTTATTTTCGTACCAGTACCTAATATAGATACATATTATATACGGTATTCATGTATATTACGTTGTAATGCATGAGATGAAAAGGAATATTTAAGTTCTGATTCTGTTGACATGATGGATGTTGGTGCCAATGAAGCATTTGATGTACTAACTACTGAATTTATTAATACACTTACAACTTATGGACTTCCTCATCATAGGATTAAATTAAAAATTGGTGCACCGATAATGCTTCTAAGAAATATTGATCAGTCTGATGGATTATGCAATTGAACACGACTCATTGTTACAAGATTGACAGATCATGTTATTGAAGCAAAGATTATGTCTAGAAAAAACATCGGAGTTTAATTTATATCCCAAGAATGGATATCACTCCTACACAATCTCCATGGCCTTTTAAGCTAATCAGAAGGCAGTTTTCGATAATTGTATCATATGTTATGACAATTAACAAATCTCAAGGTCAGTTGTTGGACTATGTTAGATTATATTTTCCCAAGAGTTTCTTTAGCCATGGGTAGTTGTACGTTGCAATATCAAGAGTAAAAAGAAAAAAGGTGCTTAAGATATTAATCCATGACAAGGAAAGTCAAGAGTTACAGACTACCACCAATGTTGTCTTCAGAGAAGTTTTTGAAAATGTGTAGAATGTAACATACAAAGTATTCATTTAATATGTGTTTCCATGTACTAATTTTAATTTAACTGTATTTTAGTTTCATTTTATTATCTATATTTTATTCTCCCACAATTGCTGAATTATATCGTTTCTGAACAACTTATTTCCCAACAAATTTATTTTTTTCATAGATTTGGAAGCAAAGTGTTTTGTACCATATTATTATGAATTATACTGTATGACATGATATATTAATATATATAGTCGATACAAACATACACGAGTAAATGATTTTAAATGTAAGCACAAATTCAATAATTAGAACGCAAGCATACATTAGTTATTTATTATCCTTAAGTACATAAGATCATACATCAATAGTTTCATTACAAAGACCGAATATCTTAAAACTATTATAGATTAAACAAAAGCCATGGAATATATAAACATGTAACAACATGACAAATGGTACATCATGAAAACTAACCATAACATGATTATATAACTTATACAACTTCAAAACCAACTAGAACTCAATTTATATTTGTAACAGCAACAAACCAACACATCAACCTTTCACCAAATGAACATATATCACATTTGAAAAGGGAGTCATGCTAATATCAAATGTTTCTATTATTAACTATTGTGTATACTTAAAATAATAACAGCATAAGCATTTATGTGACAGTAACGTATCATATTCGCTTATGCGTGAAGTAGAAAGCATGATGCAACAATAACACATCATTTCCCAATACAAATATTAAACATTTTTACTATTCATTGTTGTGTATATTCAAAATAATAACTTTGAAACATTGATTCCTGCAAAACCGTATCAATTTATGTATCATTTTCCAAACTGACAGACTGTGGATATATAACTCTGTCTTTTGGTTTTTTTGTTTTATTAATATAAATATAATATCACATAATTTTTTCTATTCATCAATTTAATGTGCCACATGATTACAATGTTATTGCGATTTCCAACATGCAATTTAATACATTGACACATTATTCTTTAATCATCAAAGCTCCATTATAGCAACCATTACACAAAATCCATTTTCACAAGCAACCATATTATACATCAGTTGCGTGCAATATCAAATAAACAGACTGAAAGGTGCTTGCTATACGCAACATAAAATACCCATTTGCTATTTATATGATATGGAATTATATCAAATGTATCCATTGCAAATCTAATATATCAAGTATTTTAAAAGGTATACTGTGTGCTCTACGTGGAATTTGAATCAAGCTAACAATGTCTTCTTCTACTTCTAATGGGTAATATGAGTTTAGTTCAATCATTATATTTTATGTATGCATGTCTAATTTTTTGTATGCATTTCTGTTTGTCACATACAAAATATATTTCCTTCCCATCTATGAATTTTCAAATTTTTATCTTTTGAAACAAATGATATTTATGAAATCCTTGGAAAAACTGTTCAAGAAGTGAACCAAGCTCCAAATGATGTTCAAGTAGATGAAATGTTCCTTGAGATAAATTTGGCTCAGACGAATGGTCTCAACGTACAGGTGATTCAAAATGCAATAACACATGTCGATGAATCTTTGCCTGAGATAAATATGGCTCAGGAACATGGTTTAGTTGAGCTAGTGAATCAACAGGTAGGGGGCTTAGAACCGGATTTGTTTTGGGAGAAAAATATTACCAAGTCCCTGAAGGGAGGAAATAAAGTTCTGGTATTAAGTTACACAAATTATAATAACAAAAAATGTATATAATGTTTTGCATCTTTTTACATGAAATTAAATTCCAATACTAATGTTAACTTGCAAAAACTCATACTATGCAGCATTTCCCAGCTGATGTTATAAGGAGGGGTCTTCGTCCAGATCAAACTCAATCTCATGAATACAATGGACTACTATGACTGTGAGACAATTAAATCAGAGAGAGACAAGATGGAAATGTACATCGTCTATGGGTGGTATGAATACTCCAAGGAAAAAAATCTCAACATGGAGATACATTGTTATGTCACTACCACTTTGATTCTCAAATGATGTACATCAATTTGTTGAGACGTGTCGGAAGGAACAATGCTTGAAGGAAATGTTGCACTTTTCATCTGTCTGTTTAATTATTATTACTAAAGTTTATTGTTATCATTTTAGTTGTTTGTTGTGTTAAATTTTATTTCATTTTTACTAAGAGATATTAGTTGTGTTTTTTTATCCAAGTTGAAGTTGTATTCAACTATTGAACTAAATTAGTATAAGTTTTTTTTAGGTTAAAAATACTCAATTAAATATTAGCAAATATTTACTTGATTGCATATGGAAAACATTACACCATCATGTAATCTAAGTAATATCAAAAGTTTCATAACAGAAAAATAGAATGGTAGACTTTTTGCTCCAAAATTGCACATTCAAATATTAACAACTATTTATTTATCAATTTTGTCTTTCATTTGTCAATTGCAACAACAATGATTAACATTTTTATTCATTTGACCGTTACTAATAATCAAGTATTTCAGATATGCGATTTGCAATGAATACGCTTTTTTTTCAATATGGTTGTTTTTCATTCATACAAAATGATACTAAATATAAATGAAAAAATAGAACATTGTAAATCCAAAACAAACTTAAAGTCATACTAAAAAAATCATAGTACACTAATTTCCCAAAAACCATTGACCTAAAATTTCAGAACTACCCAAAAACATAAACAAACTTTTACCAGCCATCATTCATTACATCACAAGTTAATCCTTCAAGAGTGTTTTACAACCCTAACATACAACATTTGTGGATGCGACCTATAGTGAAATCGCAACACATCACCAACCTCAAAAAAAAATTCAACATACTCATGCCAACCAGAGCTAAGGTATCTCTCCTAATTTTGTTTGTTCTCCATGTTTGGTCTTTTGGCTTTCAAGATGTCACATTCCCAAAATCTCATAGTTTCAATGTACACCAGGGTGAGCTCAGTCTGGTCCAATCTTAGTCCCCTCCTAACAATGTCAGTTGGAAAGTGCTACATAATCAAGAAATATTATAAGTGTTTATATTAGATGATAAACTATCTAACAAAAAACACAGTCAATGTAATATGAAAATGCTATGAAAGACACGTGGTGCTAAGAGATCACTAAGACATTTTTTCCACCCCTTAAGACCTTCGTAATGATTTCTTCCCAATACAAATCAAATTATAAATCTCCCATATTCACGTTGTAGGTGTTTAATTGGCTGCATTAAATGGTAAAACACTAGCTGGATTCTAATGTCTTGACTGATGTCATGACATGGTGTGTATGTGTGACTGCACTGTAGGTTAGAATATCTAACTGTACTCTGATGTCATGACACACTTGAGTAGGTACTGCAGGATTAGCTAATACAGGATTTACTGAATGTCAAACTGGATGTTGTGACATTCATCCCTGTCAGCAGATACTAAGGAATAGAACAGCTGGTGTTCTGTTAGAACTTAGTATTTATTTCCAGTCTGGTTATCAAGGAAATACCAGACCTGGCATAAGGCCTACTGTCTGAATGTCAAACTGGATATTATGACATTCATCATTGACAGCATATACTGAACAATAGACAGAGTGGTGTTCTGCTATACTTCAGCATGTTTCTTAGTCTGTTCTTCAAGAGGATAACAGAACTGACTTAAGGCCAAATGTGTAAATGTCAAATTGGATACTTTGACATTTATTAATGTAAGTTGTTATTGTAGTATGGTCATTATGGTCATATACAGGTCAGCAAAATTGTACAGTCTGTTTTCTGGAAAAACAGACTTAGCATATGATCCTTGATGTCAAGCTGAATGTCGTGACATTCATTCCTGACAGCATATGCTATATTGTAGGTTGTTCAGTTTTCTGTTTCAGCTTTTTCTCAGGCTATTCTTCAGGGATTCAACTGCTGAGAGAAAATCCAGGAAATCAACAACCAAGCTACATTTAATGAACCTAACAAATAGCCTATTTGTTAGTAACCTAGATGTGGAATTTAGGGGAGCTCGCGTGACCTTAAATTCAGGAGAATACAAGTGCAAAGGCCCAAGTACTGCAATATAAAAGGAAGTCGTTCCTTCATTCAGAACTGGAGATTTTGAGGCGTGAAGATTTAGTGTGTCCATCATACTTCATTGCTGTATTTTTGTGAGTCTTGTATTAGACATATCTTGTAAGCCAAGCCATTATCACGTAGATGATTGCTTTGGCATAGGGTGTTCATTGAGTTGTAAGTGTTGTGTCGCTCAAAGCTTTTAAGCGTGAGTGCTGTGTATCTTGATTAAAGCTGTTAAGCACAATCAAGAGTTGTTTGAAGTGTGACTTCAAAAGTGTCTTTAATATTGATTAAAGGTAGTAATCACTGAGGTGATTGAGGGGGAGTGAGTAGGAACTCTGATCTTAGAGTAAGATTGAAATTGCATTGGGTAAGGATTAAGTGAAGAGTTGTAAACGGGTGAGTTTAGCTTTGAATTAATACTACTGATAGTGGATTTCCTCCCTGGCTTGGTAGCCCCCAGATGTAGGTCATGTTGGACTGAACTGGGTAAACAATTACTTGTGTTATTTACTGCACTTACTTTTAAGTTCTGCATAATTCTTGTCTGCGCAGAATTGGATGTCATAACAACCCGTGTGACATCTAAAGTCTGATAACTAGAATTTCAATTGGCATCAGAGCAGGCACCCTGCCTGTTAATTTCTGGGTGAGATCTAGGGAAGTTACTTTCTAATACCATGGACAAGGATATAGGACACTCAAATAGACCACCCATGTTGGATGGCTCTAACTATGATGACTGGAAGCCTCGTATGATAGCCTTCTTAAGGTCTCTAGATAGTAAAGTCTGGAGAGTTGTCAACAAAGGATGGGAACATCCAACAAAGACAGGTGAAGATGGAGTCAGTGTGCAGATTCCTGAAGAAGAGTGGGACAAGGAGCAAGAGGCATTAGCTCTTGGAAATTCCAAGGCCTTGAATGCATTGTTCAATGGAATCAGTAAGAACATCTTCAGGCTGGTGCACCACTGTGAACTAGCCAAGGAAGTTTGGGATACCCTCAAGGTAACCCATGAAGGTACTTCCAAGGTGAAGATGTCCAAACTTCAGATGCTGACCACCAAGTTTGAAATTCTGAGGATGAAAGAGGATGAGACTATTCATGACTTTCACATGAATATTCTTGAGATTGCAAACACCTCTGGTGGACTAGGTGAGAAAATGGCTGAAGAGAAACTTGTAAGAAAGATTCTCAGGTCCTTGCCTAAGAGATTTGCTATGAAGGTCACAGCCATAGAGGAGGCACAGGACATCTGCAATATGAAGGTGGATGAGCTAATTGGTTCTCTCCAAACCTTTGAAATGGGCTTGTGTGAGAATGCTGAAAAGAAGAACAAAAGTGTAGCTTTTGTATCTAATGCTGAAGAGGAGTCAGAAGCAGGATACACTGGAGGTGATGAAAGCATATCAGAAGCCTTAGCCATGCTTGGGAGACAGTTCAACAAGTTCGTGAAGAAGATTGATCAAAGAGGTAGACCTAATGTCAAGAACATCCCGTATGACATTAAGAAAAGACCAACCTCTGAAGAGAAGTTCAACCACGGCAAGGGAATCCAGTGTCATGGTTGTGAAGGGTATGGACACGTCAGAGCTGAATGCCCTACTTACCTCAAAATGCAAAATAAGGGGCTAGCTATCACATGGTCTGAAGGAGATTCTGAAAGTGAATCTGAAGGAGAATCTGCTAAACACGTCACTGCACCAACCAGTGTTTGTGCCACTGATGATGACTCAAGTGCAGATGAACTGACCTTTGATGAACTTGTTGCAGCTTATAAGAAGCTGTGTGTCACCAGTACAAAAGTACGTGTACAAGGAGAAAAGCAGAAGAAACTCATCAAGGAGCTGGAAGATGAGAGACTGAAGCATCTGACGGCCATAGAGGATCTAAATGGTGAGATAACCCTGCTGACCTCCAAGCTGAATCAGATGACTAAATCCATCAGAATGATGAATAAAGGAACTGACACCTTGGAAGAGATCCTAAAGGTAGGACAGAAGTTTGGAACCACATATGGTTTAGGCTTTGGGAAAAGATCCTCAGCTGAATGCAAACGCCCAAAGGCTAAAGTTCAGAAATCCAAAGGGAAGTCACATCCAATGTCTCAACATCGGGGAACCAGGATGACTAATCATCAGAAGAGGAAATTCCAGAAATGGAAATGTCACCAATGTGGTAGGCTTGGGCATATAAAAGCCTTCTGCTACAGGCTTCATGGTTACCCGAACCAAGTCCCTCATGTCAGACCTAAGCATAAGACATTTAGGCACCATGTCTCCAGCAAGAAGCGACAATGGTATGCTAGGTTAGCCCACACAGCTCTAAGAGCTTCTACCAAAGAAGACTGGTACTTTGACAGTGGATGCTCAAGACATATGACTGGTATGGAAAATCTATTGGCAGATATCCAACCTCACACTACCAGCTATGTGACCTTTGGTGATGGTGCTAAAGGAAAAATAAAAGGTGTGGGTAAGCTGGACTGCTCTGGAGTTCCAAAACTGGATAATGTGTTGTTAGTAAAAGGACTAACTGCAAACCTCATCAGCATAAGCCAGCTGTGTGATCAAGGGTTCTATGTTCAGTTTACTAAGGAGCTATGTATTGTGACGAATGGTGACAATCAGGAAGTTATGAGAGGATCTAGGTCCAAAGATAACTGCTATCTGTGGGAACCTAAAGTCTCAAACTTCTCCACAATATGCTCTTTAGTCAAGGAAGAACAGGAGGTGAAGCTGTGGCATAGACGCCTTGGACATCTCCACTTACGGGGAATGAAGAAGATCATATCCAAGGAAGCAGTCAGAGGAATTCCAAAGCTGCTTATTGATGAAGGAAGAGTCTGTGGAGAATGCCAGGTGGGCAAGCAAACCAAGATGTCACATCCGAAGTTGGGACATCCTACTACTTCCAGAGTTTTGGAACTGCTGCACATGGACTTAATGGGACCTATGCAGGTTGAAAGTCTGGGGGGGAAGAGATATGCATACGTGGTGGTTGATGACCATTCCAGATACACGTGGATAAGTTTCATTAGAGAGAAGTCAGATACATTTGATGTCTTCAAAGACCTGTGCATCAGACTCCAAAGGGAAAAGGGCAGCTGTGTTGCCCGAATTAGGAGTGATCATGGTACGGAATTCAAGAATTCTAAGTTTGATGAGTTTTGCTCGTCTGAAGGAATTAGTCATGAATTCTCTTCCCCTATAACTCCCCAGCAGAATGGGATAGTTGAAAGGAAAAACAGAACTATCCAAGAATCTTCCAGAGCTATGATTCATGCAAAGAAGCTCCCTATGCACTTTTGGGCTGAAGCTATGAATACCGCGTGCTATGTTCACAACAGAGTCACCTTGAGAAAAGGAACCTCCTCCACTCTGTATGAAATATGGAAAGGCAGAAAACCCACTGTGAAGTACTTTCATATCTTTGGAAGTAAATGCTACATTCTCACAGATCGTGAACAGAGAAGGAAACTGGATCCCAAAAGTGATTAAGGTATATTTCTAGGATATTCCACTAACAGCAGGGCGTACAGAGTGTTCAACTACAGGACCAATGTTCTGATGGAATCCATAAATGTCATTGTGGATGATAAAGAGGAAGGAATCGATGTCATAGAGGATGTTGCAACATTCCCTGACAGTTCAACAGACATTCCAGTCAAGTCTGATGAAGTACAGGAACCTCCTCCTGAATGTGAAGTAGAGGCAACCACCAAAATGCCATCTATCAGAATTCAGAAAGACCACCCTAAGGATCTTATCATAGGGGATCCCAATAGTGGTGTGACTACCAGGTCAAGGGGAATAAGCTCAAATTCCTGTTTTGTTTCCAAGGTTGAACCCAAGAATGTGAAAGAAACCCTGACTGACGAATACTGGATCAATGCCATGCAAGAGGAACATGAGTAGTTCAAAAGGAATGAAGTATGGGAGCTAGTTCCAAGACCTGAAGGGACCAACATCATTGGTACCAAGTGGATGTACAAAAACAAGTCTGATGAGAAAGGAGTAATTACTAGGAATAAAGCAAGACTAGTAGCTCAAGGATACACTCAAGTTGAAGGGGTTGATTTTGATGAGACGTTTGCTCCTGTGGCTGAGCTTGAGTCCATCAGATTACTGTTAGGTATAGCATGCATTCTGAAGTTTAAGCTGTTCCAAATGGATGTGAAGAGTGCATTCTTGAATGGCTACTTGAATGAAGAAGTCTATGTGGAAAAACCTAAAGGGTTCTGTGATCCTAACCAACCTAAGCATGTATACAAGTTGAGGAAAGCCTTGTATGGGTTGAAGCAAGCACCTAGAGCATGGTATGAAAGGTTGACCGAATTTCTGACCTCAAATGGATACAGAAAAGGTGGAATAGATAAAACCTTGTTTGTGAAGGATGAAGACGGCAAAATCATGATTGCTCAAATCTATGTGGATGATATAGTCTTTGGTGGTATGTCAGAACATATGGTAACACATTTTGTTCAACAAATGCAATCTGAGTTTGAAATGAGTCTGGTTGGGGAACTAACCTACTTTCTTGGAATGCAAGTCAACCAAATGGAGGACTCTATGTTTCTCTCCCAAAGCAAGTATGCCAAAAACATAGTTAAGAAGTTTGGTATGGATAATGCTAGGCACAAGAGGACTCCTGCTCCTACTCATCTGAAGTTAACCAAAGATGATGGAGGGCCTAGTGTTGATCAATGCTTGTATAGAAGCATGATAGGCAGTCTACTATACCTAACTGCAAGTAGACCTGACATTTCTTATGCAGTTGGAGTGTGTGCTAGATACCAAGCAGAGCCTAAAGTGAGCCACTTGAATCAAGTCAAAAGGATTCTCAAGTACATCAATGGGACTTGTGACTATGGGATGCTGTACTCACATGGGTCTGAGCCTGTCCTATCTGGGTACTGTGATGCTGACTGGGTTGGGAGTGCTGATGACAGAAAAAGCACATCAGGAGGATGTTTCTTCTTGGGAGACAATCTCATATCTTGGTTCAGCAAGAAGCAGAATTGTGTATCTCTGTCCACTGCAGAGGCTGAATACATAGCTGCTGGAAGCAGTTGTTCCCAACTGGTTTGGATGAAACAGATGCTCACTGAGTACAATGTCACTCAAAATGTCATGACATTGTTCTGTGATAATCTCAGTGCCATCAATATTTCCAAGAATCCCATCCAACACAGCAGGACCAAGCATATTGACATTAGACATCACTTCATCAGAGATCTGGTGGAAGACAAGGTGATCACCTTGAAACATGTAGCCACGGAACTTCAACTGGCTGACATATTTACAAAGGCTCTAGATGCTACTCAGTTTGAAAACTTAAGGGGCAAATTGGGAATATGTCTCTCTGAGAATTTATAGCAACCACTGATGTTTGGGATGTATAGTTTAATATCTCTGCCTATTAAACAATTGGAACTATGCTCTGATTGGTCAACAGATCATAGCTATGCCACTTGCAACAAGTGTGGCAACAAGAGGGTAAGGAGACATCCTAACGTGAGAAGGCCTATGCACTTGCAGGAATTCAAGGATGTTGTTCATGCAGGAGTGGTTCTGGATGTCAGAAACAAAGTCATGGCATCTGATATGGCTGTACCTACAGTAAAGCAAGAGTGGGTGATTACTTGATCAAAGCTGTGAAGCAAGATCAAGTGGGTGCTAACTTGGTTGAAACTATGAAGTAAAACCAAGTCTGTAATTCTGTCATTTTTTTCTGTTTATGTTGTTGGCTTTGGCAACATTTTTGACAAAAAGGGGAAGTAACAGGGCGATACCCCAGACAACAGATTGGTCTGTTACAACAGACTTTCATGACAGATTCGAAACTTCACTCCGCTGCAGCTGATGTGTGTTGAAGTTTTTATTTAACTTTTGTACCTCTGTATGTGTGCTGCAATTAGAAGTTTTTATTTAACTTCTGTATGTGTGCTGTTATGTGAAGTTTTATTTAACTTCCATGTGTGTGAGTGTGCTGCCACTCTGAGTGTATTAGCTAGGTCTATTTCCTGCTAGATGAGTGATTCCGCTGCTATGAACTCTGTTATGGGGATCAAAGTGTTTTAGCCAAAAATTTGCCAAAGGGGGAGTTTGTAGGTGTTTAATTGGCTGTATTAGATGGTAAAACACTAGCTGGATTCTAATGTCTTGACTGATGTCATGACATGGTGTGTATGTGTGACTGCACTGTAGGTTAGAATATCTAACTGTACTCTGATGTCTTGACTGATGTCATGACACACTTGAGTAGGTACTGCAGGATTAGCTAATACATGATTTACTGAATGTCAAACTGGATGTTGTGACATTCATCCCTGTCAGCAGATACTAAGGAATAAAATAGCTGGTGTTCTGTTAGAACTTAGTATTTATTTCCAGTCTGGTTATCAAGGAAATACCAGACCTGGCATAAGGCCTACTGTCTGAATGTCAAACTGGATGTTATGACATTCATCATTGACAGCATATACTGAACAATAGACAAAGTGGTGTTCTGCTATACTTCAGCATGTTTCTTAGTCTGTTCTTCAAGAGGATAACAGAACTGACTTAAGGCCAAATGTGTAAATGTCAAATTGGATACTTTGACATTTATTAATGTAAGTTGTTACTGTAGTATGGTCATTTTGGTCATATACAGGTCAGCAAAATTGTACAGTCTGTTTTCTGGAAAAACAGACTTAGCATATGATCCTTGATGTCAAGCTGAATGTCGTGACATTCATTCCTGACAGCATATGCTATATTGTAGGTTGTTCAGTTTTCTGTTTCAGCTTTTTCTCAGGCTATTCTTCAGGGATTCAACTGCTGAGAGAAAATCCAGGAAATCAACAACCAAGCTACATTTAATGAACCTAACAAATAGCCTATTTGTTAGTAACCTAGATGTGGAATTTAGGGGAACTCGCGTGACCTTAAATTCAGGAGAATACAAGTGCAAAGGCCCAAGTACTGCAATATAAAAGGAAGTCGTTCCTTCATTCAGAACTGGGGATTTTGAGGCGTGAAGATTTAGTGTGTCCATCATACTTCACTGCTGTATTTTTGTGAGTCTTGTATTAGACATATCTTGTAAGCCAAGCCATTATCACGTAGATGATTGCTTTGGCATAGGGTGTTCATTGAGTTGTAAGTGTTGTGTCGCTCAAAGCTTTTAAGCGTGAGCGTTGTGTATCTTGATTAAAGTTGTTAAGCACAATCAAGAGTTGTTTGAAGTGTGACCTCAAAAGTGTCTTTAATATTGATTAAAGGTAGTAATCACTGAGGTGATTGAGGGGGAGTGAGTAGGAACTCTGATCTTAGAGTAAGATTGAAATTGCATTGGGTAGGGATTAAGTGAAGAGTTGTAAACGGGTGAGTTTAGATTTGAATTAATACTACTGATAGTGGATTTCCTCCCTGGCTTGGTAGCCCCCAGATGTAGGTCATGTTGGACTGAACTGGGTAAACAATTACTTGTGTTATTTACTGCACTTACTTTTAAGTTCTGCATAATTCTTGTCTGCGCAGAATTGGATGTCATAACAACCCGTGTGACATCTAAAGTCTGATAACTAGAATTTCACACGTCCTGCTGATTTAGGTTTCTCATGTCCATGGATGATTCGCTGCTAAATATTATCAATTCATTCAATCATGCAGTAGTACATCGTATGATAAACAGAAACAAGATAATAACAATATTTGTATATTATTTTTGAATTGTTAAACCTGCTAGAGGAAGAAGATATTGATAATCTGATTTTGAATGGATGGGTAGTATAGATTTAACAAACAAAATATACCATATGTTTTAAGGCTTACTTATCTATATATAATAATGATGCTTCTGTTGTGTGTTCCTTTGGTATTAATGTGCAGACAAAGTGACATAACAAAATGTTGGAAAACATAGTAAAGTCAGTTTACTTGAGAATATTGCAAAGAGATTCAAAAAGTATGGCTTGGGTAGACTAGATTCCTCTTATACTATACACACAGTATGTTGTAGAGACTGTGTGTTATCACTCTAATCAATCTCACAATTGGAGCAAATAAGTTAGGGTTAAATATATGATACCCCCTACAATGTTAGCGAAATTCGATTTACCCCTGTACAAAAAAATATTTTGGATCCCCCCTTGAGATTTTAAAATTCTGTGTCTTTTGCCCCCTAAGCGCAAAAATTGCCCCCTTGTAATGTTTTTTTTGTTTACCCCCCCAGATTCAGTGTTCAAATTGTACGCTTAGGGGGGAATAAAAAAACTATTACATGGGGAATCCAAAAAAAGAATATTACAGGGGGTAAAGCGAAACTCGTCTACGTTGCAGGGGATTTCGTATATTTAACCCAAGAAATTATGACATTAATCACTTACTTTCATAGAAAATTGTTATTCTTAATAATCATATGTGTGCATTAACCCGATATTATATGTACTATAATGTCTCACTTAATTCAGTCATTGTTGCAGTTAATGTGTGCATTAAACCAATCACATCCTTTACTAATGTTTTGATTAGCATTTTGGACTATGCTTGGATTTCGAAATTTGTTGCAATGTTTCCAATTAGATCAGCTGAAAAATGATAGGGTTAATATGTACCGCATTGTTAGATTAATGGTAACAAAATTAGGATTTTCTGCAATTAAATAAATGTCAATGATAAATAGTTATTTATTTTAAAAGGAATGAATTATTCTTTTATCCTTCACAATAAATATGTAGTGCAGTTATATATCATATCAGTTCTATTTTTTATCAACTAGATGTAATGATCAAGATTGTTTTCTAGCAGTAACATTTATAAGTCATGCATACAGTCTTAAATAATTCATGCACACATTACAAATAATTCAACATCAACAACTAATATCACATTGCATACTACTACTACATCAACAATAATAAGGTGCTTATATTGATCCGTACAATAACAGGTTGTACTTATAATAATTTTGAAGTTAAAATCCTCTCAGAACAGTTACTTGCATTCAAACCTTTCAAAAGGAACAACATAGATCAACCCCTTATTATATCAACTGACATAAAATCTGCCATAGGACTCATGCTAAAGTATAACACATCCCCGACTTCAAGCTTCTTCTCTTTGGAAAATTCGTACCACCCATGGCCAATATTCTTCTCATATGAATCCCGTCGAGCTCTGCGAATAAAGCAGTTATAATCTTTCCAATCTTCAATGTCGATCATTTTTTATCGCAACCTGCTTTTCACCAAAACATTGCTTTGATATGTTCATCGGGATATGCTGCAAAAATGAACAAAACTTATTTACATAACATCTTTAAATACGATAACAATAACAGATAAGCAATTTATCATGTCCAAGACACCGACCAACATATATTTCCCAAAATTATTTGCTTTCGTCACTGTATAATCCCACTTGCAACCGTTGCTAACGTCACGTGTTTTTTCTGACTCATTAATCCAACCCTCATTTATTAGAGCTTCAATTTTTGTATCCTGATCTTCTTCAAAAAAAAATTAACTTGAATACATGTGCCCTCATGTCTTCATTATTGTATATGTAATAACATTAATAATTCTATTTACTATAATTAAAAATAAAATAAAATTTCAACTATGATTCATTGATATAAGATATTTGTAATAGAGGATTTGGGTTGATTAATTCATGCATCTAACATCAAATATGAAATTCATACATACTTGCCAGAAGCATACATTTCAGATATGTTTCCAAATATAGTTTCCTTTCTATAGTTCCAATGGTAGAAAAGTGATGACATGAATACCCTAATCCTTACATTATATAGCAAAGTGTAAATGGGCTTAGATATGGATTTCATCCTGCATGCCCAATTAATGAGTTTGAGCAATACAATGCCCCTTAAAAACGGTTTTATAACAGACATCATATGCAATATGTATAGGTGATAACATATTTATTGTTTGTTTGCAAAACTAACTCATTTTAATTTTTTTGTCTATTAAACTTCAAATCACCAACATTATAAATGTAACATGTAAAATAAAAGTAACCAGAAACGAAATACATAATGCAACTTCTACATTAAAATTACCGTTTAGCATCACAATACATAAATATCAATATCATTAAGGTATTAATTATAATTTGGTTTAGACATTCCAATATTACATCAAAGTTTATATATATAAACTTAAAAACAGATCATCCACAACATGTTAGAACTCCATGTCATGTTCATCATAGACTCCAAATCTAATGATATACGCGCCCATCAACTCCCTTGAAATTTTACATACACATAGGGAGAAAAACACAACATACTCCAGACCAAGTTATCGCCATCACATAGTTTTTTTTTCTCTTTGCAAATCCATATCATCCTAAAGACGTGTATTTTTCATAGGCTCTTGGTTCGTTCTTCCTTTTTTCAGTGTGAACCCGATATTTGAATATTTTGGTTTCTTCAACATCAACGACTTTGATCCCAGTTTGATTTGTTCTAAGGCATGTTTTTTCTATTGTTCTTGGAAAATGCTGCATAAATATCAATTGCACAACACTAAAAGTTATAAACCCTTTGAAATATAACACAATAGATCAAATTCAAATATGTGTTTACCATAACATTAGTTGTGCTGGTTTTTGCATTTCCTATGTGACTCTCCCAAGAATATTGTTTAGCTCCCATGACCCATTCTTCAGTAACTTGATTTGAGACCCGTGCGTTCGCTACAAATTTTTGTTTACCTTTCTTATCCACAATTTTGCCAACAGTGAACTTCTTGCCAACATGTTTTTTTCTTTGCAACACACTTTTCAACATGCGTAACTTTCTCCTTCATAAATCTATTGTGGGTTGGTTTACATTAACAACAACATTGGTAACTTGAGCGATGTTCGCAGTTTGCATAGCAAGGATATTACCGGTACGACATTTCTTCGTACATTGCTTTCTCTTAACTGAACATTCACCAATCTCATACACCATGCCCCGAATGATCTTCATGGCAGTTTCATTGCTGAAATTCAAAATTTATATATGACATAAGCAATGTAATCTGAATACCAAATTACAAATTCTAATATATATAATTTTTACAAAATAGCATTTATAATCAGAAATTATAATATCTACAATCTGCATATATAATCAGAATGAATAATCTCTATAACTTCTGGAAAGTTTGACATCAATTACCAGCATCTCTAATCAGCATATATTGTCAACATCTAAAACATATACAAATTCAAATAAGTATTACTCTACTTAAGATGTAATCAACTGATTAATTGAGTAAAAAACTGAAACTCTAAATTGGAAAGTTTAACTACAAATTGGTATATAGAATTGCTCAAAGGTTGTAAAAACTTATTCATCTTTTCGGTAATCAAATTGAGTAGAAAATGAACCCTAAATGAACATGAATTGGTTATGCGTAACAAATTCAATATCAGTTGTGCAAAAAAGCATTAGAGTAGAAGACCAACGATAAAATAACATCTGCTTCACACCTCATTCTTCACCCATTATCATCCCAAATTGAATCCTAATCTCGAAAATGAAATTTTGTTTTTGGAATTTGGAAAACTCATATTATGTTAAAACATAATCATGTTTTCACAAATTTTAAGGAGTGGAAAATTGAACCATAGGAGAACATGTTTGGTAATGCATAACAATATCAATTTCAGATGTGTTTCAAAGAATTACAGTAGAAGAACATCCCCGATTCAACATCATTTCATACCTCATGCTTCCAGCATTATCATCAGAATTGTAGCCATGGCAACACGCACGTGGATCATCTGCAGATATGTTACTATCTGATTTTTTCTACAAATAGGTTTGTAATTGGAAACCTAAATTTGGTATGCAGATAGATGGAATACAGGAAACTCTATTAGTATTTGGAATATCCAAGCTAAATACAATAAAGAAACCCTATTTTTTCTATTAAATGTTAAAAAGATAAGTTATACTATCATTTCTCAAAGTAAATATTAAATGACTTTTTTATTTATTCTCATACTATATTAATTGTTTCTGACATAAAAAAAATAGATGATGTGTAACTTTGACTGGACAATACTTTCAAATCTACTAACATTTTTTTTAAAAGCTATTTAAACTGAAAATGTTGGATATATAACTTTTTTTTTTGTTTTATTTGGTTTATTTAATATCAAAATCTCATTATAAAAACTAATATAATACTATCGTTGTTATTCCATAATTGAAAATTCAAATATAAAACACAAATAATTTAACAAATTCACAAATAATTATACGTAGTGTGATCCGTGGGAATGCACGGGTCCTTTACCAATTATGGAGTAAAAGTTGAACTCGTCAAAATAACGTGAATGAATATTAATTTACTTGAGATTCATTGTAGCTAAGAGAAGGTAAAATTAATTTTTTTATATGACAACGATGGAATTTCAATTAAAAAAGAGAAAAACTATATTTTGTCTTTTATTTTAACATTAGGTTTATATTTGTCTTTTAATTAATTTTTCTTCTTAATCATTAATTTTATTAAAATGTTACACTTTAGTCCTTCCATTCACATTAAGGGACAGAAAGAAATGCTAAAATAAATTTAACATGTTAATAAATTTATATTGAGGGACCAAAATAAAAGTTAAAGTAAAGTTAAAGAGAGAGAGAAAATATTAACCAGATTGTTTTAACATCACTTAATTATATATTTAGACAATTTTAATTTTTTTAAAGACTTAAACAATATATTTAAAAACGAATTTAACTTTTTAAGTGACTTTAACAGATTCTTTTTTATTTGATTGATAGCTCAATTGATGACCAAGTTCTCTCATATTTAACAACATAAATATAATTGTTTTGAATCGGTTAAAGGCCTAAAATGACAGGTCGAATTATGAAGGTCCAAACTAGAAGATAAGGAAATATGACATATGGTTAGGTGGAGCTTCCTTGAGATGCAAGACACTTCATCCTAATCATTAGAGCATTCCCTATCGTAGAATATAAGCATTCCCTGACATATGGTTAGGTGGAGCTTCCTTGAGATGCAAGACACTTCAATCGCATAACATATATAAACCCTACCACGCGCTGATTATAGGCGTGATCTCACTCTCACTTTTAAATTACATCTCTTCAACTTCACTGACTTGGAGTGTTACCCTTATAGGTTGTCCCTGCACTGTCACTCCGAGAGTTCTTGTCGCTGCGCCAGAAAAGCTTATCCTTCAGCATCATGTATTTCTTGTTCCACATTGAAACAATGACATCATATGTGGGAATCGACTTTTGATTCTCATGATTTTTCACATCAAATTCATCCAATTCTAAAATTTACATCTCACCAACAATCATCTCGCAAAATTAGTGATGACAATATCTGATCTAGCTATTAGAGTTACCTCTCGAGCACCAACCTTGAGATCACCAATAAAATTCTTAAGTTTCCTCCTTTAACGGAGGACCGTCCAGAAAGAAAGAGCTAGACGAGAAACATTTGGTAAAGAATTCCTCAAAGTTGTTGATAATGGAAGGAAAATCAAAGAAAGAAGGACCCATCCTAGGGTTCCAAGGCAGTGAGAAGTTAGAAAGGATCCCTAACATGACGCTTCCATTAGTAGTGATTGTTTTTGTGGATAACAATAAATTGCTAAGAATCCTTAACGATGATAGAAGCTTGTGTGACATCAAGTACACCCTCTGAGGTAATAAATAATTGTCGGTCTCTATTGTAGAACATAAGAAACAAGAGGATGATGAATACATAAAGGGTTTACAGTTTCATCCTAGGAAGACCTTTCCTAGAAATGGTACATGTTGTAGCTTCCAATGGACACCTGAAGATGAAATACCCTAACTAATTTGATAAATCGGTTGTCATTCAGACTGACATGCACAAAACCCTGCCAAATTTGCAAGACAATTTTGAAATACCGCAATGCAATTGCCCTCGCTCTTAGAAATAAGGTAAAGGAACCCCTTGCCCTCACTATCTCCAAAGTTGATCTCGATATGCCTGAAGATTAATCTATGCCAGTTGATGGGACCACCTCCTCGATGAGGACTAAAATGAAGACCCCGAGGTCGATTCTATATGGAAACTTCGAGAAATCCAGCTCGACAAAAATCTTGACATGTTGATTATACGGGATGATATGGTGATCCTAGTTAGGAGAGGCCTCATCGGGTGCCTAAGAGCTAACATTGATCTCTTCACAATTTCCCCCGACGAGATGGTTGACATCGACCCCAACGTAGCATGTCATCGTCTGAACATCAACCCTTCCGCCTGATACGCAACCTAGAGAAGGAGACGACAACCCCCTGAGAAAGTTGAAGCCACGGTGAAAATGGTATGGGGTTTGTTTTATGCCAACTTTATTTATGAATTAAAATACAGCAAATTATTATCCAATGTTGTCCAAGTTAAAAAGGTGATCGACAAATTGAGAATATGTGTAGACTACACTGACCTCAACCGAGCTTGTCTTAAATATTCATGTCCACTTCCCAAAATAAAAAAGATGGTGAACAATTCTAGTGATTAAAATTTATTATCATTCATGGACTCATACTCCGAATACAACCAATTCCCTATGCTCGAAGTAGATAGAGACAAAACCACCTTCATGATTGAACGTGCCAACTATCGGTACAACTTCATTCCCTTCATCTTGAAGAACATAAGTAAAACATATCGGAGGATGATGAATAAGATTTTTCGAAGATGAAATCAGAAAATCACTAAAAAGGTATACATGGACGACATGGTCATTAAATCTAGCAAACAACAAAAGCTTGACAAACACCTCACTAGCGTGTTCAAAAGATTCTGGCAATATGATATGAGGTTTGACCTTAAGAAATTCACCTTCGAGGTTAATGCAAACAAATTCTTGGTTTTTTACTTAACAAAGAGAGGCATAAAATCTAACCTAGACAAGTGTGAAATAGTGATCAAAATAGAGGCTCTGATTACAAAGAAAGGGATAATGAAATTGAACAATACGCTCACAACCCTAAATAGGTTTATCTCGAGATTAGATCAACATATTTTTCCATTCTACAAGTTACATAAGAAATAAGCACACTTCAAGTGGATCCTAGAGTGTGAATGGGTGTTCGGCTCATAAAAACCAGCCCTTTCTACCCATCTGATTTTGTCTAGACCAGCGACCTAGGAGACCTTATTCCTCTACCCATTAGTCTCCGCTGAAGCAGTTAGTGTCTTCCTTATCCGGAAAGTTTCTTCCATTTAAAAGTGAGTATATTTCGTATCTAAGCCGCTAGAAGGGTCATAAACACTCAACCAAAAGATATAGAATATCATATTAGCATTGGTGATGACCTCGAGAAAGTTACAAAGATACTTAGCGCAAGCTATCATCATCTAGACCGACTTACCCCGTAAAAAATTTCTTCACAAGAAGGATGAAAAGTGTGTTGAGATCTTTGAATTTGATATCTCCTTCGAGCCAAAGAATGTGATTAAGTCCCAGTTGTTTGCATAATCTCTAGCATAAATGATGTCGGTCACCGTAGAGGAAAGTGCAACATGGAAAGTGTTCACAAATGGGTTATCAAATAGTAGGGGAACTCGCACTAACCTTATATTTGAAAGCAAGATTGGGCTAATTATTGAAGTATCCTTACATTTCGAGTTCACCACTAATAACTTGGAAAAATATGAAGCCTTCATCGTCGGTCTCACGCTAGTTTCGAAGATAGGGGTAGAAGAAGTCATGTTGTGAATAGACTCATAAATGGTTGTATCTTTCGATGGAGAAATTCAAAACCAAAGATTCATTGATACAAAAGTACGTCTCCTTAACCAGAGAGAAGTTGGTCAGGCTCAAGTTACACGAGATCATGCATATCTCGAGAGATGAGAACATTATGGAAAACATATTATCCGAGCTTGCGAGCACAAGAACATCAAGGATCAACCATTTATTTATAGAGGAAATATTAAGAGGAACTAGCTTTGAAACTCTTGAAGCAATGATACGACCATAAATGGTACCTCACAATATTCCTGGATATCACTAATAATAGTGTATATCAAACATGGTATACTTCCCTCTGATCCCTCCGATGTTAGTCTCGTGAAAAGGAAAGGTGATTCATACTCTATCATAGGAGGGAAATTGTATAAGAGAGTCTTGTCAACCTTTCTACTAAAATCTATTAAAGGGGGAGAATGCACTTGCTAAGGTACCCGAGGTATCTCTGGGAAGAACCTCAGGGCTAAAGCCTTAGCCAAGAAGGTTCTCAAAGTCGGGTAATACTGATCGTCTATGGTCCAATATGCCAAAGCATATGTAAAAAAATGTGACTAGTGTCAAAGGCACGAGAATATTGATATCGCCCCTCCAATGGAGCTCAACTTACTAACAACACCCTGACTTTTCTCGCAGTGGGGCATGGACATCCTCGATTATTTTCCCATGGCCCCTGAGAATTTTAAGTTCCTGATTATTGTGGTAGATTATTGCATAAAATGGGTACAAATGGAAGTCTCAACGAAGATCACTACAATCAACATACATAAGTTTTTCAAGTGGAGTATCTTGGCAAGGTATGGGATCCCGCAATCCATTGTTACCGATAATGAGACGTATTTCACGACCCCAAAAAACTCTTTGAATACTTACAGATCAAACATAAATTTACGTCAGTATAACACCCTCAAAGGAACGAGCAATTAGAGGTCGTCAATCGGGCTCTGCTGAGAGGATTGAAGAGAAGACTCAAGGGCTCCAAGGGGAATTGGGTGGAAGATCTCCCATGCACCCTCTAAGCATATCAAATTATACCCCATTCTATGATCAGATAAACTCTACTTAGGCTTACTTATGGGACCAAAGGTATCATCTAGGCTGAAATGAGGAAGCTCATATGGAGGACAACTCACCCCTTATTAGAGGAAGACAACATGCAAACCATTATGGAAAATCTAGATCTCTTAAAAGATAAAATATTTTTCACCACCCTCATAAGTGCGTCATGAAGCAAGTTTTGTCAAGTACAACAAGAAATATGCACCTGAAAATTTCCAATCTGACGATCTCTGCTGCAAAGGGCTTACGTCGGAGGGAAAAACACTAAAGATGGTAAGTTCACTCCCATATTGGGAAATACCATATCAAATATAGGTCAGAACTGGAAGTAGAGTATACACCCTAGAGACTTTACCCGGGGAGAAGTTATTCACAAGACCTGGAATGTCACCAAGTTAAAAATATATTTTAGCTAAGTCATACCTAGTTTAAATGATTGTGGGAATGCCAAAATCTAAAAATTTAATTGTATTAAAATGAATAACGAATTTACTTTTCACTATTTTATTTGTATGTGTTTATTTTTTTCTCTAGGGAAAATGGAGCATAACATTACTCTAACACAGCTAAGCTCAGAATTTTGAAAGCAATATGGACATCACCACATCATGCACGCCCCCTATGTGGTGGAGCCCCTTATATGTTGGTCTCAAATCGAGTTTTCATCTGGGGGCATGGAAAAGGATCAACCCTTTAGCCAAATGCGATCTCTAGAGACATCAAGATAATGATGAAATGAAATCATTAAGGAGGGTGATGAAAAAAAATTAATCATGAAGGAAAATTATAAAACAAAGTTACACAAACAAGAATGAGAAAGTAAATCCACTCATAAATACAAAGTGAAATGGTTAACATTCATGAAAGTTGACGATTACAAAAACTTGAGGATAAATGTACAACCGGAAGAAGAAAAAAAAGCAGAACGATATGTGAAGGTAGAGAAAAACAAGTAAGGGGGGTTTGAATTGTTTTCACAAGAATTAAAAGATTTTCGCAACAACACACACAAAGAAGAAATAATAACAACACAATCTTCGTAATAGTGGTGAAAAAGTTGAATGATAAAGTTGTTGTATCAAAGTTGTTGTATTGGCAAGTTGTGAAGAGGCCCTTATATAGCACTTGAGATAATACCGTTGGGGGGAAATCAATAAATATTTCGTGCCAGCTGTGGGAGAAAAATGTAGTAAATTCCTTGTCCTTTCCATAGCAGACTAGGAGCATAATCAAATGTTTCCTTAAAAGGATTGTACTACAATTTGAATGCTTCCAGCTTAAGTTTCTGACCAGGTGACATCTGATGGCGTGTTTCTAACCATGTGTCAGAGTGAGGTGAGCATGATCAAAGTCTTCAGCGTTAGAGTCTTCAGATATCTCTTTGCAGAGTCTTCAGATAGAGTTCTTAGAATCAGATCATCAGAGTTTGAACTTCAAAGTCAGATTCTTCAGGTGATTGCTTATCAGATGCATTCTGTTCAGAGTCATATGTGATTTCTCTTTGTGTTGGGCCAACTCTTCTGGACTACTTCAGATTCCAAATATTAGTTTCTTAAGAATCAGAAGGTGACTTATCGGAGTCATTTCAACTTAGAATCCTGCACACTTAAGAAAACTGTTAGGATACCAAATTGTTTCATTCTTTGTTATCATAAAAACTTAAAGATACATTGCAGAATCAAAATATTGTTCTAACAATATCCTCCTTTTTTATGATGACAAAACTTAGGATTTTGATGAAACAATAAGTACTTTAAGAGAAACTTAACTGAAAATGATCAGAGTCAAATAGGAAAGTAACTCCCCCTAAGATCAGCAATCTCCCCCTAAGTCTGATACTTAAAAATGATTTTTAAGGATATTTAGTATCAGATATGGATGTCTAGGGTAGAGAATTTCTTGCCAAATATTCTTAGGTTGCTTGACTTGATTTAGTAGTTTCTCAGATAAGAATTCAAGCTTCCCTTGGTTCAGATAGGTCCTGAAAAATGACTTAGAACTATGCAATAATTTTATGTCAGAATGTAAGCAGTGCATTTATGAGATTTACATAAAATAACTCATCAAAAGACTTCTATCTAATTCTCCCCCTTTTTGTCAGACTCAAAAAGTAAATAAACTACAATTTATTGATTAGAAAAATTCAGAAAGTACAACGAGAAAAGATCAGAAAATAAGCCTTAGAACTAAAAACACTTAGAAAATTTTTAAAGAAAAAATCCTAAAGTGTCTAAGGTTTAGGTGGAGAAGGCATCCTCTGAAGTAGCTCGTTTAGCAGGTTCTGAATGTTGTTGTTAACCTTATCTTATATGTCGAGTCTGGTTCTAACCAGTTGTTGTTCTTTCTGGAACTCTTCCAGAGTTCTGATGACCAGAGGGGCAAGATCAGTTGTTTATGACTCTCCCTGAGTCAGAGCAACCTCAACAGCTTTCTCAAATACAGCCTTATGAGAAGCTTCTAAGACCCTTGCAGCTTCTACTTCTTTCTCAGCTTTCTCTTTTGCAGCAACTTCTGCAGTTGCTTTCTCGGCAACCTCCTTGGCAGCTTTCTTAACTACTTCCCGTTCAGCCTTTCTGTCGCTTCCTTCGCCAACCTAGCTTCTAACCTTTCCTCAACACTTCTGATGAAGTCATTTCTGACTTGTTTAGAGAGGCTCTTCATCTTGAAAATCTCAGATGTCATCCATCGGATGAATCTGTTCCAGATAGTCCTTACTTCAGAAGGTTTCTCACTGGTGTTGGATTCGTTAGAGAGCTTCTTGAACATAGAAGCTGAACTTTTCAAGAACTTGGCTAATGCATCATCAAAGGTTGGTAGGGTGAGGTCAAGTTCAGAAGGTTCAGGAATTGGTTGGTCTATTGGTACAGAAAGAGTTCTTTCCGAGTCAGTTGTGGCTTAAATATCTTTAAGGTTTGGGGAGTTTAGGTCGGGATGGTCTGACCCAAAATGTTCAAAGTTTGTGGTGAGGTCATAGTAAGAAGGGGTGTTGTGGGTGGTGGAGAAGGTTGGTGAGAAGGGTTCATTGAACAACGTTGCTTCAGAACGTGAGATGAAGGTTGTTTGGAGGTTGAAGAGAGGGGATGGAGGTTGAACCAGATTCTTGTGGAGCTCTTGATTTTTGAGGATGTTCGTCCTTCAGGGTTCTGGGAAAATATGGTGGGATGATTTCCTAGGTCATGTACTTAGCCCTAGGATTGATGTTGTAAATCCTTCTGCCCCCAGCCTTCTCCATGTTCAGAAGCGCATCAATAGACTTTTCAGTTATCACTACCTTGACACCAAGAACATGAGAAAATATGTAACGGTCATCGAAGTCAGCAAATCTCTAGAATCCTTTTACCAGATTTGTGTAGATGGGACCATAGAGACGGTTGAAGTAGATGAGCCAACCCTGATGTTTCAATTCTGGTGTAAGATCCATGCCATTGTCTTTGAGGTTTTCAAAATCCACCAGCAATTCACAAAGAAGTTCCAATTATTCAAATGGTGTTGACAAATTGATGTGGGTTGGACGATCAAGAACATGAGGTTCTTGATAAGAGGTTATTGTTTGAAGAGAAGTAGTGGAGGCGACTTGTTGTGAGGATTCATCTTGTTATTCTTGGGCGTTCATCTCTTGAGAGAACTCGAAAACTTGTTGTTCTTGAGCATTCATGATGAAGTTTCAGAGAAAAAGATGAAGAGAGGTTGTAGAGAAAAGTTGGAGGTTAGGGTTTGTGTAAGTAGTGAAGAGTGAAAGTGTGAATAATGGGAGTCGTGAGAGTATATAAAAAAATCAACGGTAACTTGAGAAGAAAAATAAAATTAATTTTTGCTAAAAACGAGTTTAGACAATCATGGGGAAAATTAAATGTAGCTAATGATGAGATTCTAATATCAAGATTTTCACACTGCTCGAGGGGATCTCAACAGTTTATCCATTGAGTTATGAGCTAGACAAGTGTCTAGAAGAACTAGAGCCACACGTTTGAGAGGCCACGTGTTAATGTACTTGGAGTCAAGAATACCAGAAGGTTTCTGACTTGAAATGTTCCTGGTAAAGATATCTTCTAACTTGTAGAAGTATCAGAATCAGAACCAAATAAACATCATATGATTGATTCAGAGTCTAATTTTACATTAGAGGTGAGAAGCACATGTTCAGAGTCATTATGAGCAATCTGCCATATTTAAATTTTTCAGAGTGAAGAGAAATCTATCTTCAGCTAAGGGTTTTGTAAAGATTTCAGCCCATTGATGGTTTGTATCTATAAATTTTAAAATAATTGTCCCTTTCTGAACATAATCTCTAATAAAGTGGTGTTTAATTTCTATTTTCTTTGCTCTAGAATGTAAAATTGGATTCTTACTTAAGCAAATAGTAGAAGTATTATCACAAAAGATAGGAATGTTACTCTCATGGATCTGAAAGTCCTCAAGTTGATTCTTCATCCAGAGCATCTGAGTGCTGCAAAGTGAAGCTGAGATATATTTTGCTTCTGCAGTTGACAGTGCAATGGTTGATTGTCTTTTGCTTGTCCATGAGATGAGGTTTCCTCTCAGAAACTGACAGTTCCCAGATGTGCTTTTGCATTCTAACTTATCTCTAGCATAATCTGCATCACAATACCCAGAAAGCTTGTACTCTGATGTTTTCTTATACATCAAGCCAAGATTAGGTGTTCCTTTCAAATACCTAAGGATTCTCTTAACAACAGTTAAGTAAGATTCCTTGGATCTGACTGAAATCTAGCACATAGACATACACTGAATAATATATCAGGACGAGAGGCATTCAGATAAAGGAGAGAGCCTATCATACCACGATAGAGTTTCTGACAAAACTTTTGAGTTACCTCTTCCTTCTCCAGAATTCAAGTAGGATGCATAGGAGTCTTGGTTGGCTTGCTTTCTGACATGTCAAATTTCTTCAGAAGATATTTTATGTATTTGCTTTGATAGACATAAGTGGCTTCTGATGTTTGATTGATTTGAATACCCAGAAAGAACTTTAGTTCTTGCATTAAGCTCAATTCAAATTCTGCCTGCATTAACTCGGAAAATTCTTGGCAAACAGATGGGTTAGAAGAACCAAATATTATATCATCAACATAAATATAACAAATCATAAGATCGTTTATGATGTTTTTGCAAAAGATAGGGGAGTCCATTTGCCTCTAATAAAATCATTTTCCAGAAGAAATGAACTAAGTCCTTCATACCAAGATCTGGGAGCTTGTTTCAACTTGTAAAGAGATTTCTTAAGTTTGAAAACATGTTTTGGAAGTTTTGAATTTTAAAAGCCAAGAGGTTGATGGACATACACTTCTTCAGAAATGTAACCATTCAGAAACACACTTTTGATGTCCATTTGATATAATTTAATAGAATTATTAACAACAAAAGATACAAGGAGACGAATAGATTCTAACCTTGCGACTGAAGCAAAGGTTTCATTGTAGTCAATTCCTTCTTGTTAACTATAACCTTGTGCCACCAACCGTGCTTTGTTCTTGACGACTTCACCTTTTTCGTTTAGCTTGTTTTTGTAAACCCATTTAGTTCCAATCACATGGGTTCCCTTGGGTCTTGGTACAAGATCCCAAACATCATTTTTAGAAAACTGATCAAGTTCTTCTTTCATTTCCATAATCCATTCTTTATCTTGAAGTGCTTCTTCACAGGATGTTGGATCTGTCAGAGATACTAGTCCCATAAGTGTTTCTTCAGAATCTTTGAATGTTGATCTTGTTCTGACAGGTTCATCCTTGTTTCCCAGAATCAGTTCTTTAGAAACAATCTGCTTATTTGTTTGTCTTTTCTGATTGATTGTGCGTTCAGGTGATTCTGAAGTTCCTCTTTCTGCTTCTTCAGAACCTTTAGTCTTTTCGCCAGAGCCTGCAAGTGTGATCTCCAGATCTGCAAATTTCTCAACTAGCTTTGACTTTTCAGAGTCAAGCTTGTCATCAAATATGACATGAATTGATTCTTCCATAATTTGTGTTTATGTATTGTATACTCGATATCCTTTAGAACGTTCTGAGTATCCCAACATAATACACTTTTGTGCCTTAGAGTCAAACTTGTTCAAATTGTCTTTAGTGTTGAAAATAAAACAAGATCATCCAAAAGGATGAAAATAATCAATGTTGGGCTTTCTTCCCTTGCACAGTTCATAAGGAGTCTTCTCCAGAATAGGTCTGATAGAGATTCTATTATGAATGTAACATGTTGTATTCACAGCTTCTGACCAGAAGTGCTTAGCCACATTAGTCTCATTGATCATGGTTCTTGCTATTTATTGGAGAGACATATTCTTCCTTTCTATAACTCCATTTTGTTGTGGAGTTCTAGGACAGGAGAAATCATGGGATATTCCATTAGAGTCAAAAAGTTCTTCAAAAAATTTGTTTTCAAATTCTCCACCATGATCACTTCTGAATCTAATAATCTTAGAGTCAAATTCATTTTGCACTTTTAAACATAAATTGTTGAACACATAATGTGACTCATTCTTGTGCCTTAAAAATTTCACCCATGTCCAACGACTGTAGTCATCAACAATGACAAGTTCATACTTCTTACTATTGACTGGCATTGTCTTAACAGGTCCAAAGAGATCAATGTGTAGAAGTTCCAGAGGTATGGAGGTGTAAACAACATTTTTGGTTTTGAAAGTAGTTTTAGAAAATTTCTCTTTCTAACATGCTTCACAAAGAGCATCTGAAGGAAACTTCAGCTTAGGCAGGCCTCTGACTAACTCAATTTTACTTAGCTGAGAAATCATCAAGCTAATGTGACCCAAGCGTTTACGCCACACCCATTACTCTTCATTAATAGACATCAAGCATTTAACATTTTGGTTTTTCAAATTTGAAAGTTTTATTTTATAAATGTTTGTTCTTCATATTTCCAGTGAAAAGGATTGTTCCATTTTTCTGATTGACAGCCTTGCACGTTTTTTGATTAAAGATAATATCATAATCGTTATCACTTAATTGAATTATGGATAATAAATTATGCATTAATCCCTCAACATAAATAACATCAAAAATAGAGGGAAGAGATCTGTTACCAACTGTTCTAGATCCTCTGATTCTTTCTTTCTGATTTCCTCCAAAGCTTATTAAACTAGCATCTTTAAGTTCCAGGTCTTAGAACATATGTTTTCTTCCCGTCATGTGTTGCGAGCATCTAGAGTCCAGGTACTATACTTGGTGTTTTAACTCTACTGCATAGGATATCTGCAACGTACACTATTTTATCTTTTGTTACCCAGAATCTTTTGGGTCCTTTAGGATTAGTTTTCCCAGAGTTTCTGAAAACTTTGGGTTTTCTAGCGTTACTGAACTTTTGTGTCTGTGCCGATGTATAATGGTAAGAAAAAAGATATTTTGGTTTGTTTTCTATAGAAGGTTTCTGATCAGAGTCATAACCAAATCCTCTTTTTCTATTATGACTTACACCTAGATCATAGAATCCATTTTGCTTCTATCTAGGCTGTTGTTCATAAAATTTTGAAAGGCTTTATCGTATTTGTATATGATAGTGTCAGAAGTAGGTGGAGATTTAGAAAGGGTTTCCTCAAGTTTTGAACATTTCTTAGTTGAAAAATATTTTTCTCTTTCAAGAATAAAATTATTTTCTTTGAGTTCAGAAACTTCTTTCTCAAGCTTGTAACACTCTTCAACAGTCTCTTCATGAACCTTTTTCAGGTTCTTGAATTTATGTCGAAGCTTCTGATACAAGCTCAAAGATTCTGACAAACAGGATTCAAGGTCAGAACGAGAAAAGTCATAGAATACCTCTTCAGAGTCAGACTCTGTTTCAGATGAACTTCTAGAGGTCGTGGCCATGAATACTACGTTTGCTTGCTCCTCTTCAGAATCAGATTCTGGAGCTTCATATTCAGCATTGTCCCATGTTTCCATGAGTCCTTTCTTATTTTTTATTTGAATGAGTTCTTCTTGAATCTTTCTTTTCTGGAGCTATCCTTCTTTAGCTTTGGACAGTCATTTATGTAGTGTCCATGCTCTTTGCATTCATAAAATGTTACTTCCTTATTGGGTCTGCCTCTCGAGGTTGAATCTGGACGGTCTCCCTTCTATTTGGGCCTCCTAAAGTTGCTCTGTCTCTTTCTTCAGAGATGTTTGATTCTTTTGGAAAGAAGAGATAATTCTTCTTCATCATCAGAATCTTCATTCTCAGAGTCATCAGCTTCTTCCTCTTCAGATTGAAAGGCTTTGTTCCTTTCTGGCTTTCTTCATTCTAGTCTTGACTTTAGAGCAACATATTTGCTCTTCTTATGAGGTTAATCTTCTTCTATCTCTATTTCATGACTTCTGAGAGAGTTGATAAGTTCTTGAAGACTTGTGTTGTTCAGATCCTTGGAAAGCTTCAGAGCAGTAACCATATGTATCCACTTCCTGGGAAGACTTCTATTATCTTCTTGACGTGATCTGCTGTAGTATATACTTTGTCCAGAACCTTGAGTCCTGCAACCAAGGTTTGGAACCTTGAGAGCATCACTTCAACAATTTCATCATATTCCATTCTGAAGGCTTCATACTTATGGATTAAGGTCAGAGCCTTAGTCTCTTTAACTTAGTTGTTCCCTTTGTGCGTCATTTTCAAGGAGTCAAAAATATCTTTGGTTGTTTCCCCGTTGGTTATCTTCTCGTACTCGTTGTAGGAAATAGCGTTTAACAGAATTGTTCTAGCTTTATGGTGATTCTTGGAATCATGCTTCTGATCGTCGCTCATTCTGCTTCTTGGAATAGGAATACCAATTATAGAGATGGGTAGCTCATAACCATTTGTAACCATATCCCAAAGATCAGCATCATAGCCTAGGAAGAAACTCTCAATTTTGTCCTTCCAGTAGTCAAATTTTTCTCCATCAAAAAATGGAGGTTTTGCATTGTAGCTATCTCTTTCATTTGTGTTGGCCATGAAGTTTTTCTCACCCCGGGTCTCTCTACACGGTTAAGTGTTTGATTCAAAAATCAATAACAGATTCGGAGCTCTGATATCAATTAAAGGTAGAGAAAAACAAGAAATGGGGGTTTGAATTATGTTCACAGGAATTAAAATACTTTTGTACCAACACAAGCAAAGAAGAAATAAGAACAACACAAACGATTTATCCTAGTTTGCTTGAAAATCAAAGTTACTCCAGTCCACCCGACCAAGGTGATTGTGCCTTCAACAAGGACTTAATCCACTAATCTCAACATATTATAAAGTTCGTCTAAGGGTTCAACAACCTCTTAGCCATCTCAAGTCTACATACATAAACAAGTCACTTGAAGAATCAAAAACAATTACAAGAATCACAAAGTGTTTCATTAGATGCTTCTAGATAAGCAGTATAAACACAATTTAAGAACAATGAAAGATAACCATACAATATTGAGCATCAACTCTTGTATGGAAACTTTTTCTTACAACAACAGTGGTGAAGAAATAATCAGAGTATGCAGAGCATGAGTTGTTCTTCGTAAGAGTGGTGAAAAAGTTGTATGATAAAGTTGTTGTATCAAAGTTATTGTATTGGCAAGTTGTGAAGAGGACATTATATAACATTTGAGATAATACCGTTGGGGGGAAATCAATAAATATTTTGTGCCAGCTGTGGGAGACAAATGTAGTAAATTCCTTGTCCTTTCCATAGCATACTAGGAGCATAATCAAATGTTTCCTTAAAAGGATTGTACTACAATTTGAATGCTTCCAGCTTAAGTTTCAGACCAGGTGACATATGATGGCGTGTTTCTAAGCATGTGTCAGAGTGAGGTGAGCATGATCAGCCTCTTCAGAGTTAGAGTCTTCAAATATCTCTTTGTAGAGTCTTCATATAGAGTTCTCAGAATTAGATCATCAGAGCTTGAACTTCAGAGTCAGATTCTTCAGGTGATTGCTCCTCAGATGGATTCTGTTCAGAGTCAGATGTGATTTCTCTTTGTGTTGGGTTAGCGCTTATGGACTACTTCAGATGCTAAATATTAGTTTCTTAAGAATCAGAAGGTGACTTATCGGAGTCATTTCAATTTAGAATCCTTCACACTTAAGAAAACTATTAGGGTACCAAATTGTTTTATTCTTTGTTATCATCAAAACTTAGAGATACATTACAGAATCAAAATCTTGTTCTAACAATATGATTAAAAAATAAAAAAAAATTCTCTTCGGGAGAAATCAATTTCTCCTTCATAATCTCTTTCTTTGCGTCAATAGTCTCACGAGGAATCTTAACTTTTGAACAAAATAGCTTGACCTGACTCAAAGCATTATCCAAGAAGACCCGCATGACCTAAGTTTCTAGGTTAACGGAGTCTTTGAGCTCCTTCTGCACACCCTTCAGACGGTCCTCATTATCCTTCTCCTCCTTAGAACGATCTTCTTTCTCCTTTTCCAAGGTGGCTTACAACTTTCTCACCACCGTCGTTGAAGTCTTGAGAGAGCTCTGGACATTGGCTAAATATTTTTCAACCTTAGCTAACGACTCCTTCTTATACTTTAACATTCCCTCCCAAAGTTTTACCTTGGTAGCAAGGATAGAAAGGATTCCATGCTCCTTCATTTCATTTTAGAAAGAAGAAAGTTGTTCCTTCACTTTAACCAGCTCCTTTTAAAGACCATCATGTTGGAGAAGGTCGACATCATATTTTTTCGACTAATTTTACGTCTCCCTTATAAGGTATTCTAGGACCAAAATGCCTCCCTAGCCAAAAACACTGATAGACAACACGACACAAACCTGGTATAACTAGTAGGACATCTCAATCACTACCTACCTTTTGGTCGTCTCGGCTAGCCGTTGGAAGTAAGTCTAATCTCCCTCAGAAAAATAGACATGAACATCTTTTGAAGTCTGATGCACCTTGGTAAGGAGAAATTGTTGTGTGAAGTAGGTGTGCGACTCACTCTAGTTGGCCCCCATGACCACCTAGTTGACCTCAAACATCATTGTCTTAGGCCTATTTTAGAGGGAGTTTATGAGTTAGATGTTTTCCATTATCCCTATTCAAGGAGTTCTCATTAGCTACCTTCGATCGACCCATGACATGATTCCCCTGCCTATCATTAGATTATTTGATACGAGCCTCGAAAGACGGTTGGTTATGACTCATTGTGCCTTCCTTCTAAGAATGTCGATGTACCTGTTTTGAGTTTGGGATATTACTTTCGTCCAGACCCGTATCTTTTGTTGGTGCAATCACATATGCATTTGGGCATAGAGGAGGAAAAAGAGTTATATTATTGTTAGTTCCTTCTTCCTCTTGATTATATCCTTTATGATACCCATGCAATTTTCAAAACAAAATGAACACAATAGTTAAGGCACATATTAAAGCAACAACAAAGGAATTAATAAATTAACTCCTCTCCTCACCAAAGATTTCTCTCAATTCTTGACAACGTCCCACCTCTACCAGCAATTATGCTTCAACGTGCCCTTTTTATATGAGACATTAGTACATCTGAAGGACCATCTCTTTCCACAAAACCCAAAAACTCATAGGAAATAACGAGGTTAACCTTAAAAACCTCTTCTTCCAAGGGAAATACATACTTCTTCAGAGCTTCCAAGAAATGATTATGATTCTAATCCTTGGAGAATTTGTCCTTATATCTGGGCAATTCCAACCAAGGGAGACAAGACAGAGAACACTCTAGAAGAGTATATAAACTTGTGTGTGCCTTACGACTTTGAGGAATGGCTAAAAAATAACGATCTTTGAAGTTCTTGAAGATGTCAACAAAAACGTCAAACATCTTCTTCACTTGACGAAACGAGAACAATTGTTTCCCTGAGTCTGCCTTGGTGGAAGTGCACTGTACATTGAACCACTGGAAGAACAAGTTCATAGTTAGTGTACCATCCTTATATATGCTTTCTAGATGTAGTTAAAGACATGGAAATCTTTAGGTGATTCAAAAACCCCACTTCAAAGTTGTTGAAGGGAAGTCTAAATCCCATAATGGAGAACATACGCTCGTGAAAAGGAACCAAACATTTGTTGAAGGAACAATATAACGTCTTATAGAGCCCTATGTGAGAGACCAGTCAGTCGAGATATGAATTTGCTTCACTATAAGAATTTTTCAACCTATATGCCTCATTAAAAATGGAGGTCGTCCTTAATACCTCCTTTTACACCCATGAATACTGATCAACATCGGTGGGAAGTTTGAGATTGTGTTGCTCCCTACGCACCATCTCCTCCTCATTGTCAATAAACAAAAAATCACACTCGTGAGTTCTAGAGCGTGCCTGAGATTTAAGATACCTCATAACCTCATCATCGTCAAGTTCATAATTGTTTAAAGCCTTAAAAGCTTTAATGTAAAGGTGAACCCTCAAGTTACCCTGGTAATCCTCATCCCTTTTAGGATCACCACGAGCACTTCAGGAAAAGAGAAACCACGAACAACTCCCATAATATTAAGCCTACATTGGTTAGCCCTGTCTTCCTCCATGGGTTCCTCTAGATCCTTAGAGGACCCATAGATTCATTATCACCGTGGTCGTAACTCCTCATAGAATAAGAATTATCACTAATTTATACAAAGTTAATAGGGTGAGTATTACTACTAGAGGAACCATGTTCCACATTTCTAGGCCAGTCACTCCAGTTCGAAAAGGAGCATCACTTACCTAATCCCCACTAAATAAGTCCAAAAAACTTATGTTTGTATTTACTAGGTTGACATTGACTAAAGTAAGAATAAGAACAACAATAGTAAATAGAGAGGGAAATATTACCTTAGAAAAACTACGAAGATGAAAACAAATAAAACACTGAGGATACCATCTAGAAACTTAGAAACGAAGAAGGAATGCAAAATTAGGTAAGATGAGATAAATGAATAGATTAAAGTCTCACACGAATTCAAGAAAGAACATGATGAATTATGGGAGGCAAAATGTTTAAGAAAGAAGATTGAAGAGTCATTTGTAGTGAGGGTCATCCTTATATAAGAAAATAAAGGGCATAAGTCTACGACCCATATTGAAAGAAGGCTAAGAAGATGATATGAACGATGGAGAATCAACCTCGAGATTACGACACTAAAGTGAACCTGAGTATTATAAATGGAAGTGCAACTCCCTACCCTAAAAGCTTGAAGTCACACACGAATGACATTTCGAAACATCTAAGTGATGAGATTGACATTTAAAGTGCATGTTCCCAATGCCATCTACTCCCACAGACTAAACTCTTATGTTTCCACCTTTGTTAAGCAATGGGATAACTTCGTAGCTCCAATCACTAATATAAAAAAATGATTTTAAATCTTTGTCACCATCATAAACAAAATTTATTAACTTTTTAGTTAACTAATATTTGTGTTACTATTATACCCTTGATTTAATTTAAAAACATTAATGTTGGTGGTTAACCAATCAAATATAATTAAAAATATTATAGTAAATTTTATTTTGATTATAAATCAAATCAAAATATTAATTTTAATTTATTTATAATTATGATAATTGTGATCGGAGGAAGTACAACAATTCAAATATACATTTCTATAAAGAGAATGAAGAAAAATCTTATAGGATTTTTTGTTTATTGCATTTAAAAATTTCTCTGTTCTTTGACTATAGTACTACATGACAAACCTGCATTATTAATTCTAAATGAAATAACATAGATGAACGAAAAATTGGAGTCACCATTAACATGGCTATCACTATTCACTACAACTAATTTAAAATAATTTATCTTCTCTCTTTCCGCTGTACTTAAAATGAATTGTTGATGTCTTTTTCTTCAAATTAGATGAATTTTAATCATTATTAGTCAAGTCTCTCTCTTAACCCAAATACTACAAAATAAACAAATCCCCACCGTCCAATCCCCGAAACAAATCACAACCACCCAATCCATCCCCAACACACGTACACTACACGTGGGTCCCTCTTGTCTTCTCCACACTCGACCATTGTTTCCGCTCGCTCTAATAAACAAAAAGACAAAACCCAAATTCCATTCCCCCCTTAACACCTTCTCCACTCACAACAAACATTTTCCGTCTAAACTAACGTTTCACTCTCACGCCGTTAACTTTTCTCTCTCATATAAATACAACAACCTCAAATTCCACCACTCTCTTCTTCTTTGTGATCTTCCAAATTTTCCGACACACTCTTTCCTCGCACACCATAATCTCGTCAAAATATCGTCACCACCACGATATCTTCATTTTCTCACTCACCTCTTCTCTTCCTCCCCCTCTTTCAAGAAGTGATTCGTTCATTTGTTTGAAGAAAAAGCAAACAAAAAAAGCGATTTATCTCATTTCATTTCATTGAAGAAGAAGAAGACTATTTACTTCTTCACATAAGGTAAGTTTTTATTTCAATGTTTTTTTTTCCATTGATAGATAACACGGTTTTGAATTTGAAAAAACCGCACACACACGCATTTGAAAACAAACATGGAAACATATGAACGTGTGTTTAATGAAATGTAGATAATGTAATGAAAAATTTGTTGAGTAATGAGAGAGACAAAGCAGTTGAGGAATGCTTGTTATGTCGTTTTCGAATAGTTAATGACAATAATTAATTTCACTTTTTCAGAATAAAGCTAAATAATTAATTCTCATTCATTATTAATCAATGCAATGCCACAATATTTATTCACTTTATTTTATTTTTCTTTCTTTCTTCTGAATTCTACTACTGCTGCATTCATTCTCTTTCATTCTTCTTCATCTTCCGACAAACACTGATTCATAACCAGTCTTGTTCTACACAAATCCCCAAAATACGTACCTTAAGTAACTAAGCACATTCTCTCTCTTTCTCTCTCTACAGCTCATTGATTTGATTTTGAGTCGCATTGCATTGGGGAATGTGAATGATGTGATTTTAATTAAAGATAAAGTGAGAAATAGAATCAAATGAATAGATAACACATTTGTTTTTGTTTTTTTTCATATAATAAGATTATTGTTTTTTTTAATGATGTTTTATTTTGGTTGAAATGAGAAAAAAAGTGTGTTAGAAACTTCTGTTTTGAACACGCTTTTTTATATTTTTTTATAATTTTTGATCTATTTTTAGTTATGGTTACTTTATTTTTTATATTTTTGGAATTTGTGTGTGGTAAAGCAAAGCAAATATTACTTTGGTCATTCCTTGCCCCATTTTATTTTGCTTTTAATTATAGGCCCATTGTTTCATTCTTTTGAGATCGCTTTAGATCTTGCTCTGATCCCGAGTTTATATTCAATTTTGCTTTCTATCTTTCTCTTTTGCCCCATTTTTATTCTATACCATAGGACCATTTTGTCTACACTTTTCATTCTTTGCATTTCATTCTTAATTACCAAGCATGGACACCAATACCATGATCTGACTCTGACACAACAATACTGAAAAAACATAATCACAAGTGTCTGATACGGAAACGGACACAGACATTAGAGGTATCAGAGGTGTTGTGTTGGGACTACTTAAATTGTTAATAAATCATTGTTGTTTATTTAGTTCCATTCTAGCTAACTAGTTATATTTTGTATGTTGTTGGCACAAATTGTCACTGTTTCATTCAATTCAATAAAAGTGATGATTGTTTTCACCTACCAATAACATAACTACCAATTTTGCACTTTATTGGTCATTCATTCACTCACACATAAAATAAAACACATGCACATGTAGTTTATTTATTATTTATTATTTATTATTTGGTGTGGTTGTTTTATTTTTAGGAAGCAGTGATTAAGGAAAAAGATGTTTACATGCATAGCTTGTACGAAACAAACATCAGATGAGAGGGATGAAGATGGTCGTGAGAGTGGCACGCCTAGTACTAAAGAAGCTGTCAAAAGCATTACCACACAGGTTCTTGTTCTCTCTCTCTCTTCTTTCACAATTGTTTTTGCTTTTTCTCTCTCCTTTTTACATTTTGGTGAAACAAACAAATCTTTAGTAACACCATTTGATTGTGATATGTTTTTTTTTTTTTGCTGACCTCATCTTTTGTTACAAACCAATCAATATACTATAATTTTTTTTGGTTACTTTACTTTCTATATCTTAGTACTAGCTAGAATTGTTTGATTAATTATTTACTAATTACTCAATTTCTTGATTTGGTCTCCTTGTACTTTTTTTCAAATAAAATGAAAAGAAAAAAAAAAGCAAATATTTTATGAGATACATATTCAATAATATTAGTGGGAACATGTTCAATATTCGTAAATTGAGTTGATGTTAAGGAAAGATTCCTAACATACAGAAGGGTCTGCCATATTCTCATCCTATGTGTGGCCCATCCTTGAATTCTTGTCGATACAATGTTTTTCTAAAGTGTTCTATTATTACCACTGTTAAAAAAAGCAACAAAATTTAAACAAGTTTTGGTTGCTCTTTACTTGTTTTTACATCAATAAAGTTAATATTCACATTTCTTAGTGTTTTTTGCTTTTAGATCACTAAACTTAATTCTCTATCTCATTACTAACTGTCTATAATTTCAAAATTGTGCCAAGAATATATGCATGGTTTTAGTAGAACAACTAGTTACCAATCAATGGAATTTCTTGAATTAGGAAATTCTAGCCACTAAGGGTAATATAGTTGATGGTGAAATTTTTGTAAGTTTCTTGCATATAATTGGCCTTCCAAAAACATTCTTCATATGTCCAACTGTAAAGTCATTTCTATGAAAATGACCTATGCTTGAAACCTTAGACTCTATTCAGTTTGTTCCAAATTTATTTTAATTTTTAGTTCAGAAATTTCAGACATGATTTCCCCATCTCGTTTTTTCTTTGTGCTCTATTTCACAAACATTTTACTTATTCTATTATAGTCTCTCAATAATAGTGTGACAAATGCTACCAATTATTCTCAAACATTCTTTACATCACTCTTTCATGATTAGGTGATATTCAATTCATGTATGCTAATATTCCAAAAATAGAATCCTCATGATAGATTTAATGACATCACATAAGTTTTTCTTCCTATAAAAAGTATTGAAAATATATAGTTTGAATTTATTAAAAGAAGTTATAAATTACTTGTACTTGAACATATAATATATCTATAATAATAGATGCTGATGCTCAAAATCCACTTGAACACATAATATACTACTAATTTGCACATTCGACGTGTCTGGTGGACGTGTCAGTGTTTTGTAGCTTTTAATGTATTAATGTTAAGTGTTTTTTTCTTTGATGCAGATAAAAGATATGGCCTTAAAGTTTTCGGGTGCTTACAAGCAATGCAAACCATGCACGGGAGGATCGAGTAGCTACAACAAGAAAGGACATAGACCATATCCCGACTTCGACACAATCTCAGAAGGGGTTCCATACCCTTATATTGGAGGTGCAAGCTCAAGTTCAACCCCTGCATGGGATTTCACTACTTCTAACTACCCTGGTGCAAGATATGCCGGAGACCGCACCCCTAGAGGACGCGACTCTGCGTCAGTCTGTGATGTTGTGTTAGAGGATGAGGATGAACCGAAGGAATGGATGGCACAGGTTGAGCCAGGAGTTCATATTACCTTTGTTTCTCTTCCTAATGGTGGAAATGATCTCAAGAGAATTCGCTTCAGGTATCGTCAATTAAGTATTAACTACGGATGCTTAGATAACTACATATGTTATAAGCTCTTTGAAGTTCACCATAAGTTAAATCTAAATTGGTGCTGTGGTTATTGGATCAGTGATTCAGTTGAAATGTGGAACCAAATTTTTTGTAAAAAGTACCTTAGGGCCTAATATTACAGAAAAAAAGAATGAAATTTTTAGTTGTTGAAAATGTAACAATTATCATGTAGGAGCAAAGACTGACAATACTTAGCATTTGAATTTGAAGCCGAGAGATGTTCAATAAATGGCAAGCTCAAAAATGGTGGGGCGAGAATTACGACAGAATCATGGAGCTTTACAATGTCCAAAGATTTAATCGACAAGCTCTCAACACTCCTCCAAGATCCGAAGCCGATGAGGTAATAATAATCGAAAGATTTTTTTACACGGACTATGTATACTTATTCGATTCGTATTGATATGTATACGTTTTTGTTTGAACAGCAACGCGATTCTACTTACTCGAGATTGACATCAGCAAGAGAAAGTCCTATGGCGTCGGTCAAGGATTGGACGCCAAGGAGTCACTACAAACCCTCAGGAATGTCGGATCAAGGCGGAGGCCATCTCTATCAAGGAGGTTCATCAATGGAACCATCAAGAGCAACTACTTCCTCTAGAGATGAACCTTCTATTAGCAATGCAAGTGAAATGGAGTCAGAATGGGTAGAACAAGATGAGCCTGGAGTTTACATTACAATCAGACAGTTAGCCGATGGTACGAGGGAGCTTAGACGTGTCCGATTCAGGTACTATAATCCATCCTATGAAAAACATGTTCCTTAATATTTGGTTTGTGTCATACATTCTCTTATAGTGTCATAAACTTTCTGAATTCGTGTCTGCAGCCGAGAAAGATTCGGCGAGGTAAATGCAAAAACATGGTGGGAAGAGAACAGAGAAAGAATACAAGCTCAATACCTTTGAAGTATATTCTCCTAACAAAAAGTGGATGTCCTAAACATGTGGAATCCCCAATTTTGTTTCCTTGAGACTTTTGGCATGACTTTAGCTTGTGGAGCAAGTTTGGATCCTTGGTTCGGTACCGATATTGTTTCTCCGGTAAAATCTCAGTCGTTGGATTAATCTAACTTTAAGATCAGAGTGGAGGTTTTCTACCATTTGGTGTTAAATTGACACTGTCACATATGCAACTGAGAGATTTATTTTGTGGTGACCCCATTTTTGCCAGGGATCAGTTTCCATTGGATTCAGAAATCTAATCTTTCTTACATATCCAATATTATTGTTTTATTCTGTTGATGTTACATTAATTTATTTACGATTTGTTTATTTTTTTCTCCTAAGTGGAACTGTGTTTTGGACTTATGTTTGCCTACTACTTTAGAACCAAATTGTTTTGTCCTTTATTAATGTGAGACATAACGTAGTACTCGAGAAAAACAGTAATTGGCATTTATCATGCTTTATTTTAGGCTCCTTAAACAAAAGCCTCAACAAAAGATGTTTAAGGAGCACAACACCAACTTAGTAAGTAGATTAAGAAATTAACCCTGAATTTGCCAAATATTCAACCAATGACTTGATAGGAAGATCCAAAACAACACTGTAAGCTTCCACAAAACTATAAAGGGATGATTTCATGTACCTACTTATAGGACCGGGCAGCGGATCGGGACTAAAACCCCAAAACGGATCACCCATCGGGTATGAAATGCTGATCCAATTTTCGGGTGTCGTACAACCGAAAATGTCATTAATAAGATCCTGAAGGACATGTCATTAATAAGATCCAGAAGGATAGGAGTATTATTCTCCTCTTTGTCATGCCTCTTGGTCGTGAAGTTAAGGTAAAGAGATTTCTTAATGCACCATATATGTTTTTTAATCATCACATGAAAATATTTAATGTTCTTAGATTTCGAAGATGCATCTCCTGACGCACCCAAACCTAAATTAATGTTAAAATATTTCAGATGTATCTACCGAATAATGTCGGAGATGCATCTCCGGAACGATTTGGTGCTTAAATCACGCCAGAACCCTTCATCTTCCTCATTTCTCATATTTCTCAAAAACTACTTCAAATTCTCTCAAATTTATTCTCATTAACAAGTCCAAAATCAAGCAATCAAGGTCAAAGGAACATCAGAAACAACATCCAACACTAAAGCAAAGTGAAAAATTGTAAGTTTTTTGATGTTTTGAAGAGTTTTTGGATTTTTGTGTAAATGAGTAGAAATTAATGTATAAGTTAGGAAATGAGTAGAAATTGGATGATTGATAGTTTAGACATAGTGTAAAATATGATAGTTGGATAAAAATGATGATCAACACAATATTGTTTAGGGTTTCCATTCCTGCATTTCCGTCATTGTCGCAAGTGCTAAGTTGCAGAAAATTCCGGAGATGCATCCCTGTGATTTTTCAACATTTTATTTTTCCAGCAATTGGAGATGCATCTCCGGAATTTTCTCTGTTATTTTTTGTTTGTCTTTGCTACTTATGGTGTTGTATGCTTGCATTAATTGTCTTCTTTTCTTTAACTTATATGCATAATGGCTGATAGACACGATAGACTAAGGCATTGGAGGATTGCACAACACGCATTAGTGCGTAGGGAAAAGAGTCAGTAGGTTTCGGATGCTCCTGGTCCCTCTGATCATGCAGAGTCATCCACTTCTAGGGCTCGTGATTCTCCTCATGCTTCTTCATTTTCTTCTTCCTGTAGGAGATAGGTTTCACCTACCAACACCTTTGTCCCTTCACCCTTTCGCAGACATCAAACTTCACTTATTCATGCGCCTGAGGTACCCGAGTCACCAATGGTACCTGAGGCACCACTGTCACCTCATATTGTTGATGTTACTAAGTCAGTGCCACCTCCAGAGGGTGAGGCTGCTGCGGATGCTGAGCCAGAGACATTTGGAGGGATCCCTGTAGATTTGTCACTACTGCCTATGTACTCAGACCGTACAGCTAGACATTTCTGGGAAGGAGAGGTAACATTAGTTGTCTTCATTCTTTTTAATTTAAGTTTATTTTAATTGGAAAATTTGTGACATTGTTTTTTATATTTTTCAAGATCGTGATCCACTGAAGTTATTAACCACGAGCGAAAGATTACTATCTTGCCTCAGTCGAATGAGGAATTGTTTCAGGCTACTTTGTCCTTATCTGACCTAAACAACTCATACATGATCGGTTATACTACGGTCAACCACGGGATGCTTAATGCATTCATTGAGAAATGACACTTCGAGACCTCGTCATTTCACCTCCCGTTTGGTGAGATGTCTATCACACTCGATAATGTGTCGTGTCTACATCTTCCGATCAGGAGGAGACTCCTAGATCATAAGAGGATTACCAAGACGAGACACATGTGATAACGGTAGACTATCTAAGGGCTGACCCCGCGGAGGCGGGGGAGGAGTTGGATAGGACTAGCGGGATCATGCTAGGTTCGAATACCTGAAGAAGATATATACATATGAGATCCAAATAGCACATCAAGCTACAGGTTTGATGACGAGCAGGTGGAATTCCACATAGTGCATGTTATGAGAGCATACCTACTATATTTGGTTAGTACTGTGATTTTTGTCGATAAGAGTGCCACTTATACAGATGTCATTTACCTACGGTACTTTGAGGATTTCGAGCGAATCCATGAGTACAATTAAGAAACTGCTTGTCTGGTCTACTTGTGCTCGAAGTTATCAAAAGGCTGTAGGTGGAAGACAAAGCATGTCATAGGCAGCATCACATTACTGACGGTAATATTTATTAGTCTTTTAATATTTTTGTCTCGTTTTCATTTCATCTTTACAACGTCATTACTTATGATTCGCGTGTTCCAAACTTTTCAGGCTTGAATCCTCTAGCACTTCTTGTGCATCTCCGGCTTGGCGAGTTTACCGACTTACTCTAAGGGCATCCTGCATGCTACTGCATTTTCTCCGCTCAAAGGGAACTATGCGAGTGAGTCGTTCAGAGTGTATCTTGATCGCTTGGTTTCCAAGGATATGCACTTCAACGGCTATGTCGGTCACCGTGCTTTTCTAAAAATTATTTATATTAATTAATTATAATTTTATGTGTGTACCTAATTATTATTTGTGTGATAATTGAGATGTGTTAGGGCAACAAGGGTGGGTGACTCTTAGTTAGAGAGTGTGGAGAGTAATTAGAGGTTGGTAGATTTATTTAAAATTTAATTAATTAAATAATATTTTAGTGTTATTATTTAAATGAAATAATAAAATAAAAGGAAATAATGAGTTTGGGGTAAAAAATGTGAGTTGTAGAGAATTAAAATAAATAATGTAAGTTAGTGATACGTTGGGCCTTAGTAGAATATTAGAAAAATAAAAATTAAGTTTTTGATTTATGAGAAGAGAAGTGAGGTGAAACTTTTGAAATTGGAGAAATATAGGCAAGAGAAGAGAAAAGTAAGGAAAACCTAAGGAGAGTTTTAGGCAAGAGAAGCCATAGCCAAAAACTTGAATTTTTCTAGAATTACAAGGTAAGGGTGAGAATTTGGTTCAATAATAGGGATATGAATGGAAAAGTAGAGGGAAATTTAATTCTTTTTGGATTGATGATAAATGTTGAATCAAATTTATGTTCTAAAGTGTTCATGTATGTTCATCATTGATGATGTTTGAAGTTTTTAGGGATTGATATAGTATATAGATCCATGATTATATGAATATAAGTAGTGATTGATATAGGTATATTTATGACTGAATTTAAAATCATAAAATATTTTTGGTGATGATTTCATGGATGTTTTTGAGGTAAGAGAAGATGAAAATCGTGCTGGAAATTTCAGAAAAACATCATTTTTTTAGTAACGCCTTTGTGCAAGATTTTGATCATAACTTTCAACTCGTAAATAATTTTGGGACGGGATTTGAAGCATTGGGTAGCTGAAACAGCGAATTGTAACTTTGTTTAAGGGGTAAAATATTTTTGGTGATGATTTCATGGTTGTTTTTGGGGTTGGAGAAGATGAAAATTATGCTGGAAATTTCAGAAAACGGAAACGTTTTGGTAATGCTTTTGTGCACAGTTTTGATAATAACTTTCAAATCGTAAATAATTTTGGGACGGTGTTCAAAGAATTGGGTATCTGAAACAGAGGGTTGTAACTTTGTTTTGGGATAAAATATTTTTAATGATTGTATCAGAGGTTGGTAGTAGGTGGAAAAGAAGTGTATGATGTGACGGATATGGACGAGGAGGTTCGTATTGACAAATTATTTGATGTGTTATGATTGATTGGGATGGTGTGTTTGATTATATTTGTGGTAGTCCAGAAGGGTGATTATATTATACATGGTTACAATTGTGTGATCGATTATGGATCACTAAATATTATTATAATTATTGTATTAATTGCATTATTATCATGCCATGCATCCATTGTTGATATGTTGAAGGAGATAAGTCAGAGGTCCGAAGGGGGACGAAAGACTTATCCGGAACTCAGAAGAGAAAGTTCGGGATTCTGAAGGGGGAATCAGAATCGTAAGAAGAACCAAATGTTGAATAGGTACCTGTCATACCCCAAAATTTACCCTCCTTTTTTCATCTTCTCATCCAACTTTTGACTTGAGGTTCATCTGTACTCATTCATACCCCATTCATATGCATATTTCATTCATGTTGACACTTGTTAACTGATCATCATAGATTCAAATTTTGTGGCTTGCAAGACTGGGGTTTGCTTGTGGATCAAACTTTAGAAATGAGACATTGTCCATCATTTGCTTTCATCATGGGGGTGAAACCCTAATTTCTTGATTTGTGAGATATGGAATCCAGAAGATCTCACCATGGCATTATTCTATGTATAAAAACCCTAATTCTTGGTGTTGTTCCTCTGGGATCTTGTGATTGACTATTGAGCTTTTTTTATCTCTTAAACCCTAGTTGTGGGACCATGTGTTGGGATATTGATTGTGGAGCTTCCTGTTTAATTTAAAGACCTTGATTAGGGGTGTGTATCTTGAAACCCTAATCAAGCTTATTTGGTACTTATGTGCCATTTGGGTTGACTTGTGATCATGGGATTGACTGAAACCCTAATTCATTGGGAGGAGGTTCTTGACCATCTTGTTATGCATCACTGATCATTAATCTTGCTTGGTGCATAAGATTCATTCATCTGGCCTATATGCCCATATATTTGGATTTTCACCTAGGTTCAAGATTTTATTCAAACATCCATATATATGCATATTACTTGGTCATTATTGTTCCATGATATTTGCAATTTCCTATATCTTTGATCTTTAAGTTCATATTTGCATTGGGACATTTATCTTTCATCTATTTGTCCTTGATCCATTATGGTTCACATGGGTATCCATTATTGGTTCATCCATGTGGCTTGGCCCTTTGGTTCATATGGCATCATGTAATCATGTTTCAATTGATTAAGGTGTTGGATTCATGCAAAGGGAAATTTGGCTTTTGTTAGAAATCATTCAAAAAGTCAAGTCTTTAATCCATACACACTCATGATCATTACATTCAAAACATTGATTTTTCCATTCATTTATCAAATAATATATTGTTTTTTTACAACAAAAAAAAAAGAAATCAAAATTACATTTTGCAAAAGTTGACTTTTTGGTCAAACAGTTGAACAAAGTCAACCTTTATTGTTTTGTCATCCTAAACATCATACTAATGATATTGACACCTTATGCTTGACCCCATCAGTCTCCATGATTTCTTCATTACCAAGAATTTCATCTTTTGCAAATGGACCATCATGCCTTGCCTTGGTCTTTTGGCTTATCAAACCTTACTTTTGGCCTGCCTAAACCAAACCAAGTCCCCATTGACCTGATACAACATATTTTGGCACCAATCAATCCATCATCCAAACATTTAACCATGCAACATGCCAAACTACAAAAAAAGCATGAACTCATCATATGGTAGCATGTTGTGCATCTGCGTCAGACATATTTAACAATCCTACAACATACCATAACTTGTTGCAGTCATATGCCTTCATCATCTTGAACCTTAGAGAAGCTTGCAATGATCAACAATAACAAGTTCACTTCAATCCATCAATAAATAACAACAATAACACACCAACATGGCTATAAATAAGCAATGCATTCTTTATGGAAGCAGAACAGGCCAATTTAACATGGTGAACAAACTGCAACACCAACACCAAGAACAACAACAATAACAATCATATTCAACACCAATCCATTACAAATCAATTCAAGCAACAAATTAAGTTTCATCATACTCACAAGCTTGCAAATCAAAGCCTGATAGTAGTTATGGTACAACAAATGGCATCAAACAATATCGCAACAAGTTAACACAAGTAGGGCAAATTGCAGTAAAAAACAATGCAATAACAAGCCATTGAAATGATAGCGCGATCAGAAAAAATCTTCAATAGGCATAGGTTGATGTGACAAGTAGTAGTAAATCATCATCATATCATCATGGCAACAATAGCAGTCCATCACAAGTGCAAAACAAATTTTCACAACAAAGAAGAAACAACAAATCTACATTTAACTCTTAATTTGAATCCTAATTGCACTTAATAACGAAACCAGAACCACCCTAACTAACTCAATCCAACCTCTAACTTATTCATTTCATCTTAACTAACATTTCCTCAAACCAAATCTAGCTAAGTGCATAACTAACATGTTAACAACTTTTCTCATTTGCAACTGACTTTGAATTTCGAGTGAATTTCAAAGCAATCTCATGTCCATCTCATAACTGAATGTTGAGCCTATAAATATCTCATTGTTCTCCATCCATTGACTCACGCATACTCATTCACACCAAAATTTTAGATTTTCGATCTCTCTGATATCAATCCTCTCCCTCACTTAGAGCTTATTTTCCAAGACTCCATTGAAGCTTCACATCGAAGCTTTAATATGAATGAGCTAAGCTTCCTCTTTTCACCACTCACGGGCCAATTTCCACTCATATAAAGGTAGAAGAAGAAGTGTGCGCAGAAAAAAGGAATCAAGATCATGAATATTACCCGCGTCTCAAGTGATTTCCCTTCGCGCTTTGTCTTCTCTGATCAACGCTTTCTGAAACACATCTATGTTTCGGAGGTAGTTTTGTTTTTCTCTTTACCATGAATATTGTTGCCATTGTGTAGAAGGCTTCATTTTCATCAGAATCCACATGGTTTGAACATGAATCCTTGCTTATTTTCCATTTAATTTGATTTTGGAAAATTAGGGTTCATGTTTGTTTGCATTCAATTTACTTAATTCATGAATCTTTGGGTTCTTTCATGGCAGTATTCAGATTCAGGGCACGAAATAGAATAAGGTCATGGTCTTTGGTTAAGGAGTTGTGGCAGCTCTACCTCTAGAGAGGCCTCCGGCGTGGCGGAGGGAGTAACGAAAGGGTAGAGATGAATTGAACACGAAAGGGAAAGTTTGTTACGTTGTTAGTTTTGATTAGTCTATTTTTATCACATGGGCTTTGAATGATTAATATTCCACGTGGTGTTGGTCATCTTTGATTTGCCATTTAATTGACATAATTGGTCACTTAATTCACTTGTTTGTTATTCAATTCACATGTTTATCCACAAGCATGTTGACTCCACTTACACATGCCACATTTTGTCTTATCCACTTTGTGTGGTGTTTTGCTGCACATGCAATTCCGAGTGGGCCTTTGGTTTCTTGGGATTCTTGCCAATTTGCTTAGCATAGACTGTTTTTAATTGTACACCCCCAGACTGCATGAACAACTTGATTGGGCCTGATCCTGGGCCCCTGCGCCCTATTGAACTTTCTTCTCATTTTTGTGTGATTAATGCGATTGGTGATTTGGTCCATTTGTCCATGATTAACCTAGCTTTTGTCTTCATGTGATTTGAGTGAATACATGTTGATTTACAAATTGAGCCATGATCCATGTTAAATAGTTTTTTGACTTATGTTTAATTCCATTTAAATTGATCATTGATTTGTTGTGGTTATCTTGTAAGTTGAAAAAGTCTTTTCAATTTGTTTGATGTATGCCATCTTTCTTATCATGAGCATGTGATTAGATTAATTTCCATCCATGACTGATTTTATTTCCTTTTTCCTTTTGGTGACATTTGAATACATGATCTTTTGCATTGATTGTGATTTTTGTATGTTCCCCTAGTTTAGGGTTGTATAGAATTAGTTGGTTTAGTTTGACTGATTAATACTTTAGGTTGTGTATGATTCAATTAACTGTTTCCCTCTGATTATGTGTTGATCAAATGTCACTTTGATTAACCAAATCCTTTGCACTATTGTAGCGGGGTATTCGTTACCTTTAGATTTATTGACTAAATCATATAATTCGAGTCGCCGCCGCACTTCTATTTATCCAAAGGAAAGGTTAGAAAGCGAACAAAAACCAAGAAGTTTTATCAAATCAAAAACTAATAAAAATGTCAGAGATCTGGGTAAGGGGGTTGGTTATGCAATGGGAAGGTTTTAAGCACCCAAAACATCCTTAGTACTTTAAGGGAGCCCTTTTTGCAAAGTTGTATGGTAGGTTGGTATTTGTGAAAATATTTGTGCAAACATAATTGGGGAGATGAGAAAAGAATATACATTATTTACAATTTTGTTGTTTGAATGGATAAACCCATTGCCTACGTACCACCACAAAGGTAGGATCAAAACCTCGTAGTTCGGGGTAAAAATCTCAAAAGATTGGTGAATTGATTCGATCAAAAGCCTTAAGGTCTTTTGTTATCAAAGGGAGAAAATCCAACCTAAACCAACAATCCACCATGTGAGGAGAGCTTCAACATACTAGTGAGGGATCCACCCTATAATAAGTATGGAAGACTTATAGTCCAATCACTAAGGATAAGGTGAGGTTTACATCAACCACTATGATAACTCAAACCTATGGCTAATGTTTATAAAAAAGGTTTTAACAAAGGTGGTCATTGGAACCACAAAAGTCACTTGAAGTGAGTTGTATTTACAAATTAGAAGTATTCACAAAATGAAGTCAAAGTTGACTTGAGATTCAATTCAAAAAATGAGTATTAATGAAAAGAGTTTGAAAAAATCAAAGGCATATGGCCTAGGGTTCTAGTTTTGAAAACAATGCCAATGTTTGCACAAAATGAGTTTGGCTTGGGTTAGAGTGGAGAGAAGAAGAGAAGGGCTAGTCCTAAACATGCAAGATGAGAAAAGAGATAAAACCCTTGGAGTTCCTTTCTTGAGATCATAAAGATGATTCAAGATGCTCCTTTCCTTTGGACTTAGCAAGCATCAAGCAATCAAAACAATTAAACATCCAAGCTCCTAGGATCTTCAATTGGCTTATCTTTCTCTTAGCTTGGTTATTCATGATAATGGTCCTTCTTACTATCTCAAGTTTGGAATCCCTATCACACAAGAACAAACAATCAAAAAGTTCACAATGCAATAAGAGGAATGGACAAGAGTGAGTTTAGATTAGGGGTCATTTCAAGTCAACTTCAAGATTAAGCATTCTAAAGGCATGAGGCCTAGTTGCTCTTCAACAAAATTAGCATTCTAAAGGCATGAGGCCTAGTTGCTCTTGAACTCCATTAAGCATAGGTAAGGTCCTAATTCTAAGTCCTTTCTCCCTTTTGCATTGGATTCACACAAACAAAGACAAAACAAGCACAAGGCAAAAATATATTTACACAATAATGTGCTCAAGTGAGCAAAAGGAAAATAGCATAAACATAAATATGAGCTCAAATGAGCAAAAGGAAAAGACAATATGAATAAATGAGCAAGAAATTAAATTGCATTAAAGTAAATTGCAAGAATTAAATGCTTGAATTAAAAGTTAGTATTAGTAGTTAGTGTTAGTGTGCCATAAGGCAATTTAGCGCTATGTTAAGCAATCGTAAGTGGACTAATGTAGTAGTCACACCTATCTGAGGTCAGTCAATAAAACTATAGGCAAATAAACACAAGTTAGAGATCATGACTAGTAAGCCAAGCTCCTCCAACTTGCCATGCCAAAAGAAAAGAAGAAAGACCTTGTATGGATTTCAGGTTCTTTGCTTGACCAAGAAGCAACCTATCTTGGACACAAAGCAATTCAATTGATCTTTGATCAAGTTGAATTTGATTTGGATCAAAGAAGATTAAGCCTCTCATATGTCAAGGCTAACCACAAATCATTAACTCATTGGTCAAAATAAAAAGAAGATGAAGAAGAAAATGAAATGGACAAAATGAGAATCCAAATGACATAATCAAAACACAATGACCAAATGTGAATGGAATCAACATCAATCAATGGTAAACAGAAGTGAAATGAATATTAGAAGTCAAGAAAGGTCAAACATATTTTTGGCATTTTTTGGAATTAAAATAATACATAAAATAAAATGAATAAAGCATTGTCAAACTTCAAATTCAATTCAAATCAACTTGGATAAGTCCAATTGAATCATCATAAGTCTAACATGGTCAAACAATGTTTGACAAATTTTCTCAATATTTTTTGAAAACAGAAACTATTTTAAAATCAATTAAAAGCATTAAAATATAACACAAATGAATTAAAATCTCAAATAAATCACAAATCAATTAAGAAATTGATGAGAATATTTTTCATAGACTTATCATGATCCAAATGTGTTAAGAAAATATTTTTTGGAATTTTTGAATATCTAAAAGTATTTAAAATGAATTAAAAACAATTAAAAACAAAATAATTCACAAAAAAATATTAAATGGAAACACAAAAATAATTAAAAATTAGATTATGAAACTAGATTTTAAAAGAAATTTTTTGCAATTGGTCTCATATTTTTGTAATTTCAAATAAAAGAGTTGTGAATTTTTGAAAATAAAAGGAATTAAAGAAAATAAAACAGAAATTAAGAAAATCTGGAAAATCCACAGCGCTTGGATCATCATTCATTAATTGACGTGGGCAATCCAAGGGATCAGAGGCGCGCGCTCATTGTGATCCTCAGTCAAACGCATCACACGCTGGATTAAAAATAGTAAACACAATGCATGGCCACGATTAAAACAGAGAAGTGAGATCCAAAGGCCAGAACTCATCCACGTGGGGACGGTGGTGGAAACCACCGTCTTCTCCGGTGAGCCAACAGAAACCGGCCACCAGTTGCAGGTTTTGCAACCTCAACCAAACTATACGTGCCTTATATCAAATTAAAGCTGGGGTGATATACATCACCCTTGTAACCTTGGATTATCCTCAAGATCCCTATGGAAGGAGAAATCTGAGATGGAAAATCCAGGTGTTCAATCTGAAATGCATCAATTCATGAAATTAAAGCCACAATTGGCTTGCCTCTCACACGAGGACTTCAGAGAACCAAACAAACACAAGCAGATCACAGTATATGGTGAGATTCGAATCAAAACAGTTGAGATGTAAACCTTTGAAGTGCAGCTTTGATGAGCACGATCCAACCAAATTCTTGCTTGTAGCTTGATCTTGAGGTATGGTATGAGTGCAAGGCTAAGGAATAAGTGTTGAAGATCAACTGATTTTGTTGAAATTCAAACTTGAAAAGAGAAATGAAAATTCAAAATTCCTTTGGTATGGTTGGGTTTCCAATTCTGCAGAGCTTCAGGTTGATTCAAGGATCAGAAATGAATGAAGCAAGGTGTTTATTTATAGCTACAGCTGCAAGCAAAGTGTGACAAACTCGTGTGCATGAAGCTTTGGGTCCTCCATGCATGGGCCTGTACAGGCGCATGTGAGGCCCAAAAGCTGATGGTTTTGCAAGTTGATAGCATAATGAAATGATTTGGACGTGTGGTTTGCATTGCAATTGCTTGTGCATGAAGTTTCATCATGAATTCCATAATTGATCACAAATGTTCCCCTCTTCGAAAGTCACTCTTGAAAAATCCAAACATAGGCATATGAGTAATGGTTGAAAAGGTCTTGACATAAGGAACAAAATCTATGTTGGACAAAAATCCATTTGGAGTTTGGAGAATTGTGAAAACTGGCCATGAAGTTTGATGTACAAAACATGTCTTTGAAAAATTTGCCAAAAGTGACCAACTTCAAGCCCTTCTGTTTCAATGATGCAAGCCTCAAATGGAAACACCTCCAACATAAACGTTGTAGATATTTTCAATATGATCAATTTGGACTTAAATTTTGCATCACTTGGATTTTTTATTAGAAAGTTATGGGCACTTAAAGATGGACTTTTTCAAGATTCAATGGCTTTGGTCCAAAGTGACCTATAATGTTTTGTACTATCACATGTGTTTCTTTTAGGATTATGAAATTTTGTCCAACATAACATTTGAAGTAGACATATTAAGATTTCTAATGCAATTGGTCTCACCTCAAAATCATAAAACATGAGTGAGTTAGATCCTTGGGAAGTTGACCTAAAATTAGGGTTTCAGTCAAAATGACCTATAATGTTTTGAAATGAATGATGACCTTACAAGTTTCGAATGGATTTTTGATGAACATGAAAGTTGTTGATATGGTTCTTAAGAACAGTTTTTATCTTGGGTCCATCTTCATTTGACAAACACATCAAAGGTTAGGTCTCAGTGGATTTCAATTTAGTCAGATGACTTGACTGGTCAACTTCTCAAGTCCAAACTTCAAATCTTAATGACTGAATGATTGAGGATACTCACATAGGATCATATATGCATAAAATGATGAATGAAAGAACTTCCCTTGATTGTATTTGATCATAGGTTGAGGTTGCTTCATGAGCAAGGCACAGTCAATGCACAGTTGAATTTGGGTTTCCTTGGGAAATAATCCTCAAGCCCTTTGGTTTATCTTGATCAAATTGGCAAATTGATATACTTGGGAGACATATATGATGATTAAGAGCTTTTGGAACCATTGTCATGCTTGATTTCATCTTCGTCTGGCCAATTCATTGAGCATAGGGGCCTCCTAGGAGCAAGGGATCACATGACTGCTTAAGTTTCAAAACAAAAGAGTTAGTGACATATTTTTGTGCTTTTGGTTAGTAAATAAAATAAGAAAAGCAATAATATACAATTCAAGCATTCCTGGTGGTCTCAAACCAACTCACACAAGCCCCACCCTAGGGTAAAGAACCAAGATGCTATAATCCTTGAGGAAAATGCAATGAGCAATGATATGATGCCATGAGGGATCTTAGGGTCAAAATTAGGGTCTTACAACTATTCTTAATTCCTCGAGATTATTCAAGTGATTAAAATACTTTTGATCACTTGATAGGGCAAGTCATTTGTGCTCAAGTTGTATTGGTTCTCAAGATCTCAAGACCTCAAGATTCAAGATCGAGAGTTCAAGACTTCGAATTAGTATAAGATCTTCATATTGCAGATAGAGTGGACTACTTCTCAAGCACACCAAAGGTCAACACTTGTCAATCATGATTCAAGATGTGTGATATGAGCCTTAAGTAATATGGAAAGATTGGGAATGGAGAATTCTTTAACTCATTTTGAATATCTTTGGGTATAGAACGAATGACCCAGTTGCTCATTGTATTCACTTCTATTCATAGACTTTAGCACAATTTGAATCAAATAATTGATAAGTCTCTCTTCATAAGATACATCAACACTTTTAAATCATGATAAGAGTTACACGCCATGAGCCTTAAGTAATAAAGAATGATGAGAGTGTGGTATTCATATCCTTGTCTAGAATATCTTTGGGTACGGGACGAATGACCCAGTTGCTCAAGGTATTCGCCTTTGTTCATAGACTTTAGTGTAATTCGAATCAAACGATTGACAAGTCTTCATCATAAGGAGCAACAAGAAGAGTCTTCCTCAACAACTTGAAAGTTATGATGAGGATCACATGCCATGAGCCTTAAGTAGTAAATATGGAGTGAGAGTGGATAATTCTTAACTCATTATGAATATCTTTGGGTACGGGACAAATGACCCAGTTGCTCATCGTATTCACCTTTACTCATAGACTTTAGTGTGGTTCATATCCGATGACTTCCAAATTTGCTTCACTTTTCATTACCAACTCATTCGTTATCAAATCTCTTGTTGTCTTTGTTCCACATTAGTTTTATGAACTACAGAGCTCTGACTTTTTCATTGCATAATGAGAATACGTAGGCATGAGGATTCAGATCCTATGTGGGCACATTTATTTATTATTTCCTATTCATCAATCATTACCATCCCTCAGTATTATTTTACTGTCTTCTCCTCAAAACCAAATACTTTATCCCTTTAGATTCCATGCATATCCTTTTAGAGAAAATCCAGTGCCCATCTTGTGAACTAAGAGATGTTTGCCTTAATGTCAAGCACTTAATTACTTTGTTTTCTGGCTTGATGTCTGTTTACTCTGTGGAGGAACAAGCAATTTGAAACCAAAATAAAATGGTATATTGAATCCATGAAGGAATAAAATATGAACCAAAGAGTAAACAGGCATCAAGCCAGAAAACAAAGGAATTAAGTGTTTGGTATCAAGGAAAACATCTATTGGTTCACAAGATGGGCACTGGAATTGCCCTAAAAGGATATGCATGGAATCCAAAGGGATAGAGTATTTGGTCATGAGGAGAAGAAAATAAAATAATGTTGAGGATGATAATTTTGATGAACGGGAAAGAATAAATAAATGTGCTCGCAGAGGATCTGAATCCACGTGTCTACATATTCTCACCGTGTAATGAGAAAGTCAGAGTTTCATACTTCAGAAAACTAATGTGGAACATAGACATCAGGAGAGTGATAATGAAAGAGAGAGATGGTAATGAAGATGAAGAAGACTTCGCAATCATTGGATGTGAACCACACTAAAGTCTATAAGTAAAGGTGAATACGATGAGCAATTGGGTCATTCGTCCCATACCCAAAGATATTCAAAATGAGTTAAGGAATCCTCCATTCTCATTCCTTCTTTACTACTTAAGGCTCATGGCATGTGATCCTCATCATAACTTCCAAGTTGGTGAAGAAGACTTTCCCTGCTGCTCCTTATGATGAAGACTTGTCAATCATTTGATTCGAATTACACTAAAGTCTATGAACAAATGTGGAATACCTTGAGCAACTGGGTCATTTTTCCCGTACCCAAGGATACTCTAGATGAGTTAAATAATGCTTCACTCTCATCATTTTTTGTTACTTAAGGCTCATGGCGTGTAACTCTTATCATGATTAACAGGTGTTGATGTAGCTTGTGAAGAGAGACTTAACAACTCTTCAATTCCAATTGTGCTAAAGTTTATGAATAGAGGTGAATACGATGAGCAACTGGATCATTCGTTTCGTACCCAAAGATATTCATAATGAGTTAAGGAATTCTCCACTCTCACTCTCTTATCTATTGCTTAAGGCTCATGTCACACAACTTGAATCATGGTTGACAAGTGTTGACCTTTGTTGTGCTTGAGAAGTAGTCCACTGTCTATAATGTGAAGATCTTGTACTGATTTGAAGTCTTGAACTCTTGATCTTAAATCTTGAGGTCTTAAGCTTCTGAGATCCAGTACAACTTGAACACAATGGACTTGCCTTATGAAGTGATCAAGGGTTTTTTGATCACTTGAATACGTTTGGGGAATTAAGCACGGTGCAAAGGATTTGGTTGATTAAAGTGACATTTGATCAACACAACCAACGAGAATGGAAATGATCAGAATTAAGTACATGTCATACCCAAAGAATAATCAATTAATTAGATGATTTTACAAGTCCTAAACTAGGGGAACATGGTTGATTTTATTGGTTAATAATTATGTATAAAGCTAATTCCAAAAAAACAATTACTTTAATTAGAACCAATTAACAAGACTAATCATAATGGTTAAGGTTCACATTCTAATCCAATCATTATCATGAATTAAGAAATAAATCATATTTATTTTCTAACTATCAATTAAAACCTAATTATACTAAGTGTAAAAATTAACATTAATTTTGCCATATTTCTAATGAATTATCATGCCTTTCTAACTCAAATAGAATTATGATAAAACAATGCCAAGAAAAGAATATGAACATAATGGGCCTGGAGGTGCAGGTTGGACGTATTGTACAAGGAGCATTTTGTATGGGCTTTCAGACATAGGCCCAAAGGAAACTAGCTTGAATTAGAGGGGGGTGTCAAAAGTGAACATGGGGTTGTATTGGAGCAGACTGGTTGGGCCTGAAGCCCAAGAAAGGTCAGCCGAAAGAGTTAACATATCAGCATTAACACACCACTCAGTAGTCACGCTCTAATGCTCCATCAAGATGCCTGGCCAGAAAACAACATCTTCGTCGCGCCGGAAATCGCCTTCGCTGCGGCGGAGCTTCAATAACCCTCCAACTCACATCAATGGAACCGTCCCTCCATCCTCCCTCACAATACAACCTTAGTTTTCATCAATTCCTAATCAAAACCTCAAATTGAAACAAAAATGTCACGAACCCTAACTTTCAATTTTCAAATTACACGTCACAGAGACGACATTGGGAGCCCCAACCATATGGGTTTGGCTCCCCACGCACCAAACTACATCACAACAACTGGTTTAGCATGAAACAAGGGAGAAACGAGGGCTTACCTACCGGAGCAGCTCCGGTGGCTCTTGGATATGTATGTTTGATGTTTGATGATGAAAACCAGAGACCTTCCTCTTCAGGTACCACTTCTAATTTCCTTGTTTAAGTTACAACACATTGATCTTGAATCTTCTTCTCCTTCTCCATCCTTAGTCTGTAGGAACGATTGGTTTGTTGTTGATGCGTGTGTGTGAGCTTGAGGAATGGTTGAGGCTGAGGCCGATTGTTTAGATTTTCAAAGGTTGAGACTCTAGAAACAGTGAAGATTCAGAGCTTTAGTGCGGGAGAGGATTTTAGTGAGAGAGTTTGATGAAGAATGTTCGTGTGAGGTTTTGAGAGTGTGATTTGGTGATAATGGTTGTTGATGATGAAGATGAAGTTTTGTGAATTGTGGTTGAGAGCCTAACTGAATCGTGATTATGGAATTTATAGGCTCTCAAATTCTATTAGAAACTCAATTGAAATTAGGATCAAATGCAAACGAAATTAGGAAGTTAGTTATGGAGTTTGTTTGAGTTAGTTAGTTGATTTTCTGTTATGAGATGAAGTTAGTTAGAATCCTGAAATTAGTGAGTTAGAAGAATACAATGTTAGGGTTAGATTAGTAAATGCAATCAAATTTAGTTATTGATGTACTACAGTTAGTTATGAGATTCTGTTAAATTTTTGTTGCAGTTAGCCAATGTGGATACTCTGTTAGGAGGTTAGTATTTGCATGCTTTGCTAAGTTGGTAATGTAGTTAGCCTTCAATTGGTTATGTTATGTTATTAAGTGTTAAACGTGGGTGATCTCAATTAACTAGTTAGTGAATGGAAAATGCTTAATAATTATATGAGTTTAGTGTTAGTTTAATGGACTTGAAATGGACTGATTTCCTGCTGTGACATGCTAACTAGAACGAAAGCTAAAAAATTGATTCAATATTCTTAGAGTATGTATGTGGATTGAATGACGCATTATTGTTAAGTTAAAATTCTGTTTTAACGTTCAGTTGGCTATGTTAGTGCAGATTTTGTGAAGTTATTATAGCCATGAATGGTTGAATGAAAAAAAATGTGTTTTGCATGCCCAAAGTGACCTAAATGGAAGCATATAGATTATGGTTGCCAAGTTCAAAGAAAGATGTCCTTTTTGGTTTTTGATTCAAGTCGTGTATCAAGTGATGTTATGTAATAGTATGGTGATATGATGTAAGAGTCCTTAGGATTGACTCATGTGGTATGCTTGTAATGAAGTAGGTTCATGGATGATTATGTGCCATGCTTGTAATGAAGTAGGTTCATGGATGATTATGTGCCATGCTTGTAAATGAAAACTCTCTTATGATTATTATGTAAACATGCTTATGTAATGGAAAAAAACTAAATTGTGATAAATTCAAATTTTTTATTCAAAGTTCAGATCAACTTTCACCTCTTTGCTAGACCAAATGTATGCAAATTGTTATGAAAGTTATATGAAATGACCTAATGACGACATATTCAATGCCTTAATTCCACATAAATCACTTTAATGCAAAAGGACCAAAACTTGATTATATGAATCAAACTTCGCGCCATGGCTTAGAGCAATTCAATGGTAATTGTCAATTAGGATTAGAATTCCATGTGTTAGGCTTAGGGAATTCTCACCTTGATTGTTGATTTTGGTCAACTGGTTGACTAAAAAGTCAACTTGGATAAAAACTATTTCATTTAATGAATAATGCAATGATGAATCTAAATATGTAATGCAATGTACGAATGAATCTTAATAATGCACAAAGCTTGCAAACCACACAATTTAAATGACTTGTACTTGAAAAATACACCTTGCACCCATGAACTATGATGATATTCAATTAACCAAAGACAACTCGAATCAATGATATGCAAGCCCTAGGGAAACTTGCAATGAGACATGAACCATGAACAATGAGTGTATGAACCTCAATCCAAATAAAAAAAATGCAACAACCAAGAATCAAAATGGATGAATCAATGCATTACAAACTTAAGTCCATGAATGCACCCTAAGCAAAGAATCATTAGACTATGACTATGAATGCAAGCAAGAACAAACTTGGATGAAACAAAACATTACGTCAAAATGATCATCAAACAAAGGTCAAGAAATCAAACCATAATGATCAACTAGTCCAAATCCATGAATTAGGGCCTTACAAGATCAACCTCATTGACAAAAGTCAAACAACCAAAAGTAGGGTTTCATGGCTCAACAAGGGGCAATAGATGAATCACAATTATGAGCATCCTCAATTAGGGTTTCAAGCCAACCACAAGATAAAGGTACAAGTTACCCAATCCAAGGCCACAAACCAAAAGGTCCACAAATGACATGAATTCAAGATTAGGGTTAATCACAAGATTAACATGGTCACCGAATGTCAACACCTTCAACTAGGATTTCAAGCCAAATCACAATATCCACAAACAAAACTATATGGACAAGAACCATCAATGATATGAACCAAGAAAATCAAGCAAGTGATAAAGTTAAAGTTTTAACCACCCAAAACAAAAGGATGCCTACAACCAAGAATAGGGTTATGCACCAACAATATTAGGATGCAATCTCCAAGGCTTCAAGCCTTACAGTTTAAAGCCTTGATTCAAATGAATGCAAAACCACCCCCTATAGGGCTTGATTCTAAAAAAAACTAGTTTTGGTTAGGTGTAAACAACCATAAACCTTTGAATCTATGAATGGATAGTACATATGTAATTGACATGAATGTGTGCAGATGAATCTTAATCCAAAAGTCAGATGAAAAATGAAAGAAGAGAGGGAATTTTTTTGGGTATGACAGTACCACATGCATATGAGTCGTTGCCGTTGTCGTGAGTCGAATAACGTGAATGAATTATATGCGTGAAATATGATTGTGTGTGATAATGGTGTTGTTGTATGTGATGTTGCTGATAATTTGGGCGTGGGAATGTGATATGTTATTATGCGTGAGTGTGTAGATGTTGTACTCTATTTTACATTCTATGTTGTTATTATTGAAATGAACTCTCATCCCTTTTATTTGAATGTTGCCTTTACATGGGCACCGTGTAGATACTCATGAGTAGAGACGCTGCAGTGAGTGGAAGTTAGCTCTTGGAGTTATTTCTTTTAGTTATTCTTGTTAGCTTTTGTTATGTTTTGATATGTAACATTGAGGAGAGAATTATTTATTTTGTATTGAAATTTTCTGAGAGACAATGCATGCTCTCGTATTTGTTTTATGTTTTGGTATGATAGCACTTGGAGAAGACTCACGAGTCGATGCTTTTAATTTGGTTATGAAAATTATTATGAGATTTTAAATTGGTATGTTTTTTTTTATGATTTCGCTGCGAAGATATTCAGATGAGTTGGATGTCGTGTAAACATCCTAAGTGCAATTGTATGCAGTAAAATATTTTGTTATAACTCATGTTATGGAGCAGGCTATGGTTGTTGTGAGTGACACCATATGTGATTATATTTTGTTAATTAAATTCTTTGATAATTACGCGCAGGTTTTTAGGGTGTTACAACGGGTACATGTGATGATTCTATGTAGAGCTGTCAAAATGGGCTAGCCCATATGGCCGACCCGCCAATCCCGATAAATCGTAGGGCTTAGGCCTTAAAATTAGAGCTCATATTTTTCAGAACTTTTTTAGCTCGCCCCTAAAAAAAGTCGTTACCCATTAGGACTAGCACGTATGGGCCGCTGGTAGCCCGCATAACTATAAACTTTAAAAGATTATATTAATATTTATATTATCTTACTCCAAAACAATACATTGATTTTTCTCACCCTCCAAAATTTTATCTATAATTTATACATTATTTCTCTTTTATTCTACATTAATATAATCAAATTAATAATTTTGTGTCAGTGTTTTACTCCACAATTTTCTCATATTCTATTTGTTTCTTTTATATTAAATATTTGAGTATGAATTTATATAATTTAGACATGTATTATGTAATGTACTTAAAAGCATGTTATAGTATTTATAAAAAATAATATAATATTTAAAAATTATGACATATATTTAAATATTTGAGTGTTATTTCATACAATTTAGACTTTTATTTATTTATTATATTTATAATAAACATAATGGTTTTTTATTTTTATTTTTGTACAAAAAATAATTTTAAAAAATAACCTGTTTAAAGGTTGGGTAGCCCGAAGCCCGTATAGGTGTCGCAACCCGAAAAATACAGATGGTGCGAAAAAAACAACCGGCGAGGAAGAAATGACAGAAGAGTCGCCACCGTGCGTTATTTATCCCAAAGGAGGGAAAGGAAACGCTCGAAGTAAACCTGGAGAAAGGAAAGGAAAAGACAAGGTCTCGCAACCAAATCTTGGGTTCGGGAGTCGATTATGCGAAGGGAAGGTATTAGCACCCCTACGCATCCGTAGTACTCTACGGGATCCACTCTTGTTTGTTTCTTGTCTAAAGGGTGTATGTTTATCTAATGTACTATTTACTAAAAGAAGGGGTCAAAGAAAAATGACTCGCACGGATGTCGCATCCACTGCATACGTATCTCATCTGAATATGAGAATCAGAGTCTTCGTAGCTCGGCTACCTATGGGTTAAGGATAAGTGTGCTCGCTAAGACATCGCGTCTTATGCCTACGTATCTCATCTGGAATGAGAATCAGAGCAAAAACGTAGTTCAGCTAACTACGGGAATAAAGGTCTCGATTGCAACTAGGGCAAGAGAAAGGGAATGTCTCGATCGCAACGAGGGCGAGAGAAAGGATCGCAACGAGGGCGAGAGAAAGGATCGCAACGAGGGCGAAAGCAAACAAAGATTAGTTGTTATTCGTTAGTCAAACTCGGCAAGACATCGCGTCTTGTGCCTACGTATCTCATCTGAACATGAGAATCAGAGTTGCCGTAGTTCGGCTCACGCACGCCAAACAAAACAAGACAACTACACACAAAAAGGGGGCAAACATGGAGCCCGACTGCCAATCACTGGACTTACATCAGCATCCGAACCAAAACACACACAAAAGGGCAAACGTGGAGCCCGACTGCCAATCACTGGACTTACATCAGCATCCGAACCAAAACACACACAAAAAGAAAAACGTGGAGCCCGAACGCCAATCACTGGACTTACATCGGCATCCGAACCAAAACACACGCACACTGGAACCCGAATGCCATTCGATGGACTTACATCAGCTTCCAAGCACACAACAAGACTCAGGATATGGAATGCCAATCGCTGAGCTTACATCCATCTCCTAACACACGCAAAGACAAAACAAAAGGGCGAAAAAAGAAAAGAAGGTGCCCGGAGAGATCTCGCACGATCTCTTGCCTACGTACCTCATCTGGTATGAGGATCAGGGCGACGTAGTTCCCCTTCATAGGGGTTGCCATCTGAATATGGACTTAGAGAAGGAGGACACCAGTTGTGTCAAAAGAGAGTGGGCAATGTGTTCACGCCCTAGCAGTAGGTGTCGCAGCTCGCTGAATCGAGTCTTAGGCAGTTACCTCTTTGCAATGGAACGGACTACATGCCACAAGATCGGAGACGCTCAGAAAGGTCTAGAAGTGGGGGAAGCTCTACCCTAGAGTTGTCATGCAATATGTACCTATGTGTTAGGTTTTACAAATGGGAACATCTACCTAATGTTGGCATGCAAAGAAAATGGGAATCCTACCTATGTTATCATACAAAGGGTTCTATCTAATGGGTGCTACCTAATCGGAACAAGAATCGACGAATGGAGCAAGGAGAAGGGTTAGGGATAAAGGTAGATGGCGACGCATGAAGCAATCGACTTACAAGGTTGATGGCGATGCATAAAGCAATCGACTTACAAGGTTGATGGCGATGCATAAAGCAATCGACTTACAAAAGGGTGGATGAATACGTGCTGGTTCTGTTAGGTTTTGAAAAAATGATTACTCGACGTTGGATCGAGGTTTTGGTCTTGTTTTGAAATGGTTATCGAATGTTCATTTTAATTCTTGTATTAACAGATGAATAAAGAATGAAAGAATATTATACATTTCATGGGAGAGGGATACATTTGTTATGAATGGGGGTTGTCATGGCAATCAAACAATATAAATATATGCCTCATACATCATACAAATAGGCAACGGTCAATCAGACAGTAAGATATTTAAACAAGTATATGGTCAAATCAAATAATCAAAGAAAAGAAATGAATGAGCATTAAACAACGTGTAAGTGTAAGGGAACCGGCTCATTGTAAGAAAGCCCAAGAGTAAGCTATGTGAGGTTGATGGCGATGTTTAAAAAGCAATCGACTTACAAGGGTGTAAAAATGGGCTCGATATTAAATCGAGAAAAATATGATTTTTATAGTTTTAAAATGGTTTTGAATTAAAATGCAACAACTTTACATTATTAACAAAATGAACATATGAGTGTAATAAAGGCATAAACATAAAAAGAATAAACAATATAAATATATGCCTCATACATCATACAAATAGGCAACGGTCAATCAGACAGTAAGATATTTAAACAAGTATATGGTCAAATCAAATAATCAAAGAAAAGAAATGAATGAGCATTAAACAACGTGTAAGTGTAAGGGAACCGGCTCATTGTAAGAAAGCCCAAGAGTAAGCTATGTGAGGTTGATGGCGATGTTTAAAAAGCAATCGACTTACAAGGGTGTAAAAATGGGCTCGATATTAAATCGAGAAAAATATGATTTTTATAGTTTTAAAATGGTTTTGAATTAAAATGCAACAACTTTACATTATTAACAAAATGAACATATGAGTGTAATAAAGGCATAAACATAAAAAGAAACTAAAATGCTAAAAGAAAAAATAATATAGCTAAAAGGAATAAAATGCCAAAAAAAAGGTCACACATAAGTATTGAACCCACCCCACTCAAGAACATACACACTGCCCTTCTCCACCAGACCACTCAAGATTATATGCTACTGAAGTACTACCTTAAATATATAAACCGGAATGAAAAAATAAATAAAAAAAAATTAAGAACAAAACTAGCATATAAAACCTTTTTTATGTTTTTGTTTATTATTATCTTTTATCTCTGTTAAACAAAACAAATTTGATTAAAAAAATTAAATTAAAAAAAGAAATGAAAACAAAGAAATGAAAACAAAAGAAAACAGAGACTCGTCTTCTTCTCTCCCAACTCACAAAACGCAACCTTCATCTCTCAATCTCCATCATTCAAACATTCCTCACCTCACGCTTCTTTCAATTTCTCAACGAATCTCTCTCGCACTCGACCTTAAGCTCAGCGAATCAAACCCTCCCAACTCTCACAACATTTCATCAATAAGCACATGAGATGGATAAAAGGAAAGAAGGAGAAGTACTTACAAAGTATCGTGGTGGTGGCGGTGAAGGGCGTATAGACGCCGGCCTCCAGGTAAACGGTTCTGGGGTTTTAGGTTTTCTTCTCAGATTTTCGCCTCCAGCCCTTCTGTGAATAGTGGCCGCCTCTAACCTTTAGAAATTAGGGTTTTTTCCCCCCTCTCATGAACAGTGGCTCCTATTATATATCTCTCATCTCCTCTGCTCTCTGCTCTGTTTCCTGCTGTGTTGCTGAGCTTCCTCAGAGTAGTGGGAAGTGTCTGTACGGAGGGTGCTTGGAGGTTTTGTCTTTACTCAAGCTAGTGGTCCCTCTTCTCAATTCTCTTCATTTTGAAAACTCTACTGTTGGTAAGAAAACTTTCACTACAATAACTCACTTAGCTGAAAAGTTTGTTGTAGAATTAACTGATTTTTGGTATTTGCGCTGTGGTGGCATGACTGGTGATAATTTTTTTGAATTGCAGAACGGAGCCGCTGCTTCTGCTACGGGCATACAGGATGCTGATGAAGGAGCACCTGCCAATACATTTGCTGAGGCTGCAGATGTAAATGATGTAGATGAAATTTCATACCCTGAAAGTATCCGAAGAACTTCCTCAGTGTCTAATGGAACTGCTGGTAGAGATACCATTGTGGATGGGTTGGCTTCGTTAATAGAAGTGTTGCGAACAACAGTTTCCTGTGAATGTGTTTATGTTCGAGTGATAGTGATCGAGGCACTGATCCGGATGCAAGGCCCAATCGACTCATTTGAGGAACTAGAATCCATTATCACAACTCTCTGATCCAGCTTGGTCGGCATGCCTATTAAATGACGTATTGCTTACTCTACATGCTCGTTTTAAGGCTTCTCCCGATATGGCTGTTACTCTCCTTGAAATTGATTGAATATTTGCTACTAAAATTTCAGGAAAGGTTGATACTGATGTGCTGTAATTACTTTGGAAAACTTGTCTCGTTGGAGTTGGTCCTGAGGGGAAACATTAAGCTTTAGAAATAGTCATAATTGTTCCTGATCTACCACTTCCCTAACCAGGATCTATGCTTGGTCTGATTTCGGTGGACAGAGTGTCTGCATATGATCCGAAGTCTGCTTCCGCGTTACAAAGACTGGTCCAAGCTGTTGTTTGGTTCTAAGGGAGCACATGCCTTAACATTGGGCAAGTCATCATTTGCTGATTCTGAATGCACAATCCCATTATATGAAGTATTTACTGCAGTCGACGACAGCTTCCTCACAATTGTTAGTTTTGGATTTAGAACTGCCAGCCCACCAAGTGGGAGCTTAGGTGCTCCAGTAACAAATTGACAGAAGGCACGCTGCTGCTCCGGTGTGAACCCTCCCATGATTTCAAGCAAATTCACTATTGCAGGGCTCTTGGCTGTATACCCATGGTCAAATTTTATATGATCAGCTAGTGTCTCTGTCTTCCACAATTCTCGACGGCCACAAAGTAAATAATCCAATTCGTGAGGCGTAAATATTTGCAAAGATGAGACGTCAAAAACCTGATTGAACCCTGCTCTAAAGGCTTCTAGTTGTCGTGTTATTCCAGTCTTGGCAGTGGCATCAACAACCATGGATATATAATCCTCTAGATTATTGAGGTCGACAATTTCATCTCCAGGTTTCAAAGTGTAATCTGGATAACCAAGAAGGGTAAAATCCAAACAAAGATCTGCAACTGGAGCTTCACGGTAATGCAAATTTTCTACTGTACCAGTATAACCACCACCAAAATAACAGATGCAAGCAATATATCTACATGGTTCCAAAGGAATTGCACATGTATAAGCATTCCGATACTTGAGAGGGACAGAGCTGCAAACAGGTTCCGTATTGGTTCCACCTGGTCCAAAGTATGTTGAGCAAAGTCTGTTGTGGAAATCATAACACCTGCCATAAATGAACCTAGCTCAAGACTTAGGCCAAGCTTATCACTGCACCATGCAGATAACAAGCAGAAAACAACGGCAGCTAGCTGATAAAGTTCATTTGTCTGAGATGAGAGCCGCATCATCAGTTTGAGAGATCGAGGAACAAACGACCAAGTCAGTATTGATGTAGCAGGGCAAGGCGGGCTCATCTTGTAACCTCGGTGCACAATAAGAAGTGCCATCTGACATGCCAATCTTCTTGTTAGAATGCTGAAGTTACTGCTCGCTGGCACTTGATGAAAGAGAAAATAGAGAAAATGCCTACGTTGCTTTCCATGCTCCCCATCATGCAAAGCTTCAAGAGACTGTAGAAAGGGTTGGAATAGACCAAAAATATCTATATGGATTTTCTCATGTCCAACTGCAATTTTGGTGCTTTAGATGCAATTGATACATTGCAGGTTCATTTGTAATGCATTGTGAATTGGTTAGCCTGTCAGTTGCTCTGGTTGCAGCCTGTTTGCATGATGACTATTGGTATGGTTTGTTGGCATAAAGTTTCTTGGTGGTTTTTGACATGTCAAGACTGAGTTTGGTTATGCTGGATTATTTCTGCAGGGAGGTGTCATGCTTGCAGCAGCAGGATTGGTATACAATGTGTTTGTGACTGCAGGCTTATGGTCTGCTGTACAAGCTGCAGGGTGTTGGTTTATGGGCATAAACATGATGTGTGGATTTTGCGTTGGCAACAGCAGCAAGCAAGGCAGGACAATGTTCATGCGCCTGCAGCCATGGTGAGATTTTCCATCTTGCTGAGTTTTGGATTCAGTCAGGCTTCGATGTGCGCTTCAAGGTATCTCAGGTCATGTTTATGTGATTGCAGGACATGTTTGGCCAGATGGAGTTAGGGTTGGAAGTGCAGCAGCACATATGACATGGTGGACATGAAATTGAACATGAGTCAAATTACTTAAAAATGAAAAAACCAAACAAAAGTATATCAAATCAAAACCTTTGGATGAAGCATCAAGGCCAAATGGGTTAGATTAGGTTTTTTGATGGTCAAGAAATGGGGAGGTCGACTTAGGTCAAAGTTGACCAAAAAGTCAACTGTTGACCAAAGTCAACAATAGGCCAAAACTTCATTTTTTTTGTATTTTCCTTGTAAATGGAATTCAATGGACAATTATGGGTGAATTTAGGGTTTAGTGAATTTGGGTTGACTTTGGTCAAAGTTGACCAAAAAGTCAATTGTTGACCAAAGTCAACAGTTGGTCAAAAATGCCAAATTTTGTATTTTTTTTTGTATGGACTCATATGTACTGGTTTAAACAATGACATGAAATAAATTGAAATGGATTAACAAATGGTTGAAATTGGTTTCACAATTGGCTTGAATGTTTGACTTTTGGAAAGAAAATAACTTGACTGATAATGTGTATGAACAAAAACATAAGGTTAGGGTATCCATGAACCAATAACATGACTGGCAAGTGGCTAGAAACACAAGAAACTTGGTTGTTCAGATGACCTAGACCATAGAGGTATCCACAATCACAACACCATGACTTTGGATCAAAACCAATCCTCATGTAAAACCAAAGTTAGGTTAGGCCAAGCATGCCAAACAAACATAAAAAATTCAGGAGCAAAATCGGGGTATGACAGTTGCCCCTATTTAAGCGTCTTCAACTAGAGAATATGAAGCAGGATGTTCTTCACATGATCGTAGTGGGAGATGTTAAATACTAAAAAGACCCGGATTTTGATCATGAATCCCTATGAAACAATGCCTGTCAGCATCGTCAAAGAAGCAATCTCAAAAGAAGAATCCGTCTTATATGGTGAGAATCGGCCTGAGTACCGAAACAGAAAGTTGACCTGAATACCAAAATACATGGTAACACAAGAATACCCATGGCCTGAACGCCGCACATTAGTCTGAACACTAAGCGTCGGAATACGAGGATATCAATGTTGGTCTGATCACCGGAAATCTGGTCTGAACACCACTTTGATTTGAATATCGGAAAAACCGGCCTGAATGCCACTTCGGTCTGGATACCGGGAACTGGCCTGAATGCCACTTCGGTCTGGATACCGGGAAAACTGGTCTGAACACCACAAGTTCTTCGTCCTGACTGTTGAGAACTTCTTCGATCTGGAAATCGGAAACTGGCCTGAATGCCACTTCGGTCTGGATACCGGGAACTGGCCTGAATGCCACTTCGGTCTGGATACCGGGAAAACTGGCCTGAACGCCACTTCGGTCTGGATACCGGGAAAATTGGCCTGAATGCCACAAGTTCTTCGTCCTGACTGTTGAGAACTTCTTCGATCTGGAAATCGGGAAAACTGGTCTGAACGCCACTTCGGTCTGGATACCGGGAACTGGCCTGAATGCCACAAGTTCTTCGTCCTGACTGTTGAGAACTTCTTCGATCTGGAAATCGGAAACTGGCCTGAATGCCACTTCGGTCTGGATACCGGGAACTGGCCTGAATGCCACTTCGGTCTGGATACCGGGAAAACTGGTCTGAACACCACAAGTTCTTCGTCCTGACTGTTGAGAACTTCTTCGATCTGGAAATCGGAAACTGGCCTGAATGCCACTTCGGTCTGGATACCGGGAACTGGCCTGAATGCCACTTCGGTCTGGATACCGGGAAAACTGGCCTGAACGCCACTTCGGTCTGGATACCGGAAACTTCTTCAATCTGAAAATCAGGAAAGACTGGCTTGAGTGCCACTTCGGTCTGGATACCGGGAAAACTGGCCTGAATGCCACTTCGGTCTGGATACCGGGAAAACTGGCCTGAATGCCACTTCGGTCTGGATACCGGGAAAACTGGCCTGAATGCCACTTCGGTCTGGATACCGGAAACACTGGCCTGAATGCCACTTCGGTCTGGATACCGGGAAAATTGGCCTGAATGCCACAAGTTCTTCGTCCTGACTGTTGAGAACTTCTTCGATCTGGAAATCGGAAACTGGCCTGAATGCCACTTCGGTCTGGATACCGGGAAAACTGGTCTGAACACCACAAGTTCTTCGTCCTGACTGTTGAGAACTTCTTCGATCTGGAAATCGGAAACTGGCCTGAATGCCACTTCGGTCTGGATACCGGAAACTTCTTCATGTCTATCAGCATCGGCGAAGATAACAAAACAGTGATACGTGAGCTGACACGCATGCCAAAGACCCATGCTGGGGATAACAATCGAAAGATTGACCAAAGAGTGCATGAGATATATTATCTATAGCCGTCAAAACGTAGATAATACACTCGCATGGAAGATTATCCATAACCGGGTTGCAGGTTGTTAAATGGATAAACGACCGAAAAGAAAGGCATTAGGGGTACCAGACTAGGTATGCAAAAGATGACCAATCAAAAGAGGATAAAGTTGCTTACTCGGAGCAAGTATCCAAAAAGAAGGGGAAGACCCAATGGGGACAATACTGCTTGATCAAGGCAAGTATCCAAAGGGAACAAGACTATCAATACCACAAAGAGGGGATTACATCTACCGGTTAGTAGGCAGAAAACCACGGAAAAGTAACCAGTCATCGATAGGATGAGCACACAGGGTTAACTCCACCAAGGGGATGAAAGTGGGATTTTACAGCTACCAGTTAATAGGTAGAAAACCACAAAGATAGGACTCACAACTACCGGTTTGTAGGTAGAAGCCAACAAACATCATGAACCACAAAGGTTACCTCTGCTAGGGGGTGAAAGTGGGATTTTACAACTACCAGCTTGTAGGTAGAAAACCACGACGATAGGACTTACAACTACCGGTTTGTAGGTAGAGGCCCAAAATTCCGCTGAGGATGAGATGAACGAGTGCCGGTTAGTGAGCAACCATTCATTTATGCCCCAGAGAAGTACAAGAGACAGCGAACAAGAAGCCAATTTAGGATCGATCCAAGAAGGCAAACTGAATCAAGACTCATCCTAATGAGGAAAGAACTCAATAGGGAAAACCCATCCCATTATGGAGGGAACGGAAGCAACCGTCATCCACGAGGATGTATCTCGGTGGGGAGCGCAGAAGGAATGGTGGACATTTTCTGCCTAAGGGGTCGACTCTATATGGAGAGATCAGACACGCCCACATATGCTAGGGGAATTGAACCAAGCTTGCAAAATGATGCCAACTTCGGGGAGTAACACTGCTGGGGATACCCACTCAACTAAGGAGTCACTTGTTGGGAAAACACCAACTTCTCAACCATGCTGATGAACCCAATTCTGAAGCCGATCCAATGGCGCGATGCTAAACTCTTTCCAACAAACCAATCTCGGCTGGTCACCACGGCCTAGGGCTAATGGATATGTTTGCAATGTTGATGCATGAGTTTTTTTTCTTTTGTTTTACACAATGCCCCATGATCATGGAAATGCTATGCACTAATGATGCAATATGCTATGCTTATCTAAATGATGAATGCCTAAACACACGTCTCCTCCAGAGACAAACACCAGGGAACTTCAGGAACTGTGCTGAGGATCTTATAATCACGTCAACTTCCATCCTGCTGGGGAAAGACAAACCTTGCTGGGAATGCCCCACAGTAGGGCTCAATCAAACCTATACTGGAGATGCCCCACAATAGGGCTAACAGGGACTTGGAGGAAGAATGTTGTACTGCCGGGAACATGAAGATAAACAACTTCAACCAACACTGCACTGAGCAACCTCGCTGAGGAGAAACCATGAAAATGTTCTGCAGGAAAAAGATACAGTCATGCTCGAGATACGAACAATTGTCTTACCTGTTGGTAATCATACCACCCTTGGGAGAGCACTGCGGATCTCCTAAGTATCCTTCCATCATTGTGAACGTTCACTTTGTTTAAGAACAATTTTGAAAAATTTATTTATTTTGAAAAACAATGATACTTTATCAATTAAAACATGCAAAACGTTTGTTGAGTTGAAACAAATAAGAGTGCAAATAATTGGATAAAAGCTCAAATTGATGTGATGGAATGGTAGTCTGCAAAGGGCGAGACTCCATAGATCTGTACAAGTTTGAAATCGGTGATATATATTGGAGAGGGCTACATTGAACATAATGACCCTTACTCTACCATTCTGAATTTCGATGTATTCAGAGCTTCAGTCGACGACGCATCGAGGATTCCTGACGGATGACAGATATAGAACACGGTCTTGTCAAGATGCAGTTACTTGCCAAATCCCTAATTTTTTTGCCTAGATTGCTCCAGTATGAGGTGATCAATCTAGCGGGATGCAAATTCTTTTTTCAATGTCTCTAACTTTTGCCTGGATCGCCCTTTCGGGTTTTCAATCCACCGAGACGCTCCTTTTTGCCTAAGTCGCCCTTTGGGGTGTTCGACTTAGCGAGCTATTCTGCTTTTTTTTTTGTTTTGTTTTGTTTTAGGCGAAGTATTTCTTGACTGCATCGGGAATTCACAGGACGAGTGAACTTCTTCATCCATTGCTGTAAGTCTCAGAGCACCGCCTGAAAAGACTCTCTTGACAACCTATGGGCGTTCATAGCTTAGGGTTCACTTGCCCCTGGAATCGGGTACGAAAGACAAGACTTTCTTGAGCACAGGGTCCCTCGGAACACACGAGGCTTGACCTTCTTATAGCGTGCTTTCGTCACTCTCCGCTGATATAACCGACCATGACACATGGCAGTTAATCTCTTCTTTTCGATCGAATTCAGCATCAGTCAACTTGGGACTTTGAGGGTGCTATTTTTTCTTTTGTTTCTTTCTTTCTTTCTTTTGATTCTGATTTCTTTTGATTTTGCACCCTCTTCTTTCTTTGTATTTTCTTTTTTCTTTTTCTTTTATGCCCCAGTTGGCTGTTCTGCTGATTCTCGAGATACAGCTGAGTGATCTTCTTTTCTTGCTCAAGAAGTCGGGAAATCTCGTCAGGAATCCCTTCAACATCATCTTCTTCCGCTTCGAATACAGGGAATTCACAATTGGGAGATGACGTCAGATCATTGTGTTCAATGGGTTTAAGAAACAACCTGCATAATGATTTTGATATGAAAAGCTTTTTGGAAATCAAACAAGACAATCGTTATGCAGATGAAAAGATTGTTTTTATTCCTGTTTTAGGGTTTTTTGTGATCACCAATTTCATGTAAAAAGTGAAAAAGGAAAACAATTGGAAAAAACAAATGTTTAACATGCATTTATTTGAATGAAAATATCATTGCACAAAATGTTGCCAACAATGTCATCACTTCTCCTTTTGGCATGGGAGAAGGGTTTTTAAACAAAGTGATTATTACTCTGACTTCTGAACAACTGTAGGAACACCCACAGTGACCCATTTGTGATAGATCCCACCAGGGATAACAACTGTCAGTATCCTTTGCATCAGCAACTTCTGCTTTTGAACAAACCTCTTCGTTGAAGACCTCAGAAGAATAACCATCACCAACCCGGGACTTGCCGTCTTCAAGCTTGATTAACACGGGGACCTAAGTCTTCAAAGCTCGGAATCCCTGACCTCACAAGGTCTTGAACCTTCATCTTTAGCTGGAAACAACTATCCACATCATGACCAGGAGCACCCGAATGATACACACAATGCTGTTCAGGCCTATACCACCACCGAGGGTTGACGGGTATAGCCGGCGGGTCTCTGGGAGTAATCAAGTTCCGCTCTATCAAAGAGGGATACAGCTCTGCATAGGACATAGGGATCGGATCAAAAATGATCTTCTTCCTCTCATTACTCGTACTGGCTTGATTACCATTGGGAGGCCGGTAAGTCTGCTGCTGAGGACGATGTTGTTGATGCTGATATTGCTGAGTTGGTCTTCTCTATTGTTGTTGAGTTTGAGTGGCTGGAATAGTCACAGCAGCAACTTGCCGATGCTGTCCTTTGTTCACGCTCCTCCGACGGTGCACAACGTTTGTTTCACCCTCTCCCCTTCTGGGTGCCCCAGAGGATGGCTTTTTAGAACTTGAAGGATTTGAAGAGCCAGGATGGCGAACCGGAGCAAGGGTTGCTCTGACATTAACAGTCTCTGTAGCAAGGGGCTGTCCACTGATTATAATACCCCTCAAATCTTCACCCACGGCATAGTTGTTGACGGGAATAGTGACAGCAGTAATTTGATAATTGACAGGGACCCTCTCTGGTGAAGCACGACTGGGCGGCAGAATCACAGCTTCCTGTCTCTGGGCTAAGGCACGCAGCTCCTCTTGCCCCTGAACAACTCCTTGCATCATGGTCATGAACTGGGCCATGTTCTGCCCTCATCTCAGCCAACTCAGCTTGGACTTGATCCATACTCCTCTGATGATTCAATCTGGTTGCGGTGCGGACGATGATCAACAATCCCGTCTCAGTCAAAACCCAGAGTGAGAAGTCTCTCCCAAGCATGTCTGCAATGCAAGGATGATATGTGCATGATATGCATATGATGCGAATGCTATTTTATCATGAATGATCCTGAAAAGGATATGCACATGCGAGTTAACTTTTTTTCATGCATTATTATTTTTTTGGAAAATAAACATGCTATGATGCAAAGGATGGAGCCAAGACTGGCAGGTTGTGCATCTCGGCACATAGGGTCCGAAGCTTCGGCTTGAACTCTGATCACAACCATCTGAAACCCAAAGTCAATCTGATCAACTGGCATCTGAACCCATGTCTGGAGAACTGAGTCACCATCTGAGTGAGCACCCACAGATTCAGCCCAGGGATCCGAAATAAACGGAACCCGCTGATAAACCACGGACAGAACTCCGGCGTCCCAGAAATAAACGTCCATAAATTTGGCTGAACCAAAGTCACCATCACAGCACCACTGGCAGAAACCGTATCTGTAGAGATCAAACCCTCCCCTCACAGGTAGGTTCTAAGAACAGAAGTTTGTCAGCTTCAGCCCTTCAGTCGAGAATAATACGTTTACCACTGAAGGTTTGGCATTATTTCGGGATAAAAGACCTCCACTGACTCCTCTCAACAGGACATCCTAAAGCAAGTTCCCAGTCTCGGGGTCCTCGGATTGAGCAGCGAGAATGCGCCCACCAGAGCTAACATAATCACGTCTCAGAGGAGAGGCCTCGACTGAGTTCTCGGGAAATGGTCACCCGAGTCGACGATTTCTAAAGGAATATCTGTCATTATGGAACACCCATAGGACAAAATATATCCAACAGAAACCTCGTCTGGAATGTGGGTCTCATGAACGACTTAACGTAGCAACATGCCACGCAAGCCTCATGACTATCCACTCTAACACTTATGTGTATGCTCAAGCCTGGGTAGTGGGCTTATCTCTCATAGAACATCCCCCCTCAACAAACAAACAACCCACGGAACCCACAGATACAACAAACATATGTACATGAATGCAATAAGATAAAGCAGGTAAATGCGGAAAATAAATAACTGTACAAAAGAATAAACACCCAACAAACAAGAAACCTACAAAAGTTAGGAGGGACTCGCTTAGGGAAACCGTATCCCCAGCAGAGTCGCCAGTTGTCGCAACCCGAAAAATACAGATGGTGCGAAAAAAACAATCGGCGAGGAAGAAATGACAGAAGAGTCGCCACCGTGCGTTATTTATCCCAAAGGAGGGAAAGGAAACGCTCGAAGTAAACCTGGAGAAAGGAAAGGAAAAGACAAGGTCTCGCAACCAAATCTTGGGTTCGGGAGTCGATTATGCGAAGGGAAGGTATTAGCACCCCTACGCATCCGTAGTACTCTACGGGATCCACTCTTGTTTGTTTCTTGTCTAAAGGGTGTATGTTTATCTAATGTACTATTTACTAAAAGAAGGGGTCAAAGAAAAATGACTCGCACGGATGTCGCATCCACTGCATACGTATCTCATCTGAATATGAGAATCAGAGTCTTCGTAGCTCGGCTACCTATGGGTTAAGGATAAGTGTGCTCGCTAAGACATCGCGTCTTATGCCTACGTATCTCATCTGGAATGAGAATCAGAGCAAAAACGTAGTTCAGCTAACTACGGGAATAAAGGTCTCGATTGCAACTAGGGCAAGAGAAAGGGAATGTCTCGATCGCAACGAGGGCGAGAGAAAGGATCGCAACGAGGGCGAGAGAAAGGATCGCAACGAGGGCGAAAGCAAACAAAGATTAGTTGTTAGTCGTTAGTCAAACTCGGCAAGACATCGCGTCTTGTGCCTACGTATCTCATCTGAACATGAGAATCAGAGTTGCCGTAGTTCGGCTCACGCACGCCAAACAAAACAAGATAACTACACACAAAAAGGGGGCAAACATGGAGCCCGACTGCCAATCACTGGACTTACATCAGCATCCGAACCAAAACACAGACAAAAGGGCAAACGTGGAGCCCGACTGCCAATCACTGGACTTACATCAGCATCCGAACCAAAACACACACAAAAAGAAAAACGTGGAGCCCGAACGCCAATCACTGGACTTACATCGGCATCCGAACCAAAACACACGCACACTGGAACCCGAATGCCATTCGATGGACTTACATCAGCTTCCAAGCACACAACAAGACTCAGGATATGGAATGCCAATCGCTGAGCTTACATCCATCTCCTAACACACGCAAAGACAAAACAAAAGGGCGAAAAAAGAAAAGAAGGTGCCCGGAGAGATCTCGCACGATCTCCTGCCTACGTACCTCATCTGGTATGAGGATCAGGGCGACGTAGTTCCCCTTCATAGGGGTTGCCATCTGAATATGGACTTAGAGAAGGAGGACACCAGTTGTGTCAAAAGAGAGTGGGCAATGTGTTCACGCCCTAGCAGTAGGTGTCGCAGCTCGCTGAATCGAGTCTTAGGCAGTTACCTCTTTGCAATGGAACGGACTACATGCCACAAGATCGGAGACGCTCAGAAAGGTCTAGAAGTGGGGGAAGCTCTACCCTAGAGTTGTCATGCAATATGTACCTATGTGTTAGGTTTTACAAATGGGAACATCTACCTAATGTTGGCATGCAAAGAAAATGGGAATCCTACCTATGTTATCATACAAAGGGTTCTATCTAATGGGTGCTACCTAATCGGAACAAGAATCGATGAATGGAGCAAGGAGAAGGGTTAGGGATAAAGGTAGATGGCGACGCATGAAGCAATCGACTTACAAGGTTGATGGCGATGCATAAAGCAATCGACTTACAAGGTTGATGGCGATGCATAAAGCAATCGACTTACAAAAGGGTGGATGAATACGTGCTGGTTCTGTTAGGTTTTGAAAAAATGATTACTCGACGTTGGATCGAGGTTTTGGTCTTGTTTTGAAATGGTTATCGAATGTTCATTTTAATTCTTGTATTAACAGATGAATAAAGAATGAAAGAATATTATACATTTCATGGGAGAGGGATACATTTGTTATGAATGGGGGTTGTCATGGCAATCAAACAATATAAATATATGCCTCATACATCATACAAATAGGCAACGGTCAATCAGACAGTAAGATATTTAAACAAGTATATGGTCAAATCAAATAATCAAAGAAAAGAAATGAATGAGCATTAAACAACGTGTAAGTGTAAGGGAACCGGCTCATTGTAAGAAAGCCCAAGAGTAAGCTATGTGAGGTTGATGGCGATGCTTAAAAAGCAATCGACTTACAAGGGTGTAAAAATGGGCTCGATATTAAATCGAGAAAAATATGATTTTTATAGTTTTAAAATGGTTTTGAATTAAAATGCAACAACTTTACATTATTAACAAAATGAACATATGAGTGTAATAAAGGCATAAACATAAAAAGAAACTAAAATGCTAAAAGAAAAAATAATATAGCTAAAAGGAATAAAATGCCAAAAAAAAGGTCACACATGAGTATTGAACCCACCCCACTTAAGAACATACACACTGCCCTTCTCCACCAGACCACTCAGGATTATATGCTACTGAAGTACTACCTTAAATATATAAACCGGAATGAAAAAATAAATAAAAAAAAAATTAAGAACAAAACTAGCATATAAAACCTTTTTTATGTTTTTGTTTATTATTATCTTTTATCTCTGTTAAACAAAACAAATTTGATTAAAAAAATTAAATTAAAAAAAGAAATGAAAACAAAGAAATGAAAACAAAAGAAAACAGAGACTCGTCTTCTTCTCTCCCAACTCACAAAACGCAACCTTCATCTCTCAATCTCCATCATTCAAACATTCCTCACCTCACGCTTCTTTCAATTTCTCAACGAATCTCTCTCGCACTCGACCTTAAGCTCAGCGAATCAAACCCTCCCAACTCTCACAACATTTCATCAATAAGCACATGAGATGGATAAAAGGAAAGAAGGAGAAGTACTTACAAAGTGTCGTGGTGGTGGCGGTGAAGGGCGTATAGACGCCGGCCTCCAGGTAAACGGTTCTGGGGTTTTAGGTTTTCTTCTCAGATTTTCGCCTCCAGCCCTTCTGTGAATAGTGGCCGCCTCTAACCTTTAGAAATTAGGGTTTTTTCCCCCCTCTCATGAACAGTGGCTCCAATTATATATCTCTCATCTCCTCTGCTCTCTGCTCTGTTTCCTGCTGTGTTGCTGAGCTTCCTCAGAGTAGTGGGAAGTGTCTGTACGGAGGGTGCTTGGAGGTTTTGTCTTTACTCAAGCTAGTGGTCCCTCTTCTCAATTCTCTTCATTTTGAAAACTCTACTGTTGGTAAGAAAACTTTCACTACAGTAACTCACTTAGCTGAAAAGTTTGTTGTAGAATTAACTGATTTTTGGTATTTGCGCTGTGGTGGCATGACTGGTGATAATTTTTTTGAATTGCAGAACGGAGCCGCTGCTTCTGCTACGGGCATACAGGATGCTGATGAAGGAGCACCTGCCAATACATTTGCTGAGGCTGCAGATGTAAATGATGTAGATGAAATTTCATACCCTGAAAGTATCCGAAGAACTTCCTCAGTGTCTAATGGAACTGCTGGTAGAGATACCATTGTGGATGGGTTGGCTTCGTTAATAGAAGTGCTGCGAACAACAGTTTCCTGTGAATGTGTTTATGTTCGAGTGATAGTGATCGAGGCACTGATCCGGATGCAAGGCCCAATCGACTCATTTGAGGAACTAGAATCCATTATCACAACTCTCTGATCCAGCTTGGTCGGCATGCCTATTAAATGACGTATTGCTTACTCTACATGCTCGTTTTAAGGCTTCTCCCGATATGGCTGTTACTCTCCTTGAAATTGATTGAATATTTGCTACTAAAATTTCAGGAAAGGTTGATACTGATGTGCTGTAATTACTTTGGAAAACTTGTCTCGTTGGAGTTGGTCCTGAGGGGAAACATTAAGCTTTAGAAATAGTCATAATTGTTCCTGATCTACCACTTCCCTAACCAGGATCTATGCTTGGTCTGATTTCGGTGGACAGAGTGTCTGCATATGATCCGAAGTCTGCTTCCGCGTTACAAAGACTGGTCCAAGCTGTTGTTTGGTTCTAAGGGAGCACATGCCTTAACACTGGGCAAGTCATCATTTGCTGATTCTGAATGCACAATCCCATTATATGAAGTATTTACTGCAGTCGACGACAGCTTCCTCACAATTGTTAGTTTTGGATTTAGAACTGCCAGCCCACCAAGTGGGAGCTTAGGTGCTCCAGTAACAAATTGACAGAAGGCACGCTGCTGCTCCGGTGTGAACCCTCCCATGATTTCAAGCAAATTCACTATTGCAGGGCTCTTGGCTGTATACCCATGGTCAAATTTTATATGATCAGCTAGTGTCTCTGTCTTCCACAATTCTCGACGGCCACAAAGTAAATAATCCAATTCGTGAGGCGTAAATATTTGCAAAGATGAGACGTCAAAAACCTGATTGAACCCTGCTCTAAAGGCTTCTAGTTGTCGTGTTATTCCAGTCTTGGCAGTGGCATCAACAACCATGGATATATAATCCTCTAGATTATTGAGGTAGACAATTTCATCTCCAGGTTTCAAAGTGTAATCTGGATAACCAAGAAGGGTAAAATCCAAACAAAGATCTGCAACTGGAGCTTCACGGTAATGCAAATTTTCTACTGTACCAGTATAACCACCACCAAAATAACAGATGCAAGCAATATATCTACATGGTTCCAAAGGAATTGCACATGTATAAGCATTCCGATACTTGAGAGGGACAAAGCTGCAAACAGGTTCCGTATTGGTTCCACCTGGTCCAAAGTATGTTGAGCAAAGTCTGTTGTGGAAATCATAACACCTGCCATAAATGAACCTAGCTCAAGACTTAGGCCAAGCTTATCACTGCACCATGCAGATAACAAGCAGAAAACAACGGCAGCTAGCTGATAAAGTTCATTTGTCTGAGATGAGAGCCGCATCATCAGTTTGAGAGATCGAGGAACAAACGACCAAGTCAGTATTGATGTAGCAGGGCAAGGCGGGCTCATCTTGTAACCTCGGTGCACAATAAGAAGTGCCATCTGACATGCCAATCTTCTTGTTAGAATGCTGAAGTTACTGCTCGCTGGCACTTGATGAAAGAGAAAATAGAGAAAATGCCTACGTTGCTTTCCATGCTCCCCATCATGCAAAGCTTCAAGAGACTGTAGAAAGGGTTGGAATAGACCAAAAATATCTATATGGATTTTCTCATGTCCAACTGCAATTTTGGTGCTTTAGATGCAATTGATACATTGCAGGTTCATTTGTAATGCATTGTGAATTGGTTAGCCTATCAGTTGCTCTGGTTGCAGCCTGTTTGCATGATGACTATTGGTATGGTTTGTTGGCATAAAGTTTCTTGGTGGTTTTTGACATGTCAAGACTGAGTTTGGTTATGCTGGATTATTTCTGCAGGGAGGTGTCATGCTTGCAGCAGCAGGATTGGTATACAATGCGTTTGTGACTGCAGGCTTATGGTCTGCTGTACAAGCTGCAGGGTGTTGGTTTATGGGCATAAACATGATGTGTGGATTTTGCGTTGGCAACAGCAGCAAGCAAGGCATGACAATGTTCATGCGCCTGCAGCCATGGTGAGATTTTCCATCTTGCTGAGTTTTGGATTCAGTCAGGCTTCGATGTGCGCTTCAAGGTATCTCAGGTCATGTTTATGTGATTGCAGGACATGTTTGGCCAGATGGAGTTAGGGTTGGAAGTGCAGCAGCACATATGACATGGTGGACATGAAATTGAACATGAGTCAAATTACTTAAAAATGAAAAAACCAAACAAAAGTATATCAAATCAAAACCTTTGGATGAAGCATCAAGGCCAAATGGGTTAGATTAGGTTTTTGATGGTCAAGAAATGGGGAGGTCGACTTTGGTCAAAGTTGACCAAAAAGTCAACTGTTGACCAAAGTCAACAATAGGCCAAAAATTCATTTTTTTTGTATTTTCCTTGTAAATGGAATTCAATGGACAATTATGGGTGAATTTAGGGTTTAGTGAATTTGGGTTGACTTTGGTCAAAGTTGACCAAAAAGTCAACTGTTGACCAAAGTCAACAGTTGGTCAAAAATGCCAAATTTTGTATTTTTTTTGTATGGACTCATATGTACTGGTTTAAACAATGACATGAAATAAATTGAAATGGATTAACAAATGGTTGAAATTGGTTTCACAATTGGCTTGAATGTTTGACTTTTGGAAAGAAAATAACTTGACTGATAATGTGTATGAACAAAAACATAAGGTTAGGGTATCCATGAACCAATAACATGACTGGCAAGTGGCTAAAAACACAAGAAACTTGGTTGTTCAGATGACCTAGACCATAGAGGTATCCACAATCACAACACCATGACTTTGGATCAAAACCAATCCTCATGTAAAACCAAAGTTAGGTTAGGCCAAGCATGCCAAACAAACATAAAAAATTCAGGAGCAAAATCGGGGTATGACAATAGGGTCGGGGTCAGGTAGTAAATTTTGAACCCATATTATAACATGATTTTTCCCCCAACCCTAAAAAGTTCAGGCCCATCAGGATCAATCCATTTAGGTCTGTGTAGTCCGTTTTAACAGCTCTAGCTCTAGTTCTATGGATTGTAATCTATTTTGGCTTCATGCTACTTTATGGTTGTTCTCGACTTTTTTTGCCATTTATTGGTCTTTTATTTATATATTATACTTTTGGATCATCTGAATTTGTGTACGTCATTATTTTTAAATCGATTGTATTGTTTAAATGTCTTCTCATAACATAGTACATAACGCTTATAAATCTTCATCTGAATAAGCGTAAACAAAACCTAATATGAAACATATTGTTCTGATACATTACATAGATGTAACTACGTAAAATAAACTGAGATGTATCTCCGAAATATTTTAACATTCAATCAAAAAATGATGCATCCAGAGATACATCTTCGAAATATTTTAACGTTCAATCAAAAATTAATGCGTCCGGAGATGTATCTCCAAAATTTAAAAATATTTAAATATTTTCTTATGGTAATTTAGAAACCTATATGATACATTAAAAAAATCTTATAGGATAAATCACTTATCTAGTTCTCTAAGTCATGCCCAAAGAACATCTATATATATCATATTCCTAAATTGAGAGAGGAAGCTCCAGTTTTCTATTTTAAAAAAATCATACACTAAACTTCTCATAATGTGAGCTAATCCTAGACATTATCAAATATCCTAAAACACTAGGATAATCCTACACACATGACTATCCTTATTGTACTTTTTTTAACAAATAGATTATAAATTAAAATTTTAAAGAGGGTTTTTTTACAAAAATAACCCACTTTTTCAAGGAAATTCCCAAAATACCCCTGGTTTCAAAAAAAATCCCAAACTACCCCACTTTTAGGAGGAGTCGCCAATTGAATTGGAGACTCCTCTTAAAACTTGAATGGAGACGCCAATTGGATTGGCTAGGGCAGGTGCCCTAGCCAATCCAATTGGCGCCCCTGTGTAGGTTTTAAGAGGAGTCGCCAATTCAATTGGAGACTCCTCCTAAAATGCATTTTTTGTGTTATAAATAGATGCGTTGTGTGAGTAAATGTTCGACATCTCACACAATCATTTGGCAATCATGTTTGGTGTTCGTCGCCGATACGGTAAGGTGATTTATGCGAGAGACGAACCTCAGATGCTGATGTTGTTCTGGAACATCACTACGTTCGATCAACTGAAGCGGGAGCTGGTTCGTTGGTTAGATGGGAAAATACCAGAAGGGGAAAAAATTATAAGTATTGAGAGACTTGACAGTATCTTTGGTTGGGTGCGAATGAAGACTGATAAGGATGCTAGGGAAATGATGTTCGGTCGAGACGACATCAATTTGATTGTTGTAATCAGTTAGAAATATTTATGTTTTCAGATAGCTTATTTTGTACTGATGTTTGTTGTGAACCTCGTTGTAACAAAAACTTAATGATATATAATGATTGAAGGTTACAGAAATACAATGTTACAAAAAGCTTAAGACCTAGATGATGCTCCTCGATTGGGACAGTTGTTCTTGTTGTGTCCTGGTTGACGACAGATACTACATAATCTTATCATTTTATCTGTGGAATCCATCTCTGTTCTGATATGTGTGATGTTTGGCCTTCCTTTCTTCTTTCTACGCATCTCGTCATTGTGCCAAACAATATCACCTTCATATGGAGGCCAGTAATCCTCCATTGGTAGTACTGAGAAGCTTTGATTATATACATTCATGATGGTGTTGGCCTTGTACACATCAGATAAATGGTTGTAAGCATCTTGACGAGTATAAGCGCATGCTGCTATGACATGGGAGCAAGGTATGTGGAAGGCCTGGAATTTTCCACAATCGCACCAACTTCTGTTTAGTCTAACAACGTAGGCTAAATTTGGTCTCCCCTCGTTGTGGTTCATTGTTTCTTGGACGCTGAAATTTTGCCTATGACGGTCAAAGACTGTTACAGTGTGTGTGCTAACTTTGATGCTCCCCTCTTTCATGACCTTCATGCAACACTCACTGAATACTTGCCCGAACATTAACACCGCACTTCATCTTTCACCTCTGGTTGCGAACATAGAAGCCAATCTATAATAGGTTGATCTTACCAAGGCGGTTATCAGCAGATTTCGAATTCCTTTGAATACCCCGTTCATGCATTCTACAATGTTTGTTGTCATGTGGCCCCATCGACAACCTCTGTCAAATGCCCTTGTCCACTGCTCAATTGGTATGTTATTTAGCCATCTCCATGCGTCTTCATTAGATAGTCTAATTTCATCACAATAATATTGAAATGACGGATGAGTTAAAGCATACCCAGCATTCACCACCTTCTTACGAAGATTCTTATCTTTTATAGCACGTATGAAGTTTTGTGCAATGTGTCTGATACAGTAGACATGGGTAGAATGAGGATCATGTCATCCGTTGTCATGGTTGTTGTAGGCACTCTCAATAGCAGCATGTCTATCAGAAATCAAACAGAGATTGGCTTGTGGAGCCACATGCGTTCTGAGATGTCGAAGAAAGAAACCCCATCCACCAGCCGTTTCACCTTCAACAAGAGCAAAGGCAATGGGAAAGACATTGTTGTTGCCGTCTTGTGCAACTGCCATGATCAAAGTACCCTTGTATTTTCCGTATAACCAAGTGCCATCAATTTGGATAATAGGTTTGCAGAATGCAAAACCTTTGATGCACAGGTCAAATGCCCAAAAGAGACGGTGAAATATTCTATTACCTGTAGCACAGGTTCCGTCTGGCATCATTGCTGGCAATGTCTCCATAATTGCCACAGTTCCTGGGACATATGTTTTTAGTGCCCATAAAAACCATGGTAATTCCTTGTATGAATCCTCCCAGTTGCCGAAAACTTGTTCAACAACTTTTGTCCTTGCAATCCAGGCTTTCTTGTAAGATGGAGTATAATTATATGTTGTTCTGATATGGGATATGATTATACTCACCTTCACTGATGGGTCTTTATTAACCAACAGCAGAATGTCTTGACATATCAATGATGCGCTTAGTTTACGGTAATCTTGTTCAACGTTAGTTGCAATGCAACTGTGAGGTGGGTCTATTGAAGCGATCTCCCAAGAGTCATTTTTCTTCTTGTAAGACGCAGCCAAACGAAACTTACAAAGCATGTTACGACATTCGATAACATACATTCTAGAATCAGTGTGTTTCACTATAAAGTCAGCAGAGTTGTTCATGTGGAATTTTTTGATAGCCAAAACACATTCTTCTTTGGTACGAAACATGTCTCCCACCTTCAATTCGCCTTCTGATCTCGGATACGGATTATAGAAAACACTATTGGATGTTTCATCGTCGTGAAGATCCATATTTGTCATATGTTGAGGCGGATTGTAGACATGACTAGGAGGTATTGGTGGTGGTTGATCATCATCTTCATCGTCGTTGTTCAGCATGTGATCAACCTGTATCTCGGTCTCCTCTTCTTCTTCATCAACGACGTCCACTTTTACTTCTGCTTCTGGATTGACGTCATCTGACCATTGTGGATCATCTTCACCAGATTCATCCTGATCGGTTAATTGAGACCGTTGAGATGGTATACATGGTTGAAGAGCAATGTACAACTCGATATAGTTGCAGCCTGAATGTTCATGACTAACAAACATGTATTCTACATCTTCATCATCTCGTACCTTAAGGAGGAAATACTTGCATTGACTATTCTCAAAAAATATTGGATTTTGATATGTGATCTTTGACACAATACCCGATCCTATACAGGATTGTATTCTTTTTTTCAAATGCAAGAAGGTTGCATTTCTCTTGATCGTGAGTCTAATAGCATCGGTGTTTCGAAAACAAAAACCATATAGCTCAGACTCGTATGTTTCACCGTTGCAGTGAACATTGACACTGTATAATGATGAAGATGATATTGTGCAGATGAAAACTATTTTCTTACTGCAGATGAATGTGAGTGAAGTGTCTTGGATGTTGATAGTAAGACACTTAAATAGAGGAGTGAAGTGTCTCACATGCTAGCTAGTTCAAAGTGACATGTCGCACATGCAAGCTACTCCGAAATGACGTGTCGCACATGAAAGCTACTCCGAAATGATGTGTCAACCATGCAAGCTACTAAGAAGTGACATGTTCAGCATGCAAGAGACAAGACAACCATGTGTCAGACATGCAGACACACACTCCAAATGAATTGGCGCCCCCACTCATTCCTTGCACATGGGCGCCAATTCAAGTGGAGACACCATGCATTCAGACCTCGAAACCAAGCAATCAGACCTAGGTCTTGCATGCATGTCCCTTTGGAGGCACCAATTTGAATGGCGACCTCTCTTAAAGGTTGTACATGGTCGCCAATTCAAGTGGAGACACCATGCAAGCACAACTTTTCATGCTCCCGCCTATAAATACATCCACTCCATCAACACTTATTCCACACCATCACTCTCACTACTTCTTTTACAATACTTCTTCTACAATTTCATCTGCAACAACTTCTTGTAGTTTCATCTACACCACCCCCTGACAAAATGTCTATCCTCACAATGGGCGAATCACATAGAGGAACGGTTGCAAACATCACAACATATGTAAGTTTTTTCTTTTGTTAACTTTTTATCTTTCATCTTCACCAACCCCCTTTTATTTTAAAATACCAACTTAGTCAAGTTTTTTATTCTTTCTTTTATAGGATGTATCAAGGTTCCAAACTCGGGTCCACGAATATGTCCATATGGACCCGATGATTCAACCTTATGTTGAACTCGCCGGTTTTGGTCATATAAGCAAGATTTTGTCTTGGTCCATAGATAACAAATTCATTCTAGCTTTATGCGAAAGATGGAGACCAGAGACACACACATTTTGGTTCGCAATCGGTGAGTGTACCATGACGTTAGAAGACGTCTACATGCTTTTGGGACTACCCATTGAAGGTAATGCTGTTAATGGTAAAACCAACTATGCAAATTCAATTTGCATGGAGCTCTTAGAGACTAATTTGTTAGATGATAATGCAAGAGGTCAAGGTATACTACTCTCACGCCTTAAGTCGTACTATAATAGTTTATACTTAGATGAGCATTCTACCGAAGATGCTCGAATAATAAAAATTAGGTGTTACATTATGTTGTTAATTGACTCGTTTTTATTTCCCGAAGGTAGTGGTTCTAGCATGCATATTATGTATTTACCTCTACTTAGACATGTAGATAGAATAGGAAGTTACAGTTGGGGATCTACTTGTCTAGCCTATCTCTATAGCTCCTTGTGCAAAAACTCACACAAAGACACATCTACATTTTCTGGATGTGCTGTTTTATTACAAGCATGGGGTTGGTCAAGACTACCGTCTCTAGCACCCGTCAATAACAACCCTTTCACATTTCCGTATGCACAAAAGTAAGTCGTTTAAATTGCTATGTCTTTACTTACTTCTTTAGAGATTATTACCTCTAACTAATATTTTTTGACTTTTTGGTGTAAATGGTCTGCACGTGGTATGAGTTATAACAGATGTCCAAGACACTGTATTACTCAGTATCGCAACCTGTTGGATCACCTTCGACCGACAGACGTGAGGAAAATAACTTAATTATTTCGTTATATTTTGTTAACTTCTTTTACATTGACTGTAATCCTATCTTCTTTTATATTTCAGTTCATTTGGCGTCCATACCTTAATTTGGATCATGAACATGAGGTCAACGCTGAAGACGTGGCCGTATGGACTGCATGCACACCGATAATACGGTTCGCAACTGTGGAGATGCACAACAGTGATCGTGTGAAGCTGCAGTTCGGTATGCTCCAAAATATCCCAGATCCCCTGGCTAGCCTAGGAGAATGGCATCTGCGTAAAGTTAACGAACAATGGAACTTCAATCCATGGCAAAGCTTCGCAAGATCAGAGTGTCGCAAACGGAAGCACCGTCATGACCATGTGTTAACTGACGCAGTCATGCCAACTGAAGAAAAACCAAGTCGTACTTATATGGCTTGGTACAGATCGGTTGGTTTTCAGTTCATCGCCGAGGATATGTACTTGTACGACCCACGCCAGATGACTTACACACCTGACACCTCAACATCAAATCCCTAACAACAGTGTCAGACTGGATACACACAACCCCCTATCCGTCAAACGTTCCGTTCAACCAACACACAAACATACAACCAAAACATTCCATACACCCAACCCCAATACCAAGAGCATACCCCATACCACCAGCAACAGATTGACCATCAACCTGAGACTCAACGTCGCTTCGCACCCACCCCATCATCCTACCAAAGTCACATAAGCCAAAACACCCAACGATCATTCAACACCAACCGCCCCTCCTCCTACCGTAGCCAAGAAGCCCAAACATCACAAAACCAAAACATCCAACAACCCTATCTGTACCAAACACCCCAACAACCTTTCCATCCTTTCCTCGATGCATCATTCACATTCATGTCTCCCTTCAACCGTCTCGGTCGCCCATCAATGAGTCAACCACATCCCAACTTCTCTGGCATGGGTCATGAGCTCAGCTACAGCGGTACACCATTGATGCATACTGAAGACTATGCTGAATTATCTGACTACCTCAACAAACCTTCTCCTGTAGTTGGTAGTGACACTCCTGGCCCCTCAGATGCTCAAACACCGGTACCGAATCATCAACGTGGGTTAGAGCCACGAGTTAGGGTAGCTAGAGGATGTGGGACTGAAGGTCGGTTAGGTGATCCTGGTCATCACCATTAGGTTTCTTTGTGTAAACGGCAAATTTTATTAATATCAATTGGTCTTATATCAAATTTATCTATCACGTATACCATTTACCAAAAAAATTGCATTTTAGGAGGAGTCTCTAATTGAATTGGCGACTCCTCTTAAAACCTACACAGGGGCGCCAATTGGATTGGCTAGGGCAGGCACCTGCCCTAGCCAATCAAATTGACGCCTCCATTCAAGTTTTAAGAGGAGTCTCCAATTCAATTGGCGACTCCTCCTAAAAATGGGGTAGTTTGGGAATTTTTTTGAAACCAGGGATATTGTGAAAATTTTCTTTAAAAAGTGGGTTATTTTTATAAAAAAAGTGCTCTCTTGTTATTTTATTTTATTGGATAGTAAAATAAACATTTGTGAGTTTGATTAATTAAAGTATAAATATCTTACTATTTTATTTTTGGATGATTTTATTTAATTTTAAATGTTAACAATAATCATTAAAAACTTACGAATCCTAGTAACATCATCTAATTTATCAAAATCAATTCTACTTGTTAAAATAAGATTTAATTATTTAAGTACTCTAACTTTTATTTATTTTTATTTAACTTTTTTATAGGAAAATAATTATTTGATCCTTTAAATTAAGTTTGAGATTAAGGTACATTTGAGCCGAAGAAAGTTTAGGCCATCCTACACACGCAACGACTCAATCTCTTTCTCCATCTCCGCAGTAATGTTTTTCCGGCCACCATGTTCCACTGCTCTTCTTCTTTTCCATGTTCTTCATTCGTCTTCACCTGCTTTTGATGGATATAGTGTTACTTTTTAGGTATACGCTTCAATTTTGCAAACAACGTGTTTGTTGAAATGTCACTATGAGTTTTTGGTTATGCTCGTCTTGGACCGACCATGTTTCTAATGATTTAACTTGCTTGCTAGTAGGTATTATTTGTCGTTAATTTCTTTTTTGGTTGAATACAAATTCATATGAATAGGTCTCTCTTTAAGGTGTTTCAAGGTTTGATTTAATATGAATTTAGACATGTATGTTAAATGGGTTTAATTTTAAGTTGTTGAAATTTATCCTAAATGATAGTAAAAATTGAGAGGTTCATAAATGTGATTCCAAGTTACAGGGCTTATGTTATAAAGTTTAGTAAATAGTTTGTATCCTCTAATCCTGATTCCTAAATACACCACTAGGAATAATGATTTGTATTCCATAGAAATATGCATTAAGAAGCAGCTTTGGTTAGATAAAATTGAGAGGTTCAAATGTTGAGTAAGGTTGTCTCTTGTTAGATAAAATCATATACCAGCTGCAAGAGAAGTATTAGGAATACACTCTTTTTCAACATTTATCGGGTGAAAGACTCATGGGTCCCTCAATATGAAAATGGATCCCATATAAAGTGGCAGAACCCGAACCCGCATATGTTTCACCCAAAGAAAGAGTGAGTGTCAAAGAGAATGTTGAAAAAAAGAGTGTTGTTGTGAGCATTCCTGACAATATATCTTATGTTTGTTTTTCTAAGACAGGGAAAATTTTGTTGAAAATCTCTTTATGTTACTAGGACTGTTTAATGTGTTCTTTGTTTTGTCCTTGAATTAGATCTATACTTTTTGTTTTGGAATTATTTGTTATTCAAATAAATTTATTATTTTGCGTTCGATCCCGATCAAACTTTTGAACCTTAAACTCGTGAGTAGACCGATAAATATCCGCTCCGATTTTAATTACTTTGATTTTAATCATTGTAAATATTTTTTATTTTATTTTTGGTGCTTGTTCTTTTATTTTATTTTATTATAAATTCTAAAAAAAACTAATTTTTAAGGATTAAATAAAAAATGAAAGCTGAGATTCTCACACAGTGATGTGAGGGTAGAAGTTGAAATATAAAAGTTAGGCTGTGGAGTGTGGACGGTGATCTAAGTGTGAGCTATTAATAAAATAAGTGGCTTAGATTAGAAGCATAATAATAACAGAATAATACAGTTGCATTGGTGAAACTTTGAAGAAGGGTCCACACGTTATTCCTCAGTTACATCTCTTTCAACAAGGTCCACACGTTATTCCTCAGTTACATCTCTTTCAACAAGGTCCACATAGGTGTAGCTAGTTGTAAGGAAGTTTCAGATTATCTTTAGTTACAGTTACATAATGAATTTGATATATCAAAGCAAACTATCTTCATTCTCAATTCTTATGGCTATGCATTCACCTTCCTCTTCATTTTCCTATGGATTCACTTACCAGGTATTCCTCAGCTTCAGAGGCACTGACACTCGGTATGGTTTTACTGGAAATCTCTATAAGGCTCTTACCGACAGTGGAATCAACACCTTCATTGATGACAATGATCTTCAGAGAGGAGATGAAATCACACCATCACTCATAAAAGCCATTCAAGAGTCTAGGATTTTCATTCCTGTGTTTTCTATAGATTATGCCTCTTCTTCGTTCTGTTTGGATGAACTTGTCCACATCATCCATTGCTTCAAGTCAAAGGGTCGCCTAGTTTTGCCTGTTTTCTATGGGGTGGAACCTACTCATGTGCGGCATTGGAGTGGAAGTTATGGTGAAGCATTGGCTAAGCATGAAGAGAGGTTCCAAAATGACAAGCAAAACATGGAGCGCTTGCACCAATGGAAGATAGCTCTTAACCAAGCTGCTAACTTCTCCGGCTGCCACTTTAGTCCTGGGTACGTACCCCTCTTCACTTCAAACTTGTTTTGTCTTCTTATATTTTCTATCCTTAATTTTGATTCATCAATTATTCCCTCTTAAAGATTATATGGGAAAGAGAATTATTTTTATGTTAAAACAATTAGAATTGTATAGTATTATTATCCTAAGATACGATGTGATTATGATGATACTGATGCATTTACAAACTTATCTTTTGGGAATGAATAGATATGAATACAAGTTTATTGGGGAAATAGTCAAATACATCTCTAACAAGATCAATCGTGTTCCATTACATGTTGCGGAGTACCCTGTTGGATTACAGTCCCGAGTACAACAAGTGAAATCGCTTCTTGATAAGGGATCTGATGATGGGATCTACATGGTAGGACTTTATGGTACTGGAGGCTTGGGTAAATCAACACTTGCAAAAGCAACTTTTAATTTCATTGCGGATCAATTTGAAGGTTTATGCTTCCTTCATAATGTGAGAGAGAATTCAACAAAAAATAATTTGAAACATCTCCAGGAAGATCTCCTTTTTAAAACAATTGGATTGAATATTAAGTTAGGAGATGTTAGTGAGGGGATTCCAATCATAAAAGAAAGGCTGTGTAGAAAGAAGACTCTTTTGATTCTTGATGATGTTGACAATATCAAGCAACTGCAAGCTCTGGCTGGAGGACTTGATTGGTTTGGCCGTGGAACTCGAGTCATTATTACCACCCGAGATAAACACTTATTAACTAGTCACGAGATAGAAAGCATGTACGAAATGGAAGGACTATATGGGATAGAAGCTCTTGAATTGTTGAGGTGGATGGCTTTTAAAAATAACAAAGTTCCTTCAAGTTACGAAGAAATTTTAAACCGTGCAGTTACATATGCTTCTGGACTTCCATTAGCTATAGAAACAATAGGCTCCAATTTATTTCGAAAGAGTATAGAAGAATGGAAGAGTACATTGGAGGGGTATGAAAAGATTCCCAATAAAGAGATCCAAAAGATACTTCGAATAAGCTATGATGCTTTGGAGGAAGAGGAACAAAGTGTTTTTCTAGACATTGCTTGTTGTTTCAAAGGGGGTAGATGGGTGGAGGTTGAAAATATACTTCATGCGCATTATGGTCATTCTATAAAACATCAAGTTGGAGTGTTGACTGAAAAATCTCTCATAAAGATTACTAGTCATAAAGTGACATTACATGATTTGATAGAGGACATGGGTAAAGAAGTCGTCCGACAAGAATCGCCTAAAGAACTTGGAGAACGTAGTAGGTTGTGGTATTACGATGATATAATTCATGTTTTAAAAGAAAACACGGTGAGTAAGATTCAAATCTACGATGATATAACTCAATTGTTTTTTTAGCTTTAACCATGACATTGTTCTTTTTGGAGTTATATATAACCATCTCATACTAGTTTCTTATTACATATAAATTTCTCTATATCTGTGTTGTGGCTTATTGAATTTTTTCATGTTTTTTTGTTAAAAGGGAACTAGTAAAATTGAAATGATATATCTCAATTTTCCTCCAAGGGAAGCAATTATAGACTGGAATGGAAATGCCTTCAAGAAGATGAAAAATCTCAAAACACTGATCATAAAAAATGGTCGTTTTTCCAAAGGTTCCCGACATCTTCCAAGTGGTTTGAGAGTATTAGAATGGCCAAGATATCCTTTAGGATGTATACCCTTTAGCATTTCGAATAAGGTAAGTCAAATACATTTATTTTTTTATCATGCATATTTATAAGTTCTTAAAGAGATTATTCATTTGATTATTTTTCGTTTGTTCTTTTTTGTTTGTTTATGCAGACATTTGAGAAGATGAAAATTTTAAAATTTGACTATTGTGAATATCTGACAGATATATCTGACGTCTCGTGTCTCCCAAATTTAGAAATCTTTTCATTCAAAAATTGCGAGAATTTAATTTCAATTGATGAGTCTATTGGGTTCCTCGATAAGCTTCAAATCTTGAATGCTGAGGGCTGTGACAAGTTATCGAGTTTTCCACCTTTAAAGTTGAACTCTCTTCTAGAGCTAGAACTTTCATTATGTACAAGTCTCAAGAAATTTCCTGAAATATTGGACAAGATGAATAATATTAACCGTATATTTTTGATAGACACTGGCATAAAAGAATTTCCATCTTCATTTCAAAATCTTACCGAACTTCATAGCTTATCAATACATGGACATGGAAAACTTGAATTTCCAAGCAGCATTCCCATGATGTCAAAGTTGTTCCAAGTTGATATTCATGGTTATAGTCAGTTACTCACAAAACCGAATGATGAAATGAGTTCCTTGTTGTCTTCCAATGTGAGAGAAATTTTTATTCGAACAAGCAAACATAAACTTCTAACAGTGACTCTTACCTTGTTTTCTAATGTGGAAACCTTAAACATAACGGGTAGCAATATCAAAATTCTTCCTGAATTCATAAAAAAATGTTGCTTTCTAAAGAGCATTTACTTAGATAGTTGCAAATATCTTGAAGAAATAAGAGGGATTCCGCCAAATCTTAAAACATTGTCTGCATTTGGGTGCGAATCATTGACTTCATCGAGTAAAAGCATGCTAGTGAGCCAGGTATTGTTTTTTTCTTACATAACCCTTTGATTTAATATTTCATGATTCATCATGGTGTAATTTATCTTATGCTAAAAACATATAGGAACTGCATGAGGCTGGAGGCACTGAGTTTCGTTTTCCATCGTCACGAAGTGAGTTGATTCCTGAGTGGTTTGAGCATCAAAGAAGAGAACATTCAATTTCTTTTTCGTTCCGTAACGACTTCCCTTCCTTGGTTTTCTTCTTTTCTTCTATAAGAATGCATCAATTTGTCCATTGGACAAGAGATTCAGGATTAAGAGTCTTTTTGCTCATCAATGACTATGCATTTACTCTTGATGAGCCTGACTTTGATATGTCTTGTGATATTCCACGGGATTATACATATATATTTTCTTCAGATAGGAAAACCTGGTCAGAACTACCGGACTATACACCAAAGGGACACCGAGAATTCGAATCTATGTTGGAGGATGCAGTTTTGAAAAGTGAATGGATTCATGCTGAAGTTAAGATTGCGAGTGATTTGAATGATGATGTTGAAAGTGGAATCCACGTACTCAAACATTTAACTAGCATGGATGATATTCAATTCACTATTTCTTCCTTACTCAAAAAGAGAAAATTCGATGAATTTCTGAATGATTCAGCATCAGAATGAAGATTGGGATGATATCGTTATTGTAGAAAGTGGACTAGCACGAATGATATATTCAATTCACCGGTGAGATTGCACCCCTATTGTTTGAACTTGCTATAAATTCATTCACTACTAAGTTTTAGTTTTTCAGTTAGTTGGTTAGCTAAGTTTGTTATGCAATGTTGTATAAATAGTTTTTATGGGTTTAATCAATGTGTCTCTCTCTTTCTCTCTACATTACTCAATTTGTGTTTTTGTGTTTCTTGTTCCAAGAATGCTCACTACAGAATATTCGACAAAAGTGAATGATTAATTGAACATCATCCATATAACTCTGGTGCAATCTGATTCATTCTAAAGTATAATGATAGATAATTAGTGAACAAACAAACATCAATATTTTTCATGTCCACCAATCTGACGAATGAGTGGAGTCGTGATATTCGAGTAGTGTAAATATACATCTAATCTTCTAGTTTTGCATAAAGAAGAATCAGACGAATTGAATAATATCCATGCTAGTTGAATGTCTTAGTACACGGATATAGTTTCTACAACATTTTTATCATTTCAAAATGTCCAATCAATATTTATTTTTTTAAAGAGAATTTCTTAAAGCATTCAGCATACTAGATCTTTCAACTTCGTCACATAAATCTCTATGAATATCCATTATTTTTAGAGATGCATCTCTGAACACACCTCTTATAAATTTAAATAAGATAATTTTGAGAGGTGTGATATATGTTGGATAATTTTTATTCCGAAGATATATTTTAAGAAAGACCTTAATTATTTAACAGTTCAGTAGATATTTTAGAGATGCATCTCCGAAATTATGGACGACATTTTGAAATTTACGTCACCTTTGCATATTATTAGAAGTAATTCATATTTATTAGCTGCACTATTTTCTTAGCCCCTAAGTTTGTTAGAGGGTATTTTAGTATTTTATCCTATTCTAGTAACCCTAGTTTTAGCTTATAAATAGGGTGACAATCATTGTAACTTTTATCATGTTTTGTAGCCGTCATTCTCTTAATAGAATATTTCCGTTCATAATTTATTCTACCTTTGCACCAACAATTGGTATCTAGAGCTCCGGTTCAGATTCATTGGGAAACACGGGAAACACGAGTGAACGTGAGGTCTTGTGTGTTTGATTTTGATTCTTAGATTCGTGTTGAATCTTGAACAAAATCTGATCAGAATTTTAATTCTGTGGGTTGGGAAACACTGTGTGAGAAATCTGAGTGTACTGTGCAAGGTAGAAAGATGAACGGAAACGGCAACATGAACACCAAACTTCCAGTATTTGACGGTAAAAACTGGAATCGTTGGATGATCCAAATGCGTGTACTGTTCGGTGCTCAAGATGTTCTAGATCTTGTCACTGATGGTTATGTTCCGGTAGCAGCAGATGCGACGGATGAACAGAAAAACGCGCAGAAGGAAGTAAGGAAGAAGGATCATAAAGCATTGTTCTTCATTCATCAATGTGTTGATGTAAATGTGTTTGAGAAGATTGCAGATTCAACGACAGCAAAGGCTGCGTGGGACACACTGGTTAGATGTTATGGTGGTGACGCATCAGTGAAGAAGGTGAAGCTTCAGTCCTTGAGAAAGCAATATGAGAATCTCAATATGAAGAATAATGAGAAAGTTTCTGAATACATCTCCAGAGTGATTCTGATCACTAATGAGATGAAAGCGTGTGGAGAAACTCTTTCTGAAGAAACAATCATGGAGAAGGTATTGAGATCCCTTACCTGTCAATTTGATTACATTGTGGTAGCAATAGAACATTCCAAAGATCTGAGCACCATGAGAATTGAAGAGCTGCAGAGCAGTCTAGAAGCGCAAGAGTTGCGTTTGACTGAGAGAACTTCTGAAAGGGAAGTAGAGCAGCAGGCTCTGAAAGCAACTTCTGATAGGAGGTATCAGAAGCAGTCAGAAACCAGGAGAAGATCTGATGGTGGTCAGAAGTCAGAAAGCTCAACCTCTGATAGACAAAAGAATGCTCAGAAGGGAAAAGAGAAGTATGACAACAAGAAGATCCAATGTTACTGTTGTAAGAAGTTTGGTCACTTTGCTAGAGACTGTTGGTCAAACAAGGAGAGAAAATCAGAAGAAGCAAATATAGCCAGAAGTTCTGATGACGAATCTGTGCTATTGATGGCCTCTGAATCTGATGATATGGATCTGATAGACTGGTGGTATATGGACACTGGCTGTTCAAATCATCTTACTGGAAACAAGAAATGGCTGGTTGACTTTGACTCTGAAAAGAGGACAAAGATCAGATGTGCTGATGACAAATATCTTAATGCAGAAGGTATGGGAAATGTCGGAGTGATTCTGAACAATGGGAAAACAGCATTGATTCAGAACGTGTGGTATGTACCTGGCATCAGAAGCAATCTGATGAGTGTGGGACAATTAATTGAGAAAGGTTTTTCAGTTACCATGAAGGACAATCTTCTGAAGCTGTATGACTGCAATCAGAAGTTGATTATGGAGTCAGAACAGGGAAGGAATAGAACATTCAAGGTGAATGTCAGAACTGCAGACTCAGAATGTCTTAGTGCAACAAGTGCTGAGAAGGAGAGTGAGTTGTGGCACATAAGATTTGGTCATTTGAATTTCAGAAGCTTAAAACATCTGAATTCAAAGAAGTTGGTACATGGAATTCCTGCAATTAAGAAGCCTGAAAAGTCATGCAAAGTTTGCATGGAAGGAAAACAACCACGATTGCCATTTGCGTCAGAAACTGCTCCAAGAGCAAAACATGCCTTGGGAGTTGTACATTCTGATGTGTGTGGTCCATTTCCAGTAGCATCGATTGGAGGGAATAAATACTTTGTGTTATTTGTTGATGAATTCACAAGAATGACATGGGTATCCCTTATTAAGTTTAAACACGAGGTGTTTGATGAATTCAAGAAGTTCAGAATGAAGGCTGAGAATCAAAGTGGTCAGAAGTTGAAGATTCTTAGAACTGACGGTGGAGGTGAGTATAACTCCAAAGAGTTCCAAAAGTTCTGTGAGGAGAATGGAATTGAGCATGAGGTTACTGCTCCTTATACCCCTCAACACAATGGTCTTGCTGAAAGAAGAAATCACACTTTGCTTGATATGGTGAGAAGCATGCTAAAGGAGAAGAAACTTCCTCAGAAGCTCTGGGGAGAAGCTGTTGCCACTGCAACGTATGTACTCAATCAATGTCCTACGAAGAAGTTGAAGGAAATAGTTCCAATACAGAAGTGGACTGGAGATAAGCAAAGTGTTAGTCATCTGAAGGTGTTTGGTTCTGTTTGCTATAAACATGTTCCAGAAGCCAAAAGACAGAAGCTGGATGATAGAAGCAAAGTGATGATTCTGATAGGGTACCACAGTACAGGTGCATACAAGCTCTATTGTCCAGAAACCAATAAAATTGAATTCAGCAGAGATGTGATTGTGAAGGAATCAGAAGTTTGGAATTGGGATAAGTCTCAATCTGATTCTGATGTTAGAACCTCTAAAGAAAGGTCAGAGTTAAGAATTTTTGAAGACGTTGATTCTGATTCTGATAGTGAGTCTGACTCTGGAGAAGACTCAGAAGATGAAGGTGACTCTGATGATCCAGACTCTGATGACCCAGACTCTGATGGTAATCCAGATTCTGGTGGCAATTCAGACTCTGGAAATATGCCAGACCCTGAAAATGGTCAAAGCTCTAGAGGAAGTCAACCATCTGAAGCTAGAAACTCTGAAGCTCAAGACTCTGAACAAGTTCAGAGACCACAAAGAATCAGAAACATCCCCAGAAGATATGCAGAATTTGATATGCTGCAAGACACTGAAGTAGACTCTGAAGGAGAAGTTATTCAGTGTGCCATGTTAGTAGACTCTGAACCCATAAGTACAGAAGAGACTCTTAAGCAGAAGCTCTGGCTGAAGGCCATGAAAGAAGAACTTGATGCTATAGAGAGAAACAAGACTTGGAAGCTGACAGAACTTCCAAAAGACAAGAAATCCATCAGCGTCAGATGGGTTTTCAAGCAGAAGTTAAAGCCAGATGGTTCAATTGGCAAACATAAAGCAAGGTTGGTAGCCAGAGGATTTCTACAGAAACCTGGACTGGATTACTCTGAAGTGTTTGCACCTGTAGCAAGACATGAAACAATCAGAATGGTGATTGCAATAGCTACTAACAGGAATTGGCCTCTGATGCATTTAGATGTAAAATCTGCATTTCTGAACGGTCCATTAGAAGAAGAAGTTTACGTGTCACAACCTCCTGGATTTGTGAAAAAGAATCAGGAAGGGATGGTGTACAGATTATACAAAGCTCTATATGGATTGAAACAAGCGCCCAGAGCTTGGAATCAGAAGATTGATTCATTTTTCAAGAAGCAAGGCTTTCAGAAATGTGAGATGGAGTACGGTGTCTATGTTCAACATACTTCTGAAGGAAATATGACTCTGGTATGTTTATATGTTGATGATATACTGCTGACTGGAAGTTCTGAACAGGAGATAGCCAAGTTCAAGAAAGTTCTGATGAATGAATTCGAAATGACTGATCTAGGCAAAATGACATACTTTCTAGGGATGGAGTTCAGATACTCTGAGAAAGGTATTATTTTGCATCAGCTCAAGTATGAATTAGAACTTCTGAAGAGATTTGAACTGAAGAATTGTAAGATTGTTGTCACACCTTCTGATACAAATCAGAAATTGGATTCTGACTCTGATGGAAAGGATGTGGACGCTACAACCTTCAAACAGTTGGTTGGTTCTCTGAGGTATTTGTGCAATACCAGGCCTCATATTTGCTATTCAGTTGGGATGGTTAGTAGGTTCATGAGTAAACCTAAGTGGTCCCATTACTAAGCTGCTGTCAGGATTCTGAGGTATATCAAGGGAACTCTGAAGTATGGAGTATTATTTCCTTCTGGAAGAAAGGATGAGTCAGAACTTCTGAGTTATTCAGATTCTGATTGGTGTGGAGACAGAGTTGACAGAAGAAGTACGTCTGGGTACTTATTCAAATTTCTGGGAGGTCCCATTTCTTGGTGTTCCAAGAAGCAACCTGTTGTGGCGTTGTCAACTTGTGAAGCTGAATACATTGCAGGTGCTGTTACTGCATGCCAAGCTGTGTGGATTCTGAATCTATTGCAGGATCTGAAGATTAAAGTAAACAAACCTCTGAAGCTGATGATTGACAACAAGTCTGCAATCAATCTTGCCAGAAACCCAGTGTTGCATGGGAGAAGCAAGCACATTGAGACCAAGTATCATTTTCGGAGACATCAAGTTCAGAGGGAAGTGTTAGAAGTTGTACACTGCAGCACTCAGAAACAGTTGGCAGATGTTCTGACGAAAGCTATCAAGACTGATCAATTTCTCAGATTAAGGGATGAAATTGGTGTTACAAGTTTTGATGGAATATGAATTAAGGGATGGTATTAGAAGTAATTCATATTTATTAACTGCACTATTTTCTTAGCCCCTAAGTTTGTTAGAGGGTATTTTAGTATTTTATCTTATTCTAGTAACCCTAGTTTTAGCTTATAAATAGGGTGACAATCATTGTAACTTTTATCATATTTTGTAGCCGTCATTCTCTTAATAGAATATTTTCGTTCATCATTTATTCTACCTTTGCACCAACACATATTAGATATTTTCGGAGATGCATCTTCAGAAATATCCGATGAAAGAACCAGCTATACGATCACACAACCATTGTTGACATAGTTGGTTTTCAACCAAACTCTTCACCATAAAAATCCTTCATTCTCGATCTATTGTTTCACTCAAAATCTCCATCTTTTTGGTTCATCGCATCATAGGAAGCAAAAGAAGATAGAATTTCATGTAAAGATTCTTCTTTTCCCTTTGCATTGCTCATCAATATCTTTCATTTTTACTGAAAAAATTTACGTCGTGTCTGGAAATGTATCTTTGAAACGTATATGAACTTGTCCAGAGATGCATTTCCAGAATTTGTCTATGTTCATTTTTGAAGTCATTCTACAGTAGTAGTAACGCTTATGTTCTGTTATGATTTTAATTGCTTTCATTAAATATGATGCACCCCGATGTTTTCTCAAAATAAGTTGTTTCTCCGAGTGTTCAAGGTGTTGTTGTGAAGGCGGTAGATGTTGGCAACGATTTTAAAAACAAGCAAGAGTTTGAATCTCGTGATCAAATGCTTCAATGGATTCATATGGAGACCTCTAAACTCTGATTTGGTGTGGTTATCGGAAGGTCTGATAATGGTTCGGATAGAAGATGTGCCTTTGTGACAATGATTTGCGAAAGAAGTGGGAAATATAGAACTTCTCTCCTATATCAAAATATATTTGCGATATTGAAATGAAAACGATACAAAAATATATCAAATATCAAGCAAGTGTATAATACTCGGTACCTCACTAACAAGGCGCTTAGGGGGGGGGGGGATAGAACTGAGATGTAACAACTTTTGAAATTGTTGGATGATAACAGTTATGTGTCGAGGTACCAAACGGGCGATGATGGAGTTACTGTTAGAGATATTTTTTGGGCTCATTCTGATTCCATAAAGTTGTTTAACACGTTTCTCACGGTGTTCATACTTGATTCGACCTACAAGATCAACAAGTATAGACTTCCATTATTGGAGATGGTTTGTGTGACCTCAACTAAGAAGACATACTCTGTTGGTTTTGCATTTCTTAAGTGTGAAAAAGTGGACAATTTTACTTGGACATTATAGGTGTGTTAGACACTTTGAAGGTACAACATGAGATGCCTAAAGCGATTGTTACCGACTGTGATACCGTATTGATGAATTCGATTGCAAAGGTATTTCCTTCTTCTTATGTATTATTTTGTAGGTATCACATAACAAATAATGTGAAAAGTCGGGTTAAACTCGTGGTAGGGACAAAACTGATAGAGTCCGAATATGGAAAAATGGTGAAGGCGAGTGTGGTTATGGAAAAAATAATTGATGCATGGAATCATATAATAAATTCTTCCACAAAAGAACTATATGCCGATTTCGTTATTCATTTCATAAAGTGTGTGAAAAGTATGCATATTTGTTGAAATATGTTTAAAGCACAATTCTTGGCCGGGTGAAGGAGAAAATAGTTTGTGTGTGGACTGATAATGTTAGACATATTGGAAATATAACAACTAACAGAGTTAAGTCTGCCCATGCTACTTTAAAAAATTGGTTGGAAAATAGTAAGGTAGATTTGTGTAGAGATTGGGACTCTTTGAACCACGTGATTCAAAACCAGCATAATGAGATACAAACAACATTTGGTCGGAGCATCACAATTTTGGAACACAGATTTAACGACAACACTCTATATTCTTAGTTGGTTGGTAATATTTCTCAGGAAGGTTTGAACTATATTTTTCACGAGGCTAAACGAGCTGATAATGTAGACTCCGATAGCACAAAGTGTGTATGCACAACTGTGAAAATATATGGTCTCCCATGTGCTTGTTTTATTGCTAAAAAGGTGAAACTTGGTGACCCAATAAGAATGGACGAGGTTTGCACTCAATTGAAAAGACTTAGGTTTGATGATGATGGATGCATGGATGACGGTAAATTGAATATCTCTATTTTAGCCAAATGAAAAGTAATACAAGAGAGATTTTTGAAAGCGGATGACAATATGAAACTCTACATCAAAGAACAATTTAGGAAGATTGCCTATTCGGAAACCACCAACATGAAATCACCCTCTCAACCCGTAAAAACAAAAGGTGCTCCAAAAAAAATGAAACCTACACCGAATGATAATTCGACTACACGGTCTCCTTCATATTTTGAACATGTTGACAAAGTTTTTCCCGACTCACCGACTCCAAAATCTCAAAAAAGTGTTATCAAAGGCGCTTGCATTATCAAACCACCTCTGACGCCGCTTCCACCGAAGATTCTATTCATCGACAACATGCCGATTTTTATGTACAAATGTATCGAGCGGATCGTCAATGTTGTGGGGGATAGTAATTGCAGATATCAAGCCATTTCAACTTTACTCGGTAAAGGAGAAGATAGTCAAACATTTGTCTGACATCAACTTATCCAAGAGTTGAAGACGCATAAAGAATCATACATACGGTTGTACAGAAAAAAAAGAAATTTTTGATGCGGTTTACGAGTCTCTTGTTCATTGCTTGATAGGTCTGGCAACGAAGGAAAAATGGATGTGTTTCTCTGAAATAGGTCACCTAATATCATATGCGTATGATAGAGTGTGTGTTGACTTGACACGCTACGGTTTTTCGGAAACCTTTTTTCCACTGCGCATCGCCCCATCCAAAATCCAAATGATAGTATCATGTGTATTGGGTGACTTTCAAAATCAAGTCATTTTGTTCAAGTTTACTTGAAACCGGGATGCCCTATACCAGTTACATCACCGGAGTGGACGACTCATTCAACCACAAAAGGCGAGACTTGGCCAGATCATTTTATAGAAATGATGCAAGAATTCGAGAGATTGAACAACATTGAAAAAGAATCAAATGCTCAAAATTCCAAGGGGGTACCACCTATAGATTTAGTCGGCGACATATGTTTTGATTCATTTTAATTTCTTGTTTAACCGGATAAATAATTGTATGTAATTGTGTCTCAATATAAATGAAGTGTTCTATATTCACCTTTTATTCATATTTTGTCTTTATGCATTTTTTATCTTCCCTGTGATAACATTTATATTTTTGTCAATGAAAAAATGGGTTATGTTTTGGTGTTCTGTTTTGAAATTGATTCAGGATAAGTTTCAGAGATGCATCTCCAGAACAAGATAATAGGGTGTTGTTCCAGAGATATATCTCTGGAGTCAATATGCCAGTTAATGAGTGGTTCATATTGATCTTTGCCTTCAATAAATTTTTAGGTGTTCTTATGTTATATTTCACACAAACTGAAAATGTCTCATATGTCACAAATAAACATCCATTGGCATATCGCAAATGTCTCCTTTTCCGGATCTACACCGGACGAACGTTTAAGCTCATTGATTTCACCTCCCTCTAGTTGGAAGCGACGCTACAAAGATCGGTCGAAGATATTCTGAAGATGTGCAACCGTCCACCGGGATATTGAAATGTAATATTGTAGTTTATGTTGAAATCATCATTGTAATTCTTATTTTATGTTATGAATGTCAATTTCATTTGGGAAAATTATTTTTCTGTTGATTCTGATATTGGTGTGTTTCCGGAGATGTAGCTACAAAATTATTTCGGAGATGCATCTCTGAAATAAAGTAAACAAAAAAAAAGCATAACTCAGAATGACCTTTGTTGAGTGTGTTGGCGTGTGTCCGAAGATGCATCTATGGAATTAGGGGGTATTTGTGGAAATTTACTGAGTCAATCTTGATGAACAAGATTCAATCAACCGATTGAATTCTCTCTTGTTCTTCACTCTTCACTTTAGTGAATCAACTAACCTTAGTTGTAAAATTGTATCGCTGCACAATGATGATGAAAACAAGAAAAGAAAATTGGGGAAGAAGGATAATTAGGGTTTTATCGAAGTAGGGGAAGAAGAAGAAGAATTTCTGCAGAGTAACTCTTTGCTCTCAAATTGATATTTATTCAACACGTGCAACTGCACTTCTGTTGTGTTGTATTACAATCAATAAGGGTTATTCTCTATATTCGACATATTTCGATACCTAGGTAATTCGACACTTTCTTAATTTTATCGAACAACCTGATTCGACACAAAGAATTATAATTTAATATCAATTACTTAGATTTTTTTATATGAGAGTAAGAAAGGTAAGACTAATTCACTTTTGTGCCATATAAATATACAATGAGACGGTATAAAACTTTGAATTGTAATTTCAATTGATCTTCGAATGATAGTGGAATTATAATATAGTTTCAATGAAAACGTTGATGAGTATATTAAACTATTATTATTAATTGAAATATATAATTTACTTGAATCTACACTAAAAAATAACTTTTAGTTTATAATATTTTTTAGATTTAATAATTATAATAAAAAACATTTTCCAAATCAAACAATCTATTTTATAATATTACTGGATTTAATAGTATTAATTAAATTATTTATGATCGTTATAAAATATATTATTGTATTTATAATACTTTAGATCAATTAAAATTTTCGTTTTTATTGTGTTTATTTTTTAAATATATTAATGTCATTAATTATTCAAAACAATATGATTTTTTCAAGTATCAATTATGTGCTACTCATTCAGAAATTAAAAAACCACAATTTGTTTTTTAAACATATAAATAATTTTTAAAAATGTGTCTTTTAAAATATAAGTTTTAACATAAAATCCCTCTAACAAAATATATTAAATTAACTTTTAACACATTAATCTGATTAATTAGTTCAAATAATAATATTGATATTAACCTTAAGTTTAATGATCTCTACTTAATTTTTCAATATCAATTACAAGATTTATAACCTTAAATCTACAATTAACCTCAAATCACTCAAAAAATTAATTTAAAAATTTGCAACTAAAAATAATAAATTATATTTGTAACACCTTCAACTTAAAAAAAATCATTCAAATCAAAAGCTAACTTTTATCTAACAACAACAAATAAAATTCAAAAACAAAAACAACAATAAAATCAAGTCCTATTAAAAACGCAATTTAAATAAAAAACATAAATATTAACATTTTAAAAAAATGCAGATTTTATTTTAAATGATAAGAAAAGAATATTAAGAAACATAAATATGCACATTTTTATAATAATTATATTTATAAACAAATAGAAATATTTATAGAATAAGGATATTAATTAAATACAAACTTACAATTACATTAATATAAATATATTAATGGTATTAATCTAATTTCAATATGTTATTTAAAAAGAGAGGCGACGTTGCTCATTTATAAAATAGGATGGTTTCATATCTAATTTCAGTATGTTATTAAATCTAATATGCGACATTTATGAAACAGTCCATACTAAATCTAATATCGACATACTACTAAAATAGAGAGAAAATAAGCGTAGATATGGTTTATATCATTTAAAAACATATTTATTTTCATGTATGATTAACATATTACTAGTTAAGATTATAAATCAGTTTATATCATTTTAAAACATTTATTTTCATGTATGCTTAACATATTGGCATTTCTCCTCAACATAATCCTAAATTGAAAAGTGTTTAATAAATTTAAAAATAATGTCATTATCAATAACATAATTTACTCAAATTATCAGTAACGGCATAAATACATAAACAAAAAACTAAACAAATCAAAAAAACATTATATAAATAAAGTCATGATGTCACATACATCAATAAATCATCATAATTCATTTAGGACATAATATCCACTTTTTCTACATGATCTCCGAATATTTTAGGTGGTAACAAAGAGTCGACAATCATAAAATTTGTGTTAATATGATCAATTAAAACTTTTTGTTTCTAAACCTCTTCCTGTTTGAGGACAAATTTTGGTGATTGGGTCACTTGATCAAATCAATGAACTACGGGTTGAAATGTATGTTAAATTTTTTTTTTAAATTATTTTTTTTTATTTTAAAAATGGATATTAGTTCATAGAATATTCCACGGTATTGAATTGCATCGAAGATTAAAAAAAATAGAATTATAGATAAAGATTTTTCTTTTCCCTCTGCATTGCTCATAATCTTTCATTTTTATTGAAAAAATTTACGCCGTGTCCTGAAATGTATCTCTGAAACGTATATGAACTTGTCCAGAGATGCATTTCCAGAATTTGTCTGTGTTCATTTTTGAAGTTATTCTGCAGTAGTAGTAGCGCTTATGTTCTGTTATGATTTTAATTGCTTTCATTAAATATGGTGCACCCCGATGTTTTCTCAAAATAAGTTGTTTCTCTGAGTGTTCATGGTGTTGTTGTGAAGGCGGTAGATGTTGGCAACGACTTTAAAAACAAGCAAGAGTTTGAATCTCGTGATCAAATGCTTCAATGGATTCGTATGGAGACCTCTAAACTTTGATTTGGTGTGGTTATCTAAAGGTCTGATAATGGTTTGGATACAAGATGTGCCTTTGTGACAATGATTTGCGAAAGAAGCGAAAAATATAGAACTCATCTCCGAAATTTTAAAAGAGACGACACCAGTACAAGAAAATGTGATTGTCCGTTTAAGGTTCGTGGTTACATGTTGGCAAACAAAAATTGGAGATTTAATGTGATATGTGGTTTGCATAACCATGATTTGTATTTAAAATTAGCCGATTATCCTAGTGTATATCGGCTCAAGCCGAAAGAGAAGGAATGTGTTGCTGACATGACCTTAAATCTTGTTCAACCGAAAAATATACTTGTGACACTGAAACGAAAATGACTCGAAAATACATCAAATATCAAGCAAGTGTATAATATTTGGTACCTCACTAACAAGGCGCTTAGGGGGGATAAAACTGAGATGCAACAACTCTTGAAACGGTTGGATGATACAGTTATGTGCCTAGATACCGAACGTGCGATGATGGAGTTACTGTTAGAGATATTTTTTGGATTCATCCTGATTCCATAAAGTTGTTCAACATGTTTCTTAAGGTGCTCATACTTGATTCAACCTACAAGTCAAAAAAGTATAGACTTCCATTATTGGAGATGGTTGGTGTGACCTCAACTAAGAAGACATACACTGTCGGTTTTGCATTTCTTAAGTGTGAAAAGAGGACAATTTTACTTGGGCATTATAGGTGTGTCAGACACTTTAAAGGTACAAGGTGAGATGTCTAAAGCGATTGTTATCGACCGCGATACGGTTGTGATGAATTTGATTGCAAAGGTACTTCCTTCTTCTTATGCATTACTTTGTAGGTATCACATGACAAAGAATGTGAGAACTCGGGTTAAACTCATGATAGGGACAAAACTGATACCGAAGATGGAAAAATGGTGAAGGTGGGTGTGGTTGTGGAAAAAATAATTGATGCATGGAATCGTATAATAAATTCTTCCATAAAAGAACTATATGTCGATTTCGTTATTCATTTCATGAAAGTGTGTGAAAAGTATGCATATTTGTTGAAATATGTTTAAAGCACAATTTTTGGCCAGGTGAATGAGAAGATAGTTTGTGTATGGACTGATAATGTTAGACATCTTGGAAATACAACAACTAACAGTGTTGAGTCTACCCATGCTACTTTAAAAAATTGGTTGAGAAATAGTAAGTGGGATTTGTGTAGAGATTGGGACTCTGTGAACCACATGATTCAAAACCAGCATAATAAGATAGAAACAACATTTGGTCAGAGCATCACAATTTTGGAACACAGATTTAAAGACAACACTTTATATTCTCAGTTGGTTATAATATTTCTCAGGCGGGTTTGAAATATATTTTTCACGAGGCTAAACGAGCTGATAATGTAGACACCGATAGCGCAAAGTGTGGATGCACAATTGTGAAAATATATGGTCTCCCATGTGCTTGTGTTATTGCTAAAAAGGTGAAACTTGATGACCCAATAAGAATGGACGAGGTTTGTACTCATTGGAAAAGACTTAGGTTTGATGATGATTGATACATGGATGGGGGTAAACTGAATATCTCTATTTTGACCAAATGGGAAGTAATACAAGAGAGATTTTTGAAAGTCGATGACAACATGAAACTCCACATCAAAGAACAATTGAGGAAGACTGTATATCCAGAAACCACCGACATCAAATCGCCATCTCAACCCGTAAAAACAAAAGGTGCTCCAAAGAAAACGAAACCTACACTGAATCACAATTCGACTACACGGTCTCCTTCATATTTTGAACATGTTGACAAAGTTTTTCCCGATTTACCAACTCCAAAATCTCAAAAAAAATGTTGTCAAAGGTGTTTGCATTAGCAAACCACCTCCGACGCCGCTTCCACAGAGGATTCCATTCATCGACGAGATGCTGATTTTTATGCATAAATATATCGAGCGGATCGTCAATGATATGGGAGACAGTAATTGTGGTTATCGATCCGTTTCGGTTTTACTCGGTAAAGTATAAGATAGTCATACATTTGTCCGACATCAACTTATCCAAAAGTTGAAGACGCATAAATAATCATATACACGGTTGTACAGAAAAAAAAGAAAAATTCGATGCGGTTTACGAGTCTCTTGTTCCTTGCTTGAGTGGTCCAACACCGGAGGATGATTGCGATTCTATAAAATGGGTCACCTAATAGCATGTGCGTATGATAGAGTGTGTGTTGACCTGACACACTATAGTTTTTCGGAAACCTTTTTTCCATTGCGCATTGCCCTACCCAAAATCCAAATGATCGTATCATGTGTATTGGGTGGCTTTCAAAATCAAATCATTTTCTTCAAGTTTACTTGAAACCGGAATTCCCTATATCAGTTACAACACCGGAGTGGACGACTAATTCAACCCCAAAAGTCTAGACTTGGCCATATCATTTTATGGAAAGGATGCAAGAGTTCGAGAGATTAAACAACATTGAAAAAGAATCAAATGCACAAAATTCCAAGGGGGTACCACCTATAAATTTAGTTTACGACATATGTTTGATTCATTTTAATTTCTTGTTTAACTGGATAAATAATTGTATGTAACTGTGTCTCAATATAACTGAAGTGTTCTATATTCACCTTTTGTTCATATTTTATCTTTATGAATTTTTTATCTTCCCCGTGACAACATTTGTGTTTTTGTCAGTGAAAAAATAGGTTATGTTTTAGTGTTCTATTTTGGAATTGGTTCAAGATAAGTTCAGGAGATGCATCTTCGGAACAAGATAATAAGGCGTTGTTCTAGAGATATATCTCAGGAATCAATATGTCAGTTAATGAGTGGTCCATATTGATCTTTGCCTTCAATAAATTTAGGTGTTCTTATGTTATATTTCACATAAACTGAAAATGTCACAAATAAACATTCATTGGTATGTCGCAAATGTCTCCTTCTCCGGATCTACACCAGACGAACATTTAAGCTCACCGATTTCACCTCCCTCGAGTTGGAAGCGACGCTACAAAGATCGGTCAAAAATATTCTGAAGATGTGCAAGCGTCCACTAGGATATTGAAATGTAATATTTTAGTTTATGTTGAAATCATCATTGTAATGCTTATTTTATATTATGAATGTCAATTTCATTTTCAAAAATTATTTTTTTATTGATTCTGATATTGGTGTGTCTCCGGAGATGTAACTACGAAATCATTCCGGAGATGCATCTCCGAAATAAAGTAAACAAAAAAATGCGTAACTCAGAATGACCTTTGTTGAGTGCGTGTTGGCGTGCGTCCGAAGATGCATCTCTGGAATTATGGGGCATTTGTGGAAATTCACATGGTGCATTAGAAACATCTAGGGTGCTATTAGAAATTCTCTTTTTGAAACATCTTTGTTGAGATTTATTCAACCTATGCAACTACACTTCTTTGTGTTGTATTACAATCAATAAGGGTTACTCTTTACTTATAGATTTTTGGCTTGTTTGCTTCTCAAGCAAGGCTCAAAATTAACCTAACTAATTCAACTAAATAAACAAATAAAGTGTTACCACAAGAAATCTATAAGGCATGTTGAAGGCGTAATCAATGAAAGTATCTTATGAATGTAAGGTTTATACCCCATCAAGGGGTGGAGATGTGCCTAAGATAAGCAAGAGTGGAGAAAAACATAACTCACCAAGGGATGAAACCGACAGAAGAATCATGTTTGGTCGAAAACCCATTCTGTCAACTGAAATGAAGACTTGGACTTAAGGAATTTCTAGTTGCATCAAACACATGTTAGACAGGGTCGACCTAAATACCTGGGTGGGAGAAGTTTGAAATTTAAAGTGACTAGCGGTTACAAGGAGAATAAGCGCCAGAATATGGAGCAGTTTGCAGAACGTGTATGGAGCAGTTTGCAGATCGTGTGGCACGACGTCTGCTAATTTTTAGAAATTTTTGGCCTGTAGGCAGTTTCTTTAGTGTAGTATAAATAGGATATCCCACGAGGGGCTCGAGGTGTTCACTTTATACCAAAACCACTTGTAAAAAACTTCTCATTCCCAGCGCGAGGAAGCAAGAGTTTTTAAGAGTGCTATGTACGTGAATCACCACATTTATTTCAATGCAACTTCCTTACTTTTCAATTGTTCCCGTTGAACATTTTATTTTAATTTCATTTACTTTTGAGTTATCACTTTACTTTGTCGTCTACGCCGTCGACACTGATTCTATTATGATAATAGAGTTCACCAAAAGCGTGTTCGTTGTGTACGTCTTTTGAATGTTGTAGCGTTGTCGGTCACGAGTCACCCATAGGCTATAGCATCATTACCATTTCGTGTGGAAAAAAATCTGCGCTTGTTCAATACTTTGTCAGAAGCCGTTTCTCACAAAGCTGATTATCTGTCGAATTGAATAAGCCACGCTCGCACTAGCACATGTATTAGGATCAACTGGTCGATCCTGCAAGTAACCCTCAGTTGTAAGGCCTGGGGAGGACCAGCGGTTGTTTACCAATTTCCACAGTAAACAAAATGGCACGCCCAGTGGGACGGTGCTAGTGCAGTTACGAAATTGCATGAAACTTAGAAGTGGCAAACTATATAGTAAGCCACAAGAAAGTTTGAAAATGTCAAACTCCAATACAAATGAAGTGCCACAAGGGACTTTATCCACTACGAAAACAGTAATCTCGCAGGTTGTAATTTTGTCGCCGATGACAAGTGCAACCTCAACGATGTCGACTACGGGTGCGGTTGGAGCATCGGTCCCTTTACCTCCACCGGGAGGTTCAGGATCAACGATAACTACATTTAGACCTTTTGTGCCTCGCTTTGGCACCACAGATCCTCTTTATGGAATTCCGTATTCCTTAATGTCAGGATATCAGTCGACATCAAGTGCAGCATTGTTTTCAAACAACGCTCAAAATACTAATCCCTCCTTGCAAGGATCAATGCAAGGGGGCAATGTTCAGAATAGGAATAATACTCAGAATAGAACCATGCCGCTCTCGAACACTTCAATAGAGGTGTTGAGGCAGCAAATGGATGATAGTAACCACGAGTTGGTTAATATGTTAACTAATCAAATGGGTACAATTTTTAATCATGTGATACAGGAGTCTGCTGAAACAAATAGGCAGGTGGCGAATCAATTGACGCGCTTGTGTAATTTTCTGGGGGCACCGGCTCGACAGATGGCATAAGTGGTTCGACAAACCGTTCCTGTTCAGATGGAGATAGGGGAAGCAGAAGATGAGACGGTCCACGAGGGACAAATCCTTAGACCCCAGCAAAATCAAGGCGTTGAATCAGGAGTAGCAGGACGTAACCAGATGGTGTTGGTTAACCGACACCAAGATGTTGACCAAATTGTCGATCAACATCGACAAGAAGACTTAGCAGTAGAAAATAATTTGACAACTATTGTCGAAAGGATTATGGCTAGGAATGGTATGAGTGCTACATTGCAAAGGCCACTATATGCTTCCCCGTTGGCTGAATTTATTCTCCAAACCGATGCACCTAGAGGAATGAAAGTGCCTAAGTACACTAAGTTTAGGGGAGAATCTGGTGAGTTGACAATAGAGCATATTGCCAGATACCTAACAGAGTCAGGAGATTTAGCTCATAATGAGTGTTTGAGAGTAAAAAACTTTCCTTCCTCTTTGACTAAGGCTGCCTTCACATGGTTCACTTCTTTGGCCCCAAGTTCGATTGATTCGTGGGCCAAGTTAGAAAAGAAGTTCCATGAACAGTTTTATGAAGGACACTCCAAAATTAGTTTGGCGGAATTGTCTAGTATTAAGAGAAGGTTTGCTGAGAGTATCGACGATTATCTGAATAGATTCAGATCATTAAAGGCCAGGTGCTTTACGCAAGTACCAAAACATGAACTTGTTCAGATGGCTGGTGGGGGGTTAGATTATTCCATTAGGAAGAAAATAGACCCAACTTTTGTGAAGAGTATGTCACAATTGGCTGATAGAGTTCGACATCTCGAATGGCTAAGGTTAGAAAAGGTTAGACACAATAAGGCTAAGAAAGAAAAAGTAGCATTTGTCGACTATGACGCGATAGATCCAATATATGAGGTTGATTACACCTCATTGACCGAATTAGAAATTGACGTGGCTGAATTAAAGCCAGGATCTGCCTATGAGTGTCGATCATTACTTCCCGCGCAAGGGAAAAATCCTGTCGAAAACAATCCAAAATTCCCCTCGAAAACTTATACTTTTGATGTGACCAAGTGTGAGGAAATTTTTGATTTGTTAGTTAAAGATGGCCAAATGGTGGTGCCACCTGGTACTAAAATACCTCCTTTAGAACAAAGACAGAAAATAGGATTTTGTAAGTATCATAATTATCGTGGTCATAATACCTCTAATTGTTACCTTTTCAGGGATCTGATTCAGAAAGCGATTCAAGAAGGCAGGCTGAAATTTGTTGGCCACAGAATGAAGATCGACGCTGATCATCTCCACCAGGAGGAAGCTCTATTCGTGGAGCCAGTCGAGGTCAACATGGTCGAGATCACCGAATACGATGAGGCCGACATACTGGAGCAAACTGGGGAAAGCTCAGATATCGACATAGCTGAAGTCTACCCAAGGGCTGACGAAGACTTGGTAGATTTCTTGTACCGCTGCAAGAATAAGGGTTCACAAGTTTGCTTGTGCCCTAGATGTGGTGTTGTCACCGACAAAGTAGCTGCTGAAAATTTCCAGAAGCTACAATTGGGCAAAAGCAAAATAAATGGGCTGAACAGAGAACGCCAGAATGAAAGAGTCCCAAAGAAGGTTGTGGAAAGTGCTCAGGCGAGGCCTAGGAGCTTCGTACCACCGGCAAGTGTTCCTAGAGGCACCTAGGTCAAGCCATAGGGGAAACAAGAAACCCCACAATGGGTTGCTGCTGCTAGAGGAGGTTTAGCAATTAATTACAAGCGTGAGTTCAAGTCTGAGAAAAGGACTCACGTCTCTGAAAATTATTTAGGGAAGAACCTCATGTCGATGACTCAATGGAGAGGCATTCAGAGGCGTAAGCAGGCTGAAAGAGAGGCTGCTAGAGAAATAGCTGGAAAAGGCATGGCCAGTGGGGTGAATGCTGGAAAGAAAGTTGTTGTGAAGGTCGACACAGCAGCAAAAGAACGGATCAGGAAATATGTCCATCGACCAACTGAGAAATGTTCTGATGAAGTTACTGATGACTTCAATTCAGAATCTGAAGCAAGTCTGGACATCTTAGTCAACGTGGTGTCAATTCTACCATAAGAATATAAATGCATGACTGAGGTGGATGAACCGGTAGATGATGCCGACGCTGAAGAAATGGCTTTACATCAGCCAAGATGCTACTTTGTGTTAAATAATGGTTCCGCTGAGAGCCAAGAAGCATGTTTTGAAAGGCCCACGATGACTATGAAAAATCATTTGAAACCATTGTTGATTAGGGCCAAGGTGGAAGGTGTGACTATAAACAAAGTGTTGGTAGATTGTGGCGCCACTGTTAACATCATGCCACACCATATTCTAAGGAAGATTGACAAGTACGATACTGATATTAGATCCAACAACGTGGTCTTGTCCGACTACGGGGGCAAAACGAAAAGCATCATGGGTGTGATCATGGTGAATATCACAGTTAGTTCAATAACTAGACCGACACTATTTATGGTGATATAGGCCTAGCCAAGCTACAACTTGCTATTCGACAGAGAATGGCTCCATGGTGTCGGAGCCGTACCATCTTCAGCACACCAAAGATTGGTGATTTGGAGAGAAGATGGAGTGGTCAAAAATATCGAAGCTGACCAAGGGTACGTCATGGCTGACGTGAACAATGTCGGCAAGAAGGAATTCAAGAGAAAGCTGGCCAACATTTCTCCTTGTTTTCTAGCTGAGGATGTGTACGCTAATTTGAGTGAAGCTTTTGTTTCTCTAAATCTGCACGAGACTCATGGCTTCATTTGGGATGTGGAACGTTTAGATGATCCATCCTATACATATACTCGGCCGACAGGCTGGGGAGATGTCACTGATGATGACTGATCTAGAAGCTCTAAAAAGGATTTCGGCATACATTGCCGAGAACAAAATAAAATCGGCTCTAGAGGCTGAAGAAAACATGGCTGTCGAAGCCCATGTGTTAAAGAAAAAAGGTAATTTGGCTATTGAGCCAGAACCTCCAGATAAGCCAGTTTTGGTTAAAGGAAACACCAACATGCAGTGTTTAGACTGCATTTATGACGATGAACCTTTAGGGTTTGAAAAAGACCTAAAGGCGCCAGAAAAGATGCGACCAAAAGAACCCTTAGAAGAAGTCGACCTTGGGGAAAATGGCGACAAAAGGCCAACATACATCAGCGCTAACATCAACAAAGAGTTAAAATCTAAGGTAATATCTTTACTTAAAGAATTTAAGGATTGTTTTTCTTGGGATTATAACGAAATGCCTGGTTTAAGTAGGGATTTGGTCGAACTAAAACTGCCAATAAAAACTGGAAGAAAGCCAGTAAAGCAGACGCCTAGACGTTTCGCACCATAGATCATGGCAAAGATAAAAGTTGAGGTAGAAAGGCTCCTCAAAAGCAAGTTTATACAAACTGCAAGGTATATCAAATGGTTGGCCAATATTGTGCCAGTAATTAAGAAAAATGGGTCTTTAAGAGTATGTATTGACTTTAGAGATCTAAATGTTGCTACCCCCAAAGATGAGTATGCCATGCCCATAGCAGAAATGTTGGTCGATTCGGCCGCTGGTTTTGAATATTTAAGTATGTTAGATGGTTATTCTGGATATAACCAAATTTTTATTATAGAAGAAGATGTGCCAAAGACGGCGTTTCGATGCCCAGGAGCCTTAGGTACATATGAGTGGTTTGTCATGCCATTCAACTTGAAAAATACCGGAGCGACATATCAAAGGGTAATGAACTCAACGTTCCATGATTTTATTGAAGATTTCATGCAAGTATACATTGATGATGTTGTGATAAAATCAAATGGTCGACTGACTCACGTCGAACATCTCCGAAAAGCCTTTTTAAGGATGAGGAAATGTGGATTGAAAATGAATCCATTAAAATGTGCTTTTTGTGTGCAGGAGGGTGATTTCCTTGGCTTTGTGGTGCTTAAAAAAGGTGTTGAAGTAAACCAAAGCAAAACAAAAGCCATTATGGACGTCAAACCTCCGTCGACCAAAAAGGAACTGCAATCTTTGTTGGGCAAAATAAACTTTCTTAGAAGATTTATGTCAAATTTAAGTGGCAAAACTAAAGCCTTTTCACCACTCCTTTGACTAAAGAATGAGGAATTTAAGTGGCAAGAAGAGCACCAAGAGGCTTTCGACAAAATTAAAGAATATTTGACTAAGCCTCCAGTACTGGCCCCTCCTGTTAGGAATAGGCCAATGAGGTTATATATTGCAGCTTCAGAATCGACTATAGGAAGTATGCTAGTCCAAAAGGATGAGAAATGTGTCGAAACACCTGTGTATTACCTTAGTCGAATGCTTAATGATCCTAAAACTAGGTATAGTGATATAGAAAAACTATGTTTATGCCTGTATTTTTCTTGTATGAAACTAAAGCAATATATTAAGCCTGTTGATGTGTATGTATCTTCTCACTTTGATATTATTAAGCACATGTTATCTAAACTAATTTTGCATAGTCGAATTGGTAAATGGGCTTTAGCGTTAATTGAGTATTCTCTGACGTACGTGCCTTTAAAAGCGATGAAAGGGCAAGTGGTGGCAGATTTCCTTGTCAACCATTCAATGGTCGAAATGGCGCAAAATTACGTAGACATAGTGCCATGGAGACTATACTTCGACGGTTCAAGGCATAAGAACGGATCTGGGATAGGGGGAGTCATAATTTCTCCAGATAGAATTCCAGCAGAGTTCAAATACAGAATTGAAAGAGTATGCACAAACAATGAAGCAGAATGTGAATCGTTGATTACAGGACTTGAACTTCTGCTAGAATTGGGGGCAAGGAATGTCGAAATTATGGGAGACTTTGAGTTAGTGATTATGCAGGTATCAAAAGAATACAGGTGTGTTAAAGAAAATTTAATCATGTATTTTGTGGTTACCATCAGATTACTCAAGAGGTTTGAGCAAGTAAACCTCCAACATATACCACGGAGAGAGAACCAGAGAGCAAACGATTTGGCGCAGGAAGCTTCAGGGTACAAAGCGTCGAAAGACCAGGATGAAGAAGAGGTCCAAGTAAGAGAGAAGGTACGAGCGACATTGTTATCACCATCAGATTTGTCGATTATAAAGTTGGGAGCTGTAAATAAATACCATTTTGAAATTCTGACCGTCGACGACGAGGGGGAAAGTGATTGGCGTAAACCATTAGTCGATTATTTAGGTAATCCTATAGGGTCGACAGATCGAAAGGTAAAATATAGGGCCCTTAGCTACGTCCTGGTGAATGATGAATTGTTCAAAAAGACAGCTGAAGGAGTTTTGCTAAAATGCCTAGGAGAAAGTGAGGCATATGTGGTTGTGTCTAGTGTATATAGTGGAGCGTGTGGGGCGCATCAGGCGGGACTGGAGATGAAATGGCTTTTGATGCGCTCAGGAGTTTATTGGCCTTCAATGTTGAAAGATTGCATTGAATTTGCTAAAAGCTGTCAAGAATGCCAATTGCATGGGGGCATACAGCATGTGCCTGCAAGCGAGTTGCATACAATTGTGAAGCCCTGGCCTTTCCGAGGGTGGGCATTGGATGTGATTGGAGAAATAAAACCAGCTTCGTCGAAACAACAAAGGTGTGTGTTGGTCGGTATCGACTATTTCACAAAGTAGGTTGAAGTCGTAGCATTGACAAATGTAGATCAAGAGGTTGTGATAGACTTTGTCCAAAGTCACATCATTTGCAGATTTGGTATCCCAGAAACAATTACAACCGACCAAGGGTCAGTCTTTACTGGTCGAAAAGTGCAAGATTTTACAAAAGAGATGGGAATCAAACTATTGACTTCTACCCCATATTACGCACAGGCAAATGGCCAAGTCAAAGCGACCAATAAAATGATCATTAGCCTAATAAAGAAACATGTAGGCAAGAAGCCAAGAAATTGGAATAAGACGTTAGATCAAGCTTTGTGGGCATGTCGAACGTCGCCAAAAGAAGCAACCGGAACAGCTCCATTTCAACTAGTATATGGACACGATACAGTGTTACTAGTAGAGATTCAGGTTCATGCAGTCTGAACCCAAAGACCGTACGAAATACCTTCTGAAGATTATTGGAGCATGATGGCAGACGAACTGGTCGATTTAGACGAGGAGAGAATGTTATCCTTGGATTCACTACAAAGACAGAAAGAAAAAGTCGCTAGAGCCTAAAGTAAGAAAGTGAAAGGAAAAATGTTCTTTGTCGACGATTTAGTTTGGAGAGTGATCTTACCTATGGATAGAAATGATAGAGTTTTGGGTAAATGGTCCCCAAATTGGGAAGGACCATTTAAGGTCTTGCAGGTTTTCTCTAATAACGCCTACGACGTCGAAGAGTTGGCACCAGATAGGCGAATCTTGAGGGTAAATGGAAAATACTTAAAAAAGTATAGGCCTCTCCTTCAAGAGGTCAAGATTTTGGCAGACTAAATGGCTGTCAAATAAACTAGGTTGGAGAAAACTATGTTTGAAACCAGCTATAAAGGCACAGAAAAGTAAATGTACACAGTGCTAAAAAATAAAATAATGACATAAAAGTTGGCAAAAAAAGCCATTATTCAAATATTACATAAAAATAAAATCGCTCAAAGTTGGCCGAATCTAGATCGAAAGGATTGAAGCTCAAAGTTGTAGTGGAGAGACGTAGGTTCCAAGGTGTCGGCCTGGACTTTAAGTTGTTCAAGCTTCTTTTCAACGGTGGAAAGTTCTTCAGCTACAGCCAAGGCATCGCTGGTGGTCTGCTCCACAATGTCTTGGGCGGGTTTTATAACCTTGTCGACAATACTCGACTCCTCCTCAGCAATTGACTCCAATTCACTGTCCAACGTAGCAATTTGACGCTGAAGGTTATCAATTTGCCGGCGTATCTCAGCAGCTCTTGTTTGTTTGGAGGCCAATTCCTTTTTCTTCTCCTCAATCGTCCCCAGCAATTTGGTGACCTCTGCGTCCGCATTCATCACCAACTCCCATTTCTCCTTTACAAAGGCCTCAATAGTCATAATCTGGTGTTCATTCTCCCTAACGTTGTCGAGATGACGTAGCATGGGAACCAGAAGTTTTTCTAAAGCGGCTGTTGCACATTTAGCATACGCTAAAAGCTGAAGTTTTTTTAGTTGGGCAAGTGCATGCAAGATTTCTGGACCGACAGCAGGTTCACTCATAAGCACATGGGGGAGATCTGGATTCAAGGCGTGAAAATGAACCTTGTCCATTAGAGCTTTGACTTTCGTCGCCTCAGAACCCATCTTACCAGAATGATGAAGCTGCTCAGAATCAGAAGAAACATCACGTGATCTTACTAGGCTACGAAGCCTAGCAATTGCTTCTAGAGCAGAAGGCTTTATTGCCAACCCTTAGGAAGATGAAGGAGAAGTAGTTGATAGAGGAGTAGTCTGAGAAGGTTGGTTTTTTGTGGTGCCGACATCCCCTAGTCCCCTTGAATCCTGCAAAGGCAAGGAAGCTGAAGAAAGACTAGAGTCAGAACTAGTCGAACTGGAATCTGTGTGTGTTGCAGGGCTAGTGACTGAATTAGAGTCACTATCACTAATATGGATAGGGAAGCCAATGAACTCACCAGCAGTGTCAACAGAGGGTGCTTAGTGAGTTGGAAAAGAAGCCGGCGACGAGGGAGTGTAGTCGGCGACAGGGTGAGATGGCTCACCAAAAGCATCAGCCTATTGTAAGAGGAAAAGATGTTTGTAAGAAAAGTCCAGTAATTCAAGGGAAAAGATAGTAAAACAAGTGATTACCTGTGTCGGTGTAGGGGAAACGACATTTGGATTTTCTTCCCCCAATACAGCAACAGCGGGGGTGCTGGTCGACTGCAAAGCCCCCACAGCTGGATCAGGGACTTTATTAAGGAGGGACGTGTCGACCACAATAGTGTCGGCATCTAGAGAAGGAGCCTCTGGAGTGAGCACTTTGTGGTGTTTCTTCTTCTTGGCTTCACCACTCCTAGAGGGAGAGTCATGCTTCTTCCTTTTATGGCCCTGATGGCCTTTGGATTTGTGGAAGTGCTGAGAAGATGGCTGAGTCGGCTTGGGAGTCGGCTGAAGACATGAAGAGAGGTTATAAGCAGATATTCTAGTCAGAAGATCAGACAAGCCGACAAGAAATACCTCAGATCCTATGGCAGCGGAGCATTTATGTTTTTTGGATTTCTTGGAGTGAGAAGAGACAGTTGGGTCTGTCGAACGTGGCTAACCCTGCACATAAGCAGATATTCTAGTCAGAAGATCAAACAAGCCGACAAGAAATACCTCAGATCCTATGGCAGCAAAGCGTTTATGTTTTTTGGATTTCTTGGAGTGAGAAGAGACAGTTGGGTATGTCGAACGTGGCTGACCCTGCACATAAGTAAGAGGTTAGAGACCACGTATTGTTTTCCTTAGAGAAATCACAAGGTTAAGTGAGATTGCTTCATATAGGTGCATACCGAAGAACTGGGTTTTTTCAAAACTTGGGCAATAGGTCACTCATCATCATCAGAGGACTTCTTAGGAGCAGCCTGCGAGAGGGGAAATGATAGTTAAGAATAAAAACCTAGGTAAAAGAAAACGACAAATCAGCTAGAGTCGAACCTGAGTCTCTTGTGTCGAAAGGATAGGGTCATTGGCAGGAACGTGATCCACAGGGTCTAGGGGGATCGCTGTAAAGAAACATAAAAAGCAAGTAAGCGACGAAATCCAACTAAAAGGAGGTGTTAGCTTTCCAGAAAAGTGTTACCAATTTGTGTGAATTCGAACACTCTAACATATTAAGGATCAATATGAAGTGGCCCTGAGTAGTAGGGCGGATAATGCTTCGTCAGTACCACTCTGTCGGCCTTTTTCTTATAAGCATTTTGTATGTCTGAAAAGAGACAATAATACCAATCTGGAACCGAATTGCTAAAGGCCAAAGCCAATGGGCTAGATGGCAAAGGAAGGAATTTGATGTTTCCAAAATGAAGAGCGTAAAGATACTTGTCTTTCGCGTAACCAGGGATTTTAAGTTTTGGGAGCTTGTCGGTTACCTTCTCCTTTAATTCGAACGTGGTCTCAGAGATGGTCCGACGAAGATTATCAGGTCGATACACAACTCGGAAATAGTTCTGAAAAGCGCGAATTTGTTTAGCATGGAGAGCCATACACTTGGTCGATTTCGCCTGCAAATAAACAAGAGCCTGAGTTAGTTCAGATAATTTGGCCTCAAAAGCGCCAATGTAAACAGCAAGATACGACTGTCACCAATCATCAAACTCTTTGGTGCAGAAGAAGGCTGGTTGAAAGGGAATGGAATGGAGCTTTGGTCGGTTTTCCCAAAGGGTCTCAAGATCTTCTTGGATCATACTCCAGGGTTGATCACAAAGGATGTTTGTGAGTAAGTCGGGAGAAGAATACAGGGACTTAGGAATAAACTGACAAAGGCCAAATTGTCTGGCTACCAAGTTGGGTTGGTAAGCAACTAGGCCAGGGTTGGTGCCGGAGGTTACAGCCGACAGAAATTGGGGGACCAGGAAACGTCTCCAGATGACAAAGGTTTCAGTCTTATGCTCATCTTCAGACGAGGGAAAAGCCCTGGTGGACCACTCAGGACCTTCAGTTCGACAGCTGAAAGGAGCCATAGAAGGGTGAAAGTCGGCACGGGTCAGCATGATGGTAAACAAGAGGCGAAACACCTTGACGTCAGGAAAAGTTTTGTCGAGGGGCGTCAAAGGGGTCAGGCGTTTCCAACAAAGGTGTCGTTCTTCTGGGGGACACGCAACCCTTCTCATCCCATAGGGTGCTATATCTTTAGAAAAAGTGGCGTTGAGCCACAGTTGTAAGAACCAAAAAGGGTCGTGGACTAAAACATTCTTCTTTGAGTTTTCAGGGTCAAAGAGCTTGATTTGGCAGACAACTTCAGACACAGATTCATAAAGAGAGGCCAGAATTAACTGGCCCAAAGAGATGTCACGCTCTTGGTGAAGCTGGGTTGCCAGAAGAGCAAAATGTTTGGCTATCTGCATTGATCTAGAGCAGAACACAAAGCGAGATAGGCACAGAGTCAGAAAGGCCACATGTTCTTCAGTGGACACAGGGCCTGAAGATGTGGCATGGTGATCAATAAAATTGTTGTATGTCGGCTTGCAAGAATCACCAACGTCAAACCTCAGAGAGATTGGTACTACGGCTTCACAGTCGAAGATTTCGCCAGTCGGTTTTAAACCGGTGATGGCAGCAATATCCAAGAGCATCGGTGTAATCATGTCACACTTGGTATGAAAAGAATTGGTCGAACTATCCCAAAATTGGAGGGCAGCCAGTAACATGCCACAAGATTGAGGAGGGCCACAACAGGCAATCTGCAGAAAGGTATAGATACTTGTCCGTTTCCAATGGTCGATTTTCTCTGTTTCTAAGCGATCCATCCAGGCGCAAAACTTAGGGCATTTTTTGGGAGGAGCAATCCTAAAATTCCTGTTGATATAACGAAGGGAGAAAGGCTTTTGGGAAGAAACCAAAGGTTCAGAGAGATGACTGGTGGGGAAAAAGGAATCTGTTTTGGTTATCTCAAGACAACGATTTTCTGAAAGTGGACCTAAGAATGCTAAAGGTTTGTCAGTCAGGGAGAAAGGGATTAATACCTGGGAATGCCAGATTTTTGCTTTCTCTTCAGCAAATGGAGGTTCAGGAACGTAATCCTTGCCATCAATGGTGAGCGGTTGTGTGAGCTTCGCAGCAGAGGGAAATGTTTTGCTTTTGCTTGAGCTAGCCATGGAAGAAGATGAAGGTTTGGAGAAGAAAGGTTTTGTTTACTAAAACAGAATGCATGTTGTTTCGTCTACTGAAGCAAAGGGAGAAAAAAAGGAAAGAAGAAGAAGAAACAAGGGTTTTGTAGGGGTTAAACCCTAAGAAAAGGAAGAGTAAACATTTGAGTTCCCTCGCCGACACCTGTACTCATGTTCCCGCGTCTGCAGACACGTGGAGGCGGAAAGGCAGTTATGGCGATAAGCATGTTTCAGTCATAAAGACGTGAAGTGATGGAGACGTGATTTTGTGTGTCTCGAGGAAAAAAGGGAGACGTTTGTCATGATTAGATGTCGTCATCAGCGTGGGGAAAATAGGTGTACCACTAAGAAGAAGTGGAAACGGTGAGGAGCAAGTCGACATCTCAAAGATGCCATTATCTCACAAAAAAAAAAGTCGACATTCGAAAATGGCATCTCTGTGGGGCATTTTGTTACCACAAGAAACCTATAAGGCATGTTGAAGGCGTAATCAATGAAATTGTCTTATGAATGTAAGGTTTATACCCCCATCAAGGGGTGGAGATGTGCCTAAGATAAGCAAGAGTGGAGAAAAACATAAGTCATCAGGGGATGAAACCGACAGAAGAATCATGTTTGGTCGAAAATCCATTCTGTCGACTGAAATGAAGACTGGGACTTAAGGAATTTCTAGTTGCATCAAACACATGTGAGACAGGGTCGACTTAAATACCTGGGTGGGAGAAGTTTGAAATTTAAAGTGACTAGCGGTTACAAGGAGAATAAGCGCCAGAATATGGAGCAGTTTGCAGAACGTGTATGGAGCAGTTTGCAGATCGTGTGGCACGGCGTCTGCTAATTTTTAGAAGTTTTTGACCTATAGGAAGTTTCTTTAGTGTAGTATAAATAGGATATCCCACGAGGGGCTCGAGGTGTTCACTTTGTACCAAAACCACTTGTAAAAAACTTCTCATTTTCAGCGCGAGGAAGCAAGAGTTTTTAAGAGTGCTATGTACGTGAATCACCACATTTATTTCAATGCAACTTCCTTACTTTTCAATTGTTCCCGTTGAACATTTTATTTTAATTTCATTTACTTTTGAGTTATCACTTTATGTTGTCGTCTACGCCGTCGACACTGATTCTATTACGATAATAGAGTTCACCAAAAGCGTGTTCGTTGTGTACGTCTTTTGAATGTTGTAGCGTTGTCGGTCACGAGTCACCCATAGGCTATAGCATCATTACCATTTCGCGTGGAAAAAAAACTGCGCTTGTTCAATATTTTGTCAAAAGCCGTTTCTCACAAAGTTGATTATCTGGCGAATTGAATAAACCACGCTCGCACTACTACATGTCTTAGGATCAACTGGTTGATCCTGCAAGTAACTCTCAGTTGTAAGGCCTAAGGAGGACCAGTGGCTGTTTACCAATTTCCACCGTAAACATAAAGTTAAGTCTAACATTTCGGTCGAGATATTCTTCGACATTTCGATACCTAGGTGATTCAACACTTCTTTACTTATGTCGAGTAACCTGCTTCGACACAAGAAATAACCATTTAACATCAACCCCGGTATGATATAAATATGTAACGAGAGGGTGTAAAACTTTGAATTGTAGTTTCAATTGATCTTAGAATGATGGTGGAATTATAATAGAGTTTCAATGGAAATGTTGATGAGTATGTTAAAAAATTATGATTATTTGAAATATATAATTTACTTGAATCTATACTAAAAAAATAACTTCTATTTTATAATATTTTCTAGATTTAATAATTATAATTAAAATAATAATAACTTTATTTTCAAATCAAACCATCTATTTTATAATATTACGGATTTAATAGTATTAATTAACTCATTTATGATGTTATAAAACATATTATTGTATTTATAATACTTTAAATCAATTAAATTTTTCATTTTTGTTGTGTTTATTTTTTAAATATATTGATGTCATTAATTATTCAAAACAATATGGTTTTTTCAAGTATTAATTATGTGGTATTAATTCAGAAATTAAAAAACAACATTTTCTTTTTAAACATATAGATAATTTTTTAAAATGTGTCTTTTAAGATATAAGTTTTAGAGGTTAAAGAAAGTGCATTATAAGGGTAAAGAAATATTACTGTCACATTTTACAGTGTAGTGCATATTCTTTTTCTCTAAATTTTAACATAAAATAACTTTAACAAATAATAAATTATATTTGTAACACCTTCAACTTTTAAAAAAAAACCATTCAAATCAAAAGCTAACTTTTATCTAACAACAACAAATAAAATTCAAAAACAAAAACAACAATAAAATCAAGTCATATTTAAAACGCAAAAAAAACATAAATATTAACATTTTAAAAAAATGCAGATTTTAGTTTAAATGATAAGAAAAGAATATTAAGAAACATAAATATACACATTTTTATAATAATTATATTTATAATCAAATAGAATTTTTTATAGAATAAGTATATTAATTAAATACAAACTTACAATTACATTAATATATTTATATTAATGTTATTAATCTAATTGAAAAGAGAGGCGACTGCTCCAATATGACATTTATAAAATAGGATGGTTTCATATTCAATCTAATTTCGGTATTATTAAAAAACGACAATAGACACTCCCATACATATTAAATCTAATATCAACATTTAATTTCATACTAAAATAATATGACATACTACTAAAATAGAGAGAAAATAAGCGTAGATATGGTTTATATCATTTAAAAACATATTTATTTTCATGTATGATTAACATATTACTAGTTAAGATTATAAATCAGTTTATATCATTTTAAAACATTTATTTTCATGTATGATTAACATATTGGCATTTCTCCTCAACATGATCCTAAATTAAAAAGTGTTTAATAAATTTAAAAATAATGTCATAATTTACTCAAATTATCAGTAATTGCATAAATACATAAACAAAAAACTAAACTAAACGTTATATAAATATAGTCATTATGTCACATACATCAATAAATCATCATAATTCATTTATGACATAATATCCACTTTTTCTACATGATCTCTAGGTGGTAACAAAGGATCGGCAATCATAAAATTTTGTGCAAATATGATAAATTAAAACTTTTTGTTTCTAAACCTCTTACTCCTTGAGGACAAATATTGGTGAATGGGTCACTTGATCAAATCAATGAACTGCTGGTTGAAATGTATGTTAAAAACTTTTTTAAAATTAATTTTTTTTAAAAAAAATGGATATTAGTTCATAGAATATTCCACAGTATTGAATTGCATCGAAGATTAAAAAAAAACATCATCATAACTGTGTAGGAGTTAGTGTATCAATGTCACGCGTTAAAGACATACAAGGATTCATAACGGCGACAAAAGCAGGACTAGAATATTAAACTTCACCAAAGTCATCAGGAAAGATGCAAACGCACATACTCTCAAAAGATTAGTACTCAGCATTCAACATATTGATCATCCAAAATTGTCATCTCATCCAGCAACTTTTTTTGTTAAAGTTCTTCCAGTTGGAATCGGTTGGGAGGACCTGAGCAGGATGTTTCCAGATTCAGAACTCCAATTAACTCCGGCTTTCATTGGAGGTGGACGGGCTTGACTCAATGAATGTCTTCGAGTAGAAATTGACATGTTGGCCAACTTGTCAGCTGTTTCCGAAACACTACGTGCGGTTCTCCCCTTGTTTAAAGAACCTGCCAACCAAAAACTTAACCATTGAGCTTATTTCTCGAGTACTAAAGCAACAACCTAAGGCATCTTTGGAAGTGAAAAATTGCATCGCTGCTTCAGGAACTTGGTTAAAAACACTTGAAATGATAATACATGATAAGTGGCTTAAATTGACCGAATGCTATTACAGGATCATTACAAGCATTTAAGTTCCTTTCATTGAATTCACAAAAAATGCATTTAGGTTCCTTCTATTTAATTCTCATACAATTTACAAATATAAAAGCAACTATACAATAATAATTAAACACGGACGTTGACAAAAGTGCTTACTTGGGCTGCCTTTTCCTGGCGGTTGATATTTTGATTGTGGAGTAGTAGTCTTCATTGATTTCTTATTTTTAATTCCATCCTTTAAGACAGTCAAAAAAATTATTAGCATGATGGAGTTAAACAAAACCAGTTTATAGAGAACAAACTATCTAGCAAAGTAAAGCTGGAAATGATCTTGAATTGTATTGCCAAATCAGTACTGTGTTAAGAGATTGGGGATAGGGCATTAATTCAAAAGCAAGATATGATGAGAACAAGAGTAGAGAGAGAATGGAGAACAACTCATCACCTCGTTTGCCATATCCAGCTTCCGTTGCACGCCTGTAATAGAAATGAATGAGAACCATGTTATATACAGTCAGTATGTGAAAGTGTGAGATAGAATATCACACAAACAAAAAAAGTTATTTTCTGTATTTATACAGCCCAAAGCCCCCCAAACAGGAAAAACATCAACTGAAGTCATTATTTTGTTTCCACGAGTAATAAATTAGCAATTTAAACAATCTACCGATTCATATTTTTCAGCTTAAATGCCAACAGTTATTTCTGACAGCGAAAATATGTTGATTAGTAAAAAAAACATGCATGCATTTAACGGAGAAATGGTAGAAACCAGTAAAGATCACCTGGAGCTACAGAAGGATGTAATTTCATGGAAGAAAAATTATTGCCAATTTTCGAATTAGGCAATGCACCAGAATATTTCCTGACCCCTTGTCGATCCACTGATCCCCTTATTCCGGCTGCAAAAATAAAAGAGAGAAACAGTTAGAAGTTCAGTATTAGTATCCCCTCCAATTGAACCATAACAACTCATTATCCTGCAATGCAACATAAATAAAATTACATACCAGATGGAGGAGTTCTGGTTACTGCTCTGGTGCGAAGCGATGGAGGGATGTAAAAGCAGCTCTACAAATTATTTTGAACACAATCAAAACCTAGCTGACAGAAAGCAGGATATAGTTTTGCATAGAATAGATTAAAAAAAAACTAAAAACAAATTGAAAGTATGAACTAGTTATAGGAAAACCTTGAAGAAAGGATGTTGAAGGACCTCTGCTGCAGCAGGTCTCTTGCAGGGATCCCATGAACAAAGTGACTACAGATATAGAAAGGAAAGAACGGAAAGGGAAAAAACACAGATCTATTAGTTGAGAAATGGAGGCCAGGACTGAACTGCTATGCAATGAATCAGAACTACTTACTTTGATAAGGTTGATTGCATCATCGCTTCTGGATGGAATCAGTACAGAGAGATCTGTGGTAGCTAGCTGTAGAAATAAATACATGGCATACAGTAATTAGCTCAAGACTACACGCATCTTAGTAATATTTATTTATCACATTAATGTCTGTCTTAATATACATTTAGAAATATTATTTATACATAGCACATTAGTAATATAATAATGTGCTAGGTGTGACGCGCTAGTTGATAATACTACTTCATTGCAGTTTTACTCCTACTCTCACACGCTCACAGAACTCGTTCCGCCCATTTTAAAATCACCCAGTTTTGGTCCCTCCCTCATATATATGGACTCAAAAGTTGTGAAATGGCATTTCGCAAATGACGTGACATACAATATGATGATGTGGAATGATCAACCCCTATCACATTGCAAGAAAATCTCTTAAAAACATCAATTTCAACTTCTGAATTAATTCATTTTTGTAACTTAATTAATGACATGTAAATATTTCATCCATCGCGATAATTGTACTTTGTTTGGTCGTATGACACGTCATTTGAAACATGTCATAACACTACTTTTTAGTCCATGAAACTGGATGGGGACCAAAACTGAGTGATTTAAAATGAAGACTAATTCCGTGAGCGGATGAAAATAGGAAGACCAAAACTTTAATTAAGCCTAAATGATATTACACAATACCTTCTTAATATTATTTATACATAACAAGATATTTAGCTAGTTTATGAGTAAATAAATACACGATATGTGTGACGTGTGACACTGGTAATTTATTTATCAAGCTTAATAATAGTAGATAAGTAGAATGCTAAAATTGCCACACAAGTCACACCTAGCACAGTTATAAGTTAGTGCCCCGAACGATGAAAACTGGAAACAGTTGCCATATTCGCGTCACCTCATTCATGACAGAAAAGAAGCCATTTTTACTCAGTATACAAAGTGAATGAGCGGCTGGCAACTTAATGAAAACAGAAACCCACCACTAGAGCAAAAGAAGCTTTCTATATTCTATTTGAGATGTGTTAGAATTCAGAAAACTAACCTGTGGAAACTGATAGTTGATATCCTTAGCAAGTTTGAGTCCATCAGCCCAAGATTCAGCGGTTGGACTACCTATCACACTGCATATTTTGTAGATCTCATCTGCCTCACTGCATGTACAGAGCCATAATAGAATAGGTTTATTTCCAACCCAGCTACTATATAAGATGTTTTAGACCAGGGTTTTACTTGTACAGATACTATGCAGTAAACTAATTACAAATTTCAACCAAACATTTGTGACAATTAATTGCAGTCAAATGTATGAACATGGTAACTGTTTTCAGAGTAGATTGAGGTGCCATAAATTTGTGAATTCCCTAATAAATATTTATTTCCTTTATCCAAGTAAAAACACCATCGTGGTGCTGAAGAAACGGAGAGAAATAGATAGAACATGATACCTGGTACCCGGAAATAGAGGACGGAGAGTGAACAACTCAGCCATAATAGCACCCATTGCCCACATGTCTGGAAGATAAAACAAAATAAATAAATGTTTGTATGGTATTCATCATCTTAACTACAAATAATGCCACAGTCAAGATCATAATTTTTTATGCATAATTATTCTAAATCAGACGCTTACCAACTTTGGAGCTATAAAGGAAAGACTGAAGCAAGACTTCAGGGGCACGATACCTGACCATAGGACATTAATTGTGTCATTAAATACACGACAGACAGTACACTATATATCTATAAGATAATGATGTATTCAAGTTAAAGACACGTACCACCGTGTGGAGACATACTCAGTATAGGGTGGTTGTGAGCTGATCTCTCGTACTAAGCCGAAATCAGAAACTTTGATAATATTCTTGGTGACAAGCAAGTTTTCTGCAAAAAGTACCATACCTTGTATCAAACAGCAAAACTTTGCAGCACAGTATTAGAGATATGCACAACAGTTACACCAAACACCTAGTCTGTATTTTTCTCACGATATGCAATTGAATTAGGCAGCAAGCTAAAACTAAATTAAAAAAATAAATTTGAAATAAGACAGTTAATGATAGAACAAACTGCTTATATTATATACCTTAAATTCTATGTAAAGTAGAATTATAAATACACTTCTGTTGCCGTTTTATCATACATACCCAACCAAGACTGCATAAAATAATTTATGGAAAAGTACCAGGCTTTAGATCACGGTGGAAGTATCCACGCTGGTGCATGTATGCAAGACCTTGGAAAACTTGAAAACACCAGTTTCTAACTTCATCCTCAGAAAACAGCTTTTCCCTTTTTTTCATAAGTTGGTAGAGGTTGCATTCCTGCATTATTCAAAATTGACCTAAAACAGTTAGTATTAGACTTCAAATCAGCCGCCATTATACCATAAAAATCCAGCCACTCACCATGTACTCAAAAACAAGGTACAGAATGTCACATTCTCGAATAACTTCCTTCAGCTTCACAATATTTGAGTGATTCATTTTTCGTAATGACTGCCATAAGGTGAATTAGAGAATAAATATATGGATTGGCATAAACACGAGGAAAATAGGACTTAGGAAAGAATAGTGGGATGTGACACCTTGACTTCACTTAAGTTTACACACTCCTCCCAAGAGTAATACTTTTTCTTCATTTTCTTGATTGCAACCTGTAATTTTATGACAAATTAGAATGAAACACACCATCCAACTTCACCTAGAACACCGATATAATTCCATTTAAAGAATACTTACAACTTCACCGCTTTGCTTATTAATAGCTCTCCAGACACTCCCAAATGTTCCATCCCCAACTTCCTTAATTAATTTGTACCTTTATTTGGGGAAGAACGAAACAAACCTTAAACAAAGATATTCAACAATAAAAAAAGGAAACATAGCAACTTCTGCAAAAGATAATCACCTCTCCATTGTTCACACAGAACCCAAAGCAGCTCTTTATTCAAAAGATAGGTGGTATTTAACTCTAGAAGACAATGCCGAGAAAGGAGTATAAAATTTTACGGATATCTGCTGGTCTAGTAAATTTTTCAACTGTCAATTCTTTGTCGTGGCAAAAAATTGGCAAAAGCGGAAACTTTCTGAGTGAAGGACTGCGTTGTCTTATTGGTTAATATTTTAATAGACCCGTGGCTTTGTGGCAGGACGTAGGAGGTAGAAATGAACAATTACTGGAGATCATAATGGTCTACCTAGGTGTAACTGAAATGATTGATTAAATTTACCAGATTAAACTCTAGCTAAAATCACTGTGACCCAACACTTAAGAACTTCAATAATAGCCACTTCATCTAAAGTCTACATAGGCGTTATTAAAGAAATTTCACGCAAAAGATGTTTTGTCATTACCAATACCCATTGGGACAACGAAACAATTATTAAAAACTATAGTCTGCAAGTTTTAATGCAATTGCTTATCCAATACTAAAGATACAGGAAGTATCCATATCTAACACCAGTTTATCTACTTCATTCCTGTAGACAAAGGAAAAGGTTGTGTTATATTTCAGTAAATTAAAGCAGATGATATAAGTGTTCCATGATAGATATCTTACCAAAGAAGTGGATTGTTCAGATGTTTAGACTGGATATTGGGTCAGCAATGCACTGTCAAAGTAACACTTGTCAAGAAACAAATCATTTTAAGGATTTGATCAAAAGAAGAGGAATAAATTCTTACTTGTACAATTTCCCTAAAGATGCAGCACTTCTCTCAGACAAAACAAGCATCACACAGACTGTGCTGGTCATTAAAGGAGAATGGGCAATTAAGTACAATTAACAAAGGAAACCGGAAGAAATTCTCCAAGTATGAGGAATCGCCAGTTGAGCATTTCTTGAAATGAAAACAAACAATACTTGTGGCAACTTGACCAGAAAAGCACTCCATCCATGTTTTGAAAAATATATCAGAAACCTTAAGATTCAAATGCAGATCAACCTGCAAGCAAACCTTATATTAATTATATTAATAATATGATCGGCCAAAACAGAAACTCAACGAAAACTGGAAAGACGGCAAATCAAGTAAATTCCAATCCTCTTGAACATCAAGATTCAAAGTGTGTGAAGCTTAGACACCCAACACTATAATTTGTTGCTATTCCTACAAAAAAATTGTTCTTGCAGTGATAAAGAATTAAGTTGACAGAGAATGATCAAACTATATCAACAGACTAAAATCCCTAGCATTATAACTCCAGAAGATCCAAAATGCTGAACTGAATAAAATTACGAAGGCAAGAATTAACAAATCATACTAATTTAACTTGCTTTGCTAAAATACATATTACCAACACACATGTAAAAACCATCTAGAATCATTCCAAATTTCGAATTAATCCACAATGATAAATCCATAAATCATCTGACCTAGTAAACAAATTGCTCATGTCATTCTGTGATGTTAAGTAACAGTGCTATAGCACTATAGCATAGTGAAATTTGAACAGATCGCTATTCTGCAATATCCTATTTGATACAAAATATTGTCAAATAGCTGCTATAGCGTCCCTATAGCACTATTGCATAGCGGGATATGAACAAACCGCTATTCTCTGCAATCCCCAATTGACAACACCAATGCCATGCCATTCCATATGTATGATAAAGAACTAAGCTTCCGATTCAGTCTCAAAGAAAAACCCATTTCCAAACTTTAACTAACACAAACCCATTCCCCAAAAAATAAAATAACCAAAGATTAAATATAAATTATACCTTATAAAGCAATGCAAGTCAAAATGTCTTATCGATATCAAAATATTGAAAATCTATATTCATAATGTGCCATTAGCCTCCATTGATCATATTCATATTAATCTCTAATATTTCAATGTGAGGACAAATTCAATTCAACCAAATAAAAGAATACACTTTCAGAGGAGTTAGGTATATAACATTACTAACCCTTAAAACATGCTACCCTCCGCAAAATCCTATGTCTGGGACTCAATAGCATTGTAATCAAGCCGTTCCCCGATAATAAACTAGAGAAAACAAACCATAAAGCAACAAATTCAGAAACCAACAAAACCTACAAAAATCATCAACCCTTAAAAAAATGTGGCGCGAAACTCAAACTGAACCTATAAATCCACACATCACAAAACGATAACCGTTCCTCGATCCACACAAGAAAGAATCGAATTCGATAATGTAAATTTGATGAATCTGTTAGAAATGAACCGAGTGGAAAATAACGGAATTGAAACGAGAATAGATCTGAGAGAGAGGGTACCTGAGGATGAAGCGTAAGGGGAAGGAGGATGAAGACCGTCTCGAAGGACGGGAAGAATTGTTCTTCTGTCTCTCTCCTTTACCACCAAAAAGACCCTCTTTTCTTCCTTTTTCTTTTCTATTTTTTGTTTTGCGATGAAATATTTTTAGGATTTTAAGAATGGCTAGCAAATTATTTTGGTTTATAAGATGGAAATTGTAAAAGGATTCTCTCTCTTTTATTATAAAATCATTCGGTCATTTACATAGGAGGCAGCTCATTATTTAAACTTATTAAATAATTAATATATTTAGTTGGTTTATAGATTTTGTTTTTAAATAACATTTTTTAAAAATTATATATAAAATAATTCATATTTCAATGTATTTATTAAATTAATCATGTTCCTGACATACAACAAGAAGAATAGTCATAAGGGTTGGCGGGCATGCACTAAAATGTTCTATATAGACGTCATATAGAGTGGTGACCGCATACACATGATGTCACTAGTGACGCACGCGTGCATTAGGGACATGCACCACATGCAATGGTTACTCCTTTATTTTATTTTTTACTTTATTTTATTAATTTTAATTTTAAAAAATATGAAATAAAAAGGAAAATTAAAACTAATTTATAATATTATTTCATAAAATTCAAATACACAACAATTGAATAGAAAATCAATGACCCGCCCGATCGAAACGTTTCCCAGTTTCACATCTCGGCGCATTCGCCTGTCTTCAGGGTCTCTCATGAGGAAAAGGTGGTTTGGGGTCTTTTAATGATCCAAGTTTTTTTGTGAAACTGACGACGATGAACAAGTTGAAGTCGATGTTGTTGACGAGGAAAAAGAAGATGAGATATTGGTTGATCAAATGGTGAATGATGACACTATCGACCAAAAGCAAGAGTCATTACTTACTAATCATGTTTATTGTCCACCTCAACGCGTGACAAGCTTGCACTTGGGTGCATATGAACCATCGTCAGATATATTTCACAATGCATATATGCAAACACAAGGATCATTAAAAGATGGGGACATATTTCATAAATCACACCAATATACACAATATTTTCCCCCTTACCTTGGATTTTTCAGCAAGATCCACACTTCAAACTTTAACAATAGAGTTTTCCTTTAGCCCCAGCATTTGTCTCTTCTCACAACAAAATTCTATTTTACTTAAAACTCTTCAAACTCTCTTACTAACATTTTTATCATTAACATAATCTTCCTCAATTAAAACTTCCACCAATGCCCTCACTTATCCTCTTATTTACCATCATGCCCCTCTTAACTCTAATTTTATTTTAATAAAAAAAAATACTAATCATATTCTCCTTTATCTCCCTACTATTTCTACTCTTTTATTTTATTCAAACCAATTAAATAAAATAGCTATAGGATAATTATTAAAAATTTCATTATCCCCATTAAATAAGTAGAATAACTAAATTTCATTATTTAAATTAAAATATCCATATTCTAGTTATTTTATTATTTATTTAATTAATTCGAATAAAATACTATTTATTCCAATCATTAATTAAAATTCTAATTAATTATCAATAACTATACCAAAGTCTTACTCCCTCCATACTTCTATTACAAGGACACTTACCCCCACAATCACACAATAATTAATTTAAAACACCAATTAATCAAATAAAAATATAAATAACTCAAATTAATTAATTAATTGAATTCGGAGTGTTACAACTCTCTCCGACTTAAGAAATTTTCGTCCTCGAAAATTACCTGATGAAAATAGAGTCAAATGTGACTCTCTCATCTATTCTTCACGCTCCTAAGTCATGCTCCCACCAGCTAGTCCTCCGCAAACTACCTTTACCAAGACAATCTTGATGCTCTGTCTGCATGGGTGATGCCTCCACAATCAGGTTATCTCTTACCTGCACACCATCTCATTAGATCACATGAGACGAATCTGAAATGTATCTCCTTAACCGAGACACGTGAAACACATCATGAAGATTAGCAAGCAGCGCCAGCAAAGCAATCTGATAGGCCACATCTCCTATCCTCTGTAAAATCTGGTACGGACCAACAAAATGTGGTGTGAGTTTTTGAGACTTCAAAGCTCGACCAACACCAGTTACCGGCATAACTCTCAAAAACACGTGATCTCCCTCCTAGAACTCGAGTGTTTTCCTCCTCTTATCATGGTAACTTTTCTGACGACTCTGTGATGCTTTCATCTTTTCTTGGATCATCTTGATCTTTTCGATCGTTTGGTGAATAATCTCAGGTCTGAGCATAACACTCTCGCCTGACTCATACCAACACACAGGAGTCTTACACCTCCTACCATATAATTCCTCGTACGATGTCATTCCAATACTAGAATGATAATTGTTATTGTAGGTAAACTCAATCAACGACAAGTAACTATTCCAAGCACCTCCTTGTTCTAGCACACAAGCCCTCAGCAAATATTCCAACAACTGTATGATCCTCTCTGTTTGACCGTTCGTTTGTGAATGATAAGCAGAACTTAACCTCAACGTAGTACCCAAAGCTGCCTACAAACTCTCCCAGAACCTCAATGTGAATCTCGGATCTCTATCAGACACAATACTTGAAGGAATACCATACAGTTTCACAATCTCATCAATGTACAATTCGGCCAGCTTCTACAAAGAATAATTGATCCTCATTAGTATAAAATGAGCCAATTTGATCAATCTATCAACAATCACCCAAATTGAATCGCATCCTTTCGAAGTCTTCGGAAGACCTGTCACAAAATCCATGGAAATGTTATCCCATTTCCACTCTGAAATATTCAACGGTTGCATCAGACCTAACGATTTCTAATGTTCAATCTTCGACTTCTGGCAAGTCAAACAAGCATACACAAACTCACCTATTTCCTTCTTCATTCCTAGCCACCAAAATAATTTCTTCAAGTCTTGATACATTTTTGTGGCACCGGGATGAATACTTAACTCACTTTTATGACCCTCCTCAAGAATACTCTTCTTAATTTCTGGCACATCTGGAACACACACACCCTATCTCTGAACCTCATCACATCATTCTCATCAACCCGAAAATCAACCTCGTTACCTTGGTTGATTAACGTGAGACGATCCACCAAACCTAAATTAGATTTCTGACCTTATCTGATTTCTTCGAGAATACCACTAGTCAGCTTTAGCATACCCAACTTCACATTGTTATAAGTCTCTTCACACACTAGACTCATATCTCTGAATTGTTCAATCAGTTCTAACTCTCGAACCATAAGCATTAACATATGTAAGGACTTCCTACTCAATGCATCAGCTACAACATATACGGTAACTCAATTCAAAATCATAATCCTTCTGAAGTTCAAGTCATCTCCTGTGCCTCATATTCAACTCTTTATGATCAAACAAATACTTCAGGCTCTTGTGATCACTGAACACTTTGAACCTAGATCCAAAAAGATAATGCCTCCAAATCTTCAAAACAAAAACTACAACTGCCAACCCTAAGTCATGCATAGGATAATTCCTTTCATGAACCTTCACTTGTCTGGAAGCATAAGCAACAATCTGACTATTCTGCATCAATACACCACCAAGACCCATTTTTGACGCATCACAATATACTACAATCAAGGTTATATCATAAGAGGGTAGTGAGGGGTCCTTCCCTCATAGTTTTACTCTTTACCATGTTTTTGATTAAAAAATTTAGTGGTTTGCAATGTTTGTATGATAAGATGACTAGATTGTCATTGTTATATATATATATATATATATATATATATATATATATATATATATATATATATATATATATATATATATATATTATATATATATATATATTATATATATATATATATATATATATATATATATATATATATATATATATATATAATATATATATATATATATATATATATATATATATATATATATATATATATATATATATATATATATATATATATATATATATATATATATTATATATATATATATATATATATATATATATAGATAGAGAGAGAGAGAGAGAGAGAGAGAGAGAGAGAGAGAGAGAGAGAGAGAGAGAGAGAGAGAGAGAGAGAGAGAGAGAGAGACCCTTATAAGAATGGTTTTTTCTCCGTGTTATCTTAGATTGTTAAGCTCCAATTCTTGACAATGGTGATTTTCTTGATCCTTCTAGTTTTTCCTCTTCTCTTCCTAACTCTTTTTTTCCCAAGTTTTCACGTATTTTGTAACTTCCCCTCTTCTCACTTCTAACTTCCTTATAACAACCAATTTTCTATTTTTATTTAAAATCTAATATTATTATTTTATTAAATCTAAACTAAATATTTATTTTAATAAATCCAAATCAAATATTTATTTTAATATATCACTGTAACAATAATAATTAAAATAAATATTTAAATATTAATTATTACTATTATTTATAAAAATCATCCTAATTAAATAATAGTAACAACCAATACTTCTCTCACCATCCCCATTTCTCTATCTTTTTGCTCACACACACCTAACACCTTAAATTCTAATTTTTAAGGTTGGTGACTACACTCAAGGGTCTCTCTTAACACAACATAACATCATAACACACACAAATTGCACAATTATATTAAGAAAATAAATAATAAAATTTTGGGGCGCTACCGAAAGTCCCAAGCCGTTCGTATGTCTTGCTCCCTAGTCATAGCGGCATGTTTAAAGGCTCGGTAAAACTCTTCCAACTTACTATCCGCCGTTTAAAAAGTCATAAACACATGGAATGTTTACAACAATAGCTTTTCGGTGGTAGTAAAAGAGGATTATTGGTCTGCATATCAATGGGAGATAGTTTGCCATGATTAAAAAATGCGAAGAAAGAAAAAGGGTTGCCCTAACAACACGCGTATTCAAACCAAAATGGATACAACATATAAATTAGTGAGATTATGTAGTTTATGTCGTCAGCTCGGACACAATCGTACAAATTGTCTCAATGTTTGACCAAGCACAATATCATAATTTTAAACGTAACCATTTTACTTTATATTGAAATAATGTTCCTGTCATAAATATCATAACATTCGGATAGAGAATTTTAAAAACAACAACTAAATAATAATTTAAACAATAAAAGAAACAAATAAAAGGACTAAATAACATAACTATGCGATTACAACGATCAGGACAATTTCTTGAGAACTGTACTTCACCGTGCGAACATCTATGTCTGTTTTAACATTGTCGCAAAAACGAATTTCTCCATTGTCGTTGAACATGGTTACCAGCTTTTGAATTCTTCTGATCTTTTCACCCTCTGCAATGTCTTAATCTAACCAACGGATCAAACTCTTGTTAGGATGCTCGAACGTATTTGTATTTTATAGTCGGATCTTCATCGGAGACTTTACTGCCGAATAAATTAAATCGACATTTCTCTTGCGAATATAAGAACACATATATGAAGATATTTTGAAGAAAAATGGAAGGATATAGTAAGAAGATGCGAGAAAAATGATGGGGAGGGGATGTAGTGTTTATAGAATTAACAAACAAAGGAGTAGCCACTACATATGGCGCATGCTCCTAGTGGATGCATGCATGCGCCACTTGCAATGGCATTATATGTATGCAGTCGACACTCCTAATGACGCCTTTGTGTAATACAACAATGCATGCGTTAACCCGTGTAGATACTCCTTTTGTCGTATGTCAGAAACATGGTTAGTATGGTAAATCAATTGAAATTTTGGTTATTTTGGTATATAATTTGAAAAAGGTGGTTATTTAAAAAAAACGGTGTATATGCTAGATACATTGATTATTTCAATAAACCTAAAAAATAAGTTGTCTCTTATATAAAGTAATGGACGTAGTAGTTATAAAGAAAACAAGTGTAGAAAGAAATATAGTCAATCTTGTTATATTTAAATAGATAGTAACTATCCTTAAATATCCTTAAATTAAAAAGAAATTTAAAGAAGTAAAAATAAAATAGAAATAGAAAAAAAATTACTACAATCAAAATAAAAAAGAATCCTAAGATTCTCCCACACATATTTCATCAAATGTTCAAAGATGTGCTTTTGTCAATATTTTAATAAAGACATTTGTATCTACTTTTAATATATAAAAGTTAATTACCACCATAATTACTTAATTACCCTAATTATAATCCATAATACAGCTAATTTCATGTTCCTATAAGTAATTTCGTACTAAACTCTATTTAATACTCTAACTAAACTCTATTTAATACTCTAACTAACTCTACCATTTTACAATTTAATAAATTTGCCTCGACAACATAAAATTAAAATTAATTTTCAAATGAAATGTGTACACAAAAAAATTAAAATTAAATAAAATAAATTGGTCAAATTTAGACTAGATGTGAGTGAAAAATGTGATAAAATAAATTACCTATTTATACTACTAAAAAATATTACCGTTATTTTATTGTTGTTGCAATCTTATCATTCCAAAATGAAATCAATATTCTGAAATCAAATTAGTTATTATTGTAGTTTTTTTGCCAAATATTATCGTTGCTTGATTTTCTTTAAATGACAAAATAAATTTTTTTTAATAATAAATATTACCGTTATTTTATTGTTGTTGCAATCTTATCATTCCAAAATGAAATCAATATTCTGAAATCAAATTAATTATTATTGTAGTTTTTTTGCCAAATATTATCGTTACTTGATTTTCTTTAAATGACAAAATGAATTTTTTTAATAATAAATATACTGATTTTTTAAGTGGTCTTTCTGAGATGTCAAACCGAGAATATGAAAAGAGGGAGAAGTAATATGAAACGGTTTGATGAAAATTAGGGTTTTATTTAATTGAATAAATTGATATTATTATTATTATTATTATTGTTATTTATTAATATTTATTATCATCATTATTAATCTCATTTACCCACTTAATAACTCAAAATATTCCAAAACCACTATTCCAAAACCACTGACAATATTATACCATTTTAAATGTAATGGATACAGATATGCAACTTCCAATACACGTGTTTCAACCCTAAAAAATCAGTATATCCACACCTTTCACTTCAAAATTTTTTGCTTATATTTGAAGCAAACTTTCCCAAAGTAACCATCATTAATGCTCTACTTTAACATCACATCAAACCTATATCTTTCATACTTTTCAATAAAGATAGAAACCAAATTTGAATAATATAATATTAATTTTTTTGAAATCTAACAAATTTATTTCATTCCCCTATAAGATTACTAAAATACAATTTTAAATTAATTCCAGGTACAATATTCTGTTTGGATTCATATATATTTTTAAAAAAAAAATCATTATGTAATTGCAATTTTTATAAATTCATTCTGTACATTGACAATATTTTTTCTTAATACTGTTTTTTTCTTACATTGACAATAATTTTTCTTACCTATTTATACTACTAAAAAATATTACCGTTATTTTATTGTTGTTGCAATCTTATCATTCCAAAACGAAATCAATATCCTGAAATCAAATTAATTATTATTGTAGTTTTTTTGCCAAATATTATCGTTGCTTGATTTTCTTTAAATGACAAAATGAATTTTTTTAATAATAAATATTACCGTTATTTTATTATTGTTGCAATCTTATCATTCCAAAATGAAATCAATATCCTGAAATCAAATTAATTATTATTGTATTTTTTTTTGCCAAATATTATCGTTGTTTGATTTTCTTTAAATGACAAATTGAATTTTTTAATAATAAATATGAACCACTTAAATTGTAGGAGCGTGTGTTTCTTTATGGACATTGCAAATGAGAGAACGTTGGAAAATCTCAAATATCCAAATGCTTCTGACACAACAACATCGGTAAATGTGTAGGAACTTGGGAAAACTATAGATAAACATGCTCTAATGAAATCCCTTTAGGTTTTACGGCTATATTAATACATAGGCTGATGAAAAACTTTTCATTTCCCTATATTACACATATCCACATGTTACGTAATTGCCAATTATTTTGGAGGGAACAGACGAATTTTCGTACCAAATATATATATATATATATATATATATATATATATATATATATATATATATATATATATATAATGGAAATGATTCATTCTTAACATGTACCTTATATATTATATATTAGCATTTCAAGTATTGTTCCAAATTCAAGAAATGAACTTATCATGTTGAATGAGGAAAAGCTGTAAGAAAACTTTATTCAAATAAAGTCATGGCAATGTAAGTTATGTTTTTTATCAGGTGAACATTTGATATTTTTATTCACTATAAAATTATATATCTTTTGTTTTATTTATAATGATGAAGATATATAATATCTGTTATATATGTGTAATTTTTTCAGATGTATGATCAAGTATGATCATTTTGAATTATAGAGCCTGAGTGAGTACTATAATAGAAAATATTCAAAATGGTAGATGAAGAAGTACATTTTAAAACTATTTTGAGGAGGAAGAATGCTGCAAAAGCCAGAATTTATAGAAAGAGTGTTATTGATGACAAGAAATCTAAGAGGTTGAAAACTGCTCTAAAAGAAAACGGTACATTTGATAAAAGACGCGGCAATGACTCAACAGCTTTGAGGATACCACTATCAGAACTTTCGCCAAACATACTAAATGACGGTCGTGGTATAGCCAACGTTGAAGTAAGTCGTCAACTTCATTCGTCCTTAAAGACTAAGCCAAGTACCAATAATAATATCAGATCAAAAAGGATATCAAACAGAAACATTACCAAATTAGGAGTTAACTTATCTAAGAGGTTTGACAATACATTTGCTACAACAACATCAAACCAAGATCCAATACCAGAATTGCAACTCAATGAGCTTTTTGCATCTGATAGTGGAGACGATAATATGAATGATGAATCTGACGGTATATTCTTAATTATTTTTCATTTGAGTTAATTTGTTTATGATATGTCATAGAATATTACAATATTCTTAACACAATAAATGTTATGTCAAAATGTTACAGTTCAGCGACAAATTCAAGTTTTGATGAAGAAGAAATGTCTAATGGAACAGATGCTATGGAAACTTTTGAAATTACATCAGGTATTTTAAAATGATTTACTATAAATAATATTTTATTATTATGAAATACAACTCATTTAACATATGAATTAAATACTATTGATGATCAGGAGGGTATTATGATATAGGGGATCCTGTCATTGAATGTCAATATTGTGGTGCAAATATGTGGTATTCGGAAAGGAAAAACAAATGTCGTCATGCGTCCAATCCTAAATTTTCCATGTGTTGTGGATCAGGAAAAGTTCAGTTACCTTTGTTAAAACCCGCTCCTAAAGTTCTACAACATCTGTTGTTTGACAATGAATCATGTGAATCAAAAAATTTCCAACAACAAATTCGAATGTACAACGTTATGTTTGCATTTACATTTCCCGGTGCGAAAGTGGACAATCGATTTAACAACGGTAGATGCCCTCCCAATTTTCGTATCCAAGGTCAATCATGTCACCGAATAGGAAGCATGTTACCGATGCCAGGTCAAAATCCATGATTTGCACAACTATATGTTTATGACACTGAGAATGAAATTGAAAACAGAATGCATGGATTCAGGTTAGATATCTATTATTTTCCAAACTTTAAATTTATTTATTTAAGAAACTTGCAATAAATTGTTTCAACTCTTTTCATTATAGGTCAAAAAGTGGAGTTGATGTTAATATTGTGAGAAAACTATCTGAAATGTTATATGAACATAATGTTCATGCACAATCATTTCGCATGGCAAGGGACAAACTTTGTGAAGAAGGTGTTTCTGATTTAAAACTTCGTTTAATATCTGAACGAAGAAATGATGGAAGGATATATAATCAACCAACTGTATCCGAAGTAGCTGCTTTAATTGTTGGAGATGTCGACACTGCAGAAAAAAGAGACATTATAGTGCAAAAACAATGTGGCGAACTTCAAAGGATAGATGAGTATCATACCAGTTATTTAGGATATCAGTACCCATTATTATTTCCATATGGTGAGGATGGATATAGACCTAATGTGAGGCACCGTGATAAAGGGACAAATATTCGCCACTTCATAGACATAACACAGTCAGAACAGAACAATAAAGATATTCCTTAGGAAGAAGCAACAAAGCGAAATCGACTTACAATAAGAGAGTGGTTGGCCTTTAGAATTCAATCAAGATCTAATGAAACACAAACATTGTTGCGATCAAGGATACTTTATCAACAATTTTTGGTAGATGGTTTTACAATGATGGAATCAGAAAGACTTAGGTGGCTTCGAAAGAATCAGTCAAAACTGAGGGTTGGCAAGTATCACAATTTGAATGAATATAATTCAAATGGAGAAACGCACGGGTCAAACATAGGTAAGAGGGTTGTGCTACCTTCTTCATACGTTGGTAGTCGTAGATATATGGATCAACTATACTTTGACGGAATGGCAATATGCAGCTATGTCGGATTTCCAGATCTTTTCATTACATTCACATGTAACCCCAACTGGCCTGAAATTCAGCGTTTGCTTGGTTCTGTTCATCTAAAAGCATCAGATCGTCCTGACATCATTTCAAGAGTCTTTAAAATGAAATTTGATGAGCTTTTGTCTGATCTCACAAAGAAAAGTCTATTGGGGAAAGTTCTTGCATGTGAGTAACTTATTCCATATTCAATTAATCGTATTATTATTTTCAAATTTATCATTCGTGTGCTGACTATTGTATATATTTTATATATTTATTTTTATAGATATGTATACAATTGAGTTTCAAAAGAGAGGATTACCACATGCTCACATCTTAATTTTCCTCCATCCATCTAACAAATATCCAACTCCAAGTGATATTGATCGCATTATTTCAGCTGAAATACCTGACCAAGATACCAATGAAGAGTTGTATAATTTGGTTAAAACTCACATGATTCATGGCCCGTGTGGATTTGCAAATCGATCTTCACCGTGCATGAAAGATGGAAAATGTTCTAAATATTTTCCAAAACAGTTTCAGCCCGAAACAATTGTTGATCAAGATGGGTTTCCGGTATATAGAAGAAGGGACAATGGACATACAGTTCTTAAGAATGGAATTCACGTCGATAACCGGAATGTTGTTCCATACAATGCAAAGTTGTTGACAAAGTACCAAGCTCACATAAAGATGGAATGGTGCAATCAAAGTACATCGATTAAGTACTTATTCAAGTACATCAACAAAGGTTACGACAGAATCACCGCTGCCATTGTACCGAATGATGATGGAACTTCCAACCAGCCGCAGAATATTGATGAGATCAAACAGTATATTGATTGTAGGTACGTTTCTAATATATCACTTGAAATATGATGTCATGCAATTTATCTATTTCAACTAAAAGTGTGCAATTTTTCTTTACATGCATGGTGTAGAAAATTTTATATGTACACTGTTTTGACTATATGTGTTATAATAAAATTTATATATTTTGTCTACAATAATCATTCTATTAATTTTAAATCCATTGCCTTTCATTATATTATTTGTAGGTACGTTTCACCGAGTGAAGCATCTCGGAGGATATTCTCCTTTCCAATCCATGGTAGAAAACCAGCTGTTGAGAGACTGTACTTTCATTGTGAAGGTCAAAATTCGGTATATTACACTGATTTTGATCGTATCAATACAGTTCTGGAAAAACCAAGTGTAATTGAATCGATGTTTACATCATGGTTTGAAGCAAATTGCAAGTATCCTGAAGCACAAAATTTAACTTACAACAAATTTGTTTCAAAATTTGTTTATGTTAAGAAAAAAAGAGAATGGAAACCCCGTCAAAAAGGTTACACAATTGGTAGGCTTATATGGGTTCCTCCAACAACTGGAGAATTGTACTATCTTAGATTGATGCTCACACATGTCAAAGGCCCCCACAGTTATAATGATATAAAAGCAGTGAATAACGTAAAATATGATACTTTCTGGGATGCCTGTTTTGCTATGGGTTTTATCGGCGATGATAGAGAATTCATTGCAGCTATTAAAGAGGCAAATCATTGAGGTTCAGGTCAATATTTGAGATTACTATTTGTTCACATGTTATTATCAGGCAGCATTAACAGGCCAAGACATGTATGGAGTAAAACATGTCATCTCTTAGCTGATGGAATACTATATGCTCAACAGCGAATTGCAAACAATAGAGGTATTATGTTTCCTATATTGTGAATTTTTATTATATTTATTTGTTTGATTCTTAAAAGTAAATTTGTTTTATAGTTTACACTTATAATTACTATTGTATAAAGGTTTGAGGTTGTCGGATGAAGAGATAATGAATTTAACATTAATTGAGATTGAACGAAATCTTCAAAGGAAGAGCCGAAGTCTAAAGGAATTTGCTGGAATGCCTTATCCAAGTGGATATGTGGTTGAGCAGTTGGGAAATAAGCTCATATACGAAGAGCGGAGTTATAATCCAGCCGAACAATTGCAAGAATACAATAATTTGTTCTTAAATCTTACAGGTAAATATGTTAAATGTTTGTAAGTTTTGTCATAATTTTATAAAGTTAACTTTTAAAGTATGATTTTATCTTACAATTTTTTTAATGTATAATTAATTTATTCACTGCATGTTTGCTACGTATTTTTTTTAAATTAGATGAGCAAAGAGGTGTATTCAAGCGAATAATGGAAGCAGTAAACAATCAACAAGGAGGCGTATTTTTTTGTATGGATACGGTGGCACAGGGAAAACCTACATGTGGAGAACTCTAGCTTCCTACGTAAGATCAAAGAAACAAATTTGTTTAACTGTTGCTTCATCGGGCATAGCTTCACTACTACTTCCAGGAGGTCGAAGGACTCATTCAATGTTCAAGATTCCAATACCTACAATGGAGTCTTCTACATGTAATATCGACAAAGGTAGTGATCGTGCAGAGCTACTAAAAATGACAAAGTTGATAATTTGGGATGAAGCTCCAATGGCACACAGATTTTGTTTTGAAGCGTTTGATAAAACCCTTAAAGACATAATGGGGCGTTCCAATTGTTCTGACAAATTATTCGGAGGGAAAGTAATTGTATTTGGTGGAGATTTTCGGCAAATATTACCAGTTGTACCAAGGGGCAGCCGTTCAGATATAATACATTCTACAATAAATTCATCATACATCTGGGATCATTGTGTTGTGCTGAAGCTTACAAAGAACATGCGACTCCAACAAGTCGACAATACTTCAAGTACATCTGAATTAGAATTGTTTTCTAATTGGATATTAAAAGTTGGCGATGGGAAATTGGAAGAACCTAACGATGGTTACACGGATATTCCTATTCCAAATGATTTCTTAATTTCTAACTATGATGATCCACTAGAAGCCATTGTTAGTGAAACATATCCGAATTTTCTTAACAATTACAAGAATCCAGAATTTTTGCAATCAAGAGCTATATTGGCAGGAACAATTGAAACGGTTGACATCATAAATCAATACGTTTTGGGATTCATACCAGGTATGCGTTATCCATTGTAAACATATTTATAGATACATTCATATATTTATATGTACTAACATAAATTTATAATAATAAAATTTCAAAAATTTCCCCAAAGGTGAAGAAAAGGAATATTTAAGTTCAGATTCTGTAGACACTTTTGACGGTGAAGGAAATGAAGCTTTTGATGTTTTGACCCCGGAATTTTTGAATACACTTACAACTTCCGGTCTACCTAACCACAAGATTAAATTGAAGATTGGGACCCCTATTATGTTGCTTCGAAACATTGATCAACCTGAAGGTCTCTGCAATGGAACAAGGCTTATAGTTACAAGATTGGCAAACCACGTTATCGAGGCAAAGATTATATCTGGAAAGAATATTTGAGGGGTTATCTATATTCCAAGAATGGATATGACTCCAACACAATCTCCGTGGCCATTCAAAATGACTAGAAGGCAATTTCCCATAACTATATGTTATGCTATGACAATTAACAAATCTCAAGGTCAGTCATTGGATTATGTTGGATTGTATTTGCCTAGAAGTGTATTTAGTCATGGTCAACTATATGTTGCAATATCAAGGGTCAAAAGCAAAAAAGGACTTAAGATATTAATCCATGACAAGGATAACCATCCATTGAATTCTACAACAAACGTCGTGTTCAAAGAAGTTTTTGAAAACTTATAGAACGTAAGTTTTTCATTAGTTATATTATATCAACAAATGTCGTTGTTTATTATTAGAATTTTATTGAATGAGTTGTATAAAATATACATTATTTTTTAACATTTGTTTATATGGATGTAATTGTTTTTTACAGGGTAATGAATCATCACTTCCTAAAAGGTTGCAGGCAGGTTTTGTATAAACCCAGTTTTTTAAGGACCAAAGAATTGTACGAAGTTAAATCATTTTTGTTGCTGGACTTATTTCTCACAATTTTAACTAAAATTGTGAACCTTTTGTTTCAATATCTTTTGTTGCATTAAACCTTACTGTATCAATTGCAATTAATTTCAACGTTTGGTAGTATTCATTAATATATTTTAAAACAAATGAGGTTCTGGTATTTCTTTTACATGGTTTATGTATTTTGGTTAAATAATCATTTATTATGAAGGTTAATATTTGCGCTTTTATACCTCAAATTAGTAACAGATTGGAAAATTTCATCCATTACTAAATAAATATATTTTTATTTCTTATGTCCAAAATCTCAATGATAAATGGAATGTTTATTCATAACATTAACAATGGAATGTTTATTATATATCAATATACCAATAAATTGTAAAAATATTTTTGTATTATATTTTTTGATTATTTCCTTAATATAGTATACAAAAAAATTAAGCAAATTATATTACTATAAATTAATAATGTTTTACTTTATTATGTCCCAAACTGGAAAAAGTTATTTGTGGAAATTTTTTGAACTCATTTATTGATCATTTAACATCCATTACATTAAAAAAAACTCTTATGCAATAAATTTGTGTACGTTGATCCAACCATATATATATATATATATATATATATATATATATATATATATATATATATATATATATATATATATATATATATATATATATATATATATATATATATATATATATATATATATATATATATATATATATATATATATATATATATATATATATATAAACAAAAATATATTATATTTTAATTTTTTTAAAATAAATTATTACACTTGCGCGACCCGTGCGAACGCACGGGTCCTTTACTAGTTTTGTTCATAAGAGATCACATGCTTTAGGTTCTTTAACTAAGGATAAGATGTACATGCTTTAGGTCTTCATAAACATACCTGTTCATAGGCCCTCAAGCATGAGACATGTAAGGGTAAAGTGATTAAGTCAAAATAAATTACAATTCACAATTCCTCGAGTACAAGGCATATAAAGGGTTGAAGTGGTTGAAGGAGAAAACATATCAATCCAAATTCCCTAGAGTTTGAGGTCTAAAAGGGAAAAGGCTTAATAACTCGTCTTTGATATAACATTTAAGGATTGTATATATATCCCCTTTAATCTAGTATCAAAATTATATCACAATATGGTTTAAAGAAACATGTCATTTCTTGAGGTTAACATCCTGGTCTCGCCTTAGCGGGCACCTCTTCAGTGAGAAATATGGAATACAACTTACCATCGAAGATATAAAGCAATGTGGGGAGCTTGACATTATAATTCGACGAGTACCTTAACTCACCTACACTTATTTAAGTCTTCTCTTAGCATTTCATGAGACACAAAGCGAGTGGACTGAGGTCCATGCTATCTAAATTTTTTATTCTTGGTGTTTTGGTGAGTAAATCACAACCTAGAAAGTTTATTCACCCTACTATAAGTGATATAAAATACTTTACTTGGTGAATACATGTCAACTCAATGAGTTCATTTAGATGGTCTAACATATTGGCCGAAATTGTTATCGAGTTCATCGTCATTCTTATTGAAAAATAAGCAAATTTATATTGCCGTAGAATTTTGTTGTCATAGTGAAGGTCGGGTGACTTTATCTCGACTGTCATATTAAAGATTGAAAAAGAGATTTATTATGAAGTCAAAGATCAAATGTGTTCAATCATGTTATTAATGTAGTTTGCTTAATTAACTTCATTCATAGTGTTTCGTTTGTCAAATTTACTTAAGTATAGAGTTTATATATCCCGCATACAAGAGTTCCAGTGATTTTGAATGATGTTGTTTGCTTTTTATTAACTTTTCATTAGCGAAATGAATATATATTACGTCAGAGCAATTTTTCCCTTGTTGGGATTAATATGACATGTCCCTCGTAGAATGCAATGATACCACTATGGGTGCAATGATACCTTGAAGGTTGTAATGATACCAATATATGTGGATTTATACCATAATAGGTACAATGATATCCAAGAGAGTGCAAAAATACCGCAAAATCTTGTGCTTGATTCATTTTGATATCTCTCATCCTTTAATTGGTGATTCATCAATTTAGTATGTGATAACCCGAATATATTGACCATTATGACTCACCAAATTTATTTATAATCATACACTATGATCAACTTATTGTCTTTGTTAGTAAAATATTAATATCACATAGAAAGTAAGGATTTATTCAATTTCAAAAATGACATTGTTAGACTTTTTTTTATTGCTCACTATATTGAATCTTTCTTGAATGAATTTCAAACAAGTACATAATCCAAAACCTTAGTTCATGTTTGTAATGAGCACCCAAATTAAACCACCTTTGATCAACACATCAACTTGGCAAATTCTGACCACAATAGAAAATTTGAAGAAAAAAAAGGAGCATTTTCTTTGTCATCGATAAAAATGCTTCAGTTGATGTTATTATATCAAGCAAGCAATGAAATTGAAGGAAAAAAGATAATGCAGATTTTGTATATCCATCTTGGCCAAACATTATTTTCCCATTAAAAGTCCAACTAAAAAATGAATATAAACAAAATTGAAGCATCAAATTATATTTTATGCATTCTGGAGCTAAAAAATGCAAATCTATGTTATCAAACTGAGAAGTTGTACATAACATACTACCCTTAGGAACTTATATAACACAACACTATTTTTCTTTACCTTAAAAGTCTAAACAATTTCAAAATTGAAACTAATTTTAAAACATATAAAAAACATCTACCTAATTTTGCGGGTTAGCATTGTATGTTAGGCTACATTCTTTTTCTTCAACGTCAATCTGGCATGTAGTTGAATAAGAAAATTTAAACACATCATAAGTTGAATTGTGATATTCAATTTAAAAATTGATTTATAAAAATGTTTTTATTTAAAATTATTTATGTTAGAAGATAAATATAAATAGAAAAAAATAGTAAAATAACAGAATTGAGAAGAGACAGGGAGATAAGATGCAAAATAAAATAAATAATATAAATAAAAGAGACAAGGAAATAAAAATCATATCATAGATTTATCACGATTCAACCTAAACCACGTGGCATACTCTTTTCCACAAGAGTTTTCCCTTGAGATTCCAATAAAACAAGCTTGAGCTTTTGTATATGATTAACCAAATAACCTTTAACAAACAACTTGACATTTCACACATGATACAATACATGGTGGATATGGAGGGCCCTAGTTGGTTAAAATATGGTCGCCCTATGATCATATTATACGATGAAGACACATTAATGACTAAATATCTTACTTTGACTTGATTTACATTTTCCTCCACCCCAAAAATAGTCTTCAATATTATGTACCCTTTTGCCTAAAATGGCTCACACGAGAATCCTACCAAAGATCCTTGAAAGGGTTTAAGATCATTCAACTCCAAGTAAAATCTATAAATGCATCCTAGTATGTGATGTCTATGGAGCTCCCTTGATCAATTAGTACCCTTTTGATTTTCCAATCATCACATCAAATAGAAACCACCATGGGGTTGTTATTATGAGGATGAATGGAGATTGTGTCTTCCTTGGGGAAGTTTATCTTGGCCTCTACGTCGATATTTCCACCTGTCTGGTGACTAATCGGGGGACTGCGATGACCAGGATTTGGTGGGCATATCTTTTTTTGGGTGGAATTGGTTTCTTTACCAATTGTAAATTATCATGCAATGGTGTTAAGTGTATGGCATACAATCTGATCACCCTCTTTCTCGCTTGGCTCCCTTACCTGACTAGTTCGTGGATTCTCGCGACATTCACACCCTTGGGAATCATACCCTCTTAATTCTCTATCGGAGTTACGTTTTACATATTTCTTCAAATGTCCTTCTTGGATAAGGTGTTTTATCTCCTTCTTGAGTTGCAGGCAGTCCTTGGTACGCTGTCCTTTGATTTGTGGAACTTACACCAACTATTAAGTTCTGGTCCCATGATGTGTTCCTTCGGTGTTGGTGGTTAGGGGGTATCATTCATACGAAGGACTTTGCACCATATTTTTTCTCGATTGTTCAGAGGCGTAAAGCTCTCCACAAGCTTTCCATTTTACTTAAGGTGGTTATGTCTTTAATAGGCAGTGTTTGTTGGCTCCTTCGCGAGCTTTTAATCTCGGAAGTGTGCTTATTTGCATCACTGGCCTTCTTCTTAATATTACTCTCCTCACCCTTGATGTAACATTTTACTCGTGTCACTACCTCAACCAAGGTATCTTATGGTCTTTAGAGGAGGAATTCATTGAAACGTCCTGCCTTGAGACCATTCTGAAATGCTCATACGAACATTTTTTATTGGGATGAATCACCTTGGTAGTGGTTCGTTGAAGTGGTGAAATACTCTCTTAGTGAATCTGATGAACCCTGGCATATGTTGAATAGGTTGGTGGTGGTTAGCTTTCGATGCCTACTTGTGACGAATTGGTGGACTAATTTCTTCGCCAGGTTTTAGTAGCTAGTGACGGAGAGTCTGGAGAGGTTTGTATACCATCTCAGGGAGTGTACCTAGAGGTTCTAGACAAGATATTTCACTTCAAAAGTTCATGTACTCCGATGATAGACATCTAACTGTTTATGAAGGCCATGTGCTCATACAAGATGTTATGTCTATCGAACTTAGCCAACGATGGCGGCTTGAAGCTCTCTAGGATGAGCGTCTCCCATATTTCGTCTGATAGAGGTTTAAGATCCAGTGCCCCGGTTCGTCCACCACATCACTCCCTTATTAGCATTGCTGGATACAATGAACATCACCTCTAATGTTTGGTTCTGACGCCAAAGGTCGTCCATAGCGACACACATCTCTACTATGATGTTTCCCTCACCATCATAGTCTTTTTGACCAGATTAGCTATCTTCTTATTCACCATGATATGGGGTGAGTGCAAAGACAATACTCTAGGTGAATGTAGTGAGGGTGGACCGAGACATCGAGGGCCCACGATGGGCACCAATTATACTGCATAAAATTATAATGAGCGTGACAATAGTTAGTGGATAAGGATTGTCAGAGGCTTTAGGGTTTGTTGAGGATTAGAGCTAACTCACACAATGGAATGAAAAGCTTTGTATAATTAGTTTCTCTGTGTTTAAGATTGTCCCTCTAGTATCATGGTATTGATATATTTATATCCCCCAAGAACCTTGAGTTGACTGAGCCAAGTCTTTATAGAATATAGTAACCTTCATGAAAGTGGGTGGTTGATACCTAGAAATCTAGGATATGCAGTTAAGCCACACGACTTCCTAGTTACTGACAGTTCACCCAGTATAAACTCCATCCACAAACGTGTGTTATGGATGGAGAAATGGAAAGTTGGGAGACGAATCCAGACAAGGGGCAATCGAACTAGACGAAGGGCACTCGAACTAATACATGGGTGACTCGGGAAAGACAAAACATATACCACTTGCCCTTTGGGTTAAGGTATCCCTCAATTACTCCACTACATTTAATTTCATACATATGCAAAATAAATAATCATAAGTGAAATGTGAAGTTACGTTATCTTCTTCATGATTTTCTATGAGATAAATATTTTCTTCTTCCTCATATGAGGATTCCATGTTATTGTCATCCTAGGAAATGTAGGCTTCTTTTTAAGGTTTTTTGAACTTTCTTTAATTTTAATTATGTTTCCTTCTCTAGTTATGGTTTTTGTAACAACCCATTTTTTTTAAGTATTTATTTATTATACTATTATTATGATATTTTAATTTAATTATGTGGAGTATTAATTAATTAATTGGTGTATTAATTCATTATCTAGTGGATATAAGAAATAAGTAAATAATTGAATTAATTAATTAAATTGGTGTGCATAGTGAATGGTTAATTATTTAAATTTAAATAGAGGTATTTAAATATAAGGTATTATTGGGCCTAGTGATTAAATTAGATGATTTAAGCCCAACTAGAATACTATTATAAATAGTAAGAGTGAAGGAAGTGAGAATTAGAATTCACTTGAGCACTGAAAGCAATAGAGAAAGAGGAGAGGAAAAACGAGAGGAGTCAAGAGTTCCATCAAATTGACAAGGTAAGGGGGAAATCCTTATCATTGTGGGTTAGTATGATTGGGTTAATGGGTAGGAACATGATTTAGGTTGAAATCCTTAATTGGCATGGTTTTGGAATTATTAGGTCTTGATAAATACTCTTGAATTGTGATGATTAAATTATTCTAAAACTGTGAATTAATATATAATTGGATGAGTCATAATTTTCTGAACGTATAGCTTTTTACGGAATCGAAATCGGAGGTCCGGAAGTCCTCCAACGGTGAAAAATGCGGGGAAATCTGCATTCTGTTTCGTGTTAGCGCAGGAACAACATTCTATTTTGCGTTAACCGGTTAACCCATGACGTTAACCGGTTAACACTGTTATGATATTGAAAAAAATTGCATTCTGTCTTGCGTTAACCGGTTAACCCAGGGCGTTAATCGGTTAACACTGTTAAAAATTGCCAAGAAGCGCATTCTGTTTTGCGTTAACCGATTAACCCAGGGCGTTAACCGGTTAACACTGTTTGAAAAGTGAAAAATTGATATTTAAATGTTGTGTGCGTTTTGGAATGAGATCTATGTGTACATATTTGATGATTGGCATATATTGGTGAATAATAGATTGTATGAATGTGTATGTATACCATTATTGAATTGTGAATGATTTATGGTTATGGATGTGTATATGTAATCGTAATTGATGTGTTGTGATGAATGTGTATATGTACCAATTGTGAGTCATGGTGATATGTGGGATGTTGAGACGGTATATAGATGGTCTCAATTGCATATGTGTTGGTATGTGTGCATTCATTCATAGCATGGTTGGCTTTATTGCGGAAGTGGTTAAGCGGTGATCCTTCATTGGAAACAGACGTAGCAGACGTTAATCCTTAAGTGGGATTAGGCGTAGTATTTAAGCGGTGATCCTTCATTGGAAACAGACGTAGCAGACGTTAATCCTTAATTGGGATTAGGCGTAGTATTAAACGGTGATCCTTCATTGGAAACAGACGTAGGGCTTTGGTCTTGTCCGGATCAGAAGCGTGGCTTGGATTCTAGATATTGAATCGGAAAGCGGTGAAACTTTGAGTTCACATTGAGGTACCACATGCATAGAGTCACATTGTCTTGCATTGAGTCGTCTATAGTTATGTGATCATTGAATGCATGTATTGATGTGAATGCGATGTACGTTTGAAATATGTGAGATGATTGTTGATTAATATTATTGACGTGATTATACCAAGTGTGATGAATTCTTAAACGGTGTTTTAATTCATTGTGCCTGATTATGCTATTTCATAATGATTTTGGAATTCTCACCCTTTCTGTTTGAATGTTACCTTTACATGGGTATCGTGCAGATACTACAGAGTAGTATTGCTGGAGTAGGTGGACGGTAGCTCGCTCAAGAATAGCTGGAGAGTTTCTGTAGTTAGTTTGAATTTAGGTAATGAGTCAATGCTCTGGTCATGTAACACTGGGTAGATTAGTGGTATTGAACTCCTATTTTATTTTGATATGCTTTATATCATTAATTGTTTTACTTTGTTTGGAGTGATTATTGAGAGATGATCATGGTATGGGACATGGATCATTTTATGAAATACATGAGTATTCTTTATTTTCCGCTGCGAACGCATATTGCTTGAATATTCATGATGAGTGAAATGTGTTATTTTGAATGACCAGGTGTATTGTTGGTTTTTGAAAGTTTTAAGTTTCGAAAACGTCGATGTGACGCCCTTTTCTTTATATGTGTGCTTATTTACTCTGATTATATGCTAAATAATTTGGGGTAGAAAAAAAGGGTGTTACATTAGTGGTATCAGAGCATGGTCGACCAGTTGGTCAATAGTAGTAGGTTTTCCGTGGTATTTGATTTGTGTATCTGACACGATCAATACTGTTTGTTTGATGTTTCGGGTTGTTAGGACAATGGTTGCAGGCAGGAATAACGATGCCATTGCCGAGGCGCTGAGGATGCTGGCTGAATCCATGGGTCAGATCCATCAAGCGAATGTCCATCAAGCGAATGTGAATGCTGGTAACCAAAAGGGAGATGATGATGAGTTTCGTGCTTTGGGGAGATTCCAGCGGAACAATCCTCCTATCTTTGAGGGTGAGCATGCACCTGAGAAAGCTCAAGCTTGGCTGAAAGCAATTGAGAAGATCTTCAGAGTCATGAACTGTACTGATGCTCAGAAAGTGCAGTTTGGTACCCATATGCTTGAGAAGGAAGCTGAAGATTGGTGGAATAACACTCTTTAGAGGTTCGAAGAAGACAACTGTGAAGTTACTTGGACTCTTTTCCGTGATACCTTCTTGGAGAACTATTTCCCAGAAGATTGTCGTGGGAATAAAGAGGTGGAGCTCCTTGAATTGAAGCAAGGAAATGGTACCGTTGCTGATTATGCTGCTAGGTTTCAGGAGCTTATCAAGTATTGTCCTCATTACAATACTGCTAATGCTGAGAGATCTAAATGTTTGAAGTTTGTGAATGGCTTGAGACATGATATCAAGAAGGCCATTGGTTACCAACAGATTACTCATTTTACCGAATTGGTTAACAAGAGCCGGATTTATGACGAGGATAGTACGGAGAGTGCTTCTGTCTACAAGAGTCTGAAGGGGAAAAACCAAGATCGGGGGAAACCATACGATGACAAGAGGAGACAATCTAATGTTGGCAAGAAGCCAAGTGGGGGAGTATCTTCTATTCCACTTAAGTGCTTCAAATATGGTGTGGAAGGCCATCGTGCTACGGAGTGTAGTAGAGATTCTGGGAAGTGTTTCAATTGTGGCAGGATGGGTCACAGAGCAAACCAGTGTAGGGTTGGTTCGAACGTAACTTGTTTCAACTGTGGTGAGAAAGGTCACATTAGTTCGCAATGTGATACGCCGAAGAAGGAGCAAGTGAAGGGAAAGGTGTTTGCATTGTCTGGTGCGGAAACCACTACCGATGATAGACTAATCCAAGGTACGTGCTTTATTAATGGTACACCTTTGATTGCCATTATTGATACCGGTGGAACACATTCTTTCATTTCTTTGGATTGTGCTAAGAGGCTGAATCTCATATTATCTGATATGCGTAGAAGTATGATTATTGATACACCTGCTATGGGTTCTGTTTCTACTTCCTATGTGTGTTTGAATTGTCCGTTGAGTATATTTGGTAGGGATTTTGGAATTGATTTAGTTTGTCTTCCGTTAGAGCAACTCGACGTGATTTTGGGTATGAATTGGTTAAAAGTTAACCGGGTGTATATCAACTGTTTCGAGAAGACGATTATTTTTCCCGAGGTTGATGCTAAGGGAGACTGGTGTGTGTTTGCTAAGCAAGTTGATGAATCGGTGCAAGATGGTGCCGAGTTGTTTATGTTGTTGGCAACTTTGGATATTCGGGAGAAGAGGACGATCGAAGAACTGCCAATAGTTTGTGAATTTGCGGAGGTATTTCCGGAAGATATAAGTGATTTACCGCCGGAACGAGAGGTCGAGTTTTCGATTGATTTAGTTCCTGGAACTAGTCCTGTATCGATGGCTCCCTATCGAATGTCCGCTTCTGAGTTGAAAGAGTTGAAGAGTCAACTTGAAGACTTACTCGAGAAGAAGTTTATTCGTCCTAGTGTGTCGCCGTGGGGTGCACCTGTGCTATTGGTCAAGAAGAAAGAAGGTTCTATGAGATTATGTGTTGATTATAGACAACTGAATAAAGTGACGATTAAGAACAAATATCCATTTCCGAGGATTGACGATCTGATGGATCAGCTGGTTGGAGCTTGTGTGTTTAGCAAAATTGATTTGAGGTCTGGGTATCATCAGATTCGTGTAAAGGCTGAGGATATTCAGAAGGCTGCTTTTAGGACAAGGTACGGTCACTACGAGTACTCCGGGATGCCTTTTGGGGTGACGAATGCACCTGGTGTGTTTATGGAGTATATGAATAGAATCTTTCATGATTATCTGGATAAGTTTGTAGTTGTGTTCATCGATGATATATTGATTTATTCCAAGGGCGAAGAGGAGCATGCAGAGCATTTGAAAGTTGTGTTATCGGTGTTGAAATACAGGAAGTTGTTTGCTAAACTCTCTAAATGTGAATTTTGGTTGAGCGAAGTAAGTTTTCTTGGACATGTGATTTCGAGCGGTGGGATTTCTGTGGATCCTACGAAGATCGAAGCTGTATCTCAGTGGGAAGCTCCTAAGTCTGTTGCTGAGATTCGAAGTTTCCTTGGTTTGGCTGGTTATTATAGGAAGTTCATTGAGGGATTTTCTAAGTTGTCGTTACCGTTGACGCAGTTGACTAGGAAGGGTCAAGCTTTCATTTGGACTTCGCAGTGTGAAGCGAATTTTCAAGAGCTTAAGAGAAGATTGACTACGGCTCCTATTTTGACTTTACCGGATCCGTTAGAAACCTTCGTTGTGTATTGTGATGCTTCTTTGTTGGGTTTGGGAGGTGTTCTGATGCAAAAGGGGCAAGTGGCAGCTTATGCTTCAAGGCAACTCAAAGTTCATGAGAAGAATTATCCGACGCATGATTTAGAGTTGGCCGCCGTTGTGTTTGTGTTGAAGCTTTGGAGACATTACTTGTGTCATACCCCAAAAATTACCCATCATTTTTCCTAAAAAAAAAAAAAAAAAAAAAAATTTAATTAATTAATTAATTAATTAATTAATTAATTAATTAAATAATTAAAATAAATATATAAATAAAATATAACAAATTATTTTGGACTTGGGTCTCCCTCATTCCAAGCCCATTACCCACGAAATTAGTCTATAAATACTGAAGTTTCAGTAGAGGAAAACACTTGGAGTCAGACTTGGAGTTGACACTGGGAGATTCACTGGAGAAAGAAGGAAGAGAAGCAAAACACTCTGAGGTTTCCTTGGAACAAAACCTTGAGGAAAAAGAAAGAGAGAGAACAGAGAAGGGCGGATAGAAACTTTGGCATAGGAACCCTGCCTACCCGGAGAATTCAGAGTAAAGAAACCCTGAAGGCAGCCCATCTGCACCGAAGCCATCGCCGTCCAATTCCCGCTGCCTAACTTATTCCGATACTACAAGTGGTCAATCCCTTCAACCTTGAATTGGCAAACAGGTTTGCGTATCTCTATTGTTTATACTTTCAATTGGCCATATCTACATATATAATGCATCATGATTAAATGTTGATATATAATTTGCTTTCGTATGGGAATTTAAATATGCCTGAATACCCTGAATGTTTGACCATGTTATTCCTGTGATAAAATGCCATAAAATTCAAAGTTCCTAACATGGGTCTGTTTTCAAATTCAAAATCCGTGGCCTTCGCTAGGCGAGGCAGAGGCGAACGAGACAGTACCTGATTCTTCTAGTCTGTTTTTTTATGTTTTTATCATAGCCATGCATTATTCATCTTATCCTATTTATTGTTGTGATATTTCTCCGGTGTAATCTTCGATTGCACCCTGATTTGGTGTTCTGACATGTTTCTTTTTTTGAGTTTCGTAAAGGTTCACATATCCCAGGAAAAGGTTATTGGCTAGGTATTCCACTTTATTTGTGGGATACCCTTGTGGAGTTTCACCCTAAATTAATTTTTTAATGTATTAATTTCTAATGTATTAATTTTTTAATATATTATTTTTAATAATTTTAATGTGGAGTTTCATCCTAATTATATAATTAATTGTAAAACTTTGCCTTTGAATAAGTGATCTTGGACCTCTCTTTGTTGCCTTACGATTACGATATTACGGTCATGTCCCGCGAACGTGGGGATACCCTTAGCAAAGACCCTTCGGTTAAATCATCATAAAATAAATTATAGTCCCTCGGATGTTGCCTTCGAATATACAACTTTGTCCCTCGATGACCCTCCGATGTTGCCTACGGTTAAATGATGATAGTCCCTTCGAATGCTAAGGTATCCTCATAACTGTTGCCTTCAATGACCAATCGATGACCCTACGATGACCCTTTTACATCCAAAGGATAAAACTACTTATTTCTCAATAATAAGGACAGTTTTACCCTCATAAGGATAGGAAATACTCATAAAGACCTTGGGTCGGTATAACTCTTAATTGCTGGCTCACAACCTAAAACATTTTTTCACACCTCACACCTTTCAAAATACCTTCAGAAAATCACCACTTGGTATACATTCATACTAGAATCATTACCGAGTTATATTTTTCTAAACAATTTTCAAAACTAAACGAGATAATCACTTTGTATACATTCATACAAGAATCATTACAAAGTTAAATTCTCTTTTCAAAACAATTTTTCTAAACAATTCACAAACACTTTTTTAGACAAAAATAATATAAGTGATCGAGCAATTAAGAGCCCATGGATAACCATGGATACAAAGGGTGCTAACACCTTCCCTTTGTATAATGTACCTCCCGAACCCAAAATCTAAATTAAGGTCTTTCCTGTTCTTTTCCACCTTTCCTTATTGGATAAAAGAAAAGTCGGTGGCGACTCTTGCTAACCGCGACATTGCGATTAAAACCACAAAAAGTCCAGTTCACCGTATGACAGAACTGGCGACTCTGCTGGGGACCCTTAAAAAGAGAGGTTACCTTAAAAACAAGATCACTTATTCAATTTGTCTGATTTATTTTTAAGGGATTGCTTGGGTATGTTATGCTTGAGTGAAAGATCCTACACCCGGATCTAGTGTACCTTAGGTAAGTAGCAAGAGATCATCGCGACTGTCCGGCGTATACTGGAATGGTCAAAATGATGGCTACGGTTAATGTGGCACTTTGGATGTCCTGATGTTCCTCATGTTAGTTGAGGAAATATTTGGCATTCGCGTGGTGTCATAAAAGCATTAACCAGACCTTTAGAACCCTAATTGACTCATCCTGGCCATTAGAAAGTAGTGAGATAACTGGCTTCGGTTCCGACTGGAGTTGGTTGAGACTCGATACTACACTCTTTGAGATTGGACTTTAGGGAAGCTTCGGTCAACCACTTGGTGTTGCACTGAAGTGGACTTAAGGAAAGGTCAATGATTTGAGATCCTTCTAGAACCCGGTTACTATTCTAAGACAGGTTGAACCAACCAAACTTCAGTGGGGAGGGTATTTACCTATGGAACTCACGCAAGCCTTAAAACCTAGGAATGATTGTTGTGTGACTTGCTTGTGCTTGTTATTTATCTAACAACATGACATCATAACAACATAACATCATAACATCATGGCATTGTACTAACCATTTCAAGGATTTAGGGATTTAACTCTGCTAAAAAAAAACAAAAAAACAGAAAAAACAAAAACAAAAGCAAAAACAAAAGAGAAAAGAACAAAAAAGCTCTTTTTGTTAGTTTATGCAAAGTTAAATCCCGAAAGTCCTTGAAAACATTTCATACATTGCATTGCATCGCATAACAGGTATTCTAAAGGATCAGTGTTCTCACGATTTTCCTATCAAACAGATTCCAGCAGATTCAAACAGATTGAACAATGGCTCTCGAACAAACTGTCAAAGATCTCCAGGCCCAGAATGCTCAATTCCAGGAAATGATGCTGAGCTTATCTAAGGGGCAGGAAGAACTGAAAGCTCTTTTGATGGAGAAGAAGAAGGACCAGAAACCTGTGGGTTACATCAACCCGGGGAGAAGGCTTAAGGGACAGGTTACAGGAGTCAAGATTAGAATTCCGAAGGATTCAGAAGAAGAGACCGAGAATGATTCGGAAGATGAGAATCCTAATCTCGTCGATTCTGAGGACGACGATGAAGATTATGAACATGAACAGTACTCTCCGAAGGATGATAAGTACAAGTTGCTGGAAGAACGTATGCTAGCTATGGAGGGGCAGAAAGTGCCCGGTCTGGATTTCGAAAACTTGGGTCTGGTCTCTGATGTGGTCATTCCCCGCAAATTCAAGGTTCCCATTTTCACTAAGTATGATGGTGCCTTTTGTCCTCAGATGCATCTAAGGGCTTATGTGAGAAAGATTCAGCTGCACACTACTGATAAGAAACTGTGGATCCATTTCTTCCAAGAGAGTCTGTCTGGCACACAGTTAGAGTGGTATTATCAGCTTGAGAGCTCTAACATCCGCACATGGACTGATTTAGCAACAGCTTTCTACAAGCACTACCAGTATAATTCTGAGTTAGCGCCTACTCGGCTACAGCTACAAAATATGACTATGGGCTCTAAAGAAAGTTTCAAAGAATATGCTCAAAAGTGGAGAGATTTGGCTGGCAGAGTCAAACCCCCTATGACTGATCGAGAGTTAGTGGACATGTTCATGGGTACACTGACTGACCCATTCTACAGCCATCTACTGGGAAGTTCCTCGTCAGGTTTCACTGAACTTATCTTGACAGGTGAACGGGTTGAAAGCGGCATTCAAAGTGGAAAGATACAGGCAACTACTTCTGCAAGCACCAAAAAGTCCTATTAGGGAAAGAGTGAATCAAATGCTGTGTACAGTGAGAGGAAGCATAACAAGAAGAATCGTGACCATACTGTTGGGGCGGTTACAATTGCCGCACCGCCATCTCAGAACTTCCAACACAGACAAGACAGGTCGAGAAGACAGTTTACCAAGATCAATATGACTTTAACCCAAGCACTGCAGAGTATGTTAAAGGCCAATTTGATTACCCTCAGAGGCCCTCCTGCAAATCCCAACACTACTTCTCCTCGTTATAATCCCAACGCCAGGTGTGCCTATCACTCCGATAGCCCCGGGCATGATACGAATGATTGCTGGTTGTTGAAGAACAAGATTCAGGATATGATCGACGCTGGAGAAATTGAATTTGATCCTCCGGCGACCCCCAATGTCATCACAGCACCTTGTAGCACCTCAAATTTGCACCCATCATTGTACATACATTTTCATATTAGGTCCTAGCATATCATGGTCCATTGCATAGCATTGCATTGCCTCATTTGCCTCAAGTGCAAGCCAATCAAGGAATTAGGTCAAACTGATCAGGAGATCAGTCAACCAAGCAAGCAAAAGAATTTCTCATTAAATCAAGGCCTTGGGGTTTGTCCAACAAGTTCACGTGACTTGGAGGTCTATTTGAAGTATTTTGGTCAAGGGTTAAGGGCTCAGAGGTCAGCAGTTCATGCCCAGACAGTCAGAAACCCTAAGAAAAGTCAACTGTCAGTCAAAGCAGTGGATGGTGGTCATTCTTGTGGAATTTGGGCACCATGGTCAATAATCAAGAGTTCATACAGCTTGGGACATCATTTGAAGTCAAGTTCTCAAGGAATTAGGGTTTGGAAGTCATCAGTCAATGCATAATCAGTCAGAAACCCTAAAAGTCAACTGTTGGTCAACTGTCCATTTAATCAGTGATTGGATGATTGGAATTGGTTTGTGAGAGTTCATTCATGTCCAAATAGTCATCATACATCATGCCAAACACCATCATGGAAGAATTTGAAGCCAGATCATGAATTTCCCAAAATGGAAACTGGGCCTGTAACTGAAACCTGCCATAAATGGAAAGTCTTGATCCTCAAACTTACATTGTGATACAAGCCTCAAATGAATTTTTGCCCAACATGAAAGTTGAAGATCTTGTTCTCCCATTTCCAAAAAGTCCTAGAACTCTCAATTCCCATGTGTGGTTGGCAAGTTATGATCGAATCGATTTCAGAAAATCTTGAACTTCAAAGGGCCATATCTCTCAAACCGTTTGGCCAATTTTGGTGGGGTTTTTTCCTACAAGTCACATTTGATCCCCTCTTTCCAAAAATATAAATTTCATGAGCCAAAACTTCACCAATCAAAATGGCAAATTTTGACCTTTTTCATTTAAATGTAAGTTTGACCAAGAGTTGACTTTTTGACTCAAACATTTTTTCAACATTTGACCAATTGGAACAGCTCATAAATGTCATTTAGAAGGTGTTTGCAAAGTCAAAATATGCAGCACATGTGAATATTGCTTGGTTGCTTGAATTGTAAGAAAAGTACCATTTAACCATACTTGCACCATACTTGTCCATGCCTTGCCTTGTACCTCAAGAGGACACACATTGTGCAGCATTCTTGATCATTTTTCTGTCATGTTGAGACCTCATTATGCAGCCAAACAACCTACAAGTACACATAGCCATGCTTGCTCACTTGAATTTTGGCAAAAGGACATGTCCAATTCATGAACCATACCTCTTGCAACCTTGCCTTGTACTACTCTCACATAGCAGAATTTTTGGGCCATCATTCTTTGTTTTGGACACACACAACACAGCCACATGACCAATTGCATACCACTCACTCTCTAAAAAACCCTCACCCTGCTGTGCAATCAAGAATAACCATACCATGCCATATTTAATGCAGCAGAATTCAGGATTTTCTGTCATGGAGAACAGCAATAGCAGCATGAAAAACCATAACTGAAGGACATTGCCTTGCCAAAAGCAGGATTCAACAACAGTCTTTTTGGTGAGGTATTTTCTGTCCTTTTGAGGACAGTAGCAGCAAGGCAGCAGGGCAAAAACCATTTGGCCAAAACAATACAAAACAGCAGGGCATTTTTTCTTATTTGTGATTCCTGTCAAAAAGGGAACCTGGCCCTCACTTTCCTGTCAACAAAAAGGCAACAAACCACCTGCTAACAAAAAGACATAATAGACTTCTCACTCATTTTTCTCCAACATCATCCTTGCTTGCTTGCATTCACCATTGGCTGTCATAACAAAAAGGAGAAAAAACCAAAAGCCCAACAGACCTCACTTGGAATTTTCTTCAAAACCTGTAAAACACAAAGCCACAAACCAACAGCTCCACCATCCTATTTCTGTCATGAAACTGCATGAACCAAACCAGAAAACTCCACTGATGCACATATGCATCCTTGGCCACTTTTGAAAAATCTGCAGCAAGAAAACCCTTACTCTCCCACCACAAAACACACACTGCTGGCCATTTTGCATTTTTTCTTCTGTCATCAAAAAACTAGTGACAACAGCATACCAATTCACTCATGCTGAACCTCACTTGCCTTTTCCAACAAAAGCCTGGCCATTTGCATTTGGTCTGAAGAAAAGCACGAATTCTGCACAAACCCTTCAAAAACCCTTGAGTAACCTTCATTCCTTCATCATCCATCACTTAGAGCTTGGACCTTTGACTGTTTGGGCTGAATCATCCAAAACATTGTTGCATCTCAGCTTTTCTGCAGAAGTCAAGTAATTTTCGACCCCTTTGTTTTGTTAAATTGTTGCATGTTTTGGAAAGATCTTTGGATGCTGAATTCACTGATAGCTTTAGTTTTGAGATTGGTTGATTCTATCAAAAGATATGCTGATTTGAAATTTAGTGCTCATATTGTTTTTTGCTCGAATCCTGTTTGTTCATGTACTTTGATGAAAATGAATAGTGGATTAGGCATGTATGATGCTTAAGGATCACATTGCAATGTTCATTTATTGTTTCTGTGCATTTTGTTTTTAAGCACATGAATGCATTTTGCTGCTGTTAAACCTTATGAATATGCCTAGAGAATCCATGTGAACCATGTTAAATGTTGTTTGCGTGCTATTTTGGATTTTCAATTGCTTTGGTTTTGCTTGAGAATGCTGAATGCTATGGCTGCTAAGACCTAAATGCATGAGCTCTGCCCAGAAATTCCATGTGATGTGTTTTGTTTGTTTGTTAACTACTGTTGTTTAGTACTGATGATTAATGGCCAGGCTTAATTATTGAGGTTTATTCATTGATTCATGTTTGGATGTTGATGATACAATGTTGAAGGCCATGCTGCTAAAATCCTGCTGCAGTACTGCATATGTCCAGAAAATCAATGATTTGTGTTTGTCGTGTTTGATTATGGCCACTTGATTGTTGCATTGATTATTATGTTAACATGTTGCAATGCCTTGCTGTATTAGAAACCCTAGCATTCCCTGAATTTGCATGAAGTTTGGATTGTTGTGTGTTGCTGAATGATTTTGTTGGAACACTAATACCATGCTGTTTGATTGGGTTTGTTGAAATTTTGTTTTGCTGATGAAGTTACATGTACTGCTATGCTGAATTTCAATTGATAATGATTGATAAACATTAATGTCCTGCTGCTGTGTTTGAACATTAATATTTGCCAGAAATCCACATATATCATGCTTTGCTTGTTTGTGCTATGATGTTACAAGAGTGAGTGTTATGCTGTTGTGTGTTGGTGCATGATTTTTTTATGCTGATGAACTTGCTTCAAGAGCAAATACCATAGAACCCTGCTGTTCATGAGCTTTACATTTGAATTTCCTGCTGTCTATGTGAATGTTGTTGCTTGAATTGATGATTGCATGATGTTGTTTGTGTGCTGCTGTTGTTGCCAATGCCATGTGGTTGCTAAAACCCTAAGGGTTCATGTGAAACTCAGAATTTTCAACTTGTTGGCCGTGTTACTGTTCCATTGGCTGGGAGCCAATAGGAACATTTTATTTGCCTTGCCAAAACGCAGTAGTTTTGATTAATGAGCCCAGAATTACACTTCTGCCATTCGTTGACTCATTGTTGACCATTTGCCATGCTATGTGTTTCATACTTTGTTCAATTATCCATTCAACTTCAACAATTCATTTTGAATTCATTTTAACTCCAAAAATTGTGGGATTTTTTGCATTAAACTCATGAATATGTCCTTCATTTTATTGTGAATTTTAATTAATTTTTCAGTGGCTGGATTTTAAATGATAATTATTTTCCCAACATGTATGCAAAATGATACATTGTGCCATTCCTTTTGTGAAATTGTCATATTGCATCCAATGAGCTTGAAATTTTTTGTGGTGAAAATAGACACATTGACCTTCATTTCCATATAAAGTTTGTGCATTTATCATTTATGGATTGAGAGTTATGATTTTCTGAAGTGATGTGTTGCATTTGGTGTCATACCATGATCATGCATTTTCTCTAATTTTGTTCACATGCTTCCTCTTATCCAATTGACCCCAAATTTTACATGAACCATCTATCACATGTCTAGTTTGTGTATGAATTTTCTTGGGATTAATCTTGCTGTTTTCCATTTGATTGTGAATTTTCTTCCATGCTTGGTCATTTGTTAACTTTTTGTGCTATGCATTGCCAAATCTTTTGTGAAATCCTCATACCATATCACATGGACATGAAATTTGATATGTGATAACTAGACATCTCAAGTTTGGCATTGGTGTTAATCTCATTCATTTCTAATCTGTTTTCAATTTGATATGATTTTTTGAAGTTGACCCATGCTTGTTGACTTTCTTTGTGCATGCTTGAATTTGGTTTGACTTCATGATTTTCATTGACTGCCTTCCACTTGCCCAAATGGGATGAAATTTGACATGCTTACTATGCTATGTGTTAGGTTTGATCATGTTTTATTTGGTGATTTTTGGAAAATGTTTAGGTCATTTTTGATGCAAGTCTTGCTGTTGACTTCTATGAGCTTCTGTTTGCCATGCTTTGACCTAATTTGTTCATGAAATGATGATAGTGATTGATATGAATGTGAACCCAATTGGTTTTGTTTCCTAATTGTTTGAACATGATTTTGGATACTTAACCCTTGCTGTTTTGACTTTCTCATTCACTTTTGACCCTAGGCTTGCCCTAGTGGTCCTGTTACTCACCTTTGAGTTTGTGATTTCAGGTTGACCATCAAATGGCCGTTGAGACCAATTCTTTTGATTGAGCTTGCTCAAATACCATTGCCTAACCTCTTTGTTTTGTAGGTGGCTTGGCTCACATGCCCTAAAGCCTTGTGCCTTGCACATCCATGTGCCTTTAATGGACTGTTGTTGTCTGTTTCTGTTTGTTTTGTTTGAAGTTGCATACTAACCTCTGCTTGACTGTTTCAGGTGCTTTAGTTGCTTAGTTCTTTATGAACTTTTTGCTTTGCTTTGCTTGTATAAGCAATTTGCATTGAGGTATGTCTCTTTTACTTCATGTAGTCTGGAAGACCTGGCCTGTTACTTGGCCAGGCAACTGTCTGAAGTCCTCCTTAAGAGGCAATGTTTGTGATTGTTTACTTTTGTCCTTGCATAGAGTCAAAGTCCTCCTAAGTGAAGAGGCAATTGGTGGAAGGTAGGGATATGCAATCTATCCCCCACTATTCAGTGTGTCATCTGCCTTGCTCACACCACTGTGTTGATGCATTGCAGATACAAACCCAAGATCTTGTACAACTGTACAGTTGAGTCAGTTCTAAATGTGTAGAAGGGTTCCCACTTTCTGAACCCACACATTCTTGTCTTGAGCTCTCCCAGGCCAGGGATAAGAGCCGTGAAGTCTCATCTTCACCCACCTTTCATCTGCTTCACCTTAGCCCCTCAATGGCAAGGTTAAGAGCACACTCACCCCATTCCAGAGGTTTGTTTGTTGAGGTTGATATGACCCCTTGACTAAAACCTAATCCTTGTTTGAGCCACTTGTTTGTGTATAGCGTGTGCTATCTGTGCAAGTTAGGATTGTTTGACTTGCTTCCTGTGCAAGTTAGGATAGTTTGACTTGCTTCCTGTGCAAGTTAGGATAGTTTGACTTGCTTCCTGTACAAGTTAGGATTAGTTTAGACTTGCTTCCTGTGCAAATTAGGTTTTGCTTGGCTCGCTTCCTGTGCGAGTTAAGTGTGTGTGTGGCTTGCTTCCTGTGTGAGCCATACTTAGGATAGGTTGGCCCTTGTGCCATTTAGCTAGAAACCTTAACTTAGGGATGATTTTGCATGATAACATCTAGGCTCGAGTCGTAGTCTCCCTAGTGTTGTGTCTCCCTCTGTTATCTGGTTAGGCTAGTCCTTTATCCCTGCGTAGGGGAACTACATCGCCCTGATCTTCATACCAGATGAAGTATGTAGGCAGGAGATTGAGCTGATCTCTCCGGGCGCCCTTTTTCTTTTTGTGTGTGTTGTCTGACCTTTGCTAGGCTCGAGTCCCTGACTCCTTAGCATTTGCTGTCTGTTTGTTTGTGTGTGTTTGACAGTTATAGGCTGAGTCCCCGACTCCCTATCAACCTGTTGTGTTGTTGTATGCTCGGAAGCTGATGTAAGTCCATCGAGTGGCATTCGGGTTCCAGTGTGCGTGTGTTTGGTTCGGATGCTGATGTAAGTCCAGCAATTGGCATTCAGGCTCCATGTTTGCCTTCTTGCGTGTGTTTAGGTTCGGATGCTGACATAAGTCCAGTGATTGGCGGTCGGGCTCCACGTTTGCCTTTGCCACCCTTGTGTGTTTGTTTATTTAGTTGTGTGCGTGTCAGCCGAGCTACGAATGCTCTGATTCTTCTCTCGTCCGAGAAGATACGTATGCATAGGATGCGACATCCTAGCGAGCATGTGTCGTTTCCCCAGTCCGAACTACTTCGACTCTGATGTCTATGCCTGATAGACTAAGTAGGCCCAGGATGCGACATCCTGCCGAGTCCAGTTTCAGTCAGTTTCTTTTATCTCTTTCAGCCAGTGTGTGTGCGTGTGAGCAGTGTTTAGCAACCAATATTCCTACCTCTTGTGCGTGGATCCCGTAGAGTACTACGGATGCGTAGGGGTGCTAATACCTTCCCTTCGCATAACCGACTCCCGAACCCATCCTCTTTGGTCGCGAGACCATGTTCTTTCCCAGGTTTACTCTGAGCGTTTCCTTTCCCTCTTTTGGGATAAATAACGCACGGTGGCGGCTCTGTTGTGTCTTGTTTTCCCGCCGGTTTTTCGCGCGATGCGACAGCTGGCGACTCTGCTGGGGACATAGAGAAGTTGACCTATGCTGGTCCATCTTCCCTGAGCGAGTCTCTCCTAGCGCTCTTTAGGTTAGGGTTTTGGTTGCTTTATGCTGTGTTTATTTATTGCATTCATTATTTACTATTTGCATTCATTGTCTATTGTTTGCATTTATGTTTGCATTAATGTTTGCATTTATTCATCTGTTCACCTGGCTGGTTGTTTGTTTCTCTCTGTGTGGGGGTGAAGAGTCAGTTGAGGTAAAAGGTCCAATACCCAGACCATGAGTGCAATCTAGGATACCTAGGAATAGAGTGATTCATGGGAAGCGGGTGGTATGGCGCCACTTAGCGGAACATTGATATCACGAGCAGTTCAGACCCTGGTGGGATGCTGTCGTTACATACTTCGGGTGTGTACATGACAGTATTCTGCGAAAGGTTATTTATGCTGCGTTTCTCTCAAGCTTTACCCTGGCCTAGACTACACCCGTGAGTGGGGAAGGGTTATTTCATTACAGGTACCGTTGGTGACTCGGTTCTGTTGGTGACTTGGTTCTGATGGTGACTTTGTGTTCAGACAGTGTTCAGTTAACCTTAAGTTGGATTTATGTTCTGATTTTGACTGAAGCTTCGACCTAGTGATCAGAGATTGCACAACCAGCCAGCCGTGTCTGCATCATGTGCATCATAGCATATTTATTTTTCAAAAGAAACGCATTGAAAAAAAATATATATAAAAAAAAAATCAAAAGAAAAAAAACTAATCCCTGCATGCATATCATTTCTCAGGTACATTCCAGAGCTTGTTCACTGATAGAGATGGCAACAGTCCCAGAGCCAAAGCGAAAGACCTGTTCCTACAGTTTCCACCGTGAGCCGTTGACTCCGCTAGTTGAGTTGGGTAGCCTCGTGACAGACGATCGACTGAAGAGTTTTGTTGGGCGGTACGGAGATATCTTGACAGTACTGAAGACAGTAGTAGATCCAGTGCCTCTGCAGACGCTTCTTCAGTTCTACGATCCAGAGCTCAGATGCTTCACTTTCCAAGATTACCAGTTAGCACCTACTCTCGAGGAGTATTCTATCCTGTTGAGTATCCCTATTCAGCATCAGACTCCCTTCTTGGACGTTCCAAAGGAGGTCGACTTCAGATTGATTGCCAGAGCTCTCCGTTTGAGTGTTGAGGAGGTTAGTAAGAGTTGGAAGTCCAGTGGGGAAGTTGTAGGTCTGCCATTGAAGTTCCTGTTGAGAGTAGCCAGAGTTGAAGCAGAAAAGGGGAATTGGGAAGTTTTTCACGCACAGTTAGCTGCCATGATCTATGGTATCATCCTATTTCCCAGTATGCCAAACTTTATTGACTTCACTGCTATCAGCATTTTCATCAGAGGGAATCCAATCCCTACTCTTCTAGCAGATACTTACTATGCCATTCACAGCAGGCATGGTAAGGGAGGAGCCATCAGGTGTTGCCTACCTCTTCTGTTCAAATGGTTCATGTCTCTTCTGCCAGCCAGTGGACCATTTGTGGATACCCAGGGCACTCTTAAGTGGACTCAGAGGGTCATGTCGCTTACTTCCTACGACATCAGGTGGCAGTCGTACCGGATGGATGTGAAGGATGTCATCATAAGTTGTGGTGAATTCCGGGGCGTGCCACTCATAGGGACCAAAGGTTGCATCAATTACAACCCAGTTCTTTCTCTTCGCCAGCTAGGGTTTGTTATGAGCGAAAGACCGCTCGAAGCAGAGATAGCTGAGAGTTTTTGTTTTGAGAAGAAGGATGACCCTGTTAGGTTGGAGCAGATAGGGAGAGCCTGGAGAGATGTGGGAGTGAAGGATGGATCCGTCTTAGGGAAGAAGTTTGCCATTGCAATGCCCGATTACACTGATTGGGTCAAGAAGAGAGTAGAAATTTTGTTGTTACCCTACGATAGGATGGAGCCGTTGCAGGAGCAACCACCTTTGATCCTTGCTGATAGTGTACCTGCTGAGTACTATAAGCAAGCCCTGATGGAGAATCGTCGTTTGAGAGAGAAGGAGCAAGACACCCATATGGAGCTGTACAAAGCCAAAGCTGATAAGCTGCACTTGGCCCATCAACTCAGGGAGGTGCAAGGAGAGGATGCTAGCAGAGCAAGAGGTAAGAAGAGGTCATATGAGGAGATGGAGTCTATGTTAGATGCGGAGCATAGGGAATGTCTGAGGCTGCAGAGAGCAGAAGCCAGTTATCAGAAGAAGATCAGAGACTTGGAGAAGCAACTCAGAGATAAAGACATCCAGTTGAAGAAGGAAGTAGACTTGAGACAGGCATCAGAGAACCACCTTGGAGGAGAAGTGGTAGAGCTGAGAAGACAATTGAAGGAGAAGATTACCCCTCTACCAGAATGCTCAGAATGCTCACTGCTGATAGACCAGTGCCATTACCTGAAGACCCTCATTCCGGAGGACCGTCTGTCTTAGTTTGTATCTCTGACTGTATTTTGTTAAGAATCACCTCCAGGTTTGTTGGATGGGATTCATTTGCGTGTAAGCCATCTCTTGGATCTTTTTGTTGAGAATCACCTCCAGGCTTGTTGGATGGGATTCTTTTTCTTTGTACGTTGTTTATTCAGATATTCTGTTGACATTGGTTGTATGCCTTTTACCTTTATGTATGTATAAGGATGTCAGCATTTCCTTGTATCTGTTTGTTCTCTTGTTGCTGCAGGTTGCCATCTTTTCAGGATGGGTCAGGCTCTTTGAATGCCTGAGAAATGAGCATATCATGTGCATCATACGCATCATTAGCATCATACTCATATCATTTTGCATAACAGGTGTTCTTGGTCGTGACTTCTCACTCTTGGTTCCCGTTCAGGCAGGATAGCTGATCAACGTCCGCACCGCTACTCAACAAGACTGAATCAACAGAGAAGTATGGATCAATTTCAAGTTGAGTTGGCAGAGATGAAGGCTAGCATGGCCCAGTTCATGAATATGATGCAAGGGGTTGCGCAAGGTCAAGAAGAACTTCGAGCTATGGTTCAGAGACAAGAGGCTGCAAATCCACCGATCAACCATGCTCCGCCAGAGGGAGGTCCGGTCAATGATAACAATGTTGCTGCTGCTGTACCCGTCAACAACTATGCTGTAGGTGATGAGTTGGGGGGTATTCGAATCAACGGTCAACCTATTGTTCCAGATGCCGCTAATGCCAGAGTAGTCCGTACTCCGGCCCGTAATCCTGTTCCGATTGTTGACAAACAAGAGGATATGTTCTCTCTGCTCAGCGAAGACGAAGACGTTCTGGGAAGGGTCAATGAGAGAGACCGCAAAGTTGAAGCCCTTGCTGAGAAGATCCGTGCTATGGAAAGTCAGAATTCTCTCGGTTTTGATGTTACTAATATGGGATTGGTTGAAGGTTTGAGAATCCCTCACAAGTTCAAAGCATCGTCCTTCGACAAATACAACGGTACTTCTTGCCCTCGCACCCATGTGCAGGCTTATTATCGAAAGATCTCTGCGTATACCGATGATGAAAAGATGTGGATGTATTTTTTCCAAGATAGTCTATCTGGGGCTTCTTTGGACTGGTACATGGAATTGAAGAGAGATTCTGTCCGCTGTTGGAGGGATCTGGGTGAGGCCTTCTTGAGGCAGTACAAACACAACATGGACATGGCACCGAGCCGGACTCAGCTGCAGAGTCTTTGTCAAAAATCTGGAGAGAGCTTCAAGGAGTACGCTCAGAGGTGGCGTGAACTAGCTGCTAGAGTTCAACCCCCTATGCTGGAGAGGGAGTTGACAGATATGTTTATCGGTACTCTGCAAGGTGTGTTTATGGACCGGATGGGGAGCTGCCCATTCGGTAGTTTTTCTGATGTTGTCATTTGTGGAGAGAGGACTGAGAGTTTGATTAAGACTGGGAAGATCCAAGATGCTATTTCCTCTTCTTCTAGGAAGCCGTTTGTTGGGGCACCTCGTCGAAGGGAGGGTGAAACTAATGCTGTTCAACATCGCAGAGATCAGAACAGAATTGAATACCGTCAAGCTGCTGCAGTGACCATTCCGGCACCTCAACCTCGTCAGCAACAACAACAAAGAGTTCAACAACCGCAACAACAACAACAACAACAGCAACGTCCTTTCCAGCCTAGGCAGAAATTGCAGGCTGATAGAAGATTTGATCCTCTGCCCATGTCTTACGCAGAGTTACTGCCCGAACTACTCAGGTTAGGGATGATTGAGTTGCGTACGATGGCTCCGCCTACAGTATTGCCTCCTGGATACGACGCCAACGCCCGTTGTGACTTTCATTCTGGGGCACCAGGGCACCATACTGAGAAGTGTCGAGCTCTCCAGCACAAGGTTCAAGATTTGATCGATGCCAAGGCAATCAACTTCGCTCCAGTGCCTAATGTCGTAAACAACCCTATGCCTCAGCATGGTGGGCATAGAGTGAACAATATTGAAGGGAAAGAAGCTGAAGATCTGGTTGTTAATGTTGATGATGTTCAGACTTCTCTGCTAGTCGTGAAGGGTCGTCTGCTGAATGGGGGTGTCTACCCGGGCTGTGATGAAGATTGCTTGGGCTGTGCAGAATCTGAGAATGGTTGTGACCAGTTGAGGACCGGTATCCAGGGTATGATGGATGAAGGTTGTTTGCAATTCAGTAGGGCTGTAAAAGATCGTGGAACAGCGTCAACTATCACCATTTACTTTAAACCGTCTGAAGAACGTGGACAAAGGGTCGTCAGTGCACCTGCAGCAAATGGTACCCCAGTTACCATTCCCGTGCCTGTAACCATCAGTGTTCCAACTACTACCGCTGCGTCTGGAAGAAGGGTTGTTGAGAATAGTAAAGCCGTGCCGTGGAAGTATGATAATGCTCACCGCAATTACAGAAGGGCTGAAAGTCAGACAAGACCAGTGAGTCAAACTCCAGTGACAATTGGTTTACCGAATAGAGTTCCTGCAACTATTGGTCCGGCTGTGGATAATGTAGGGGGTCCAGGAGGTTTTACCAGAAGCGGTCGTCTGTTTGCACCGCAGCCTTTGAGGGACAATAATGCTGAAGCTCTCGCCAGAGCAAAGGGTAAGCAAGCTGTGGTTGAGGAAGAACCTGTCCAGAAGGAAGCGCCCGAGGGGTCATTTGAGAAGGACGTGGAGGAGTTCATGAAAATAATCAAGAAGAGTGACTACAAGATTGTAGACCAGTTGAATCAAACTCCGTCCAAGATTTCTATACTTTCACTGTTGATGTGCTCTGAGGCACACCGTAATGCCTTGCTGAAGATGTTGAATCTGGCTTACGTACCTCAAGAGATTTCTGTCAATCAACTGGAGGGTGTGATGGCCAATGTGAGCACCAGGCATGGTGTGGGTTTCACCAACTTGGACTTACCACCTGAAGGGCGAAACCATAACAAAGCCTTGCACATCACCATGGAGTGCAAGGGGGCAGTGTTGTCTCACGTATTGGTAGACACCGGGTCGTCACTGAATGTGTTGCCTAAGCAGATTCTGAGGAAGATTGATGCGGAAGGGTTTGTGCTTAATCCCAGTGACCTGATCGTTCGTGCTTTCGACGGATCCAAACGTTCTGTGTGTGGGGAAGTTACCTTGCCTGTGAAGATAGGTCCTGAGGTTTTTGATGTCATCTTCTATGTTATGGACATCCAGCCTGCCTATAGTTGTTTGTTGGGGCGTCCATGGATTCATGCAGCAGGGGCAGTCTCGTCGACTCTCCATCAAAAGCTCAAGTATGTCTGGAACGGTCAGATTGTGACTGTGTGCGGTGAAGAAGAGATTCTGGTGAGTCATCTATCCTCGTTCAAATATGTTGAGGTGGATGGCGAGATCCACGAAACATTATGCCAGGCATTTGAGACTTTGGCTCTTGAGAAAGTGGCGTACGCTGAACAGAGGAAGCCAGGTGCTTCAATCACTTCTTACAAGCAGGCTAAGGAGGTTGTTGATTCTGGCAAAGCTGAAGGCTGGGGCAAGATGGTGGATTTGCCGGTTAAAGAAGACAAATTTGGTGTTGGTTATGAGCCTCTCCAAGCAGAGTAGAATGGTCAAGCGGGTCCAAGTACCTTTACCAGCGCTGGGCTGATGAATCATGGCGACGTCTCTGCAACCGGTAGTGAAGACTGTGACAGTGACTGTGATTTGGACAACTGGGTTCGCCCGCGTGCACCAGGGGGGTCTATCAACAATTGGACGGCTGAAGAAGTGGTTCAAGTTACTCTTCTGACAGAGTAATTTTCTGTTGTTTTGTCATTTTGCATGAAAATCCTACGTTCTGCCTAAGGCGTAGTGATTCATTTTTGTAGGGCCTCATCATGTTTTAATGATTATCATTAATGAAGGACATTTTTTGAACAAACTTTGTGATCCTTGTCTTTCTATTTTTTGTTTTCATTTTTATTTTTCAAAAACAATAAAAATGGCAATGTTTTTTGTTTTTGTGACTTTATTGAACTCTTTTTCTAAAACAAAGCATCGAACATGCAGAAGCGATCTTATGGCATTCACTATGAACAGTTCTGTTATGGCTCAGTATGATTTCGATAATCCCATTTACCAAGCTGAAGAGGAGAGTGAGGAAGACTGTGAACTCCCTGCAGAATTGGCCAGATTACTGAAGCAGGAGGAAAGGGTCATCCAACCTCATCAGGAGGAGTTGGAAACTGTTAATCTGGGTGCTGAGGACGACAAAAGAGAGATCAAGATTGGGGCTACTTTAGAGGACTCTGTCAAGAGGAGGCTGATTGAGATGCTGAGAGAATATGTGGAGGTATTCGCCTGGTCATACCAAGATATGCCTGGTTTAGATACAGACATTGTGATGCATCGATTACCTCTTAGGGAAGGATGTCCTTCGGTTAAGCAGAAGCTTCGTAGAACGAGTCCTGACATGGCAACTAAGATCAAGGAAGAGGTTCAGAAGCAGTGGGATGCAGGTTTTCTGGCTGTTACAAGTTATCCGCCGTGGGTGGCCAACATCGTTCCCGTGCCGAAGAAGGATGGTAAAGTCAGAATGTGTGTCGATTACCGGGATTTGAATAGAGCGAGTCCGAAAGATGATTTCCCATTACCTCACATTGATGTATTGGTTGATAATACGGCTCAATCCTCGGTATTCTCTTTCATGGATGGTTTCTCCGGATATAATCAGATCAAGATGGCGCCAGAGGACATGGAAAAGACGACATTCATTACACCTTGGGGCACGTTCTGCTATAAGGTGATGCCATTTGGGCTGAAGAATGCCGGTGCTACCTATCAGAGGGCAATGACAACTCTTTTTCATGACATGATGCACAAAGAAATTGAAGTGTACGTAGATGATATGATTGCGAAGTCGCAGACAGAAGAGGAGCACTTGGTTAATTTGCAGAAGTTGTTTGACCGGTTGAGAAAGTTCAAGCTGAGGTTGAATCCGAACAAGTGTACGTTTGGAGTGAGATCAGGGAAGCTTCTAGGCTTCATCGTCAGTGAGAAAGGGATTGAGGTTGATCCAGCGAAAGTCAAAGCTATTCAAGAGATGCCTGAACCGAAAACGGAGAAGCAAGTCCGTGGGTTTTTAGGGAGGTTGAACTACATTGCAAGGTTCATATCTCATCTAACTGCTACATGTGAACCAATCTTCAAACTACTTAGAAAGAATCAGGCTATCAAGTGGAATGATGATTGTCAGAAAGCTCTTGACAAGATTAAGGAGTATTTACAGAAACCTCCAATCCTTATACCTCCAGTTCCAGGGAGACCTCTGATAATGTACCTGTCAGTGACTGAGAACTCGATGGGGTGTGTATTGGGACAGCATGACGAGTCTGGTCGAAAAGAGCATGCCATATACTACCTTAGCAAAAAGTTTACCGACTGTGAAACAAGATATTCACTGCTCGAGAAAACTTGCTGTGCTTTGGCCTGGGCTGCTCGCCGACTGAGACAGTATATGTTGAACCATACTACCTTATTGATTTCTAAGATGGATCCAGTAAAATACATCTTTGAGAAGCCAGCTCTCACCGGACGTGTTGCCCGTTGGCAGATGATCTTAACAGAGTATGACATTCAGTACACGTCACAGAAGGCCATCAAAGGTAGTATTCTGTCAGACTACCTCGCCGAGCAACCGATTGAAGATTATCAGCCTATGATGTTTGAATTCCCTGACGAAGACATCATGTATCTTAAGATGAAAGATTGCGAAGAGCCTCTTGTCGAGGAAGGACCGGACCCGGATGACAAATGGACACTGATGTTTGATGGGGCTGTGAATATGAATGGTAATGGTGTTGGGGCAGTATTGATCAATCCTAAAGGTGCTCATATACCTTTTTCTGCCAGACTGACGTTTGACGTCACCAACAACGAAGCCGAGTATGAGGCTTGTATCATGGGGATAGAAGAAGCCATTGATCTAAGGATCAAGACCCTCGACATTTTTGGAGATTCAGCTCTAGTGATCAATCAAGTCAACGGAGATTGGAATACAAATCAGCCGCATTTGATTCCGTATAGAGATTACACCAGGAGAATACTGACGTTCTTCAAGAAGGTGAAGTTGTATCATGTCCCCCGGGATGAGAATCAAATGGCTGATGCCTTGGCTACTTTGTCGTCTATGATCAAAGTTCATTGGTGGAATCATGTGCCACACGTTGCGGTGAATCGACTCGAGAGGCCTGCGTATGTGTTCGCAGCCGAGACTGTTGTGACTGATGAGAAGCCGTGGTATTATGACATCAAGAACTTCCTCAAGACTCAAGAGTATCCTGAAGGTGCGTCAAAGAATGACAAGAAAACCCTGAGGAGGCTAGCCGGAAGCTTCTATTTGAATCAGGATGATGTGCTGTATAAGAGAAACTTTGACATGGTCTTGCTCAGATGCGTGGACAGACCCGAGGCAGACATGTTAATGCAGGAAGTGCATGAAGGTTCCTTCGGTACTCATGCCGGCGGACATGCGATGGCTAAGAAATTGTTGAGAGCGGGTTATTACTGGATGACTATGGAATCCGATTGTTTCAAGTATGCTCGGAAGTGCCATAAGTGTCAAATCTATGCTGATAAGGTGCATGTACCACCAAGCCCTCTGAATATCATGAATTCGCCTTGGCCGTTTGCCATGTGGGGCATTGATATGATTGGGAAGATTGAGCCTACTGCTTCGAATGGACATCGCTTCATCTTGGTTGCAATTGATTATTTCACCAAGTGGGTGGAAGCAGCTTCCTACACTAACGTTACCAAACAAGTGGTTACCCGGTTCATCAAGAAAGAAATCATCTGTCGTTATGGAGTTCCTGAGAGAATCATCACTGACAATGGTTCGAATCTCAATAACAAGATGATGAAAGAGCTTTGTAAAGATTTCAAGATCGAACATCACAATTCTTCTCCTTACAGACCGAAGATGAATGGTGCTGTAGAAGCGGCAAACAAGAATATCAAGAAGATTGTGCAGAAGATGGTCGTTACGTACAAGGATTGGCATGAGATGCTGCCTTTCGCTTTGCATGGGTACCGTACCTCGGTACGTACGTCGACCGGGGCAACCCCTTACTCCCTTGTGTATGGTATGGAAGCTGTCCTACCTGTGGAAGTGGAGATTCCTTCTCTGAGAGTTTTATTGGATGTCAAGTTAGACGAAGCCGAGTGGATTCGAACAAGGTTTAACGAGTTGAGCCTTATCGAGGAGAGACGACTAGCAGCTGTATGTCATGGACAGTTGTATCAGAGAAGGATGAAGCGAGCCTTTAATCAGAAAGTGCGTCCTCGAAGCTATCAGGTTGGTGATCTAGTTTTGAAGAGGATCCTTCCCCCCGGTACAGATAACAGGGGCAAGTGGACTCCTAACTATGAAGGTCCGTATGTTGTGAAGAAGGTCTTTTCCGGTGGAGCCTTGATGCTTACAACTATGGATGGTGAAGATTTTCCGTCTCCTGTAAACTCAGATGTAGTCAAAAAATACTTCGCATAAATTGACCCGCTGGACAAAAAAGAGAGTCCAGGCAAAAATGGGCATCCCGACGAACCAAAAAACAGAAAGAAAAGGTTCGGGCAAAAATTAGGGATAAAATGAAAAGAATTTGTACACCCGGTAAGTCGAAAACCCGCAAGGGCGGCTTAGGCAAAAATGGGTATCCCGGTGGATTGAAAACCCGAAAGGGCGATCCAGGCAAAAGTTAGGGATTAAAGCGAAGACTACAGTCTGAGTTATCTGTACTTCATCAAGCTTTGTCGTCTGCCATCTCGAAAGATGTGATCTGTCCAGTCATTCTTCTCAGAAAGCAAGGAGTTGGGAGGAAAACTGATGATCTGTGAGTTATAACAGAATTGGGAAATAGTGGATGCCGTGTTCACGTTGCCATTAGGATAGATTTTTCCTTTTGTACGCAATTACCTCTTTCTAGGAATTGCTTCCCAATGTATTTGCCTCTTCAGGCACATTTTCAATCAATAAAAATCGTTATTCAGATAAATAGCTCTTGTTTTTTATTTTTACTGTTTTGTTTACAAAAATGTCCGAATTTTTGATAAGCATTGCATATAAAAAACATGAAGGCTACACAACAATGTGCAGAAAGACAAAACATTTGAAAATCATTTTGAATGTTGAGGACACTTGAACGTATCTTGTCCATGTATCCCCTGGGGGGCATTTTGTTGTGATGTTTTTCAGGTTAGCATCTGTGAGGGCGTTTCCTCAGCAGATATTTTCCCAAGCAAGTTTGGAGGCTATCAGAGCTATGTTCCCCTGCAAAGACATCTGTGGATAGTGCTTTCTATTCCCCAACAGATCTAAGGATTGCCTATCCCCAGTAGGCCTGTATTTGCCGATTTCCTCCCCGAGTGAGGCAGTTCACTGAAATTTATCTCCAGCATTTATCCTACCTGTGGACTGAAGGATATCCCCAGCGGAGTTTATCTTTTCCCAGCAGCAGTACTGTTCTTCAAACATGAGTGTGAAGTCACTTTACCATTCCTCAAGCAGAGTTCCCCGCAGAATATTTCCCCAAGAGGAGTCTCCCCACAGAGTCAGAGTATCTGATCATTTTGGCTCCCTAGCCAGGGTTCATTTGCATTTTGCATGTAGTAATCATTGCATCCTCAAAAATCGCGTAGCATTTCCATTCATAAATGGAGCATTACGCCATAGAAAAATTCAAACATATGCATTCATTTGTTAACCTCATCAGACCATATCCCCGGCAGAGGCGGATCATTTCATTCAACGTCAGCACCAAGTCTGCTACAGTTGCTCTTGACAGCATTCAGAATTGTTTACTCCCCACAGAGGTTTATTTCCTCACCCGATGGTGACAGAGGTTTATTTCCTCACCCGATGGTGACAGAAAGTTTGTTTTTCCTCAGTGAGACCCCCAGCAAGTGGTCAACCTTGCCTTGACATATCTCAGATGTCGTTCTTGTGATACCAGTAAGTGTCATGCTAGCGCCCGCGTGTGTTTCTTTGTTTGGTGTCGGTAAACGCCATTGTTTCGGTGTCTGTAAACATCGAGTTTTCTCTCCAGTCATCAGTAAATGTCTGGTCATCATTTTTGGTGTCGGTAAACACCATTCCTTCGGTGTCGGTAAACATCGAGTCTCACCCAGTCATCGGTAAATGTCTGGTCATTTTTGGTGTCGGTAAACACCATTGTTTCGGTGTCTGTAAACATCGAGTTTTCTCTCCAGTCATCAGTAAATGTCTGGTCAACATTGTTTGGTGTCGGTAAACATCATCTTTCGATGTCTGTAAACATCGAGTCTCCACCCAGTCATCGGTAAATGTCTGGTCATTTTTTTTGGTGTCGGTAAACGCCATTGCTTCGGTGTCGGTAAACATCGAGTCTTTCTTTCAGTCATCGGTAAATGTCTGATAATCCCCCAACTAGAAATCCCCAGTAGAGTCATCTGTAAATGTCCTATCTGGTTTCCAGTTGCAAATATTCGTATCTTCCCAATAATTTTCTCATTCCCAGTCATCGGTAAATGTCTGGTCATTTCTTTGGATGTCGGTAAACATCATCTTTCGATGTCGGTAAACATCGTGTCCCACCCCAGTCATCGGTAAATGTCTGGTCATTCTTTTGATATCGGTAAACATCATCTTTCGATGTCGGTAAACGTCGAGTCTCATCCCAGTCATCGGTAAATGTCTGGTCGTGAAATCAAGATCCCCAGAAGTCGTCGGTAAACGTCTTGGCTGGTATCACCACAAAGATTTTGTTCCTCCCCCAAGTGGAGATGCCATCGGTAAATGGCCCCGTTTTCTTCGATATCGGTAAATATCGGATCCCCAGTTACAGTAGCCATCGGTAAATGGCCAGTTTGAAGTTGACATCGGTAAATGTCAAGTTTCTTTGAAACCACCATCGGTAAATGGTCTTGCTTCCTTATTACATCAAATCTGTTTCCCAGCAGCCATCGGTAAATGGTCTGGCTGAAGTTGATATCGGTAAATATCAAGTTCTAACCATCGGTAAATGGTTTTGCTTTTCAGAAATCTGTTTTCCCAGCAGCCATCGGTAAATGGTCTGGCTGAAGTTGATATCGGTAAATATCAAGTTCCAACCATCGGTAAATGGTTGTTGTTTTTCAGAAGTTTATTTTCCCCAGCCGCCATCGGTAAATGGTCGTGCTGAAGTTGATATCGGTAAATATCAAGTTTCCAGTTCTCCAACCATCGGTAAATGGTTTTGCTTTTTCTGAAGCTGTCATACAGTTTTGTCATCGGTAAATGACGTGGTTCTTTGGTATTATATCCAGTCTGTGCAAATTCTACGGTTCCTTGGTATTCAATCCCTGTTTACCCTGAAAGTCTGACAGCCGTTGCTATCATCCATTCGGGTTCCCAGCTGATTGAATAGGGGCAGCTGTAGCACCTCAAATTTGCACCCATCATTGTACATACATTTTCATATTAGGTCCTAGCATATCATGGTCCATTGCATAGCATTGCATTGCCTCATTTGCCTCAAGTGCAAGCCAATCAAGGAATTAGGTCAAACTGATCAGGAGATCAGTCAACCAAGCAAGCAAAAGAATTTCTCATTAAATCAAGGCCTTGGGGTTTGTCCAACAAGTTCACGTGACTTGGAGGTCTATTTGAAGTATTTTGGTCAAGGGTTAAGGGCTCAGAGGTCAGCAGTTCATGCCCAGACAGTCAGAAACCCTAAGAAAAGTCAACTGTCAGTCAAAGCAGTGGATGGTGGTCATTCTTGTGGAATTTGGGCACCATGGTCAATAATCAAGAGTTCATACAGCTTGGGACATCATTTGAAGTCAAGTTCTCAAGGAATTAGGGTTTGGAAGTCATCAGTCAATGCATAATCAGTCAGAAACCCTAAAAGTCAACTGTTGGTCAACTGTCCATTTAATCAGTGATTGGATGATTGGAATTGGTTTGTGAGAGTTCATTCATGTCCAAATAGTCATCATACATCATGCCAAACACCATCATGGAAGAATTTGAAGCCAGATCATGAATTTCCCAAAATGGAAACTGGGCCTGTAACTGAAACCTGCCATAAATGGAAAGTCTTGATCCTCAAACTTACATTGTGATACAAGCCTCAAATGAATTTTTGCCCAACATGAAAGTTGAAGATCTTGTTCTCCCATTTCCAAAAAGTCCTAGAACTCTCAATTCCCATGTGTGGTTGGCAAGTTATGATCGAATCGATTTCAGAAAATCTTGAACTTCAAAGGGCCATATCTCTCAAACCGTTTGGCCAATTTTGGTGGGGTTTTTTCCTACAAGTCACATTTGATCCCCTCTTTCCAAAAATATAAATTTCATGAGCCAAAACTTCACCAATCAAAATGGCAAATTTTGACCTTTTTCATTTAAATGTAAGTTTGACCAAGAGTTGACTTTTTGACTCAAACATTTTTTCAACATTTGACCAATTGGAACAGCTCATAAATGTCATTTAGAAGGTGTTTGCAAAGTCAAAATATGCAGCACATGTGAATATTGCTTGGTTGCTTGAATTGTAAGAAAAGTACCATTTAACCATACTTGCACCATACTTGTCCATGCCTTGCCTTGTACCTCAAGAGGACACACATTGTGCAGCATTCTTGATCATTTTTCTGTCATGTTGAGACCTCATTATGCAGCCAAACAACCTACAAGTACACATAGCCATGCTTGCTCACTTGAATTTTGGCAAAAGGACATGTCCAATTCATGAACCATACCTCTTGCAACCTTGCCTTGTACTACTCTCACATAGCAGAATTTTTGGGCCATCATTCTTTGTTTTGGACACACACAACACAGCCACATGACCAATTGCATACCACTCACTCTCTAAAAAACCCTCACCCTGCTGTGCAATCAAGAATAACCATACCATGCCATATTTAATGCAGCAGAATTCAGGATTTTCTGTCATGGAGAACAGCAATAGCAGCATGAAAAACCATAACTGAAGGACATTGCCTTGCCAAAAGCAGGATTCAACAACAGTCTTTTTGGTGAGGTATTTTCTGTCCTTTTGAGGACAGTAGCAGCAAGGCAGCAGGGCAAAAACCATTTGGCCAAAACAATACAAAACAGCAGGGCATTTTTTCTTATTTGTGATTCCTGTCAAAAAGGGAACCTGGCCCTCACTTTCCTGTCAACAAAAAGGCAACAAACCACCTGCTAACAAAAAGACATAATAGACTTCTCACTCATTTTTCTCCAACATCATCCTTGCTTGCTTGCATTCACCATTGGCTGTCATAACAAAAAGGAGAAAAAACCAAAAGCCCAACAGACCTCACTTGGAATTTTCTTCAAAACCTGTAAAACACAAAGCCACAAACCAACAGCTCCACCATCCTATTTCTGTCATGAAACTGCATGAACCAAACCAGAAAACTCCACTGATGCACATATGCATCCTTGGCCACTTTTGAAAAATCTGCAGCAAGAAAACCCTTACTCTCCCACCACAAAACACACACTGCTGGCCATTTTGCATTTTTTCTTCCGTCATCAAAAAACTAGTGACAACAGCATACCAATTCACTCATGCTGAACCTCACTTGCCTTTTCCAACAAAAGCCTGGCCATTTGCATTTGGTCTGAAGAAAAGCACGAATTCTGCACAAACCCTTCAAAAACCCTTGAGTAACCTTCATTCCTTCATCATCCATCACTTAGAGCTTGGACCTTTGACTGTTTGGGCTGAATCATCCAAAACATTGTTGCATCTCAGCTTTTCTGCAGAAGTCAAGTAATTTTCGACCCCTTTGTTTTGTTAAATTGTTGCATGTTTTGGAAAGATCTTTGGATGCTGAATTCACTGATAGCTTTAGTTTTGAGATTGGTTGATTCTATCAAAAGATATGCTGATTTGAAATTTAGTGCTCATATTGTTTTTTGCTCGAATCCTGTTTGTTCATGTACTTTGATGAAAATGAATAGTGGATTAGGCATGTATGATGCTTAAGGATCACATTGCAATGTTCATTTATTGTTTCTGTGCATTTTGTTTTTAAGCACATGAATGCATTTTGCTGCTGTTAAACCTTATGAATATGCCTAGAGAATCCATGTGAACCATGTTAAATGTTGTTTGCGTGCTATTTTGGATTTTCAATTGCTTTGGTTTTGCTTGAGAATGCTGAATGCTATGGCTGCTAAGACCTAAATGCATGAGCTCTGCCCAGAAATTCCATGTGATGTGTTTTGTTTGTTTGTTAACTACTGTTGTTTAGTACTGATGATTAATGGCCAGGCTTAATTATTGAGGTTTATTCATTGATTCATGTTTGGATGTTGATGATACAATGTTGAAGGCCATGCTGCTAAAATCCTGCTGCAGTACTGCATATGTCCAGAAAATCAATGATTTGTGTTTGTCGTGTTTGATTATGGCCACTTGATTGTTGCATTGATTATTATGTTAACATGTTGCAATGCCTTGCTGTATTAGAAACCCTAGCATTCCCTGAATTTGCATGAAGTTTGGATTGTTGTGTGTTGCTGAATGATTTTGTTGGAACACTAATACCATGCTGTTTGATTGGGTTTGTTGAAATTTTGTTTTGCTGATGAAGTTACATGTACTGCTATGCTGAATTTCAATTGATAATGATTGATAAACATTAATGTCCTGCTGCTGTGTTTGAACATTAATATTTGCCAGAAATCCACATATATCATGCTTTGCTTGTTTGTGCTATGATGTTACAAGAGTGAGTGTTATGCTGTTGTGTGTTGGTGCATGATTTTTTTATGCTGATGAACTTGCTTCAAGAGCAAATACCATAGAACCCTGCTGTTCATGAGCTTTACATTTGAATTTCCTGCTGTCTATGTGAATGTTGTTGCTTGAATTGATGATTGCATGATGTTGTTTGTGTGCTGCTGTTGTTGCCAATGCCATGTGGTTGCTAAAACCCTAAGGGTTCATGTGAAACTCAGAATTTTCAACTTGTTGGCCGTGTTACTGTTCCATTGGCTGGGAGCCAATAGGAACATTTTATTTGCCTTGCCAAAACGCAGTAGTTTTGATTAATGAGCCCAGAATTACACTTCTGCCATTCGTTGACTCATTGTTGACCATTTGCCATGCTATGTGTTTCATACTTTGTTCAATTATCCATTCAACTTCAACAATTCATTTTGAATTCATTTTAACTCCAAAAATTGTGGGATTTTTTGCATTAAACTCATGAATATGTCCTTCATTTTATTGTGAATTTTAATTAATTTTTCAGTGGCTGGATTTTAAATGATAATTATTTTCCCAACATGTATGCAAAATGATACATTGTGCCATTCCTTTTGTGAAATTGTCATATTGCATCCAATGAGCTTGAAATTTTTTGTGGTGAAAATAGACACATTGACCTTCATTTCCATATAAAGTTTGTGCATTTATCATTTATGGATTGAGAGTTATGATTTTCTGAAGTGATGTGTTGCATTTGGTGTCATACCATGATCATGCATTTTCTCTAATTTTGTTCACATGCTTCCTCTTATCCAATTGACCCCAAATTTTACATGAACCATCTATCACATGTCTAGTTTGTGTATGAATTTTCTTGGGATTAATCTTGCTGTTTTCCATTTGATTGTGAATTTTCTTCCATGCTTGGTCATTTGTTAACTTTTTGTGCTATGCATTGCCAAATCTTTTGTGAAATCCTCATACCATATCACATGGACATGAAATTTGATATGTGATAACTAGACATCTCAAGTTTGGCATTGGTGTTAATCTCATTCATTTCTCATCTGTTTTCAATTTGATATGATTTTTTGAAGTTGACCCATGCTTGTTGACTTTCTTTGTGCATGCTTGAATTTGGTTTGACTTCATGATTTTCATTGACTGCCTTCCACTTGCCCAAATGGGATGAAATTTGACATGCTTACTATGCTATGTGTTAGGTTTGATCATGTTTTATTTGGTGATTTTTGGAAAATGTTTAGGTCATTTTTGATGCAAGTCTTGCTGTTGACTTCTATGAGCTTCTGTTTGCCATGCTTTGACCTAATTTGTTCATGAAATGATGATAGTGATTGATATGAATGTGAACCCAATTGGTTTTGTTTCCTAATTGTTTGAACATGATTTTGGATACTTAACCCTTGCTGTTTTGACTTTCTCATTCACTTTTGACCCTAGGCTTGCCCTAGTGGTCCTGTTACTCACCTTTGAGTTTGTGATTTCAGGTTGACCATCAAATGGCCGTTGAGACCAATTCTTTTGATTGAGCTTGCTCAAATACCATTGCCTAACCTCTTTGTTTTGTAGGTGGCTTGGCTCACATGCCCTAAAGCCTTGTGCCTTGCACATCCATGTGCCTTTAATGGACTGTTGTTGTCTGTTTCTGTTTGTTTTGTTTGAAGTTGCATACTAACCTCTGCTTGACTGTTTCAGGTGCTTTAGTTGCTTAGTTCTTTATGAACTTTTTGCTTTGCTTTGCTTGTATAAGCAATTTGCATTGAGGTATGTCTCTTTTACTTCATGTAGTCTGGAAGACCTGGCCTGTTACTTGGCCAGGCAACTGTCTGAAGTCCTCCTTAAGAGGCAATGTTTGTGATTGTTTACTTTTGTCCTTGCATAGAGTCAAAGTCCTCCTAAGTGAAGAGGCAATTGGTGGAAGGTAGGGATATGCAATCTATCCCCCACTATTCAGTGTGTCATCTGCCTTGCTCACACCACTGTGTTGATGCATTGCAGATACAAACCCAAGATCTTGTACAACTGTACAGTTGAGTCAGTTCTAAATGTGTAGAAGGGTTCCCACTTTCTGAACCCACACATTCTTGTCTTGAGCTCTCCCAGGCCAGGGATAAGAGCCGTGAAGTCTCATCTTCACCCACCTTTCATCTGCTTCACCTTAGCCCCTCAATGGCAAGGTTAAGAGCACACTCACCCCATTCCAGAGGTTTGTTTGTTGAGGTTGATATGACCCCTTGACTAAAACCTAATCCTTGTTTGAGCCACTTGTTTGTGTATAGCGTGTGCTATCTGTGCAAGTTAGGATTGTTTGACTTGCTTCCTGTGCAAGTTAGGATAGTTTGACTTGCTTCCTGTGCAAGTTAGGATAGTTTGACTTGCTTCCTGTACAAGTTAGGATTAGTTTAGACTTGCTTCCTGTGCAAATTAGGTTTTGCTTGGCTCGCTTCCTGTGCGAGTTAAGTGTGTGTGTGGCTTGCTTCCTGTGTGAGCCATACTTAGGATAGGTTGGCCCTTGTGCCATTTAGCTAGAAACCTTAACTTAGGGATGATTTTGCATGATAACATCTAGGCTCGAGTCGTAGTCTCCCTAGTGTTGTGTCTCCCTCTGTTATCTGGTTAGGCTAGTCCTTTATCCCTGCGTAGGGGAACTACATCGCCCTGATCTTCATACCAGATGAAGTATGTAGGCAGGAGATTGAGCTGATCTCTCCGGGCGCCCTTTTTCTTTTTGTGTGTGTTGTCTGACCTTTGCTAGGCTCGAGTCCCTGACTCCTTAGCATTTGCTGTCTGTTTGTTTGTGTGTGTTTGACAGTTATAGGCTGAGTCCCCGACTCCCTATCAACCTGTTGTGTTGTTGTATGCTCGGAAGCTGATGTAAGTCCATCGAGTGGCATTCGGGTTCCAGTGTGCGTGTGTTTGGTTCGGATGCTGATGTAAGTCCAGCAATTGGCATTCAGGCTCCATGTTTGCCTTCTTGCGTGTGTTTAGGTTCGGATGCTGACATAAGTCCAGTGATTGGCGGTCGGGCTCCACGTTTGCCTTTGCCACCCTTGTGTGTTTGTTTATTTAGTTGTGTGCGTGTCAGCCGAGCTACGAATGCTCTGATTCTTCTCTCGTCCGAGAAGATACGTATGCATAGGATGCGACATCCTAGCGAGCATGTGTCGTTTCCCCAGTCCGAACTACTTCGACTCTGATGTCTATGCCTGATAGACTAAGTAGGCCCAGGATGCGACATCCTGCCGAGTCCAGTTTCAGTCAGTTTCTTTTATCTCTTTCAGCCAGTGTGTGTGCGTGTGAGCAGTGTTTAGCAACCAATATTCCTACCTCTTGTGCGTGGATCCCGTAGAGTACTACGGATGCGTAGGGGTGCTAATACCTTCCCTTCGCATAACCGACTCCCGAACCCATCCTCTTTGGTCGCGAGACCATGTTCTTTCCCAGGTTTACTCTGAGCGTTTCCTTTCCCTCTTTTGGGATAAATAACGCACGGTGGCGGCTCTGTTGTGTCTTGTTTTCCCGCCGGTTTTTCGCGCGATGCGACACACCTATGCCTAATCATGACCAGAATGTTAATGTTGTGGACGACAATTCTCACGTTACTGACGTTGCTGATTTAGCATCTCCTCTCCTGATCGTTAAGAAGAATTTATTGCAAGCTGGTTTATTTCCAGGTTGTGCTGAAGATTGCGATCTCTGTGTACTCCGACCCAATGATTGTTTGAAGTTGAAGAACGGCATTCAACGGCTGATGGATGATCGTACAATTCTATTTGAAAGGGTTCCTAAGGTGGACAACTCTATTGAAGAGGTATCTGTGATTTCTAGGTCCAAAGCTCCAGTGAAGATTACCGCTACTAGAGTGCCTGTGAAGATTACCGCTGAGCCCAAAGTGGCTCCCCTGATTATTACCGCACCTGGCCCCGTGCCATATTCCTCCAGCAAAGCTATTCCGTGGAACTATGGAGGCGACGTTTACATCCATGGCATAAAGCAAGTTGGTAGTTCTACTAATCCTAATGATATTGTGGGGACTAGTAAAGTTACTCGAAGTGGAAGGATCTACTCCCCAGAAATCTCACCTACCACTCCCGAAATTCGAGGAAAAAGACCAGTCAATCCTCCTCAGTCAGAGACATCGGTCGAAGTTACTTCTGAAGATGTTGCCAAACAGGAAATGGAAGAGATGCTGAAAATCATCCGTAAGAGCGATTTTGATGTAGTGGAACAATTGGGGCATACTCCGTCTAAAATCTCAATGTTGTCCTTGTTGTTATCCTCTGAATCCCATGCCAATGCATTGATGAAATTCTTGAAGACCGCTCATGTGCCTCAAGAAACATCCGTCGATCAATTCGAACATTATGTTGCTAATTTGACTGTTGACAATGGCCTAGGCTTTTCCGATGCTGACCTGACGCCAGCAGGAAAGAATCACAATAAAGCTCTGCATATCTCCATCGAGTGTGAGGGGATCACCCTGGCTCACGTGTTGATCGACAACGGCTCTTCCTTGAATGTGCTCCCGAAAGCTGTACTCGATAAATTTGACTACAAAGGCATTGAACTGAAACCTAGTGATGTTGTGGTGCGTGCTTACGATGGTGCGAAGAGTGTTGTCTATGGTGAAGTGGTTCTCCCTATCAAGATAGGACCTCAAGTCTTCAACACTACCTTTCACGTGATGGACATTCGTCCCGCCTACTCCTGCTTGTTGGGGCGCCCTTGGATCCATGGGGCAGGTGCGGTAGCTTCGTCGCTTCATCAAAAGCTGAAGTATCCAATAGCAGGCATGGTTGTCACTGTATGTGGAGAAGAAGAGTATATTGTCAGTAGTGTGCAAGCCTTCAAATACGTCGAGATGGATGGTGAATTCTTTGAGACTCCTTCTCAGTCATTTGAAGTGGTTCCTCCACCCAGTCCTGTCCTTAAGCCAACTCCCCTTGTGCCCAAGGTTGTTCGTGCTCCCCCTGTCATGATCTCTCTGAAAGATGCTCAAGCCGCGATTGAAAATGGTGATCGTGCTGGTTGGGGTCAACTGATCAATGTACCGTACAAGTCTGATAAAGCTGGCCTGGGGTTTAACTCTGGAAAGATAGTCAAAAATCAGATTAATGCTATGGAAGATGCTGATAGTGATTGCGACTTGGATAGCTGGATTTTCCCAACAATTGGTGACGGACTCAACAATTGGAAGACTGAAGACATTATCCCGATTTCCTTTAGTCAGGAGTAATTGTTATTGTTTATTCTAGAATTGCAAATTTTAATTTTCTTTTACAATCAAACTTCTTAAAGCATTGTGTCTATGCCCGAGGCACAATGGCTAATTTGTTAGGGGTTTTGTCATTTTCATAAGCATATTTATATTCAATAAATCAATGGACGTTTTGCATTCAAATATTGCGCTCTTTGTCTTTCCTATTATCTTTCAAACAAGCTATGTTTTCTTACACACACGCACGTAACGAATTGCAGATCCCTATCCACTCTGGATCCTGTTGATAATAGTTCTACTACTGTTCATTATGACTTTGAAAATCCGATCTACCGAGCCGAAGATGGAAGTGAGGAAGATTGTGAAGTACCTGAAGAACTTGCCAGACTGTTACTACAAGAAGAAAGGACTATACAGCCGCATGAGGAGTCAGTTGAGACTGTAAATCTGGGTACCGAGGTGGACAAGAGAGAAGTCAAAATAGGAGCAGGCTTGGAAAGCAGTATCAAGGAAAGATTGATTCAGATGCTACATGACTATGTGGAGATTTTTGCTTGGTCTTACGAAGACATGCCAGGGCTGGATACCGATATAGTAGTGCATCGTTTGCCGACGAAGGAAGATTGTCGTCCTGTTAAGCAAAAGGTTCGTCGCATGCGTCCTGAAATGTCCGAGAAAATCAAGGCCGAAGTCATGAAACAATTCGATGCTGGTTTTCTGGCGGTTACTTCTTATCCCCAATGGGTTGCTAATGTGGTACCAGTGCCAAAGAAGGATGGTAAGGTGCGAATGTGTGTGGATTACAGAGATTTGAATAGAGCGAGTCCCAAGGATGATTTCCCACTGCCACACATTGATGTTCTGGTAGACAACACCGCTCAACACAAGGTATTCTCCTTCATGGATGGATTCTCGGGTTATAACCAGATCAAAATGGCACCTGAGGTCATGGAGAAGACTACGTTTGTGACGCAATGGGGCACCTTCTGTTATAAAGTAATGCCGTTTGGTTTAAAGAACGCAGGAGCAACGTACCAGCGTGCTATGGTGGTTTTGTTCCATGACATGATCCATCATGAAATAGAAGTATATGTGGACGATATGATAGCCAGGTCTCATACTGAAGAAGAACATCTCAATCATTTATACAAACTGTTTGAGAGGCTGAAGAAATACAAGTTGAGATTGAACCCGAACAAATGCACCTTTGGAGTAAGATCTGGTAAACTCTTGGGCTTTATTGTCAGTGGTAAAGGTATTGAGGTCGACCCAGCCAAGGTGAGAGCTATTCAAGAGATGCCAGTTCCCCGTACGGATAAAGAAGTCAGAGGTTTCTTGGGACGTTTGAATTACATTGCCCGATTTATTTCCCATTTGACCGCTACTTGCAAACCCATCTTCAAGTTACTGAGAAAAAATCAAGAGATGATATGGAATGATGAATGTCAAGAAGCTTTCGACAAAATCAAGAAGTACCTCCAAGAACCTCCAATTCTGGTGCCACCAGTTGAGGGAAGACCTCTAATCATGTATTTAACCGTTTTAGAAAACTCAATGGGGTGCGTGTTGGGACAACATGACGAGTCCAGTCGAAAAGAGTATGCCATATACTACCTTAGCAAAAAGTTTACCGACTGTGAAACAAGATACTCACTGCTCGAGAAAACTTGCTGTGCTTTGGCCTGGGCTGCTCGCCGACTAAGACAGTATATGTTGAATCACACCACTTTGTTGATTTCTAAGATGGATCCTATCAAATACATATTTGAGAAACCCGCCCTCTCCGGAAGAATAGCAAGATGGCAGATGATTTTAACAGAGTATGATATCCAGTATACCACCCAAAGAGCAATCAAAGGAAGCGTGCTAGCTGATCATTTGGCTCATCAGGCCATGAATGATTATCAGTCTATGAATTTTGAGTTCCCAGATGAGGATGTCATGCTTGTTACTGATTATGAAGAACCTGGACCGAATGAAGGACCCGAAGTGGGATCCCGATGGACTATGGTTTTTGATGGATCGTCTAACGCATTGGGCAACGGTATTGGCGTCGTGATCATTTCCCCCAAGGGTGGCCATACGCCTTTCACCGCTAGACTATGTTTTGAGTGTACCAACAATATGGCTGAGTATGAAGCATGTATTTTGGGACTCAGAGCTGCTATAGACCTGAGAATCAAGTTCTTGAAGGTGTACGGAGACTCAGCCTTGGTAATCAGTCAGGTCAAAGGAGAATGGGACACTAAACATCCGAATCTCATCCCTTATCGAGAACGGGTGTTGACATTAATCCCATACTTTGAAGAGATCACATTCGAACATATTCCACGAGAGGAGAACCAGTTGGCAGACGCATTAGCTACCATGTCGTCTATGTTCAGAGTCAGATGGGACAATGAAGCTCCCCGGATTACCATTGAACGACTAGACGAACCAGCATATTGTTATGAACTTAACGCTGATGAAGTAGAAGAGAAGCCTTGGTACCACGAGATAAAAAGATATTTAGAAGCTCAAGAATACCCTGAAGGGACATCCATCAATGACAGGAAATTTCTGAGGAAGTTCTCCGCTAAATTCTTTTTGAGTAATGGAATATTGTACAAACGTAACCATGATTCGACTTTGCTTCGCTGTGTGGATAGAAAGGAATCAGAGAAGATTATGGAAGACATGCACGACGGTATCTTTGGGACTCATTCTAGTGGACATACAATGGCCAAGAAGATTCTGAGGTCAGGGTATTATTGGTCTACCATGGAAACTGATTGCCACCATCACTCCAGAACTTGTCATAAGTGCCAGATCTATGCGGATAAAGTACATGTGTCTCCTGCTCCATTAAACGTGTTGACCGCGCCGTGGCCCTTTGCAATGTGGGGCATTGATATGATTGGCGAGATTAAACCTACCGCCTCTAATGGACATCGTTTCATCCTTGTTGCTATTGATTACTTCACAAAGTAGGTGGAGGCAGCCTCATTTGCTTCTGTTACTAAGAATGTGGTGGCACGATTCATCAAGAACAGCCTCATCTGCCGATACGGCGTCCCTGAGAGAATTATCACTGACAATGGCATTAATTTGAACAACAAGATGATTACTGAACTCTGCACGCAGTTCAAAATAAAACACCATAACTCTTCTCCGTACCGGCCAAAGATGAACGGCGCTGTAGAAGCGGCTAATAAGAATATTAAGAAGATTATACAAAAGATGACGGTAACATACAAAGACTGGCATGAGATGTTACCATTTGCTCTTCATGGTTATCGTACTTCCGTGCGAACTTCGACAGGGGCAACTCCTTTCTCTTTAGTCTACGGAATGGAAGCCGTTTTACCAGTGGAAGTTCAGATTCCCTCTCTAAGGATCATGAAAGAGGCGGGCTTAGACGAGGACGAATGGATTCAGACTCGACTCGATCAGATAAATTTGATGGATGAGAAGAGACTTGCGGCTGTATGTCACGGGCAGATATATCAGAAGCGCATGACCAGGGCATTCAACAAAAAGGTCAAGAGACAAGTGTATCAAATTGGCGACTTGGTAATCAAACGCATCATCCTACCACAAACTGACCCCAGAGGCAAATGGACTCCCACATACGAAGGGCCATTTGTAGTTAAGAAGGTATTCTCAGGTGGAGCCATGATACTCGCTACAATGGATGGTGAAGACTTCCCACATCCCGTGAACGCGGACATAGTTAAAAAATACTACGCATAAAAGAGACCCGCTAGATCGACGTATCTAGGCAAAAGTAAGGGCATCCCGGCGAACCAAAAGGGTTCGGGCAAAAATTAGGGATATATAAAAAAAAATGTACACCCGGCAAGTCGAAAACCTGAAAAGGCGGCTTGGGCAAAAAAGGGTATCCTGGTGGACTGAAAACCTGAAAAGGCGGTCCAGGCAAAAATTAGGGATTAAAGCGTATGACTATGTCCCGTTCTCAGTCAACTTTCATCCAAGTTCGAGGGACTGACCAAGCCAATCACTTCTATCCGACAGCAAGGGATGAGATGCTCGAAGACATAATGACAGTAGTAGGCTTAAAATCAATAAGACTTTTCTGCATAGCTTTCTCTTTGTTTTTGACAATTTCCTCTTACTAGGATTTCTGTCTCCTTGTACACAAATTGCCTGTTCATAGGCCTCCTTTCAAAATCAATGCGATTCATTTCAAAAAAGATGCTTTTGTTTTACTTTTTCTGTTTTGTTTGCGTAAATGTCCATTGATTTAATTTGAATTAATATGTGCATTTGAATATGATAAATGTTTACCAAAATATATGCGTAGAATAGCAATAGCAATTACTACCCGACTTCAGGATCGAGGAGAAGGTCTAACCATGCTTCCAATGAATCCGCTACCAATTCTATTCCCCCAGCAAGTCTGTTATTCCTCAGAAGAAATTAGCAGTATTCCCCGGCACAGCCAGCTATTCCCCAACAGAGGTCGGCGTCACCAGACAGATTGATCATCTCATCCATCCCCAGCCAGGCTCTGTTGAATATTTCCACCATCAGACAGAAATCAAGCATCCCCAGCCGAGAAAGGGTCATCGACACAAATGTCTCAAATCAGTAGATGGGGATTTATTTTCCCCAGTAGAGTCCCCAAGCAGAACTTCTCATACGCATAACTCATTCATTACATCATTTCACAGCATACGCATGCATACAACATTCACATTTATTTTAGCATAACACGAAACATCTCATGCATCATGACATAGCATGAAGCTAACTTTTTCTTTGCAGGTTAATTATCCTCCTGATATAGTCAAAGTAGAAGGTTCATTCAGACAGACACCTTTATCAATCACATTCAAGATTCAGATACATATTTCAAATACAGTTCATGGGAACATTCATTCTGACAACACTTCGATGTCCTCCTAACGATGGCATCTTTAAGCCCATCCCAGACATTTATTGCAAGTACAACATATACAGGTTATCAGATACAGCCTAACGTACGGTTCATTCTGATTCAGCCCAACATATGACGTCTTCAGCAACTCCAATGCGGTCTAACGTACGACCCATTTGGACCTTCAAATCCTCGGATACTGCCTAGCGTACGGTACGTTCAGGGGTGTAGTCTAGCGTACGACTACTTTCTTCTTCGGATACAGCCTAACGTACGGCTCATTCTGCAACTCGGATACGATCTAACGTACGATCCATTCTGAACTCCAGCAACTCCAACGCGGTCTAACGTACGACCCGTTTGGATCTTACAACCCTCAGATGCTACCTAACGTACGGTACATTTCTGAAGTGTAGTCTGGCGTACGACTACCGCTTTCATCATCAGATGCGGCCTAACAGACGACTCATTCTGCGACGGTCTAACGTACGACCCGTTCGGATGTCCATCCCCTCAGATGCTACCTAACATACGGTACATTTCTGAAGTGTAGTCTAACGTACGACTACCCCTTTCGTCATCAGATTCAGCCTAACATACGGTACATTTCTGAAGTGTAGTCTAGCGTATGGTCCATTCTGATCCTTTATCCCCAACAACATATGACACACTCCGACTCCCCAGCGAAGTCGGCAGCCTAATGGATGACTCATTATTCGGTCTAATGTACGACCCAGTGTGGCACCCATGTCTTCAAATTGGCCTAATGTACGGCTCGATCTGAAGCTTTCGTCATCAAACCTCCCGGATGGCATCTTTAAGCCCATCTCCATCAAGACCAACTGTCGATTCTCAAGTGCAAATTTTTGGGGCATTCTAGTGTTCAATAATCTTCCACCTCCAGACCACGAATGGCATACACGCCATCCTAACTCTCTCGGTTCAAGAATATTGAACAGGGGCAGCTGTCATACCCCAAAAATTACCCATCATTTTTCCTAAAAAAAAAAAAAAAAAAAAAAATAATAATTAATTAATTAATTAATTAATTAATTAATTAATTAAATAATTAAAATAAATATATAAATAAAATATAACAAATTATTTTGGACTTGGGTCTCCCTCATTCCAAGCCCATTACCCACGAAATTAGTCTATAAATACTGAAGTTTCAGTAGAGGAAAACACTTGGAGTCAGACTTGGAGTTGACACTGGGAGATTCACTGGAGAAAGAAGGAAGAGAAGCAAAACACTCTGAGGTTTCCTTGGAACAAAACCTTGAGGAAAAAGAAAGAGAGAGAACAGAGAAGGGCGGATAGAAACTTTGGCATAGGAACCCTGCCTACCCGGAGAATTCAGAGTAAAGAAACCCTGAAGGCAGCCCATCTGCACCGAAGCCATCGCCGTCCAATTCCCGCTGCCTAACTTATTCCGATACTACAAGTGGTCAATCCCTTCAACCTTGAATTGGCAAACAGGTTTGCGTATCTCTATTGTTTATACTTTCAATTGGCCATATCTACATATATAATGCATCATGATTAAATGTTGATATATAATTTGCTTTCGTATGGGAATTTAAATATGCCTGAATACCCTGAATGTTTGACCATGTTATTCCTGTGATAAAATGCCATAAAATTCAAAGTTCCTAACATGGGTCTGTTTTCAAATTCAAAATCCGTGGCCTTCGCTAGGCGAGGCAGAGGCGAACGAGACAGTACCTGATTCTTCTAGTCTGTTTTTTTTATGTTTTTATCATAGCCATGCATTATTCATCTTATCCTATTTATTGTTGTGATATTTCTCCGGTGTAATCTTCGATTGCACCCTGATTTGGTGTTCTGACATGTTTCTTTTTTTTGAGTTTCGTAAAGGTTCACATATCCCAGGAAAAGGTTATTGGCTAGGTATTCCACTTTATTTGTGGGATACCCTTGTGGAGTTTCACCCTAAATTAATTTTTTAATGTATTAATTTCTAATGTATTAATTTTTTAATATATTATTTTTAATAATTTTAATGTGGAGTTTCATCCTAATTATATAATTAATTGTAAAACTTTGCCTTTGAATAAGTGATCTTGGACCTCTCTTTGTTGCCTTACGATTACGATATTACGGTCATGTCCCGCGAACGTGGGGATACCCTTAGCAAAGACCCTTCGGTTAAATCATCATAAAATAAATTATAGTCCCTCGGATGTTGCCTTCGAATATACAACTTTGTCCCTCGATGACCCTCCGATGTTGCCTACGGTTAAATGATGATAGTCCCTTCGAATGCTAAGGTATCCTCATAACTGTTGCCTTCAATGACCAATCGATGACCCTACGATGACCCTTTTACATCCAAAGGATAAAACTACTTATTTCTCAATAATAAGGACAGTTTTACCCTCATAAGGATAGGAAATACTCATAAAGACCTTGGGTCGGTATAACTCTTAATTGCTGGCTCACAACCTAAAACATTTTTTCACACCTCACACCTTTCAAAATACCTTCAGAAAATCACCACTTGGTATACATTCATATTAGAATCATTACCGAGTTATATTTTTCTAAACAATTTTCAAAACTAAACGAGATAATCACTTTGTATACATTCATACAAGAATCATTACAAAGTTAAATTCTCTTTTCAAAACAATTTTTCTAAACAATTCACAAACACTTTTTTAGACAAAAATAATATAAGTGATCGAGCAATTAAGAGCCCATGGATAACCATGGATACAAAGGGTGCTAACACCTTCCCTTTGTATAATGTACCTCCCGAACCCAAAATCTAAATTAAGGTCTTTCCTGTTCTTTTCCACCTTTCCTTATTGGATAAAAGAAAAGTCGGTGGCGACTCTTGCTAACCGCGACATTGCGATTAAAACCACAAAAAGTCCAGTTCACCGTATGACAACTTGTTTGGATCGAGGTTTGATGTGTTTAGTGATCACAAGAGTTTGAAGTACTTGTTCGATCAGAAGGAATTGAATATGAGGCAAAGGAGATGGTTGGAATTCTTGAAGGATTATGATTTTGGTTTGAATTATCATCCTGGGAAGGCGAATGTTGTAGCCGATGCATTGAGTAGGAAGTCATTGCATATGTCTATGTTGATGATGCGAGAGTTTGAATTGTTGGAGCAATTTAGGGATTTGAGTTTGGTTTGTGAAGCGACGTCTTCGCGTGTTAAGCTTGGGACGTTGAAGCTTACGTGTGACATTCTTGACGAGATTAGAGAAGGTCAGAGGTCAGATTTGAAGTTAGTCGATGTTATGACATTGATTAACCAAGGTAAAGGTGGTGACTTTCGGATTGATGAGAATGGTATCATGAGGTGTCGTGATCGAGTGTGTGTTCCGAATGGTATGGATTTGAGAAAGAGGATTCTTGAGGAAGGGCATAGAAGTGGTCTGAGTATTCATCCTGGTGCTACTAAGATGTATCAAGACTTGAAGAAAATGTTTTGGTGGCAAGGTATGAAGAAGGATGTAGCGGAATTTGTGTATTCATGTTTGACTTGTCAAAAGTCAAAGATTGAACATCAAAAGCCGTCTGGTTTGATGCAATCGTTATCTATCCCCGAGTGGAAGTGGGATAGTATCTCTATGGATTTTGTTTCGGGCTTACCAAGAACATCGAGTAATTGTGAGGCGATTTGGATCGTTGTGGACAGGCTGACGAAGTGTGCTCATTTTATTCCGATGAGAATGGATTATTCGATGGAGAGACTTGCTAAGTTGTATATCAAGAGGATTGTGTGTTTGCATGGTATACCATCGAGTATTGTTTAGGATAGAGATCCGAGGTTCACTTCGAGATTTTGGAAAGGTCTGCAAAGTGCTTTGGGTACGAAGTTGCGTTTGAGTTCAGCATATCATCCGCAAACTGATGGTCAAACGGAGAGGACTATTCAGTCACTTGAAGATCTTTTGAGGTCTTGTGTTTTGGAACAAGGAGGAAATTGGGATAGTTTCTTGCCTTTAATCGAGTTTACATATAATAAAAGTTTCCATTCGAGTATTACAATGGCACCGTTTGAGGCCCTTTATGGCAGAAGGTGTAGAACTCCGTTATGTTGGTACGAATCGGGAGAGAGTGCTGTGGTTGGACCCGAGTTGATTCAAGAGACTACAAATAAGATTAAGATGATTCAAGGGAAGATGAAGGCTTCTCAGAGTCATCAAAAGAGTTATCATGATAAGAGGAGGAAAGCTCTTGAATTTGAGAAAGACGAGCACGTGTTTCTTCGAGTTACGCCAATAACGGGTGTTGGTAGGGCTTTGAAGTCGCGTAAGTTGACGCCGCGTTTCATTGGTCCTTATCAGATTTCTGAGAGGATAGGTGAAGTGGCATATCGAATTGCATTACCACCATCACTTTCTAATCTTCATGATGTATTCCATGTGTCTCAATTGAGGAAGTACATTGCGGATCCATCGCATGTTGTTCCATTAGATGATGTGCAAGTACGGGATAATTTGACGGTTGATACATCACCGGTGCGGATTGAAGATCGAGAAGTGAAGAAGCTTCGTGGTAAGGAGATTGCGTTGGTAAAAGTGATATGGGGCGGAGTCGCCAATGGAAATATTACGTGGGAACTCGAGGATAAGATGAGGGAATCATATCCGGAGTTGTTCGTTTGAGGTGAATTTTCGAGGACGAAAATCTTTTAAGTGGGGGAGAGTTGTAACAACCCATTTTTTAAAGTATTTATTTATTATACTATTATTATGATATTTTAATTTAATTATGTGGAGTATTAATTAATTAATTGGTGTATTAATTCATTATCTAGTGGATATAAGAAATAAGTAAATAATTGAATTAATTAATTAAATTGGTGTGCATAGTGAGTGGTTAATTATTTAAATTTAAATAGAGGTATTTAAATATTAGGTAGTATTGAGCCTAGTGATTAAATTAGATGATTTAAGCCCAACTAGAATACTATTATAAATAGTAAGAGTGAAGGAAGTGAGAATTAGAATTCACTTGAGCACTGAAAGCAATAGAGAAAGAGGAGAGAAAAAACGAGAGGAGTCAAGAGTTCCATCAAATTGACAAGGTAAGGGGGGAAATCCTTATCATTGTGGGTTAGTATGATTGGGTTAATGGGTAGGAACATGATTTAGGTTGAAATCCTTAATTGGCATGGTTTTGGAATTATTAGGTCTTGATAAATACTCTTGAATTGTGATGATTAAATTATTCTAAAACTGTGAATTAATATATAATTGGATGAGTCATAATTTTCTGAACGTGTAGCTTTTTACGGAATCGAAATCGGAGGTCCGGAAGTCCTCCAACGGTGAAAAATGCGGGGAAATCTGCATTCTGTTTCGTGTTAGCGCAGGAACAACATTCTGTTTTGCGTTAACCGGTTAACCCATGACGTTAACCGGTTAACACTGTTATGATATTGAAAAAAATTGCATTCTGTCTTGCGCTAACCGGTTAACCCAGGGCGTTAACCGGTTAACACTGTTAAAAATTGCCAAGAAGCGCATTCTGTTTTGCGTTAACCGATTAACCCAGGGCGTTAACCGGTTAACACTGTTTGAAAAGTGAAAATTTGATATTTAAATGTTGTGTGCGTTTTGGAATGAGATCTATGTGTACATATTTGATGATTAACATATATTGGTGAATAATATATTGTATGAATGTGTATGTATACCATTATTGAATTGTGAACGATTTATGGTTATGGATGTGTATATGTAATCGTAATTGATGTGTTGTGATGAATGTGTATATGTACCAATTGTGAGTCATGGTGATATGTGGGATGTTGAGACGGTATATAGATGGTCTCAATTGCATATGTGTTGGTATGTGTGCATTCATTCATAGCATGGTTGGCTTCATTGTGGAAGTGATTAAGCGGTGATCCTTCATTGGAAACAGACGTAGCAGACGTTAATCCTTAAGTGGGATTAGGCGTAGTATTTAAGCGGTGATCCTTCATTGGAAACAGACGTAGCAGACGTTAATCCTTAATTGGGATTAGGCGTAGTATTAAACGGTGATCCTTCATTGGAAACAGACGTAGGGCTTTGGTCTTGTCCGGATCGGAAGCGTGGCTTGGATTCTAGATATTGAATCGGAAAGCGGTGAAACTTTGAGTTCACATTGAGGTACCACATGCATAGAGTCACATTGTCTTGCATTGAGTCGTCTATAGTTATGTGATCATTGAATGCATGTATTGATGTGAATGCGATGTACGTTTGAAATATGTGAGATGATTGTTGATTAATATTATTGACGTGATTATACCAAGTGTGATGAATTCTTAAACGGTGTTTTAATTCATTGTGCCTGATTATGCTATTTCATAATGATTTTGGAATTCTCACCCTTTCTGTTTGAATGTTACCTTTACATGGGTATCGTGCAGATACTACAGAGTAGTATTGCTGGAGTAGGTGGACGGTAGCTCGCTCAAGAATAGCTGGAGAGTTTCTGTAGTTAGTTTGAATTTAGGTAATGAGTCAATGCTCTGGTCATGTAACACTGGGTAGATTAGTGGTATTGAACTCCTATTTTATTTTGATATGCTTTATATCATTAATTGTTTTACTTTGTTTGGAGTGATTATTGAGAGATGATCATGGTATGGGACATGGATCATTTTATGAAATACATGAGTATTCTTTATTTTCCGCTGCGAACGCATATTGCTTGAATATTCATGATGAGTGAAATGTGTTATTTTGAATGACCAGGTGTATTGTTGGTTTTTGAAAGTTTTAAGTTTCGAAAACGTCGATGTGACGCCCTTTTCTTTATATGCGTGCTTATTTACTCTGATTATATGCTAAATAATTTGGGGTAGAAAAAGGGGTGTTACAGTTTTGAGGCCAGTTTGGTTTTATATGTCATTTATTTCCGCATTGATAACATGTAATAACAAATGAGGACCTTTATTCATTATTTTATTGATCCTTTTGTTTCTTTTCAAATTTCAAATTTTATTTTTCATGCCTTAGAAATTCCTTAAACATGAGATTCATGTCCTCATTACTTTCACTTTGATAGTCTTTCTTTTCCGACTCCATGTCTTTGACATTTGTAACTTTTAGAGCAAAACATTTCTTCTTGTCACATTTTTCATTATCAACTAGCCTTTTTAGCTCCATCTCGTTTACCTGAAATTTACCAAATAAAGTAGCCAAATCCATTGAAGACAAGCTCCTAGATTTAGAAATTATAGTGACTTTATGTTGCCAACTATAATTTAATTATCTAAGGATTTTCATCACAAAATTCTCATTTTGAAATACTTTTCCTAGAATCTTCTTTTGTAAAACTCACGTGATTCACAATGCGAATGAATCATTTTTGCATATCTTGTATATTTTCTTCATGTTTCATTATGAAGAGTTCGTCTTCATGGGTTAATATGTTCATCCTAGCCTTTTTTACCTTAATTATTCCATTGTGGGTAACTTAAAGGGTTTACCACATTTCTTTTGTAGACTCACAATGAGCAACACACAAAAACATCAAGACCAAGAAAGATAGTGATGATAGTTTTAGCTTTAAAGTTATGTTGCACTTTTTATTTTTCTTTGTTAGTCTATTCATTAATATATTTGTTCGCCACAACGCCATTAACTTGATGTTAGATAACAAAACAACCATTTTTCATAAGTTTCCAAATATCATAATCCATCCTCTCTATGAAGATTCACATAATGTCTTTCCACAAAGCATACCATCATCTATTAAAGGATAATGGCCTATTTAGCCAATCGTTTGAAGTCAATCTTACTCCTCGGGACAATTAGTCCTATAACAAGAGTTAGACTCTAATACCACTTGTTGACCAATTGACTCCAAACATAAGAGGGGGTGAACTATGATATTAGAAACTCGTGATTAATTTTTAAAAAAACTTTTACTTTTAAAATTTCTTATGTTAGAAATAAGACTTAGATAGAAGAAATATGGAGATCAAGAGAGATGCACATCGGAAATTAAATAGAAAATAGTTTAGAGAGAGTGCACCAAATATTTATATAGGTTCAACCTAACCTCTTTACATACTTCTGTCCCCAAGAGTTTCCTCTTGAGAGTTCCACTAAAATCATACTTGAGCTTTTACACGACCAGCCCATGAATCTTCAACAATAATCACACAAAGTTTTTATACAAGCTTAACTCACGAACCTTCACCCAAGTTTTTTTTTCAGGTTTAGTTTGAAACCTTTAAATAATTTACAAATATAACTCACAAGAGAATAACTTTCTTGAATAAAGAAAATTAATCACAACATTGATGACAACACAATTGTCACAAGGATTTTTCAGTCTTTTAGCACTATGAGAATTCTCATGAAAAAGTAATTTTAGAATAAAGAAAGTAGAAGAAAAGCAGACAGATTTCTATTAAAAAATTTGATGTTAAACAAAATGAGGAGAAACTTCATTTATATAGAAAAACATTTGGATTAAAAAAGGAAAAGATACATGGACCAATTAATTGATTTAGTCGATTAACGCTAGCTGGTAATTAATTAAAAGCTTTTAAAACACATCAATCCCTATCCAAAAAAGGAAGTCCTAAAACGAATGCATGGTTTAATCAATTACTATATTTTCTAATCGATTAGAAGATCTTTCATCTTTCTCTAATTGATTGGACTAATTTCTTAATTAACTAGGCAACGTGACGACTTCTTTAAATGATTATAAATACTTATTCTTGACTTACTTTAAACCCTAAATCCTAAAGACTTACTCTTAACATTTTACAATTAAATTGATCACTCTAAGACGCTAAGCGTGAGACCAAGCAACCTTTCACACTTTTTCTCTTTTAGACTTCAAGATCATCTACTTTATTTAACAACTTGAGTAATGCTTCAATTGGATTCTTGAATTATCTAACTAGTGAGGCTTAAGGTGTCTTCTTGATCATATACCATTACCAAAAGATTTACTTGATGGTTGAAATCAACTCCCCCTGTCACAAAGAACTCTCAACATCCAAAAGTCGTTTGACTTATGGATTTGTCATCTTGAAAGCGCCTTCATAAGTTGTCATAATCAAAATCAACTAACAGTTATGTTTGCAAGCACATAAATCCACAATTACAGGTCTCCTTAATCGATTAGAAGGTGTTACACTATTTTAATTGATTAGAACCAATAATTAATTGATTAACCAATGTATTTTTCCTTTCTAATTGATCAAACAAGCTTCTTAATTGTATAAGCACTTGCCCATGTGGCTTTTAAGAATTTTTATAAAAAAAGACGAGAAATTTGAAATATTTTTTGTTTGTGTGTTTCTGTGTGCATTTATTTTAGTACCTCAAGATCTACTCTTACTTCATTTACAATTTACTAATAAAAGGTAAGATAAAATTCTAAGTGTGTTTCACAAGTACACAACCTTAAGATCTCATGCTTGATTAAACATTGTCTAGTACTTACAATGTAAACTTGAAATACTTAATCTTATGTTTGCTTCTTTCGGATGATACTTTAGATATATTCTTTTTTATTCACTTGCCATCATCAAAACAATCAAAATTATTACAATACAATATCTGCACAACACACACATAACCTCACAAATCAATTATGATTTTGAGTATATCACATATTTCAAATTGTTGTTTATACCTAGCATGGTTGGCCATACAAAATAAACAACGGTGTCATAAATATAAGAATGCTAATATAACTTTACCCAACCATTATTATAAAATAATGCCTCTTTTAACACTTTAAAATGCTTTATGAGTTTCATAATTAAATTTTGGTAAAACCGACAATCTTATGACTAAAACAACTTAAATAGATTAAATGAGTTTCTAATGCTTCTATACATATCCAAAGTTTGTAGTATTTGTTTCTCATAATATCAACTATTCTTTTATCCTCGGGGCTTTAACAGGTGTTTAGAGGGAAGTTTAAATTGGTTTGGCAATAATATATCCTCTAGATTGGGAAACGGTCAAGAAATCGATTTCTGGAGACAAAGATGGCTTGGATCAGATTATCTTAGTTTGTTGTTCTCTAGTTTATTTGATTTTGTCCAGGATTCCAAATCGAATGTTGGTAGTTCGGGGAATTGGATCAACACGTTTGGACCTGGAACGTGAGGATTAATTCTAATCATCTATCAAGTTCCTCGTGGAGTGATTGGTAAGAGCTTCAAAATATTCTTATTAGTGTTAATCATAATCATGTATTAGCTGATTTCTTTGTTTGGTGGTGCAAAGTTGCAAGTTACTCGATTATGTTTGCTTACTCCAGGATGGGAAACATCTTTGTTGTAGGTTCCTATGTGAACTTCAGACTGTCAAATGCCCTGAAGCTCTTGTCGAAATCAAGAGTGCCCAACAACATTCAAGTATTTTCTTAGAGGCTTTTTTTGAATAAACTCCAATTTAAGGACGAGCTTGTTAAACGAGAGGTTCCTAGTGGTCCTCACAATCTCGTGTGTACACTTTGTTTGGGTTCTAAAGAAACTCACATGCACCTCTTTTTATGTTGTCTCGTGGCAACTTGTGTTTGGAAAATTATTTTGGATTGTATAGGCAATTGTTGAATGTCCCTTTGTGTTGTGATTATAGATCATATGGAGACTTTTGGAAATCTCTTGAAAAGAAGAATCAAGAAGAATCTTTGTCTCCTATTTTGTCTCTAAGTCACTGGATATATTTGGTTAGTTAGAAATTGTTGGGTAATCATGAGAAGCATCCAAATTGGGTCAAGAGCAACAAATAAGTGAGAGAGACACAACATATTCACCCAAAACCTTAAGGTGATAGGTGTATGGTGTTAGGTTTTGGCTCCCTTCCTATGTGGATAAAGACTCAAATATGATTAACCCAATTGTCTCACTTATTTAAATGGAGAGAATTAATTTAGGATTGAGAGAGATATAGAAAAAGTAAGGATCCAAAAGAGAGAAAAGGGGAGAGAAACTCATTCCCGTTTTTCTGCAACAACTCTCACTAAATCGATGATCCCCGATTTGTTAATCGTCAGATAACACTCAAATTTAGAGGACATGTTCGTAACATATGTATCTAACTTTTGACCGTTGAGAATTTCAAAACAATGTCTGAGGTGAGAGTTATTTGCTTCACACTAAAGCTATAGATTTGGGAAATTTTCCAGCTTTTTTATTCTTATTTGTAAGCTAGTTTGCTTTGTGATTTGCGGTTGTTACCACTAGTTTATGAATCACTTTAATACTCTTTTGAACCATTAACTGATTATATTGGAGTTATTTTTTTGGTCTGGATGACTCGTGGTTTTTACTCTCATATTGAGGGGTTTTCCACATTAAAAATATCGGTTTTCTTTTGTGTCTTTATTTGTTCGATTTGTCGTCTTATATTTTTTGTTGATCCTCAAGTTCCTATAAGTGTGGAGAATTCTATATCCGCTGCATATTGGGTTGCTACTGTGTCTTAATTTCCCATCAGAGTGGCATCAAAGCTCTTAGTTAAGGGCTATTTTACTTGTTTGAATGATGAAGTCAAATACAAAGATGAGGATAGTATTGTTGAATGGTTCTAATTACCACTTATAGAAGGGAAATATGAAAGACTTATTATTTATGAATAAATTGCATTTACCGGTTTTTAGTTTCACAAAGTCAGATTTTATGTCTGATGAAGAATGGGAGTTTGAACATCAACAAGTATATGGTTTTATTCAACAATATGTAGAAGATAATATTTATAATCATATTGCTAATGAGACACATGCAAAAAATTTGTGGGGGAAGATAAAGTCCTTGTATGCCTCTAAATCAAGGAATATTAAATTGTTCTTGTTTAATAAATTGCTAAGTTTGAATTATAAGGAGGGGATTTCTATTTCAGGCCACTTGAGTGAATTTCAAGGGCTCCTTGATCAGATGTTAGGAATGAGTATCACATTTGATGATGAACTTTTTGGACTATTTCTATTGCTATATTTACCAAATTCTTGGGAGACGTTTCAGATTTCTATCACAAGATTTACTCCTAGAGGTGTTGTTTCTTTGGAAACAGATAAGATTGGTATTCTTAATAAGGAGATGAGAAGGCAGGCACATAGTTCTTCATCTCAACCCGAGGTACTTGTCACTGAAAATAAGGGGAAAGTCATAAAAAATGAACCAAAAGGTGGTAGAGAGAATAGCATAAGCAATTTCAAGCCACGATACAAGAATTTGGAGTGTCATTATTGTCACAAAATATGACACACACAAAAGTATTGCTATCAGTGGAAAAGAGATAACAAAGGCAAGAATGGTAAGTCTAAACAAAGAGACCATGAAGATCATGATGATGGTCATGTTACTAGTGCTACTAGTGATGATCTTGTTATTCTCCGATTTCATGACTCTGTTAATCTTGTATTAGACGAGAGCATGTGGATAGTTAACAATGGTGCTACATTACATGTTACACTAACGAAGTATTTCTTCACATCTTATAATTCTGGTGATTTTGGAGTGTTAAAGATGGGTAATGATGGTGTATCTAAGGTAATTGATGTTGGTGATGTTTGCTTGCAAACCAACATGGGAATGTAATTCTTTCTTAGAGGTGTCAAACATGCCCCAGATGTCCGCTTTAGTTTTATATTTGTACATATGCTAGATGATTGTGGTTATGATAATCACTTTGGTTCTGGAAAGTGGAAACTCAACAAAGGTAACTTGGTTGTGGCTAGAGGGGAAAATCTTTCTAAATTGTATTGGACAAAATCTTTGGTTTTTAGGGACAATGTGAATGCTAAAAACATGGAAGCATCTTTGTGGCACCGAAGACTTAGTCATATTAGTGAAAAGGGATTAATTTTTATCCAAAAAGGATGTTCTTCCTGGATTAAAGAATGTAGATTTGGAGAAGTGTTCTCATTGCATGGCTGGTGAAGCTAGGAAAAACATACCTGAGCGCATCGCATGCTCAAAGATACAACAAAGTCGCCGTCGAACTTTATTTATTCTCAAAGGAAAGGTAAAACATCGATAAAACCTAGGGGAAAGAGAAAAGGGTAAGGAAGTCGGTTATGCAAGGTGAAGGTATTAACATCCCTCACATCCGTTGTACTCAACAGGAACCATTTTGATTGCTCTTTGCAAGAATGGGTGTTACTATCTAAAGATTACTAACAAAATAATAAAGGAAAAAGAGTGGAATAAATAGAGTGTTAGACGAGGATTATGACCCTCATGCCTACGTATCCTTATAATGCAATAAGGAATTCAGAGCTCAGTAGTTCATGGAACTATAGGTGAGAGGTGAAAGAAAAACGGATAGAAGTGATATTTGTAGTGCTTGAACCAAAGGAACAAGGTAAAAGTGATATAAGTGGGCAAATGGTGTTTGAGCCGAGTAAAGATGTTTAAACCGAGTAATGGTGTTTAAACTGGGTAGTGGTGTTTAAATCGGGCCATGGTGTTTAAACCAAAGGGTTATGAATGGAGGTAGTGAATAATGAATGATGGAATGAGAGAAGAAATAATCATTAATATGCTCACAGAGGATTTGAATCCTCGTGCCTGCGTATTCTCATCGTGCAATGAGAAAGTCAGAGCTCCATAGGTCATAGATATAAGACGGGCAAAGAAAAGATGATTTGATATGATTGGTGTTTGTGGTGTTTCAACCAGAGGATAAAGTAAACTGAAATTGATTGATGTGAAAAAGTGGAGTAAAGTGATATAGACTGATTGAAGGGCAAAATGGTGTTTGAATCGGATGATGGTGTTTGAGCCTAAAGAAGAACTTAAAGTATAATGGAAATTTGTTTGGTGTGGTGTTTAAACCAGATAATGATTGGATTAGTGGTGTTTGAACCAAAGGAAGATATGACTGTAGTGTTTAAACCAAGGCTTGTGATAAATGTGGTGTTTCAACCAAGGAAATAATGTTTAAACCAAAGGATAGGCTAAAAGTGGTGTTTGAACCAGATGGTTGGTGTTTGAACCGGATCATAGTGTTTAAACCAAAAGGTGGAGCATAATGTGGTGTTTAAACTGGATGGTGGTGTTTAAACCTGAAAATTGGTGTTTAAACCTAAAAAGTGGTGTTTAAACCGAAAAATGGGTTTATGGCAATGCAATGGTAATGATGCTCAACCAAAACAAGGGTAATGTTGTTTAAACCAGGAAGAATGTTGAATTAAAGCAATGAAATGGTGTTTAAACCAACAAAGGTAGTTGAATATGAATTTTAAACTGAGGGGATGTAATTGTGTTTAAACCATGTAATGGTATTTAAACCAAAGGATGATTGAATATAGTGTTTAAAATGAATGGGACACAAAAGTAGATTGGAGAAGCAGAGTTGCTTGAATAACATTGAATAGTTGAGATGCTTGCATGAGGAAGACTTGTCAATTACTGGATTCGAATCGCACTAAAGTCTATGAATAGAGGCGAATACTCTGAGCGACTAGGTCATTTGTCCAGTACCCAAAGATATTCAGAATAAGGATATGAATTCTCCCTCCCACCCCTTCTTTATTGCTTAAGGCTTGTGTCGTGTAATCCTTATCATAATTCACAAGTGGCTGAAGAAGATTCCTGCCTGTGGATCTTGATGATGTAGTTTTGCTTGTTGTAGAGGAGACTTGACAATCGTTTGATTTGAATTGTACTAAAGTTTATGAATAAAGGTGAATACTCTGAGCAACTGGATCATTCATCCCGTACCTAAAGATATTTAGAACGAGGATATGAATGCTCTGTCTCACCCTTTCTCTATTACTTAGGGATTTCGACACATAACTTGAATCATGATTGACAAGTGTTGATACACCTTTGTTGTGTTTGAACTGTAGTCCATTCTGCCTGCAATGTGAATGCCTTGTACTGACTTTGAAGTCTTGAAATTGAATTTGAATCTTGAGGTCCAGTATCATTTGAACACAAGGGACTTGTCCTATCAAGTGATCAAGGGTCTTTTGATCACTTGAACATGCTTGGGGGTTTAAGCACAGTGCAAAGGATTTGGTTGATCAAAGTAAACTTTGATCCACACAATCAGTGAGAATGAAACATATCAGTTGAATCATGTACCCAATAAACCTAATGAATTGATCAGTCAGATTGTACCAGTTACATCTACACAAACCCTAAACTAAGGGAGCATGCAAATCAGGAATTTCCTAAACCCTAGGGGTAACATGGTCATTTTGCAAAAATTGGTTAATATAGAATTAAAAATCAAGATTAATTAAAATTAATTAGAATTAATCAATCCTAATTAAAATAATAGGATATTACATGATGAAAAATTAAGCTAAACTTAATTAACCTAATTCTAATTAATCAACATATAAAAATCAGAGATCAAGAACTAATCAAAAATCAATTAATAACAATTAATTAAGAATTAAAATAAATGATAAAATGGATTTAAGTTAAATAATATGGCATGAGTATGAAAAATGATGAGCAAGGTATGAATAGAAAGTTTGGTCTTCAAGCCTAAACTACACAAATCAAATCTGGGTCCATATCCACGAGTTCAACACAAACTGATATGTTAAAGCACAAACACACTACAATTGCGTATGAACACCTTCATTCGATTCCACACACCTTTGATCCAAAATTCAATCAAAACATAAGAAGCTGAAATCGAATTTGCTTAAGGTTTATCACCAAATTCTGATTCAACTTGAGTTGCAATTGTTATGTGATTGTGGCATGCTTGGAATTGTGTTGCAGCTGACTTGGAAATTTGGATGCTTATTTAGAATTAAATTGGGGTTGAGTTTATGGATTGTAGATTGTATATGGCTTGATCATTTGAATTGTATTGATTGATGGGAATGCATTTAATTGTTAGATTGTGTATTGAAAGTTAATTGAAAAAATGGGATTATGTGGAAAATTGTATGGAAAATTTGAATGTTTGGATAATTATTTATGGAATTTTAATGTGTATTTATTTGTGTATGGACTATTATATTGAATACCATATGGAAAGTTTAAATGTGTATGGAATGGAAAATGTATTATGAATGACATTGTAATGGAGATTTTGAATGGTTTATGGAATTAGTAAACGGTTTTGAGTTGAATGGTTTATGGAAAATTGATTAAATGTGTGTATTGTATTGAATGGAAGGATCGAGGGTGTTGAATTGAATTGGTGCTATTTGGACTTGGGCTTATGGAATAATGTTAATGCTTATGGATGCTATGTTATGGATTGTAAATTGAAATGAGGAACAAACACAAGTTTAGGTTCATTTGGATTAAAAAGTTTGTAACAAAAATGAAATGAATTGAACAAAACGGCATAGAGAATGGATATGATTAATGATACCAATTCAAGATGATGTGAAATTAGGAATGGATGGTTGACTTTGAAAGTCTAACAATATTATTAATTTTATTAAGAAATATGAAGTGTGAGACAAAGAACAATGACAACCAAGCAAATAACCTTAGAAACAAAATAACATGTCAAATAGTGTAAGTAAATTCACAACAAGCAAGAAAAAGACAAAAGACGAGTACACAAAGAACTTATTTACCCAATTCGGAAAATTAATATACTATAGGGGAGAGAATAACTCTCTAATTCACTATACTTTTAAAATTTATTACAAGAGATTACAAATGAGTTACAAGAAAGTAGTCTCTTAAATTTCCAAGAAAACTTATTTTGTACCCCTAACTATTTCTCAATCTCTCTAACTTTATATATGAATCACAAAAACTCAAGGTATTTATAAGTGTTTCTCAATCCCCTTAAATACTTTCAAAGTCTCTAAGATTCCAAGAATATACTGCAAAGATATTCCACCATTGTCTCTCTTACTAGGATTATCACATCTTCTATACATCTTATTCTGTTAACTAATAAAAGTGGTAGGGAATCGTATTTATAATATCTTAAAACCCTAATGGGGAAAATGTCTAAAAAAGGCCAAGAACACGACTCAATATCGAACTAATCCACAAACAAAACCGACTCGATCCAAAACCCGCAACTCACCAGGAAAGTCGCTGAGCTGATGTCGCCCCCGATTGACCACCACCTCCTCGACTAGAGACCATCCGTCTCGACCATTTCCACCAATGATGACTTTCGTTAGCTATTTCCACCGTGGACCACCCGTCGAACTTTGGTAACCGCCTTCCACCATCATCGTGGACCTCTACCATGCGTGGCATTGAACACCGAATTGCTAGATCTCCGCTTCTGAGGCTTTAGTGATGACCACCATAAAATCATCGAGCCACCACCAACTTGCCTTTTGCTTTCAGCGGTTATGATTTCTGATAACTTTAAAACATGTTATCCTATTAATCACATGAGTTTTTGAGGAACACTTCTACAATATCTTATTAAAGTTTTTTACTTTTGTGGATTTACAATCTGGCCATATATGTAGCACATCTACTAAGAAGTTACAAAAGTGCTTTAATGTTTGTGAACTCCTCCTTCCAAAATATCATGATATCATTAACATATAGGGCATTGAAGGAAATCATTGTACCTCTAATGATCTTTATCATATCAAGTGTACCATTCTCAATTAATTTGATTAAAGTTATTCAACAAGGAAAAAAATCAAGGGTGAAAGAAACTTTTCTTGTCTTACTTCTCCTTTAAATATAAGTAGCTTGTTTGGTTATCATTTACACGATATTGATGTTTAGGAGTTTTGAGGGAAAGAGAGAGGAAGACTTTGGAAAGAAATGAGTAGAGATAAAGGTAGATAAACCTTTATTTTTTTAAGATAATTTTTTTTGTATAAAATGATATTCCCTCTATTTTCTATTATAAGTCCCATTGGAGAAAAAATTTATACAAAATTATAAGTCACTTTAAACCTTATCTAACAACACATCACTGTTTCTCAAGTGATAAAAATGTCACGTGATCTAACAAAACCTTTTTGTGATAATGTTTGTGTACAATTACTTTTTTTTTCGATGCCTATATTGGACACAAGACATAGATTGTGCCATCCTTGTTCGATTCAATATTGGATCCTTAGAAATTTATCATGTTATACAAGATGGAAAAATTCCATCTAGGCCACTTATATCCATCATCATGACTTATGGGGTAGCTATCAACCATCTTTATGGTCATATTGTTACAAACAACATTTGAACAGAAATACAATACTCGACACCACATCTACGATCCATCGTGGTTTCATGTCGAAGGGTGGTACACACCACTATCACCATGAGAGTAACTTATGACACTTGAAATTCTAGTTATCAGACTTTGGATGTCACACGGGTTGTTATGACGTCCAATTCTGCACAGACAGGGATTATGCAGAACTTAACAGTAAGTGCAGTAATAACACAAGCAATTGTTTACCCAGTTCAGTCCAACATGACCTACATTTGGGGGCTACCAAGCCAGGGAGGAAATCCACTATTAGTAGTATCAATTCAAAGCTAAACTCACCCGTTTACAACTTATCACTTAATCCCTACCCAATGCAATTTCAATCTTAACCTAAGATCAGAGTTCCTACTCACTCCCCCTCAATCACCTCAGTGATTACTATCTTTAAACAATATTAAAGACAAGTTGAAGTCACACTTCAAACAACTCTTGATTGTGCTTCACAGCTTTAATCAAGATACACAACACTCACGCTTAAAAGCTTTGAGCGACACAACACTTACAACTCAATGAACACCCTATGCCACAGCAATCATCTACTTGATAATGGCTTGGCTTACAAGATACGTCTAATACAAGACTCATAAAAATACAGCAGTGAAGTATGATGGACACACAAAATCTTCACGCCTCAAAATCCCTGAAACTGAATGAAGGAACGCCTTCCTTTTATATTGCAGTACCCTGGGCTTTTGCACCTGTATTCTCCTGAATTTAAGGTCACGCGAGTTCCCATAAATTCAACATTTAGGTTACTAACAAATAGGCTATTTGTTAGGTTCATTGAATGTAGCTTGGTTGTTGATTTCCTGGTTTTTCTCTAAGCTGTTGACTTCCTGAAGAATAGCCCAAGAAAAGCTGAAACAGAAAACTGAACAACCTACAATTTAGCATATGCTGTCAGGAATGAATGTCACGACATTCAGCTTGACATCAAGGTCCATATGCTGAGTCTGTTTTTCCAGAAAACAGACTGTACAATTTTGCTGACCTGTACATGATCAATATGATCATACTACAGTAACAGCTTACATTAATAAATGTCAAAGTGTCCAACTTAACATTTACACATTTGGCCTTAAGTTAGTTCTGTTATTCTCTTGAAGAACAAACTAAGTTACATGCTGAAGTATAGCAGAACACCACTCTGTCTAATGTTCAGTAGCTGCTGTCAATGATGAATGTCATAACATCCAGTTTGACATTCAGTCAGTAGGCCTTATGTCAGGTCTGGTCTTTCCTTGATACCCAGACTGGAAATAAATACTAAGTTCTAACAGAACACCTGCTGTTCTATTCCTTAGTATCTGTTGACAGGTATGAATGTCACAGCATCCAGTTTGACATTCAATAAAACCTGTGTTAGCTAGTCCTGCAGTAACTACAATGTAGTCACACATACATGTCATGACATCAGTCAAGACATTAGTAACCATCTAGTGTTTTACCATATAATGCAGCCAATTAAACACCTACAAACTCCCCCTTTGGCAAATTTTTGGCTAAAACACTTTGATCCCCATAACAGAGTTCATAGCAGCGGAGTCACACACCTAGCAGGAATTAATACTAGCTAATACACTCAGAGTGGCAGCACACTCACACACATACAGAAGTTAAATAAAAACTTCACACATCACACAGCAGCTGCAGGGGAGGAATCTGTCATGAGAGTCTGTTGTAGAGACCCACTCTGTTTGTCAGGGGGTTTAATTACTCCCCCTTTGTGTCAAAAATGTTGCCAAAGCCAACAACTTAACCAGAGAATAATGACAGAGTTACAGACTTGGTTTTACTTCACAGTTTCAACCAAGTTATCATCCACTTGATCTTGCTTCACAGCTTTGATCAAGTAATCACCCACTTTTGCTTTACAGTAGGTACCACCATATCAGATGCCATGATTTTGTTTCTGACATCCAGAACTACTCCTGCATGAACAGCATCCTTGAACTCCTGCAAGTACATTGGTCTTCTCACAGTAGGGTGTCTCGTTACCCTCTTGTATCCACCCTTGTTGCAAGTAGCATAACTATGATCTGTTGACCAATCATAGCTTAGTACAAATTGTTTAATAGGCAGAGATATTAAACAATTTATCCCAAACATCAGTGGTTGCTATAAGGTCTCAGAGAGACATATTCCCAGTTTGCTCCTTAAGTTTTCAAACTGAGTAGCATCCAGAGCCTTTGTAAATATGTCAGCCAGTTGAAGATCCGTGGCTACATGTTCCAAAGTGATCACCTTGTCTTCCACCAGATCTCTGATGAAGTGGTGCCTAATGTCAATATGTTTGGTCCTGCTGTGTTGGATGGGATTCTTGGAGATATTGATGGCACTGAGATTATCACAGAACAATGTCATGACATTTTGAGTGACATTGTACTCAGTGAGCATCTGTTTCATCCAAACCAGTTGGGAACAACTGCTTCCAGTAGCTATGTATTCAGCCTCTGCAGTGGACAGAGAAACACAATTCTGCTTCTTGCTGAACCAAGATATGAGGTTGTCTCCTAAGAAGAAGCATCCACCTGATGTGCTTTTTCTGTCATCAGCACTCCCAGCCCAGTCAGCATCACAGTACCCAGATAGGACAGGCTCAGACCCATGTGAATACAACATCCCATAGTCGCAGGTCCCATTGATGTACTTGAGAATCCGTTTGACTTGATTCAAGTGGCTCACCTTAGGCTCTGCTTGATATCTGGCACACACTCCAACTGCATAAGAAATGTCAGGTCTACTTGCAGTTAGATACAGCAGGCTACCTATCATGCTTCTATATAGGCATTGATCAACACTAGGCCCTCCATCATCTTTGGTTAACTTCAGATGAGTGGGAGCAGGAGTCCTCTTGTGCCTAGCATTATCCATACCAAACTTCTTAACTATGTTCTTGGCATACTTGCTTTGGGAGAGAAACATAGAGTCCTCCATTTGGTTTACTTGCATTCCCAGGAAATAGGTCAGTTCTCCCACTAGACTCATTTCAAACTCAGACTGCATCTGATGAACAAATCTTTGAACCATTTGTTCTGACATTCCACCAAAGACTATATCATCAACATAGATTTGAGCTATCATGATTTTGCCTTCTTCATCCTTCACAAACAAGGTTTTATCTATGCCACCCTTTCTGTATCCATTTGAGGTCAGAAATTCAGTTAACCTTTCATACCATGCTCTAGATGCTTGTTTCAACCCATACAAGGCTTTCCTCAACTTGTATACATGCTCAGGTTGGTTAGGATCACAGAACCCTTTAGGTTATTCCACATAGACTTCTTCATTCAGGTAGCCATTCAAGAATGCACTCTTCACATCCATTTGGAATAGCTTAAACTTCAGGATGCATGCTACCCCCAACAGCAATCTGATGGACTCAAGCCTAGCCACAGGAGCAAATGTCTCATCAAAATCTACCCCTTCAACTTGAGTGTATCCTTGAGCTACTAGTCTTGCTTTATTCCTAGTAATTACTCCTTTCTCATCAGATTTGTTTTTGTAGATCCACTTGGTACCAATGATGTTGGTCCCTTCAGGTCTTGGAACTAGCTCCCAGACTTCATTCCTTTTGAACTGCTCAAGTTCCTCTTGCATGGCAGTGATCCAGTATTCGTCAGTCAGGGCTTCTTTCACATTCTTTGGTTCAACCTTGGATACAAAGCAGGAATTTGAGTTTATTCCCCGTGACCTGGTAGTTACACCACTGGTGGGATCCCCTATGATAAGATCCTTAGGGTGGTCTTTCTGAATTCTGATAGATGGCACTTTGGTGATTGCATCTACTTCACATTCAGGAGGAGGTTCCTGTACTTCTTCAGACTTGACTGGACTGTCAGTTGAGCTGTCAAGGAATGTTTCAACATCCTCCATGACATCGGTTCCTTCCTCTTTATCATCCACAATAACATTTATGGATTCCATCAGGACATTGGTCCTGTAGTTGAACACTCTGTAGGTGTAACACCTCAAAATTTGCCCTCCTTTCTTGGGACTAGCATAACATATTACATATCATTTTTAGGTCATTAAGCATTGCATATTGCATATCATGTGGTTACATTGTGCAAGTCATCCTCACAAGTCTTTATCAAGAAGATGAAGAGGTCATTGTGCAAGCTAGGGTTTCATTGGACTGGTCATTAATCATCTGAGGATGTGGAGGTCCAAATTAGGGTTTTGTGGTTCTCAAGGAGATTGGTCTTCATCTTGATTGAAATGATACATAATCATCATCATGGTCTTGTTATCATCAAGTGTTGAAGCATGTTCCTTGAGATTAGGGTTTTGACCACTGGTCAACCCTAATCAGGTGCAATGGGCCAATCAGGGCATAACAAGGAGATGGGGTCTATAATGGATATGGGGATCATTTTATGGTTTTGTGGAGCATATTGAGGCTAGGGTTTCATCCTTGAGCCATTTCATCAGAAGATTGGGGCTCAAATTGATCAGTGCATTGCCAGATTCATCTATCAATTGAAAAAGTCAATTGTGGTCAACTGTGCTTGGTTTTATGGATTTGGAGGTGGAAGTGAGTTGGATACACTTCATTCATGTTGGAACAAGTGTTATTTGACATTTCAAAGCTCAAGAATGAAGAAAATAAAGTCAGAACAAAAATTGCCAAAAATAGAAAGTGACTTGTAATGGAAGTTTCCAAAAATGGAAAGTTTTTGACCTCAAATTTACATGTCCATGGAAGCTTCAAATGAAAATTTGTTCAACATGAAAGTTGTAGATCTTGTTCTCACCTTTCCAAAAAGTCCAAGAACTTGAAATTCCCATGTATGGTTGGCAAGTTATGGTCCATTCAATTTCAAAAATGACCCATAATCAAAGTGGCATAACTTTCACATGGAGTGCCCAAATTGAGTGATCTTTTTATGTGAAAACTCCATTTAACATGTACTTTCATGGTGCATAATTGGAATTCATCAAAAATGGGCAATGCAAAAGGTCAATTTTCAAGTGTACAATTAAAAAGTCAAGGGCAAAATGGTCCAAGTTGAGAAATAATTGGAATTTTGGCATGGGAGTTTTTGCAACACACCACATATGCCAATTAGAGATGGTTTGAATTGTCATAACATTTCAAGGTCCAATATTTGGCTAGGTCATTTTGAAACTTCACTTGAAAATGCAAAATTTGGCATGACATAGTGAAAATGAGAATTACAAAGCCAATCAAGATGGGATCAAAGCCAACACATCACAAATGATAATTGGAAGATGTATGAGCTGTCATACAGCTGTCATGAGCCCTTATGTGAAATGACATTTTTGCCCTTGCCTTAAGGAATTGCACATTATGCTAATTACATTGCATTTGGTTAATTGGTGATTAGAAGGTGATTAAGCAAGAGTATAAATCATTAATCATAACTGAATTGCAAGGATTAATCACAATCTTCAAGATCCATAACAGAATTTCAAGAATTCTCTCAAAATCTCCAAATTTTCATCAAGCTCTTTTTCAAGATTTCTTCCTCAATTCTTGATCAAAGTGAGTGATTCTTTTTGCTTCATCTTCCAATCATCTTCCTCTCCAACTGTTTCATCGAATTGGTGCAAGAAATCCACAAAATCGTGACTGTTTCAAGTGAGCATGGCAATGGCAGTTTGAGATTTCTTTTGGTTCAAGCATCCTCGAGCTGTTCTAACTCCTCCATTCATCTTCCTCAAGCTTCCTCTGCATCTGTTTTGGACTTTGGCGCGTGGAAACTCCAAGAACATCAACTGTTCCATTCAAGGTACATAAATTCGACCTTCACAATTCCTTGAAATTCCATATGCGTTTTGAAGTGCCTTCCATGTAGATGATCATGATGTAGTTAGTTTTTGATTTGGTTAATTGTGGAATGAGATATGTTGATTTTTAGTTTGGATGTCATTTACATTTTTGATCGATCCGTGAGATACAGTAGGAATTAGGATGAATTAGTTACATATTTGTGATCCTGGTGCTCAGACCTTTCCAACGGTATCTCGTTTGTGCGTTTTCATTGAGATTTGTTCGTAACCTTTGCTGGAGCTGAAGAACGTGTGAGCGCGCGAGGAAGAGGATTCAAAAACCTGGAAAAAGCCGTGTTTGATCCTGATTTGTCCTGGCCATTTTCAAACTTTTGTTTCCCGCCGGATCCAGCGAATCAGGGAGTGCCAACGCATTAATGCCATGCGACGCCGTTTTGGCCTGGGGAGCGATAATTGCAAAATTGCCATTGGACTTAATAATTCATTTTAATTCATTTTAATTCATTCAATAATTATTCAATAATTCAATAAAACTTTAAAAAAACCATAAAGACCTCAAAACACATCCAATTTTTGTGAGATTTTTTGTGCCATGCTCATGGAAATGTGTAGAATTTAATGATATTTTTTGTGGATTTTTTGCATGTATAGAAAAATAAAATGCTTAGGGATTGTTAAATGTGTCACATTTGTATACACTTTTCCATTTTTAACATGAAATGCTCATATTTGTAAAGAAATGAATGAAAATTTTTGTGCTTATTCTGGACATGCTGATGGTGATTTTCATGTAGAGTTTGTGAATTTTGGATACTTGGTTGATTAGATATGAATTTTTGGTTTAAGGTGTGACAATTTGTGTCACACCAAGCTAGGTCAACTTTCTGATTTTATTTAAAATGCCTAGAGATGTTGATTTGAGCTGAAATTTTGTGTGGATGATCATTGATATGTCAAGATTGCATGTGATTTTTGCTGGAATTTTTGATGGAGTTTTCTAATTGATTGATAATTTTCTTCTCTGTTGACTCATTTTGTGAATTTATGTGACACATGTTGGCATTTTGCTTGTGAAATTCTCATAGTGTATTGGATGAAGATGAAATTTGGTATGAGCATTCTAGACACATTATAGGACATCATGGTTTTGATCCCATTCATTTCTAATATGTTGTCACTGTTTTATGAATTATGGAAGTTGATGCTTATGTTGATGTCTTGAATTGGCTTGTATAAATGTGTCTGGACTTATTGATTTTCATTGACCTACTTTCTTTTGTCCAATTGAGCTGAAAATTGACATGCTATACATTGAATGAGTCCTGTTTAGGTGTGAATTTTTATGGAATTAATTGAACTGTTTTGGTATGCTTTTGAGTGAGATAGTTCTGTTTGGTCATTTGAAGTTGCAAATTACATGATTGATGTTAAATTGTGCATGAAATGATAATGGTGATTGATATGAGCATGAGACCAATTGCATTTGCTTTTGAATTGTTTTAAGTTGATTTTGGATTGGTTTTACTTGCTGTTTAGATTTTTTTCTCCCTTTTGGACCCTAGGCTTGGCCTAGTGGTCTTGTTTCTCACATTTGGTTTGGATTTGCAGGATGAAATGCATAATGCTTAAGGAGATTGCTTCAAGGCAATTTGAATTGAGTTTGGTTGATGATTGAGAACTAATTTGACTTTGTTTTGTAGGTTGTGATGCTTGAGCTTGAGCTTATAGCTTGCACTTGTGTGCATTAACTTGTGTTGCTTGTACAGATTAACTGATTAACCATCTGCTGTTTACTGTTTGTCTGTCTGAGTACTGATGATACTTGATTGATTTCAGGTACATTTAGTCGCTTACAGTTCTTTAAGAACTTGCTTGCTGTTGCTTGGTTTTTAAACCAGTTGAGGTAGGACTTCTATTCTTCATGTAGTCTGGAAGACCTGGCCTGTTACTTGGCCAGGCAACTGTCTGAAGTCCTTCTTAAGAGGCGATGTTTGTGGTTGTTTACATTTGTGCCCAAGCAGGTAAAGACCTCTATGAGGCAATTGGTGGATCAAAGGGATATGCAATCTATCCCCCACTATTCTGTTGAGTCGTCCCTCTGCTCACACGGCTGTGTGTTGATGCATTGGGACACAAACCCAAGATCTTGTGGTGTTGCACAATCGAGTCAGAGTCTTTGAGCGTAGAAGGGTCCCTCCATTCTGGACCCACGCTCCTTTGTCTGAAGCTCTCCCTGGTTAGGGATAAGAGCTGTGAAGTCTAATCTTCACTCACCTTTCATCTGCTTCACCTTAGCCTCGCAATGGCAAGGTTAAGAGCGAATAATACCCATGTACAGATGACTTGCTTCGGCAGTCAAACCCATTGTTTGAGCCTCACTTGACTGGTTATAGTGTGTGCTTTATGAATATTTGTTTGCTCTGTTTGCTTGTATGCTTGTATGCTTGTTTTCCTGGATAGGATTAGCTTGCAGTTGTGCAAGTAGGTAGAAACCTCAACGTAGGGCAATGATGCATGACAACACTAGGCTCGAGTACAGCTCCCTGGTAGTGTGTCTTCCCTTGGTTTCTGGCTAGATTTTCTTTCCCTTTCAGGGGAACTACATCGCCCTATTCCTCGTTCCAGACGAGGTATGTAGGCAGGATACCGTGCGAGGTCTCTCCGGGCACTTTTTTCTTTTTTGTGTGTGTTTGCTTGTTATCTGCTTGTGTGTCAGGATATGGACGTAAGCCCAGCGATTGGCTGTACGTATCCTGATTGTGTTTGTTTGGTTCGAAAGCTGACATAATTCCATCGAGTGGTTGTCGGGTTCCCTGTTTGCCTGTGGGTGTGTGTGTCGTGTTTGGCGTGCGTGAGCCGAACTACGGCAGCTCTGATTCTCGTTCCAGACGAGATACGTAGGCATAGGATGCGACGTCCTATCGAGCTCTCTTCCTCTTAACCCCACCTGTGTTATCTTCGGTGTGTGTGTGTATGATGTTTTAGCAACCTTTTCTTTTCTTAGAGCGTGGATCCCGTCGAGTACGACGGACGTGAGGGGTGCTAATACCTTCCCCTTGCGTAACCGACTCCCTTACCCTTTCTCTTTGGTCGCGAGACCATGCTTTTTCCAGGTTTCTCTGAGCGTTTCCTTTCCCTATCTTGGGATAAATAACGCGCAGTGGCGGCTCTGTTTGTGTTTTTGTTTCAGCCCGCCGGTTGTTTTTTCGCGGATGCGACAGCTGGCGACTCTGCTGGGGATCTCGGATGTAGACCTGTGCTGGTCCATCTTCCCTAAGCGAGTCCTTCCTAGCGTTCTAGGATAGTTTAGGTTGCTTGTGATGCTTGATTTATTGCATTTATTATTCTGACAATGTATATATTTGCATAAATATTTGCATGCATCATACTATCATGTTGCCGTCCTCTGTGCAGGTGGTTCCTCTGTTTGGGGTGGGTGTTCTGAGTGGGGCTAAAACCCAGGCCCGAGTATACACCTAGGATTAGCGTGGTCTCACGTCGCTCACATGCCGGTTGGGCACATTGTTGCGACGTGACATACCACAAGCCGGACGAGGTTCATCTGAGAAGTGCTCTTCCAGTGGGGTTTTCCACTTTGGTTGGGTTATCTCTTTTGAGCTATTGACTCTGGTGACCGATCATTTCCCGGATCTTTGGTTTAGACGATCTTAAGGGAGCTACAATGGCACACCCGAAAGGGCAAACCCATTGAGTATCTCCGCCCGATTGTCGAGACTATTATCCGCCTTAGAGTGACCTGATTATAATTTACCTGTGAGGGGAGGGTGGTTCTTTCAGATGCATGTTCAGATGGTGACTCAGATGGTGACTTTTTGTTCCGTGGATCAGAGTCATATTTATAAGTCAGATTTATGACCGTTTTTTTTCTGGGACGCCGGAGTGTTGTCCGTGGTATTTATCAGTGGGGATCCGTTTATTTCAGGATTCCCCGGGCCGAGTTATTTATCAGTGGGGATCCGTTTATTTCAGGATTCCCCGGGCCGATTCAGAGGTTGTGGTTATCTGCTCAGAGACTGATGATGATGATGATGTATCTTCCGTTTATTTCGGAACCCGTGAGTTGGATTGGTGGTTACTTGTTCCCTCAGATGGTTATGATCAGTTCAGAGACCAGGTTTCGGTGCAGATGATCAGATGGCTTGGAGGATGGCAACGCATTGCATTCATTCATCAGCATTGTTACATCTTGCATCTAACACATGTTTACCCATATGCAGGAACCTTTTGATCGAGATTCTGGTTGAGAGACTTTCTGCTCAGATATGAGAAGACCCGGTTTGAAGGATGATGTTGCTTACAGTTTCTTCGACCCAGAGATCAGTGTGCTGAAGGGTATGATAACTTTGATTGCACCCGACCATGTGGGGATGTTTCGTGAGGTGTATGGGGGTATTCTGAAGATGGTTTTCAGACTCACTGACAGAGACAGGAGCGCCATTCATACTCTTCTTCAGTTTTATGATCCTGAGCTGAGGTGTTTTGTCTTCCCAGACTACTTACTCGGGCCGTTGATGGAGGATTATGCTGATATTTTGGGTATTCAGATCAGAGATCAGGTTCCTTTCTATGCTACCAAGGAGGAACCTGATATTGGAGGGATTGCCCGTGCTCTTTATTTGAGTCCGGAGATGGTGAAGGGTAATTTGAAGGAAAAGGGGAAGTTGCCTGGTTTTCATCTGAGTTTCCTGGAGGCTAAGGCTAAGGAGCAGGCTGAGTTGGGTCACTGGAAAGCTGTCTGTGCTTTGATTGCTGCGGGCATTTATGGGATCATTCTGTTTCCTAACCAGAAGAACTTTGTGGATATTAATGCCATTCGCTTGTTTGTTCGAGGAAATCCCATTCCCACCTTGATTGGAGATGTCTATTACTCGGTCCATAACCGGAATGAGAAGAGGCGTGGGGGATTGATTCGATGTTGCGCTCAGTTGCTATACAAGTGGTTTATGGGTTACTTGCCTTCTAAAGGTGCTTTTGTTCTTCTTGGCCAGAATGTTAATTGGGCGACCAAACTGATGGGTTTGAGGGCCAAGGACATAGATTGGACTCAAAGTAGTGGGGTTGGACAAGATTTCATCTGCAGTTGCAGGGGTTTTCCCAATGTACCGCTTATAGGAGTTCAGGGTTGCATTAATTATAACCCGACACTTCTTAAGAGGCAGATGGGATTTGCTATGGAATTTCCTCCGCACAAAAGTGAGGTTCAGGAATCTATGTACTTCCCAGTTGAGGGTAATCAGGCCCAGGTGAAGCAGATAGCTGAGGCATGGCGCAGCATTCAGAGGAAAGGCAAGGTTTCTTGGGGTAGAGCTAATAACAGGTCTTTTCCTCCGTTCGATGACTGGCTCAGTAAGAGAGTGGAGCTTACTTGTCTACCGTTTCCTATGGTTGATCCTTGGTATCCGTTGGTTGAAGAGACTCCTTCTACTGTTAGTATGGACGAGTTCTTAGAGATGAAGCGGGAACGAGATCAGTTGCTTGCAGAGAAGACGGAATTGGAGATGAGTGTTGCTCGGGTTCAGAGGGTTAATCAGGAGATCAGAGTGAGGATGGAAGATCAAGACAAGCGACATGCCCTGGAAGCAAAGCGCTTCGAGATGGATACTGCTTACTATGGGAAGGTCAGCCAGGCTTTGGCATCTTCAACAAAGGAGCACGACATCACCAAAGAGAGATTGGCTAAAGCTTCAAAGGTCATTGAAGATGAGAAGCGGAGGCAAATTCTCGTGAGAGATCAGAGAGATGCTAGAACCAGAGTCCTTGCTGCAGAATGGGAAGCTGAGAAAGCGAAGATCATCGCCGAGAGGGATCATTATGTGGCTGAGAGAGATCACTACTTCAGACAGATGAAAGTTCACCAGAAAGAAGTGGGGAGATTGCAGCAGGAGAACACCGAGCTCAGGTTCGCCGCAGAGTTCGCGAGGATGGAAGATGAGATAAGGCCATCTGTGGGACCCTCATCCAGCTAGATCTTTCATTTGTTGTGGATTACCGTCAGGCTTGTTGACGGAATTCTTTTGTTTGTATTTCTTTCTTGATTCTGGAGACTTGTATTTGGTTTGATGTATGACTATGGCACTGTTTGTGCACTTTGCTATGTGATGGTTATTTTCATTCGGTAATTGATCTTCAAGCTTATTTGCTTTACCGTATGCACCCACACAAGCACACATATGGTTGGGGGTATCATGCTAAATCACCTATCTCCGATCTGCACGATAAAATCAAATGCTGATTGTCAGAATATTGATGCCGGATTATTATTTGTCTCAATGATGCCAGGATCAAGAGACAAAGTGTCCTTCATATGGATAGACGTTGCATCCATGCATAATCATAATAACCTGTGTTTTATTTTGCAGGTATCTGTTGCTAATGTGCTTGATTGTTTCAGGAATCATTGCTCGTGCTCGCAGAACTGTACCTTTGCACTCAACTCGTCCTCACAGATACTTCACCAGACGCAATACTCCCAGGCTAATGGATCTCCCGAGTACTGATCTCCTCGAGCTGAAGGATAAGATGACCGAGCTGATCAACATTATGCAAGGCTTTGCAGTTGGTCAGAAGGCGTTGGCTGATAAAGTCGAGAAGCTCGAGCGGGCTTCTGCAGCAAACAGCGGTGTGAACCTGGATAGTGTCTCCAACCAGGGGTTGGGGTCTCGTGATGGCGGTAAGAGGACAACTATTGGTGTTGTGAACAATGCTACTGGTTTTGGTACTGCTGGTGGTCAGCCTGGGCCCGGTCTGGGGCAGAATATGAAGGACGGTCTGTTGCCTCCATTCTATGGGTTTGATGAGAACGGAGAGGAAGACAGGGAGGCCGATCAGTTCTCTATGCATAATGAACCGTTCGTTCCTTATAGTGCTCCGCCTCAGAACAAGGAGATTCAGCTGCTGGCTGAAAAGATTAAAGTGCTTGAAAGTTATGCTACTCCTGGGGTGGTGAATATGTCTAATATGGGACTTGTTGAGGGGATTGTGATCCTGCAGAAGTTCAAGGCTCCCACTTTTGACCGTTACAATGGTAGTTCCTGTCCAGAGACCCATCTGCAGGCCTTCGTCCGTAAGATTTCTGCATATACTATGGATCAGAAGCTGTGGATGTATTTCTTCCAGGACAGCCTGTCCGGAGGTTCCCTGGAATGGTATACCAAGCTGAAATCCTCAGATGTTAAGAATTGGCAGGATCTTGGGGACGCGTTCTTCAAGCAATATCAATTCAACGCTGACATGGCTCCGAGTCGTACCCAACTGCAGGGTATGTCTCAGAAGAATAATGAAGGATTTAAGGAGTATGCCCAACGATGGAGAGAGTTGGCTGCCAGAGTGCAACCTCCTCTTGTTGACCGAGAAATGTCGGATCTGTTCATGGGAACCCTGCAAGGGGCATTTGCTGAGAGAATGGTTGGTTGTTTGGTGACCAACTTTTCTGATATTGTCGTGGCAGGGGAAAGGATAGAGAGCTGGCTGAAGCTCGGTAAAATTCAAGGTACTGCCTCTTCTTCGTCGTCTGGGTCGAAGAAGCCGTTCAGTAATAATGGTCAAAGGAAGAAGGAAGGAGATACTAGTGCTGTCTACGCTCAACGAGGACCCAGTAGGGATCGTTACTTTCAGCACACTGCTGCGGTAACTATTCCTGCTGAACAACAACAACAACCGCAGCAGCAGCAACAACAACAAAGGCAGCCGTTTCAGCAGAGGCCTCAGAGGGCCGGGTACCAAGTCAGGGGGAGAGCTGTGGATAGACAATTTGACAGACCTCCGGTGACCTATGCTTTTCTGTTTAAAAAGTTGCAGGATTTGGGGCTTGTGCAGACAAGGACTCTGGCACCTTTGAGACCTGATCAAAGGCCAGCCAGTTATGATGAGAATGCAAAGTGTGAATTCCACTCAGGTGCGCCTGGACATAACATTGAGAACTGTAAAGCTTTTAAGCACACAGTTCAAGACCTGGTGGATTCAAAGGCAATCAACTTCGCACCATCTCCCAATGTTAACGCCAATCCCATGCCCGCGCATGGTCAGAGGGGGGTGAATGCTATCTTCGAGGAGAGTCGAGTGGGGTTGTTGTCTATTGATCAGTTGAAGACTCCGTTGGCTGAGGTCAAGAGGCAGTTGTTGAAAAATGGGGTTTATCCGGGCTGTGGCCATGAGTGTGCTGAGTGCATCGTCTCTGTTAATGGGTGTGAGCTTCTGAGGAAGAATGTCCAGGGTCTGATGGACGAGGGGAGTATTGTGGTTGAGAAGAAGGTTGATACGGGAAAAGAGGAGGTTTCCACCATAACAATATACTTTGATCCGGTGGATTTGTCGGATCTTGCTGAAGCGGCTCCAGTTACCATCACGGTACCTGGACCGATTCCATACGACAAAGATGATGCCGTGCCTTGGCACTATGGTGGAGAGGTCTATTGTAACGGTGAGAAGGTAGTGGAAGAGCAGACTGCAAGTGAAACCACCGTGTTAAAGGTGGATAATGCCGGTCCCAGCGGTTTCACTCGCAGTGGAAGATTATTTGCTCCAGATGCCCTGAGGGGAAGAGAAGAAGAAAAAGATAAAAAAGAAAAGGCCGAGGCTTTAGCCGGGGCGAAAGGAAAGGCATCGGTTGATAATGGTACTCCTGTGATGACACCGGCGCCTGCGGGGTCGGATGAAAAACTTGATGATGATGCTGAAGAATTTCTGAAAATCATCAAAAAGTCAGAGTACAAATTGGTGGACCACTTGCAGCAGACTCCTTCCAAAATATCCATTCTGTCATTGCTGTTAAGCTCCGAGGGGCATAGGGAGGCTTTACTGAAGATATTGAAGAAAGCCTATGTTCCTCAGGAGATCACCATCAACCAATTGGAAACTGTGGTGTCCAATGTTCATGCCAGCCATGGGCTGGGTTTCACTGATATGGACCTGACGGTGGATGGGAGGAATCACAACAGGGTATTACACATAGCAATGGAGTGTAAAGGGGCCGTGCTTTCGCATGTGCTGGTTGATACCGGCTCCTCTTTGAATGTGTTGCCGAAGAAGGCTTTGGCAAAGCTGAACTGTGACGGGCTGATTTTGACTCCAACCGATTTGATTGTGCGGGCGTTTGATGGGTCAAAGCGGGCCGTGTTTGGAGAGGTAGAGCTGCCAGTGAAGATTGGCCCAGAGGTGTTCAAGTCGACATTCTACGTCATGGATATTCAGCCGGCATACAGTTGCCTGTTGGGTAGGCCGTGGATCCATGCTGCTGGGGCAGTCACTTCGACTTTGCACCAGAAACTGAAATACATCTGGGAGGGCCAGGTCGTTACTGTCTGCGGAGAGGAAGACATATTTGTCAGCCACCTGTCTTCTTTTAAATATGTGGAAATGGACGGCGAGATCTGGGAGACGCCAAGCCAAGCGTTCGAAACCGTTAAGGTGGAGAATGCTCTTTTTGCCAAGGAGGAAGAAAAACCGTTCATATCTTCGTACAAACAGGCCGCTGAGGTGGTGAAGAGTGGAGAGGCTCCTGATTGGGGCAGAATGATGGATGTCCCTGCGAAGAAAGACCGCTTTGGAGTGGGGTACCAGCCGGGCCGAGGCTCAGGACAGGGCAGAGGACGTCGTACGTCAGTCACGTTCACAAGTGCCGGAATGTTGGATCCGGATCACATCTGCATGATGAGTGACGATGCTGACAGCGACTATGACATGGACCGGTGGATAAAGCCGTGCGCACCAGGGATGGGAATCCAGAACTGGAAGGCTGAAAAGATCATCCGGGTCACTCTGCTGGAAGAGTAATATTTTTCCTGTTTTGATTTTATATGCATGAAAGCCATGCGTGTTGCCCGACACGTAATGGTTCATTGTAAGGGCCACCTCATGTTTAAATTTGCAAATTCGCATCATTAATAAAAGGATGTTTTTCAATTAAAAGCGGTGTTCCCTGTTTTTCATTTATTTTTGCAGTTTAAAAATAAAAACAAATAAAAATGACAATGTTTTATTTTTCTTTTTTCATTTCTCACACCGGTTCTAAAGCAATGCATGAATCAACATTCATGCAGATGCGATTCTTCTCCGGATCTCATCGATAACAATCCGGTTACACCCTCGTATGACTTTGATAATCCAATCTATCTCGCTGAAGAAGAGGACGAAGAAGATTGTGAACTGCCAGGGGAATTAGCCAGATTGTTGAAACAAGAGGAGAAGGTGATTCAGCCGCACGAAGAGCTGATTGAGGTGGTGAATCTGGGTACCGACGAGGTTAAGAAAGAGGTGAAAATCGGGGCTGCTTTGGAGGAAAGTGTAAAGAGCAGATTGGTAGTATTGTTGAAAGAGTATGTCGACATCTTTTCCTGGTCTTATCAAGATATGCCAGGGTTGGATACCGATATCGTTGTGCACAAGCTACCGTTGAGAACAGATTGTCCTCCAGTGAAGCAGAAGTTGCGCAGAACTCGACCTGACATGGCGATGAAGATAAAAGAGGAAGTGCAGAAGCAGTGGGATGCTGGTTTCCTTGCTGTCACTAATTATCCGCCATGGGTTGCGAACATCGTGCCAGTCCCGAAGAAGGATGGGAAGGTGAGAATGTGTGTGGACTACCGAGATCTGAACAAAGCTAGTCCGAAGGATGACTTTCCACTACCTCACATTGACGTGTTGGTAGATAATACGGCTCAATTCTCGGTGTTTTCCTTCATGGATGGTTTTTCTGGCTATAATCAAATCAAAATGTCGCCAGATGATATGGAGAAAACAACGTTCATCACACAGTGGGGCACTTTTTGTTACAAGGTGATGTCGTTCGGTCTCAAGAACGCCGGTGCTACTTATCAGAGGGCCATGGTGACTTTGTTTCATGATATGATTCATCATGAAATTGAATGCTATGTTGATGACATGATAGCAAAGTCCCAGACAGAAGAGGGGCATTTGGTAGATCTGGCCAAGTTGTTCGACCGGCTGAGAGAGTTCAGACTGAGGTTGAATCCGAACAAGTGCACATTCGGAGTGCGGTCCGGTAAATTGTTGGGGTTCATTGTAAGTGAGAAAGGAATCGAGGTTGATCCTGCAAAAGTAAAAGCAATAAAAGAAATGCCTGAACCGAGGACAGAGAAGGAGGTTCGTGGTTTCTTAGGTAGATTGAACTACATTTCACGGTTCATATCTCATCTAACAACCACGTGTGAACCGATTTTCAAGTTGTTGAGAAAAGATCAAACGGTCAGGTGGAATGATGATTGCCAAGCGGCATTTGAAAAGATAAAAGAGTATTTGCAGGAGCCTCCGATTCTGATGCCTCCTGTGGAGGGAAGACCGTTAATTCTGTACCTGACAGTCCTCGAGGGGTCTATGGGGTGTGTATTGGGGCAGCATGACGAGTCTGGTCGAAAAGAGCATGCCATATACTACCTTAGCAAAAAGTTTACCGACTGTGAAACAAGATATTCACTGCTCGAGAAAACTTGCTGTGCTTTGGTCTGGGCTGCTCGCCGACTAAGGCAGTACATGTTGGTTTATACCACTTTATTGATTTCCAAGATGGATCCAATCAAGTACATTTTTGAGAAGCCAGCATTGACCGGACGGGTTGCGAGATGGCAAATGATTTTGACTGAATATGATATACAGTATACTTCTCAGAAGGCGATTAAGGGGAGTGTATTGTCTGATTACCTCGCTCAGCAACCCATTGATGATTATCAACCGATGAAGTTTGAATTCCCTGATGAGGACATCATGTTTCTCAAATCAAAAGATTGCGAGGAACCAATCCCGGAGGAGGGGCCTGACTCTGAATCCGAATGGATTCTGATGTTTGATGGGGCCGTTAACGTGAATGGAAGCGGTGTTGGTGTTGTTTTGGTTACGCCGAAAGGATCTCATATTCCTTTTGCTGCCCGGCTAACATTTGAGTGCACCAACAACGTGGCTGAATATGAAGCTTGTATATTGGGTATTGAAGAGGCGATTGATTTGAGGATCAAGAACCTTGTCATATATGGAGATTCAGCTCTGGTGATAAATTAAGTTAACGGAAAATGGTATACGCATCAGTCTCATTTAATTCCATATCGGGATTATACGAGGAGATTGTTGACGTTTTTCACCAAGGTGAAGATGCATCATGTGCCTAGAGAGGAGAATCCTTTGGCAGATGCTTTGGCTACTCTGGCCGCCTTGATTAAAGTGCAGTGGTGGAATCAGTTCCCCAGTGTTGAAGTAGGTCGTCTGGATAGACCGGCTTATGTGTTTGCTGTTGATACAACGTCTGATGATGAGAAGCCGTGGTATTACGATATCAAGCGCTATCTAGAGACTCAAGAGTATCCTGAGGGAGCATCTAAGAAGGACCGAAAGACTCTGCGGAGGTTGGCCATGGTGTTCTACCTTAATAAGGATGGGGTTTTGTACAAAAGGAATTTTGATTGGGTCTTGCTCCGATGTGTTGATGGTAAAGAAGCAAGCCAATTGATGAAAGAAGTTCATGAGGGATCGTTCGGTACCCATGCCAGTGGGAATGCAATGGTAAAGAAGCTGCTGAGGGCAGGTTATTATTGGATGACAATGGAGGCCCAATGTTTCAATTTCGTGCGGAAGTGTCATAAATGCCAGATTTATGCTGACAAGGTGCACGTGCCTCCAAATCCGTTGAGCTTAATGTCGTCTCCATGGCCGTTTGCTATGTGGGGCATTGATATGATCGGAAAGATTGAGCCTACAACTTCGAATGGGCACAGATTCATATTAGTGGCTATTGATTACTTCACTAAGTGGGTTGAAGCAGCCTCTTACACGAACGTGACAAAACAGGTCGTTGCCAGATTTCTCAAGAGAGACATTATTTGCAGATATGGGGTTCCCGAGAGAATCATTACTGATAATGGTTCTAATTTGAATAATAAGATGATGGCAGAGCTGTGTCGAGAATTCAAGATTGAGCATCACAATTCTTCTCCCTATCGTCCGAAGATGAATGGGGCGGTTGAGGCAGCCAATAAGAATATAAAGAAGATTGTGCAGAAAATGGTGGTAACCTATAAAGACTGGCATGAGATGTTGCCGTTTGCATTGCATGGGTATCGAACGTCGGTACGTACATCTACTGGGACAACTCCTTTCTCATTGGTATATGGAATGGAGGCTGTATTACCTGTCGAAGTTCAGATTCCCTCTTTGAGAGTCCTGATGGATGTGAAGTTGCAAGAGGCTGAATGGGTAAGGACCCGGTACGAAGAATTAAGCCTGATCGAGGAAAAGAGGCTAGCAGTCATCTGTCATGGGCAGTTATACCAGCAAAGAATGAAGCGTGCTTTTGACAAGAAGGTGCGACCTCGAGTATATCACGTAGGTGATATGGTGCTGAAAAGGATCCTTCCTCCTCAAAACGATCGAAGGGGCAAATGGACACCCAATTATGAAGGTCCATTCGTGGTCAAGAAGGTTTTCTTTGGCGGAGCCTTGTTGCTGACGACCATGGATGGCGAGGATTTTCCATCCCCTGTGAATGCGGACGCAGTTAAAAAATACTTCGTATAATTGACCCGCTGGATGAAAAGAACAAAACAGTCTAGGCAAAAATGGGCATCCCGGCGAACCAAAAACAGAAAAAAAAAGGTTCGGGCAAAAATTAGGGATAAAATGAAAAACTGTACACCCGGCAAGTCGAAAACCTGAAAAGGCGACTTGGGCAAAAAAGGGTATCCCGGTGGGCTGAAAACCCGAAAGGGCGGTCCAGGAAAAAGAGGGATTGAAACGAACAACTGCGTCCAGCATGATCGTTTGCGCTTTGGTTAAAGCAGCATGGATAATACCCGGTAGGGATCAATCGGAATCGTCTTGTTCAGAAGGCAGAAAGTATGGAGGGTCTGAGGACATATGGGGTGTAACCGAGTTGGAACTCGATGAGATTGCGGGTTTCACATTGCCATTAGGATAGATTTTTCCTTTTGTGCGCAATTACCTCTTTTCAGGAATTCCTTCCTTTGTATTGCTCAATTTGAGCCACACACTTTTCCAATCAATAAAATGCATATTCAGTCAAATGATTTTGTTTTTGTTTTTCATAACCGCTTTGATTGCAAAAACATCCGATTATTTTGATAAAGAATTTTGCATTTTAAGACGTACAGGTTCCCTTCCAATGCATGTTTATAAGATTGAAAGCTTGAAATCTTATTCGGAAGGATGAGTGACCCAAGTGTTGAAATCTTGACACGCCTGGGGCACGGTTTTATCTAACGATCTGTTTTGCAGGAACTGTTAGATATTTTTCACTCACTTGCAGGTTTTGATGTGGAAGCTTTGTAACAGATCCCCAGAGAGTTCGCTCAGGGACGAATGAATGAAAGAACGGCGAGGTGACGTTGAGACGTACGATGATCCTTGATGATAATCAAGAAGACTCTTCAAAATCGGAAGATTGGAAAGTTTGTATAAATTCCCTGCAGAGTCTGACCAGAGGTGTATAAAGGAACGGTAGAGTGACGTTGAGGCGTACGACGACCCTTGGAATTAATCAAGAAGACTCTTCAAAGTCGGAAAATTGAAATTTATGTATGAATCCCAGGAGTACGTTTCTCGTCGAGCGCGGGACGATTGGGAATACAAGATGATGGAGCAGAAAAGGTCCAGATGAGTCTGGGAATTCTCAAAAGTGGAAAGCTGATACGAGATTGGGAGGTGGGTGCTGGTTCGACGAGTCGATGAGTATTATGTATCGGTGTTTCTCATTTCCCAGCTAGGTCCCCAAACAGAATCAGAGGACCAACTCCCTTGCAGATCCAAGGTCTGTGACTTCTCCAACCGAGTCGAGATGGTGATCCCCGTCAGGTAAATGGTGTTTCCTCAATAGCCAGGTCTGAAGGATGTTTTCCCCGAGTGGAGCGGGTTTCAGTGAAATATATCTCCAGCAGTGTTCATCCTACCAGTGGATTGGACAAGTTCCCGTAGCAGACGGATATCTGCATCCCCAGCTGAGTCTATGGATTGCTTGGGTTGTCCCCAGCGGAGTAGTATTCGTTTCCCTAGCAGGTTCAGGAAAGTTATCCTCAACAGGTGCTAGATTGATGCTTCCCCAGTTGACAGGCCTGGAGGTTGTTGTTTCCCCAGCGGAGCTCTCTGTGAGCGCTTCCCCAGTAAAGTCGGCAGGTATCTGTGAGGGTTTCCCAAGGCAGAGTCAGGATTGATATCCCTAGCAAGTCAAAGACTGTTGTATCCCCACGGAGTGTTGGTGGTGCTTATTCTCATCAGTTTCTCAAGCGGGTTGGGTGCAAAGGAGGGTCTTCCCCAGCAAGGGTTGCCTTTTTCCCAGCAGCAGTGCTGTTCCCCAGCAGGGTGGAGATCGGAGTATTGACGAGTTCCTCAGTAGAGTGTCTCGTACTCTCTGGCAGAGTCCCTTGAGGGGGATACCTTTTTCTACATTCATCATGTAAAAATAGCATAGCATATTGCATAGAAAAATAAATAATCGCGTAGCATTTCCATAATTATGGAGCATTACGCAGAAAAAATCAATCATGCATCATTGCAAGCATCAGTTAGTCTCAAGCCGTGGTTACCGTTTGAGAGGTTTTTGCCAGACAGTGAAGGTGTTACTCCGAGGAGTTTAGCCTCATGATTTTATCAAAGGTATTTCCCCAGTAGTGCGATATTGGAGGAAATGTTTCCGTCGGACAGAGATGGAAATGAAATCAAGGAACGTGACGCGATCAGCGCGATTCCGGGGTTCAAATGGAGAAGAGGAAATGTTGCGACATTTTCTGGAGAACGGGGTTCAAACAGAAAAAAGGAAGTGTTGAGGCATTTTCTGGGGTTCAAATGGAGATTGGAGTTGAAGATTATATCCAGGATGAGGTCCTCAGGATTATCTTCTGTTCATGTGTCACCTTAGACTTTGGCGGAGTCCAATGGAGGTCGTTATAGGTGTCTTTGGATGAAGAGATGCACATGTTACCTTCCTTTGTGAAGGTGTACCCTCTGATATGTCGCCCTCAGAGTGGTGTTTGGTGTTATTTCCGACGTTGCCAGCGGAATTATCACGAGAAATTGGAGATCGGGGTTCAAACGGAGAAAGGGAAATGTTGAGGCATTTTCTGGAGATCGGGGTTCAAACGGAGAAAGGGAAATGTTGAGGCATTTTCTGGAGATCGGGGTTCAAACGGAGAAAGGGAAATGTTGAGGCATTTTCTGGAGATCGGGGTTCAAATGGAGAAAAGGAGACATGAGGTGTTTTCTGGAGATGGGGTTCACATTGGCGATCGCAAGTTATCGTCAGGCGACGGGGGTTCAAACTGGAGAATGGGGTTCACTATTTTGGCAAACAGGAGAACGGGGTTCAAATGCAGTGGTCGGGGATCATTTGCGCAGAGAAAGTTTCGGGGTTCAAGAAAATAAAAATAAAAAAAGAAGAAAATTTTTCGGGGTTCAAGAAAATAAAAAAAAAGAGATATAATCCCCAGCGGATGTGTGGTGTTCAGACCATGGTTATCCCTGCGTTACCATTTATTTTGGTATCCAGGTTGACGTTGTTGTTTCGGTATTCAGGCCGACTTTCTCCGTTCCCGACGAATTCTTTCGGAGATTGTTTCTTCGCCGATTCTGACAGGCATGATTAATTATTTTCCCATCAGAGTGCAAATTGTTCGTCTGTTCTTGGTATTCAATCACTCTTCATCCTGATCATCTGAAAGCCGAGGCTATTCATATCGACAGGTTCACAGTGGATTGAATAGGGGCAGCTGTAACACCTCAAAATTTGCCCTCCTTTCTTGGGACTAGCATAACATATTACATATCATTTTTAGGTCATTAAGCATTGCATATTGCATATCATGTGGTTACATTGTGCAAGTCATCCTCACAAGTCTTGATCAAGAAGATGAAGAGGTCATTGTGCAAGCTAGGGTTTCATTGGACTGGTCATTAATCATCTGAGGATGTGGAGGTCCAAATTAGGGTTTTGTGGTTCTCAAGGAGATTGGTCTTCATCTTGATTGAAATGATACATCATCATCATCATGGTCTTGTTATCATCAAGTGTTGAAGCATGTTCCTTGAGATTAGGGTTTTGACCACTGGTCAACCCTAATCAGGTGCATTGGGCCAATCAGGGCATAGCAAGGAGATGAGGTCTATAATGGATATGGGGATCATTTTATGGTTTTGTGGAGCATATTGAGGCTAGGGTTTCATCCTTGAGCCATTTCATCAGAAGATTGGGGCTCAAATTGATCAGTGCATTGCCAGATTCATTTATCAGTTGAAAAAGTCAACTGTGGTCAACTATGCTTGGTTTTATGGATTTGGAGGTGGAAGTGAGTTGGATACACTTCATTCATGTTGGAACAAGTGTTATTTGACATTTCAAAGCTCAAGAATGAAGAAAATAAAGTCAAAACAAAAATTGCCAAAAATAGAAAGTGACTTGTAATGGAAGTTTCCAAAAATGGAAAGTTTTTGACCTCAAATTTACATGTCTAAGGAAGCTTCAAATGAAAATATGTTCAACATGAAAGTTGTAGATCTTGTTCTCACCTTTCCAAAAAGTCCAAGAACTCTAAATTCCCATGTATGGTTGGCAAGTTATGGTCCATTCAATTTCAAAAATGTCCCATAATCAAAGTGGCATAACTTTCACATGGAGTGTCCAAATTGAGTGATCTTTTTATGTGCAAACTCCATTTAACATGTACTTTCATGGTGCATAATTGGAATTCATCAAAAATGGGCAATGCAAAAGGTCAATTTTCAAGTGTACAATTAAAAAGTCAAGGGCAAAATGGTCCAAGTTGAGAAATAATTGGAATTTTGGCATGGGAGTTTTTGCAACACATCACATATGCCAATTAGAGATGGTTTGAATTGTCATAACATTTCAAGGTCCAATATTTGGCTAGGTCATTTTGAAACTTCACTTGAAAATGCAAAATTTGGCATGACATAGTGAAAATGAGAATTACAAAGCCAATCAAGATGGGATCAAAGCCAACACATCACAAATGATAATTGGAAGATGTATGAGCTGTCATACAGCTGTCATGAGCCCTTATGTGAAATGACATTTTTGCCCTTGCCTTAAGGAATTGCACATTATGCTAATTACATTGCATTTGGTTAATTGGTGATTAGAAGGTGATTAAGCAAGAGTATAAATCATTAATCATAACTGAATTGCAAGGATTAATCACAATCTTCAAGATCCATAACAGAATTTCAAGAATTCTCTCAAAATCTCCAAATTTTCATCAAGCTCTTTTTCAAGATTTCTTCCTCAATTCTTGATCAAAGTGAGTGATTCTTTTTGCTTCATCTTCCAATCATCTTCCTCTCCAACTGTTTCATCGAATTGGTGCAAGAAATCCACAAATTCGTGATTGTTTCAAGTGAGCATGGCAATGGCAGTTTGAGATTTCTTTTGGTTCAAGCATCCTCGACCTGTTCTAACTCCTCCATTCATCTTCCTCAAGCTTCCTCTGCATCTGTTTTGGACTTTGGCGCGTGGAAACTCCAAGAACATCAACTGTTCCATTCAAGGTACATAAATTCGACCTTCACAATTCCTTGAAATTCCATATGCGTTTTGAAGTGCCTTCCATGTAGATGATCATGATGTAGTTAGTTTTTGATTTGGTTAATTGTGGAATGAGATATGTTGATTTTTAGTTTGGATGTCATTTACATTTTTGATCGATCCGTGAGATACAGTAGGAATTAGGATGAATTAGTTACATATTTGTGATCCTGGTGCTCAGACCTTTCCAACGGTATCTCGTTTGTGCGTTTTCATTGAGATTTGTTCGTAACCTTTGCTGGAGCTGAAGAACGTGTGAGCGCGCGAGGAAGAGGATTCAAAAACCTGGAAAAAGTCGTGTTTGATCCTGATTTGTCCTGGCCATTTTCAAACTTTTGTTTCCCGCCGGATCCAGCGAATCAGGGAGTGCCAACGCATTAATGCCATGCGACGCCGTTTTGGCCTGGGGAGCGATAATTGCAAAATTGCCATTGGACTTAATAATTCATTTTAATTCATTTTAATTCATTCAATAATTATTCAATAATTCAATAAAACTTTAAAAAAACCATAAAGACCTCAAAACACATCCAATTTTTGTGAGATTTTTTGTGCCATGCTCATGGAAATGTGTAGAATTTAATGATATTTTTTGTGGATTTTTTGCATGTATAGAAAAATAAAATGCTTAGGGATTGTTAAATGTGTCACATTTGTATACACTTTTCCATTTTTAACATGAAATGCTCATATTTGTAAAGAAATGAATGAAAATTTTTGTGCTTATTCTGGACATGCTGATGGTGATTTTCATGTAGAGTTTGTGAATTTTGGATACTTGGTTGATTAGATATGAATTTTTGGTTTAAGGTGTGACAATTTGTGTCACACCAAGCTAGGTCAACTTTCTGATTTTATTTAAAATGCCTAGAGATGTTGATTTGAGCTGAAATTTTGTGTGAATGATCATTGATATGTCAAGATTGCATGTGATTTTTGCTGGAATTTTTGATGGAGTTTTCTAATTAATTGATAATTTTCTTCTCTGTTGGCTCATTTTGTGAATTTATGTGACACATGTTGGCATTTTGCTTGTGAAATTCTCATAGTGTATTGGATGAAGATGAAATTTGGTATGAGCATTCTAGACACATTATAGGACATCATGGTTTTGATCCCATTCATTTCTAATATGTTGTCACTGTTTTATGAATTATGGAAGTTGATGCTTATGTTGATGTCTTGAATTGGCTTGTATAAATGTGTCTGGACTTCTTGATTTTCATTGACCTACTTTCTTTTGTCCAATTGAGCTGAAAATTGACATGCTATACATTGAATGAGTCCTGTTTAGGTGTGAATTTTTATGGAATTAATTGAACTGTTTTGGTATGCTTTTGAGTGAGATAGTTCTGTTTGGTCATTTGAAGTTGCAAATTACATGATTGATGTTAAATTGTGGATGAAATGATAATGGTGATTGATATGAGCATGAGACCAATTGCATTTGCTTTTGAATTGTTTTAAGTTGATTTTGGATTGGTTTTACTTGCTGTTTAGATTTTTTTCTCCCTTTTGGACCCTAGGCTTGGCCTAGTGGTCTTGTTTCTCACATTTGGTTTGGATTTGCAGGATGAAATGCATAATGCTTAAGGAGATTGCTTCAAGGCAATTTGAATTGAGTTTGGTTGATGATTGAGAACTAATTTGACTTTGTTTTGTAGGTTGTGATGCTTGAGCTTGAGCTTATAGCTTGCACTTGTGTGCATTAACTTGTGTTGCTTGTACAGATTAACTGATTAACCATCTGCTGTTTACTGTTTGTCTGTCTGAGTACTGATGATACTTGATTGATTTCAGGTACATTTAGTCGCTTACAGTTCTTTAAGAACTTGCTTGCTGTTGCTTGGTTTTTAAACCAGTTGAGGTAGGACTTCTATTCTTCATGTAGTCTGGAAGACCTGGCCTGTTACTTGGCCAGGCAACTGTCTGAAGTCCTTCTTAAGAGGCGATGTTTGTGGTTGTTTACATTTGTGCCCAAGCAGGTAAAGACCTCTATGAGGCAATTGGTGGATCAAAGGGATATGCAATCTATCCCCCACTATTCTGTTGAGTCGTCCCTCTGCTCACACGGCTGTGTGTTGATGCATTGGGACACAAACCCAAGATCTTGTGGTGTTGCACAATCGAGTCAGAGTCTTTGAGCGTAGAAGGGTCCCTCCATTCTGGACCCACGCTCCTTTGTCTGAAGCTCTCCCTGGTTAGGGATAAGAGCTGTGAAGTCTAATCTTCACTCACCTTTCATCTGCTTCACCTTAGCCTCGCAATGGCAAGGTTAAGAGCGAATAATACCCATGTACAGATGACTTGCTTCGGCAGTCAAACCCATTGTTTGAGCCTCACTTGACTGGTTATAGTGTGTGCTTTATGAATATTTGTTTGCTCTGTTTGCTTGTATGCTTGTATGCTTGTTTTCCTGGATAGGATTAGCTTGCAGTTGTGCAAGTAGGTAGAAACCTCAACGTAGGGCAATGATGCATGACAACACTAGGCTCGAGTACAGCTCCCTGGTAGTGTGTCTTCCCTTGGTTTCTGGCTAGATTTTCTTTCCCTTTCAGGGGAACTACATCGCCCTATTCCTCGTTCCAGACGAGGTATGTAGGCAGGATACCGTGCGAGGTCTCTCCGGGCACTTTTTTCTTTTTTGTGTGTGTTTGCTTGTTATCTGCTTGTGTGTCAGGATATGGACGTAAGCCCAGCGATTGGCTGTACGTATCCTGATTGTGTTTGTTTGGTTCGAAAGCTGACATAATTCCATCGAGTGGTTGTCGGGTTCCCTGTTTGCCTGTGGGTGTGTGTGTCGTGTTTGGCGTGCGTGAGCCGAACTACGGCAGCTCTGATTCTCGTTCCAGACGAGATACGTAGGCATAGGATGCGACGTCCTATCGAGCTCTCTTCCTCTTAACCCCACCTGTGTTATCTTCGGTGTGTGTGTGTATGATGTTTTAGCAACCTTTTCTTTTCTTAGAGCGTGGATCCCGTCGAGTATGACGGACGTGAGGGGTGCTAATACCTTCCCCTTGCGTAACCGACTCCCTTACCCTTTCTCTTTGGTCGCGAGACCATGCTTTTTCCAGGTTTCTCTGAGCGTTTCCTTTCCCTATCTTGGGATAAATAACGCGCAGTGGCGGCTCTGTTTGTGTTTTTGTTTCAGCCCGCCGGTTGTTTTTTCGCGGATGCGACAGTAGGCTCTGCTGTTAGTGGAGTATCCCAGAAATATACCTTCATCACTTTTGGGATCTAGCTTCCTTCTCTGTTCACGATCTGTGAGAATGTAGCATTTACTTCCAAAGATATGAAAGTACTTCACAGTGGGTTTTCTGCCTTTCCATATTTCATATAGAGTGGAGGAGGTTCCTTTTCTCAAGGTGACTCTGTTGTGAACATAGCAAGCGGTATTCATTGCTTCAGCCCAGAAGTGCATGGGGAGCTTCTTTGCATGAATCATTGCTCTGGCAGATTCTTGAATAGTTCTATTTTTTCTTTCAACTATTCCATTCTGCTGAGGAGTTATAGGGGAGGAGAACTCATGACTTATTCCTTCAGACGAGCAAAACTCATCAAACTTGGAATTCTTGAACTCCGTACCATGATCACTTCTAATCCGGACCACACAACAGTCCTTTTCCCTTTGAAGTCTTATGCACAGGTCTTTGAAGACATCAAATGTATCTGACTTCTCTCTGATGAAGCTTATCCACGTGTATCTGGAATGGTCATCCACCACCACGTATGCATATTTCTTCCCACCAAGACTTTCAACCTGCATAGGTCCCATTAGGTCCATGTGCAACAGTTCCAGAACTCTAGAGGTTGTGGGATGTCCCAGCTTCGGATGTGACGTCTTGGTTTGCTTGCCCACCTGGCATTCTCCATAGACTCTTCCTTCATCAATCAGAAGCTTTGGAATTCCTCTGACTGCTTCCTTGGATATAATCTTCTTCATTCCTCGTAAGTGGAGATGTCCAAGACGTCTATGCCACAGCTTCACATCCTGTTCTTCCTTGGCTGAGGAGCATGTTGTGGAAAAGTTAGAGACTTCAGGTTCCCACAGGTAGCAGTTGTCTTTGGACCTGGTTCCTCTCATAACTTCCTGATTGTCACCATTTGTCACAATGCATAGCTCCTTAGTAAACTGAACATGAAACCCTTGATCACACAGCTGACTTATGCTGATGAGGTTTGCAGTTAGTCCTCTTACTAACAGCACATTATTCAGTTTTGGCACTCCAGAACAGTCCAGTTTTGGCCCTTAGAGCAGTGTGTGCTATCCTAGCATACCATTGTTGCTTCTTAATGGGAACATAGCGCTTATGTGTTTTATGCTTAGGCCTGACATGCGGGGCTTGGTTAGGGAAACCATGAATCCAGTAGCAGAAGGCTTTTATATGACCAAGCCTACCACAGTGGTGACACCTCCACTCCTGGTATTTCCTCTTCTGATGATCATTCATCCTAGTTCCTCGATGTTGAGACATTGGCTTTGACTTCCGCTTGAACTTCTGAACTTTAGCCTTTGGGCGTTTGTGTTCAGTTGAGGATCTTTTCCCAAATCCAAGGCCAGATTTGGTTCCAGACTGCTGTCCCACCTTTAGAATCTCTTCCAAGGTGTCAGTTCCCTTATTCATCATTCTGATGGATTTAGTCATCTGATTCAGCTTGGAGGTCACCAGGGTTATCTCACCATTTAGACCCTCTATGACAGACAGTTGCTTCTGTCTCTCATCTTCCAGTTCCTTGATGAGTTTCTTTTGCTTTTCTCCTTGTGCACGCACTTCTGCATTGGTGGAACACAACTTTTTATAGGCTGCAACAAGTTCATCAAAGGTCAGTTCATCTGCACTTGAGTCATCATCAGAGGCACAAACACTGGTTAGTGCAGTGACATGTTTGGCAGATTCTCCTTCAGATTCACTTTCAGAGTCTCCTTCAGACCATGTGATAGCTAGCCCCTTATTTTGTAATTTGAGGTAAGTAGGGCATTCAGCTCTGACGTGTCCATACCCTTCACAACCATGACACTGGATTCCCTTGCCGTGATTGAACTTCTCATCAGAAGTTGATCTTTTCTTAATGTCAGACGGGATGTTCTTGACATTAGGTCTACCTCTTTGATCAATCTTCTTCACGAACTTGTTGAACTGTCTCCCCAGCATGGCTAAGGCTTCTGATATACTTTCATCACCTCCAGTATATCCTGCTTCTGACTCCTCTTCAGCATTAGATACAAAAGCTATACTTTTGTTCTTCTTCTCAGCATACTCACCCAAGCCCATTTCAAAGGTTTGGAGAGAACCAATGAGCTCATCCACCTTCATGTTGCCGATGTCCTGCGCCTCCTCTATGGCTGTGACCTTCATAGCAAATCTCTTAGGCAAGGACCTGAGAATCTTTCTTACAAGTTTCTCTTCAGCCATTTTCTCACCTAGTCCACCAGAGGTGTTTGCAATTTCAAGAATATTCATGTGAAAGTCATGAATAGTCTCATCCTCTTTCATCCTCAGATTTTCAAACTTGGTGGTCAGCATCTGAAGTTTGGACATCTTCACCTTGGAAGTACCTTCATGAGTTACCTTGAGGGTATCCCAAACTTCCTTAGCTAGTTCACAGTGGTGTACCAGCCTGAAGATGTTCTTACTGATTCCATTGAACAATGCATTCAAGGCCTTGGAATTTCCAAGAGCTAATGCCTCTTGCTCCTTGTCCCACTCTTCTTCAGGAATCTGCACACTGACTCCATCTTCACCTGTCCTCATTGGATGTTCCCATCCTTTTTTGACAGCTCTCCAGACTTTGCTGTCTAGAGACCTTAAGAAGGCTATCATACGAGGCTTCCAGTCATCATAATTAGAGCCATCCAACATGGGTGGTCTGTTTGAGTGTCCTAAATCCTTGTCCATGGTACTAGAAAGTAACTTCCCTAGATCTCACCCAGAAATTCACAGGCAGGGTGCCTGCTCTGATGCCAATTGAAATTCTAGTTATCAGACTTTGGATGTCACACGGGTTGTTATGACGTCCAATTCTGCACAGACAGGGATTATGCAGAACTTAACAGTAAGTGCAGTAATAACACAAGCAATTGTTTATCCAATTCAGTCCAACATGACCTACATCTGGGGGCTACCAAGCCAGGGAGGAAATCCACTATTAGTAGTATCAATTCAAAGCTAAACTCACCCGTTTACAACTTATCACTTAATCCCTACCCAATGCAATTTCAATCTTAACCTAAGATCAGAGTTCCTACTCACTCCCCCTCAATCACCTCAGTGATTACTATCTTTAAACAATATTAAAGACAAGTTGAAGTCACACTTCAAACAACTCTTGATTGTGCTTCACAGCTTTAATTAAGATACACAACACTCACGCTTAAAAGCTTTGAGCGACACAACACTTACAACTCAATGAACACCCTATGCCACAACAATCATCTACTTGATAATGGCTTGGCTTACAAGATACGTCTAATACAAGACTCACAAAAATACAGCAGTGAAGTATGATGGACACACAAAATCGTCACCCCTCAAAATCTCTGAAACTGAATGAAGGAACGCCTTCCTTTTATATTGCAGTACCCTGGGCTTTTGCACCTGTATTCTCCTGAATTTAAGATCACGCGAGTTCTCATAAATTCAACATTTAGGTTACTAACAAATAGGCTATTTGTTAGGTTCATTGAATGTAGCTTGGTTGTTGATTTCCTGATTTTTCTCTAAGCTGTTGACTTCCTGAAGAATAGCCCAAGAAAAGCTGAAACAGAAAACTGAACAACCTACAATTTAGCATATGCTGTCAGGAATGAATGTCACGACATTCAGCTTGACATCAAGGTCCATATGCTGAGTCTGTTTTTCCAGAAAACAGACTGTACAATTTTGCTGACCTGTACATGATCAATATGACCATACTACAGTAACACCTTACATTAATAAATGTCAAAGTGTCCAACTTAACATTTACACATTTGGCCTTAAGTTAGTTCTGTTATTCTCTTGAAGAACAAACTAAGTTACATGCTGAAGTATAGCAGAACACCACTCTGTCTAATGTTCAGTAGCTGCTGTCAATGATGAATGTCATAACATCCAGTTTGACATTCAGTCAGTAGGCCTTATGCCAGGTCTGGTCTTTCCTTGATACCCAGACTGGAAATAAATACTAAGTTCTAACAGAACACCTGCTGTTCTATTCCTTAGTATCTGTTGACAGGTATGAATGTCACAGCATCCAGTTTGACATTCAATAAAACCTGTGTTAGCTAGTCCTGCAGTAACTACAATGTAGTCACACATACATGTCATGACATCAGTCAAGACATTAGTAACCATCTAGTGTTTTACCATATAATACAGCCAATTAAACACCTACAACACTTACATAACATTTTATGTAGTATTCTCATGATAGGTTAATCCTATATAAATATTACTCTTTATATTTATACCTATGTGAATACTTGATAAGTTTTTATCCATAATGAAAGAGATATATAATCGATCTATCCACATAATAGTCTCAATGCTTTAATGATATCCCACTTCATAATAAAGCTTGACTGTCGATTCTTTAAGAATAATTTGCTTATGTTTAATGGGGTCTTACGATTAAGTCATATTTAATGTTTTATCAAATGGACTGACTATTCTAAAGACTTTATTACTTTGAAAAAACAAACACAATAAAAAATTCCTTATTATTAATAAATTATTCTATAGAAGTACAAAGTTATAATAAAACTATTGACCTATAGGAATTACACTAATATCATTTCCAATATTCCCTCAAGCCCTTAATGGGCAGCAAAGAGGAAGCTAGGTGACGTGCTGACCACATGTGCTCTTTTGTTTGGCCAGATTGTATGGACAAGCTCCCCAAAGGTTGGTCTCAGGGCCATTTTGCTAATGTTTCTAGGACGTATGTCTACAAGTAAGATGACCTCTCTGTCAAGGAATCGAGATTTAAAAAGTGACTGTTGAATTTGTATATAATTTCAAGTGTATGCTGAAGAGCAATCCCGAGGGTGATGTCCCACCAAAAAATGAAAGTCAATATATTAAAATTCATCCAATTCTTAAGGATAATAGTGAAGAGGAGAAAAAAGTTATTTGGTGTGAAGTGATTACACTACCTTCCATTATCATTTATTGTTTCCCTTTTAAGCTATTATCAATGTGTTTCATTTCTTTGCATATGATATGAGCATCCTAGAAAGGATAATGTTAAGGAGGAAAATCCACCTTTGGTCAAAGATGTTGTAGAGGCAATATATGTTATGGAGGAAAATGTTGCAATCATGAGGGAGGTTGTTTATTCGACGAAGGCCGTAAACATAAATGCCCCTACCTGAAAGGCTAGTTCTAGGTAACAATGGTCACCGTCCTTTCACCTCAATGGATACTCTTGCTAGCCCTGCCCCCTTCGAATTTCTAACTTTCTTTAAATGTGTTCTCCCAAGCCTAAGAATTATTACTAGGACGATATCGGGGATTGCAACTCCAAATACTTGGGCAATCTAGGCAGTGCTTGTTTTCAGTAAATGGTCGCTGAATCTCTTCATCAATTGCACATGATATTTCCTCCTAAGTGTAAGGAGTTTCTTGAGGTGTTAATTTTGACAAACTTTGTTGGAAGAACCTGTCAAAAACAAATATGTGGAATAGATGTTGGAAGAGAAACCAACATAATGATTTAGTGAAGCTAAAGTCTGAAGTTATTTGGTAGATAATTTCTAACAGATCTATAGCGTTCATAAATCTTGTCTCACAAAATCTCTAACATAACTAAAAATTAGAGTGGAATATTTTTTTTTTGTTAGATTCTCCTTCAAGACTAGTGTAGCCCCCTACGAGAATGAAAAGGGTTGAACCAATATGAACACCTGATCTCAATATTTTAATTGTAATCTCTTTACAATTTTTGTGTTTATTTTTGTTGAAAACATGCATGATTCAATATGTTTAAATTTTAACATTCATGATGTTGATTGATGATGAAGTTGACTATTTCATAAAACCTTTTTCAGAAAGGTGTTTTAATCAATCAATTATCTCGTTTTCAAATATCTTATTTTCAATTAGGATTAATTTTAAAATTTGTTTAAATTCTTGCTTAAAAAAATTTATTAATCAAATTTTAGGCTTAATTAGTTAATCCGTGAGACTCTAATTTATATGTTAGTTTATCTTCCTCTATTTTAGGATGTAAAATCTATTTCGAATTTGAGTATTATATAAATAATTAGAAATGAATTGTAAGCAATTAGATTTTCTTCGAGGGTTGCAATGGGGACAAATTGGGAATCAAAAGGCAAGGGATTTGATGAAACATTTTTGAGTTTTTCTTTAAGTTTTCAAGGTTGTACACCTACACGCTAGGATTGAAGATTAAACTCAAGATTGATGAAATTTACAATTTTGAATTGTCAAGAGAATCAAAGGGTTTGGTGAAGATCTAAGTGAAATCGTGTACACTAGTTTTTAGGTTTTCAAAATTAAGTGTGTGATTGTCAAGAAACAAATTGAAAGCATGGAGAATTTGAGGATAAAATTGCCTAGGGTGAAGGAATTTTGTTGTCTTGAAATAATATGTCTAAACACATAATATTCATTACTATTAATGGAAGAAACTATATTGTCTTCAACATAAATTTTCGATGCCCCTTCTCTATGATTTATCTCTTTACATAGTTTCCTTAGTTCAATCTTAGTTTGTGATAATTATGAATATGAAAATTGATGTTATTTAAAATATTTTTTCGAAAAAACTTGTAGCTTCAAGAAAATTATTAAAAAAGAAATAGATATCTTATTTACTTTAGTGATCGTGCCCATGTTCTTAATAATTTTGGAGAGTAATTTGTGTAAAATTATGAATTGAATTCTCACAAGTTATTGATAATCAAGTGCTTCTAATTGTTTATTTTAATTCAATTTATTCTTTGTGGTTGTAATTAATTAATATTGATAATTGATTGTTGAATAATAAAAGCACCTATTTGAATACTTAACTCAATTTAAAATTTAGATTTATTTGCAATTATTATTTGTATTTTTAATATATATATATATATATATATATATATATATATATATATATATATATATATATATATATATATATATAAATTGAAAGAAAATATAACAAAAATATTAATTTTATTGATAATTATGATGACCGAGACAAATAATGACTACCAATTAAATGATCTTAACAAATAATTTGTTAATCCGTATAAGCAAATTCACAAGTAAGAAGAACATAAAAGACCAGTACATAAAAACTTATTTATTCAATTTAATATACTCTAAATAAAGAGAGAAAACACAAAAAATTATATAGGTTCAGTAAAAAAATTACTTAATCATGTCCTCAAGATTTGATCTTTAGAGTATCCAATAAATTTAAGAGTTTTTAGTATGTTAAACTCCCGAACCCCCTTATAGAAGAAAAACGAAGTTTGTGGTCAACTTTCAACCAAACAGCAAACACGGGAGATAAGCGATGAGTCTTCCTTCCCAATGATGAATCGAAGCGCTTAGTCTCCTTTCCACAAGAAACTTGGAGCGGTTAGTCCTCAAGTTTCAAAAAAACCTTGGGAGCTTTTAACATCGTGATGAACTTGCAAACCTAAACTTGGTTTTATACCGGGCTAACCAAAAACCCGTGAGATTTTATCATCGGGATGATCTCGAACAAAAACAAGCTTTTATCGCGGGCTAAACTTTAACCAAAACAAACTTTTATTACGGGCCGAGCTTGAACCTAAACTTGATTTTATCACAAGCTAACCAATAACCTAAACACAGACTTGATCACATAATCCCCAAATAAAAGCTTTGAACCCAAATAAACAATCCCCAAGTGGATAAAATGTTTAACCTAGGTGAAAACAACCTTCCTTGGTGAACTTACAAAACCACCCTTTCAGAATTACGACTTCCTCACTCGCAAAATGACTTTCTCGAAATACACGATGCCTAAACTTTTAGTGAGAGAAAATAAACAAAAAGAATATTTAGAGAGAGAGAGAGTGTGAGAAATGAGAAAGTAAATCACATTTTCTAGATGTTGAAAAGAGTGGGAAGGGACCTCTATTTACAAGCTAGAGGTTGACATAAAAAAGGAAAAGTTGTATTGCCTTTTATTACTTGCCAATCGATTGACACCATACTCTAATCGATTGGTTATCCTAAGTTAATCGATTAATAGACTAAAAATGGTAAGAGATATTTAGCCATTATCGGTCATTAAGGCACCAATATAATCGATTAGGGTGCATTTTCGAACTTCTCCAATTGATTTCCATAAGGTGCCAATCGATTGGCAAGAGCAAAAACCCGCCCATATATTTTCTGACATTTCCTAACTTGTCTGACACGACTTAAAACCCTTTTTTTAGAAATCTTTTCTTGAGAAAAATATGTTTGAAAACTTATTTATGTGTGTGTATAATTTAACCATTCACTTTTACGAGAATTTCCTTATACTTTTACAATGTATTCACTCAGACGTATCAAAGTAGGGCTTCCATGCTTTCATATACTTTGAGACTTATTAGATGCTTTATATTTGTATAGACTTACTTGTGTTAGATATGATACTTGAGATATAATGAATTTGATTTCCATAATCAGATAGTCGAGGAAATTAAACCATAATGATCTGGTTTCATTTTTAACCACTCTTTAGGTATCATCAAGAACTTGTTATCATTATCAAAGATATGTTAATCTTTAATAGTTGTCATTATCAAAATCATATTTTATAACTTGCAAAACAATGCTCCACATTCTTCCCTTTTTTATGATGACAACGCGTGTCTCATAGAGGTGGAAAAATATATAACACATAATTGTTTGGAGTATTTAAACTCCTATTAATTAAGTAGAAAGTATATTATACTTCCCCTGAGAGTATACTTCCCCCCTATGTCAAAACAAAAAATACGGGTAAAGATGCATTGCGATAAATTTAAATATGCAAACATAGGTAATTAAATATTTAGGAAAAAGGAAAAACGTTGTTTTATTCATTAATAGAAATTATTAGGAATTCAAAGTACACAAATGGAAATTTGCGGAATTTAAATAGTAGGGAAAACAAATTAATAAACTAAACATTTGAAAACACATAGGTGAGATTATTGAATGCCATAAGCATCACCACCCTTCCCATGATTTTCTTTATATCCTCGACAAAACTTTGACAAATTTTAAACACCTTGTAGGTCTTGGTGTCTTCTTCCTCTTCTAGTTCTTCTTCCCCTTTTTCCTTGATTAACGAGTCATCCTGAATTTATCCATGTTTGATGAGAACTTTAATTTCCCTAAGAGAATATAGGTGATCATATGGTTGGTTGATCCTTCCGCTTCATACACGGTGTCAATGGTGAAGGTAGCGATGAACCTTGTGATAATTGGTCTATAAGGGAGCTCCACTAATCAGATCTCTTTGCACAAGATCACATGGTTAAAAATTCCTTCTACCCAATTAGTTCAAATGTCTTGGGTCAGGATGCATAAGGGTACTACATTTTCCCTAATGGTATAATGATGGTTTATGTTCCTTGGAAATAGGATCCTAGTCAAAAGGTAGGGAAGAACCCCGAGCTTTGGTTTCAAGTGGATGGATTTAAGAAAGGCTTTCTTCTTTTCCATAGGGTTGATCACAAGGGTGTTGATGGTAGTGGAGTGTTCGAAGTTTCTAAAACCTGTGGGTCTATCAAGAGTGTAGGATATCTAGATGATAAAGAACTCAAAGATCCTCCCAAATTGATCTTTGTGAATGTGTATTTCCACTCCCCTTACAGATGTTCTTAGCTAGGATCCTACAAGTCTCAGGCTTAGGTAGAACTCTCTTGCTAGACTTGGGAATGATTAATCCGGTATTTGGGTTAAGAAATATTTGAGGGAGGCTTGATAGATTTAATGATAAGGTTTGTGACTCTTCAAGAGGCTTGGTTCCATATACCAGCGTTGAATTACCTTTCTTGCTAGAACAATCACATTCTCTTCTTGCTTTCTATTTATCAATCCTACAGTGAACACATTCCCTCTTGGTGTTTCTATGAGTTTTTGGATTGAGGAGGCCATGGTGATTCTTACGGAAAAAGAACTCACACACGAGAGAAACTAGAAGATATGGATTTTGAAATGCAAGAGAGTGTAGCGGGGTATTCGTTACCATTAGAGATATTGACTAAATCCAAGGTAAACCATACAAGTTGAGTCGCCACCGCACTTCTATTTATCCAAAGGAATGGTTAGAAAGCGAACAAAAACCTAAAAGTTTTATCGAATCAAAAACTAGTAAAAATGTCAGAGATCTGGGTAAGGGGGTTGGTTATACAATGGGAAGGTTTTAAGCACCCAAAACATCCTAGGTACTCCTAGGGAGCCCTTTTCATAAGTGTTGTTCTAGTCTAAAGGGTGTAGGTATATTTAAAGTACTATTTACTAAAAGGAAGGTTAAAAGAAAATGACCCGCAAAGATGTCGCATCCACTGCCTACATATCTCATCTGGAATGAGAATCAGAGTCTTTGTAGCTCGGCTACCTATGGGTTAAAGAGAAGTGTGCTCGGTAAGACGTCGCGTCTTATGCCTACGTATCTCATATGGAATGAGAATCAGAGCAAAACGTAGTTCGGCTAACTAGGGGTTAAGGATTGCCATATGAACATGGACTTACAAAAAAGGACACCAGCTGTGTCAAAGGAGGGTGGGCAGTGTGTTCAACGCTCTAACAGTAGGTGTCACAACTCGCTGAATCGAGTCTTAGGCAATTACCTCTTTGCAATAGAACAGACTGACATGCCACAAGATCGGAGACGCACGGAAGGTCTAAAAGTGGGGAAGCTCTGCTATAGAGTTGTCATGCAATATGGACCTATGTGTTAGGATTTACAAAGGGGAACATCTACCTAATGTTAGCATGCAAAGAATAGGGGAATTCTACCTATGTTATCATACAAAGGGTTCTACTTAATGGGTGCTACCTAAACGGAACAAGAGTCGACGGATGGAGCGCGGAGAGGAGTTACGGATAAGGGTAGATGACAATACCGGAGGAAATCGAGTTACAGGTAGATGGCGATGCCTGAGGCAATCGACTTACAAGAGGAGGGATGAATGCGTGCTGGTTCTGTTAAGTTTTGAAAATGATTACTCGACGTTGGATCAAGCTTTTGATCTTATTTTGAAATGGTTATCGGATGTTCGATTTAATTCTTGTATTAACAGGTGACTAAAGAAATAAAGAAATAAATATTATATACTTTATGGGAGAGGGGTACATTTGTTATGAATGGGGATTGTTCATGGCAAATAAACAATAAGAATATATGCCTCATACATCATACAAGTAGGCAACAGTTATCAATCAAATCGGATAAATAAACAATATATAATCAAACCAAAGAATCAAATAATTTAGCATTTAAACAATGCATGGGAGTATGAACATGTTAAATAATCAAGCAATAGAAAGCATGAATGAGAGAAACAAGTATAAAAGATAACAGATGAATCAAACAGATGAAAATATACACACGAAGGATCCACTGAATAATTTAATCAGGAAATGAGGTAAGGACCAAATAAAATCAAGGTAAAAGGCCTCTAATACATGGCATATTAGATGAACAAGGGAGGATCAAAAGATCTCTTCAATTGCCATAAGCAATCCCTAAGTCAAACATCGATCATAAAGAAGTCAACTGAAAATTCAAGTCAATTTAAAAAATAACAAATAAATAGAAAATTAATCAAGAAAACTATGAAAAATTAAACTAAATTAGGTGGGGTCAGGACATCATCATCCCCCAAAAATATTTTAAAAATAACGAAAATTGGTACATAAATTAATTAAAATAAAACAGAGGTCAAACCAAAAGTCAATTAATGAGACTAGGTTAGAAATAAATCAAGAATAAATAGTAAATTGATCAATAAAATTATGAAAAATTAAACTAAATAAGGTGGGGTCAGGACATAATCATCCCCCAATAAGATTTTAAAAATAACGAAAATTGATACATAAATTAATTAATATAAAACAGAGGTCAAACCAAAAGTTAATTAATGAGACTAGGTTAGAAATAAATCAAGAATAAATAGTAAATTATTCAAGAAAATCATGAAAAATTAAACTAAATAAGTGGGTTAAGGAAATCATCATCCCCCAAAAATAGTTTAAAAATAACGAAAATTGGTACATAATTTAATTAAAATAAAACAGAGGTCAAACCAAAAGTCAATTAATGAGACTAAGTTAGAAATAAATCAAGAATAAATAGTAAATTAATCAAGAAAATTATGAAAAATTAAACTAAATAAGGTGGGGTCAGAACATCATCATCCGCTAAAAAGATTTTAAAAATAACGAAAATTGGTACATAAATTAATTAAAATAAAACAGAAGTCAAATTAAAAGTCAACCAACCAAACTAGGTCAAAGAATAAATCCAAAATAAATTGAAAATGTGAAATAAAATTCCAAGAAAAGGTCAGGTTGACCATGAGACAGTGGTCAACCTTCATCCCAAAAATAAAATACTAACAATAATTTTAAGTCATAAAAATAAAATCAATAAAAAAAGTGTATTAAAATGGACCATTTAGAATAAATAATTAAAGTAAAATATTAATATTAAAAAAATACGAAAATAAAAATTATATAAAATTAAATAAAACGTTAAGAAAAGTGAAAAATATTTTTGGGTAATTTTATGGACGAAGAAAATATTTTAAATAAGAAAAAGAAATATGAAAATGGAAGGATTAATGGTGATGAACATGGTAAGCAAACGCATATATATCAAAAGATGACCCTGGAAGAGATGATTACCTAATGGAAAATAGAAGTGGAATGGAATCTAATATGTGATGAAGCTTTGCCTCCTTGCCACGAAATTCCAATCCTCCTTTAGGGTTAGGGTTTCAGCTTCTTAAATAGGGTGGATTAGGTGTTCTCATGGGCTTTTTAATAAGTGATTTATCCATAAGAATAAAAGTGTGAAGTGAGGTATAAAATGTTGTTATTTTGGGCCAAACTTAAGTGAATGGATGTCCAATGCATGGTCAAAAGAGGTAAAAAAACGTGACTGGTTTGTGCAGCATGCTTAGAAAATCTGATTGGGCCAGTCAAACCCAAAATCTGCCTAGAAAATCAAGTCATGGTGCCCACTTTAAATGAATGTATCTCTCGGACCATGGATCCAAATGAGATGATTCCAAAAGGATGTGAAAGAGGACATGGCAAGGTACAATTGTTATAAATAAAGTCTTTTCAAATAATGCCTTGAAGTGCAAGAAAACTGGCCAAGAAGTCTTGACAAATTTTGAAGATTTTGGACTTAGAAATTTTTCTAAGTGTCCTAAAAAAATGTCTCACTTTGACTAGGCATAACTTTCTCAATTTTAATCCAAATGGAGTAAACTTTATATCTCTAGAAAGCTTGGAACGATAGGAACAACTTTCATGTTGGAAAAATGTTCAAATAGAGCTTTTATCTTGATGCAAAATGGGCTTAAAGTGAGTGCAATGATCATGAAAACTTGCCCTAAATGGAAAGTCAACCATTTCCAAATTAAGTAACTTTTCCAATTCCTGATTAAATGATGAATCCATGACCCAACCTTGATCAAATTTCACATGTAGGATCCCCTAGGCATGGATTTTGAGATTCCACTCTCAAAATGTCAAGAGTTGACTTTTCCCAAACTGTCTGATTCCTGATTCCATTGATCAATTGAAGCACTTCTAGCTCAAATAAAGAGCTGATTTTTTGTATGTAGACCCTTATGGACATATGGAGGGCCATGGAAAATATTTTTACCCAAAGAATCAGAAATAAACTGATTTTATACCAAACCCTAGTTTTAGGGCAAAATGACCAGGAACTGATTGCACTGATTGCCAATGGATCTTTCTGAGATAATTGTGAATCTTCCTAGGCCAAGATGCCTCTCTAATCATGACATGGATGAGCTCCTCTACTTCCTACCAAACATTTCCTGTTGCAGGTAGCCATGAAACCCTAATTTCTGATTAAATCCAGATGAACACTCTGATAACTTTGAATCCTTCACTGATGAACTGAGGACCATAATAAGATACTTGGACCCCCCTGAGACCCTTGAGACTTGTATACTTAGAAAATGAAGTCCAATTCTCAATCTTACTTTGTGTGGGCTCCTTCTATTAAGGAGTGATCGATCAAAACCTGATCTCCATGTCACTAATGCAGTATGCAATGAGTATGACCTAATATGATGCTAATGAAGTGTAAAACATAATCCCATGCTTCCAGGAAAAATGAAAGGGTAAATTTTGGGGTATTACAGTTGCCCCTATTCAATCAACTAGAAACCCGAAAGGAAGATAGCAACGACTTTCACACTTTCGAGGTATCAAGTGATTGAATACGATAAAAGCCCAAAAATTTACACTGAAGTGAAAAAATGAAGTAACAATGCCTGTCTGAATCGGCCAAGAGGTGGTCTTGAGAAAGAATCCGTCTGGTACGGTGAGAGTCGGTCTGAACACCGAAACAAGGAATGTTAGCCTGAATACCAAAATAAATGGTAACACAGAAATAACCATGGCCTGAATGCCGCTCATCAATCTGAATACTGGAAATGACTTCGATCTGAGCATTGAACGATACTTGATTATCAAACATCGGTATGAACACCGGGAAACTGGCCGAATGCCACTTCGGTCTGATTACCGGAAAACTGACCTGAATGGCACAAGTTGCATCGACCTGAATGTCGGAAACTTCTTCGATCTGAACATCGGAAGATATTAGATTATCAAACATCAGTTTGAACACCGGGAAACTGGCCTGAGCGCCACTTCAGTCTGAATACCGGAAAACTGGCATGAATGCCACAAGTTGCATCGACCTGAATGTCGGAAACTTCTTCGATCTGAACATCGGAAAACTGACCTGAATGCCACTTCGGTCTGAATACCGGAAACTTGGCCTGAATGCCACAAGTTGCGTCGACCTGAACGTCGGAAACTTCTTCGATCTGAACATCGGAAAACTGGCCTGAATGCCACAAGTTGCATCGACCTGAATGTCGGAAACTTCTTCGATCTGAACATCGGAAAATTGGCCTGAATGCCACTTCGGTCTGAATACCGGAAACTTTCATGCATGTCAGCATCGGCAGAAATAGGGAAAATGATAATTGAGGCGGCGCGTGGGCCAACGACCCCTGCTGGGAATAATAAAGATAAGTCATGAACAATATTCAGTCTGAGTACTGGAAACAACTTCTGGCTTATCACTTGGGATACCGAGAATGCCTTATGCTTTACATGCGTATGTTTGAATTTTTCAATGGCGTAATGCTCCATGAAAATGGAAATGCTAGGCAATTTGGAAGGATGCAATGCAATATGATTCTACATGCAGGGATGCGAAATGCTTGATTAGAGAGAACGCCAAGCTGAGGCAAGGAATTCTGCTGGGGAAATGATCACCATCTTCTGGACCCTGGTAAGGCTGTTGGAGATGCACAACATAAAGAACTTTGTGGGGAAATGACCCGCCACACGGTGTTCTGGCAAATAACAAAATACCGAGGCTCTGACTGGGGAGAGAATGACACTGAAAACTTGCTGCTGAGGAAAGCGACAGTGGTTCTGGCAACCATAATCTGCGAGAGAGACGACTCAGCAGGGGAAGCAAACACTGATACGGTACTGAGATTCTGCTTCAAGGAAAGAGACCATGGGTTTAGCGTCGAGATCATCGATCTGGCATTAAACTCTGAGGAGCAGCCGCTTCTGCTGGGAAGATACAGTCTGACACTATCAACTCTGCTGGGGATATACAGTTTGACACTGTCAACTCCGCTGGTGAATGTATAATCTAAAACAAATGCTTGGGGAAGTACAACAGTGAGAGCCTGCTGGGGATTGAACAATCCAACGCTCGGACCAGCTCTGCAGGGATACGATACCAAATTCCAACTGTTAAGGAAAAACATCCGCGATCATTTGATGGGGACCTTAAGGAAATGCCCCGAGTGTACCTGTTCTGAATAGACGATCCAAAGCACTTAAAATTTACAGCAATTTTCAATGTTTATTAAGCACGTACCTATAAAACTCTTATGTTTCATGATGCAATGTTTATCAAAAATTCGGACGTCATTTTTGCAAACAAAACAGTAAAATGAAAATGAATACAGAGATATACTGAATAACATGATTTTATTGATTGAGTAGCCTCTGAATAGGTATTTACATCAGGAAGCAATCCCTGGAAAGAGGTAATTGCACAACAGATAAAAACAGAAATTAATCTAATGGCAATGTGAAATGGATTTCTATCGGGTTCCAATTCTGCTATGATTTGCTCGTCTTCAAGATCCTCCAGATGATCAGCTTTCCGAAAAAGGTGATTGGACTGTTTCCTATCCTTTGGAAGATTCCGGTTATCTACACGAGATGATATACAGAACTGCTCAGAACGCAGCCATTCGCTTAATCCCTAACTTTTTCCTGGATCGCCCTTTCGGGTTTTCAATCCACCAAGATACCCATTTTTGCCTAAGTTGCCCTTTCAGATTTTCAACTTACCGGGTGTACAATCTTTTCATTTTTTAATCCCTAACTTTTGCCCGAACCTTTTTTATTTTCTTGGTTCGCCGGGATGCCCATTTTTTGCCTGGACTATTCTTTTTATCGTCTAGCGGGTCTATTTTATGCGAAGTATTTTTTAACTGCGTCTGAGTTCACAAGGGAAGTGAAGTTTTCACCATCCATAGTTGCAAGCATTAAGGCTCCACCATCAAAAACCTTGGTGACAATATACGGTCCATCATAGTTAGGAGTCCACTTGCCCCTATGATCTATCTGAGGAGGAAGGATCCTTTTCAACACCAAATCTCCGACTTGGAAGCATCGAGGACGCACTTTCTGATCAAAGGCTCTCTTCATCCGACTTTGATACAACTGCCCATGACAAATGGCTACCATTCGCTTCTCTTCGATAAGACTCAACTCATTGAACCTTGTCCGAACCCATTCGGCTTCATCTAACTTGACATCCAGCAGGACTCTTAGAGAAGGAATCTCCACTTCAACAGGTAGGACTGCTTCCATACCATACACAAGGGAGTAAGGGGTTGCAGTTGCCCCGGTCGATGTACGTACTGAAGTACGGTACCCATGCAAGGCGAAGGGTAGCATTTCATGCCAATCTCTATACGTAACGACCATCTTCTGCACAATCTTCTTTATGTTCTTATTTGCTGCCTCAACAACACCGTTCATCTTAGGACAATAAGGGGAAGAGTTGTGATGTTGAATGTTTAAGTTCTTGCACAACTCCTTCATCATTTTGTTATTGACGTTAGAACCATTATCAGTAATGATTCTTTCGGGAATTCCATAATGACAAATGATTTCTTTCTTAATGAATCGGGTAACCACATGTCTGGTGACCTTCGTAAATGATGCTGCTTCGACCCACTTGGTGAAATAGTCGATGGCAACAAGGATGAAACGATGGCCATTGGAAGCAGTCGGCTCAATCTTTCCAATCATAGCAATGCCCCACATAGCAAATGGCCACGGCGAAGACATCACATTCAGAGGATTTGGCGGCACATGCACCTTATCAGCATAAATCTGGTATTTATGACACTTCCGAGCATATTTGAAACAATTAGATTCCATGGTCATCCAGTAATAACCCGCTCTCAACAATTTCTTAGCCATTGCATGTCCGCCGACATGAGTACCGAAGGAGCCTTCATGAACTTCTTGCATTAACATGTCCGCTTCGTGTCTATCCACGCATCTGAGCAAAACCATGTCGAAGTTCCTCTTATACAACACATCGTCTTTGTTCAAAAAGAAATTGCCTGACAATATTCTCAAAGTCTTTCTATCATTGTTGGATGCCCCTGCAGGGTACTCTTGATTCTTCAGAAAGCACTTGATGTCGTGATACCAGGGCTTGTCGTCAACTACCAGTTCAGCAGCAAACACATACGCGGCCCTATCAAGGCGCATAACATCGATCCTGGGAACATGGTTCCACCGAATCACCTTGATCATGGAGGACAGAGTAGCAAGAGCATCTGCCATCTGGTTCTCATCACGAGGTATATGATACAACCTTAATGTTGTGAAGAAAGTCAATAGTCTTCTCATGTAGTCTATGTAGGGGACCAGATTAGGCTGGAGAGCATTCCAATCACCATTCACTTGATTGATCACTAGAGCTGAATCTCCGCAGATGTCCAGAGTCTTGTTTCTCAAATCAATGGCTTGCTCAATACCCAAGATACAAGCCTCATACTCAACTTCATTATTGGTGCACTTGAAAGTCAGATGTGCGGTGAAAGGCATATGGGCACCTTTCGGGGTGGTAATGACAACACCAATTCCACTTCCTTTGGCATTGACGGCCCCATCAAACACTAAAGTTCACTTTTCATCTGGATCATGTCCCTCCTTAACAACTGGCTCTTCATAGTTTTTCATCTTGAGGAACATGATGTCTTTATTCGGAAAATCAAACTTCATCGACTCATAATCATCAATCGGCTGCTGAGCAAGATAGTATGACAGAATACTCCCTTTGATGGCTTTCTGGGATGTATACTGGATGGCGTACTCTGTTAGTACCATTTTCCAACAAGCAACCCTTTCGGTGAGAGCTGGCTTCTCAAATATATACTTGACTGGATCCATTTTGGAGATCAGTAAGGTCGTATGAGTCAGCATGTATTGTCTCAATCGCTTAGCAGCCCATGCAAGTGCACAACATGTCTTTTCAAGCGTTGAGTATCTCGACTCGCAACCTGTGAATTTTTTACTCAGGTAGTAGATGGCATGCTCTTTCCTACCTGTCTCGTCGTGTTGACCGAGAACACAACCCATGGAATTATCGAGTACTGTCAAATACATAATCAACGGTCTCCCTGGGACTGGAGGCATAAGGATAGGAGGATTCTGCAAATACTCTTTTATTTTTTCGAAAGCCCTTTGGCAATCATCATTCCACCTGATAGCCTGATCTTTTCTCAACAATTTGAATATTGGCTCACACGTGGCTGTTAGGTGAGAGATGAACCTTGAAATGTAGTTCAACCTTCCTAAGAAACCACAAACTTGTTTTTCTGTTCTTGGCTCAGGCATTTCTTGTATCGCTTTCACTTTTGCCGGATCCACCTCAATCCCTTTTTCACTAACAATAAAACCCAGCAGTTTTCCAGATCTCACCCCGAAAGTGCACTTGTTCGGATTAAGCCTTAGCTTGAATTTCCTCAAACGCTCAAACAGTTTCTGCAAATTCACCAGATGTTCTTCTTCCGTCTGAGATTTGGCAATCATATCATCAACATAAACCTCGATTTCATGATGAATCATATCACGGAAAAGAGTTACCATAGCTCGTTGATATGTTGCCCCAACATTTTTCAGACCAAACGGCATCACCTTGTAGCAGAAGGTGCCCCATGGGGTTATGAAAGTTGTCTTCTCCATGTCTTCTGGTGCCATCTTAATTTGATTATAGCCAAAAAAGCCATCCATGAAGGAGAATACCGAGAACTGAGCCGTGTTATCCACCAAAACATCGATGTGAGGTAATGGGAAATCATCTTTAGGACTAGCTCTGTTCAGATCCCGGTAGTCAACACACATCCGTACCTTTCCATCCTTTTTAGGTACTGGAACGATATTTGCAACCCATGGCGGATAATTTGTAACCGCTAGAAACCCTGCATCCAACTGTTTTTGCACTTCTTCCTTTATCTTGACAGCTATCTCTGGTCTTGTTCTTCTGAGCTTCTGCTTGACCGGAGGACAATCCTCTTTGAGAGGAAAACGGTGCACCACAATGTCTATGTCAAGCCCTGGCATGTCCTGATAAGACCAAGCGAAGATGTCAACATACTCTTGCAGCAATTTAATTAACCCCTTCTTCACATTATCTTCCAAAGCAGCCCCTATCTTGATTTCTCTCTTGGCGTCCTCGGTGCCGAGATTAATCACTTCAACAGACTCTCGATGCGGTTGAATGACCCTTTCCTCCTGTTTTAATAACCTGGAAAGTTCTTCAGAGAGTTCACAGTCTTCATCACCCTCTTCTTCAGCTTGAAAAAGATTGGATTTTCAAAGTCGAAGCGAGCCATAGCAGAACTATTATCAATAGGATCCGGTGACATGCATCTGCATGAGTGATGGTATGTGCTTATAAGTGTGAACAAGAAGTGGAAACTAAACAAAACATTGCCAAATGTATATTTTTTTTTTATATTTTTGATTTTTGAAAACTGCAAAAATAGAAAGACAGTGAACAAAATATTTGAATGCAAAAAGACGTCCTTTACTTATGATAAAAAATGCAGGTGTCCACATGGATGAGCCCTACAATGAGTCATCACGCCCTGGGCGGAACGTAAGACTTGGATATGCATGAATAAATAAAGAAAATTACTCTTTAAGAAGATTGACTTGGAAAATCTCTTCAGAAGACCAGTTGCGGAGAACTTCACCCGGGACCCTTGGACGCACCCAGTTGTCAATGTCGCAATCACTATCCCCATCTTCTTTGTTGATTGCAGAGACCTGGCCGTACATAATGATGCCAGCACTGGAGAAATTAATCGGCCCCTGACGAGTCTGAGGCGTTGAAGTTGTAGAAGTCAATGACGGCTGATACCCAATCCCAAACTTGTCTTCCTTTATAGGTAAATCCATCAGACGTCCCCAACCGGGAGCAACACCTGGATTTACCAAGGCCTGTGCCTGCTTGAAGGACGACAAAAAGGCACCTGCTTCAACCTCTTCCACTGGAGCTGCATCCTTGACTTGAACTGCCTCAAAGGCCTGAAACAGGGTCTCATATGAATCTCACCTTCTACCTCTACATACTTGAATGTAGACAGGTTACTAACTAGAATATCCTCCTTACCACAGACAGTGATAATTCTTCCGTTGACTGGGAACTTGATCTTCTGATACAAGGTCGAGGAGACTGCCCCAACATTGTGGATCCAAGGACGACCCAGCAAGCAGCTATACGAAGGACTGATATCCATCACATAGAATACAGTGTTAAAGGTTTGTGATCCAATCTGAATTGGCAATTCTACCTCTCCGAACACCGACCTCTTAGAACCATCGAAGGCTCTTACAACAAGATCGGAAGGCTTCAAGATCAAACCTTCTACATCTAACTTTGACAGGGCTCTCTTGGGTAGCACATTGAGAGAGGAACCTGTATCCACCAGAACATGGGATAGCACAGCGTCTTTACATTCCATCGAGATGTGCAAAGCCTTGTTATGATCGTGTCCAGTTGGCGTCAAGTCAAAATTAGTAAAACCCAACCCGTTGCTTGTATGAACATTTGCAACGATCCCTTCTAGTTGGTTCACTGAGATCTCCTGAGGCACATATGCAACATTAAGGACCTTCAGGAGTGCCTCCCTGTGTGCCTCCGAACACAGCAGAAATGAGAGAATAGATATCTTGGATGGCATCTGAATCAACTGATCAACTACCTTGTAGTCGCTTTTCCTTATAATTCTCAAAAGTTCGTCCACATCCTTCGCAAAAGCAGGCTCAGAGCCAGCCAGTGGTGCAGAGGTACCCTCATTCACAACTTACTTGCCTTTGGCCTTCTCCGCGGCGTCAGCACTATCAGGTTGGGTAACCGGTGGTGAGAACAGTCTACCACTTCTGGTGAATCGCCCGATTCCACCAGCATTGTCCACTGCGGGATCTTTTATTTCAACTCCGGGTTCAAACTTCTGATCCTGCACCTCTTCTACTTTCAGTGGCTGCTCCACTCCATGATCATGTGTGTACACACTCCCCCCATAATGCCAAGGAATGACCCTTTCGCTGGTGAAAGGTAAAGGACCAGGGGTCGTGATGGTCATAGTGGATTGATGCGGTCGCACTGGTGATACCGGTTGCACTTCTGGCACACTGATCTGAGCAGTTGGATAGAAAATTGTGATAGTGGCAACGTCACAGTCATACTCAGAAATCTTATTTATTGAAGTACAAACATCCAAAACATCGGAATAAAGTTCAGCAAGTACATCAGAATCAAACACCATGTTTGGAATATCAGCAACAACATCAGAAAAATTAATTACATCATTGGGAATTACAAAATCAGCAGGAACAACATTTGTAAATTCTTCAGCATCTTCAGGAAAGAGAGGATCAACATCTACATTCTCAACAACCCCTTCAACAGACCTTTGGGCAGATAAGTCTTCAGCTTGGAGGATACCATCGTCAAGCAAGGCCTGGATACCCTATTGTAGCTTCACACAACCCCCACTCTGTGCAACACAACCCAAACAACCGCTTCCACAGCCGGGGAAAACATCTGCCTTTAGCAAGTATTCTTAGATTTCTAACAGCAGAGTCTTCAGCTTCAACACCTCCTTGATTAATTTGACTTCTCCTTCAACCATGTTAACATTTGCTCTACCATGCTGCGACATAGGATTGTTGACAACATTAGGAGCTGGCGCAAAGTTAATGGCCTTTGAATCAATAAGGTCCTGAACTACATGCTTAAAAGCTTTGCAGTTCTCAATAGTGTGGCCAGGTGCCCCAGAGTGGAAATTACACCTAGCATTGGCGTCATAACCCACTGGAAGCCTGCCAACGGGATGAGCCAAAGTGTGTAACTGCACAAGTTGCAAATGTTGAAGGTTGGGAAGCAACTGGGCATACGACATCAGAAGAGTGTCGAAACGCCTATCCATCATCCTCTGTCTCTGTTGATAAGTAGGTCTGTTACCCTGTTGTTATTGGTATTGATTTTATTGACGTTGAGGTTATTGTTGTTGCACTGGTGTTGCAGCCAGAATGGTCACTGCTGCAACATAAGGTTGTTGATGGTAATTCTGAAAGTTATTCCTCCGGTTACCCCTGTTATGATAAGAAGATATGGCATTTGCATCCCCTTCTCTCCTCTTCTGTCCTCCTAAGAACGACTTCTTTGACCCCGAAGATGATCCAACCCCATTTTGGATATTACATGTCTTCAAGTAGTTCTCCACCCTCTCACCGGTAGAGACCACATCAGTAAAATTTGAGGCGTTGCAACCCACCAAACGCTCCAAATAAGATCCAGGCAATGTGTTCATAAACATGTTGGCCATCTCTTTTTCCAACATCGGAGGCTGAACACGGGAAGCCAACTCTCTCCAACGTTGAACATACTCTTTGAAGCACTCGTTGCTCTTGAGAGACAGATTCTGGAGCTGAGTCCTGTCAGGTGCCATATCCGCATTGTACTGATATTGCTTCATAAAGGCCTCAGCCAAGTATCTCCAGCAACGAATATGGGCTCTATCCAACCTCATATACCACTCCAAGGATGCCCCAGCTAGGTTGTCTTGGAAGAAGTACATGAGCAGCTTCTCATCATCAGAATACGCGATCATCTTGTGGAAGTAAGCTTGTACATGAGTCTTCGGGCAAGAGTTGCCATTGTACTTATCAAACACGGGGACTTTGAATTTTGGCGGAACTCTCACGCCTGGGTTCAGCCCCAAGTCAGCAACATCCACACCAAGAGCATTCTGCCCTTCCACAGCTTTCAACCTCTCTTCCAGTCTCCGAAACATAGGGTCCATACCATGGCCCATGCCAAAGTCCTCATAAAGTAGGGGGAATTGATCCTCCTGAGCATCATGGATGGGTTGTTGACCAAGGTTGCCATGTGGGATTTGGATAGGCCCTGGTCCATTGGGTCCATTAGCCTCTCCAGCGGGAGGATCAGCCACAACCTCCGGTTGAGTAGTAGGAGGATTCCCCTGTACCAACAATCTAATCTCTTGCTGTCCCTGAGCCACTCCTTGGACCACTTCCATGAACTGATTCATGCGAATCCTCATCTCAGCGAGCTCTGCTTGTAAACCTTCCATTGCTCTATGTTGATTCCTTCGGGTACCGTATCGGTGAATGCCTGAGTCAGCTATCCTAATAATGGAATACCAAACCAAATGAGAACACTGCGACGGTACCTGTTATGCAAGACATGCTAATGAATATGCAAATGCAATGACATGTTTATCAATTTCAAAGGGTATTCTACCCCTTGATTCCAGTCTCACATTAGATAAACAGTGTAAGAAAACCCCGACTAGAATCAAGAAGAAGATATAAACCCCTAGGAATAGATAAATATGATGCATGCAATGCTTATGATTTAATTTTATATCATAGGAACTTTAGAGTCTTATTTGCAAATTTTGAAAATATTAAACGTTTATCACATACAGAAATATCACGTCAATTAATATTTGGAAATGTTTTTACGCCAAAGAAGTACAGTCTTGGTAACCAAATACAATACAAGAGAGAAGGAAAATGAACATCCTATGGATCCCTAGAAGCAATCGTCCAAAGCCCTCGAGACCGGAAGATAAGCTGCACGAAGCCTCTTCACCTCCCTCTCATAGGCTGCCTCCATATCTGCCTTCTCTTTGGCGAGTCGATCATACTTCTCTTCCAAAACTTGGAAGACTGAGGAAGTAGAGAAGTCAATGCATCGTCAGGATCATCAATAACCTGGTGCTCAAGGAACTCTATCAAAGCATCATTCTCTCTGATCTGCTGAAGCAACTCCTCTCGTTCACAGATCCAAGCACGCGAACGGTCTTCGTCTCTCAACTCCTCTACTCCTTGGCTAGGGAGGGTTGAAGGCCCAACCACAACCAACGGTGTGGGTCTTGGATACTCATAAGGCATGAGGTACTCGGAAGCTCTCCTCCTAACCCAAGAGGTATAGGGTTCCAAAGCGATACAGTTCTTCGGTCCTAGCTCCTTCCTTCCTTTCTTATGGATCTTGCGCCAAGCGCGGACCATCCTGCCCTTCAAGCCTTGGGGATCTTTACCCTTCTGAAAGAACACACCCTCTAATAGAATGTTATTGGGTTTATCCTTTAGGGGGAACCCAAGCTGACGACGTGCCAAAATAGGGTTGTAGTTAATTCCACCGCATGTACCAAGAAGAGGTACATCGGAGAATTCACCACAAGAGTCGATAATCTGCACACCATCATATACACGGTTGTACCAAAAGATATCATCATTAGTGAGAGACATAAGTCTCGTGGACCGCCGTAGACATCCTTTGTTCTCCTTGAAGGCGAGCGTCTGAGGCAAGTGCGAAATAAACCACTTGTACAACAGAGGCAAACAGCACACAATGGTACCACCGCCCTTTGCATTCCTCATATGCAAAGAGAAATAAGTGTCATCCAACAGAGTAGGAACGGGATTAAGAGTAGAGAAAATCCTAATAGCGTTCACATCCACAAACTTGTCGATGTTGGGGAATAACACTAGCCCATAGATGAGAAGTACAAATATGGCCTCAAAGACGTCCTCACTCATGACCCAAAGGGAGTGTACTATAGTTAAACCTGACAATCATGTTCTACAAGAGGTTCCCATAGTCATCATCCTATCTTTCGGATATTATCGGATAAACGACTACTCGTATTCCAAAAATATTCTCAAGAGAGACTCTTATGAGTGTAGTATCGCGTAACAATCGTATCAAATCTTACACTTGAACGATATTCGCACTACGTCCTAAAAATAGGCCAAGATGGGCGTGGTAAACTAAGGTCCTTGGCTTCTAAGGCATATATTGGAAAGAGTAATGCCTAACCACGACTACTCGTGTGACATTATTGATCCCAACATAACCTCCACCAAGTGAATGGGCTTGCAAGTCAACTTGCTAAGGAATAACTCCACACAAGTCAACAAGACTATGCCATTCTCCTATCCTAAGTGCACTCGAGTTTGAGTATAGAACTCATCTCATAAAGATCACCAAGCATACAAGGAATTAATATTCAAACAATTCAATCATTACATACAGTACAGTAATCCCAAATTGCACAAAAGTATGTCACAAAGCAATATACCATACAATACAACAAATATGAAAAGTAGACAAAACCCACTAGGCAAATGATATTCTCCAGCAGAGTCGCCACTTTCTGTAGCGGGGTATTCGTTACCATTAGAGATATTGACTAAATCCAAGGTAAACCATACAAGTCGAGTCGCCACCGCACTTCTATTTATACAAAGGAATGGTTAGAAAGGGAACAAAAACCTAAAAGTTTTATCGAATCAAAAACTAGTAAAAATGTCAGAGATCTGGGTAAGGGGGTTGGTTATGCAATGGGAAGGTTTTAAGCACCCAAAACATCCTAGGTACTCCTAGGGAGCCCTTTTCATAAGTGTTGTTCTAGTCTAAAGGGTGTAGGTATATCTAAAGTATTATTTACTAAAAGGAAGGTTAAAAGAAAATGACTCGCAAAGATGTCGCATCCACTGCCTACGTATCTCATCTGGAATGAGAATCAGAGTCTTCGTAGCTCGGCTACCTATGGGTTAAAGAGAAGTGTGCTCGGTAAGACGTCGCGTCTTATGCCTACGTATCTCATCTGGAATGAGAATCAGAGCAAAACGTAGTTCGGCTAACTAGGGGTTAAGGATTGTCATCTGAAGATGGACTTACAAAAGAGGACACCAGCTGTGTCAAAGGAGGGTGGGCAGTGTGTTCAACGTCCTAGCAGTAGGTGTCGCAGCTCGCTGAATCGAGTCTTAGGCAGTTACCTCTTTGAAATAGAATGGACTGACATGCCACAAGATCGGAGACGCACGGAAGGTCTAAAAGTGGGGAAGCTCTGCTCTAGAGTTGTCATGTAATATGGACCTATGTGTTAGGATTTACAAAGGGGAACATCTACCTAATGTTAGCATGCAAAGAATAGGGGAATTCTACCTATGTTATCATACAAAGGGTTCTACTTAATGGGTGCTACATAAACGGAACAAGAGTCGATGGATGGAGCGCGGAGAGGAGTTACGGATAAGGGTAGATGGCGATGCTGGATGCAATCGAGTTACAGGTAGATGGCGATGAAGGAGAATTACGATCCAAAACGCAGCGGAAATTAAAATTTTCTCCTTTAGAGATCCTTACGAATGGTCATGATCAGTGATAGAATATTTACCTCTTGTGACGATTGAAACCTTTGGTGCAGATCTCTTGTGGCGATCAAAAACCTTTGATGCAGATCCACGAAGCGATCACGAACGTTGAACGATGGCAACGTCTCTACTCAGTCCACACGAACAGATTCCTTTAATCTCAGTGCTAACTGGTACGAATGAAGGCTTTGAGTGAGTGAGAGAGAGAAAACGAAAATAATGCAACCACGCTAAATGCTTCTGCACAAGGGTTCTATTTATAGAACCACTTGTGTGGGCTTCAAGTTAAAAGCCCACTTAAGTGTATTTTGGCCCATATCTTATAATATGCCCAAAATCACTTAAGCCCATGGTACCTTACCATATTTCGTATTCTACTCAAGTACACCGTACCTTACGATGTTCTATAATTCACTTAAGGGAACCGTACCTTACGGTATTCCTTAGTTACTCTATCTCTCATCAATCCGTCCTTTGTGTGTGACCCTGTAGGTTTTCGTGACGTTGGCAATTATATTAAATCATGTATTTAACATAATAAACAGTGAGCGGTATCTAGCAACACATCACTGCTACCCAAGACACGAAAATGTCATATGATCTGACAATTCCTTCTGTGATAATACTTATGTGTATAATTACCCTTTTGCCCTTATGTCTATATTGAACACAAGGCATAGACCGTGTCATCCTTGTCCAGTTCAATATTGGACCCATAAACATTTATCCTGTTATGCAGGATGGGCAAATTCCATATAGGTCACTCATGTCCCTCAGCATGCTTCGTGGAGTACCCATCAACTGTCTTTATGGTTATCCAGTTACGGACAACGTTGGATCAGCAATAAAGCACTCGACTCCACATCTAGGATCCATAGTGGTTTCAGGTCGAAGAGTGGTATACACTATTATCACCATGAGAATAACTTATGACACTTTGCATAACTTTCTATATAGTATTCTCATAGCGGGTCAATCCGGTATAAATATTACTCCTAATATTCATACCTATGTTTAAGACTTGATAACTCTTTATCCATGATCCATGAGATGTGATCATCAGTCTACAAACATAATAGTCTTAATGCTTTAATGTTATCCCACTTCACACTCAAGCTCGACTACGGATACTTTAAGAATAATGTCCTTATGTTTAATGTGTTCTCATGATTAAGTCACACTTAATACATTAAATGGACTATCTATTCCAGGGACTTTATTAATCAACCATAATAAAGAAAATGCCTTTTATTATTAATAAATAATTCTATACAAGTACCAAAAAAGTATTGGCCTCTAGGGCTTACACCAACAGGCGATGCCTGAGGCAATCGACTTACAAGAGGAGGGATGAATGCGTGCTGGTTCTGTTAAGTTTTGAAAATGATTACTCGACGTTGGATCGAGCTTTTGATCTTATTTTGAAATGGTTATCGGATGTTCGCTTTAATTCTTGTATTAACAGGTGACTAAAGAAATAAAGAAATAAATATTATACACTTTATGGGAGAGGGGTACATTTGTTATGAATGGGGATTGTTCATTGCAAACAAACAATAAGAATATATGCCTCATACATCATACAAGTAGGCAACAGTTATCAATCAGATCGGATAAATAAACAATATATAATCAAACCAAAGAATCAAATAATGGAGCATTTAAACAATTCATGGGAGTATGAACATGTTAAATAATCAAGCAATAGAAAGCATGAATGAGAGAAACAAGTATAAAAGATAACAGATGAATCAAACAGATGAAAATATACACACGAAGGGTCCACTGAATAATTTAATCAGGAAATGAGGTAAGGAACAAATAAAATCAAGGTAAAAGAACTCTAATACATGGAATATAAGATGAACAAGGGAGGATCAAAAGATCTCTTCAATTGTCATAAGCAATCCCTAAGTCAAACATCGATCATAAAGAAGTCAACTGAAAATTCTAGTCAACTTAAAAAATAACAAATAAATAGCAAATTAATCAAGAAAATTATGAAAAATTAAACGAAATAAGGTGGGGTCAGGACATCATCATCCCCCAAAAAGATTTTAAAAATAACGAAAATTGATATATAAATTAATTAAAATAAAACAGAGGTTAAACCAAAAGTCAATTAATGAGACTAGGTTAGAAATAAATCAAGAATAAATAGTAAATTGATCAAGAAAATTATGAAAAATTAAAATAAATAATGTGGGGTCAGGACATCATCATCCCTCAAAAAGATTTTAAAAATAACGAAAATTGGTACATAAATTAATTAAAATAAAACAGAGGTCAAACCAAAAGTCAATTAATGAGACTAGGTTAGAAATAAATCAAGAATAAATAGTAAATTAATCAAGAAAATTATGAAAAATTAAACTAAATAAGGTGGTGTCAGGACATAATCATCCCCCAAAAATATTTTAAAAATAAAGAAAATTGGTACATAAATTAATTAAAATAAAACAGAGGTTAAACCAAAAGTCAATTAATGACACTAGGTTAGAAATAAATCAAGAATAAATAGTAAATTAATCAATAAAATTATGAAAATTTAAACTAAATAGGGTGGGGTCAGTATATAATCATCCCCCAAAAATATTTTTAAAATAACGAAAATTGGTACATAAATTAATTAAAATAAAACAGAAGTCAAATTAAAAGTCAACCAACCAAACTAGGTCAAAGAATAAATCCAAAATAAATTGAAAATGTGAAATAAAATTCCAAGAAAAGGTCAGGTTGACCATGAGACAGTGGTCAACCTTCATCCCAAAAATAAAATACTAACAATAATTTTAAGTCATAAAAATAAAATCAATAAAAAAGTGTATTAAAATGGACCATTTAGAATAAATAATTAAAGTAAAATATTAATATTAAAAAAATACGAAAATAAAAATTATATAAAATTAAATAAAACGTTAAGAAAAGTGAAAAATATTTTTGGGTAATTTTATGGACGAAGAAAATATTTTAAATAAGAAAAAGAAATATGAAAATGGAAGGATTAATGGTGATGAACATGGTAAGCAAGCGCAGATATATCAAAAGATGACCCTGGAAGAGATGATTACCTAATGGAAAATAGAAGTGGAATGGAATCTGATATATGATGAAGCTTTTCCTCCTCGCCACGAAATTCCAATCCTCCTTTAGGGTTAGGGTTTCAGCTTCTTAAATAGGGTGGATTAGGTGTTCTCATGAGCTTTTTAATAAGTGATTTATCCATAAGAATAAAAGTGTGAAGTGAGGTATAAAATGTTGTTATTTTGCGCCAAACTTAAGTGAATGGATGTCCAATGCATGGCCAAAAGAGGTAAAAAACGTGACAGGTTTGTGCAGCATGCTTAGAAAATCTGATTGGGCCAGCCAGACCCAAAATCTGCCTAGAAAATCAAGTCATGGTGCCCACTTTAAATGAATGAATCTTTCAAACCATGGATCCAAATGAGATGATTCCAAAAGAATGTGAAAGAGGACATGGTAAGGTACAACTGTTGCAAAGAAAGTATTTTCAAATAATGCCTTGAAGTTTAAGAAAACTGGCCAAGAAGTCTTGACAAATTTTGAAGATTTTGGACTTTAAAATTTTTCTAAGTGTCCTAAAAAAATGTCTCACTTTGACTAGGCACAACTTTCTCAATTCTAATCCAAATGGAGCAAACTTTATACCTCTAGAAATCTTGGAACGAGAGGAACAACTTTCATGTTGTAGAAATTTTCAAATGGAGCTTTTATCTTGATGCAAAATGGGCTTAAAGTGAGTGCAACGATCATGAAAACTTGCCCTAAATGGAAAGTCAACTATTTCCAAATTAAGTAACTTTTCCAATTCCTGATTAAATGATGAATCCATGATCCAACCTTGATCAAATTTCACATGTAGGATCCCCTAGGCATGGATTTTGAGATTCCACTCTCAAAATGTCAAGAGTTGACTTTTCTGGCCCCATAGTTGACTTTACCCAAACTGTCTGATTCCCGATTCCATTGATCAATTGAAGCACTTCTAGCTCAAATAAAGAGCTGATTTTTTCTATGTAGACCCTTATGGACATATGGAGGGCCATGGAAAAGAGTTTCACCCAAAGAATCAGAAATAAACTGATTTTATACCAAACCCTAGTTTTAGGGCAAATTGATCAGGAACTGATTGCACTGATTGCCAATGGATCTTTCTAAGATAATTGTGAATCTTCCTAGGCCAAGATGCCTCTCTAATCATGACATGTATGAGCTCCTCTATTTCCAACCAAATATTGCATGTTGCAGGTAGCCATGAAACCCTAATTTCTAATTAAATCCAGATGAACACTCTGATAGCTTTGAATCCTTCACTGATGAACTGAGGACCATAATAAGATACTTGGACCCCCCTGAGACCCTTGAGACTTGTATACTTAGAAAATGAAGTCCAATTCTCAATCTTGCTTTGTGTGGGATCCTTCTGTTAAGGAGTGATCGATCAAAACCTGATCTCCATGTAACTAATGCAGTTTGCAATGAGTATGACCTAATATGATGCTAATGAAGTGTAAAACATAATCCCATGCTTCTAGGAAAAATGAAAGGGTAAATTTTGGGGTATTACAGAGAGCATACCTATTTATAACGTGTATTTTGACATTTTGTTCTTGTATTTTTGGAAAGTAATCAATGGAGATTATACTGATCGAAAATCTAGGCGAAATCATTTCAAATTGGGAGTGAAAATCGATTGGATAATGGCCCCAATCTATTGGTTAATCAAATCTTCCAAAATTTTGAGAGATCTTCATTAATTATGAAATTTGATTTACTTGGAGTGCATGTTTGGCTTGTATTTGATCTAAAAATAAGTGATCCAAGCCTCTCTAATCGATTTCCATGAGGTGCCAATTGATTGGGCTTTTGTTCTTCAGCCTCCTTAGCGCATTTTGGGCCTTGTGCTGGATTTAATTGCTTTTCTACACCCCTATTCAGCCTTATTGCACATCCTTTTTATAAAACACACAGAAACTCATGTTTCTTTGTCATTTAAAATATTTTATTAAGATGAGAAAAAAATTAAAACCATTATTTTAAGGATTAATCGAAGTTTTCAGATCATTTCTACCTTAAAATAGTGTATTACCTTTTATATCAAAAGGATTTGATAAAACTTTCCCTTAAAGGAAAACACCAATCATGTTATTGTGTGTCCTTCTCTACACATCGTTGAATGCGAAAGTTGGTATAAACAACGATATGAACGAGTTCATTACACACATATTCACTCAACTGATCACTAAGGATCATACACCTTGAGATATTCTCGAGAACACTTGCTTTGATCACTGTGATTGATATTTGCCATCACCGTACATTCTTGGATCAGAGGCTTCAAGTTGTATACTTAGAAGTATACTTTTGCTTTGCATAACTCCATTGATAATCGTTAAAGCTTCAAGCAATAAAGCATACCTACAAAACACTAAGGTTTCACCTTTGGTACCCACATCTTTATGGGCACAGGTGCATTAGTTCTATAAGATCTAATGTTATTGCCTTTAGATCTTTTCAATTTATCAAAACAAAAGGCTTAAATGGCCAACTCTTTTATAGGGTATGCATTTACAAACTAGATGATTCTTTTTCTTATGATATTTACTTTTACTAAGTTTTTTTTATCATTTTTAAATCCTAGTCCATTTTTGTTTAAGAAATTCCTTTGACTCGATAATATCAAGACAACCTTTTCTTTTCCTTAGATAAACTTGACAAGGGTTTCATGCAAATCATTGACTTCCTTTTTCAGAGAGACATAAGTCTCAGAAATTTCTCTCGAGTTTCTAATTCTATTTATTTCTATATTGAAATAAAAATTGATTTCCTCAAGAGATCTTAAAGACACTTTAAAACCTAAATTGCATTCTCTCAGTTTATCATTTTCTTAACTAACTGACCACTCATTCTAAACAGTTATTTGTAAGGTAGTTTAGTTGCTTGAACAATATCTACCTCATAGGATGCCTTTAAGCAATCTTCATATTCTTTGTTGGAAGAAGTTTCTTTTATGCTTATCACTGAGGTTGATGTCTCTCCTCCTTTTATTCTTTTGAAGGTTTCACTTGAAGATACGTTTTCTTCATAATTTCTTGAACACGAGGTTCCTTCATTTGATGTTGAATCTTCCGAAGATCGTTCAACCAATGAGTATGTTATTTTGAAGGATTCCACCGGAGTTGTTTGATAGGAGTATGATGAAGTTGATGATTTTTCATATTTTGTTTCTTCATCTTTAAGCAATTCTTTCTTGATTTTTCCTGATATTCACGAAGGCTCCCATCTTTTGATTTAAGCATTGAATTAAATTTCCAATTCATAAATCTTAGACATTGGTTAGTGACAAACATTTCAATATAACTTTTAATATTTCTAAACTTTGAAAAGCAATTAAAAGTGATATATTCATCTTCTCTTCCTCGTGTGCTCATCTCCTCTTGCTCGATACTTGGAGAAACTCCATATATCATTTCAAGAGTATCCCATATTTCCTTAACGGTTTTGCAATGATGAAAATAGAAAAATTTACTATCATCTAGAGACATTGTTATAAAACTCTTAGTTTTGAAATCTATCTCAAACTTTCTCTTTTCCTCTTTAGTCCAAAGAGAATCGAGTTTATCTACTAGTTTTCCATTTATTTGGTTAGTAGGGATAAACAGACCATTGATTATAGTTTCCTATAATTCATGATTTATACTTTGAATAAAAATTATAGACCTAGCTTGCCATATATCAAATATACTATTTTTAAAAAGTGGTGGTGTGTTTAGAAATGAACTCTTGTTTGAAGTCATCTTCATTCTGAGATGATTAATCCTTAAACAAGAGTTAGACTCTGATGCCACTTGTTGGACATGTGAATTTCACACACAAGGGGGAGGGGGGGGGTGTGAATTGTGTGTTTCAGAAAAACTTGGTTTTTAAATACTTTTGGAATAAGAATTAGAGTTTGAATTTTTTTTAGAAAAGTTCTAAAGTTATGTAACTAAAAATAAACTTTCAGAATATGAAATGCAAAAATATAAAGAGTCTAAGAGGAGAGAGAAAACACCAGAAGTTATACATGTTCCGTAAAAAATGAATTAGTCATGTCCCCAAGTTTTTATGTTGATAGTATTCAATAAACTTAAGAGCTATTAATAAGTAAACTCTCGACCCCCTTATACAAGGAAAATGAAGTTTGTGGCTAACTTCCAACCAAACAACAAACACGGGAGAGAAGCGATGAATATTCCATTCAAATGATAGATCAAAGCAGTTAGTTTCCATTACACAAGAAGCTTGGAGCGATTAGTCTTCAAGCTTAAACAAACTTGGGAGATTTTAACACCGGGATGAGCTCGCGAACCTAAACTGGGGGGGGGGGGGGGATTGCGTGTTTAAGAAAAACTTGGTTTTGAAAAACTTTTGGAATAAGAATCAGAGTTCGAAAACATTTTTAGAAAAGTTCTAAAGTTACGTAAAAAAAGATAAACTTGTAGAATATGAATGCAGAAATATAAAAAGTTTAAGGGACGAGAGAAAACACCAGAAATTATACATGTTCAATAAAAAACGACTTAGCTTTGTCCCCAAGATTTGATGTTGAGAGTATCCAATAAACTTAAGAGCTTTTAGTAGGTTAAACTCATGAACCCCCTTATATAAGGAAAATAAAGTTTGTGGCTAACTTCCAACTAAATAGTAAACACGGGAGAGAAGCAACGAGTCTTCCTTCCAAACGATGGATCGAAGAAGTTAGTCTCATTTCCACAAGAAACTTGGATAGATTAGTTATCAAGCTTCAAAAAAACCTTGGGAGCTTTTTGTTGGTGTAAGCCCTAGAGGCCAATACATTTGGTACTTGTATCGAATTATTTATTAATAATAAAAGGATTTTTCTTTATTATGTTTGTTTAATAAAGTTCATAGAATAACTAGTTTGTTTAATGTATCAAGTGTGACTTGATCATGAGATCCCATTAAACATAAAGAAACTATTCTTAAAGTATCCATAGTCGATCTTTATTGAGAAGTGGGATAACATTAAAGCATTAAGACTATTATGTATATAGACTGATGATCACATCTCATGGATCATGAATAAGGAGTTATCAAGTCTTAAACATATGTATGGATATTAGGAGTAATATTTATACTGTATTGAGCCGTTATGAAAATACTACATAAAATGTTATGTAAAGTGTCATAAGTTATTCTCATGGTGATAGTGGTGTAAACCACCCTTCGACCTGAAACCACTATGGACCCTAGATGTAGAGTCAAGTGCTTTATTGTTGATTAAACATTGTCCGTAACTGGATAACCATAAAGACAGTTGATGGGTACTCCATGAAGCATGCTAAGGGTCATGAGTGACCTAGATGGAATTTGCCCATCCTGCATAACAAGATAAATATCTAAGGGCTCAATATTGAATTGGACAAGGATGACACAGTCTATGCCTTGTGTTCAATAGACATAAGGGTAAAAGGGTAAATTGTACACACAAGTATTATCACAAAAAGGTATTTGTCAGATCATAGGATATTTTCGTGTCTTGGGTAGCAGTGATGTGTTGCTAGATACCGCTCACTGTTTATTATGTTAAATACGTGATTTAATATAATTGCAAATGTCGCAAAAACCTACAAGGCCACACACAAAAGGACGGATTGATAAGAGATAGAGTAAATAAGGAACACCGTAAGGTACAATGCACTTAAGTGAATTGTAGAACATCGTAAGGTACAATGTGATCGGGAAAATAGCAAGTGTACTATTTTGCTTGTTATAGCAATAATGGGGAAAATCTCCGAATGTCGATCTCAAGGACTGCACGTAGTATTGAGTTTAAATTATCATTCAATTAAACAAAAAGTATTAATTGGGTTTTTTGAGTGTAAAAAGAAAAGAATAAAGCAATAAGAAAATAGGGGTTTCTGGAGAAAAAGGAACAATGCCAGGGAAGGTGTATGATTTATCCTTGTAATTACTCTGAGTTACTATTGCATCAACAAATATCAATTACTACCAGTTCTCAAGGGTATTTTCTCCCAAGTCCTTGGTGAGAAAACCTTTAGTCAATTTACCCTCATTCCTATGTCCATAGCCAATGAGTGTGAAGTTAAGCTGTATAATATCAAGAATGCTCTGGTTCACACAGGGTATCCCTAGTCCTAGGTGATATCTACTGCAGAGTAACCTGATGAAAACCTTATCACTGGCGGTCCAACCTAGGTGATAACCATAGATCAATCTCGATTGGTCCGAAAGAGAAAGCAATAAACACATCAAAAGGTTACCGTAAATAAAATATTATAAATGCAAATGTAAACTCAAATTCATTACAATTCTAAATCAGGGACACCCCCTAGCATTGGGGGATTTAGCTACTCATATTGTTTAAAACCAATACAAGATAAAAATTATACATTACAAGTAATTGGATGACTTTGATCTTCAATCGCTCCCGCTCATGAATCTCTTCAGCCCTCAAAATGCCTTGATCTCTATAATACTTGATTGCTTCATAATACTGTGGTTTGCTGTACTCCAGGATGATTTTTCCCTTGATAGAAGACCTCTTTTTATAGTGAAAGTTCCTAGCAGCAGTTGGACAGATCCAAAGATGTCTCCACAAAGCCCAAAGAATGAAAAGCCCAGAAAAATTGGAAATATTGGACTTGGGCTGACACGGGTAGCCGTGTCAGCCTACTGGCTATCCTAACACGCCCCTGACATGCCTAACACGGGGTGAAGTTCTGCCTGACACGACCCGTGTCAGCTGACACGGGTGGCCGTGTCAGGCTACTGTTTTCTTCCTCTGTCTCCCTTTCCCTGACACGGCCCGTGTCAGCTGACACGGGTGGCCGTGTCAGGCCTCCTGTACTGGGATTTTCTGCTCTTTTTCATACCGGACTCTCGCACTGTCGTATTCTGAGTTCTCCGGTTCTTCTACCTGGATCTGTCTGACAAAAACACAGCTATTCCATGCATAAAATCAAAATAAACAAAATAAACATAATAAAGATTAAAAATGCGTAAATGACATAACGGAAGTAAAACTACTCGAATTGTACCTTAAATGCATGCACAGTGTGTCAAATGTCTCTGTTTTGCGTCGGATTAGTAATGAAAACTTACTATAAATGGTGACTGATCACAACCCCAAACTTAGCTCATTGCTTGTCCCAAGTAATGTTTCGGTATCACTCCCCAGAATTCTTTATGCTTTCCACCATTGCTGAGATCATTCGCAAACGTCTTCCCCTTTTCTTCCACAAGTCCTACCCATCTTCGTAAGTCATCATTCACACTTCCACTTTAAAGCACCGCTTCACCTGTCAGCTTATTTCACATTCTCACCAATTCTCTCGGGGTTAACTGTTTACACTCATAATTCAAAGTATGCAATATCACTCACAAGTTTGAATAGTCTCTTTTTTCTCATCACCTACACATAACACACACACACACTTTTGAGGTCTTCAGGGTTGTAGCTTGGCTTGGGTTAGGGTATGGATTCACAAAAAAGGAAAACAAGGGGATTTTGGCTCAGAGTCGATGTTATATCCTGTGTTGGTTTCTTTTAGTTCCTCGATTTTCTTTTCTTATTTCTTGAATTTTTACCGACTACCCTTTTCCGTGCTTCTCTCTTCTGAATCATCGCGTATTTGATTTTTATTTTTCTTTCTTTTTCTCGATTCATCACTTTTTCTTTTTCTCTTGTTTTTGCACTTTCTAGGGCTTTGAGAGCTTTTGGGGGTTTTACCCCAAACTTAGCTTTTCAACACAGTTGGAATAGATTCTCATGACTCTGAGCAGGGTGAGGAAGTGTTTTCGGCCAATGGTTACATTTATGGTGTTTAAAAAAAATGGATATAGGCTCAAATGGGGTTAACCAAGGATATATAATGCGGGATGGCTAGAAAGGCTCGGGGTTAATTACAAACGACGTGCCTCAGTGTGTGGATCATGCAGTGACAGTCCCAGAGAGTCTACACAAATTAAGAGTGATAAAGACAAACCTGAATGACGCTCATGATGATTAATATGTTTGGCCTTTTCTGACTCACTTGGTTTGGTTCAGCTTTGACAGGATCCATAGTGCTTCTTAATTTGGTGCAATTGCTTTCTTACTTCGGATTGTGCAGGATACTTGTGTCGATTAAGTTGTGTACGCTGCGTTCGATCTTTACTTTTAGCAGTGTCACTTTCTGGGGAGATCGTTCACAACAAGCCATGGTGAGTGGTGTGATCTTTCATCCACTTCTCACTTGTGATCATTACTTTTCCAACCTGTCAACACAGACTTGACACACACTTGCAGCATAATGTACATTCAACAGACAAATTCAAAACAAAAGTAAATAACACAAACAATTTGCAAATGAAAGACATAAAATCTCCCCCACACTTGAACTCAACATTGTCCACAATGTTTGCGAACAAGCGCGGAGGAGGGAACTTACAGAGTCCTACTGAGGAGGCGGTTGCGGGAAATGCAACATCAACTGTCGCATCATGCTGCTCATGTCATCCAACATCGCTCCCTGACGGGCTTGCTCGATGCCTTGCCTTTGCTGTTCAGCCCTCAAGTCACCTATTTCGGTTTGTATCCAGTCCCATTGGTCAGTTGACCAAGATGAGGAACCTTCCGCCTGTTGGGTGGGTTCCTGAGGTTGTGGAACAAACTGCTCAGCCGGTGCTTAAGGATAGTCTTCTTCTCGTCCTTCTTCCTAGTCATCTACAAATGGGTCACCTGCATAAAATTGGTTAGTCTCGTGGCCCTCATCCGCATCGGGATCGACGCTCACATACAACCAATTTGCACAATCAGTGATAGCTACTCTGTCCGGATCCGACAGAGCGATGATAAACCGTTTATAAATGAGGACAAAATAATGGGTAGGGGCAACCACAATCATACCTTGGGCAATCAGTGCAGACATGTCAATTTTAGTATTACCCGCGATTGGCGTGTCCTCGAGTAAAACAACCTGATACCCGAAATGCAATGCAATCTGGGTGATCATATCTCCCACGGAAATGCCGCCGGGGTTTTCTCGGCCGACTCTCCCCAGGTAGTCTGCTGCAAAGGCAACTGCATTGATGGTCTTGTTCTGAGCCATCAAGTACATGAAGAATAACTCTCTCTGAGTAGCTACTCCAGTGCTGTCGCCTCTACCAAACAATGTGTAGGCTAGACCTTTTTGGGCGTACCTGAAACAGGGATTTTGGATGTCCGATGCTTTTGTACCTTTGGAGGAGTAATCCATCCTCCCAGTTATGACGATCCAGAAATCCTTGGGAGAAAACCCGTCTGGGACCGCTCCGGGTCCGTTCAGCGGGAGGCGGAGTATAGCAGCTAACTCCTCAACAGACAGTTCATGGTAATTGTTAAACAACCGAAAGCGTAGAGTACCGAAATAATACCTGGTTGTGTTGACCCACCGTTTTTCGAGCTGAAATTCCAAGGTGCTGAGAAAATCGAGAATAATGCGCTCGTAGGTCGGCGCCTCCAAACTCATAAACTCAAGCATGCCCAAGACGTGGAACATGCGATCTACCTCAATTTTCAGCCCTAGATCAGTCAGAGTCTTTTCACACATATACTGGGTCGGCGTGAGCTTGCGTTTCCGGTGAATTTGGTAACGTCTCTCTTGCTCCGGGTTGTCAAACACAATATTGTGGGGATTAGGATTCCGGCTCGGGCGCTTCCGGGACTTTTCCATCTCTGCACGTTGTTGCTTTCCAGTAAGGATTCTGTTCGAGGACATTTTGGACCTGCAAAAATAGTAAAATTCCGAACTTTCGAGTTAGAAAGATCTAACACCGTGGTTGCGACCGGGACAGCGAGGTGAGAAATATTTGTGAAGGGTGTTTGGGCTATAGGTGAGTGGAGCTTGGTTGCATATGGGGTTTTGTGTGGTGAGGTGAGTGTATTTTAATGGAGTTTGTGAGAGAGTGGGAGAAGAAGATGCAAAGTATGAGAGAGAGTATTGGTAAGTGGTGAAAAATCTGATAATGATGAGTGATTAAGGAGAAAAGAGTGGTTAAGAATGGTTTAAGTGGGTGGGCCCCACAAAAATTTCAAATTTTCAAAAAAATTTCAAAAAATTTGCACGCCTGACACAGTCGTGTCAGCTGACACGGGTGGCCGTGTCAGGCTACTGGTTTAACCATTTTTTCACTTCTTTTACAGTGGTCCTGATACGGGCCGTGTCAGCTGACACGGCTGGCCGTGTCAGGCCACTGTTTTTCATCCTCAAATTCATGTTTCTTACAGTGCTCCTGACATGGCCCGTGTCAGCTGACACGGGTGGCCGTGTCAGGCCACTGTTTTTCCAGCTATCCTTTCCAAATTTTCCTCTTTTGACACGGCCCGTGTCAGATGACACGGGTGGCCGTGTCAGGCTGTCCTTTTGGCCGTTTTTAGGTTTTCTTGTCAGGTCGATCGCTGGTTCCTCCTTGTGGGACTCTTGTATACCTACAGATATAAAAAAAATGCTTAGAAATAAAAAGCGCGGGTTGCCTCCCACGAAGCGCTTCGTTTAACGTCGCATGGCTCGACGGTTCACTTCCCCTATCATGGGGGGTATTTCAGGTTCACAACTTTGTTGCATCTCTTGTTTGAAACTCGGACGTTGTCTCTTTTCTCAGGGTGGACTCCTTTGTGCCACGATTCCTTTTTAACCTTCCTTTCAGTGTTAGGAATCATTCTGTTTAGGGTGGTTACTGGCGGTGGTGAGACTTTGATAGTATTCAATGTCCTGATTAGGCCCACTTGATACTGAGATTCTATATCTTCCTCCATCTCCTGGTCTTCAATAGCATTCACTGTTCTTTCCTTGTTGTGAACTTTCAAGGTCAACGTGCATTCATCCATGTCGAGCTTGCATCGACTTGTCTTCATGAAAGGTCGACCCAGAATGATGGATGCCTCATTGTCTTTAGGTATGTCTAGGATTACTAAATCGACTGGGAAGGTCAAGTCCGCTACTGTGACCAACACATCTTCAGCTATACCATGTGCATCTTTTCTTGAGTGATCCGCAAACTTCAGATTGGTCTATATCACTGATATTTTTAATACCTAGCTTGTGATAGATCGATAAGGGCATCAGATTCACACTAGCTCCCGAATCTATCAGTACCTTTTTGAAGGTTCTTTCTTTGATTGTGCATGGTACTGTGACAGTTCCTGGGTCCTTTTGTTTGTTAGGAATGTTCTGCTCCAGGGAGTTTGCATTATATTGTTCCTTACCGGATACCCGTTCTTCAGTGGTTGGTTTCTTTTCAGCCATTACCTTTTCCACGAATTTCTTGTACATGGGCATCCTTTCAAGTGATTCAAACAAGGCCATATGACCCTCAATCTTTTTAAACATTGTCATGAATTTCTCCAAGTCTGACTCACTTAAGTAGAATACGAAATATGGTAAGATACCACGCACTTAAATGATTTTTGGTATAACATAAGATATGGGCCACATACACTTAAGTGAGCTTTTTAGATTGCAGCCCACACAAGTGGGTCTATAAATAGAGCCCTTGTGCAGAAGCATTTCACTAGATGAAATTTCATTTCTCTCTCTCTCTCTCTCTCTCTCTCTCTCTCTCTCACACACACACACACACACACACACACACACACACACACACTCAAAGCCTTCATTTGTAGCAGCTAGCACTGAGACTGAAGGAATCCGTTCGTGTGGACTGAGTAGAGGCGTTGTCACTACTCAACGCTCATGATCACTCCTTAGATCTACATCAAAAGTTTCAATCGCCACAAGAGGTAACGATTTCTATCACTGATCATGCCCATTCGTAAGGATAACTAAAGGAAAATTTTTAATTTCCGCTGTGTTTTGAATCACAATTTTCCTTCACTTTTAACACCGGGATGAGGTCGTGAACCTAAACTTGGTTTTATACGAGGCTAACCAATAACCTATGAAATTTTACCATTGGGCTAATCTTGAACCAAAACAAGCTTTTATCGTGGACCGGACTTTAATGGAAACAAGCTTTTATCATTGACTGAGCTTGAACCTAAAATTGATTTTATCATGGGCTAACCAAGAACCTAAATAGAGACTTGATCACGCAATCCCCTAACAAAGCTTCTCACTGGTTTGACTTCTAACCCAAACAAACAATTCTTATGTGGATAAATTTTTTAACCAAGGTAAAAACAAAACTTCTTTTGAGAACTTACAATACCACTCTTCTAGAATTACAACTTCCTCGCTCGTAAAATAACTTTCTCGAAAAGCACTATGACTAAACTTTTAGTGAGAGAGTAAACAAAATGAATTTATATATATATATATATATATATATATATATATATATATATATATATATATATTATATATATATATATATATATATATATATATATATAATATATATATATATATATATATATATATATATATATATATATATAGAGAGAGAGAGAGAGAGAGAGAGAGAGAGAGAGAGAGAGAGAGAGAGAGAGAGAGAGAGAGAGAGAGAGAGAGAGAGAGAGAGAGAGAGAGAGAGAGAGAGAGAGAGAGAGAGAGAGAGAGAGATATGAAATCACATTTTCAGGATGTTGAAAAGAGTGGGAAGCAACCTTTATTTATAGACTAGAGGTTTACATAAAACGTAAAAAGTTTTTTGGAATTTTATAACCTGCCAATCGATCGGGAATATATTCCAATCGATTGTTTAGCTTGAGTTAATCGATTAATAGGCTCAAAATGGTAAGAAAAGATATTTAACCATTACCAGTCATTAAAGCACTTTCCAAATCGATTAGGGCACATTTTAACTTCTGCAATCAATTGCCTAAAGGTTCCAATCGATTGGCAAGAGCTCCTAATAGAAAAGATTGGTCCATATCTTTTCTGACATTTCCTAACTTGTCTGGCATGACTTAAAACCCTTTTTTAGAAAAGTTTTCTTGATAAAAATTGGTTTGAAAACTTTTTTATGTGTGTGTGTGATTTAAGCATGCACTTTTACAAGAATGCCTTTATGCTTTTACAATGTATTCACTTATATGTATTGAGGCAGGGCTTCCATGCTTTGATATACTTCAAGACTTGTCAGATACTTTATCTTTGTAGAAACTTGATTGTGTTAGAGATGAGGTTTGACATATATTCCATTTGATTTCCGTCATCAGATAGTCAAGTCCATCAAACCCTAATGAGATGATTTCATCTTTAACCTCTCTTTGGTTATCATCAAGAGCCTGTTATCATGATCAAAAACATGTTCATCTTTAATAGTTGTCATCATCAAAAGCATATTCTATAACCTGTAAAAATAAGGTTCAACAACCTCTTCCCCCATCTTAATCTATTAACTAACCAAATTGATAAAAAATCCTATTTATAATATCTTAAAACTCTAACAGGGCCTATATTCAAAAAAGGACAAAAACACGACCCATTACTGAACTAACCTGATAAGGAAACCGACTCGATTCAAAACCTACGACTCACCAAAACAATCGTAGAGCCATTGTCGCCATTCGCCTGACCACCACCGTCGCCATTGCAGACAACCCACCTCAGTGATCGCCAGCGAGGATGACATGCCTTAGGCATTGCCACAGCAGACCACTCGCTTTGACCACTCCTAATACAGGTCATCGAGGCTCATCGTTGTTATCAGTATGACTTTGGAAGCTGCCTTACGCTGTCATCATGAACCTCCACCCCACATGACCCCAAACACCACCAAATCGATAGTCATTTTCCTTCATGGCTTTGGCACAGACCACCACAAACTGGCTTAGTCGCCTCAGGTGCTGCCAACGACTTTCCTGCTACTTTTAGCAGTTATGATTTCTGAATGTTTTAAAACATGTTTTCCTCTTTATCACATGAGTGTTGAAGGAATAATTCTAAAATATCCCAATAATATTTTTGACTTTTATGGATTTACAATCTAGCCAAATATATAACACATCTACTAAGAAGTTACAAAAGTGTTTGAATGTTTGTGATCCTCTTCTTCCAAAATATCATGATATCATCACCATAGAGGACATGGAAAGAATTCATTGTGCCTATAGCACCTTTTAACATATAAGCATACTATTGTGAATTAATTTGATTAAAGTTCTTTGACAAGGCAAAAAAGCAACCGTGAGAGATTTTTCTTTCCTCACTCCTCCTTTTAAAAGAAGTGGTTTGCTTGATTATCATTCAGACGACACTGATGCTTAGGAGTTTGGAGGAAAAAGAGAGAGGAAGATTTTGGAAATCTTTATTTTTTTAAAAGAAAACTTTTGTAAAATAATACTCCCTCTATTGTAATTTATTTTGAAAAAAAATATTTTAAATATAAATCGTTTTACAATAGTAAAGAAAGAATAATATTTTTTCTATTATACTCTTAAATATTTATTTATTTTTTTATCAATTTTTAAAATTTATCTTTTTCATATAATTAATGAAAAACAATTTTATAAAATCTTTTTTAATCTCTATTTTTTCATACAACACTATATTTCTTAATACGCTCAAAATGTTAATTCAATTTATATTTAAATAACGGAGGAAGTAAATAAATACTTATTAATAAATTATTATTAATTTAGATAGATTATATATAATATGACAATATTCAATAGATAATATCAAATCTTACAAAATTATTAAATTAGGTAATTGTAACAACATTTAGTCTATAATTATATTCACTCAAACACACCAAAATAAAATAAAGCATGAGCTAAAATATGCATGGCAAACCGATTCCATTGATAAACTTATAACAAATGCCCCCATAATTTAGTGCAAACTAATAACTTCTTTGTTTGATGATTATCATAGTAACTCATTCTAAAAGGAAAACAAAAGAGCTTTGCTTCATGATTGAAACAAAACTCTCCCATCTCCAATATTCATTTGAGTGAGATGAATTTCTTGAGGAAGAAGATGATACTTGATACCATGAATCTCAAACATCTTCTTCATTTCCATGAGAAGTTCTGATATCCTAGTGCTTCTCTCACCATAGTTTTGATGGTTAATGGTGTGTTGCACACCTAAACATAGCTTTAATTTGTCCACTTGATCTATTTGTTTTGCCATCACAGTGTGCTTTGGATTCCAATACTTTGGCTTGCTCTCAATGTACCTAATTGGTAGCAAAAAGTTGTATAAAAAAATGAAGTTTCCTTATAATTAAGAAGTGGAATAAATAAAGAAAAAACTTACATTTGTATTGATTTCTTCAGTGCAATGATAGTCTCTATAGGAGTCGTAACATCAATGGTGAAATCAATTGAATCACGCATCTCGGGACTTCGATAAAAATTGCTTATAGGCTTAGTGAGTAAAACCGCATTAGGGTAGTAAATTTTCTCATTGTCGTATCGAAGAAACACCGTTGTCAAGATATTCATTTCTTCCACAATCATCTGTAATTAAGTAGCGTACAAGTTAACTAAATGTTGAGATACATTTATTATTCAACGAATCTATGAAATTACGTACCTGAACACCATCGATGACACAACGGTCACCAATGTCGAAAGGGTGCATGATGAAAACAAAGATAATAGCTTCCAAGACAGTTTTGCAAGTGCCTTGAAAAGCAACTCCAATTAAAACTGTTTGTGTGATACAAAATAGTATTATCTTGATTGTAGCCACTTCCATGACCAAAAGTGTGACTATTATTATTATCACACTCACAACTGCACTTGCTAGTTTGTGAAGTTGTTGCACTGCTGTTTTTGTATCATTAAGTGATTGTGCTAGGGCTTTTCTTTCATAATAAGCTCGAATCTGATTACAAATTCATTAAGAACTAATTAATTATCAATAATAATTACTACTAATTAATTCACTTTTGAAGCAAGACTCACCACCCAATTTCTAAATGAAGATCTGCTAATTTTTCCAGTTTCAAGAGCACCTTCAAAGAGTGGGAATATGGTATGTATCTCAACCCTCTTCAAATATCTCATGAGATCCACCTCTTCAATATACCTTAAATAAATTATTTCAGTCAGGATTCGAACTCGAACTCTACCTAATGAATCATTTATTTTTAATCCGTAAATTCACATTTTAATCTAGGTAAACGATGATGATCGTAAGTGCGAAGAATTCATATACTTGAATTGATTAATTTCTTAGACTTTAGGGTTTAACTAAGTATTTTTCATGAGCCAAAAGGGATGAAACTTGTACCTACATGAATGACAAAAAAATCAGATCTCAGAAAATATAGAAGATTGATGATGCTTGGATGGACCACAGAATGAAATGGGATCACTGACACATGCACTATCTAATGTTAAAAAATTGGTGAGAAAGCAATGGCAATGAACACTAAAATAAAATGCCATGATATGGACATATTGAGTAGAAAATTGAATATAGATGGAATCTATTTTGCTATTGGCACAGTGAAAAAGGGCACTGAATGTGCATAGAAAAAAATAATTAAATGGAGCATGTGAAATAGACTTGATAGAGTAGTTATTTAAATAATGGAGTTCATGGTAGCTATGATGTTTTGGTGTAAAATCTGGTGGTCCAAACTCTAAACCAAGCCTTTACAGATAGTGTTATGAATATAGAAAAGAAATTTCAACAATTTGTAGCAAAGTTAATAGTAAAAACTTACTTGGCACCAGGTTTAGCAACATTGTTAAAAATTCTCTGAGCACAACTTCTAGCTTCCCATTCACTACTAATCTCACTCTCTTTATTGCCAAAATCATCAACAGTCCTAGAAATAGTCGACAAACCAGAAGACCTAACATAATTAACAAGCCTCTTAACACTCCAAACCGAACCACTACTCTCCATACTAAGTTTCCTCAGCTTCTCCATATCAATCCTCCTTGAACCAAATCTCTTCATCTTCTTCCACCTCGCCGCCCCCACTGGCATCGTCTTCGATCCCACCAAATGATGCTCTTTCGATATCTCCTCCCCGTATTCCATCGGCGGACCCGACAACGCGTCCAACACATAATGATGGAAAACACTCTCTTTCATTCTATCAAAATAGGTTGTCACATGAAAAGATGAAGCTAGCATTTTCACCAAAACGATTTTCACTAACCAAATTGTTGCACCTATTAAAACAGCAACAAGTGCTTGAAACATTTTGTTGAGGAACATATGGTTTTTCTTTTGGACATCGTCGAAAACTACACTCCAGTAGGACAATAAAACAAGACCTAACCATAAACAATTGCGGATGCTGTTTCTTAAACCGTAGATGAAGTATAAAACTTTTTCTCTTAGCATGAAGTTTCTTTCGATGATGAGAACCGTGAAACTAACTAACCAACTTGAAAATAAACGGCCACTAAATGTTACCATGGCCATTAAACACCATCTCCAAACTTCTAGCCCTAATAAATGCATGTTTTTTATTTCTTTTATCACGAGAGAACAAACCAAGCATGTTAATATGTTTAGAAATAGTATCCATTCAAAAACTAGCCTCCACTTCACCTTAAACTTTTTCTTTTTGTTTAGCTTTGGATCATCATCTTCATCATCGTCGTCATCTGATTCTTGTTCCTTCCATTCATAGTCGTCGTCCTCCTCGTCGGAAGAGACTTTGTAGGAAGGTAGTTGAGTGTCTTCTGCTTCGTCGAAGGTAGGTAGTTTGTTGCGAGGTTGATGGTTGTATTCAAAGATTCTGGATTTGGGTTTGGAGAAGCTTAAACGGTTAAGAGTTTTGATTCTTGAGGGGTGTTTGGGTTTGTCTTGATGAGGTTCGGTGTTGTTGGTGTTGTTGTGGTGAGTTTGAGTGTCCATTGTGGAAGGTTTAGGGTTTTGTTGTTGGTCAAGGAAGAGAACAACTTGATCTGAGGATTTTGTGTTCTCCATTTTAGTTGTATTGTGAGATAAGAGACTTAAGAGAGGAGCTACTTAGAGGTGAGTTTTGAAAGATATACTACTAAAATTCTTTGGGTGACACTATTAAATACTCTCGTCCATGTACATTTGTATATAAAATTCTCATAAAGAAATTTCACCTGAGTTTTTTTAAATTGAAAATAACTATTAGAAGGTAGATAACAACTATTAGAAGGTACAAGTAGACACAATTCTTAGTATTTGTTTTGACACTTTTTACACCAAATACATAGAGTATACACGGTTCACTGTATAGTCTTTTATTTAAATAAAAAAATATTTTTTATGAATACTGTGTACACGCGAATAATGACTTTAAATCGAAAAGTAAACTTGGATAATTAGATATAAAAAGTTGGTTAATAAAGTGATTAAATTTATTAATAAATGCTCAAATATTAAAATAATTTATAGTAATAAATCAAAGTTTATTAATAAAATATAAAGTTAGTTAATAAAATTATGCGGTTGGTTAATAAATGTTCGGATATTAAAAATAATTTTTAATAGTAAAAGAAATTGATTATTAAATTTAAAAAGGTTGGTTAATCACACAATTTTATATCAATATCATTTAATCTATTTTTTTATATATTTAATATGAATTTAATTGATATACACTGACAGTGTAAAGATTTTTTACACGGTCAGTTAATCATAACCATTGATATATTTGAAAGGTTTGACTTTTATTTTAAATATTTAAAAAGTAATACAAACGGATGATTGTGATGCATTGACAGAGTAAATTTTTTTACACTGACAGTGCATAACAATTAATCTCATTTAATATATATATATATATATATATATATATATATATATATATATATATATATATATATATATAATATATATATATATATATATATATATATATATATATATATATATATATATATATATATTGATTAACAGTGAGATACGATGTAGGTGTAAGATTAAATGTAAGAATATCATTTCTCTTAATTAAATTAAGACTTTCAGGACATAAGACTTCAAAAATAATTTTAAACCAGACTAATACTTTGAATCATGTAATACTTATGATTGATTAACACAATAACAAATATTTATATCTTAATTATCTTATATAATTCTAACATTTGATAACCAATAATACATGATTTGTGATGAGATGGTAAGAGTTCTTTTAATTTAACGAAAGATTTAAAAATTGAATTCAATTATAAACACATGACATCCTTAATTTTTTTAAGGAAGAATTGTATGCAAAATATACCTGATTTCCAAAGCTAAAGTTAGTATCGAAGTGAGATGAATGAGTTCAAATTGTATGTTACTTCAATTTGGTGCCTTATTTCCAACGTTAGTATGTAAGTGAGATGAATGAATTCAAATCATATGTTACTCCAATTTGGTGTCTTATATATATATATATATATATATATATATATATATATATATATATATATATATATATATATATATATATATATATATATATATATATATATATATATATATATATATAGTCAGAATCAAATGACATAAAATGTCAAACTTAGTAACATGACACAATTGTAACTTTTCATTTTATATCCGTATATTTAAATCTACCGTTGGATTGAAAGTTATTATCATATGAATCACGCCTATAAAATTTCATATCAATAAAAAATCATTTGATGTGCTAAAGAGAATGATAAAAAATAACGGTTTTTATGAAATTTTGTAAGATGTTAGTTTTTATGTATCTCATTGACATATCAAATGATTTCCGATTGATGTTAAATTTTATAGACATGATAATAATTTTTAATCGAACGATGAATTTTGTTATGCGAATATGCGGTAAAGAGATATCAGATGTGTCATATTACTAAGTTTGACACCTTGATGCCATTTGATCCTAATAGTTAGGACTTTAGTAAGCTCCATTATGACATAATACTCTATTTAAAAAGATTAGTGTTTGTATATTCATTATCACAAATAATATTCAGATTTTACATGGTATGCTCTCGTTTCTGCATGACAAACCCTAGTTGTCTTAATTGTAATTCTTTTTTTCAAAACCCTAACTGCCATAATTACAATTCTTTTTTTTTTTGCAAATCCTTTTTCTCAACAGCTTTAATTGTAGTTCTTTTTTCAAAACAATATTTGTCTTAATTGTTGTTCTTTTTTCAAAACACTAGCTACCTTAATTACGTTTATTTTTTCAAAATCCTAACTGTCTTTCTTGCGGTATATTTTTTGTTTCCTACATTGCAGTCACCTTTAAGAAACCCTAGGTATTATTCACCCTTGTTCACTATTCATATTGCTGCACCTATTTGAAACAAGATTCATTTATAAGTTACACTCCAAATTATACAATATTTTAAAGGAATACCTCGTAGAGGAATTTTATTTGGAAAAAAAATGGGAGTGTGGGTTTTGAAGCATATACCAATGCCGACGATGTAGGGTTAATGGTAGATAGAAGATCAACTACAGATTATTGTACTTTTTAAGGTGGAAATCTTATGACTTGGAAGAGTAAAAAACAAATTGTAGTATCAAGATCTAGTGCAGAAGCAGAGTTCAGGGTAATGGAACAAGAGATATATGAATTAATATGGATAAAATGTGATGAACTAATGAGACTTTCTTATGATAATAAGTTTGTTATTAGCATAGCCCATGATCAAATACAACATGATATAACCAAACATATTGAAGTTGACAGGCATTTCATTAAACAAAAATTAATAGATAGTAGTCTTACTTGCATTCCATATGTGTCCTCCCAAGGCAACCTTGCAAATCTTTCAACAAAAAGACTGGACAATAATAACTTTAAAAGAAGTGTGTCCAAGCTGAGAATAACAAATATAAATTCACCAACTTGAGGGGGGTTGTTGTAAATAGTTAATTTTATTATTGTTATTTTTAATATTATTAATAACTCATGTTTGGGCCTTTAGTAAGTTTCATTAGGCCATAATACTCTATTTAAAGAGATTAGTGGTTATATTGTATATATATTGTTTTGGACCGATCATATCGACCCTGACAGACCACCCTGAGGGAATAATAATCCTTCCAAAATCTTCTTAGTACACGAGAATTCTCCTCATGACGTTAACAAAGTTCTCAACTCCAAGTACATCCAACGACTCTCCACAATCCACTTAAACAAATCACGAGTTCATTATATTCTCTCTCTCTCTCTCTCTCTCTCTCTCTCTATTGGGGTAACAAGTTTCAAACACAATTTGAATTCATTCATCTCACTCACATACTAACTTTAGTGTTGGAGTGCTAACCTTGCAGGCCCCCCTCTCCACCGTGTTGGAAGCTCATATCCACCATCACTTCTGATCAACATTCTATTTCTAGTTCCAGAATGAAATAGTGGCGCCGTATGTGGTAATCAACTTTTCATTCATGCATTTTTCATGATTTCACGTTCACTCTTCAATTCATTAGTTCGTAATCTTCTTAGACCACAAAATCAAAAGCATTCAGAATCAAACGTAGATATTATTCGCACTCGATCCAATCAAGAATTGTGTCAAATTTGATTTCTTTGAAATCACATATCTCTTCCATATATATAATTCCTATGATTTCAAGTGATGGCTTGATCCGTAGCTACTCGATCCACTGCTGCACGTGAAGCTACTCCCGATATTCAAGCAATGTTCAATAAACCACTTATACCTCCACCTCCTCAGCAAAGTGTCGTGAATCTTGAAATAGTTATTCCACTACATCTAGACCTAGTTCAAATGCCTAAATAGATGGATATGTTCAATTGCTTTCGATTGGACCTCAGATTCCACCCGTAGTTGCACAACTGAAAGTCTTGCTTGATTTCCAAATATTGCGAGCAAACCTTAGACTACAATGTGCTAGCAAGCTACTGCACAATATGCACAAAACTATTCAGTAGCAGCGCTCGCGTGCAATATAAGAAAGCTTGATGCACCTCGAATAGAGCCTTCACATTGTTCATCCACGAGGAAACATCGTCTAGGAAGACATATCAAGAAGAACTTGTGTTGTCGTTCCAGAGCCTACCAGGACAAAGAAGGACGAAGCTCCTAAACCAATATATTAGCAGAGGAGCAGGAGACATCAATGTCCTCTAAAAATCCTTGAGGGAGACCGAGGTAGCTATACCTCTACCCCAGATCAGGTAGAAAATCGACTGGTGAAGGTTTAGTCGAAACATCCCCTGTGTGCTTGGATTTTGGAAAGTAAAATACCAAATTCCATGGAGAAGTCGCCTAAGATAAGTGAATATGATAGAAAGGGAGATCCAGACGAACGCGTGTAACTCGTCAATAAACGGCTTAAAGTTGCTTGTCTATACTACATTAAAAAGAGACTATGCATGTCTCTACTATATGGTTGTGTTTCTTGTCCTTTAAGCTTTATTTTGATTTTAGTCTTATATCATTGAATTTCCTCTTCAATTGTGCATTTATGAGGATCAAGTTTTAGATCCATATTTTTTAGCATGCATAATTCAAACTGTTTATGTTTGAGTATGAACAATATGTTTTAAGTCAATTACTCGAGTTTTTGGAACAAGAATCATATTTAAGACTGGTTTAAGTCAGGATACAAGTAGAATCTCGAAACAAATTCAAAAATTACAAAAAATTGAGATTTTAGGTGTGTGATTTGAATCATGCATCCTATGAGTCGAATAAAATCAAATAGAGGGAAAATATGAATTTGGTGAGCATGCGAGTTGAATCACAGGCTGTACATGATTCAAATCACATAATCTTGTGAGTCGAATTACAACTTCTGCATGAGTCGAATCACGTAATTCTTGTAAGCCCTTGTCTTGTTTGAGTCGAATCACGACTTCTTCATGACTTGAATCACATCATATCATGAGTCGAATCACAAGTTACTCTTGACTCGAATAATAGAAAAATGGGTCTCTCATAAAGTGTAGATCTTGTTCAGCACTTTATGAGAAATCGTTTGGCTTCTGAACTCAGAACTTTAGAGACTGGACTACATTCAGAGTCTGTTAATAGAAAGTGTAATAGCAGCAAAAAATGAAGTTCAGAAGTATATGCAAGCAACACACAAAGATTATCCTAGTTCCTCTCCTCAAATGAGAGTAGTCCAGTCCCCTTTCCTTAATAAGAGCTTTTCACTATAACCAAACTGATTACAAATGCTTAAGCCACTACTTAAGACTTCCTTCTTAAACCCACTGGTTCAAAACCTCCTTGCTCAAGACACTGCTCAAGACTTCCTGCTTAAACCCTTTGGTTCAAGACTTCCTTGCTTAAGCCACTACCTAAGACATACTCCTTAAACCCTATGGTTCAATACTTCCTTGCTTAAGCCACTGCTCAAGAATTATTACCTAAAACCTTTGGTTCAAGACTTCCTTGCACAAGCACGCATGCAAGAGACTTCTTCTACTTTAAACAAACTATTTAGTAGATAAGATAACTACTATACTTTGATACATAATCAGAAGTATAATAGTTGTGTAACAATCACAAAGGTTCTCAACCTTTCTAATATTTCTAATATTTCTAAGATAAATCTAAGATAATAAATCTTAAGATCTTATGCTATAACAATTACAATAACATCTTAGAGTTATGCTAAGATATTTCTATATGTTGTGCTTTTGTAACCTTCCTTTGAGTCTTCATCTTCCTTTTATAGAGATAGAAAAAGAGTTGTTGGAGGTTTTAACAATAACAAATGTATTGAAGAAGTATGCTAAGAGAGACGTTGGAGACTTGCATTTGGTCATAGGCTTTATCCACTGAATAATAGCGTTGCTATCAATATCTTTCAATTGTACTTTTATGAGAATCAAGTCTTAGATATGTGTTTTTTAGCATGCATAATTTGAACTATTTGTATTTGAGTATGAATAGTATTTTGTAAGTCAATTAGTCATGTTTTTGGGACAATAACCATATTTGAGATTGATTCAAGTCATGGCACAAGTTAAATCTCAAAACAACTTCAAAAATTACAAAAATTGAGATTTTAGGTGTATCGTTCAAATCACACACCCTATGAGTAGAATCAAATCAAATAAAGGAAAATCATGAATTTTATGAGCCCGTGAGTCGAATCACAAGTTATACATGGTTCAATTCATGGAACCCAATGACTCGAATCACAACTTGTGCATGAGTTGAATCACATAACTCATATAAACCCATGTCTTGTTTGAGTTGAATCATTGCTTCTTCATAACTCGAATCACAACATAGCAAGAGCCAAATTACAAGTTACTCTTGACTCAAATCATAGAAAAATGGGACTCTCATAAAGTGTAAATCTTGTTTCACATTACTTTGCCACTTGACTCAAATCACTCAAGTGTTCATGACTCGAATCAAGCATGATGTTTCACTACTTTTTGTGCTTCATCTCCAACACCTATAAATCATTTCTTCTCTCAAAATCATTCATAATGTTTTAAAAAATACACTTCTATTGATGGTTTGATAAATCACAAGCCCTTTGTTCTTTAATTTTTCAAAAGAGTTTTGAATCTTTCTTGAACACTTGCAAACTATTTATTTCATTTATATCTCATTCTTTTTCCATTATTTCATGGATATGAATCTTATCTTTGAAGATTCGTGATTGATTGAGGAGGTTCATTTTGAATTTGACGTCTCTTTGAAGATTTGTCTAATATTTTAGAGGTTCTTAAGTGTGTGATATTTTGACTGGTTTTGACAATTCCAATGAAAGAGAAGGAGGTTCTTCTCTCCAGGTTGACCTTGGTAGTGTTGTGTGGAAGCCTACATACAAGGTATGAGTTCTTCTCAATACTCAAACATACCCACACTCAAGATACTGGTGGATTCGAGTAAACATTGCCACAAAAGGATACTTATGAGTAGGTTGCTGGGGCTGGAAGATTCAAGAAGCGAATTTGAGTAAATAATTTGCATAGAGTTCAGTTCATGAAGAAGTATACAAGTCAAAGATCCAGAAAGAAGAAATTTATTTTGGAAATTGTGATTGTAAGAACTCTTGTAATTTTGTTACAAATCATATTAGAAGACCAACAAATTTTCATTGGGAAACCATTGGAGAGTGGATTAAGCACAAAATGAGGACGTATATGCCAAACCACTATAAATCCCAATGTACCCTCTCTCTCTCTTCTCTCTCTCTCTCTCTCTCTCTCTCTCTCTCTCTCTCTCTCTCTCTCTCTCTCTCTCCCAGTCATTTTAATTTCTAGTTAATTTCATGATTAGGTTGTTATTACTAAATCACATGCCATTAGAATTTCCATTGGTAGCAATTTATTGCATATGTGTAACTTTTGTTAGAATCAATACTTTGATTTTGTCTTGTTATAAATTAAACAGAAAAATTCAGTTGTAGAATCTTATCAGTATATGTAATTGCACGATAACGCTACTTGTGTAATTGATCGATTATTCAGTACAAATAAAGTTTGTTTATTGGGTTTAATTCGATTGTCAATCTTGATTGTATTGTGAGTTGTTTAAGTATCTTCTTGTTAATTCCAATCGATAAGCACAATTGCTCTATTCACAACAATTGTTTCCTCTATGCAAAATCAATTTTATTTTTGAAACTCTGATAAAACTTTTTCAATTTATTCCCCTCTAGATCTTTTACTGTCCATATTCTCACCTAACAAATTACTACATTGTCGATGATGCATCCAAATTTAATTTGTTTTCCATGACCCTGGTCGGACCGGCTAGATTATTGTTCAATGGCTTTCCCGATGGGTGCATTAAGCCATGTTCTTATTTTTGGTACCGGTTTTATGTGCATTTCATTGCCTGAGAATAGCGACCCGTTACTGAATCTGCTTTTAGCATAGTTATCCAAGGTAAGAAGGAAAGTCGGTGGTATTACACTTACTGGTTTATTCAAGTTGTTGTTGAAGTTAAAGGAGTAGAAGAGGGGCTTAAATGTTGGATCTTCGAAATGGCCTTCTGAAGGACCATTCCTTCAAATTAAAGATGGTAGGGAAGTTGGTGAAAACCACTCAATAAATGTTGAGCATGTTCGAGTCGTACATGATACTAGAAGAAAATATGAACACACGCTTCGACAACCCCGTCTCCGCTGACACCAATTCCAACCTATTTATAGGGAAGAAGTCCCATCGGCAGAAGGATGACTCTGTATGAAATATGCAATGGAGGCACAAAAACTATACTCTATGGAATCATGTTTTGTAGGTTAAGGAAGCTCTCATGCTCTTAATGATAAATATTTTTTTGATGATGATAACTAAATGTAAGCATAATAAACGGTTAAAGATGTAAGTAGACTAAGTAGGGTTTGATGGGTTTATGGTCGTTGCAAACATTCTCTGAAGATGACACTTAAATGGAATATAACTCAAGCTCATCTTCAATAATAATTTAAGTGTCTATAAAATTGGATTAACTGACGAGTCTTGAAGCTTAAAAGTGTGAAAGATCTCCCTGTCGCGTCTGAGTGAACAATATGTTGTAAAAGCAAAAGGAATTTTTTGTAAAGTTGTACGGCTAAGTCACTAAAAAAAAACATGTTTTCAAGCCTATTTTTCTTAAAGAATTATTCCTAATAATATTTTGAAGTCGTGTCAGTTGAATCAGAAACTGTCTTAATAAATTTGGGATAAAATTTGCATCATCCAATCGATTGACACCAATGCCCAATTGATTGGGTCAGTGTAAAACTTGTCCTTAATCGTTTAGGACATTGTCTTAATGAAATAAAATGACTATATGTCCTTTCCTTCCTTTTTAAAAATTCTAAACATTTAATTTGAGGTCTTCCAATCGATTGGAGCAATATGCCAATCGATTGACACGTTAATTTTGGCCAAATAAATTATTCTTTTTTGTGTGACCATGTAACCTATAAACAAAGGTCCCTTCCTTCATATTTTCATATCCAGAAGCATGAACACTCTATCTCACAACTTATTTTTTCTCTCTAAAATATATTTTATAACTTTCTCTCACTTATATTTAGTCGTAGTGCTTCCGAGAAAGTCCTTTTATTTTATGAAGCATCTTTGTAATTATGAAAGGGTAGCATTATAAATTCACCAAGGAACATTTTATCTTGGTTTAATAATTTATCCATAAATTATTTTTTGTTTGGGGTTCAAAGCTAAACCCTTAAAAGCTTTCATTTTTGGATTTATATTCTAATTCGTTAGTTCGGTTCGTAAGCTCAGCCTGTTCAAAAGATTTCATCAGTTCGAGATCATAATGGTATAAAGTCTCAACTTGGTGTTTTGGTTATCCTGTTAAAAACCCCGGTTAGGTTCATAAGCTCAACCAGTTAAAAGCTTGCTTTAGTTCGAGATAAACCCAATATAAAATCTCAGTGGTTCGTGGTCAACATGTTCAAAACCTCAATTCGGTTCGTGAGTTCAACCCAATTTAAAATTGTACCTTGGTTTGAGATAAACCCATGTTAAATATTGGTTTAACTTGGGGACTAACCATTTCAAGTTGTTTAGAAAGAATACTAACCACTTCAATATGTCATTTGGAAGGAAGACTAACCGATTCTCTCTGTTGTTCGCTGTTTTGTTGAAAGTTAGCCAAAAACTTAATTTTCCTTAATTAAAGGGGTTAGAGAGTTCAAACTACTAAAAAATTTTAAGATTTACTAGATACTCTCAAGAACAAATCTTAGGGACACGATTATGTATTTTATTTTCTTACCAACCTCTATGATTCCTGGTGTTATTTCTCTATCCCTTAACTCATTACTTTCCGCATATTTACTTTTCGCTGCAAATTTCTCAAACGCTTTTAAAAATATTTTTAAACTCGGAAAAATTATCCTACAAGTTTTTCAAAGTACCAATTTTCTGAAACATACAATTCAACCCCCCTTTCTTGTGTGTGAAGTCACATGTCCAACAAACTTCTTTGGTTGTATCTCGAGAAAGATCTACTAGGACTACATCAACACAAAATTTTGGAAGGCAGGAATCTGACCCCCTTACCCAGTCAGAGAGAGATTTAGGATTGAAAAGTCAAAATAATGTTTCTTTTATCGATGCCATGGCCATAACACCGACGACTGCATCATGGTAAAGGATGTTATTGAGACGCTAATCAAGAGAGGCTAGTTCTTCGAATACATGAAGGGAAAATAGAAAGGGAATATTCTCCTAAGGGAAAATATCTCTCGAACACCGCATATGCCGCGATCAGTGGTGAAAGTAAGGAGGTCAGCAAAGGAAAACAACCATACATATATGCCATCACCCGAGAAGCACCTCAGGAAAACCTCCCATCAAAAGGGACTATGAAACAAAATCTAGTTGAGATGCTATCTGTCTACAAAAACGTTGAAAGCACATCGGTGAAGATTCCTGACCGACATATGTTGGGATTCCAAGACTTGGAGAAGACCGGAGGCGTCCCCAATGAATGTTTTCCTTTGGTAATCACAACCACTATCGGCACTTCGACGTCTCCCTGATATTGATTGACGATGACAGTTCCTGTGACATAATATTCTTGGAGCTATTTGAAAAGAAGAACCTCGAAAGGGTGAGCTTGTGTCTATATGAAGGCTCAGATTACATGCATTTAATGGGACGACCACCCGTCCATGGGGATACCTAGAGCTGACAGTATTTATGGGGATGGGAAGGATGTGCGACAAGTTAATTTACATTTCCTTGTTATTCCTTGTAGAAGAATTTATAATTACATCTTAGGACGACCCTTTGTTGCCATGCTGGACGTAGTAGCCTCTCTAACACACCATAAACTCAAATATCATAATCCGCAAGCAAACCTGGCCATTATCAATGTTGATTTTGAAGGTGCAAAAATAATCTACAAGCGCTCTAGTGAGATGTCTCGTATACTACTCATGAACCCTGAAGTAGAAAATATGTATTCATGTGAACAAACACTTCAAAACAAACATACATAAATGTTCAAGTCATCAAAACAAAAGAAAAAGATACCATGACTTGAAAGGCAAATGTACAATCGCATATATAGTTTCAAAATTCAGAACTGTAAAATATAGTTTCAAATTACTCATCTCCAACACTCATACAATCACATATAGGAAAAATAATGAGATACCTTATAAGCTCCAGCTTCTAACTTTACAGCAAACCTCTGAAATGCAGGACTGTAAAACCATATTGAAACGTTAAAGACGAATCAAAGTTTACATGATACCTACCAATTAACATATCATTCAATGACAAATTGAAACGACATATCGAAACTACGTATCAAAATTAAAAGGTATGCATACGTGATATGTTCTTGGATGGAAGAGCTTACTTGAAACGCTGGAAACGAAATCGTTAATGAAGAAACACAGAAGAAATTTTGAAGCTTTAGTAATGAAGAACGATTAAGAGAAGTGATTGAGAGGAACAATTGTGATAATTGATTGAGAGGAACACATAAGAAATGCAAAATGACCAGAACCGATTGAGAGGAACGATTGAGAGAAGTTAGGGTTCGTGTGTTTGAGATTGGGAGACTCAGAAGCTTTGGTCTTCTTTTTCATTTAGAGGGAAGCTTCTTTCTTCTTTTTTTCGTTTAATTTTGTTGTGTTAATTTAGTTATAATTTTATTTTATTTTATTGATATATGATTTTCTTCTTTTTCATTTTATAAATTTTTTATAGTATTAATTTTATTTACTTTTAATTTATTAATTTATAATTTTGATTTTATTTTATAAATTTGATTTATTACATTTTTTTTACTATCTCATATTTTATATATTTGTTAAAATAAATTTTATATATTTGGTTTATATTAATTTTATCTAATTTATTTTTTAAAATAAACTTTAAAAAAAATTTGGAAGTTAGAACTTTTATAATTTTGATTTTATAAATTTAGTTTTAGTTTATAGTTTTATTAATTTTTTCTTAAGTTATAGTTTAAGTTATATTTTGTTATTGATATAAATGATTAAAATAGTAAAAAAAGAAGAAAGAGAAGCAATTATCCCATCTTAGAGTCGGCCACAATCGCCGCTACACTTAAAAAATAATAATGAATTAAAACAATAAAAAAGGAGGCAAAGGATATTTGTGGAACGATTGGATATTTTTTGCACTAACATTAGCGTCGAGCATCATCGTCGCTAACATTAAAAAATAAATTATTAAAACAATAAAAAAGGAGGCAAACGAAATTTTTAAGGGGGAATTGAATATTTTCGCACCAACATTAGCGTCGGCCAACGCCCCCGCTAACATTAAAAAATAAATAATTTATTAAAACAATAAAAAAGGAAGAAAATAATTTGTGGGAGAATGAATAATTTTCGCACCAATATAAGCATCGACTTTGACCGCCGCTAAATACAATATATAATAAATAAATGAACATTAAATGAATTATTTGGAATTAAATAAATTAAATTCATGATTAGCGTTGATTTAGGCCGACGATAGTATCTAAAGAAATACAACAAGTGATTTTTAGCTAGTAGTGCTAGCTTATTGAGACATATATGCAACACTATTAGCGTCGGGTCGGGACTGACGCTATTTTATTGAGGCTAAAACATGAATATTCGCCCATCATGACTATTGACCAAAAAGAGGCTGTGTCCATGGAGATCAAAATAGCATCCTTGCTTGGCAAGTTCAGAACATGAATATTCGCCCATCAAGACGTGGCTAGATCATAAGCAGGCAAATAGGGAAAATAAGATGTGTCTATCCTGCTAGGTTATGTTTTCTTTCTTGTTCTCTATTAAATGGTGTTTTGTATAATTTCCATCCCCATACATAAGAGCTATCTTCAATTATGAATGAAAAATGCCAATTTTTAAAATGTTTGTGTCTTTCTGGCGGTGCATATCAACAGAAAACCCGGGATGTGACTGGCAAGATCTAAAGTCAGGCTAAAGAAATCAATCTCCCACCTAAAGTCAGGGGTGTTATCAAAGACGCTTTGCACACCCACCTAAAGCAATCAATTCCCCTCATAAAGTCAGGGGTTCTATTGGAGACGCTTTGCACATCCACCTAAAAGAATCATTCCTCCACCTAAATTCAGGTGTGTTGTCAACACCTCTTTACACATCCAACTAAAGAAGTCAATCCTCCACATGCAATAACGATCCAACTTCCTATAGCAGCTAGCCACTCTAGAGGCTGTAGTAGGTTGACCACATGTATACCTTTGATCGGGTTTTCATCTGGATGGGGGAAAGGGAACCGACCTATGGTTGGGAACGACCCAAACGACGTCCAATAAACATCGGGGGAAGACCTCATAAGTTCACACCAAATCTGGATCCTTGGATTCAAGATCATACAAATATACATCCAGAGCATTACACTGAAGATCACACGAATATACATTAAGCCGATAAAAAAGCATTTAATTCCAAAACCGACAACATGTTTACCTATATTCTTCCATTACATCAGAACTACAAGTGAAATACATAAAAATTAATTGACATGGTTACTTCCCCGGAGAAATTATATCTCCATCTTTAAGCATTTGATCCGGTCGAATTTGCTCCCACGAGACAACCAAAGGACAATCAAAATGCTCCACTTGTTGAAAAGCATTCTCAAATGACTACGAAGCTGCCTTAAGGGTGGCGCTCGTACATATATAGAATGCACCAAATTCTCTCTCTCTCTCTCTCTCTCTCTCTCTGTATATCTATATCTATATATATATATATATATATATATATATATATATATATATATATATATATATATATATATATATATATATATATATATATATAAGATGCCAAATTGAGGCAACAAGTTTCAAATACATGTTGAATTCACTCTTCTCACTCACATACTGACTTGAGCATTGAAGCGTCAACCTTGCAGGCCCCCCTTCTCCACTGTGCCGAAATATATATATATATATATATATATATATATATATATATATATATATATATATATATATATATATATATATTATGGGCCACCCAAAAAGCCCAATAACTATGCTTAGGTAAAATAGATGACAAGACTGTGTGGAAGACATGTACACTATCATACAAGAGGAAGCAAACAATCCCAACCCAAGATTAATCAGACAATTTTTTGCATCTCACACCGTTAGATTACCAAGATGTTATAACCATCATAATATACAAAATGGAGAACACACCATTTCCCAGGTGATACGAGTTTAAATCTCATTCGCTTCATTTCACTCACATACTGACTTGGATGTTGGAGTGCTAACATTGCATGTCAACCCCTTCACTACTATATCGGAAGCTCGAGTCCATTATGGCGATCAACATCAATCGCTCACTCATCAATTTTGATTACAGTACATAACAATGGCGCCATTTGTTAGAAAAGTTATTGATGTAATCTAGTCCCTAAAGGTCGTCATGATGAAGCAAGTGAAAAGATATCTAGGATGCATGGTACATTTAATGCGCAAGTTTCCCATGACACCAACATCACTCATGACTTGTTACTTAAACTGAGAAATGATCTTCAGAAGAAGAAAAAATGCACCAAAGCCCTCACCCTATAGAGCATGTGCAAGGGCTTTAGAGTAACTATTATGAGTCGCAAAGAAATCTCAATAACTATAGCCCAGAAATAGAAATGGTTGACTAGACCACGTGCAAGACAAGTACATTATCCTAGATAAAGAAGTATGTAATCCGAACCCAATATCAATGGCACAGATTTCCACATCTCATGTCGTTTGATTATCGAGAAGTTATAACCATCCTAGTATATAAAATTGAGGATGCTCCATTTATAAGGTAATTTGAATTAAATTCTATTTCACTTCATCTTACTCTAATACTGACCTGGGCATTGGAATACTAACCTTCTAGGCCAACCCCTTCTCCATTGTACCATAAACTCAAGTCCACCGTGGAGATCCACATCAATTGTTCATCGATCAATTTTGGTTTTAGTAAGGAAGTCACCACATATTCATCCAAAACCTTTATGTTTTGGGTAAACATGTGATATCTCTCTCATTTGTGTGATTTCTTTTTGATCTAATGTGGATGCTCCCCTCATGATCTATAAGTGGTATCAGAGCAAATGATTTGAGTAATGGATCGACTCTTAGTATTAGTAGTCTTCATGACATGGTGGTGGTCAGGAGGCGTGTCCCATTTAAATGTTTGTGACGTGGTAAGGGAGATAAGACCTAACAAGTCTCCTTCCCATGGTTGTAGCGTCACAATATATCCTCTATTAGGGTTTAGAGATGAAATTACTTTGCTATATACATGACATGATATTTTCTTAGCTAGAATTTATTTTGTAAAATACGAATTAAAATACAACCATTATCAAACGAATAAATCACAAATTTTTCCATGACACATACTTTAAGGGATTTGAGATGTTTTGAGCATGCAAACTTGTGAATTGGATCATAAATAACATTCAATTTTAAAACAATAATTGTTTATCAAATCTTAATGATTAATTAAAATGTGTTTTAATTTTGTATTTTTTAAGGATTTTTTTAAATGGAATGGATGATGTCTAAGTTTAAGACATGTAAAATATTCTAACTCAAAGAACATTGTAAGACTCCAATTTTGACCCTAAGACCCCTCATGCCTTCTGATCATTGCATTGGCATTGGGATCACACATTCGTATCCTCCTTACCCCTCATTAATTGGGTTTGCATTGGGAGATACCACCAAGCATTTGAGATTGTATCATACTTTATTTTTCTATGTTTACTAACCAAAATACCAAAAATATGTCTAGTGTAGTATTATTTCTTTTGTAGGTAATGTGTGCATCCACATGTGCCTCATCAAGCTCACATCTAGGTTTTGAGACCCTCAGTGCAAAGGATTAAGTTATCAAAGGTTAATGTTGATTCTAAGTGTAGCACCTCAAATTTGCACCTATCATCGTACATACATTTTCATATTGGGTCATAGCATATCATGGTCCATTGCATAGCATTGCATTGCCCCTTTTGCCTCAAGTGCAAGCCAGTTAAAGAATTAGGTCAAACTGATCAGGAGATCAGTCAACCAAGCAAGCAAGCACAATTCTCAAGGAGCCAAGGCCCTAGGGTTTGTCCAACAAGTTCACATGACTTGGAGGTCCATCTGAAGTGTTTGAGTCAAGGGTTGAAGGCTTGGAGATCATCAGTTCATACACAGATAGTCAAAAACCCTAGAAAGTCAACTGTCAGTCAAAGCAATGGTTGGTGGCCATTCTTGTGGGATTTGGGCACCATGATCAATAATCAAGAGTTCATATGTCTTGGGACATCATTTGAAGTCAAGTTCTCAAGGAATTAGGGTTTGGAAGTCATCAGTCAATGCACAATCAGGCAGAAACCCTAAAAGTCAACTGTTGGTCAACTGTCCATTTAATCAGTGATTTGATGATTGGAATTGGTTTGTGAGAGTTCATTCATGTCCAAATAGTCATCATATATCATGCCAAACACCATCATGGAAGAATTTGAAGCCAGATCAAAAATTTCCAAAAGTAGAAACTGGGCCTGTAACTGAAACCTGCCATAAATGGAAAGTCTTGATCCTCAAACTTACATCATGATACAAGCTTCAAATGAATTTTTGCCCAACATGAAAGTTGAAGATCTTGTTCTCCCATTTCCAAAAAGTCCAAGAACTCTCAATTCCCATGTGTGGTTGGCAAGTTATGATCGAATCGATTTCAGAAAATCTTGAACTTCAAAGGGCCATATCTCTCAAACCATTTGGCCAATTTTGGTGGGGTTTTTTCCTACAAGTCACATTTGATCCCCTCTTTCCAAAAATATAAATTTCATGAACCAAAACTTCACCAATCAAAATGGCATTTTTTGACTTATCTCATTTAAATGCAAGTTTGACCAAGGGTTGACTTTTTGAAATAATGATTTCCAACCATTCCCACTATCCAAATATGTTTAGAAACCAGATTTTGGTCATGTTACAAGGTCATTTTCGTGCAAGTACTTACACCCATCACATAGCCATGCCTAGTTGCTTGAAAATGGGAAGAAAAGTACAATTTGCAACCACCATATCCCACATATCCATGGACCATCATTTGTACCATCACATAGCAGAGTTTAACATCATTTTTTCTGTCAAAGAAAATCAGTAATAGCAGCCACTAGGGATCACACAAAGAGAACTTCATCCATTCTAAAAAACTCATTTTTGGTGCATTTCAAAAACCAGTTCAAAAACTTCCAAAGAACCAAACCCTGCCTTGCCTAAAACAACATCTACTCATCATTTGGAGCTGGTTGCAACCTTCAAATACCACCTGTACCAACATCTACACGACTGTTTTTGCAAGCATCCAACCATGGCAGAACTTGTTGGAAGTTAGAAGCAAGGCGTATGAGCACTCTACACTTGATCACTCATCATTTGAAGACCTAAGGTGCATCTGTTTTAGGCCAAATCCACCAAACAACAACCGAATCTTGACTGTTCTTCCATTTTGGTAAAAATTCGATCTCCTCATTTTGCTAAACTATTGCATGCTTTGGATAGGTCTCTTAATGCTGAGCTTCATGATAGTTTTATTTTTGAAAATGGTCAAGTATTTAGCAAGTTATGTTGTTTTAAAGTTTCACATGTGAATGATGTTTTGTTTGATTCTTCCATATGAGTTCGAATTAATGTAAATGGTTGTTGGATTGTGAATGTGTGAGGGAAGATGCACGTATTAATATATCTGTTTTTGAATTTGGAGAAAAAAAAATTTCGACTTGGATTTGTAGTGATGAATTACTGTAAGTATTTTTTTTCTTCTGCCATATTGTAATATGTTTACTGTAGCTGTAGCTTCTTCTGCCATATGTTTACTGTAATATGTTTTCTACAATATGTTTACTGTAGCTGTAGCGTTTGTAAATTGCCTTGCCTTGTTTCCAAATAAATGCCAAAAGGCCTGGGGCGAGGGGGATTCGAACCCCAGACCTTTGCTTCAAATACCAAGTGTTTTACCACTGGGGCGCAATGCCAATTCATTTATTTAACGCCTTCTAAAATATATATTAAAAAAGAGCGCTGCCATGCCGTCCTGCTATTGGCCATGTTGGCGCGTTGACCGGGGCGTTGACCCCCCCATTGTTTCTTTATTTATTCCATTAATCATTTTGTTTTGTAATATTTATTTCATTTAATTACTCAGACTTTGAAAAATCATAAGTTCCTCATTTTAACTCCAAATTCATTGGGAATTTTTGCATCATGTCCATCTTAATCTCTAGTTTTTTGTCATATATTTTCCAGAATTTTTGCATGTTCGAATTTTAAATGGTGCTAGGGTTTGTGACATGTGACCAAGTTTTGTACACTTTGCCAAAACATTTGTGAAATGGTGATACTTTATCCAATGGCTCCCAAACTTTTTGTGCTTAAACTAGACACACTCATGGTGATTTTGGTGTAGAGTTTGTGAATTTGTCTTATGTGGTTTGAGAGTTATGATTTTTTGAATTAGGGTGTGACAATTTGTGTCACACCATTGATGTCCAATTTGATGATTTTTGATACCATGCTTCTTGACCTCCAATTGATCTGATTTTTTGCATGAACCTACTCTTGTATGTCTAGTTTACATGTGATTTTTCTTGGAATTATTTGTGGCATTTCCTAATTGTTTCAGATTTTCTCCCCTGCTTAGTCAAATGTTGACTTTTTGTGACACATGTTCCCATTTCATTTGTGAAATTCTCATACTTTATTGGATGGACATGAAATTTTACATGAGATAACTAGACATCCTCATCTTTGCCATGGTTTTGGTCCTATTCATTTATCATACACCATCTCTGATTTATGATTTTTCTAAGTTGATGCATGTTTGGTTGACTTCTTTGAGCATGTTCAAAATTGCCTTGACTTTCTGATTTTCATTGACTGCCTTCCACTTGTCCAAATGAGATGAAATTTGACATGCTTACCATGCTGTGGGTTGTGATTGATCATGATTTATTTGGTGATTTTTGGAAATGTTTAAGATTGCTTTTGAGTTAAGTCTTGCTGTTGACTTCTATGAGCTTCTAAATGCCATGTTTTGACTTCTTTTGTTCATGAAATGATGATGATGATTGATATGAATGTGAACCCAATTGGTTTTGTTTCTTGATTGTTGGAACATGATTTTGGATACTCATCCTTTGCTGTTTTGACTTTTCCATTCATTTTTGACCCTAGGCTTGTCCTAGTGGTCCTGCTACTCACCTTTGAGCTTGTGTTTTCAGGTTGACCATCAAATGGCCATTGAGACCAATTCTTTTGATTGAGCTTGCTTAAATATCATTGTCTAACTTGTTTGTTTTGTAGGTGGCTTGGCTCACATGCCTTAAGCCTTGTGCCTTGCACATCCATGTGCCTCTAATTGACTGTTGGTGTCTGTTTCTGTTTGTTTTGTTTGAAGTTGCATACTAACATCTGCTTGACTGTCTCAGGTACTTTAGTTGCTTAGTTCCTTGTGAACTTTTTGCTTTGCTTTGCTTGTATAAGCAATTTGCATTAAGGTATGTCTCTTTTACTTCATGTAGTCTGGAAGACCTGGCCTGTTACTTGGCCAGGCAACTGTCTGAAGTCCTCCTTAAGAGGCAATGTTTGTGGATGTTTAATTTTGTCCTTGCATAGAGTCAAAGACCTCCTAAGTGAAGAGGCAATTGGTGGAAGGTAGGGATATGCAATCTATCCCCCACTATTCAGTGTGTCATCTGCTTTGCTCACACCACTGTGTTGATGCATTGCAGATACAAACCCAAGATCTTGTACAATTGTACAGTTGAGTCAGCTTTAAATGTGTAGAAGGGTTCCCACTTTCTGAACCCACACATTCTTGTCTTAAGCTCTCCCAGGCCAGGGATAAGAGCTGTGAAGTCTTATCTTCACTCACCTTTCATCTGCTTCACCTTAGTCTCTCAATGGCAAGGTTAAGAGCAACATTCACCCAGTTCCAGAGGTTTGTTTGTTGAGGTTGATATGACCCCTCGACTAAAACCTAACCCTTGTTTGAGCCACTTGCTTGTGTATAGTGTGTGCTATCTGTGCTTTTAGGATTGTTTGACTTGCTTCCTGTGCAAGTTAGGTTTGTTTGACTTGCTTCCTGTGCAAGTTAGGTTTAGTTTAGACTTGCTTCCTGTGCAAGTAGGTTTTGCTTGGCTTGCTTCCTGTGCAAGTTAAGTGTGTGTGTGGCTTGCTCCCTGTGCAAGTCATGACTAGGATAGGTTGGCTCCCTGTGCCAGTTAGCTAGAAACCTTAACTTAGGGACGAATTTGCATGATAACATCTAGGCTCGAGTCGTAGTCTCCCTAGTTGTGTCTCCCTCTGTTATCTGGTTAGGCTAGTCCTTTATCCCTCCGTAGGGGAACTACATCGCCCTGATCTTCATACCGGATGAAGTATGTAGGCAGGAGATTGAGCTGATCTCTCCGGGCGCCCCTTTTTTCTTTCTTGTGTGTGTTGTCTGACAGTTGCTAGGCTCGAGTGCCTGACTCCTTAGCAATTCGTTGTCTGTTTGTTTGAGTGTGTGTTTGACAGTTATAGGCTCGAGTCCCCGACTCCCTATTAACCTGTTGTGTTGTTGTGTGCTTGGAAGTTGATGTAAGTCCATCGAGTGGCATTTGGGTTCCAGTGTGCGTGTGTTTTGGTTCGGATGCTGATGTAAGTCCAGTGATTGGCATTCGGGCTCCACGTTTGCCTTTGCCTGCTTTTGTTTGTGTGCGTGTCAGCCGAGCTACGAATGCTCTGATTCTTCTCTCGTCCGAGAAGATATGTATGCATAGGATGCAATATCCTAGCGAGCATGTGTCGTCTTCCCAGTCCGAACTACTTCGACTCTGATGTCTATGCCTGATAGACTAAGTAGGCCCAGGATGCGGTATCCTGCCGAGTCAGTTTCAGTCTGTTTTCTTGTGTCTCTTCCAGCCAGTTGTGTGTGAGTTTGAGCAGTGTTTAGCAACCAATATTCCTTCCTTTTGTGCGTGGATCCCGTAGAGTACTACGGATGCGTAGGGGTGCTAATACCTTCCCTTCGCATAACCGACTCCCGAACCCATTCTCTTTGGTCGCGAGACCATGTCTTTTCCCAGGTTTACTCTGAGCGTTTCCTTTCCCTCTTTTGGGATAAATAACGCACGGTGGCGGCTCTGTTGTTCTTTCTTTCCCGCCGGTTTTTCGCGCGATGCGACAGCTGGCGACTCTGCTGGGGACTATAAAGAAGTTGACCTATGCTGGTCCATCTTCCCTGAGCGAGTCTCTCCTAGCGCTCTCTAGGTTAGGGCTTTGGTTGCTTTGTGTTGTTATTTATTGCATTCATTGTATATATGTGCATTTATTATTTGCATTTATTGTTTGCATTGATGTTTGCATTCATATTCATTTGTTCATCTGGCTGTGTTTCTCTGTTTGGGGTGGGAGTTACTCGAGGTAAAAGGCCCAATACCCAGGTTATGAGTGAAATCTAGGAAACCTAGGAATAGAGTGATTCATGGGAAGCGGGTGGTATGGCGCCACTTAGCGGAACATTGATATCACGAGCAGTTCAGACCCTGGTGGAATATTATCGGTGCATACATCGGGTGTGCACAGGATGATATTCTGCGAAAGGTTATTTATGCTGCGTTTCTCTCGACCTTACCCTGGCCTAGATGACACCCGTGAGTGGGGAGGGAATGATCATTTTAACAGGTACAGTTGGTGACTCTCGGTACAGATGGTGACTGTGAATTATGGACATCTATTTCTGGGACGCCGGAGTTCTGTCCGTGGTTTATCAGCGGGTTCCGTTTATTTCGGATCCCCGGGTTGAATTTGAGAGTACCTGTTCAGAGGAGCTGGCTGTCATCCGTTCAGTGGATGTTCCTGTGATGATAGTGATGTAATCTCCAGTTTCGTTTATTTCGGAACTCCCCAAGTCGGATTTATGGTGACTCGGTTCTCCAAATTTGGGTTCAGATGCCAGTTGATCAGATTGACTTTGGATTTCAGATGTTTGTGATCATAGTTCAAGCCGAAGCTTTGACCCTGTGCCTTGAGACGCACAGCCTGACCAGTCATGTTGCATCATTTGCATCATAGCATGTTTATTTTCCAAAAAATAGTAATGCAATGAAAAAAGTTAACTCGCATACGCATATCCTTTTCAGGATCATTCATGATAAGATAGCATCCGCATCCGCATCATGCATATCATACACATCCTTGCATTGCAGACATGTTTGGAAAGACTCCTCGCTTTGGTTCCCGGCTGGGACAGGATTGTTGATCACCGTCCGCACCGCGACCAGACTCAACCATCAGAGAAGTATGGACCAGGTTCAAGCTGAGCTAGCTGAGATGAGGGCGAACATGGCCCAGTTCATGACAATGATGCAAGGAGTTACTCAGGGGCAAGAGGAGCTGCGTGCCTTAGCCCAGAGACTGGAAGCCGTGATTCCACCAGTCCACCGTGCTTCACCAGTGGGTGTACCCGTTCATGAGAATGCTGCTGTCACTATTCTCGTCAATGATTATGCCGTGGGTGATGAATTGAAGGGGATCAGAATTAGTGAACAGCCTCTTGCTGCAGAGACTGTTAATGTCAGAGCAACCCGCGCTCCGGTTCGCCATACTGGCTCTTCAAGTTCTTCCGGTTCTAAGAAGACATACTCTGGGGCACCCAAAGGGGGAGAGATTGAAACAAATGCTGTGCACCGTCGGAGGAGCGCAAACAGAGGACAGTATCGTCAAGTGGCCGCTGTGACTATTCCAGCAACTCAACAACAGCCGAGAAGATCAACTCAGCAATATCAGCGTCAACAACATCGTCCTCAGCAGCAGGCTTCCCAGCCTCACAATGGTAATCAAGCCAATACAAGTAATGAGAGGAAGAAGATCATTTTTGATCCAATCCCCATGTCCTACGCCGAACTGTATCCCTCTCTGTTAGAGCGGAACTTGATTACTCCCAGAGACCCGCCGCCCATACCCGTCAACCCTCGGTGGTGGTATAGGCCTGAACAGCATTGTGTGTATCACTCGGGTGCTCCTGTGTCTCTTCCAGCCAGTTGTGTGTGAGTTTGAGCAGTGTTTAGCAACCAATATTCCTTCCTTTTGTGCGTGGATCCCGTAGAGTACTACGGATGCGTAGGGGTGCTAATACCTTCCCTTCGCATAACCGACTCCCGAACCCATTCTCTTTGGTCGCGAGACCATGTCTTTTCCCAGGTTTACTCTGAGCGTTTCCTTTCCCTCTTTTGGGATAAATAACGCACGGTGGCGGCTCTGTTGTTCTTCTTTTCCCGCCGGTTTTTCGCGCGATGCGACACTAAGCATCATATATAGATCCCATTGTTCTTTATTTGTCATATTGATCAAGAATTCATCAATATTTTGAAGCTTGTTTGCCTTAGAAGCCCTAATTCATCTGGGTATCTTGTGTGCCTTCCTCAACAAGTTTCTTCAAAAATTTATCAAATATCATCAGTGGATACTCCATTTAAATTCATCATAAGCATATATGATCCTCCATGATCCCCAAAGAGAAAAAGAACTTCAATTTTGCAAGTTGGTTTAATGAGGTTGACCAGAGAAGTCAACTGGTCAAATCTAGGACTCCCTAGACCCTATCTCCTACAATATTTATCATATTATGATTATTCCAAGATAAAAGTTACTCTTTATGACATTTGAAACAATTTAGATGTTGGAATCAAGAGCTAATTTTTATTGTAAGGTCATTTTTTATGGTGAAAGATTATAGGTCATTTAGTGTGTGCCCTAGATAGAAGGTCAACTTCCAAGAACTATAACTTTCTCAATTTTTAGGATATGGAGATCATCCAAGTTTCATGATCAATTACAATATGTCTTATCCAACTTTTTTGCTTTTATAAAGGTCAAATTACTCTTGCAATTTGACCTTTATCAAAGCAAAAAAGTTACAATATGTCTTATTCAACCATATGTGCATCTTTCATTTTTGTGAACATTTGAGCTTGACCAGTCCGACATGCTTGACCAGAGCTAGGGCTCCGGTGGTGTGCTGGCAGTGTTCAGACCATCTGATCCTTGGTCCACGTTATAATCATGACCCTTGGTTCTGATTACCATTTGTGTACATGCTTTGACTTTGGTCCATCGTGGAATGCATGCATATGGCCATCAGATCTGCCACCTCAATTAATGAGGGAGATCTGATGACCCTTGTTTTTTTGATTTAATTGATTTTCAGTTTTATTATTTTAAATTCCATTTTCTTTTTAAATTCATAATAATTTCAATTTTAATCCAAAAAAATGGGATTTTCACCAAAAATCTTTAAATAATTTCCTCTTCCATATTTTGAATTAAAATCATTTTTTTGGATTAGATTTGATATTTTTTGTGAATTTATTGTTTTTTGACTTGTTTTAAATTAATTTTAAATACTCATGAATTTCCAAAAATTTCCAATTTTTTTGTTTAAGGTACTTTGACCTTGTTTGACCTAGGATAAATCCCTTGACCATTTATTTGGTAATTTGAAGGGATTTGAGGTTTTTCCCTTTTTAAAATGCCTTTTTATTCATTTAAAATTGATTTTAATTTGATTAATTGTTGAAATAATATGTTGAGCTATTTGGTTGACTTTGTATTATTTCATCTTCTGTTTGGTCTTGATCATGGTTGATTTGAACTTCCATTTGATCAATACTATTGGATTTAGGGGGCTGATGAAGTGTAAACTTCATCCCTCAAAATTAATGGATAGTATTGATCAGATGAAATTCCTCCCTTGATCAATTTGGGTTTCCATTTCCATTTCCCTTCATCTTTATCCCTCTTATTCTCTAATCCTTCACTGACCAATGACTTCTCAAATAATCAAAGGCTAGTTAATTCATCAATGAGCTTATGTTAGATGAATTAACATGAGCTTGATTGAGATAGGTTCATCTCCTTTTATTTTTGTGTGTGGTATGCTTTAGGAGTTTGGTTCTTTGTACCATACCTCTAGCATGCATTAACACCAATATTTTATTGCCCGACCTCAAATAGTTGTGACTTCTATATAAGTCCAATTACGATTGCTTTACATAGAACTAAAATTTGACCCAAAGGCATATCATTTTTGTAAGTGAGATCGTAAGTATCCCATTCCTCATGGTATTATGTGAAGACTTAACCTTTTTTCCATTTATGAGAGCTAGTGGCATACTTGTCGATTTATCCAAGTTGGAGCCCTTCTCATGGATGATGCCTTGGTTCATGTTTTCATGCTTGTGAGTGGATGGTTAAGTGTTCTCCTAAGAATGACTTAAACAATGGTTTTCTTCACTAACATTTGACTAACATCTCTTTATTATTGATTTATATTTAATGTCATTTACTTAATGTAATTTAAAATTTAGTACCTTTATCATTCATTGCCATTTACATTTCATGCAAGATGTTTATGTTTCAGTCATTTTTACTTTGCTCACTTGAGCCATATCTTTGTGCCTGTATATATTGTGTGCTTGTAATTTTGTTGTGTTTGTGGTCTTAGGACCTTAAAATACCTAATAACAACAAAAACCCTACAAATTATGTTGGTGGACTATTGGACCTCTTCCCTTGGCTTGATCTAAACTTTTGGACTTAGAGTAGGCAACATCCCTATGCTTTGAAGGACTTGGCCAATGCAATTATTTGAGACTGAGTTATCTTGGCCAATGCATTCATCTGAGACAAGCCTTGAGAGCTCCATTGGTTTATCTGTTACTTTGTCTTTGTGCTTAAGTTATTATCTTGGTCTTATTGTTCATATCTGATGATTGCTTCTATGAGTTTCCCACAAGGAATATTTCATCTGATAAATTTGAAGACACTAAAGACTGATTGCTTGGATTTTGGCTATCTTTATTTGATGCCTTTGATCTTCATATTAATTTCTTGGATGCTTACTCAAAAGTCCAAAGGAAATGAGTTTCTATCTTACATTCTTGTCTTGTGGATTGCATCCCATTGGTCAGATCTTTTCAACTCCAAGCTTTTAAATTTTTGTCTAGGATAGTCCCTTCATCTCCTCCTTTCCTTCTTAAATTTTAAAATCTCTCAATCATTTCAAAAACTTTTTTGTTTGTGTTTTCAACTTAGACTTGATTTAATGAGTAGAAACTTTGGCCTTATGCCATTGATTTTCAAAATACTTTCTTAATCAAACTTGTGAATAAACTTAATTATATTGACTTTAATTTCAAAAGACAAAAAGAGCTAACAATCTCATCTAATCCTTCTGGCCATTTTGTGCCTTTTGCTTTTAAAACTTTTGCAAGAGAGTATTTAGATTTGAGTTATCTATGGTTGATATATAATTCTCCCATTCCATGATATATTGATTATAAGTCTTTCCATTTATTATGGATTAGTGACATACTTGTTGATTGAATCCAAGTTGGAGCACTCCCTCTTAAATGTTGAAATGCATTCATTATCGGTGGATGTTTGGTTGATTATTCTCCCATTGATAACAAAAGATCTTTAAGCTTTTGTTAAAACCAATTCACCAATCTTTGAAATTTTTACCACGAACTACGGGGTTTTGATCCCTCATTTTTATGTTGGTACATAGGCATAAGACCAGAGGTCTTGTCAAACACAAAAATATAATAAATGAATTATTTTTCTCACCCCTTCATATTCTATATTTTTTAGCAAACATCATTTTCAACTAAAACACTTGCATACAAAAAGGTCTCCCTAGAAGTACCTAGGACACTTTGGGTGCTAATACCTTACCTCTGTGTAACCAACCCCCTTACCTGTAATCTCTGATATTTTATTAGTTTTGATTTGAAAACTTCTTATCTTTGGGTTTTGTTTGTAATTTTCCATTTTCCTTTGAAATAATAAAAGCGCGGCGACGACTCTGATTTTATTGACGTTGAGTTAACCAATAGCTCAATGGTCATGAATTTACCGCTACAAACATGTACAAATATAAATATATTACATTTATATCGTTTCAAAGGAACTACTAAAATTCAAACGCACAATTTAGAGATCCAATTTTTTTTCTTTTTTTATCACTAGATCAAATCTTTAAAATTTAAATAAACATCTTTATAAAAATATAAAGATATCTCAAACTATTTGTAAAAACTGTATACATCTTATAAATTTTTATTTCTTTATCTTTTATTAGATGTATTAATTAACATAGTCAATAGCAAAGTTGGTTAACATATTATGTGGAGTTAGTTACGACTAACAATTTCTCATTCTTTTTTTCTCCACACGCCAAAATTGAGCCTAATTTCAATATGATATTAGATTCTATTGCATTTGGCCTTTTTCTTAATCCTTTTGGTTTTTAATAAACGCCAAAACGAGACTCTTTCTTTCTCCAACCCACTTAGTCTTCTTCATTTTGCCAGTGTTATGAACCCTAATTTATTTCTTCCATCATTCATGACCCACCTAAAAGTAATCTTAGCATTATCAACAATAACACTACAATGACTAACAACCCCGCCTCCAAAGATCCTATCTAACACGCTCAAAGCCCCAGTTTTCTTCACCCTAGTTAAAACCCTAATGACGTTCTTACTTCTCGTCCTATTTCGAATAAAACTACTATAAATGGATTTTATCCATGAAACGAGAACTCTCATAATAAAAACAAGTTTCATCAATGGTTATCTCCCTTAACCAGTGAAAATCGATCCAAACCATAACCTCTGGGAGCACTGTAACAACATGGTGATTTTTTATATCACCATAACGCTTTCTGCTTCAATCTATCAAAGAAAAATATTCATTGATTTTGCGCATGAACTTTGGAAGGATACAAAAAGAATGAATCACTAAAGGATTATTTTTTTAGTGTTTTAGATCTCCTCCTAGATATTCACTCTCATCGCTAAGGAGATCACTCCCTTTCCACTTATTTCATTGATCTGGAAAGGCATACTCTTTCTTATTTGTGCTTTCCAACATGTGCATGTCTTCTCTCAACTCATATATGTCATTACAAGAACACATAATACATTCTATGCTTTTTCAAAGGGCTCAATGTCAACTACAACAATGTCCAGACCCAAATACTTCTCATTGACCTTATACCTTCCATTTATAAATTCTTTTATTTGGTTATCCAACAAGACAACAAAAACCCTAATATCGAGTCTTCAGTTTTTGCCATCCGTTATAACCATACCTCGAATACAACCAAAATATTAGTTTGTAGCAAAACACCAAGATATTCCATGATCTACGCCCACGACAAAAAAACCAACCACATATTGATTAGGGTGGAAAAATAGATCGGGGATGCTGGACCAACCCGTTTGATCCACCATTTTTGGCACGTCGGGGCAAGATTTTCTGGTCGATGCCTCAACGAACTTCATAGAGATGACACATTTACGAATCAATTTTAGATTTGTTGCAGTTATAGTATTATACATCTGTAATATCATGATCTCAAGACAAACTTCACAAAAATCCTTGATTACTTTCTTGTTCAAGATATGATCATGCCTTTGAAGTTTCCGCATCTTTACTTGTTAATCAATGGATATTAGATTAATTATTGACCTTGGTATGCCTAATCTTATCCAATAGATTGATTATTGGCCTTTTACTGGCAACAAGTTATTGTGTATCTACCAATGGATGATGTTTTTATACAAAACTAATGTGTTCTAAAACATTAACATATCCCTTGTAAATAGAATTTATTTGTGTACAAAACATTATCTTTTTTAAATTATAAACTAGCACCCATTTCCGACTCATATTTTTGTCATTTATTTTCTTGATTGAATGTTCACTTCAATTTGCTAATGCGCTAGCCCAATTAAAAATGTTGTCAGTTCTTTCGATTTTTCACATGGTAACTAATGTGTTTTACTTGTTTGATGTGATGTTTTATTGTTATTTATTTTGTTACATTTTCATTCTTGTGTTGAGGTTTATTCATTCTATTTTTTCTTGTAATTGGTCTTTATTTATTTTACTTTTTGAGCTATTTGGATTCATAGGGGAAGGTGCAACAATTGTGGTAGATTTGGAGCGTGATAATGAAAATGTAGAAGGTGATGTTAAAACACCTGAAACTAAAAGGTTCAACACGACTACTACTAATTATTAGAAATTTTTCACTAAAATTGTCCTTGGTTTAATGGTGTTGACATAGCAAAGTGCAATGGTTGTAGAAAGGTGTTTAAGGCAGATTGTAAGAATCAATGGACCACGATACTAAATCTAGGGGTGACAATTGTATCCATTAAGACAAAATTTATCCAATACATCCATAAAAAATTCATCTAATACATCAACTACATAAAAACTAAGTTAATAGATTGAACTAAATTCATCCATTTATATTCAATCCATCCAACACATTTTAATGATCAAATGATTTTTTTTTATCTTCGTTAGATCTTTTTTTTAAAAATTAACAAAAACTGAATTTTAAAAAAAATGGAAAAAAAAATATATTTTTTTAAATATTAAAAAATCATTTTTGAAAACTAAAAAAGTAGATTTTGTTTTTTCGAAAAAAATTGATTTTTTTTCAAAAAATACAAAAAATTGATTTTTCCCGAAAATTAAAAAATCATTTTTTTGGAAAATGGCAAAAGTCAATTTTATTTTCGAAATACTCAACTTTTTCAAAAATACAAAAAAATCGATTTTTTTCTGAAAATACAAAAAAAATTGATATTTTTCCAAAAAATACAAAAAAAAAAATTATTTTTCCCAAAAATTAAAGAAAAGTGATTTTTTTCTAAAAAAAATTAAAATACAAAAAGTCAATTTTTTTCTAAAAAATAAAAAAATGATTTTTTTGAAAAAAAGAATGAATTTTTCCAAGAGGAAAAAATTCGCTTTTTCAAAAAAAAAATCTTTTTTTTTCGAAAACAATAAAAAGTTTGGATGGATATAATATATGATAATGGATGAATTTGATGAATTTTATTCTTAATGGATGAGTTGGATTACATATTTTAAAGAAAATTTTAATGGATTATTAATGTACTAATGAATTATTTTGATCCATCCATTAACAATCCAATCCATATCCTTCCATTTTGCCACCCCTAACTAAATTGTCATATGGATAGATGATAACGCGAAAACGTATCGTATACTTGGCTTCATATGCATTGCTTTTTACTTGATTAACACTTATTATCACACAATATTTATGTTTATTTCAGGTATTTATCGAATAAGAGATGTATAGGCAAGCAAAGTGGAAAATAGCAAAAAGGAAAGAAAAAGAGAAGAAAATGGAGAAAAATAGAAAGCATGACACTCACCATAACAAGTGGACATGTGGCGCCCACCACTTGGTTGTGTGGCGCTCGCCACATGACCTAAAGTAAGTGGTGGCGCCGCCACGAAGCTAGGAAGTGGTGGCACCCATCCCACAAAAGGTGGCGCCCGCCATGGAGACCAATTAGGGTTGTGGCAACCGCCATCAACCCGATCTCCCTTATTTCTCTCCACGACCTCCACATTTTTAGCCATGACTTCCACTCACCTTTTCAACTAATGAATGCTACAATTAGGGGGAGTGGAAGTATATAAAGGAGGGTCGATTTTCTCACCAAGTGTGCATTTTTTTCAGTCAGATTCTTTTAGTTAGATTTTCTTAGGCAATTTCTTACTTTGTAAAAGCAATAGATTCTCCACACTGGGGACTATTGCAATTTATTGTTTAAGCATCTGAATTTGATTGTAACGGTGTACTCGATTGCCAAAGCTTGCTGGCATTATTTAATTTTAAGAATCATGATTCATTTCAAGTTCTCGATTTCTATTCCAGGTTTTATTTTAATTACTTATGCCTTATCGTATGCTTCATTGTCTGAATATCATGTTTGTTTCCGGATCCATGTCCGGCTAAACCTCTAGGTATCAGTATGTAAAGACCGTCGAAACAAAGGGATTCATAAATAGTTGGTGTTGGCTTTCATAAAATATTATTTTCCGGTTTTAGTTTCTTTTTTTATTCAGAACTGTTTTTCCTGCGAGAGTACAAAGCAAACAAAGGTTACGGTCAATAAAAACGAGAGTGTGAGATTTTAACAGGATAGCTAAAACTAGGCATTAATCCTAAACACAGCGAGAGAACTTTAGGATTAATTAGACTTTATTCATATTCAAAAATTACTGTTAAATTCATAATGAGACCGCGAGAGCCAAACATTCAGGTTTAAGAGTATGGTCAGAGTCAATAAAAAGGAGAGTGTGAGACAAAGTCCTTTTTATAAATAATTTCTACTAAAGAATATTTTGATCAATAAGATTACAACAACTCTCTATCGAATCCCCGAAGTTTGATGCGTTACATACCGATATCCCTTTATTAAATATCTCTATTAATTTTCTATCCACGTTATAGTTATTTATCTTCATCCCTCCAATCTTAGAATGTTCCTCGTCCTTAGATTTACATAGTAACATTAGATAACGATATGTTCGATTATTAGTCCTTTTGGGTTCGATAATCTTTAAAACTACACAATACGACTGTGCAGTTGCAGTCACGATTCCCATAGACTTATTAAGTCGCGATCAAGTTTTTGGCACCGTTGTCGAGGACTAATTTAGTCTATATCGTAACTTCAGTGTTGCCCAGTATAGACTAAGGTAAACAATTCTATTTCCCTTTCTAATTTGTCGAGTGTATGCCAAGTACTAGCTCTCAAGGAGAGAAACTAAAGATACCGCGACGAACCTGAGCGTTATCTAAGATTAGAACGCCGAATACGAAACCTGATACGAGAACGTCGTATCAAGCTAAATCTTCTTGATCCTAATATCCATATTCCTGAACCAGTTACGCAACCAAAGATGGCCGAAGGACCGCAGAACCGTCCTCTTAAGTACTATGCCATCCCTTCGCACGATGAATCGCATAATAGCATCACTGCCCCTGCCATCGAGGCAAATAATTTCGAGCTAAAACCTTCATTGTTGCCAGCCGTATAGCAAAACCAATTTTCAGGTAGTCCCACGGAGGACCCGGACCTACATTTGTCAGTGTTTTTGCAATACGCAGACACAGTGAAAGCAAATGGTGTTAACCCCGAAGCTATAAGACTACGTCTTTTTCCATTCTCATTAAGAGATAGAGCTAGAGCTTAGCTCCAATCTCTACCATCCAACTCTCCCACTACGTGGAATGAGTTGAAGAGATTTTTCTTAGCATGATATTTCCCACCTAGTAAGACGACAATGCTAAGAGCCCAAATAAACGGGTTTAAACAAAAAGATAACGAATCACTTTTTGAAGCTTGGGAAAGATACAAAGACATGATGAGGCTCTGTCCACATCACGGTCTAGAAGAGTGGTTGATCATCCATACCTTTTACAATGGTCTCTTGTACAACACAAGATTGACAATAGACGCCACCGCAGGTGGCACACTGGTAGATAAACCCTACAATAAGGCCTATAAACTTATAGAAAGTATGGCCCAAAATCATTACCAGTGGGAAAGATAAAGAACCTCCATAGAGAAACCTCCAACGAAAGGTGGTATGTACGAATTAAGTAGTCTTGACCATGTCAATGCTAAGGTAGACACTCTTACTCAAAAGATAGACAACTTGACCATAACACCTGCAACCACCGTGGCTGCCGTAACACCAAACTGTGAGATATGCAGAGTTCCTAGGCATGTTGTCCCTGAATGTCAACTTCTGACAGGAGTCTCCATAGACCAGGTGAACTATGCTCAAGGGAACCCTTACTCAAACACCTATAACCCAGGTTGGAAGAACCATCATAACTTTTCGTACAAAAACAATAATGCATTGTATGCACCCGACCAAGAACTTACTGTACCACCAGGATATCATGAAGTTGCCACAAATACTCAAAATGCTCCTAAGAAGTCAAACCTAGAAGTAATGATGAAAACTTCATAGCTACCCAAGCCCAAACAAATAAGGATTTCCTAAATCAAAACATACACACTAGTGAGCAAATCAAGCAGATAACAAACAAGGTAGACGCTCTAGCCACCCATAACAAAATGCTGGAAACACAAATCTCGCAGGTGGCTCAATAACAAGCACCTACTGCTGCCCCTGCATGCATATTTCCTGGACAACCGCAACCAAACCCGAAAGGTCATGCAAATGTTGTTATACTACGAAGTGGGACAGAACTAGACGGACCGACCCACCCTAGAATTCAAAACCCAACCATGCACCAAGAACTTGGTAAGGCAACTGAAAAGGAAAATGAACAAGAGGAAGATAAAAGTGAAGAGGTCGTAGAGAAAGAAGAACCTTATGTGCCTCCACCATCGTATAAACCTCTTATCCCTTATCCTCAAAGACTTGTTAAATGTAAAAGTGTAGGGAAATTTAAAATTTTTGTAGAGCTTCTAAAACAATTGAATATGAAGATACCCTTTACGGAAGCCATCACTTAAATGGCATCATATGCTAAGTTTCTCAAGGAAATCTTATCTAACAAGAAGAAGATAGAGGATAATGAAACCGTTACACGTACTGCTGAGTGTAACACCATAATACAAAATATTATGCCTCATAAGCTGAAAGACCCAAGGAGTTTCTCCATAACCTGTGTAATCGGAAAGTTTGTCATAGACAAAGCACTATATGACTTAGGAGCCAGTATTAGCTTAATGCCCTTGTCCATATGCGAAAGGCTTAAAATGGGAGAACTAAGACCTACTAGGATGTCCGTAGAACTTGCAGATCGTCCTGTTAAATTTCCCGTAGGTATGTTAGAAAATGTTCTGGTACGCATATGACAATTCTATATTCCTACTGATTTCATAATCATGGATATAAAAGAGGATTCCAACATGCTTATCAGATTAGGAAGACCATTCCTAGCTACTGTCGAAGCTATTATAGATGTTAAGAAAGGCAAGCTAACCTTTAAAGTTGGTGAGGAAAAAATTGAATTCATTTTGACTCAATTCTTAAAGGCACCAGCTATAGACGATACCTGTTGTCTACTGGATGACATCGACGAATGTATAAGAGAAATAGAGAATGAACAAACATCATACTCTGAAATACTGAAAGTTCCAAGGCCTCATACTTTTGAAGATGAAAATTGGAGTGAGGAATACCAAGATGACAGCCTAAGCGAATGCCTAGCATTAACGCCCGATCATATGCCTTGCCCAAAGAAACCAGCCCTAGAACTTAAAACGCTACCAAAAAAATCTAAGGTATGAATTCCTAGACACCGAACTCGAGCGACCTATAATAGTCAATGCAGACTTAGAGCAGATAGAGACCGAAAAACTTCTACACATTTTAAGAAAATATCCAACTGCTTTAGGCTACAATATCTCAGATCTAAAAGGAATAAGCCCTTCCATATGCATGCATTGCATAATGCTAGAGGAAGACAATAAAACCTCTAGAGAACATCAAAGAAGGATAAATCCCATTCTGAGTGATGTAGTAAAGAAAGAAGTGCAAAAGCTGTTAGAAGCAGGTATTATCTACCCAATATCCGATGGTCAATGGGTCAACCCAGTACATGTCGTACCAAAGAAGGGAGGCGTCATAGTTGTTAATAATGAAAAAGGAGAATATATAGCACAAAGAGTGGTTATTAGAAGTAGAATGTGCATTGATTATAGAAAATTAAACAAAGCCACTCGGAAGGATCATTTTCCTTTACCATTTATCGATCAAATGCTTGAACGATTGGCTAAGCATTCTCACTTCTGCTACTTAGACGGTTATTCAGGATTTTTCTAAATTCCTATTCATCCTGATGACCAAGAGAAAATGACCTTCACATGTCCATATGGTACACTCGCCTACCGACGAATGCCGTTCGGACCGTGTAACGCTCCCGCAACATTCCAAAGATGCATGATGTCAATTTTCACTGATTTTATAGATGACATCATGGAAGTCTTCATGGACGATTTCTCTGTATGCGGACAGAGCTTTGAAGGATGTTTATCGAATCTTGAAATGGTACTTAAAAGATGCGTAAAAGTGAACCTCGTGCTAAACTGGGAAAATGCCATTTCATGGTCCGACAAGGGATCGTACTCTGACACATAGTATCCGATATGGGGATTAAAGTCGACAAGGCAAAAATAAAATTTATATAAAACCTTCAGCCTCCAAAAACCGTAAGAGAAATACGAAGCTTCTTAGGACACGCCAGTTTCTACCGGCGATTCATTAAAGATTTCTCAAAAATCACCAAACCACTGACTGGCTTATTGATGAAAGACGCCAAATTCATCTTTGATGACAAATGCCTAGTGATGTTTGAACAACTGAAAATAGCTCTTATCACCACACTTATCATGAAATCTCCCGATTGGAGATTACCTTTTGAAATCATGTGTGACGCTAGTGACTATGTTGTAGGCGTAGTCTTAGGACAAAGAAGAGATAAGAAACTTCAAGCAACATACTACGCAAGTAGAACCCTAGACCCTGCACAGATGAACTACGCCACCACATAAATGGAACTTTTATCCGCAGTGTTCGCTCTGGATAAATTCCTTTCATACCTAGTAGGAGCAAAGATAATTATCTATACCGACCATGCTGCAATTAAGTACCTGTTAAATAAAAAGGATGCCAAACCAAGACTCCTAAGGTGGATCTTACTACTACAAGAGTTTGACCTAGAAATCAAGGATAAGAGGGGCACTGAAAACGTCGTGGCCAATCACTTATCAAGAATGGAAGGTATTGAACCTGAACGAGTGCCTATAAATGATGATTTCCCCTACGAACGACTCATAGCCTAACTGGAAAGAAATACAACTAAATGTTCATTAACCTATAAGGATACCGAAACAAAAGAGGTAATGGAAGCAATTCACACTAAAACCACACTGCCATGGTACGCTGACTTCGTCAACTACTTAGCAGCTGGGATGCTTCCACCAGACTTGACTTACCAACAAAAGAAAAAAATTCTTCCACGATCTTAAACATTACTATTAGGATGAGCCTCTACTTTTCAAGAGAGGCGCCGACAGTATCTTCCGTCGATGTGTCCCCGAAGATGAGGTAGAAAACATAATCTCCCACTGTCATTCTGCTCCCTATTGAGGACATGCAAGCACCTTGAAGACTTGCGCTAAGATCTTGCAAGCCGGCCTTTTTTGGCCCACTCTGTTGAAAGATGTCCACATCGCGATCATTAATTGCGACCGGTGTCAACGCACTGGCAACATATCTAGACGCGACGAAATGCCACTTAAAGGCATTTTGGAAGTAGAAGTCTTTGATGTTTGGGGAATCGATTTTATGGGACCATTCCCATCTTCTTTTGGTAACAAGTACATCCTCGTTGCAGTTGATTACGTATCAAAATAGATCGAGGCTATAGCCTCTCCAACAAATGACACACGAGTGGTAATTAGACTCTTTAAGCGCATAATCTTCCCTAGATTCGGCGTGCTGAGACTTGTCATCAGTGATGGTGGCTCCCATTTCATTTCAAAGATTTTTGAAAAGCTATTACATAAATATGGAGTCTGGCACCGCATAACAACACCCTATCACCCACAAACGAGTGGGCAAGTAGAGGTCTCGAACCGAGAAATCAAACAAATCTTAGAAAAGACGGTTGCCACCTCTAGGAAAGATTGGTCCTCAAAACTACACGAAGCCCTATGGGCATATAGGACAACTTATAAGACCCCAATAGGAACCACACCTTTTAAGATAGTCTATGGAAAATCATGTCATTTGCCGATAGAATTAGAACATAAAGCATATTGGGCCATTAAGACCCTTAATCTCAATTATACTGCCGCAGGAGAAAAAAGAAGAAGAACTTAGACTAGATGCGTATGAGAATGCCCAGATCTATAAAGAAAGAAAAAAGAAATGGCATGACAATTGCACATCGAGGAAAGAGTTTAAGGAAGGTGACAAAGTACTTCTATTTAACTCCCGCCTTAGACTCTTCCCAGGAAAACTTCATTCTAGGTGGTTCGATCCCTTCGAAATTACCAACGTCTTTCCAAATGGAGCAATAGAGATAAAGGGAAAAGTGAGCGAACCATTTACAGTAAACATGAAGCGTTTGAAACATTACCATAACATTGGCAACAATGATTTCATCGCGAATCTAAAGCTTGCAGAGCTGCCTGCTCATCCACCAGACTAACATCTATCATATTTCCGTCGAGCTTATGACAATAAACAAAGCGCTTGGTAGGAGACAACCCACACTCTATTTTTAACTATTAATTCAATTACCTAAACTTCTGTTTATTACTATTTCTTATTATTCATTTTCTTTATTTCTTATTTTCATAAAGTCAATCGGTATTTTTCTTTATTGTTGACCATTACTAACTTAATGTTGTTATCTACTTAAATTTATCTAGCTACTAACCATCACAATGCAACAAGTAGATTACATGGATATAGTCTTAAGAGGCAGAGGTCAAAGGAGACATTTGAGGCTCTAGCTCAGAGAGAAATGGCACTAACCATATACCCAGATGGACGCACTATGACCAAGTTAGGTATAAGAGACATTGTTATGTTCCTAATTAACCAAATAGGCCGGGACACCTTCGCTATCAAAAGAAAATTTAGTTCCTACAATAGGTTGACTTTAGAATTCCTAAGCTCCATAATTTACCTGCCAAACCATGGTATAGGATTTAACAAAGGCCTCATCACCTTTAGGTTGTTCGATATTGAGTACCGCTACACTCATAGAGAAATAGATGAACTCCTAGGATGCCCTAATGGTCCTGATACCTTTACCATTACCCAGGAAGACAGGCTTATAGACCTTGAATTAGATTACTTTTGGGGTAGCATCGTAGGAAACAACCATCCCGAGCCGGATCTCATGCATTCTGAGAACATCCATAACCTTGTCATTCGTTACTTCCATAAGATCCTAGCTCACACCTTATTTGGAAAGGAACAGAACATAACCTTCGTGTCCAGAGACGAACTCTTTATAATGTATTGTGCATCACAGCCCCGACCTGTTAACGCCGCTACATGTATGATAGCTAATCTGGACCGTATAGCACAAGATAACCATGGACCAATCTTAGTGGGGGGCTTAGTGACCATGATAGCAAATGCCATTGGACTGAAACATCTACTCATTAGACTTATACGACCTATGAACATCCGATTCTATTTCAACACTCGTATCATTAGGAACCTAGGCCTGAATATGTTTGAATTTCTAATTAACCGCCAAGTAGTACACCTGTTTACCCTGCCAGACCATAAGACGAGTGTACATGATAAGAATAATTAGCTCTATGATTTGGATGGACCACCAGATGCACCACCTTCTCCTCCAGAGATGCCCCAAATCTACGACCCCTATGATACTTTTCTCTCTGACGCTGAATCACACGTCCTGGCTATACCTGATGCGCCTCCTACCGATCATGTTGCTGCCATCGAAGCTGTCCAAACAAACATCGCCAACCTAAGAGGCGAGCTGAGCACTTTGCATATGGAATTTCACGGCTTTATGGATGTAGTGACTGAGAACCTGGATCACAACTACCAACACTTCTACTCGTTCGCTCCTCCTACCAACAGTCGTCGTAATGGCTAATTTATTTGAATATTACCGATTTACTGACATTTATTTTATTTTATGTTTGGAATTTTATTCTTGTTTTTACACATTGGGAATTTTATTTATTTATTTCATTTCTTTTTAATTCCACCAGACGAATTATATCATCTTTTCTTGTCTACCTCATTCTTTTATTTTTCAATTTTGCATTTTAATGTCATTTTGCCATATCTTGTTTCTCATTCCTACTTCTATATATTATGTTGGTTTTCTTCTACCTAATTATACAACCACTATTTAATGTCAGCCAATTAAAATTCAAATGGAAAAATTATGGTCAAAGCTATAAAGGTTCACACATGGGAACACACAACACTGCATGTGGTGCCTGCGACACACAGGCTGTGGCATCCATGTGAATAATGTGATGCCCGCCACAAGTCCCTAGTGGCGCCCGCCACACACATAAAAAGTGGCGCCAACCACTACATTAATGTTCACATGCATGATGTTGTACGAATGTCACATGATCGCTTTAATTGCCTTGTCCCTTGCATGCTGGACATTGTATTAAAGCTCTTCAACCACTCTCACATCCTTTGACCATGACATTGAAGACCATAAATAAAATTTATTTCATCCATCAATTCCCAACCACAACCATCTCTATATAAACCACCAACATAATCTCACAAAACCACACCTCTCATAAGCATAATTCTCATCTTTCTTGCTATATTCTTACTATATTACACGAGTAGTTTGAAATTCAGTCATGACACAAATGAGGGAATAGGAAATATTTTTCAGAAACGGTGAACCAGGTGAATTACAAGAAGAGACCTACACGGCTCTAAGCGCAAGAAAAATCGAATCAACAAGGTACGCTGACGAACCTTGCTTATTTGCCTTAGGAATTTTAGATCGTGTTAACTATATGCTAGACACTTTAAATTCAAATTATTTCCTATCTTTTAAGGACCCTGTCTATGCTCAATTAACACTAGAATTCCTAAGTTCGTTAATTTTTAGTCCCACACCCAACACAAACTGTTCTAGTGGGACTGTCCAGTTTCGCTTGTTCAACATAGAATATGCTTTTACCTTTGCCCAACTTACAGACCTGCTACAATTTCCCCATGGGGATGGCATAGTAAGTGAGGTCCCAGATACTGAGGGTTGGCAACGTGCCTTTCAACCATTTTGGAGGGTAATAACAGGTAAAGTAACCCATAGTTTTGAGGGAAACAAAGCCACTTTAATTCACAACCCGACTATTTGATATTTTCGCCAAATATTGGCATCCACCATTTTTGGCCGAGCAAACTCTAACAAGGTGAATGAAAAAGAACTCTTTTATTTATTCTCCACTTTTCTTCCACAAAAGGTGAATACCGTCCCTTTTATGTTCTCTCACATGTAGGCCATTGTCAATGCGAAGAGAGGGCCGATTATTTTTGGAGGTTTAATAACCTCCATAGCCAGAGTCCTAGGACTCGAAGAAAAATTCTCTCGGCTAACCCTGCTCCTGCATCATGCCATTGACATTAACATGACGAGGAGCATGAAATTGGTAAGACGAAGGCGAGACGGTAAGTTTAATCTAATAATTGCAAATAAGGTCTTACAAGATTTCATCCTCCCAAATCCAACTCGCACAGATGTGCGTAACCCCAAAAATTATTGTTATATTAATGATCCAGTGCCTAACCAATTCCCCCACGCATATTCCTGAGAATGTAGCTGCTGGCGGGGACACCGACAAGGATTATATTCTGGAGCAAGTTTCTCCCGCTACCGACACACACCCACACACCACACATATGTCATCTGAAAATGTTGCAGGTACATCATCCAGCCAAAGACCCAGAAGAAGAAATATGGTACCTGCCACTCTTGATGAGATCTATGCTGAACTACTGCGGCATAGCGAATTAGACGCTCAGCGCGACCTACAAATCCAAAACAGAAAAGCTCAGCAAACAAAAATGTTGCACATACTTCGCCAGATGCAGAATGATCAGCATGACTATGCTTTCAGAACCGAACAGAACATGTCTGGATTGATCGATGAAATGACAGCATTGAGAGTACGTGTGGAAGATCTACAAGACTATGCGTCACCTCACTAGCCTGGGAATGGTGGATGAACACGAACACGTTGCAGAAGGCACCAGTAGCAGGCTACCCAGGTTCTACCTTCCTTTCCTATCTTATGTCGTTGCATTGGGGCCAATGCACGGTTTAAGTATGGGGGAGGAAGCTTTACTGCTTTTATTTATCGCTTTCTAGGTAGATTTAAGTTATTGTTATTTCCTTTTGTTATTTTATTTTTTGCTAAGTGTTAGTGGAGTCAAATATCAATGTGTTGTCAAGTATTTATGCGTGGTTTACGTTATTTACTAATTCACCCATTTGCTTAAGCCATACAATTTTTTTTGCAAAAATTTAGACTTAGAAATACAATACATCTTTTGAAAATTTTAACCTATAAATAAAACTGAGGTTGAATTGTAGAGATTTGGAAAAACTATACAAGATCGGTATCGTTTTAACACCTTAAATCTCCCAAGTATAAGATCGATTTGAGTACTTGTCATGCCATATCCTTAAATTCCATCCTTTAATATTCCTTAAGTAATTTATCTAGCAGTCAGCACCATCCTAAGCACACACTACGCGAGAAGTCGATGCAAATAAGTGTATGATCTTAGGCTTAAAAGAGAAAAAGATTGACGAAATGTATGAAAAATGTTGTTCCTTCTAAGTTATGTCACCCTCACCCGATCATTTATCCCAACGGTATAACCATCTTTAACTATTATTTGAGCCAAAGTGCAAAAAAGAAATAAATAAATAATGATGAGATCATAGTCACTAACAAATTATCTTGCTATGAATGTGAAAGGATAACGGGCTTAATGTGATTGCGCTAGAATGAAAGAGGATAAAAAGAAGGTTTAGTAAGGTAGGCTTAGGCATGACGACATGATTCGGATTGGTTTGTATAGGAGGGAGACTTATGGTTGCACTATTGCGACTATGTGTTCCAACGATACCCTTAGTGTGGAAGTTAGTACCCGTTGATGCAATTTTTTACCAATGTAAAGTTGATAGACTAGAATGAGTATCTGAATGCAACTGTGTCTTTTACGAGTCTTGATATAGTATGCTGCAAAGATTTTACAAAACTTTACATTCATGTACACGACATTTTCTTGAGAACAAGCAAAGGTTTAAGTATGAGGGAGTTTGATGACGCAAAAATGTATCGTATATTTGGCTTCATATGCATTTCTTTTTACTTTATTAACACTTATTATTACACAGTATTTTATGTTTATTTCAGGTATTTATCGAATAAGAGATGTATAGGCAAGCAAAGTGGAAAATAGCAAAAAGGAAAGAAAAAGAGAAGAAAATGGAGAAAAATAGAAAGCATGGCGCTCACCATAACAAGTGGACATGTGGCGCCCACCACTTGGATGTGTGGCGCCCGCCACATGACCTAAAGTAAGTGGTAGTGCCCGCCATGAAGCTAGGAAGTCGTGGCGCCCATCCCACAAAAGGTGGCACCCGCCACAAAGACCATATTAGGACTGTGGCAGCTGCCATCAACCCGGTCTCCCTTATTTCTCTCCACATTTTTAGCCATGACTTCCACTCACCTTTTCAACTAACGAATGCTACAATTAGGGGGAGTGGAAGTATATAAAGGAGGGTCGATTTTCTCACCAAGTGTGCATTTTTTTCCAGTCAAATTCTTTTGGTTAGATTTTCTTAGGCAGTTTCTTACTTTGTAAAAGCAATAGATTCTCCACATCGGGGACTATTGCAATTTATTGTGTAAGCATCTGAATTTGTTTGTAACGGTGTACTCGATTGCCAAAGCTTGCCGACATTATTTAATTTGAAGAATCAGGATTCATTCCAAGTTCTTGATTTTTATTCCAAGTTTTATTTTAATTGCCATTTTAATTACTTATTCCTTATTGTATGCTTCATTGTCTGAATATCATGTATGTTGTCGGATCCATGTCCAGCTAAACCTCTAGGTATCAGTATGTAAAGACCGTCGAAATGACGGGATTCATAAATAATTGGTGATAGCTTTTATAAAATATTATTTACCGGTTTTAGTTTCTTGTTTTATTCAAAACTGTTTTTCCTACGAGAGTACAAAGTAAACAAAGGTTACGATCAATAAAAACGAGAGTGTGAGACTTTAACCGGATAGCTGAAACTAGGCATTAATCCTAAACACAGCGAGAGCGCTTTAGGATTAATTAGACTTTATTCATATTCAAAAATTACTTTTAAATTCATAATGAGACAGCGAGAGCCAAGCATTCTGGTTTAAGAGTATGGTCAAAGTCAATAAAAGCGAGAGTGTGAGACAAAGTCCTTTTTATAAATAATTTCAACTGAAGAATATTTTGATCAATAAGATTACACCAACTATCTATCGAATCCCTAAAGTTAGATGCGTTACATACCGATATCCCTTTATTAAACATCTCTATTAATTTTCTGTCCATGTTATAGTTATTTCTCTTCATCCCTCCAATCTTAGAACGTTCCTCATCCTTAGATTTACATAGTAACATTAGATAACGATACGTTCGATTATTAGTCCTTTTGGGTTCAATAATCTTTAAAACTACGCGATACGACTGTGCACTTGCAGTCACGATTCCCATAGACTTACTAAGTCGTGATCAATAGATGCCCAAAAATCAAATATGCTAATGTTGGTTAAGTTGTGATCGACTTTCGAAGTGAACATAAGACTCTTGCTATAGATAAAAAGGTGTGTAGAGAAATGTGTGCTACCACCATTACTGCATATGTTTTGCCTTATAACTTTGTTGAATTAAAATATGTTAGGAATTGGCTTAAGTATTTGAACCCTGACTTTGCTTCCATTACTCGAAGTACTGCTAAGGAAAATTAACGAGTATGCATAAGAGAGAAAAGGAAATTCTTAAGCAAGATTTGGAAAATTTACCTACAAGAGTTTCATTAACCTCTGATTTATGGACACCTCATTATGTTGAATCTAATTGGAATTTAAAGAGTATGATTATCAACCTTTCTCACATGCCTCCCCTTCACAGTGGATCAAAGTTCTTTACTTATCAAAACTACGACAACTTGAATGTTCTTTAATGCTGGAAGGAGAATAGGTATCAATTTAAAGATTTATCTTTAATGGATCATTATTTGTTAGGGATCTATATCTCTCTTGGTATATCTCAATCGGCTTCTAGCATTGATTATATCATTCTTAACAAGTATAGAAATTATTTGTTATCAAAAAATATGGAGGTTTTGATTTGCGCTCACAATTGGCTTCACGATTTTAATAGTTAAGGTTTATAATCATATTTAATCATACTTTTTAATTAATTTGTTTAATTTGTATATGGTTTTTTAGGCTACATAAAATATATGGTTTTGACATGAAGACTCAAGACCATTGTCCCAATGTTATTTCTTACACCACTTTAATGAATGGGTATTGTGCAATTGGTGGAGTAAGAGATGCATTAAAGGTGTTTGATGAAATGTTTGTAGGAGAAGATGGATTCTAGCCTTAATAAAACTTTGCATAATACTAAAGAGAACCAACATAATACTGGAAACCTACTTTACGCCACAATTACATTTATCATGTTATTCAGTTGTGTGTGATATGTCTGAGTTTTTTTGAAGTGCATTCTTCTATTTCAATAGTTAAAATTAGAATACTCGTCCTTCTTCCCATTAAATATATTTATATATTTTCAAACTAAGAGATATTAAAATGAAATGATTTATATAAGAAATAGATTTATATAATTTAGTGCGGAAACTAGATAGTCATACACACATGTATACAATTAAAGGACCTACAAGTTGATTTTAGGAATACCTGAATCCATTGAGAAAATTCTTGTTTGCGGTAATCCTATAGCACAAATGTTAAGAGATTAACAGCGAACACCTGATGACTAGTATGGTTCTTCCTCAACCGGTACTCTTAATGTCTTGAATACTTTTCATATGAAGAGAAGAGATAATATTAGTGTGATGACCAATCATGGTTTCCATTATTATGGAATGGTCATCCTGATATTCACTCATATCTGAGCTCATACTTAATTAATTAATTTTTAAATGAAATAGAAAATATAATTAAAATATATATGTTCACCAAATCAATGCACTTGATCTATAACGCGATAGAACCCCAACGACCACCAAATCAATGCACTCGATGACATTGATCGATATGAATGAGTGACATGGAAATTTCATGTAATGTAATCTCTAAATCATGTATATTTACAAGTGGTCACACTGAAGTCTTTATTAAGATGAAACTGAAGTTCCTCAGGTGCAATTAAAAATTTCAATATTTGCACAAAATAATATAAGAAAACTTGATATTGTTATTACAACAGTGCCTCAAAAGTTTTTATTACTGTCGAAAATTAAATAAAACATAAAGTTTATACATAAATAAAACCAAAGCATATAACATAAAAAAAATAAGGAAAAGACTCTCGCTAATATAAGACAATCTCAAAACTAAGGCCTAAGGAAAAGCCTTAGGTATTAAATGTAACACCTTAAACCCCAAAACTTATATGTAGAGGATTACTCGACAATTTAAGATGTCACAAACAACAACCCTTCAATAAAGCATAAACATTTTTAAAACATGCAGTGGAAAAGTAAACAACATACAACACATGTCATCGCATGCTCACCTTCACTGAGGGTATCATCACAATAAAATCACATTAAACGTGATAATAAAACATATTAACTTCAAATTAGGTCTTATAAAGACTTAACTTTTACAATATGATTTCAAAAGGAATTTCAATATCCAACTCTCAACAACTTTAAAACTACTCAACATAATAGTTCTTAAACTTCAACAAGTAAGTCGACATCAAACATAAGAAAAGAAAAAAATTATTTTCCCCAATGTTACAAAATCATATCATAACGACTAAAAATAAATGTGATAACTAATGAAAATAACTCCAAGAGCTATTTCTCACTCACAATAATAACTCTACTATGAGTATCTTCAAGATGTCGATGGTGGACAACATCAAAGCAAATGGGGTGATAATTCACATCAATAATTTAACGACGTAAGCTGTAAGGTAGAATTCAAACATCTATACATTCCACAACAATCACACGACATCATTCTCACACTCAATCCACCACATACATAAAGCAATCACATATTCATCATTTAAAATTATGCAATGAGACTCACAACTTCAACCAGACTCATATGTATATGGTACCATATCATCATCAATTGGTTCAATCAGTACCAGGTTCACCTTACTCAAACCCCGATTTCACCCTGCTCGAATTCGGGACAAGTCACAAATCCACCTTGCTCGGATTACAACTCGCCTCTTTCAACAACAATAATGACATAATGAATGCATGTCACAACACATCAATGCGACAACAACATAATGTTTGAAGTACCCTCCTGATAATAAATGAAGCATGCATTGACCCAACAATAATAGTTCCCCTCCTTAACTGTCATCCTACAATAACACACTCATATTTCAATAACATAAGTCATGCACATACAATAACATACTATCATCACAATCCACAACAATTAACATAACATCATCCTCATGTGTGCACATATCCATCATTCGTCAAATAATTCGTATATTCAATTAAAATCATGTTTAATTGTTAAGTCATACAAAAACATCATTAAACAGTAACTAACAGTACCCAAAACATCCACAAAAGTAGAAGAATCAAAATCTGCAACTTTATATCATAAAAATAAGTATTTACGCCCACTGCAAACACATGACGGGTCACCCGTCACGATGGCAGTGCCTGTCACCGACCCTAACACCTCAGAACGTCACCTATGTGAAGACCGACTCAGAATAAAAGCATGGGAAGCATGACAGGTTACCCATCACCAGCATGACACTCGTCAGCGCCATCAAAGCCATGATGCCTGTCATCGACCTACAACCTGCATAATTCGTCTTCTTCTATGGATTTCAATGCAGAACTCCTAATTCTCATTCCAGACATACAAAAACAATTCAACACAGTACACACTAGTTATATACTCATTAATAACATCTAATTTCATTAAATAAACACCTTTAATTCATGGTTTTTATAAAATCATATTATTCCCAAAACCTTCAAAATCACAACAATGGTGAACATATGCTAATTCATCAAAACATAATTTGTCATACATCATAGCACACGAATTTCATCACAAATCATCATCACATACAACAAATCAATCATCAATAACAAAATTATATTAAAACCCCAATTCCCTATTGGAGGTTAATGATTCCTCAATTCTACCCCTCATGCATATACCCATTATTGAGATAGTTCTCCCCCTTACCTGGTTATCCTAGCAGCAATGAAAAATTCTAGTTTTTGACTCTCCAATCCCCTCCAAGTTCTAAGCCTTCTCTTGCACTTTCTCTAGCCTTTTCTATATTCTCCAATTTCTGATTATACATACTGATAAAACTCCCTGAAAATAGATTATATTCTAATTTATATCATTAGGGTAAATCTTATTATAATTTTAATTCTAGCCCAAACTCTTATTTCTCTTACTCATTCCTCCCTTCTACTCCTCATAATTCACACTTTGGCCACAGACTCTCTATTTTCTATTAAATTAAATAATCTAATAAAATACTATCATTATAATTATTAAAATAAACTCTAATAATTTAATCAAACTCTACTAACCCATATCACTCTCCACACTCACACCTCAATGTCACACGCTCCTACCACCCTTATTTATTTAATTAATATTACCCAATAATCAAATAAATATACAAAATCATAATAAATCAAAATACTGGGGTGTTATAACCCTCCCCCACTTACAAAAATCTCTCCCTCGAAAATTACCTTAAGTAAACAGATTAGGACACGACTCCCTCATTTGGCTCTAAAGCTCCCAAGTCACGTTTCCACCAGATGGTCCTCCCTAAACTACCTTCACTAAGGTATTCTCCTTACCATGCAACTGCTTCACTTCCTGATCCTCTATCCGCATGGGTGATGCCTTAACTGTCAGGTTATCTCTCACCTGCACATCATCCACTTGGATCACATGCGATAAATCCATAATGTATCTCCTCAACTGAGACACATGAAATACATCATGAAGATTAGTAAGAAACGGTGGTAAAGAAACCTAATATGCCATTTTTCATATCCTCTACAAAAGTTTGTATGGCCTAATGAAACATGGAGTAAGCTTTCGAGACTTCAATGCTCGACCAATACTAGTTACCGAAATAACTCTCTAAAACACGTGATCCTCCTGTTGGAAGTCAAGTGATTTCCTTTGCGTATCATGATAGCTCTTCTGGTGACTCTGTGAAACTCTCATCTTCTCTTGGATCACTTTGATATTCTCTGTGGTCTGTTGGATAACCTCTTGTCCGATCATAACACCCTCTCCTAACTCGTATATACATAAATGTGTCATACAGCTTCTATAATAGAACGCCTCAAATAATGTTATTCCAATGCTCGAATGTAAACTGTTGTTGTAGGTAAACTTGATCAACGGTAAAAAGCTATCCCAAACACCTCCTTGTTCTAGCACACATACCCTTAATAAGTCTTCTAAGGATTGGGTAGTCCTCTCTTTGACCATATATATACAGGTGGTAAGCATAACTAAAATGTAGCTTCATACCCAAAGCCACATGCAAACTCTCCCAAAACCTCTACGTAAACCTCAGATCCATGTCAGATACATTACTGGATGGAATCCCATGCAAACTGACAATCCTCTCAATATACAACTTTGCTAGCCTCTCCAATGGATAGTTAAGTCGAATTAGAATAAAGTGAGACGACTTAGTCAACCTATCCACAATAATCCAAATGGTATCACAATTCTTCATTGGCCGTGGAAAACCAGACACACAGTCCACATAAATTGTCCAAATTCCACTCAGGGATTGATAATGGCTGCATTAAACCCAATGACTTCTGATGTTCAAATTTTAGACTTCTTACAAGTCAAACGCACATACATGAACTCCACAATTTCCTTCTTCATTCCTCACCACCAAAGCATCTTCCTCAAGTCTTGACACATTTTAGTAGTACCAAGATGAACACTCAAGCCACTACTGCAACCTTCCTCAAGAATACTCTTCTTGAGTTTGGGCATATCTTGTACATAAATTCTATCTCCGAATCTTATCACACCATTCTCATCGATTTTGAAATCACCACCTTGAACTTGATTAATCTACACTAACCGGACAACAAATCCTAAGTCGATCTTATGACCTTCTATGATCTCTTCAAGAATACCATTGGTGAGCTTCAACATGCCCAACCTTACGTTGTTACGAGTCCTTTCACATACTAAACTCAGATCTCGGGATTGTTCAATCAACTCCAACTCTCGAACCATAAACATTGATATATGCAATGAATACCTACTCAAAGTATTAACTACAACATTGGCTTTACATGGATGGTAATTCAAACCAAAATCATGCTTTAGAAATTCGAGCCACTTCTCTTCCTCATATTCAACTCTTTTTGATCAAATAAGTACTACAAACTCTTGTGATCATTGAACAATTCAAATCTAGAACGAAACAGGTAATGCCTCAAAATTTTAAGTACAAACACAATGGCGGATGATTCCAGATCATGCATAGGATAATTCCTCACATGAAACTTCAACTGTCTAGAAGCGTAAGCCATAACCTATTTATTCTGCATTAGCACACCACTCAGACCTGTCATCTAAGCATTATAATACATAACAAAAGACTCACTCGGGTTCGTAAAAATCAATACTGGAGTAGACATCAACTTCTTCTTGAGTTCTATAAAATTTTCTTCATGCAAAGCATCCCACACATACGCTTAACCCTTTCGAGTCAACTGAGTCAATGGCATCTCCAACTTCGAGAAGCCTTGAATAAATCTTTTGTAGTAACCATCCAAACCTAGAAAACTTCTTATCTGAGTAACAGACTTTGGACTTTCCCATTGTAACACAATATCAACCTTCGATGGATCAACAACAATACCTCCACTAGAAATTACATGACCAAGAAACTCACTTATTTCAGCCAAAACTCACACTCATATAACTTTGCATACAACTTCTTTCCTTTCAAGGTCTGCAACATGATACTCAGATGTTATGCATGATCTCTATCTGAATTCAAATATATCAGAATGTCGTTGATGAATACAAGCACAAACTGATCTAAGTATAGATGGAATATTCTATTCAGGTATTCCATGAATACTCCAGATGAGTTAGACACTCCAAACAACATCACTGAATACTCATAATTACCATACCTTATTCTGAATACAGTCTTCGGAATATCGTCAGACTTTACACGGATCTGATGATAACCTGAACGCAAATCAATCTTGCTAAACACATAAGCACCTACCAACTCATCCATCAAATCATCAATCCTCGGAAGTGGATACTTGTTCTTGATAGTCACCTTGTTCAATTGTCGATAATCAACACACAACCTCATGCTACCATTTTTCTTATTAACTAGAAATATTGATGCACCCTACGGCGACACACTCGGCCGAACAAACTTCTTCTCGATTAGATCTTCCAATTGCTTCTTAAGCCCTCTCAACTCTGAAACATATATCCTATAAGAAACCATCAACATCATACTAGTACCAGATACTAAGTCTATAGAAAACTCAACTTCACACTCTGGTGGCAACTCACTAATGTCATATATAAACACTTCTGGAAAATCACATACCATAGGAAACTCACCAATTACAACTTTGTTCTCAGCCTTCATTGAAGCTAGCAATATAAACACTTCAACGTCATCCTAAACAAACTTGTCCACTTGCTTAGCAGACACAAATAACTTATAACTTGCATTAAACTCTGGAAATGACATTGTCTTGTCATAACAACCCGCACTCTTAAAATCAGCGGCACACTGAACCAATCTTCTACACCCGAAATACCTCAGAGAGGTAGAAGCTTCCCACTCACTTGTTTCAATTCCACTCCTACAAGCAAGTTGTTAGAAAAACAAACGACTACTGGTAGTGTTGCACACATATGTCGGGTACTAGGGAACAAACAACATTACAAAACATGGCCGGATGGATCGACCTGCTATGATACCACTATGTAACACCTTAAACCCTAAAACTTATATATAAAGGAGTAATCGACAATTTAAGGTGTCACCAATGACAACCCTTCAACAAAGCATAAACATTTTCAAACATGCAGCGAAAAAGTAAATAACATACAACACCTGTCATCGCATGCTCGCCTTCACTTAGGGTATCTTCGCAGCAGAATTACATTAAACACGACAATAAAACATATTAACTTCAAATTGGGTCTTATAAAGACTTAACTAAATTAAACATAATTACATTAATCACATGATTTTAAAAGGAATTTCAATATCCAACTCTCAACAAGTTCAAAACAACTCAGCATAATAATTATTAAACTTCAATAAAACAAGTAAGTCGACATCAAACATAAGAAAAGAAAATATTATTCGCCCCTAGTGTTACAAAATTAGAGCATAGGGACTGAAAATAAATGTGATAACTAATGAAAATAACTCCAAGAGCTATTTCCCTCTCATAACAACAACTCTACTCATGAACATCTGCAAGATGTCCAGGGTGGACAACATCAAAGCAAAAGGGGTAATAATTCACATCAATGATTTAACGCTATAAGTTGTAAGGTAGATCTCAAAGATATACACATTCCACAACAATGACATAACATCATTATCACATCCAATCCATCACATACACAAAGTAATCACATATTCATCATTTAAATTATGCAATGAGACTCACAACTTCAACCAGACTTATATGCATGTGGTACCATATCACCATCAATTAGTTCATTCAAAAATCGGGTTCACCCTTTTCAAATCCCAAATTCACCCTGCTCGGATTTGGGACAAGTCACCAATCCATCTTGCTCGGATTGCAACTTACCTCTTTCATAAACAACAACAACATAATGAATGCATGTCACAACACGTCAATGCAACAATAACATAATGTTTAACGTCTCATCCAGACAATAAACGAAGCATGCATTGAACCAACGATAATAGTTCCCCTCCCAAACTATCATCCTACAACAACATATTCACAATTCAACAACATAAATCATGCTCATACATCCACATATTTTCATCACAATCCACAACGATTAACACAACATCCCTCACGTGTGCACATATCCATCATTCATAAAATAATTCATAGATTTGATTAAAATCATGTTTAATCATTAAGTCATACCAAAACATTGTTTAAATTGTAACTAACAGAATCTAAAAGAAAGCAAAACATCCATAAAAGTCGAAGAATCAAAATCTGCAACTTAATATCACCGAAACAAGTATTTACGCCCACTGCAGACTTATGACGAGTTACCCGTCATGGTCGCGGCGCCCGTCACCGACCCCGACCGCGACACCTCATAACGTCACCTATGTGACGAGCGACTTGGAAGATAAGCCTGGCCAACATGACGGGTTACCCGTCACCATCGTGATGCCCGTCAGTTCCCTTAAAGCCATGACGCCAGTCATCGACCTGCAACCTGCAGAATACGCCTTCTTCCATGGAGTTCAATGCAGAACACCTAATTCTCATTCTAGACATACAAAATCAATCCAAAATAGTACACACATGTTATATACTCATCAGTAACATCTAATTTTATCAAATCAACACCTTTAATTCATGGTTTTCATAAAATCATATTATTCCCAAAACCTTCATAATTATAACAATGATGAACATATGTTAACTGATCAAAATATAATTTGTCATACATCATTACAACAAATTTCATCACAAATCATTATCACATACAACAAATCAATCATCAATAACAAAATTATGTTAAAATACCAATTTCCTATTGGAGGTTAAGGATTGTACCCTACATGCATATATCAATTATTGTGATAGTTTTCCCCCTTACATGGTTATCCTAACAGCAGTGTAAAATTATGGTTTTTGATTCTATAATCCCCTCCAAGTTGTAAGCTTTCTCTTGCATTTTCTCTAGCCTCTTCTCTTTCTTCAATTTCTGATTATATGTATTGATAAAAACTCCCTAAAAATAGGCTATGTTCTAATTTATATCATTAGAGGAGATCTTATTATAATTCTAAATTTGGCCCAAAGTCTTATTCATATTAATCATTCTTCCCTTCCACGCCTCATAATTCACACTTTGGCCCCAAACTCTCTATTTTCTGTTAAATTAAATAAATATAATACAATATTATTGTTTTAATTATTAAAATAAACTCTAATAATTTAATCAAACTCTACTAACCCCTATCACTCTCCACACTCTCACCTCAATGTCACACACCCCTACCACCCTTATTTATTTAATTAATATTACCCAATAATCAAATAAATACACAAAAGTCATAATAAATCAAAAATTGGGGTGTTACATTAAATCTCTAGTCAGTGGATCAACTAGCATTAAATATGTTTCTATACGTTTTATCAAATTCTGTTTCTCGTGATCTCTTTCTTTCATATCATACTTAATGTCAATAAGTTTTGACTTTGTAGCACTCATATTGTTAATGGAGAGCACAAATGCACTATTGTCATAATAAAACTTCAAGGGCCTTTTGATGCTCAAAACAATGTGTAGGCCTGTGACAAAGTTTCGCAGCCAAATAACATGATTCAATGCCTTAAAGCAAGCCATAAACTTTGCAGCCATAATGGACGGAGCCATTAAAGTCTGTTTAGAAGACTTCCATAAGATGGCTCATCCAATCAAGAGAAAGATGTAACTAGATGTGAAACATCAGCTATCCAAACATCCTGCAAAATCAGAGTCAAAATATCCAATGATCTCCAAGTTATTTGACTTCCAATAAGTGAGCATGAAGTTTATAGTTCTCTTCAAGTAGCGCATTACACATTTTACTGCTATCTAGTGCTGCATACCGGGGTTGCTTAGATATTTCCCAAAAACTCCTATAATGAATGCTAAGTCGGGATTGGTGAAAATTTAAGCATACATAAGACTCCCCACCACTGAAGCATATGGAACCTTATGCATGTCTTCTCTTTCAAGATCCGTAGTGAGACATTATTTGAGACTAAACATGTCTCATCTAGCAACAAGTGTGTCTTCTAGTTTGCTATTTGTCATGGAGAGTCTATCAAGAACTATATCAATATAGATCATTTCCAAAAATCCTAAAATACCTCAATAACGGTCTTTAAGTATTTAAATTCCTAAGATAAAGGAGGTGCCCTAAGATATTTCATCTCAAAATTATTTGTGAGAAATCTCTTTCTTTCAACTTTCTTTCTGTCCAGATTTTTCTTTATCTCTTTCAACTTTTCATTTCCTTTCCTTTTTCGATCTCTGCCTAGATCTTTCTCTTTCAATCTTGCCCAAATCTTTCAAATTTTCTTCTTCTCGTTCCTCATTTCTCAAAACAAGAAAAAGAAAATAAATCAACTCTTTCAATTGTGACCTTCAATAAATCTATGATATTCATCTTATAGGCTAAATGAGCGACATGCATAATTGACACTACACATACCTTCAGATCTTATTCATCAGATCTAACTTTCTCTAAAGCAGAGCATCTGGTATTTTTTCTCAATGAAGAAAAATACATGATAAAAGCAATAAAAAATAATACATGATAAATACATATATCACAAATTTTTTATCTTAAAGAATTTATTTCATTTATCAACTCTTTGTAAATGTTCAATTTTTTTTAGATTGAAATCATTTCTATAATTTTTATGTTTTTTTCTTTTTTTTTTTATAGTTTTAAATGATTTTTTTTGCTTAAATGAATTCACTAAACAACCCGATTCGAAAAGCTGTAAAATCCCAAAAAAATTGCAAACCATTGAAAATGTAATGAAAATGGTCGAAAATAAGTCTCTATTTAGCATCCGTGATTTGAGCGGATTGAAATTTTGGGTCTGGATCAGACCCAACCTACCCGTTTGTCCAACCCTAATATTTATAATGTATGGTTATTTTATTACCGAGAAAGCTAGTCGATGTGGGACTATGAGACACTAATGTTCAAATTCTAAAACAATATAAGTTTAAAAAACTTTATATAGTAAATAATTATATATACTAGTTAAAAAGTACATATGTGCATGTTGCCCTTGCAAAGTTTAGGGACACTTAGAGATCTTAATAGGTATATTTTGTTGTATTGTGGTTTGGGCTTATCCATGATGACGAAAAGTCTTGTACGGTGGTTTGGAGGTCCTGCTCACGTGAGGTGAGAGGCTATGTTATTGAATGACGTGCTTAAGTATAATCATATGTGGGGTGTGATTTGTATGACTTAAGATCTGTCATATATCCTCATAGGGCAGAAGTATTTATAAAGGTCTTTTAGGCATAGGGTTCCCTTAGAAAAGGTCGTCGTCCACCTAGTTAAATGGTAGACCATTAAATCCCTATTCTCAAGGGGACGTGATTCAATTACTGGTCTTGACTTCTCTCTGTCCTAAGAACGTCTTATCTGATGTTTTCTATGATGAGCAATAATGAAGTATCTTGGGGCAAGATGTACTGATATGTCGCCTCCTTTGATTGATTTATTTTTGTCGCCTTTCACATGTCTTTTATAACTATAATACTATAATATATGGATATACTGATTTTATCTCTGGCCTGGTTATTATTATTTTGGTTTTATCTTCTATTTTATTATATTTTTGATAAAAATGGGATAATTTTGAACTATTTCCCAATTTTGAGAAAATTTAAATTGGAACTAAAATAAAAAATTCCCTATACGGTAGCCTTTTTTGGTAACAAAATTAGTGACTATAAAAAGTCACTCAAAGGTATCATCATTTAAATATTTTCCTATAGATAAGTGGGATTTTTATTTATTAAATGTGAGATTATTATATTTATTTTTGTGGCTATTGATGATGATGTTAATGTACTTTTTGGTTGAAAGTTGTAGAAATGAAGTGGTTGACTTGATGCATGATAGCTTGTGCGCATTCCAACCAGCACTACTAATGTCCTCCTCAAAAAATGGGAACATGACATGCACTTGTCGAAATCACAAGTGACTTCATGCTACAAACGTTGTTGTTGGTTTTGCACAAGTTGTTCTCATTTCATTTGGGTGTTGGTTTGGTTGGTACGTGCCTATGGATATGAGTGAATTCGACATATAGGGTTCAATCTTAAAATGTTTAATTATTGGTGCCTATGACTGAACAAAATATAAGGAGGACCACCGAAAGAGCGTGAAGGAAGAGTGGAAGTATAGATCTGTGGTGGACAACGATATATAATAGCTTTGAGGACCATCAAGTTATTGGACACTTATATAATGGACCACTATTTTATGGTTGTCCTCTTAGGAGTACGATTTCACGATCATCATTGATCTCATGAGTGAGAGGATGATTCGATGATGGTTAATTTAACAAAAACAAAGGGAAAAGAAATATATTTGAGTTTCAAAATAATCATTTCTGTTTATGTGTAGAATAAGAATTCTCTGGTTAACAATGAAGTAGAACTTTGGGATGGTGAAGCAAATTTACGGTACGACGGAGAATAAACTGTTATGTAAGATTAATATTCAAACGTTTAAATCAATGAAAAATGAAAAGTGATATGATAGTGAAAATAAATTTGAATACCACATAATAATGTACATTCTCTCTTATATAATAGGAGTGGTTAAAATTGTTTGTAAGGATAGAGGAAGTTGTTTACTTCAGGCGAGGGTAAAGGAGCACCTCCCCGCGTTCGCTTTCTTTGCTTAGTCACTAGGCCTTTCGTCTTGGGCCTCACGAGCAGCTCAAACCAGTTGTCCCCCAAACCTTGTGCCTGCTTTGCAAGATGAGGGTTTGTCTTATATACTTTAGCCTGACTTTTAACTTTAGGAGGTGAAAAGTCTTGATGGGACATCTATCATTGGGAACATGCGCATTAAATGTCTTTCTCGTGATAAGAAATGTTTCGAGGGAGTGAGTGATGCGTATCCCTATGCTAGTTGGTAATGATGCTCCCTCTTCCTTAGGGTATTTGAGTATATTGAACAGTCTTCGGTGAAATCTCAATTGTTGGTGGTATGTGGTGGATTATACGAGCCTCTATGATTGAGACACATATAAAAGATTCATGAAGCATAATTTTTTCTCTTTTCTGTCATTCACGGCCTGCAAAAAATCTTCTTATTTGTGTTTCCAACTTCGCTCTTTCTCGGGAGCTCTTGTACAATGATTTATTGGTTAAGACCATCAATGATGTTCGTTCGATGGCATTTGATACGCATAGAAAACCAACCCATTTCTTGTAAGGTAAAGTCAACATCCTTTTTTTTGATATCGCTTTCTTATTTGTTAGGGTTTCTATGGAGTGAGCTTTTTGGTACCTTTGATGCTTGAACTTCCATTATTGGTATGTATGTTCATAGTGTTGTTTCTTCATACTGAACTTCACCCACTATGCTTTGAGGATAGTTTTTTAATGTGGGTAGACCAGGAAACGTTGAACACCACTTCTACATTGGCCTCTAAAGGCGGGTTGGATCGATCTTCCGCCGACGTAGGGCTTCTGTTTGATTGGGGATTACTTATTCTTAAGGAAGACAAGAGGGTGTGTAGCAAGTATAATGGGCATGTCATCCCTCTTCATGAGTGTTTGTTTTACTAAATAGGTTTTTGTCTTCCTTTTAATGTCTCCGAGATCGGCGGTCTTAATCACCTGTTAATCGTAGCTTCACAATTACACTCAGTGAGTTGAGACTACGTTAAAGTCTTCCAATATTGGTGTGAGTATAAGGGAGATGTGCCAACCTAAGTGTTATTATTCCACCTTTTCAAAGCTCATCTACTTCAGCAAAGAGCCATGGCATGATATCTCTCAGATTATGAGCGAAGATGTTTGATGTTTATTCAGACACTGTAAAACATCTCAAGGATCATTTTTTCCTAGTTACCCATCTTCATGTGAAGGCTCATGCCACTGTATGCTCAATAAATCCTTATTTACCTTACCAATGCTCATATACCTTCTCTATGTTTTGGCGACAAAGCCACTTCTTGGCGGAATGAGGATCCTAGGTCTACAAGATGGACGTTTTAACCCAAGAACAAATATTCCTAAAAATGAACATGGTGTCTTTCAATGAGGCTCTAGGTTACCCTGGGGGTGTTACTCCTTCTCACACAGCGTCGAAGAAACAATTGAAGCGACTCCTAGAGACATGTCTACTAGTGGAAGCCATTTCGAAGGAGGCCATGTAAGACATTTTTTGTGAGCAACTATGAGGATCTTTCCTTTTCCGTATACTATTTAATGATTTCCTTATAACCTATTTGTTTTTTTCCTGCAGATAAGATGCAATGTGAGTAAACAATGTAGAAAAATAAGGACTTCTCGAGCTACCCCTTCTTCATCTAGTGTTATCAAGATTTAGACCACATGAAGGGTTCTAGAAACAGACACCTCTATATTTTTGTTAGTCGGGGTACACCAATCCCAACATAGGTGAAGTTTGTGATTCATTTCACCGGGTCACAATGGAGGATGCCTCGTGCTCATTACGACCTGAAGATAAAGGAGACTTGGAACTTAGTCCTGATCTTGAAGAGCTTTAAATGGAAAGTCCTCGCACTAAGAATCCCCAGTTCCCAGGATGGACTTAAGAATGTTGAGATCCTCCAAGAACTCTATGTCAGTTCCTCTTGTGTTTCCACCTGCATTTCATGTTTTCCCTAGTCCAAGAATGGTTAGAGAGTTGCTCTATACTGTTTATAAAGTAGATTACTCTTATTTTTCAAACAAATTTGAATAAGCTCACCAAGAGGAATTATTACACTTGGATTACTACACTCGTCGAGCATCGATCGTCTTGGATTTTAGAGTTGTCGAGTGAGGGTAAGTTTCCTTTCTTACTATCTTGACAAGGAGAATGAAGTTCTCAAAGAGTGTCGTGGTGCCCTTACTATCGAGTGAGGCTGATATTTGGAAGAATTCTAAGGAGTGTCTTCCTCACTTTCAGGTATAAGAGCTATTATGGAACCTTTTAGGTACCACGACACGGTGGTTAAAAAAGTGATGTTTCTTGTAGAGTAATTGACAAAGAAGAATGAAGTGTTAGCTTCTGCTCAAACATCACTGTCTAGGATGGAGGTTGTCCTTGACGAGGAAAATCGGTCATTGGATCTTTCTCGAAAAAGGATATAAGATCTCGAGGCATCTTTAAAGGAGTCTTAAAGTAATATATATATATATATATATATATATATATATATATATATATATATATATATATATATATATATATATATATATATATATATATATATATATATATATATATATATATATATATATATATATATATATATATATATATATATATATATATATATATATATATATATATATATATATATATATATATATATATATATATATATATATATATATATATATATATATATATATATATATCCATGCTTCAACATAAAATAACCGTCTCTCTCAAAATAAAACCCTAACATCTCTCTCTTCCACATGCAGCGAACTCGTCTTCATAAGCTTCTTCATACTAAAAGTAATCAAGGCCATACACTTTATCTTTCTTTTTGTTCTACATAAGCTTTCTTCCATGTTATTCATATGTTTTCTTCCATTTTTCTGTGTATAGGTTCTTCCACTTTTCTTTTTTTTCATACGCTTTCATTTGTCATGATTTTCATGTTTTCATTTGGCATAAAGCTTAGGGTTTAGGGTTTTTATTTCGCATGATTTTCTTGTTTTTTGGGTTATCTCTACTTGAATCTCTGTTATTGAAATGGACCTCAGTTACCATGTTTGTTCCATGTATGACACAAGTTCTTCTTTAAAATCTAAAAATGTTTGTTACCATATCTATTACATGAAATGATCTTTATTCGTGTTCTTCTTAAAAATCTAATTTTGTCTGGGTCAATTTTATTACACATAAGATACTAGTTCAATTGAGACATCATTGTATTACACATTACTTGGGTTTTCGTTTATGTTAACATGTTAATGTCATGCTAGTTTATGTTTCCAAATCAGGTTAACATGTTATTTGTAGGATCACAATGTCATGATAGCTTATGTTTCCAAATCCGATTAACATGCTAATATACATTTTGACTTTTAGGTTTGGTTCACAAATTGTTTGTGTTGTAGTGAAGAAAAAATACAAGGAGGGTGAAGCTAATGTGAAAGCTGCAAACTTGTGTGAAACATTCAGAATGAGACACAAGTTTGTAGATCTCACTTCAGCTTCATCCTCCTTTCATTAGGGATGTCATTTTGAGACAAGTAGATCATTTCTCAGTCTTTATTCTCCATGAATCTTTTCAATAAAAGGTACGTGTATGAAAATTTTAATGAGTTGATTTGTTGTTGTTGTTCAAAATGTTTTCCTTATTTTTTAATTCTAGTTGAGCTTATTATATCATATGTAGATTGCTTGTTTCATTAACCCCTCACTGAACATGCCTTCATTTAAATTGATTTAGAAAATGATAAACTGAAAGTTAAGTTATATTTGAAAACTAACTTAGATCAATCAATGTTTTTTAAATTCCATGCATCTTGTAGTTCATCTCTCGCTCTTTAACATATAGAATTTGGTTCGATGCTCTAATTTCTTCAAAGAAACGGTTCATTCTATTCTGTTTTATATTGAAAAACATCAAATTTGTTGAGAAAAATTGGATTATATTCACCATTGTCATCATAATAATCATCATCGTCGATTAAGATAATGATGATGATAGTTATGATGATGACTCGAAATTAGTCAACAAGTTGATGTTTTCCAAAATAAACTGTAATATAATGAGTCGTTACTTTGAATAACTTGGGGCATTAAACCAAATTCTATATGTTAAAGAGTGAGAGATGAATTACAAGATACATGCAATTCGAAAAACAGTTAAGCGTTTAAGTTGTTTTTCAAGAATAATTTAATTTTTCAGATTATTATCTTCTAAATCAATTTGAATGATTGTATTTGATTATTGAGGGGTAAGAAAAAAAATAATAAATCCACATATTTTACAATAAACTTATATTTATATATATATATATATATATATATATATATATATATATATATATATATATATATATATATATATATATATATATATATATATATATATATATATACACACACACACACACACACACACACACACACACACACACACCACCATGATTGAAATATATAATTGTGGTGAAATATTAATTTTATTCACACTTTAATTAAATTGATGTCATTGAATTTTGAACCCATGACTTATATATATCAAAACGGTTCTTTATGATAATCGTTGTGATAGGTATGGCGCTACCTAGTTTATCACTACGGTCAGACGCCAGTGGTAGAGAAAATTATACTTACGACCAAACCTCACCTCAGAGAAATTGGTCAACTGTGATGGTATCTCTTTTCCAACCGTTGTGATAGGGGGTTTTCGTAGTAGTGAGGAGTCCTAACTCTTAGATGCCAACGGTGAGCCGACGACCTTGGGGTCTTTTTTCGTTGTATTTTTCCTCTGACAAATACTAACTCGGGGATGACAAGTTTATTTCCTTGAGAGCCCGCCTCTTGCTCAATTCTATTCTTTGGAGTAACGTGTTGCAGACTCTCTTCAATCATGAAAACCTATCCAGTAAGAATTTTGAATATTGTTATTGCATTGGGTTATAAATGTTGTTCAGTTGGTCGGTGGCTCTGTGTACTCAATGGTTGGCCCATAAAAGTTGAAAGCCGCAGAGCATTTTCTATCCAGGTACAACAGTTAGTATTGGAGGTCGATGTAATGGTCCACCTTGGTGAAGTTATTGCGTAGCTCTGGAGAACAGAAGATCTTGAAATTCTCCATGACTAATTATTAGTGGAGCATGATCTTATTGCATAGAGTTAAAAGGAAAATCCACTAGGACTGGGTCATCCTCTATTTGAGGAATGGGAAAAGATGAAGCTATAACCGCTTCAGCAGCTACGACAGTGACTTGTCGTTGAATGCCTAATCGAGCGGTTTTGGATGCTACCATGGTTAATGAGTTTGATAATGGATTTGTTTAAAAAGGAAGTTGAAACTTCAAGAAAGAAGATCAAGGAACATATATTTGAACTTTATAAAAAGGGAGATGTGAATCTTTAGATATGAGGAGATAAGAACGTAGAAATTTGTGGGAATTAGACTTCGATTCTTACAGATGGCGTCATTATTTCATTGTGGAACCATAATAGTTTAGTGAACAGGGAAGTAGAAAGAAGCTTCTCGTACGAGGGATAGATGACCTACAAGGTTAACACTCAAACGCTCAAGTCAGTGAGAGAATGACAAGTGATGTGAGAGTGAGAATAAATTTGAATACCTGAGAATATCGTCCTAATCTTGAAGAGGTTTAAATGGAAATTCCTCGCACTAAGAATCCCCAGTTCCTCAGAATGGACTTAAGAATGTTGAGATCCTCCAATAACTCTATGTCGGTTCCTCTTGTGTTTCCTCCTGCATTTCAGGTCTTCCCTAGTCCAAGAATGGTTAAGGAGTTTCTCTATCCTGTCTCTAAACAAAGGATAGCCCAAGAGAAAGCCTTTTGTGAGCAAAAGTGACCTATGCTAAACAAAGGATAATGGTCTTACAAACATGTCCCCCTAAGGGGGTGCCATGATGCCATTCTTACAATATGCATGTAAGTTACGGATGAAAATCCAAGTGTTTACAAAATATCACAAAGAGTAAAAGAAGACTTCCAAGCAAAGGTCCTAAGATGAAATCCTCTAAGTCCAAGTTGATTAAGAGTGGAGTGAATATTTTTGGTCTTTATCATTTTATCATGTTTTTGTTATTTTTAATGTATGATGACAATAAAATAAATAACAAGTAAATAAACATGCATGATGAGTTTGTACAGTGATGATGATGATGAGTACTTGAATATAAATTACAAGGTAATGACATAAAAGTAAACCACAAGATAAAGAATGGTAATAACACCATAATAATGGTTAGTGAATGTAAATGAACAATAAAATAAATTGCAAGGAAGTAAAGTGCAATAATGTAAATGTTGGAAGTTAGAAGTTAATGGTTAGTAACAATAAAATAAATTGCAAGGAATTAAAGTGCAATAATATAAATGTTAGTAGTTAGTAGTTGGTAGAATAACAATAAGCAAATGGATTAGCAAGTTAATATATAGAATATGGTTTCATCTATGCATCAAATGACTGAAGTATGGGTGAAATAGAGGCAATCTACCAATGCCTTAAAGTATCATGAATGATCTATTGATCAACCATTAATAGGTTTGAAACATTGAAGATTTAATCAACTCTAAACAACCATGTCATGATCCAATAGAACTCATCAACCAAATAAATGTAACAACAAGTCAACAATAAATATTAAATGATAACAAAAAAAATGTAAAGAAAAATGGTTTCATCTATGTATCAAATGACCTCAACATGGTTGAAATAGAGGCAACCTATCAATGCCTCAAAGTATCATGAAGGATCTATTGATCAAGCATTAATAGGTTTGAAACATTGAAGGTTTTATCCACTCTAAACAACCATAGCCATGACATAATAGATCTCATCAACCAAATAGATGTGAAAATAAATCAACAATAAATAGCAAATGAAACAAAATACAAAGTTTGATTAAAGGTAGTAAACAACCATTTTCAACACAAAAAAACAGAACAAAAAATTAACAAAGTTTAAGCTAAAATCATTACCCAAAAAAGTTGAAAAAAGGGTAGTTTGAAATGGTGTTGAGCTTGGATATAAAGCAATGGGTTTGGGATGAAAGTGTTTATGGTGGAAGTTTAGTGAAGGAGCTGAGTTATGAGTGTGAGAGAGTGAGAAGCTTTGAAAAAAAAATGAAAGATGACAAAGAAAAGTTGGTGGGGTGACTTTTCTAAGTGGGAAAGATTTTTTTGTTTTGGCTTAGGTTTGGAGAGGAGAGAAAATGGTACTTGGACAGAGCTTTGGGGGGCTAGGAAGCATGAAAAATGAGGGGAAATAGTACCTCTATTTATAGGGAAGCAAAGGGGTTGAAGTGGGTGGACCAAAGGGTCCTTTGTGTAAAAAACAGGGCCATTTTCTGCTTTCTACGCAGGTGTAACCGGTTACATGATTTGGGTAACCAGTTACATGGTCCAAAAAATTCAGTTTTTGGTCTGTGTAACCGGTTACATGATTTTTATTTTATTTTAGAAATAATGAATGTATGCATGTGTAGTAGGGTCATGGATCAGATGAAAGTTGTATCGGGGTAGGACAAAATTGGGGTATGACATGGTCAAACAAATATTTCAAACTCTTATGATCACTGAATACTTCAAAGCTACAACCGTATAGGTAATGTCTCCAGATCTTTAGTGAAAATACTATGGCCGCAAGCTCCAAATCATGTGTGGGATGATTCTTCTCATGAGTTTTCAGCTGTCTCGAAGCATAAGCCACAACTTGTTTATGTTGCATGAGCGCACAACCCAAACCTTGGTAGGAAGTATCACAAGAAACTTCATAAGGCTCTCCTGATTATGGAAGTACTAAGACTGGTGACATGGTCAGTTTCTCCTTCATTAGTTGGAAACTCTTCTCAAAGTGCTATGTCCATGCAAAAATATGGTTCTTTTGAGTGAGTTGTGTCAGCGGTGCTACAATCTTTGCGAATCCTTTGATGAATCTTAGGTAGTATCCTGCCAATCCAACAAAGCTTTTAATTTCAGTGGCTGTTTTTGGTCGTTCCCAAGAAACTACAGCTTCAACCTTGGATGGGTCGACTGCAATACCTTATTTGGAGATTACATGGCCTAAGAACTTCACCTCCTCCAACCAGAACTCACACTTTTCCAAATTGGCGTACAATTGTTTCTCTTTCAATACTTGAAACACTAGGCCCAAATGGTTTTCATGTTCTTGCTTGCTCTTGGAGTATATAAGGATATCATCGATGAAAACCACGACAAATTTATCTAAGAATGGATGAGAGATACGATTCATATAATTCATGAAAATTGAGGGTGCATTGGTAACACTGAAGGGCATCACCAAATACTCATAATGTCTATATCGCGTTCTAAATGTTGTCTTGGGTATATCTTCTTCCTTCACCCGAATTCGATGATATCCCGACTTTAGATCAATTTTGGAGAATATTAAAGCACCTCTTAGTTGGTCCATTAAGTCATCAATGCATGGAAATGGATATCTATTTTTGATTGTGACTTTATTAAGTTGTCGATAGTCAACACACAATCTCGACTTTCTATCCTTCTTCTTCATCAATAGTACAGGAGCTCCCCATGGTGAGACACTTGGTCGGATAAACTTCTTTGACAATAGGTTATCTAATTGATTTTTCAACTCTGACATCTCAGATGGATTCATTTTGTATGGGGCAATATGAATAGGTCCGGTTCCTGGAACCACATCAATAGAAAATTCAATGTCACATACTGGAGGTAACCTTGGCACGTCTGATGGGAAAACTTCCGGGAAATCTCCTACCACCGGGATCTCATAAATTTCTACTTCTGGTCTCATGCTGATAGAATTTAAGAATACATACTTCTGGATTCCTCCCTTTAAAGAAATTTTCAATCGGTTGATATTGAGGAATCGGGAAACATCAGCGTTTGGAAAGATTACAGACTTTCGAGCACAATCCAAAAGAACTTGATGACTAGATAACCAGTCTATCCCAAGGATCACTCCCAGATGTTTGAGAGGAATGCAAATCAAGTCGACTTTAAATTTCATGCCCAAGAAATTCAAGGGACATTGTAAACAAGCTTCATTCAAGATTACAGGTTCAGTAGACGGTATGGTGACTACCAAATCAAAAGATAGTACAGTAACATGTAATTTTATAGAATTCACACAATCCACAGAGATGAAAGAATGTGTAGCTCCAAAATCAAATAACACAATAAATCATTTTTTGTGATTTCACACTCACCCTGGACTAATCCCAAGGCATTTGATGCTTCTTCTCCTCCAATGTGATAGACACGTCCCTTAGCAGTAGGGCGAGGGATATCATTATTGTTATTGGTGGATGGTATATGATCTCTTCTTGGTGCTCTACAATCCTTAGCAAAGTGTCCTGGTTGCTGACAGAGATAACAAAGTCTTGCTTTTTCTGGGCACTGAGTACTCACATGTCCCTCTTTATTGCAATGGTAGCACCGAATAGTACCTGAATTTTGCAGCTTCTGACCTCCCTTGAAATGTCCTCGAGGTTGGTCCCTACTATTCCTTTGGGGTCGGGTGTATGGTTGTTGCTGCTTTCCTCTATTATTGTCGTATTGATGTCCCTGTTTGAAAAAGTCTTAGTGAAAGAAAGTTCTCAACAAATTTATAGAAAAACCTTTTTTTCCTACCTGGGGTCTTGACGGTCCTCCAGCAACCCCTCTATGCAGACGTCCTTGTTTCATTTGTTCCACCTTTTTACATTTCTCCACTAGAGCTTGGAACTGATGAATCTCCAAGGGCTCCACAGACTCCTTAATTTCATATCTGAGTCCCTGTTCGAATCTCTCACACTTATAATTCTCATCCATATTGTCACGGAAATAGAGGAAATGTTTGGCTAGGGAGTCAAATTTGTCAGCATACTCGGCTATAGTCATGTTGCCTTGGTAAAGCTTAAGGAATTGGGCCTCTTTCTCCGATCTAGCACGTGATAGGAAATACTTGTCCAAAAATTTCTGTTTGAAAGCATCCCAGTTCAATGCTTCATTATTACCCTCCATTAGTTATTTCGCACCTCGCCACCAAGATTCAGCCTCTGCCCTAAGCAAAAAGGTTGCGTGCTCCACCTTCTTAGCATCCTCACAATGGAGTATTTCGAAAATCTTCTCCATTTCCTATATCCATAGATCATCCTTATCTGGGTTATGTTCTCCATTGAATTTTGATGGATGTTGTCGATTAAAATCAGTCAGTCCTCTCGCAGCAGCAATAACTTCCTCTCTCTGATCCCTTAGTGCCTCACGTTGAGCTCGAACTGTAGCTTGTTGAGCAGAAGTTGTTGCTTGTTGAACACTAGTTGCAGACTGTTGGGTCATAGTCATGGCCATTGCGTGTATTGCCTGAATGGTGCTTGCCATGTCAGCAATTGGTTGGGGATTTTGTTGATTGGTAGGAGCTCTTCGTGGAGGCATCGTAGCTTCCTATAATTGCACTTGCATTAGAAGGATTTTCAAGATCTCATTCCAATGCTTGGGTTAGAAATATCGGGGTGTCTAAAGTAACCTTCTAGGTGTAAAAGTTTATTTTACAACCTCTTCCAAAAATAAAGATTCACAACATTAATTTAACATATTAAAATTAAAATAAGTAATTCATGCATCATAATCTTCATAATCATGCAACATACAAGATCGTCCCACCCAAAACATTTGTCTATGGATTATTGCTCTGATACCAATTGTAACATCCCGAAATTTTATCCGAGATATTAGTAGTATTTAGATTATTTAAAATTTTACGGATATATATATATTTTCTTTGAATATTTATAAAATAACTAGAGAAAGTGAACTTAATTAAAATTAAGAAGTCGTTCGAATATTCCTAGCGGAAAGATCCATGTCCGCAATTCTAAACGAGTTTAAAACTGCCAAGACTTATTGAAATATAAATAGTATACCGTCATATTTTATTTATTACATAAAGTACTAATATTTTGGAAAACCCTATTTTCCCCGTGCACGCTTCAAGAAACGTATTCAATCATTCCTTTTTCCTTCAGTACCTAAAATCATAAATGTAAAGGGTCAATTTCCTTATCCATATTGATTCATACTCACCATAAGCAAATATCACAAAACTTCACCAATTCAAAATATAATTATTATTCGTTTCATCTAAAAGATTTTTTTATATCATATGAAATGCAATATGACTATAGTGACTACATGACACACACAAATGATCCAGATAAATAAAGCTCATTCCAATGGGAAACTGCCGCACATGCTCCTGCCACAAAGGCCGAAAAGCGTCAAACTTGCCACAAAGGCCGAAGGCGTCAATCTTGCCATAAAGGCTACTGCCACAAAGGCCGAAAGCGTCAACTTGCCACAAAGGCTTAACACAATGACACCTCTATACATCCTATATGATGCATGTCTCAATAATATAAGAAACCATTCTCCAAAAATATAGGTGACCAGAGACTACCAAAGACTAGTCCTTATCATTATCTATTTTTATTTTCCTTTGATTTTTATAAACTAGTCATCAATAGAGAGATATAATCTTCACAAGTTTTTGGACAATATAATTATATTCATAATATCTATACATTTTGTGACAGTATAGTTATATTTATAATATCTATAAATTTTATGATAACATTATTATATAGGTATCAAATTAATAATATACTACATATCATTTTTTTTCAAAATATGTGGTTGACAAAATAAAGAATAAATAAACATGCAGCAATCCCAACCAATACCACCAAGATCGAAATGAAACTCCACACTTAAATAATATACTTCATTCTTATAGATAAATAATTAATAAAACTATCATCACAGGACATATAATACGAATTTTTTTTATCGACTCATTTTAGTAGAAACTGTAAAATTTCTATAACCAAATCAATAATAATAATTAAGCCATATTTTCTCACACATTTGTTCTTGGTAGAAATTGTTTTACTACATCTACTGTACCTCTATGCTCAATCATCTCTCCCTGTCTATTTCATTTTGAGAAGGTTAATATTATCATGGATTAAGATATGATGTCTTGGAATGAGTTCCATTTTTATTAAAAACAAATGAAAAAATCTAACTAGATCATGAAAAAAATGAATAGCTCTTACATTACCATACTGGAAAATTTTATACGCATACTAAATTTTAATTGTTTATCAATATATGAAAATATACATATAGCCATTAACATATGGTATCTCATAAACAAGTTACATAGCTAATCAAATGTAAGATAAAAGTATATTGAAAATTTAATCAATTAAATTTAAAACAAGATTAACAACATACAACTAATACATGAATCAAATGAATATATATAGTTAGATAATAATACCTCTTTTTGTTTATTTTGATTTTTTATATTAGATAAATATGTCACTATCATTTTACAACATTGTCCTATGTAGCATGAGTGTATGGGGAAAAATCTCTTACCTTGTGCGCTTTCTAACTTTGAACGATCAAGTGCGTAGTGCTCCCTTTTATTAAGAATTTCCGTAGAAATGCCCAAGCTAAGTGGTAGTAAAAAGAGAGTGATGATTTTGTTTGTGTATTTTTTTCTTTTCACATGTGAGTTGAGATGCGTTTGTGAGTATTTATAAGAGTGGAAGTTGGGAAATAAGAGGAATATGAATGACTCCTAACAAAAGAAGCACTAGAGAAAACTAAGCAATTAATTATAAGTTTTAGGATAGTGGAATGTGTATAGTATCATTTTATTAAATTTATTCAATATTACTTTATTCTAACTATTCAATTCCTAGTGCTCATAACACACTTATCTAGAATTGATCATTCTCACTCAAATGATATTTCACATTACTTTTCTATAAACATGTTACAAGAGAGAGAGAGAGAGAGGGTAATATGAAAAGGACACTACTGTCGATCAAATCATCTAAGAGCCTTTCCTTAGTATCCTTTACATATTGCTCTCTCTCTCTCTCACTCTCACTCTCACTCTCACTCTCTTATATATATATATATATATATATATATATATATATATATATAATATATATATATATAAGATATATATATATATATATATATATATATATATATATAAAGAGAGAGAGGAGAGAGAGAGAGCAATATGAAAAGGACACATAGAAAGGCTAGTAGATGATTTAATCGACATTGAAAGAAAATTTAACAGCTCCTTGAAAAACTATTTATTATATATAATATATATATATATATATATATATATATATATATATATATATATATAATATATATATATATATATATATATATATAATATATATATATATATATATATATATATATATATATATCTATAGAAGAGAGAGAGAGAGAGAGCAATATGAAAAGGACACTAAGGAAAGACTATTAGATGTTTTAATCGATATTGGAAGAATATTTAACAGCTCCTTGAAAAACAATATATATAAATATATATAAGGGAGAGAGAGAGAGAGAGAGAGAGCAATAGGAAAGGACACTAAAAAAAGTAATTAGATGATTTAATCGACATTGGAAGAAAATTTAAAAGCTCCTTGAAAAACA